>NC_137783.1:144945952-146283452 GCF_963455305.1 Plecotus auritus | reverse complement strand
CTAGTCTCCTGAGGACCACTGTACCTCTAGGAGAGTTAGTCGTCGGGCACCAATTTGTGAGAGGTATGGTGGAGGTTGGATGTGTGGGCTATGATATCTACATATGTGTGCATGTAGGACTCTATTAGTATAGGATGGTGTCAGGGGTGGGACAAGAAGGAGAAGGGTTCCCGGAAAAATGTCAGAAGCTGTTTCTTCCCAAATTGAAACCTGACCTTTTATGTTGTTTTCAAGGTGTATTTGTCAAGGTAGGAGGCTAGAACACTTTATTTAACTGTGTGAACTTAGTTTATAATTTTTAAATATTTAAAAATATGGTATGTGGGTCTTCATTTTAACGCTTGCTTTGAGCTCACCTAAATGTCCTCTCATCCCAGACACCTCATCTTCCAATCCAGCATGATTTGGGGCAGGTAGTCCTTGGAGTCCTCTCCTTATAGAAGGAGCAGGTGGTTAAACATACCACCCCAACTCTCTGCCTGGAGAGCTGGAGAGTCGCTGTTATTTGGCATGGCCAAATTAATATTTCAGGACATTTTATTTCATGCCAAATCGACAGGTTAACAGAGCTAAGAAAGCTTGAAAAGCTCCTCAGTCTTGCCTACCTGTCCACAACCTCATGAACTTGTGGTTTGGCTTGGTTGATTTTTCAAAAACACTTCTCTTGGTAAACCAGTTTGAAGTTCTTTTCTGACGTCATTGCGGTTTCTGGTCTGGCACAACAGGCTGGATGTAACTTCGCCACAGAAATAAACTGTGGCCAAACTGAGATTTTTCATAGCAGAAAGTTATCAAGCTGAAAAATATCCCTTGCTCTCACGTAGCTCACATACACAGACAGCTGACTTATGAGATAAATGCCAGCATGGAAATACCAAGTGGGAGCAAAGAGCAGTAAAATAAATTCCAAAGGAGACTTGTTGGGTAAAACCTTTGGGAAAGAAGTGGGATCTTGATATTTTGACAAAAGTGTTAGGAGATAGGCAACTGATAAGGATAGGTCAAACAGAGGGGACAAGTTGAACCGAGATGCCATTGTAGACCTATTCAGGGGACAATGATTGGTTCATTGCTATTATTGCAGAGTGTGTGAGAGGAAGGAGTGGGTGAACTCATTGGGCTCTTTCTTGCCCAAGGGTCTTCCAGCTATTCAGTTTGCCTGGGATGCTCTTCCCACCAGCACATCACCACATTTTGCTGAGTATCTCATAGAGTTCCTATCTCGCCTTCATAACATTGATCACAATTAATTTAATATTTATGTAGTTACTTGTTAATATTTGTTCCTCTTTACTAACATTCTCTATGAAGAGGAAGGTCATATTTGTCTTATTCATGGAGATATTCCCAATATTTGTCATAGAATCTTTCACATAATAGTTACTCAAAAAATACCTGGATAACGGGCTTCATTTGGCAAACAATTGTGTTTTATTCATTTATGTATTCAAATTCAAATAAATATGTTTATTTTGTGTCCTGCACTGTGTTAAATATCCAACTTAGAATGATAATTAAAACAGTCCGCCAGGAACTTGCAGACCAGTAGGAGGAAACAGATAAGCAAATAACTACAATAAAAAATATGGGAGGTCCTCATTCAAGGTGTGTTTTAAGTATGTGAGAACATGGACAATGGCCTAGTTTATTCTGCTTTCTAGGGGACTGTTAATGTTCCCCAGAGGAGATGATACCTCAGTTAGGACTTTAAGGATGAGTGCGAGCTTTCCAGGTGGAAAAAAAATGGGAGCAAGAAGATTGTGGGGGTTTCTATTTTCAGCAATATAGAGGACTGGATAGTGTGAAGTTCTTTGGGGGGAAAAAAGAAAAACTGAAAAAGTAAGGAGAGAAAACTACAAATGCTAGGTAAAATGTTAAGCAAAAATCTTTTAAGCAACCTAAGTGATATTGTGAGAAGAGAACCCTTCAGATACTAAATCCAAAATTGGAATGCAAACCCCTTGAGAGAAGTAAGAACTACATCTGGACACTTCTCCAGTAACCTATAACCTTGTTTGTTTTGTTTGTTTATGACAACTACACTTGTAACAAATGAAGACAGGGGCAGGGCTTGAATCCTCAAGGTGGGGGTCAGAACAGAGATTCCTGTACAACATTAAGACCCTGAGAGGACTCCTTCCTCCGTGAAACAATGTCTAAGAAAACAAGATCCACCCAGAAAGAGGGCTGGTGAGGAAAGGGGCGTGTGAGCTTTGGCTCTGAGTAGAGGAGAATGGCTTCCCGAAGAGTTCCTATCTGCAAGCATGCCCCCATATGAACTTAGATCTAAAATTCATACTACCTGTGTGGTACAAAACACTCCAACCCAAATGTCAAAAGTAGTCCCTGAGTTAACTCTCTGAGGTTTCTGGCAGGTGCAAACAGGAGTCCTCTCTGGTGAGTTGCCATTTAAACCTAACCACAAAGAATACCCATAGGTAGTCTTAACGATAACATAAATAAAAATCCAATATACATGAAAAAACAAGCCACAATAAATGAGAAATAGGTCCCCCAATATGAAGCTACTTGATTTACAGATGGAGCATAAAAAAAAATGAATAGTAAAAATATGACGAATAGATAGGGCCATGCAGATTTAAATAATAGTCAAATAGAACATCTAGTAATGGGAAAAAAACAGTTATAGGAGTGAAAATCTTTCTAGAAATCAAAATCTTCCTGGCTGAAGGGTTAATTATTGACTTAAAGATACATCTGAAGAAATTACCCAAATATGTAGCATATAGAGATCAAGAAATGGAAAATCTAAAAAAAAAATTAAAAGACATGGATGGATGAAAGAAAAAACTGGGTTGGTGATACACTAAGAAAAGCTAACATATCTAATTTGAGTTGCAGAAGAAGGGACTAGAAAGATTTGGAGAAAACAATGTTGAGAAGATACATACTAAGAATTTTCCAGATTTTAAGAAATATACTGACTAGAAAGTCCAACAAGTCACAAGCGGGATAAATTTACTGAAATCAATAGCTATTGTAGTGAAATGTAAATCACCTAAGAAAAAGAACAGACAATATGGATTTAAAAAAAAATAAGCATTGCAGCATTATTTACAATAGCCAAGATTTGGAAGCAGCCCAAGTGCCCATTAGTAGATGAGTGGATAGAAAAGCTGTGGTACATTTACACCATGGAATACTACCGTGCTGTAAAAAGAAGGAAATCTGGAAATCTTACCTTTTGCAACAGCATGGATGGACCTGGAGATTATTATGCTAAGTGAAATATGCAAGTCAGAGAACGACAAATACCATTTGATTTCACTTATATGTGGAATCTAATGAACAAAATAAACAAACAAAATAGAAACAGACTGGTAGGCACAGAAAACAGATTGACAGCTGTCAGAGGGGAGTGGGGCTGGGGGGACTGGGTGAAATAGATGAAGGGATTAAACAAAACAACACAAACAATGCAAACCTCATAGATACAGACAACAGTACCGTATATCACATGCAAAACACCCAGCACTTAGTAATGTTCGGATGCCAACTAACATTACTGTGCCATGGAACAGCTCACACAGTGACCTACAAAGAAGGAAAAAGGGAGGACGGGAACCAGCTACTTCTGAGCATCTCAAACCCCTCGGTCACTCCCCAAAAGAAGGACAGATAAAATCTTTAGGGCGGTAACTCCACATTAGAAGAGTATTCCCTCCGGGTAAAATGTGAAGCCAGCATGAGGGTGTGGTGGAAAGAACGCAGGACTTAGAGCCCTGTGACCTGCATCTGAGTCCTGCCTTCCCCACGTATCAGACCTGTAACTTGTGGCGAGGCATGTAAGCTCTTCAAGTCTCAGTTTATTCTACTTAAAAAGTAAGGCTGCTGTGAGGATTTGGAGAGAAAATATGCACAAAAGGCCCAATCTGCAAAGGGTTGTACGAAAGTCTTAATAATATCAATATTATTTTTCACCTTTCTTTGCAAAATTCTCCTCTCTGAAACTTTTTGGTACCCAGCATTCTATTGCTGGCTCCAGGGTTCCTGCTTCCTTGAACTCTCCCAACCATTTATCAAAATCACTCACCCCAAGTCCCATATCTCAGGGTCTTGCTAGAGAACAGGCTGACCTGATGATAAATATACTCTATATGGATTTACCAGTAGATAATCATGGATTCTTCCATTCCTCCCCATCTAGTTATTATATGTCAGCTGTCATGTAGGCACTTTTAAAAAATAGGTTTTTATTGATTTTTAGAGAGAGAGGAAGGGAGAAAGATAGAGAGAAACATCAATGAGAGAGGAACATCATCGATCAGCTGCCTCCTGCACAGCCCCTACAGGGGACTGAGCCTGACCAGGATTTGAACCTGCATCCTCTTGGTTCCTGGGTCAATGCTCAACCCTGAGCCACACTGGCTAGGCTCATGTGGGCACTTTAAAGGTGAGCCTTCAGGAGGGAAAATTCTTTAATGAAAACACTGAGAACTGCTCTAAATTTTAGGTGCTTGTGGCTGACTGTTGGGTGAAACACATTGGGTCATGTAAGGCTTCCTCACATGACACCCCGAGGCATCTTCTCCCTCATTGATTCATGTGTGAAACTTAAAGACATTTCTATCCCCAAGTGAAGTTTGAAAAAATGTCTGGGAGACATAGATACAGTTCAGACTCTGACACTGAAGATTATAATTATAGAGATAACTAGAGGCCCAGTGCACAAAATTCATGCATGGGGGGGGGGGCGTCCCTCAGGCCGGCCTGCACCCTTTCCATTCCAAGATCCCTCTCACAATTTGGGACCGCTGACTCCTAACCACTCACCTGCCTGCCTGCCTGATCACCCCTAACCACTCTGCCTGCCTGCCTGGTCACCCCTAACTGTCCTCCCCTGCTGGCCTGGTTGCCCCTAATCACCTATGCCTCAGACCCTGCCACCGTTGCTTTGTCCGGAAAGACATCCAGAAGGATGTTTAGAAGATGTCTGGACTAATAAGCATATTACCCTTTTATTAGTATAGATAGTCAACTAGCATTTTATGCTGCACAAAGAACTTCGATATCCGTTGTTTCATTCAATATTTACATTAATCCTTGGAGGATAAAACTGAGATAGGGTTTGTGACTCCCTATCTATTTTTTAGATGAAAAGATGGAGGCTAAGAAGTTTAAGGAATAATTTGCACAAAATCACACACCTGTCTAGAGGCTGAGTTTAGCCTCACCTTTCTTTAGTTCCTCCTCCCTACCTGGTCTGTAGAACACTTTTTCACACCTACCTACAGTAGGTGTGGAGCCACCACAGACCAGTTCTTCTTATTAGTGCTTGGGAGTCCCAATTCCTGGGAGAGCTAATTGTCAGGTAGGATCATGGTGAAAAGGCCAACAGCCCAGTCAGAAGCCCAGAAAACCCATTACAGATACCACTCTTCATATTACTAATACATGCCACTATTGTTCCATGGGTAGTAGAAAGACCCAGTTTTCCAGCACAGGCTAAGAACAAGTGGTGAGGGATACACCTCTGTCCCTTCCACCATCCCCACCCTTTTTCACAGCTCCCTCAAGGTTTTCCCCATCTAGAGCAACAGGTAGTTGCCCCCTTCCATTAGCAACTTTTGAAATGATAATTAACAAGTCCTCCTAATAACTTAATAATCATGCCTTGCATATCAGTGGGCTTGTATTTCAAGCTTCTTCATAGTCATTAATTAATTCTGCACCCAGATGCCTCGAGTTGTAGGTCACCTTGATCGCCTTCAGGGTGTGGCTGGGTCACCAAGATAGTCCAGGAATTGGCTAAGGTCACCAACAGTGTCTGCAGCCTTCATCTCAATAGCCAGTGGGAATCAAGGTTAGAAAGTCAGCCCTGCTCTCACACATACCTTCCCAGGATCCAATGTGTTCCTACTGCCTTTCTCCCCAATCCACTTGTCTCCTGACTGCCTCCCATCCACCTTATGTGTCCTGGTTCATGTTAAATAAGGAGAGAGTCAAGTGCAATAATTTACATGAAAGCATTACTGATCAATATGCCTTATTTTATTCCACACACCCCCTCCCCGCCCAGTATGTGCATTTTAACAGAGGGTCTTCCGAAGCTCTGAAGAGGTAATCCATAGAGATGAAGTTCTAATGGTGGAATGCCAGGCTCTTGTCACCATCAGTAGACAAGTTACACTAGCAATGGTGCTCTTCGGGGAGAAGTTTCTCACACAATCCTGCAGTCCATGTAAGCTTGAGGATCTTGCTGACGCTGCCCCCAAGCCCCTTGTCTTGCTTGAGTTTCATCATTAGCTCCCTCTATAGGGACTGAAGAGAAACAACCAACCTAGATGTAGGAAGAACACATTAATTAAGGGCTGGAAGCCAGTTCTTCCTAATTAACTCCACCTGGATCCACATGCCTCAGACAGCCAAGCTGTGTACCAAGCCAACCTTTGCCCTGGTGTGATCTGGGCTGGCCCAGCATATGGTGCCAGATTTTGGGATATTCAAACACATGACTCACAGTGGCTCAATGCGTGCATGCATGTGTGAATGTGGGTGTGTATGTAATGTGCATGTGTGTGCCTATGTGTGAGACAGAGCAGCAAAGGTGACTTTTAGAAGGATGATTCCTGCTCAAGTCACTCTAGCTGGGAGGCCTGTGGGAACCAAATGAATGAAGTCTAATAAAGTACCAATGAATGACAAATTGAATTTTGTTTAAGTCAGTTCTCAATTATGACTCTAATGAGGGTCTCGAGAAGCACAGGGGTGCAGTGGCCAATCTCAAAGTATTTATAAGGGTTTAGAAATAACCAGTTGGTTACTGGAAGACTTCCAATTTATAGTTGGGCAGTTATTATTAACAAGGAATTGACTGATTGGAAATAAAGACAGCCAGGGAGGATTGGGGGTGCCCAGGGTTTGGGAAGTCCATCTTGAATAGTTGTGGTTTTCTCACAGGTCCTTATCCAAAGGGAACTTTTGGAGCAAAAAATCTGGATTGAAATGATTGACTACAAATCCGTTTAGTTGATGGCACTGAGAAGGTTCTGGAGCAAACCATCTTAGCCCAGACTAAAAATCCTATGGAAACTTTGCTCTCTCTCTTTGTTCGCCTTTTTGGGGCAGCACTGATATTGGGCTTTGAATCAAATAAATCTGTGTTCAAATCCTGAATTCACGCCTTATAACTTATGTAGACTGAGTAAATGACTTAATTATCTGAGCCTCAGTTGTTTTTTTCATCTGTTATCATTTGGCAGAGTTTCTGTGATGATTGAGCAAGATAATAATAATTATGATTCTGGTTTGTGATAATGATAATTGTTAACATGTATGGAATATGTTTACATATATATTACCAGTTTACAAATACCTTGCAAGATATATGGCAGGAAACTAGGGTTCAGAGAGGTGACATACAGGTGCTTAGTAAATATTCATTTTCTCAAGATAGCATATGCGCCATCATTTCGTTTTGGTTAAATTGAAAAGTGCTTGTGTGGGAATAAAATGAAAAGGAAATTACAAAAGATTAATGGTTTTATCTAGGAGGTGGGTCTGTACCTGAATCTTCTTGTTTAGTAATCTGTATTTTCTAAAATAATTACTTATCACCTTGGCAGTATGAAAAAACGATCATAGCTTGGGGTGGAGGTTGTGGTGGTGAGGATAACAGGCATTGCTCTGATCTGCTGCCTGTCTTATTGGGGGCAACAAGAGCTTGAAGTCCTGTGCTTTTCTCTTAGCAGGGCTTGTACTAGCTCTAGAGTCCTGCAGAGAAAATTAAGAATTGAAAACTTATTGTTAATTCTGATGCACGTGTTTCTCCTCCTTCATTTGCTTTTTAGCTTAGAGTTACAAAGTGCTTCGGAATCAACAATTCTGAGAAGTAAATTTATTGATGCACACATGCATACATACTATCTTCCTATGGATGTCCTCCCCCAAATCTCTGAAGACGGGTTCTAAACACTGGACTCCAATTCAATTATGCAGAACACCCACATCATGGTTGGGAGAGCCCAGAATGTGTAGACTGAGAAACAAAGATCTGGACATACCAAGCTCACTACCTGGGGTCATAGAAGAATGTGTTGGTAAGAGCCCCTTTTCAGGGCACGGGAACACAGTTTTGTTTGAGGATTGGTCTTGATACTGTCCCTTTGACCAGTTCAGGGTGGGCAGCTTTTGCAGACTAAGCCAGGCTCTCCCCTCGGGGCACAACAAAGGCATCTGATGTGTGGGAAAGTCACCCACGCAACGCATGGAGTTGGCTCTGGAGGTGGGTGAGGAGGCTGGGCAGAATTCTCCTACAGACACCTGTCTGGTTCTCCCAGATTCTGTGCCCTCAGTGCAGGTGGCCCAACCACAGTAGGAAGGGCATGACTGGTGAATCTAATAGCAGCACCCTTCATTACATCTTAAGCACTTTGGATATTATCTTAATTAAGACTCCCAACAACCCTATGGAATAGGTACTATTGTTAGCAGTTTCTGTTCCCAGTCGAGGCAGTTGACATGCACAGAGGCTGTCAACTTGTTATCATCACGCAACTAAGTGGCAGAGCCGAGACTCAAACCCAGGTCCGTCTGACTTCACAGCCCCCACGGGCTCATCTCCAGCAACATGCTGCCTCGCCAAACTCACCAAGTCAAGCTGCCTCACCTTCATGTTCTGCCTAACCTCCCATGTCTCCACTCCCCCCATTGCAGGCACACTAGCCGACTTTCAGTTCCGTGAACACACCAGGCACAGACTGTCTTCTTTATGCATGCTCCACCCTCAGCTTGCAATCCTTCCACTGCTGTCTGTTCAAGTTTGAGTAAATTCCTTCTGGCCAGATCAGGTCTTCCCTGTCTTCCTATTGGGAATTAATCTTTCCCTTCTTGGCTCAATCACAATGACATATATGTACACAGACTCCTATGCGTAACACATGTACAATTTATATGTATATGGTTTTAAAAACTCCCCTGGGAGACAGAATAATGGTTCCCCAAATATATTCATGCTCTAGTCCCTGGAATCTATAATTATGTTACCTTATGTGTCAAAAGGAATTTTGCAGATATGCTTAAGATTAAGGACCTTGAGAGGAGAGATTTCCCTGAGATATCTGGGTAGTCTAAATCTTATCACTGTGTCTTTAAAAGAGAAAGTAAAAAAAAAAGAGAGAGAGAGAGAGGGTCAGAGAGATGAGAAGAACTAGACCCACTATTATTAGCTTTGAAGATAAAGGAGGGTTTTATGAGCCAAGGAATGTGGTGGCTTCTAGAAACAGTCCTCAGCTGACAGCCAGCAAAAAATGGGTTGACAGTCCTACAACCCCAAGGAACTGAATTCTGCCAACAAACTGAATGAGCAGGAAACGAATTCAAGAACCTTCAGGAAGGAATACAGCCTGCCAGCACCTTGATTTTAGTTCAGCAAGACCTGTGTTAGACCTCTGACCTATGGAACTGTAAACTAATAAATCTGTGTTGTTTTAAGCCACCAAATATGTGGTTATTTGTTACAGCAGCCATAGGAAACTAATACACGTTCATAGGGTGTTATAACTTTATTATACCATTCGTGTCACTGTACCCACTGTCATTGCTGGAGTATGTATATTTGTCTCTGGATAACTTCTTATTAAATGGGCTAAGCCTTACTCATTTTTATATTTTCCTCCAGAGTCTCAAACAGTACCTGAATTCTACTGCATGGCATTAAACCATCTGTATTACCATAGTGACCACGATGTGCCCAGCATTCTCTCGAGTAGAGACATAAAGCTAAGTCAGTGGCATAGTCAGCCAAGTACTTCATAGATATCTGGACTTTCCCTCCTTCCAGGCACAAGAGAAGATTTCACCTCTCTGTGCGCTTGAAGTTCACCTTTACAAGGCCTGATGGGAGATGACCTTCCTGTGAAGTTCAGTGTGGCCATGTCACTTACTTTGTCCAAGAGCTATGAGCAAAAGCTTTCTCCCTCTATATTTTCCCTTCAACAGGCTCTCTGGTAATGTTTGAGATGGCAGTGGTCTGGCAGCTTTGCATCTCAGTGACCTTGATGTATAGAGCCTGCCAGAAGCACAGTGGACGTGGATTTCCCACAAGCGAGGAATAACTTTGTTCTTTTAGCACTGAGATTTTGAGGTGGTTACCACTGAATAATTAACCCATTGTAACTGAGAAAGTCAGTTTTTGCCTTTCATATTTTTACATACATACAAACAACTACTGTATAGAATACTCACAGTGGTTTTAACTATAAGGGTTAATAATTAAGTGTATATACTTCCAGACTTTACATACTCACACACAAACACATCTTTAAGTCTGCAAATTTACAAAATTTATGAAAATGGGGTCATGCTCTACACATTATTTTGTAATTTGACTCATTGATGCTTCTGAGAAAGGGCACTTAGCTCTCATCACAACTTACTTATAAGGTGGGCATTATTCCTTTTTTTTTTTTTAAATATATATTTTATTGATTTTCCACAGAGAGGAAGAGAGAGGGACAGAAAGCTAGAAACATCGACGAGAGAGAGACATCGATCAGCTGCCTCCTGCACGCCCCCCACTGGGGATGTGCCCGCAACCCAGGTACATGCCCTTGACCGGAATCGAACCTGGGACCCTGCAGTCCGCAGGCCGACGCTCTATCCACTGAGCCAAACCGGTTTCGGCCATTATTCCTTTTTAACAGATTAAGGAACTGAGTCTCCGAGGAGTTAAGCAACCTTTTCAAGGTCACTTTTCTTGGAGGTGATGAATTGGGACTTAAACCCAGTTCTCTCTGGCTCCAACATCACTGAATAATGCAATACATTCCCTACCTTCATGGTGGAGGACACACAAAACACCTTACACATATAAGACAATGCATGCCGAGTGGCAAACATGTGGTTTTACATGTTGTGAGTGAACCACTCACTCTGTGGGCTGGGATGTTGGGGAAAAGGCTTCATAGAGATGGGGGAGTGGACTGGAGCTTGACCCTGGAGGAAGGGCAGGACTTAACTAGATGAAGTGGAAGGCATTCATGCATCCATTTGCCATGCTTTGACTCATTCAACGACTATTTATTGAGTGCTTCCTCCGGGTCAGGCACTCCAGGCAGTGCACACACTGGGGACACAGCTTTAGAGGTGGAAATGCTCAGGAACAAAAGGAAGCCCTGGCTGACTGGCCTTGAGGACTGAGGTGAGGGAAGACAGGTGTCAAGGCAGGACAGGCAGGTGAAGAAACAACCAGAGGAGACTCCGGTGCCCTTCCCACCACCACTGCCTGAGAATAACCTCAAGCTTTGGAAGAATTTTGAATATCACCATAGACATTTAGGATGGGGCAGGGATTGAGGGTAGGTGGAAGATGGGGGGAAGTTGCAATTCTTCCTAACATGGTTTCACTAGCCCTGAACTTTGATTTCCCTCATTTACAATGGTCCAGTACATGGCGGGGCACTCCGTGAGACCCAGAGGAAGGGAGACACAGTTCCTGACACAGCTAAAAACAATAGGGTCCACCACAAGGCAGTCTATGGGTGATGCTAGACTGTGGGCAGAGGGACTGAAAGCAGCCTTGTGTGTGAAGTGACACGGACCTGGTTCAAATCCCAGCTTGGCTACTTCATATGAGATGCTGGGCATGTCACTGAGTTCAATGTTCTGCTTTGAAAAGTAGAGACAATTATGTCTGGCTTACAGAATTGCAAGGATTGGGAAACAATGTATATAGACAAATCTAGTATGGTGTCTGGCGCATAGCTGGTGATCAATAGATGGCAGTGAATGGTCAATATCTTGTTCTGAGAATGAGCAGTTAGTTGGGGGCAGGTAGTGAGCATAGTTGCACCTAACCTAAACGTTAACTAGAAGGCAGGTGAAATGCAGTTCAGGGCTGTGGGGTGGCTTCCAGAATCTGCCCTAAGGAAAGGCTTCCTCTACTACATCATCACCTTTGTAAGGGCTTCTGATGGGAGATGACCTTTCTGTGAACTCCAGGTTTGATGCTTGGATGCTTCTTGCAACAGCATAGAGCAAGCCCTGACTCACCAACCTTATGTGGGTGGTGGGGACCCTTGTGGCCACAGCCAACACCTAATCTCCTGGCCACCTGCAGCCTTGTCTGCTCAGGCATGTGCTACAGCAAGCCAGAAACCATAGGCTCCTGGAGTAAGGGTTGCAAAGAGGGGGCTCCTGGGAAATCATGCCTCCTGGGGAAGCCTCTTTCAAGATTACTGAAGCCCTTCAGGTTTTCGTTATCCTATGTATTTAAAAATACTTGGCATTGTTGTTTTCTTATTACAAAAGCAAAGTGGGATTATTGTGGAAATATAGATAAGAAAAAAAAAATGAAGAAAAGGAAAAACCAACCAACCATTATTCCATCAACCCAGAGATAACCATTCTTAACTCCTTGGTATTCTCACTATCTCCTTCTGAATATATGTGTGTATATACATATACATATGTATGTGCACATATGTACATATGTACATACAAATGTACAAAATAGTATACATTATAAACATCTTTCTTGAGGGTACTGCCAAATTCTTAATCAGGGAGATGTTTAGGCTATTTTTAGTTTTTAATTTTATAGCTGTATTTCAGTAAATATCTTTAAGATTATATCCTTTCTCACATCTTTCATCATTTCATATCTTTCATTATTGCCTTGGGATAAAGTCTAACCGTGGTGTTGCAAGGTCAGAAAAGAAATACATTTTTAAGGACAGTAGCCTGTACTTTTGGTTGGGTCCCTTTCTTGGAAGTTGCCTTACTGATAATGAAAAGCATCTCTGGGATCTGAAGCAGAGGTGAGTGTTATCACTTAATGTTACTGAGTCCTTAGCATAGCGCTGGTGTTCTAAATCACCCTCTTATAGTGGTATTTTCCTCTGGCTTCACCAGCAACAATAACAACGATTATTGTTGTTGTTGTTTGTACACAGTTGTTACTATGTCCTATGTTGTTATCCTTGTCTGAGATCCCCTCCATTTAGGCTCATCAGGAAGGAACAGGCCACCTACTGGGAGCTCCGTGGACTTCCAATGGAGCGTAGCACAGAAGTTCTGGAACATTCTCTGTCTGAGCAGGGGAGGTAAGCTTTTTCTGACCCCTTAGAGCCCCTAAACTCTAGACAATAGATCTTCTATACTGTTTTCCCAGTGGCACCTGCAAGAGTCTGGTTGGTGTTCATTGTTATGCTCTCCTCTTGGCAGGCTCACCTATTGAGTTTGGCTTCTGCTAACTAAAATAAGGGAAGCTGACCTAGTTGAGAAGAGTCGCTTGAAAGAAAAGTCTTAGTGTTGCCATATGGCCTGCGGCCTCCATGTGAACCTGTCAAAATAAATGCATATGGATTATGCATCCCGAATCAAAACAAGTCCCAGCATTGAGCACAGTCCAGGGCACATAGTATAAGCACTATTCTCCAAGTGTTTGCTAAGTGAAAATACGGATGGTAGATGAAGGACAGTGCTAATCATCTCTTGCCTTATCTTGCTATAGAGGGCATGCCATGTCCCCAGAGTCAGATAGTTATGTCTCCAGGAACCCTTTCACAAGAGAGGTGGAGGATCGTGCCTCCTGTATAGAGTTAAACACACACCTATTCTTCAAGTCTTGGGCAGACAGAGCAAAATGCATGGGTCTAACAAGTGCCATTGAGTTTATATAAAGAAGAAAGACTGACCTGCCAGCTAGAGATTGTGTGAGCATGGTCTCAGAAAAGTCACTTCCCGAGCACCTTTTTTTTGGGATACTGCAAAAGAATACATTTCACTGAAAAAGGGGGAGTAAACCAAGCCGTGAAATCTGGGAACCAGGGATCAGCCCAGGAGACAGGCTTAGGGAATTCCCAGGATGTTGATGAGAAGTAGACATAATATTAGCAGCACAGCAGACTTACAGAGCAACCAGCATAGACTGTGGGAGGAGGACCTAAGGTCTCTAGGAGGAATCTGTCCCCCCACGAGAAAATGGAACCCTCTGACTACAGGAGGGATTTGACTTCCCTGGGAGAAGTTTTATAGCTTTGGTGAATTTGGGGGATGAATTAATGTTAAGTACACAAAACCACAAATGAAAAAAATGAGGCAATTTGTTAACTACAGAAAAAAATATACCAGAAAGGAAATATAACCATGGTATGTCGTGTGGCTCATCTGTGAACAATATTTTTTGGGATGTTAATATTGGATTAACAAACATTTGATGTAGTTATATGCGAGTGAAGAGGGGAGGGAAAGTACGTATGTGTTGGCAGATAGGACAGGAGCAAACAAAAGGTGGCTGGGTCCTGATACTCCAACACAGTAAGTCAAAAGATAAATGTCCAAGACTGAAAACTGAAGAACTAGTAGCATAAGCATGTCATTTCAAGATAGAGAGGGAAATTCCCAAGAAATAGCTAAAAGGTGAGTGTTCTGTCTTAAAAGTCATTGGCATTTGGGAGAGCAGTTTAAGGGTGGGCAGAAATAGAGCAGGGACCGGTGTTTTACATTATAAGACTGACTTTTAAAAATGATGTCCATATATTATTATGTTAATATATTATTTTTAACATGGAATTAATAAAAGCGCCAGAGGGTGAGTAACTGAGGGAATTGATGCAGACTTCTTCTCTCGGGGGCTTTTGATAACTAAGCCTGTGTTGGTGTTTCCTGCAGTGGCTTCGGGACAGTCACAGAGAGAAAGGGGGTAACGGAGAAGGTGCAGCTCTTCAACACTTGTGCTGGTTTTATTGGGGGTTCCTGGTGAGATTTCATTTGAATCAATCAGTTGCTTTAAAAATCGTTTTGTGTGTTGTGTTTTTCTTCTTTTTTTAAAGTTTGAAAGTACAGATTTGACACAACTTTCTGGGGGTTAGATTTCTCTTGATAGCTCAGTGGTCCAGGTGCCAAGCCCAGGGTCTCACTTACAGGTGCAATGCATTCTCCTTCAGGCTGGAGAAGGACCCCCCCCCCCACCCCATCACTATGGCCTTGAGCTTTTCTGTCCAGGAGGAAGGATGGATGTGTGATGCACTGTGTACACCTTTTGATTTACTCCCTTCTGGGACCAAACACCTGTGTCCTGAGCTTAATGACTTGGGCTTAGGAGTGTGGTCTGATTCCAGAGACTGAGCTCGCCAACACGGCTCCTTCAGCAGTAAAAGCCAGCAGTCGTTGCGACGGTATAATTTACCAGGCACTGTTCTAAGCACCTCACATGTATGCACTCCTTTAATCATCACAACCACACTAAAGGTGCTGCTACTTTTCACAGTGCACAGAGGAGGAAACTGAGGCACAAAGATGATAAGTAACATGCTTGGATTACACGGCTAGCAAGTGACAGAGCCAGGATTTGAACCAGGACAGCTAAATCCAGAGCCTACACTCCCAGTAGCTTCACTGTCTCCCTACTACACACACACTCTAATAGTCCTTTTCCTTAAACGTACCCTTTCATGGAGACTGTCAACGGGGTATGTAAACTGGAGTTTCAGCAAACACCAGACTCACTTGAAACCAAAGCCGGGAGAGAAATCCTTCATTGACAAAATGTCTGGTGCACACAAGCAAACCACTTGAAGTAATCAGCAGCAATTGGATACCCATGTCGTAATGGCTTGGAATTAAGAGTTTTAGTCTCACACCCAAGGGCTGACACCCAGAGAAATCGCTCACTAATCTCAGTGCTTGGTGCTTGGGTGAGGACATAGGGGGCTGGGTTTCTCTTGTGGCGGGTGTGGGGAGCACATGGAGCCCTAAGTCTCCTCCACGCAACAGAAAGTAGAGACTTTCCAACCCAGCGCCAGGTACCCCGTAACAGGATGGACCCAGACACAGAGGAAGGGGCAGGGCACTGTGGATGGGCCCCATGGCTGAGGGGACAGGAAGGAGCCTGGAGGTGGGCCCTGCCTCCATGACTTCCTGGAACACCCTCGATGCCCCTGTCACTCACTCTAGCCTCAATGAAACTTCTCTGTGTTTCTCCAACTTGCCAGGCTTGCGACTACCTCCAAGCCTTTGTGTTTGCTATTCCCTATGTCTGGAACGCTCTTCCGCTGCCTCTGTCTCCTCAAATGGGTCTCATCTTAATGTTACCTCTTCAGAGATGGCATCTGTTCATCCTAATTTAAAGTAGTCAAATATTGCCCATGTTTGTTTCTTTCCCATATCCTGTTTTTTGAGGGGAGGGGATCAGGGAAGGGGGACTCATCGCACTCTTTCCTATCTGAATTGATTTTTTAAAATTTTACTTATTTATTCATTGTATATCTCTTTCTCTGCCATGAAAGGAGAGACTTTGTCTTGTGTAAATGTCACACCCCCAGAGCCTAGAATAGTAGAAATCCAATGACTATTTCTTGAATGAATGAATGAATGAATGAATGATATTCACAAACTAGATAGATAGGAAGGCTTGGTCTTGAGCCTGTGTTTTAGAAGAACAAGGACTTTCTAATTGGGGCATTATCCTTCTTGCCAGCCTTTAGCAAGTCACCTCAATTTCCAGTCCTCCCTCCTACCTACCCAGCATCAAAGACCTTGATTCCATGCTCAAGGAGAGAGCATGACCAGTTCCTGTTGGGAACCCTATGATTTCCCTGGGAGGTTAAGATCATGATAAGTCAAGGTCGCGGGAGGTCTGAGTTCCTTTCAACCCTGTTGCTGTGGATCATTTGGGAGGGGTCAGTGAGGGGAAAGGCCATCCTTCATGGATGCCTCCCTCATCTAATACCATGCCCATGTAATGCCATGGCAACCTGGCCTATGTCATTGACCCTGGCTGTCTAGTCAGTGCTTTCCTGACTCTTCTTCTCCTCCTCAAAGGCCTCTAGCTAAGGACACCTCTAAGCAGATAAGCAGGGCCAGGCAACGCTTGAAACAGGGGCTGAAATTTAGTCACGTGGGCAGATGTT
The DNA here is from genome assembly GCF_963455305.1 of Plecotus auritus. Taxonomy (NCBI): domain Eukaryota; kingdom Metazoa; phylum Chordata; class Mammalia; order Chiroptera; family Vespertilionidae; genus Plecotus; species Plecotus auritus. The sequence goes on along the minus strand of NC_137783.1, from coordinate 146,266,578 downwards.
CCTCTCCCTTTTTCTTGCTCTGATTCAAACAGTGAGAACACTCATCTCTAAGAAATGCCCGTCTTGCCAGGATTGTGGAGACCATGATAGCCGACAAGTCAAAACCAGCTTCAGTGGGCTTCCAACTCAAGCCTTTTCCCTCCCTCCCCTCAAGCCCCACCCCAGTGTGGTGCAACCCCATCCTAATGGGTCTCCAGACTGGTGAAACCTGAACAGTTGGAGGCCATGGGAAGCACTTGATGACAAGAGGGTGGGGAGGTGAGCAAGTGGAGGAGGAGTGGGGGCTTCAGGAAGGGACCTGGGCGGGGGGTGAGGGGGGGGAAGGGGGAGAGGTCCCGGAGAAGAACAGGGTTATTTATTTTCAAGTGGGGATGGCTTTTATATTTCAATCTCAGTGTTTTTATCATAGTGAAATCTTATGAGGTTGATGTGAACGGGGCCCTGTATGCATTGTTATGCTATTTGGTTTTGATAAAAAGTGGCATTGTACAAGATGTTCTTTGGCCACGTAAAACCTCGCTGCATAGCTAGTGGTGGCACAGAGCCATACCACAAGTTGTGCAATGCAGTGGCGGGGAAAACAGAGCTGCTTCTCAGGGATTAAGACTGGTATTTTAATGTGAACTTTAAGAAAGAGATTGGAGAAACAGGAGCAACAACAAGAAAGAAAAAGAAAGAAGGGGGGAAAAGAGGAATGGAAGGAAGACATGAAGGAATGTGGAAGGAATGAAAGAACAAAGGCAGAACAAAGAGAATGATGTCTTTAAATGGGGAAGAGCCTCTTCTTAAAAAAGGAGAGGGCTAACAGGTTCTGAAAGAGGAAATTTCTTTTTTTGCTGCTTTCTTTCCCATCTACTTTTGTTCCGAAGTGTTTCTGTGTCTGTAAGTATATTCTTTTCTCTCCTTCTTTCCATTTAAGACTAGGAGTCAAAATGTCTGAGGTGCCTCTCTTGGTTTTGCAGGTTTACAATAGGCTAGTAATGCTCTTTCATTTGCTCCAAGGCCTGGGCGTTTTTCCTCACTTAAATCTAAACCTGAAACTCTGGGTGTCTGGGTGTCAGTGGCCTCAATGAGGTGTGAGGACGGAAAGAAAAAAACCATTTTCTTCTCATCACTTTCTTTTCATTTTGGCTCCTTAGAAGCTAACTGACCTACCCCAGGCTCTTTGAGAAGATCTGTTAGAGGCAGGGTGGTATTGAGGGAGGAGTGCTGCTGTTGGAATCAGGAGGTGTGCATCTGAATATTACGCAGGGTGTTGAGAAGGTTCAAAAACACCTAGTACATTTCAGATATTTGATCATTCTTGGTTCTCTACTGACAATTCATTTTATAGAAAATTGTGCATCATTGTTTCATAAAATAGTTATTTCTTAATCTGTAACTCCTAACCTCACACTTGAGCAATGAACTTGTAGACAGTAGAAAATATGACCCCATTTCCACTCAAAACTCAACCATAGTATAGGAATCCAAACAAGTGACTTCTGCCTTATGCTGTTTCTGGTGACTATGACCTGATTTAGAAAAAAAGTCAATCCAGTTGTCGTTGAGCCAATGAAAACCCCGCAGAACCATGTCCAGCCCCATCAACACGACAGAGCAATGACCTGCCAATGTGAGTGGTTGGCAGTTGAGCTGGGACATGATGAGTTGCTCTTCTGTTGTCACCAACAATTGTGCAGCATCTGATGTCCTCTCTTCCTGAGCAGACATGCATTTGCTTAAAGAGAACCCATTAGGACTTCCAGCTCCTTTTCTCTTTGGGTCCACCACACTGTACTACTCTCCTACCACCCCCACCTGGATGTAGTTTCCAGATTATACAGGGTTATTGCACATGCACATACATGGGCCTTCATGCATGCTGTTCCTTCTGCATGTAGTTCCCTTCTTTACCACCTCTATCTGGCGAACATCTACTCACACTCTTCTCTGGACCTCTAATGTCATCTTCCATTAAGTGACAAATATAAAAACTTAGGAATGCATAAAGAAATTTTATTTTTTCATCCTACATTCTGTAGAATTCTTGTTGGCTTTCAGAGATGTGCATACTTGAGCAAGCTGCCTTGGAAAGAAGAGCAAATGTTGATCCAAGGGCCTTATAGGTACAATTTAATTTAATTTAATTTAATTTAATTTAATTTAATTTAATGGTGGTAACCCATATTTATTTCTCTAATGAGATATAATTTAAATACAGTAGAATTCACACTTTTTAGGTGTACTTTATGAGTTTTGACAAGAATATATATATGTGTATATATGTATATATGTGTGTGTATATATGTACATATGTATGTATATATATATATATATATATATATATATATATATATCCACAACCAAGCTATCAAATATTTCCATTAATCCTGAAAGTGAGCTTTTGCCCCTTTTAGTCAATCCCATCCCTCCACCTCTAGACATCCCATCTCTGTAAACATAAAGAACTATGGAAATGTAAATGAAATAATACAGAATGTAGCTTTTTGTTCTGGCTTCTTTCACTTAGCATGATACTTGTGAGATTCATCCATGTTGTGAATTACTTTATTATCCTGCTCTATATATGAAAAGACTAAATCCCAGGTTGGTTAAGTGACTCACTCAAGCTTACAAATGGTGGAGCCAGAACTCAAACCCAGCCAGGCTGATCCCAGTGCCCGTGCTCTTACTCAGCTCCCTACACCTCTGCACTTGGGGCCAGTGCTCATGGCCCAGGCCTGGCCTGTGTCATAACACACTGAGTGGGCGTGGCTAAATGTTTCACTTGTTTGGGTTGACCCCACTGTACAATCATAACAGTAATTTTAAATATGTAACCCCCTCCCAGATGTTGTACAAAGAAGATGAGCTTTTTGTGTGTGTTTTTTTGTTGTTGTTGTTTTCAGTTTTAAGGTTTGACCAGAAAATGTTCCAGCATAAAGTTACAGCAAAAAAACTTTGTACAGATGACAGGAATAATCTGGACTTGTGCTCCTCTGTACTTGGGCTCCCTGAGAGATGTCTTTGCCTGTCCTCTGACTCTCTGAAACCTAGTCCTTAGCTCTTGCTGCCACACTGTTGGAATTGAATGAGTATTTACTGATTGGTAAGCTACTCCTATTCAGTCACTAGCTAGCTGAGTCACTTGCTAGCTGGGTGACTTTGAGGAAATAACTTAGCCTCCTGCAGCCTCAGTCTCCTTCCCCATAATATGGGGCTCAAAGACTGCATTGACTATTAAGTGAAATAATGCATATAAAGCACAGTGCCAAAAATCTAGCGACATCTCCATAAGTATTCAGTCCTTTTTGTTTTTCTTCCGTCACAATTATCACTGGAATTGAATTAAAGTTCAAGTGGGATCATGTTTAGAAACACAAAGAACTATGAAAACGTAAGGTTTAATAAATACATTGACCACCTACTATGCGCTAGGACCTGGGCTAGACTTGGATGCAGCAGTGGACCAACCGAAAGGCTCATCCTAACAAAGGAGGAGATTATGCTGCTCTTCTGAGTCACTCCTGCCCACAAAGACCCCCTCCCCCCAGCATATTAATTTTGTCAAATAAATTTCAATAATGAGGATAATAATTGCTAATGTTTATCAGGTCTTTTCTGGGTGCCAACTGTGGTGCTGAGAGCTCTTCACATAGACGTTACTTTATTTAATCCTCACAATAATCCTCTGAGGCTCCAGAATTCCTGTTGTCCAAGGGAGGAAAAAGAAGCTCAGAGTGTTGAGTGACAGTGCAGGTAAAGACTGCTGGGATTTGGAACCAAAGCCTAAGCTTTAAATCGCTGTATTCAATGGTCTTTAATGATCTCATTTCACTAGAAAAAGAAGCGTAAGAGCTGGTAGCAGGGCTGCCATAATGCACAACTCCTAGGACACACCACTGTCTTCGCTGCCTGGGTGAGTCACATCCCTGCAGTGGGCGTGATGAAGGCAAGGCTTGTCCTTGGCAGCTAGTCATTGGAAAGGATGCGCTTGTCACTTAGCAGGTCCTTGATAATTAATTGCTGAATTTTTATAAATGAGCTTGGCTTTGTGCTGATTCAAGTGCTCACACAAGAGTTTACAGTCAGAAACAAAGCCATCTATACCAGAGAGGTAGGAAAACATACCCTCTCTGTAAGAGCTGGAGTCACCAACGCCGCCTGAGCTCATCACCCTGTCATCCTGTGCTCCTGTTCCTGAGTTTGAGAAGGTAAGGAAGGAGGTACGCAATCACGTGCTTCCTCTTAGTCACGGCAGGTGTGTTTCTCAGAGAGCTGTGACAGTGGGAAAAGGGAGGCACCGAGGAAGCCAGAAAACTTTTTCAAGACAAAAACTGCAGCATAAGATCATGGTCACATAAACACAGTGGTAACTAATATGACAATCATGATCTGGCATATAAAAAAAGAAGAATCGTCCAGGATTCCTTTTTAAAGAGGAAGACTCTCCTTTCTAAGAGGAAGAATAAAAGAGAATGTTTCTACTATTCTTCAAATAACCTCCTCATTCCTCTCTGCGCTAGTACATCTTTAATGTTTATTCATGTTTAAGTCAGAGGTTGCCAAGCCTTCTCAGGTAAGGCACTCTAAATGTTCCCTCACAGTTCTATTATTAAGTGGTGAGGTTCATATGACTTAATAAGCATTTATGTGCTAACAACTTAGCAACTGTTACAAAACAGAATACATATACATCAAAAGAAAAAACTTTTAATTTTAAATAACCACAATTACTTACTAATGAGATATAGTGCCTTTAAGGCACTGCACAACTTCTCAAACGTAGAAGTCAGATTGGGTACCACCACCCTAATTCCCTATTATCTACAATGATTTTCACAAAATTGAGGGTATATGCAATCTGCAATCTCCCACATGGAGGGAAGCCACAGAGATGGGGGAGTTGTGTTGACCTAACATCCCGAGGAAGGTGGCTCAGGCACTGGTCCAGAACTTCAATCATCAACACTTGACCTTTTTCTTTTGTTTGCATGATGGCTGCTACAGTCCCCCAAATAAAGTGAACAAAGCCAGGAAGAAGGAGGAAAAAGTGGTGCCAGCTTCATCTGATCTCTCCTAATGAGGAAGCGAAAGCTCTATGAGACTGTTCCCCACCCAAGAAGCTATCCCCCAGTGGATCTCAGGGGCCAGAAACTGTGTCAGATGCCCATTCCTGGCTACACGGAAGGCTGAAAAAGTCAGTATTTAGCTGCGTACAAAATGCAAGTCAGGGCTCAGTAGAAGAGAGGAGGGGTGGAAATTGGTAAACAAACAACAGCATCTACCATAGAGCCACAGCTACTCATCCAAAGATCGGCAAGACAAGAATTAATTCCTGCTCTCAATAACCTCAGGTCTATTTTGGAGACAAATCTCATCTTCTCCAAAATGTTGACTACTATACAAAAAGATAATCAGAGATATATTGCTGTAAGAAGGTATTTAAGTTGCCTGGGAGGGTCAGAGAAAGTTCTAGGAAGAAGCTGACCACACTGTAAAAGAACGGCATTCAGGAAGAGACACAGAAAGCATGGAGGTCCAGGCATGTGAAAAAAACGGTGTTACTTGATTTGAATAGCACATGACCCGTTGTCTAGAGCACAGGATGGATGGCAGGAGGGTCGGGATGGCAGGACATGATACAGAACAGGTCATGGAGTCAGCCCACCAGCTCTGTGAATAGTAAGACGGGCAATGGACACCTACCATTTCTTTTTTTCCTTTGGCCCCGCATGAATTCCTTGGGGGAAACACTGTTTTTATAATCTACAGGTCAGCCAGGCCAGCGACACCCACTTCCTGTCGACCTATGAATCAAAAGGTCATGATATGATTCCCAATCAGGACATATGCCCGGATTGTGGGCTTGATCCCCAGTAGGGGGCATGCAGGAGGCAGCCAATCAATGATTCTCTGTCATCATTGATGTTTCTGCCTCTCTTTCACTCTCCCTTCCTCTCTGAAATCAATAAAAATATATTTTTAAAATAATAATCTACATGTCAGCCAATTACATGGCTCAACCTTCCATTTTCTGTATGTGGACCCCTGACGCAAGCAGAAGCAGAGTCCTATGCAAGGACTGATTTGGATGCTGAATGAGAGGAAGACATAGGCCTGGAGCTGCCAGTAGCTATAATTTACTCCTTCAGAGAGAGCTTGTCTAGAGCACAGGGTGAAGAATGGGGGTGGGGAGTAGGGGTAGGAAGAAGGGAGGGAGGGGAGAGAGAGACTGGTGAAAGAATTCTGACATGTGGGATCCAACCGATCTAAAACCATCCAGGACTTACTTAATCTAATAACATTTCTGTTTTTATTTGAGCCATTTAAGCTAGTTTTTGTGAAGCTAGTTTGAGTTGGGCTCCTATCATTCGCAGCTGGAAAGGTCTTGGTGGAGGAGCTACAACCTGGAAGCAGAAAGACCCATCAGGAGGCTCTCACCGCATTCTCTTCTCCTTCGGCTACAGGCTGGGCCTTCGCAGGCTCCAGGACTACCTGCCCTGGCTGCGGAGGCATCACTTCCCTGGAGATTTCCACGGTCCCCACCTCCATCTCCCCGTGCAGTTAGAGAGAGGCATTCATTCTCGCCCAGCTGGCTGGATGGCACCCACTTCCTGTCCTGCAAATTTCGGCTGCCTTCCCAGGCTGTTATCTGACTCCACTATCAGCCAGTGGCATCCAGGAACACATCGGACTTCTAGGAAAAATGATGTTCTGCAAAAGCAAATGCATTCGGCCAGAGCTGATGGTAACTCTAGAAGCCACATGCACAATGAAGCCCTGGACATTTCTCATGGCCTCTGATACTCAGGAGCCTGGCACGAGCTCTTCAGTCAAGATAACCAGCCCACTGCAGGCATTTTGGAGCTGGTGACTCAAATTGTCAGCGGCTATAGGAAGGACTGAGGTAGGACATATGGCACCCAAGGACTTTCACCTTCACATCCCAAACCAGCCACTTACTAGCTGAGTGAGCCAGGGAAAGTTATTTTACCTCTCTGAGTGTTCACTTCCTCAACTTGATAACAGTGGTTGCTAACATACATTGAGTACCTACGATGTACCAGGCATGCTAAGTCACCTCCTTCTGCAAGGACCCGCACTTTTTGAGACTTTAATATGGGTCTGTCATTGTTATTATTATCTGTGGCACTATAGGGACCAGCAACTTCAGGGAAACTGACACCAGAAAGCAGTGAATGATACGCCTAAAATCATAGAGCATAATCAGGGACAGAGTAAAATCTAGAACCCAAATCTCACCCAAATGAAGGTACATACCCAGGAGCAACAAACATTTAACCTAGACTACACATTGCTTCTATGGAGAACACTTTAAAATTCTTTTTTTTATTTTTTTTAATTTTTTTTAAATTGTTTGAAGTATTACAAATAGTAGTACCTATGTCTCCTTTTTTTCCCCCATTGACCTTCCCCCAGCCTCCCCTTCCCCCCAGTACATGCCTTTACCTGCCCCCCCCACCCAGTGTCTTGTATCCATTGGTTATGCTTATATGCATGCGTACAAGTCCTTTGGTTGATCTCCTACAGCCACCCCCCCGCCCAACCGCAACCTCCTCTGCCTTCCTGCTGTAGTTTGACAGTCTGTTCAATGCTTCTTTGCCTCTGTATCTATTTTTCCCCCCATTTCATTCCTTTAAAAAATCTTGCCTCTGCAGACTAGAAATAAACATATAATAACAAAAAATGTTTGAGTCCCAATTTCCATGTCCAACAGTTCTGAGTCCCCGTTTCAATGTCAAACAGTTCCTTAAGTGTACATGTCAGCAATGATATCTGGATGGTGGGCACATGGTGGCAATGCAGGTCCGACCCTCTCTGGTTTAGTCCTAGGCAACTTGCTGCGTCGCACAGCTGCTGACTGCTAGCGTGACAAGGCATCGTCAGAGTCTTCCATCTCTGGACTGTTTCTCCTCTTGTCTTCGTGGTTGGAGCAGACCTGTCAATTCCTCTCCATTAATCAAAAAAGGGGGTATAGAAGGGTAATATCATGTAAGGAAAAATATCCTATAAGTAAATTACATCTAGAAAACTTTTACTTTACAAAATTAGTTTTCATTTGTAATGCTAACAGCAAGACACACATGAAAAACACACATGGTGTCTAAATAAGACAAAGGAAAATCGTTTGGGCAAAAATAAAAAGGATCCCAAATCAATTATATAGAACAGATTCCTTTATTAACTTTTGGTCGAGAATATGTTTGTATATTTTCAGAAAACAACTCCAAGACCATGTGGATTCCTGCAACACTTTAAAATTCTAATGAAAAACATCAAAGCTAATCTGAATACATGGATACTAGAGATATTCAATGGGCTTGAATGGGCAATCTCACATTATATTGATAGCAATAGCTCCCAGATTGATCCATAAATTCAATTCTATCAGGTACCTATTGCGCTTTTTGAGGAACTTGAAAAATGGATTCTAAAATGTCTTTGGGGGAAGAGAGAGCTATGAATAGGCAAGTCAATTTTAGAAGAGGGGGAAATAGTCTTACAGCCTCTGAGATGTATTACAAGGTGATAGTTTGGTATTGGTGTAAGACTAGGTGAATAGATCCATTAAATATTGTAGAGAGGTGAGAGCCATACCATATATATATGGATCCCAGTATATGGCAAAGGGGGACATTGCAATTCTATGGGAAAAGGCTGGCTTGCTCAATAGATGGAGTAGAGGAAACTGCTTCACTATTTGGGAAAAAATAAAACAGGCACCCTATCTAAGGAGGCTCCAGGTGAATTAAAGATCTAAATGTGAAAGATAAAATATCAACTATTAAGGGGGGAAAGTGAAACATATTTGTGATCCAAGGGTAGGAAAAGATTTCCTGGACAAAAATAAGAATTTTTTTTCAACAAAGAACATTATGGACAAGTTACTAGACAGATGGTAGAAAAGATAAGATTTTTGTAATAACTAAAATTGAAAGACATTTATATATAGCACATATGATACCCTGATACTCAGCTAGAAGAGGAAAACAATCGTGCAGGAAGTGGAGAAAGAGTACCTAATGGGTAATTACAGAAGAAGAAAACTTAAAAGTTGACAGAGAATAAAAAAAAATGCTTAAAGTCATTAAAAGTCAATAAATGAAAGTTAAATCAATAAAATATTCCTTTAAAACTATTAAATTAAAAAATTAGATACTGTATTATCCAAATGTTGGTGGGATAAAAAAAATACCCACATTTCACTGAACTACACTGATGACAGTATATCTGGATTATTTAATCTGGGTATTTCATTAAACAAAGAATATGCACCTACCATGGCCTGCTAATCCCACTCCTGGCCATAAATCCCAAAGGAATTCTTACCGAGCTCTCAAAGGGGTACTACTGTTTGCAGTTATATACTCTCCTTTCCCACTGGCTGGACTACTCACCCCACCCATCGGCATATGGTTTTTGGTGCCCGCCTGTCAGAGATGATACTTTTCTGCCCCATGTCAGGCTTGGCCACCTGACCTGCTTTGGTCACTGAAACAGGAGTAGAAGTGACGTATGCCAATTGGAGCAGAAGCTTCAAATGTTCTTGCATATTTCCTCCAGCTCGCCTGCTCGTTTTTCTTTGCCAGGAATAGAGCTTGTCCCCAAAAAGGGCTGTTCCTTCAGCCTGGATCCAGGAAGGCACATGGAATCAGAAGGAGCCTGATGCCAGCAGTGGCAACATGTGGCATAAACAAGAAGGAATCTCTGTAGTTGGAAGCCCCTGAGGTGTTTCATTATTATTATTATTATTATTATTATTATTATTATTATTACAGCAGCAAAACTGACCAATACAGGAATATATGAACTAATTGTTCGTTGCAGTGCTATTTGTGGGGACAGGTAGTTGGGGGCAGCCTCAGTGTCCATCACTGATAAAATGTGGCATACACTATGAGTATTGGTCATACATGCAAAAGATTTCATGTTCACATGAAAATATGGATGAACCTTAAAAATACAGTGTTAGTAAAAACATTAAGAAATAATCTCTATTATAAAAATCCCTTGGTTGTGATGCTGTCACAGTGGAATGACACAAAGACTGGTCACCAGGAGGCTGCGTGTGCAGCTGGGCGGGATGCCCAGGTGGGTGGGGCATGCTCAGGTGGGTGGGTCCACTCGATTTTGCTAGCTGTGCTTCTAGTATAATAATAATAAACCAATCAATATAAACCCCACAAAACTACAATGCTTATTTTGTGATAATACAAAAAGATTAAGACATTGGCATGATTATCTATGGGATGAGAGGAAAATGGGAGTGGGATATGAAGATAAATAAAAATCTTAAATGTCCAATCAATTTAAAAATTGAAAGATCAGTTTAAAAAAAGGAAAGAAGGAAAAGGGATCCACAGCTCCTGACAACCTGTTTGGTGCGTTTTCTTCCATAACCCATTCCTCTGCATTATTCATATTCCCAGAATAACAATGAACTTTAAATCATAAGTTGTTTCATATGCTTTAACTATAATATTTCTTCCGACCCTTGAAAGAACTACATAATATAAGGTAGAAACCCCATTCTCATTTCAAGTTGTTAAATGGGGCTGGTTGTCCACTGGTTTTGCTGGTGAGAGCTTAATATTGGTTCACCCTGCCCTGCCGGCATGGCTCAGTGGTTGAGTGTCAACCTATGAACCCAGAGGACACAGTTTGATTCCCAGTCAGGGCACATGCCCAGGATGAGGGCTCGATCCCCAGTGGGGAGGCATGCAGGAGGCAGCCCATCAGTGATTCTATCTCATCATTGATGTTTCTATCTCTCTCTCCCTCTCCCTTTCTCTCTGAAATCAATAAAAATATATTTTTAAAAATAGTGGATCACTCTGACATAGCAGCTATTTTGAGCATTCTACATGTATTAACCTATCAAATGTCACAACAATACCAAGGGTGGGTCCTATTATTATAATCATTTTCATTTTACAGCAGTGGAAACTGAGGCATGATGGAGTGACTTGCCATGTAAATAGTATGTAGTGGGTGTAGGATTTGAGTGTAGACATTCTGGCTCTAGGGTTAAGGTGATCACATATTTTAAAGCCCAAATTGGGGCAGTTTTGGGTGTGAAAAGGGGTGCTAATGATAATTAGTGTGAGATTACATTCATACACTAAGGTGTCCTGGAAAACCAGGGCACATGGTACATGGTACACGGCCAAATCCGAACTTCTAGACACTCTGCTATGCTCTCTCAGAAGGAAGCCCAGGGTTTGGGATCCATAGCCAGCGTCCTTTTCATCACAGCAGGACTATTTAAAATCCTATCTTGCCAATTCCCAGGAAAAAATAACAGCAGATATTGACTCACTGGGTATTTAGAAAATAAAAAATGGGGAACGCGATCTTGTTTCAGAGTTGAAAAGTGGTTGAGTTTGGTTTGGCCTTCGGGGACTGGGGTTGGAGCTGTCATTAGCAGGAGGAAAAAGCCCCAGCCAAGTTTTGGCTCCACGTCAAAGAAAAAAAGGATGAAGAACCTGGAGACGTGAGCTCTCTCTCCTGACCTGGGGCTAAATTGGCTGGTTGATGGAAATCACTTTGCTCCAACACAGTCTACTCTGCCCTCGCAAAATGGAGATACTTCTCTTATTTCTTTCCCACCGAATCACCTCGGGAAGAATTAATAGGTACACCATGATGACTATATTAAATTGATATTTACAAAATGGCAGCGTTCATCTACTGCCTTATATCCATGATCTCATTTATTCCTCACAATAACCCTATGAAGTGATTATTATTATTATTTTCATTTTACAGATGAGGAAACTGAGGCTAAAAAAGGTTCAATTACTTACTGGAAGTTACACATTTTGTAATCAATCCATCTGCCTTCGAGCTCAGGCTCTAGGATACACACTGGTCCCCTATATGAATTTAATTTAACCATTCTCCCTCATTTCATGGAATGATGTCTGGTAGACAAATGGGGTCCACATTCCTCACTCTAACCCATCCATAGACAGAAAGTAGTGATGGCTTCCAAGATGAGCTTCATTTCCCCCTTGATTTTAGAGAGAGCTGTATACACTCAGTCTTGGGAAGAAATATTTGTTGGTTAGAATGGAGAGATAACCTTTTGGACATATATTTTAATACATAAAGAATTGGGGATGAATAAAGTAACAGGAAAGGAAAGTCTATACTCAGAATGGAAGAAAGAAGGCACCTAGATGTAGAGAAATTGAGTCATCATAACTGGCCTAACATCAGTGCCCCATGCTGGTGAGAAAAGCTCTCCCTCTCTCCAACTATTGCAGCCATTGACTCCAGCAGCCTGGGCCCCCTCGGGCATGCTCATCAAATTACTAAAATTAAGAACAACTTTGTGTTGGCAGGTCCAAGGAATCTCACACAGCTCCAGTCTGAACCCTGAAGCTCAACAGTCTTTGTTAACCTGCTTTAGCTTTTGTAGATGGATAAAAATTAAAGGATTTAGTGCTGGTGTTTAAAGCACCTTAGGGGATAACTTTTCCTGTGTCAGGCAATAATGATCTCCATGCACTTCCTCTAGGATACTCCCAAGGGACTCAGTGTGTCCTCGACTGTATATAACATAGTGCAGAATCACAAATAATGTTTATCCCTGTATGGTTTTCAACTGATTTTCAACTCTCAACTCTTTACTTACCTCATTGTCTGTAAACTTAAATTCGAGTCTTAAAATCTGAGAGACCTATGGTGGATTCTCGTTCTGACCCCACCATCAACTAGAACTGAATGATTTAACCTCTTTGGAAATTTGTTTCCTTCTTCTGCTTCAACAGGAGAAGAGAAAGTGAGATTTTTATTTAAGACAAAAAGGAATTCCCAGAAAACCACTTGGAGACTCCTTTAGTTTCTTTGGGGGTAAATAAGATTAGCTTTTCCTAATAGCAATTTTTGGCCCAGTTCCTTAACTAACCTAGCTAAATTGAATAAATAGCTCAACGATGTGGTAAGGCGGAGGTAAAGTCATGGTGGCTAAAAACTATTTGGCAGCTGCCAAAAAGCACACACAAATTTATAAAGGCAGTACTGACCCTAAGCCTTATAGGTAGAACAAAATTATTATTCCTTTTCATGCAGCTTAACTTTCATAATGCTCTTCAATGTTGGGAGATTAGCTTGGCAAATGTCCAAGAAAACAGAAGAACAGAGCCAACTTTTAAGGTATTGCAATTCCCAGAAGGTAAAGCAGAGAAAGGGTTAGATCCCAGGGGTAGAAATAGCCCAGCAAGAACACTGCATGGCTGATGCATTAACACCAAGGACGAGAGAGTCTCCTCTCCAAAGCACCTACTTAGTATCACCTCTCTGAAGAAAAGACCATTGGAAAGTGCACTTTATTCTAATGTAGGAGCCAATTTCCTAGGACCTTACTGGTTGGAGGAATTTCTCTCAATTCACAGGAATCCTATCTCCTATTTTCTTCTTCATTTGAGTATTAATATATTAAGCACACGGGGTAAGAGGACTTTGTAAAAATCAAGTCTCAGAATATAAGGATGTGGCAAGATTATATATAAATAATTGATGTTTAGAGAGGGAGAGAGAGAAGAAGAAGGAAGAGACGGAGGCGGAGGCGGAGGTGGAGGTGGAGGAGGGGAAGGAGGAGGGGAAGGAAAAGAAGAAGGAGGAGAGAAACATTGATGTGAGAGTGAAACATTAATCAGTTGACTCCTACACATGCCCTGACTGAGGATGAAACCCACAACCTGGGTATGTGCCCTGACCAGGACTCAAACCTGCCACCTTTGGTGTATGGGATGACACTCATCAACTGAGCCACACCGGCCAAGGGAACAAGATGATATTTTTAAATATATTATGATGTCAGCTTTCTACTTATTCAAGCAAGAATCATTCATTGTCCAAAGAAGATTGAGCAAAAATGGCAGCAACAGCAACAACCTATAGCTATTGAGTCCTAAGTGTCTAGACCTCTTTATATCTATTATCTCATTTAATCACCCCAGCAACCTTAAGAGGAGAGCACTATTATTATCTCCATTTCACTGACCAGGAACTGATGCACAGACAGTTTAAATAACTTCTCTAAGATCAATGAGCTAGGAAACCCAGAGGCCTGAGATCCAGTGTTTAGTTCTTGCCTTCTAAACTAGACTTATCTCAGAGAAAATAACTTTGAAAACAAAAGCATTTGATTTCCTCGTGTTTGGCTTTTTAAAAAACGGTTTGTTGAATGATAGCATTCACACATATTAATGTGCACAAATCTACTGTACAGATCAATGAAGTTTCGCAAGCGAACAGTCTTGTGTAATCAGTACCCAGATCAAGAAACAGCATTGCCAGCACCCAGAAATCCTCCATAGATTCCCTTTCAATTTTACTGCCCACACAAGAGTATTTTTACTTTAAAAAATAATGAATTTAGCCCTACCCAGTTTGGCTCAGTGGATAGAGCGTCCACCCGCAGACTAAAATGTTCCGGCTTCGGTTCCGGCCAAGGGCACTTACCTAGGTTGCAGGCTCGAACTCCAGCCCTAGTCCAGGCCCAAGTAGGAGGCAACCAATTGATGTGTCTCTCTCACATTGATGTTTTTCTCTCTGTGTCTCTCCCTCTCCCTTCCACTCTCTAAAAATCAATGGAAAAATATCCTCAGGTGAGGATTAACAATAAATAAATAAATAAACAAAATATTTTTAAAAATTAAATAAAAATAATCTGTTTACTTTTGTGTGCTTTTATACTTTCTATCATTGTAATCATAATTGTGCGTTTGGCTTCTTTTACTCAATTTTTTATTGTGCAATTTATTCATACTTTTGTGTTGTCCCAATGATGTATGCATGGTATTCAACATGCATACACCAAAATGTCATTTCACTATTGATTGACATTTAGGTTGTTTCCCAGTCTGTTTCTTTTCCCCAATTCCTTGTTACAAAATGTTTCTTTGGCCTTTTATAATCTTCTTGACTTCTTTCTTTCAAAAGTAGGTGTGAAGCTTAACCTATAAGAATCTGTTGTAGAATAAAACTCAGATTCAGTATCTATAAACCCAGAAGGTGAAATCATTGGTTAATCTGAGTTCTGAGGGCTCCATAAATTTAAAAATAATGGTGGTCATTGAGCTTTTCTGATTGTACCTAATGGAAATTGTAACAAAACAACACAGATTAATGGAAATGTCACTATTAGTGGGGATCAGGAAACTGCAAGTGATAAAAAAAAACAAAACACAAAAACACACAACTCATTCAACTTGCTAAAGCAAAGAAGTTAATTTATTGGTTCCCATGACTAAGTGGTATGTAGACTGTCTTCAGACTCATCAAAATCCAGGTGATCAAATTATATCCCCACGGCTCCATTCTACTGTGACCAGCCATTCTGGTTAGTCTGGCACACTGAGGGTTCCTTACCTTGGGAAACCCCTGTCTTGGGAGAACTGGGACATTGGTCATTATTCCCCTCTCTTCATCAGTCTGTATTGGTTGCTGGTTTTATTCTCAGGTGGCTCTCTTCACATGGTAGTAGAGATGATCACTGGCAGCTCTCAACTTGAACTTGCATGATCCTTACAGCTGGTAAGCATAGAAAAGAAAGAGTAATACATTCCAACAGTTCCAACAATTTGCTGGGGATCTCTGATCGACTTGAGTTAAAAGACCTTCTCTAAACCAATTATTGGGCCAGAGGCATTAGTTACTCAGTTGTCCAGCCTGAGTCACATGGCCACCCTAGGATTGGGAGAAGTGAACCATATTTTTAATACCTATTATATAGGATGGGGTAATTTCCAGGAAAAAAAAAAGTGCTAAAAAGACAGAAAGAAGAGATATTTATCACACTGAGCTATTTATTGAATATTTACCCCATCCTAATAGCTTGCAATAAAATTATTACTAAATAAATATTTGAGAGGGAAGATCCTCTAAATAATGGAGAATGGAGAAAATATACTTAAAGAGTCCTTATTGGTAAAAAGACTAAACAGAACTGAACTTGATCCTGAGCTACGGGAGAAACCTAGAAGTGAGTTTATCATTCAGTTCCCTTATAAACAAGGACACTTCCAGCACTTCTATTCTCGTCGTCTTTCTATGTGTCATGATAGGGATATTGACATATGCAAATCAGAGAAGCCAAGATGTGCTCCATCACATGGAAGGATTTCAAAGTTTCCCAAGGGCCATCTGTGCTGGATGCTTTTCTTACTTGTTTCTTGGCTTCTTGATGCTTAAAATCCAACTCAAAGAGTTAAAAATAAGCCTTAAAACACAAGTAGCTTTAGGTGAGAAAGGATCCTCAGATTGAAAATCAAACTAAGGTATGCCTGACTGATATCACATCTTTCAAAGCTGGTCTGGCTGAGAGCAGGGCAATGGGTAGTGTTGGAGGACAGGCAGCTGAGAGACTTGGGGAAGGGGTCTGAAAGAACTTGGAAAATAAGAGCTTAGGTTGAAGCCAGACTAAGTGGCAGAAGCAAAGTCGTGAGCAGTTCATAGGTTCAGGGGCTGGGACGCCCCAGAATCCTTCAAAGACCTGACCCCATTGTTCTTTTCTCACACAAGAAGGCTCTGAATATTAGCATACACATCAGTTCTATCAGTAAGAAATTCCAATTTGGTAGACTAGGGCAATTGCAAGAAGGGAAGAAAGATATTGTGATCCATTTGGAAAAGAAGGGTCTAGAGAAAACCCCCTCCAGATGCCCATGATGCCAATTCTCCATCAGAGTCACATCTCTAGTTCCTCCAAGTAGTATGGAAAATCAACAGGTCTTAGATCCACCATGAAAGGAGACCAGGGACTGTGGAGGTGACTCCATGCTTGGCCTACTTGGTACCTGGCCCTGGCTCAATTATTTTACAAAATGTAGAGGTTTATACAGATTTATTAGGGGTTTGGGGAACTGGTCCAAGGTTCAGTAAAACACAACAAACAAAAACACCCAACAGCAACACTATTTGGGGTTGGTCTTAAGAATTGTGAGATGTCCTTCAAGTCTTTGGTCAAATGTCAGCTTCTCAGCAAGGCATTCACTGAATGCTTGATTGAACATTGCAGCTCCCCACACCCAACTCTATCCCTCTACCCAGTATTTTTTTTTCTTAATAGCAATAATTTCTGTCTCCTAACAGACTATATGGTCTGCTTATTTATTTGTTTATTGACTTTCCCAATAATGTGTAAGGTCCATGAAGGGAGGAATCTTGGAGGGCTTTGTTCATTGTTCATGCCCAGAACTTAGAGCAGTGCTTGATTCCTAATACGTGGTCAAGAAATTTTTGTGAAGTGAGTGAATGAAATTAATTTATACACATAAATGATTTAGAAAAGTATCCAGCGCATATTTAGCACTCAAATATGTTAGTTTTTACTATTTTTGTTATTAGGTTTGGAATTCAACAAAGTAGAAATATATGCTAAGTCCCTAATGTTAAAACAATAGAAAATGGGAAATCTTTTTTATGATTTTTACAAAATAAGGCCAACTCTGTTCCTAATGCCTTCTGCTGCTCATATTCTATCTCTTCCAGGTCCAGATCACTTCTTTCTTACTTAGTCTTGATTTCTACTGTGTATTGTTATCAGGAAGGCAAGTTTCTAGACAAGTATATAGAGGAACTCTGTAAAGAAAATAATGGCTTTTTGTTGTTGTTATAAGGATTAAGGGCATCAATCGATTTCCCATCAATAAATTTTGATAAGGAGAATGGCTCCAGATTTTGTTTGTGTCCTTACATGTTTGCTAACCTCTGGACACATTAGGAACCAGATAAATGGAGTCTTGCACTCTATGTTAAACACACTTGACCCGCTCCCCTTCTCAACTTTATCTTCACCAGGTGTCTTCCTGGTTGGTTAGTGATTCTCGGGCACCATGTGACTCCTGCTTTATATACCAAGGGGCTCTTTAGAAGGTTGAGGTGTTCTTTCTTTCATTAGGAACACCTCCCTCAAAAGCAAACATGGTGAGAAATCAGGTTGTCAAGGCTTTGTCCTCACCCACCACTTTAAAAGTTAGCAAACTGCTTCACGGATGTACTCTTTGCCAGGTTGTCCAGAACTAGACAGGGACACATGAGGTATTTAGGGAGGGGTCCTAAGGCTTTTTAACATTGATCAAAAATATGTTGCTTAACAGGCAGTGGGAATATCTGGGAGAGGTTCCTATTGCAGAGGACGTGCCCAAGACTCAGGAATGGGGTGGAGAGTGTCCTGGTAGGTGGTGGCCATTTAGAAGAAAGAACTGCTTTTCTGAAGCAAAATTGGGTAAGATGGTCCACAGAGGTGCCATGTGAATGGAATCAGGGGGCTCCTTGGGGCATGAACCTCGTTGCCTCCTTACACGACCATTTCACGTCAGGCTAGTAGAGCCAGTGCCCCATTGTGGAAATAAGAAAAGCAAAACAAGATGACTCAGTTACTCATTACTTACTTGCACACATTCGCAGAGCACTGGGCTAGTGCTGGAGATAATAATAACAATAATAAAATAGTGACTATATGTGCCAGGACTGTGTCAAGTGCCTTTCTTGATTAGTTTGTTTGTTACAATAATCCTGTGAGGCAGGTACATTATTCAGATTATACAACTGAAAAAAAACTGAGGCTTGGAGAGGTCAAGTAACAGCCCAAAGTCACACAACTAGTGAGTGTAGAAATAGGATAAAAATCCAAGTCTGTTGAACTCCAGATCCTCTGCTTTTAACCACCATAAAGACATGGGTGGATCCCGACACTCATGAGGCTCACAGTCTAATGGGAAAGACAGACAAATAAACATGTGACAGATGTGGTAACTGCTAAAGGGTTGATTAATTTAAGCCACGGTGCAGTAATTTCCATAGCATGAATATTATTGTCAGAAGCTTTGAATTCTACATCCATAGTCTTTATGTCCTCTACAACAGGGGTTCTAAACCTTGGCACTATTGACATTTGGTCCAGATAATTCTTTGTTGTAGGGGGTGTCCTGTGCATTACAGAAAGTTTAGCAGAATCCCTGGCTTCTACCCACTAGATGCTATCTATAAGAGATCCACGTCAGAACAAATGACTTCCTGAAAGTAAAGGGATGGGGAAAATATTTCATGCAAATGGAAACATAAAAAAGCTGGATAGTAATACTTACATCTGCCAAAATAGATTTCAAAACAAAGGCCATAAAAAGAGACAAAGAAGATTACTACATAATACTAAAGGGATCAACCCAATAAGAGGATATAACCCTTATACACATATATACACCCATCATAGGAACACCTAAATAAATAAAGAAAATCTTGGTGGAGTTTAAGGGAGAGATGGACAGCAATACAGTCATAGTAGGGGGCTTTAACACCCCACTGTCATCACTGTATAGATCTTCCAGACAGAAAATCAAAAAAGAAATGGTGACCTTAAATGACACACTAGATCAAATGGATTTAATTAATATTTACAGAACATCTCATCCAAAAGCTTCAGAACAAAAAATCAATGAAACCAAGAGCTGGTTCTTTAAAAAGATAAACAAGATTGATGAACCTTTAGCCAGACTCATCAAGAAAGAAAGACAGGAGACCCAAATAAAATCAGAAATGAAAGAAGCAAAGTATCAACTGACATCACAGAAACACAAAGGATTGTAAGAAAATACTATAAACAACTATATGCCAACAAACTGGACAACCTGGGCAAAACTGACACATTCCTAGAAACATACAATCTTCCAAAACTCAATCAGGAAGAATTAGAAAACCTGAACACACCAATAACAACTGATGAAATTGAAGCAGTAATTTAAAAACTCCCAGCAAACAAAAGTCTTGAATGGGATGGCTTCACAGGCTAGTTTTACCAAACATTCAAAGAAGAACTAACACCTATCCTCCTTAGACTATTGAAAAAAATTCAAGAGGAGGAAAGACTTCCAAGCTCTCATTATGAGGCCAGCATTATCCTAATTCCAAAACTAGGTAAAGATAATAAAAATAAAGAAAATTACAGGCCAATATCCCTGATGAACATAGATGTTAAATTCCCAACAAAATATTAGCAAATTGGATCAAGCAATACATTAAAAAAATCATACACCATGACCAAGTGGGATTTATTCCAGGGATGTAAAGCTGGTACAATATTTGCAAATCAATAAACACTATACATCACATAAACAAAATGAAGGATAAAAATTACATGATCACATCAATAAATGCAGGAAAAGCATTCAACAAAATCCAGAAACACCAATGAAAAAGAATATATGCACCCCTATGTTCATAGCAGCATTATTTACAAAGCCAAGATCTGGAAAGAGCTCAAGTGCCCATCAGTAGACAGTGGATAAAAAGCTATGGTACATTTACACAATGGAATACTACACAGCCATAAAAAGAAGGAACTCTTACCTTTTGCTACAGCACGGATGGACCTGGAGATTATTAAGCTAAGTGAAATAAGCCAGTCAGAAAAAGACAAATACTATATGATCTCAAGTATATGTGGAATCTAATGAACAAAATAAAACCAGAGGCATGGATACATGGGACAGACTGACAGTTTTCAGAGGGGCAAGGGATGGGGGGACTGGATAAAAGAAGGTGAAGAGATTAACCAAAGAACATACATGCATAACCAATGGACACAGACAACAGTGTGGTGATGGCCAGAAGAAAGCGAGGGAGCTGGGTGGAGGTGGGCAAAGTGGGGAGGTGGGGGTGGAAATGGGGACATCTGTAATAGTGTCAACAACAAAAATAAAGTTATAAAATTAAAAAAAATAAGAGTATCTGAACCTCATAGGATCGTTATGAGGATTAAGTTGATATTTGTAAAATACTTGGAATTATGCCTGGCATGTAGTAAGTACTATGTAACTGTTCATTAAATAAATGTACTTGTTTGAATTGATGTCAGGCATAAATTTTCCATGAGACAGCTCTGAGATGTCAGGGTGTGCTCTGAACATGGGTGAGGTACAGATGTTTGCTTTTGGGGTTCAGTATTGGGGACCTAAACCCAGCCAGATAGCAGCTCCAAAGCTATGTTGCAAGGAAACGAGAGTTCCAGTGTGTGTATGCATGTGCATGTGCATGTGTGTGTGTGTGTGTGTGTGTGTGTGTGTGTTCAAATGGGAAGGACAGACAGTGAACAAGTAAGCGTTCAACAAAAAGATAATCCCAGATAGTGGTGTTAGAAAGTAAACAAAACAGAGTAATGTCATAACCAAGAGATTCTGGTCTTGTTGAATCGTTCCCTTTGTGGCCGCCTCTGTCCCATTCAGTCCTACCCAATCCCAACCCACTACCCCCCCATCCCAAGATTGGACAGCCAAGGCCAAACAATGGCACATGTTGAGTCGACATTGCCACACTTGATTTGGTCCACTCCTAAGGGTCAAATTGGCCAATTTCCCACATCCTGTGCTTGTCTTTATTTAAAAGGCCCAAATGACTATTCCAGTGACAACCTTGTGAAAAATTTTCCATGAACTTGAGGATAAAAACCTTCCTCTATTTAATTTCATCTTAATTGCTTCAATTAGGCTTCTTTCATGTTTGCTCAACAAACCCTTTTGTTTATTTCACTCAGCCCTGAGCAACAGCTG
Organism: Plecotus auritus; assembly: GCF_963455305.1. Taxonomy (NCBI): domain Eukaryota; kingdom Metazoa; phylum Chordata; class Mammalia; order Chiroptera; family Vespertilionidae; genus Plecotus; species Plecotus auritus. The sequence continues at coordinate 146,245,015 of NC_137783.1, read as the reverse complement.
CCAAATGGAATCTTTGTTCTGAGGGCCTTTTCTAATGGTCTTCACACCAATCCTGTTTGTTCTCCTCAGTGGCAGCACCTAACAACCCCAAGAGGTGTGGCCATTAAGCCTCTGAGGGCAAGCTCAGTTGCCAGCTGCCATTTACCCCCCATTCAGTTCCAGGGATGGAAAACGATGCCTTTCTTCTCTCGTTTAGAAAGGAACTATTTTTGCTGGTATAGGGAAAGGTGTCAGAAGCCCTCTGATAACTTGAATTTTCCTCATATTCTCATTCCATGACACCCCTGCCCATCATGTGGCTTTCACCCCCACCCCCAGAACACTTTTGCTCTTTAAGGTTACAGGGATCTCACAGTTCTTCTTGCCTCCAGTCTCATCCCGTTACATCTCATTCTCTGTAGTGGTCAGAGGTGAATAATTCTAAAATGAATCTGCTCACACCACTATCTTAACTGCATCACACTACTCAAACACTCCTGCGGCTTCTCACAGAATCCAGGGTAAATTGCTCACTCCTTATCTGGCTGCTCCAAGTCCTTCAGGCTCAATTCTCTAGTCCGAACTCCTTCTACCCCTGAAACGCACTGAGGAAGCTTTTCTCTAAGATGACTCCTGTCAAATTTCTTCCTTCCTTTTAATGCAAGCCCTTCCCCCAGTAAGCAAGGGGGCGTTTCTCTCCTCCTCTTGGATCTTGGCTGGCCATAGTGACTTGCTCAATCATTAGAACACATCAAAAGTATGATCTGCAACTTGCAAAGATGGTAAGAAGCCTTAAAGCTTCCATTTAAGCCTCTTGGAAAACTCATTTTTGGAGAGATTTGCTCTGGGGGAAGCTCTTGGCGCCACAGAAGAAGCCCAACTATCCTGAGTCTGCCATGTCATGAGACACGCAGACCCCATGGAGCCAGTGATGCTGGATAATGGACACCATGTGGACAGGGAGAGAAGCCAGGGAACCCAAGGCACCAGAGATGTCAATGAAGAAGCCATCTTGGAAGGAGACTATCAGTCCCTGAAGCCAAGTGAATTTGAGGTGAACCATCCAGCCAAGCCCTTCAACCTTCCTTACCCTCAAAATTATAATAAAAGCAAAATGATTGATTTAGGCCACTACATTTTGGGGCAATTTTTTATATGACAAGCGACAACCAGAAAATCACCTCTTCAGACAATTCATTCAAACCTTCTTAAAGTCCATCTAAGGCTCTTATGCTTGTCCTTGCACCTGTTACTGTTTCTACCTGAAATACCCTCCCCACACTCTCTGCAAAGCTTACTCTTGCTTTTTCCTTGAAAACCTAAATAGCATTTTCTTTGGTTAGATCTTTTTTAATGTTCCGAGTTTGTGTAGAATGGCTGTCCTCTAAGATTCACTCAATAAATCTCTGTTAAAATCCTACTATGCTTCAGACACTGAGGATTCAACAATGAAGCCTTCCCCCGGGGATGCTCCATGCTTCCCCCTTCTGTCAAGGACTCTGCATTCTGCCTTTGTCTGATGAGGAACTCCCACCAGGCAGAGGCTTTATGCTTCTCTCTCCACATCCTAAGGCTCTAGCACAATGCTAGCATCTAGTAGGTGCTCAATAGATCCAAACCAAGTGAGCAAATGAATTGTTGTAACCTGGAGTTGACGTTCATTTGAGCGATTGACTTTAGGTTTGGTTGAGTCAGTTCAAGATGATTTTTGCCAAGTTCACCTTTCTCTAGTGGAAACAGTGTCAAAACCCTGAAATGACAGTGGTGGGAATAAAGCCTAAGAGCAAGTTTCCTCATCTGGGTACCCTTCAAATGCAAATCTCAAATGCAACAACCCTAAGAGCCCAATGATGGGAACTATAGAATGAGTGTTTGGAAACACTTGCCTCAGAAATGCACAGGAAATCTTCCATTTTGAAAGTGAGAGAGATTTAGCAAATGTCCTATTCATGTCACCAGACAGTAGGTATACACCTCTGAACTCAGTCCCTCTTTCTCTTCTGCCCTGGGGGTAGCAAACCCAAAGAGGATGAGAAGAACCCAAACTCTAACAGTTTTGTTTTGTCTTGGGTATACCAAGCAAGCTGAGCAAGAGAACTAGCTCTTAAAGACAAAGTCATGTCCTCTAGCCTGTGGATGGATTCAAAGGAAGATTTATCAAGATTGAAAAACAAAATCTTCTGATAGGTGGTTGTGTCTTTTTGTGTTCATCATTATTGCATGCTAAGAAGCCTCCCAGACAGTGGGACAGTCATTTGTCACAGGATACAGAGAATGAAAAGCCCAGAAAAACAAGCAATTTGTTCATTATTTCAACCACAGATGATTTACCTCCTTCATCTCTGGACATTTGTCAAGGATTAGAGACATTTTTGGTTGTCACATTGGAAAGAGAGGTGGAAGGGGGGGGGGGTTCTGGAATCTAGTGGGTCTCAGAGGCCAGGGATGTTGCTAAATAAATATCCTATAATATACTGGACAGCCCCCACTACAAAGAATAATCCAATCCAAATTGTCAGCAATGCTTGAGGAACCTTAGCCTGAAGCACCATTTCAAACTTAGTGTTCATCAGAATCACCCAGAAGACTTGTGAAAACACAGGTTGCTGATTTGGTAACTCTGGAGTAGGGTCCAAGAATTTGCATTTCTAACAGATTCCCAGCAGATAGTGATGATGCTCCTGGGACCATACTTTGAGGACCAGTGATAACAGAGCTTCCCTTCCCTATGTGGCAGAAGCTAAGAGGGGTGCCTCTCACTGAGACACAAGGGAAAATCAAGGAGGGGATGCAGACCTTTTTGGAAACCTCTCTGACCTCCCAACTGGAATCTTCCCTTTGGGTCAGTGAATTTCATTCCAGTCCAATCTAAACAGCTGCTCTGAGTTGGAACTGAACAAAACAAAACAACAACAACATGCCTGAAAGAGAAAGAGCCACCTGAACAAGGAAGGGACGTCAGCCACAACTTGGTCAAGTAGTTGGCACATTCCATGGAAGGTCTCACGGAGCAGATAACAATAGCTCCGGTTCTCTGGAGGGGCAGCCAGACCAACTGAAGTTCAATTAGTAGGTCTTGGCAAATAAAGCCAACAAACAGTTTGGCAATAATAAATGAAGGCCAAGCTTGGCTGTCACCCAGGCTCAATACTGTATCCCTGCCAGGCTTTGTGAAAGGGTGGCTTTGAAGGCTTCTGAAAAGGGTCCATTTCTCAAACAATTCTAGCTTTTATTTGTGGGCACTCTGCTCTGCTCTTCGCTTCTTTTTTCGCTTATCGTCAAGGGCACGTCCATGAGCATTAGACTTCTGCCCTCCCGAGAGTTTGCCAGGTCACTTCCCTTCTTCCCAAGGTGGCACAAGGAGTCCATTGCTTATTTCTGTTGTCACCCATGGAGGACACCCATGGATGAGACCTAAGGGTTGGGAAACTCAGAGAAGTGAGTTTTCTAGTTTCAAAATTTTGTTTCCAAGAAAACAGAGAACAAATGCTGTTCACATGTGGAGACACTGTTTGCATTTTTAATGTGTTTTTAAGAGTGAAGAAATGAAATCATTTGGTGAACTTGGTAAGCATCTTAACACCTTGCAGAATATAGTGTGGAGTCCCCATCCCTCAGGATTGTCTGTGTCCCCTAAGATGTTGCTAATGGCATTAGTGATGATAATGGCATTATCTAATATTTACTGAGATTTTCCTAGGTGCTAATCATAATTCTAAGTGTACTACACCTATCATTTAATTTTTTGAAAAACCTCTGGGGTAGATATTTTATTATTTCCATTTTACAGATGAGCAAGCAAAAAAAAAAAAAATTAAGTCACAGGGCTAGAAAGTGATTCGTGTCTCTGAAACAAGGATAGGGATTTTATTTCCTTTGTGGGGAAAATGCAGTCTGATTCTCGCCAGTTTTTTCTATAACCTGTGGAGAGCCCTGCACCAACAGTGCACTCTCAAGCAGCTAGCTCTGCTTCAGGCAAATATGTTGCTGGAGACTAACTCTTACCACCATTGGGTGCTGTCCTGCTGGCATTGATGGTCTGGGGAAAGGACAATGTTGGATTGTACTTGGGGAGCACTGAATGCACAGGAAGGGGAGTATGAATACAGAAGGGCAAACTGGCCTGCAAACAAAGGGGAAGCAACAGACCCAGTTCACTATTTTGTGAAATTCAATTCACTGGGTGATTTTAGGTTAGATTTTAGTGATCCTCAAAGTCAGTCCTTACTGCCCCCCCCATTCCAGTGTTCCAAAGGGGGTAATGAGGGCTCAGGTGATGAAACTACCCAAGGATGCACTGTGGATGGTAGAAATAAGACTAGAACTTGGGGCAACTGACTCTTAATTCCTGTGCTCTTTCCATTATTCCCCTATCAGTGGCAGATCAATGGCATGAGCCATGCGGAATTTCTGGACCCAGGTGATTTGGAAAAACTCCCAGTGAATCTGAGCATCCAGAGAAAGCTCACCTGGTTTAATCTCCTACCTCCTACAAAGGTAGAGTGAAAGCAGCAGTGGCAGCATGTTCTTGGGTCTGCAGTTAGAGGTATGAGTACCACACGATAAGCATTGACTACGCATTTGAGTCCCACTGTGAGCCAGGCATTGCCATGGATTACAAAATCCAGCAAGATGGTGCTCTCTAGTCTCAGTCCTACAAGAGTCTAAGATCAAAGAGACTAAGTGATCAGCTCCCAGAGAGCATCAAGGGAAATGCAGGAAATAAACATGGAGAGAGAAAGTTGAGGTCAAATTGTCAGGGTTCTTGAAAGCCAGGCCAGGCAGGCTTGACTTTACTCTGAAGACAATGAAAGACCGTAAGAGCTTCCTAAGAAAATGTTTGAAATGGATAGAGTTCTGCTTTGCGGCGGGGGGGGGGTGGGGGGTGGGGGGGGGGTGGGGGGGCGGGGGGGGGCAAATATGACCTGGTGCTGATTTGGGGGCTGACACCAGATGGTAGGCATAGCAGCTGGGAGAATATTGCAGCCACCTAGACAAAAACTATTGTGGTTACCCAGAAATTTTACACCTAGGATGTATCAAATAGAAATTAAAATACAGGTCCATAAAACACTGGACAAAAGTGTTCATAGTCATTTTATTCATAACAGGCCCAAATAGAAAAACCCAAATAATGTCCATCAATAGGAGAATGAATAAACAAATTATGGTTTACTCATATAATGGAATACTACTCAGCAATATTTAAGAATGAACTACTAATGAATGAAACAACATGGAGGAACCTCACAGACATTATCCTGAGTGAAAAAACTGGACATGATTGAGTACAGACTGCATGATTCCATTTATATAAACTTCTAAAACACCTCAACTAATCTAAAGACTTTTTGTTAAAAAATTAGAATGATGGTTGCTAGAGGGGAGGAGAGAGATTGGGCGGGAACACAAAGAAGCTGGGAGATAAAAAAAAAATGTTCTAAATCATGATAGAAGTATGGGTTAAATGGATGACTCCACTGGTCCAATTTGTACAGGACAGTTTTGTGCTGTGTAGATATTGCCTTACTTAGAAAATAACTGTAAAATAATAACTATTGAGCAGGGGATGGAGGATGACATTATATTGGTAATTGTCAAAGCTGAGTGATTATACTATTCTGTTTATTTTGTATATTTTTGAGATCTTTCTATAACAGTGTTAAAATAAATAACAGGCCTAGATCAGGGCATGTGAGCCTAGTGCAATACCCTATTGGATTGAAGTCACTTCTCTCAATGTGAGCCTAGTGTAATGTCCTAATGGACAGAAGTCACTGCTCCTGAGTGTGAGTCTAGTGTAATACATTATTAGTTCACAGTCACTTCTCCCCTCTGTGTTATCCTAGTACTATACACTATAAAATTCAACCATGGGCAAATGGTACCGCTGACTTGATTCTATAAGAATCCAATCTCAACATCAATTAGGCTCTTACATAATCTCTGATTTGTGATTAAATACATCTTAAAAATACAATTAGTTATGGGCCATAGCTATAGAAGCCTTTGATTCATAATTGACTGATTGTTTCCAGAAAATTAACCAAGGGAACAATAATACCCAGTTGGCTCTATAAAACCATTGCAAACACACACCTTAATTCCTACAGCTCCCCAGGGTTGAAGGGACTCCTTGCTGAGAGGGCCCCTAGCTTTTGCAACCAGTCGGTAGAGCCTTCTATTGAGAAAGAAAAGACTGTTTCCCATTTCTCTGTCTGCCTTGGGGCTTTTTGAGAAGAAAGCAAGCCAACCTAGAAGAATAAAGTGAAAGAAACCACCTGCTCACTCTGTATTAACTTCAGGCAGATAATGCATGTCTTGTATTAGGGTCAAGGCCATGACCATCTAGGAGTTTATCTTGTATCTTGTTTTCAAGGTCAAAACAATTTATAAACTTCATAACCTTCAAAAAATTCTTATGTGGCACCAACTAAGAGATAGATAAGGAGGCCAATAGAAGGAGATTAGTTATCATCATTATTGCTGGAAAAGCCACAGCCTCACCACGCTCACTGGATAACTGAAAGCTGGTGAGAATGGGTCTTCTTGCAGACAGCTGGTCCCTCCCCAAAGAGAGGGTTGTGTGGCTCAATGACCACAAACTCTGGGCTCCAATCCTGCTTCAGTCACTTACCAGCTGTGTGATGTTGGGCAAGTTACCTAACCCCATGAGTCCATATTTCCTTGCTTGTAAAAGGAGGATAATAACCTGCCTTGCAGGGTTATGATGACAATTAGAGATAAGGTACATACTTGCTACATAATAGGCTTTCAATAATTGTACCTATCATTATTGTTGTGCTTCTCTCTCCTCATCTATAAAAGAAGGGTGATCTTCATTGTATCTACCTTTGCCAAGCATGTGTAGCTGAATTCCTCTGGGTTAAATGCATGTAGTGATGTGATTCTACTGTAATTATCAAGTTGAGAGTTTCTTTGCAAAGTAAGTGCTTTTCTGCCCAAAGATAAATAAATAATAGATGTAGTAAAGGAAAAGGGACAATAGATGTAGTATTTCTTAATGCCACCACAGTCACAATTTAAAAATATAAATAAGCAAACAATTCATTCAGCTAACTAAATACAAAAATAGCTATACCATCAGTATTTATTGAGCAACATGTATTGATTTACAAGAAATCAGCATGTGCTATATGCCAAAAACTGTGCTGAATGCTTTATTTATCTGTATATACAAGAAGTAGCATGGCCCTGGTTAATGCTGTTGAATTAATTGTTTGGTTTCCAATCCTGGCTACTCTATTTACTAGCTGTATGACCTTGAGCAGGTATTTATCCCAACTGGACCTCAATCTGCAGTATGGATATAATAACAGTACCTTACTGACTGGGTTGTTATAATGAACTAGAGGCCCGGTGCACAAAATTGTGCATGGGGAGGGGGGTCCCCTCAGCCCAGCCTGCACCCTTTCCAATCTGGGACATCCCTCTCGCAATCTGGGACCACTGGCTCCTAATTGCTCCCCTGCCTGCCTGCCTGATTGCCCCTACCCACCTCTGCCTGCCAGCCTAATCACCCCCTAACTGCTCCCCTGCAGGCCTGATCGCCCCTAACTTCCCTCCCCTGCCAGCCTGATCACCCCTAACTGCCTCTTCCTCAGCCCCTGCCACCATGGCTTTGTCCGGAAAGATGTCCAGAAGATGTCCGGTCTAATTAGCGTATTACCCTTTTATTAGTATAGATTAGTAATAAATGCAAAGTCCTTTGAATAATGTTTAGCCTATAGGAGGCACTGTAATATTAGATTCTGCTATCATTACTTTATCTGTACCTTAAAACTCTGAAGTCGGAATGATTCTTTTCACTATTTTACAGACAAGAGTATTAGGACAGAAAATTTAGATAATAATATTCAGTTAGTATTTACTACAAACACAAGACATTCTTAGTGCTTTACGTAAGTTCCCTCATTTAATCCTTAATTCAGCAACCCCATGAGATAGATTCATTGCATTTTTCAGATGAAGATAGCAAGACTCAGAGGGACCACCGATGGAGGGGAAAAGCCCACTTGAATCTCTAAATAAGGGTCCAGAACAGAGCTTATTTCATAAATAGCCCTTTTCAGTTTATCTCCATTCTGGGTCAGAAAAGATGATCTCTCTTTACATTTCTTCTGTCCCCTTACCTCTATTGTCCTTTACCTGACTGTTACATGTGTATAGTGTGGTGAATGCAGAGATTTATTTTCATTCCTTCAACAGCTGTTTATTGAACTAGCTTCTGGAGACACTACAATTGAAGATCTGCTCCCTGTCTACTCTTGCACTAGAACATTAGGAGACTGAGAGAGTACAATTTTCCATATTGCATTTATCCTCACACATCATCGCTTGAGCTGCCTGCTGGGAGAGGTTGCCCTGATAATCATAACTCAGCCAAGAAGTTGACCCCATGAGTTCTTCTAATGGTTAATTGATCCAACTGGTCCCAACTAGCTTTGCAACCAAGAGAAGTATCCTTCAAGATGGGACATCTCAACAAGGGAAAAAAAAAAATATATATATATATATATATGTATATATATATATATATATATATATATATATATATATATATATATTGTTATTGATTTCAGAGAGGAAAGGGGAGAGAGAGAGAGAGAGATCAATGATGACAGAGAATCATTGATTGGCTGCCTCCTGCATACCCCCTACTGGGGATGGAGCCCACAACCCACACATGTGCCCTAATCAGGAATCGAACCATGACCTCCTGATTCATAGATCGACCCTCAACCACTGAGCCAGTCTTGAAACATATTCATGAAAATTTGAATGCCCATCAAGTGACTGTATCATGGTTTCCTTAATCACTTCCCCTACCTTTGGACATTTAGATTGTTTCAAACTTTTCATTTTTAAAAACAAGATGAGATAAATATCTTTGTACACAAAGTCTTTTCTGTGGTTAAGATTATTTCCCAGAAGTGCAGATACAAGGTCAAAGGTAAGAACATGTACTTGGCTTTGGATCCTATCACTCAATGCTTTTCCAAACTGGCCCACTTTGTGTCAGTAGCCAGCGGCCTCCTGAGTCAGCCCTGGATGTTCTGATCCAGTCAGTTCTTCATGGTTCCGCTCTATTTTTATCAACTCTCCTGGTGATTCGGATGCTGGCCAATTTTGGGAGGTTTGCCCTATCCAAGTGGTTTCCTTTCCTAAGCAAATATTCTAAGACTTCATATGTGTTAATTCTTTGCTACCACCTTGAGGAACAAATCCAAGATAGTATCTCCAATGACATAAAAGTGGTTGCAAACATTAATTTATTCAACAAATTCAATAAATATATATGGGTGATGGACATCCAATACCAAGTTCCTACTTCCACATGGCTTTCATTAGAATATGATTTGACAGGTAACATACAAGAAAACAAACAGGTAAAGAAGTGATTTCAGCCCTAGCTGGTTTGGCTTAGTGGATAAAATGGCCTACAGACTGAAGAGTCCTGGGTTCAATTCTGGTCAAGGGCACATGCCTGGGTTTCAGGCTCCATCCCCTGTAGGGAATGTGCAGGAGGCAGCTGATCAATGATTCTTTCTCATCATTGATGTTTCTATCTATCTCTCCCTCTCCCTTCCTCTCTGAAATCAATAAAAATATATATTTTTAAAAAGGTGATTTCAGAGAGTGATATATGCTGTGAAAGTACCAAAATGAAATAATGTGATAGATAGCAGTGTGGCATGGGAGGGGTTACTATACTAGTATACAGTATGGTTAGAAGTGACACTGTGTGAAAAGAAGGATGTGTAGATCTGCCAGAAAGTGTTCCAGGCTGAAGAGACTGCAAACTTGAAAAGTTTGAGCAACAGAAGCAAAAAACCAGCATGGGTGGAATGTAGCTAGTGAAGGGAAGAGTGAAGAGGAAAGGAGAGTGGGCAAGGATCAGATAACGAAGGTCTAGTAGGAGTAACTGTGGCTACATTCAGGACACAATTGGTGGGTTTTAAGTAGGGCAACGACATGCTATGATACACACTTGGAAAAGATCACTGTGCTTCATGTGTGTAGAAGGGAATGGAGAGAAGCAGGTAGCGATTAAGAGACCGCCGAGAGAGCGACTGAAATTCCAGGCAAGCGATGGTGGAAATTGGGTCTAGAGTAATGGAAAAGGGGTGCAGAGAAGTGAATAGACTCCAGCTGTGTTGGAGGCAGAGGGGCTGTGACACTCCATAGAAGAACTAGTATCTCATATAGTTTTAGCCAAGAGCAGACATTAAAGGTAATGCCTGCAATAAATGAATTGAAGCAGAGGGTCTTGGATTCTAGTTCTAGCCCTGTAGTCTCAAAGCGATGTGACCTTGAACAAGTCACTTTATCATTCCTGGCCTTGCTTTCCAGAGTTGAAATAAACATAAAGATCATTTCTAGTTCCAATATTTTTCTACGCATTTTGTGATGTAGTAATTTCTACATTACTCCTCCTTTATTCAACAAATATTTATAGAATGCCTACTAAGTGTCAGCACTGAACTAAGTGTTGATGATCCATCAATACTTAGTCTCCTCTATTGGAGGTGACAGCTCAGGAGAGGTGACAGTAAATAAATAATTGTACAAGAAATTATTTCAATAGCTATTGTGATAAGAGTTACTGGAAGAATCACAGGGGATGTAGGCTTGACCGGAGGTTAGGGAAAGGCCTCCTTGAAGAAGGGGCATTTTGGCTATGGTATTTGGCGAGGGCACAGTCTATTTAAGACAAATCAAGAGGCGATGTCTTGTGAACTTCGACTGCAAGCCATAGTCACCTTAAAGTCAGTTGCCTGTGACACTGAAGTGACTCAAGCCCAGGACTGCCACAAGGGGCCACGTGGTTCTGGGTACATGCTCTCCTGAGGTCAGCTGGTTCTAGTTCGACAAAGCCAAGCATTTTTTCCTAGAACTGAAAGTCATCGGAGGCACGCCCTATGACCTGATGTCATGATACCCCAGAGCGAAGGAGGCATTTGGCAACATATCAGGCTCCTCGGTCTCTCTCTCTGCCTCTTTCTCTGCCTCCATCCAGGGTCCTGAGCCAGGAAGCCAACTAACTGCTGAGCCTCCTGGGGCCACATTTGGCCCATCCATTTGGAAAATTGGTACCCTTCAACTTTTGATTTTGAGGATTATGTCAGGAATGACTGTCCAGCATGAGAAAGAGGAAAGCATTTCAAAGCTCTTGTCACTTTTGTACATGACTCCAGTTTCTCCATCCCCCACCCAACTGTTACACGAAGGCATTGAAACAGGACCTAGACTGGGCAAGAGTTTCCAGGATCCGGGGCTGATGTGATCACACTGCTTTCTTATCTGGAGGCGGATCCTAGAAAACTCTCACCCGGTGAAATCACCTACCGTCCAGACCCAGGGTGTCCGCATGTCTGGCAACACTGCACATGGGAAAGAAGCCCTTTTCCTGAGGCTGAAGAGCATGGGAGGAGGACTGGGGCTCTCCCTCTGGGCCCTGCCCCAGGTACTAAAGAAAGCCCACGGCCCATAAGGAGGGTGCCCTGTTTGCTAACTGGTCTCCTAATTAGGAATGCTAGGTCATTAAAAAATTCCATCTTTATGGAATATTTCCATCACTCTGAATAAGAACCCATGGCCCCACAGCCTCCCCTATAGCGAGGCAGTGTGGTGTAATGGTTAGGTGAACAGATCCTCCAGCCAGACTGCTTGGGTTCAAATCGTAAACCTGTGACTTCAGTCAGACACATCACCCTCGAAGCTTTACTTTCCGTATCTTTTTGTGAAACTGATCTAAACACCCCTATCATAGGTAGTTTTTTAAAATAGAGGTGTAATTGAAAGATAACATTACATGAGTTTCAGGTGTACCTATCATAGGTTTTTTATTTTAAGAAATGAGCTGATGTAGGTCACGTGTGTAGCACAGGATTTGAGCTCAATCACTGACTTAACGTTATTATCAGGTGTCCACAGGAATCTATGTTTCCACTGAGGGATGGTCTAGGTACGAGCTACTGGGCACAAGTGGCCACGCGGTCAGTGGCAAGAGTGACAGATGGAAAGCGGAAGCTCTGCCACCAATTCTTCCTGTGACCTAGCCCAAGTCGGTAGAGCTGGAGATCCAGGGTCTGAAAATGAAAAGAATGAAATAAAATGTACTCTAAGGCCCTGATGAACATTGTCAGTTTTCAGAGGGCTCACGTTGGTCACCGGGAGGAAGTAAAAGCTCCAAATTAGTGGTGTGACTTTCAGGGTTTCTTTTGCCTTTTGGCATCTTCATCCCACAGCCTCCCCCTCCCCCTGTCATTTCCCAGGGAAGAGGAGAGCATCTGCCAATGCACATTCGTGGTCCAGGTGACTCCCGACATCATCTGTCCAGGCTTTCTCTCTGCAGATGAGGAAACCGAGGCCCATACATGTGAGGGGGGTCTACCTACCATCACACAGCTACGGGTCCCAGAGCCCGCACTGGAACCCACTTTCTTTTACTCTAAGTTTGCCACCCTTACCCTAAGTTTACTCTGAGTCACTGCCTCTCCGCTTTCACCCAAATCAGTGGTAGGAGCACAAGGAAGGAGTGACACCTGGACCCCTCATGTGAGCAGCTTTGCTTGGAACCGAGCAACCTCCAAATACGCCAAAACACAAGAACTTGGGAGGCCTGTCCTGACTCCATTTTTAGCCCAAGCTGGCTGCGTGTTTTGAGTAAACCACCTAATTTCTCTGCGCCTTTTTTTCCCCACTTGACCCCAACAGCTCTTAAAGCAAGACTTTCCCGTACCTTACCAACCCATTATACAAAAGGCCCCACGGTGATAAAACCTTCCTTAGACATGAAGTCGCCCAAAGGGATGACTCAGCCCCTGGCTCCTGCTGGGGGAATTCGAGGGAAGCTTTCAGCTCAGCTCCCAGGGTTTGACACTGAGCCTCGGAGCTTTCTCTTCCAGTGGGTGAACAATGCCTATTTAGAAACCAAACCTACGGGCCAGCCCCTGGGGTCCAGGTCCAACCCCGGGATTTGTGCGGGCCAGAGAGGAAAGCACCTGCTGCCCGACTCAATGGGCCCATTATGCCCGGCTGATTCCATCACAGAACATTGTGTCTCCGAGAGCCTGGCGGCAACTGGTCCTACCTGTTTAGGGTCAGTGCGTTGTGTTTGCTGGACAGATGGGAGCAGAGCAGCACATACCACATCTCAGCATCGTAAACGCCATTTCGGGTTAATGATTACCACGTACAGTAGTACTGTCGTCAAACTCCGCACACACCAAGCGCCCTTCCCCTGGAGGCTGCCGGGCGGTGCATAAAAGGAGTCATTGTGTGCGCTGGGTGAGGAGGGAGAGGTGCCTATGGATGCCAAGTGCGGTCTCATAGCTCACACACTCGGGAGCGGGGAGGTGGGGACGCTGTGCACGTATGCTCTCATTTTATAAGACAGTCTATTTGCAGTCACTATTGACACTGGGGTACTGTTACTGAAGCTGGAATTTGTGTCATTCAATAAAATACCCTATCAGCCTAACCTGACATTACAGAACATCAACTGGATCCCACACAAAAAGTTCCCGTCTCTGGCCAGAACCAGTTCTTGGGCAACGAGAGCCATTCTCCTCTGCAGGGGAGTCATGTGGGCCTGTCTGCAGACTGACAGTTGAGGGGTGTTTCTAACCACCTGGATGACTGCAGTTGATGGTATCAGGCCCCGACCAGCCTCTCTGTCAGCCAGAGACAAAGCAAGAATGTTCCCCTCCTGAAGTCTCAATTTACAGGCTTTCTACATTGACAATTAGGCAAGGTTTGCCACCTGCCCTTCTGTTTAGAGATTCCTCCCAAGACAGTCCTGACATGGCTTTAATCAGCCCAGCTGTGACACCACCTGTTTCCATTGCCACCTCCAGACAGGAGATTGCTCTAGGCTAGAAGGCTGTGACCTTGGCCAACTTTGTGGGTCAACAAAACCAGTTGTGTAGTTTGGCAGGACCTAAGAGACCTTCCTCTCCTAAGAAAAGAAAAATCTCCCAACACTGGAAATGCCATCTCTAACGTATAATTCTTTGTGTCAAGCATTGTCCTCTGTTGCAATTCTTACTTCAAGTCCCAATAATTCTGGGAGGGCTAGGAAATATAGATGTTTAGCATCAAATACATTTATCAGACTGGGAAAGGTAGAATGAAATTTTTGGGTGTTGGAGATGGGGGGATGCATCAAAAAATGGGGGAAGGGAGTCCGAGGAGATGGGAGCCAAGCTGAGCATTAAAGAGGAGGTATGGCATCAAAGGCACAATGACAGGGTTTCCTGGGTAACAGGAGTTTCAGATTCTTATCTCCTTTCCCCCCTTACAACAAACAAACACCGAATAAAAACACAGGCTTTCACGTGCATGAATTCCTAGTGACCACAGTTGACATTGTCGTTTGCCCATCCAGCAAACAACATTCTCCTTTCTGTTGGAAACCTTTCCTCTGTACTTTAAGTCCATGTGGTTCAGGGGAAGCTGACTTCCCTCCAGGTTGTGAGCATCATCTAAGCCTCATCCATGAGATCACTGCCTCCCATAGCCCCACTTGTCACAGTCATTGTTACATCAATGGACAGGCATGTGGCCTGAGCAAAACAACAGAACTCAAATGTAGAGCTCTTGCTGAAACTATTGGAAAAGAGAGTGCTAAGCTGATGGAACATAGGCCTAGACCAGTTAGTGGCCTTCCTACCCTGGCATACGATGAGCCTGCCAGGGAGTGAAACCAATTCAGAGTATAGAACTCAACCTTTCAGACATCCTTATTCATCATGATAGCATTCAAGCACCAAGATCTGACTATACCTGCAGCCAGCATAACCTCAGATATTTTAGTGGCATGAACCAAAAAACTCCCCCCTCTTCCTTAAGTGGATTTGAATTTCTGATGCAATAGAACAAGTTCTCAGAGTAACACTGACTTTATCATATGGTTCACAATGGTGCTAGTACCCAGCTGCTGGAAGCATTCTTCTCTACCTGATTCTGCCACAGTACCGTGAACTTGACCCAAACCTATGCCTTGGTATACCCAGGAGCTACTTGGGGTTTATAACGGGGAAGGTTGAAGGGAGAAAGAATTACTGATATGGAAGAACTTTGCTCTTCTTGGAAGACCTCCACTGCAGAAATCCAAAGTCTTGGATGAACAGAGCTAGACTTCACACTTGGCCTTTGAGGGGACTCTGGAGCTTTGCCACTTAAGGTGAGGTCCCTGGGCCAGCAATGGGCCTCACCTGGAACCTCAGGGTTACCCCTGCCCTAGGAATCAGAACCTGCACTTTCACGAGGCCCTCGAGTGACTCATGGACACAGGAAAGGTAGCAAGACATTGCTTAAGAGCCCCCAGGAGGGCAGAGCCCCCAGGAACACATATGGGTTTTATATGCTCAGGCACCATGCATGGGCTCAGGCAAAAGTAGGTTCCCTTACTTGCAAAAAGTTTAAAAAACTCTTCTTATCACTTCAATCTCCACATTGCACAGAGGGTTTTGTTAAGGCCGAGAAAGGGTAAATGACTTGTTTAGAATCAGAAGCAGCTTCTCAGTCAAGAAGAAAAGCAAGGGTTCTGAAAGGATTTGTGACCTTGGCTTAGGCAAAGATTTCTTAGATAGAACACCAGAAGCATGGTCAATTTTTAAAAATCATAAATTGGACTACATCAAAATTAAAAACTTCTATTCTTCAATAGTTATTGTTAAGAAAATAAAGACAAGCAATAGTCTGGTAGAAAATATTTGCAAAACACATATTTGCTAAAGGGATTTTATCTTCTCACACTCACTAATAAGAAAACAAACAACCCAATTAAAAATGGGATAAAGAGTTTAATTGATACTTCACAAAAGAAGTTATATGGATGGCAAAATAACCACAAAAAAATGCTCAGCATTGCCCAGCTGGTGTGGCTCAGTGGTTGAGTGTTGACCTATGAACCAGGAGGTCACAGTTTGATTCCCGGTCAGGGCACATGCCTGGGTTGCAGGCTCGATCCCCAGTGGGGGGCATGCTGGAGGCAGCCAATCAATGATTCTCTCTCATCATTGATGTTTCTATCTCTCTCTCCCTCTCCCTTCCTCTCTCTAAACTTTAATAAAAACGTTATTTTTAAATGCTCAGCATCTTTAGTTATTAGGAAAATGCAAATAAAACCACAGTGAGATACTGTACATACCTACTAGGTTGTGAAACACCTCAAAGGTTCATACATACTGGCAGCAATGCAAAAATGAAGCAGCCACTTTGGAACCAATTTGGTAGTTTCTTACCAATGTAAGCCTACACTTATCATATGACCAAAGAAGCCTGCCCCAGGTATTTGCCCAAGAGAAATGAAAACTTGCATTCACACATTAAAAAAAAAAAATTTATGCAAACATTTATGGAGGCTTTAGTCAGAATAACCAAAACCTGCAAATAACCCAAGTATCCTTCAACTGGTGAATGGATAAATAAACTGTGGTACAGCCATACAATGGAACACTCCTCAGCGATAAAAAGGAATGAAAAGTAAAGGAACATGGATGAATCTCAAAAGCTTTCTGCTGGATGAAGGAAGACAGACTCCAAAGCTCCGTACTATACAGTGGCCAGATTATTATGATCTCTGAACGCATAATAATCTGGCCACTTAGTGTATATCCTATATAATAAAAGGCTAATATGCAAATTGTCCCCTTGACCAGGAGTTCAACCAGCAGTCAGGCCGGCCAACCGCCCATGTCCCCTCCCCCTGGCCAGGCTGGCCGGACCCCACCCATGCACGAATTCATGCACCGGGCCTATATATACACACACACACACACACACACATATACACTGAGTGGCCAGATTATTATGCATTCAGAGATCATAATAATCCGGCCACTCAGTGTATATCCCACGTATGTGAAATTCTAGAAAAAGTAAAACTATAGGCCACAGGTCAGATCAGTGATGGCCAGGGGCTGAGGTGAGGGAGGTGATGGGCTGCAAAGTGGCTAGATTAGCTTGCTGGGGCCACCACCACAAAGTGCCACCCTGGGGGCTTACTCCACAGAAATGCACTGCCTCAGAGTTCTGGAGGCCAGAAGTCTGAAATGAGGGAGCTAGCAGGCCGGTTTCTGGTTCCTTCTGCAGGCTGTGAGGGAAGGATGTGTCCAGGCTCTCCCATCTCCATGCTCACAGGGTGTCCTCTCTGTGTGAGCCTGTCTCCTGATCTCCCCTTTTGGTAAGGACACCATTCATATTGGATGAGGGCCCACCCTAATGACCTCATGTGAACTCGATTACTTTTGTTAAGACCCACTCTCCAAACAAGCTCACATTCAGAGGGGCTGAGGATTAGAAGTTCACTGTATGAGTTTTGCAAGGACCCAATTCAACCCACAAGGGAACTTTTTGAGGCCATGGAACTGCCCTATATCCTCATCGTGGTCCCATGTATGTATGTGTTTGCCAAAACTCATGTAACTGTACACTAAAAAGGGTAAATTTTACTGCAGGCAACAATCTGTACACTCTAAAAAATAAAGCTGATCTCCCCAATTTTTCTTCCCAACCTGCCGCACCATCCTGGCTTTGCCTGTGTTTCAGGCGTCCGTGGGTAAGGGAGGTTATGTTTTAGAACCCCAATAGGTCACATTTTCACAGAAAAGGCTATTTCTCTGCTGTGTGAATTTATCCATAAGCAACATTCCACCAAAGCATAAGGGCCCCATCACATCAGATGGCCCCTTTAATAAACTGCCTTTTTGGAGTGGGATGAAGTAATTCATGGCAAGGGCCTGCTGAGAAGATCTGGTTTGGGACCTGCCAAGGGTACGTGGAGCTGGGCTCCACTCCTAGGGGGTTGAAGCTACACATCTGAAGTGACGGCCCCACTGGAGGAGGCCACTCAGGGGACACCTGCAGGAGAGGGAGACAGGAGATCAAGCAACCTGCCAGCAACACTCAGAGACACAGGAGGTGACCTCATCTTCACGGGAGGGGAGCAGGTGGGTGAACTTGCTCCACACACTTCCTTTGTGGGGAGGGAGATGTGTAGATTAGAGACATACAGACCTTGCTTCATGAAGGAGAAAAACAATATTGGAAGGGGGCAGAGATAACAAACCTTGGAGCACACACCACCACCACCCCCCCCATCCCTGGCAGCTTCTGCCCCCGTGCATTCTTATCTGTCTTATTCTGCCACCGTGTGACTTTTAGCCATTCTGCAGGTCACTGACTGTACATGCTCAGGTCAGATGGAATGGCTTGATCAGTAGTGGAAGCAGAAAGTCCATGTTCCTTCTTTCCCTGAGAGAGAGAGAGAGAGAGAGAGAGAGAGGCCTAAGTCAAGGTGCACGGGGATGACTGAAGAAGGGAAACCATGATTCTGGAAAAATCAAAAGTGTGCTACAGCACAGGGGGCAGTTCTCCTCTTGGTGGACAGCTCCTTCTGAGCACCCCCACTTCGTCAGTGTGCACAGGGGTGGCGTGGCTGAGACTGGGAACGTGAGCCAACTGGAGCCAACAGGGATCCAACGGGGAAGCAGGGACCTCCGAGCGAATCTTCTCCAGGGGCTTGAGGGGAACATTACCCGGGGGGAGCTGCGAAGGTGGAGGAGCGCGGAGCCACATGGCCCCGCTGGGCCAGACGGCTGTTGGCATGTTGGCCGGCTGCCGGCCAGGCCTCTGCGGTGTTTGGCAACACGGCTTGTCCTTTCGGGTTATTTGTCAGAAATGAGCTCACTGTTTTGTTAACCTTCTCAGCCCTCACCTATTCGTGGAGCCTCTGTCTATGTAGTTTCTATGTGGTCTGGCCAGGCTGGATTTTTTTTTTTCTTTGTGTTTTTATTTCTGGTTCTTCTTTATTTTAATCTCCTAAATTTTATTGCCCTTAGTGTTATTTCCTAAACTGAAACAAAAAGATTCCATTTGGATGGACTTAGCTTTCTCATCTGTAAAAGGAACACAGATGAAGGGTGCTTCTCTCTGTCAGTGATGCATCCAGAAAGCAGGCATCTGGACTCGGAGGGCCTGGATTTCCATGTTTCCTCCCCGCACACATTTATAAACACGGCTAGAGACCACATGCCACACACACTCCCTCTTGCCCTCTTTCTTTCTCTCTCTTATGCTGTCTTCACGACAACCTTATGGGGTAATATTATTATCTTCACTTTACATACGAGGTAACTGAGACACAAAACTTCCACATTACATGACTAGCCGAGGTGGAGGGCAGGCAGGATTTGAATGCCAGGGTGCATACTTCCTCCCCCCGCTCACCCCAGCTTTGTTAAAATAGAATTGACATATAAAATTATGTAAGTTTAAGACATAAAGTGTGACAGTTTGATATATGTACATGTTGTGACACAATTACCCCAATATGTGAGTTAACACATCCATCCCCTCACAGAGTTACAATTTATTTTTTCTAATGAGAACTTTTCAAATCTACCCTCTTAGCAACTTTCAAACACGGTATTGTTAACTACAGTCACTATGCTGTACATTGAAGAGATCATTGCACCTACATGTTCACTGTAGCATTACTCACAATAGCCAAGATTTGGAAACAACCTACCTGTCCATCAATAGATTGAAAAAAAAAATGGTGTGTGTGTGCATAAATATGCACATACACATACATATATGTATAGAACGTGGGAGGCATATGTGTGTGTGATGGACTATTATTCAGCCAGAAAAAAGAAGAAAATCCTGCCATTTGTGACAACATGGATAACCGTTTAGGACGTTATGCTACTTGAAATAAGTTAGAGAAAGACAAATACTGTATGAGCTCACTTATACGTGGACTCTAAAAAAACAGAGCCTAGCTCTGGCCGGGTAGCTCAGTTGGGTAGAGCGTTGTCCTGTCAGAATGCTGTCATCAATAAATCAACAAGTAAGTATTGGCAAGGATGTGGAAAAAAGGGAACCCTCGTGCACTGTTGGCGAGTGTGCAAATGGACACAGCCACTGTGGAAAACAGTATGGAGCTTTCTCAAAAAAATAAAATGGAATTGCCTTACGACCCAGTGATCTCACTTCTGTATATGTATCCAAAAAAACCCAAAACACTGATTCCAAGGAATCTATATACTCCTATGTTCATGAAGGGTTATTCACAATAGCCAAGAGATGGAAGTAACCCGAGTGCCCGTCAACCGATGGAAGGATAAAAACGCTATGGTACACATACAGTGGAATGTTACCCGGCTGTAAAAACAAAGAATGAAATTTTACCACCTGCAGCAGCATGGATGGACCCAGAGGGCATTATGCTAAGTGAAATAAGTCAGTCAGAGAATGACAAATATCTTGTGATTTCACTTATATGTGGAATCTAATGAACAAAATAAACAAGTAAACAAAATTGAAACAGACTCATATAGAGAACAGACTGGTGGTTGCCAGAGGGAGAGGGGCTGGGCGACTGGGTGAAAGAGGTGAAGGGTTTAAGCCAGCCGTGGGCAAACTACGGCCCGCGGGCCGGATCCGGCCTGTTCGGCTGTTCTATCCGGCCCGTGGAGCCGAAAGAGCGGAGGGTTTCTTGCTCTCCCCTCCGCTCCTTTACTTTGAATTTATATTAGTTCACACAAACACTCCATCCATGCTTTTGTTCCGGCCCTCCGGTCCAGTTTAAGAACCCATTGTGGCCCTCCAGTCAAAAAGTTTGCCCACCCCTGGTTTAAGCAGTACAAATGGGTAGTTACAAAATAGTCACAGGGATGTAAAGTACAGCATAGGGAATACAGTAAAAAATGTTGTAATAACAGCATGGGGAATATGGTAAGAGATGTTGTAATAACAGCATGGGGAATATAGTAAGAAATGTTGTAATAACAGCATGGGGAATATGGTAAGAAATGTATAGTAAAAAATGGTGTCCTACATGGGCTTCTCAGGGGGAACATTGTGTGAAGTGTCTGGCTGTCTCACTACAATGCTGTACATTTGAAACCAATCCTTCCTATATAATAAAACCCTAATATGCAAATTGACCGAATGACAGAATGACTGGTCGCTATGATGTGCACTGACCACCAGGGGGCAGACGCTCAAGGCAGGAGCTGCCCCCTGGTGGTCAGTGCGCTCCCACAGGGGGAGCGCCGCTCAGCCAGAAGCCGGGCTCATGGCTGGCGAGTGCAGCAGCGTGGCAGGAGCCTCTCCCGCAGCAGTGCTAAGGACCCCTCGGGAGATGTCCGACTGCTAGCTTAGGCCCGCTCCACACAGGGGAGGGTGCAGGCTGGGCTGAGGGACCCCTCCCGCCCCCCCCCCCCCCCATGCACGGATGTCGTGCACTAGGCCTCGAGTACAACATAATATTGAATGTAATCTGAAATTTAAAACAAAAAAGACATGTCTGGATCAATGCTAGGACAAAACAAACAACAAAAAACAGCCGCCGCCGCTGCTGCTACTGCTGTATTTAGATGTCAGCTTTTCACTTTCAAACCCCTACTTAGCACTTTGTGTTGCCCTGGCCAAAGAAAAGACCCCCCCCCTTTTTTTTTGAGAGTATGTTTATTAAAACTGGGGACAGTGAAACAAGGAAGGGCTTAGGACAGAAGAAGCAACAGGAGAGCCCAGATGGGGCTGCTTTGGCTCACTGAGAAGTCAGAGAAAAGGGGGCCTTGGGGACAGGGTCACGGTGTTAGCCTGAGAAGAGCTGCCACAGCCCGCTGCTCCCCTGGTTACATGTCTCCTGGGGTCCTGGGAGATGCATGCCTGTGGGGGACACACAGGGGGAACGGAAAGGTGTGGGCATGCTCCCAGGAGGGGGAGAGCATGCTGGGTTCTTCCTCTTGAGGATTTTAAAGGCTGTGAGTTTAGGGAAGGATCTCAATAGACTCTTTATCAGCTTTTCCAGGTGTATCCTTTCAGGGTCCTGGTCTCCACTGATTGGTCGGCGCCAGGGCAAGGGTTCGTGAGTTATTGCAGCTGGTCCTGGCATCGCCTGCCTGGCTTTGCTGCTTTTCTGGACCTGGAGCTGAAGTACAACTGAGGCCTAGATGTGATCTCTGGAGAGAAAAGGTAAGGGGGTGTCCAAACCACATGGCCACCGGTAAACCAGGGGAGGAGGGGCCACCCTGGGGATGAGGTCTGGTCCCTGTTTTGTCTGTTGCTAGGCACCCGGGGCTTTCTGCTCTGATGATCTTCTGGATTTGTCTGTAAATTGTTCTGTCAGTTTGTTCAGCTATCTGCCTCAGTTTCCCCATTGCACTTGCCAAGGAATTTTCCTAGCTGATTGTCTGCCTCAGAGACTTCCATCCCTGAAATCTTTCAGGGGTGATGAGGGCGGAACGTCTGCCTTCAGTCACTTCTCCCTGCTGACAAGGATTGTGGTCCCTGCCTGCATAGGGTATAAAATGCTCTCCCTGACTGACCTGAGGGAGACAAGGGAATGGGACCGGTGACTGGAACAGAGAGGCTGTGAGCTGATTCTTCTAAAGTAGGGATAGGCTAGAATCCCTGAAGCATCATCATCTTGGTATGGAATTGTATCCTAGCGGTGACAAATTTGACAAGAAGGTTAAAAAGGCGTGACCTGGAAATGAGAAGAAAAATTATAGTAACTAACAGTCTGTGGGGAGGGAGGAACCAGGTGATGGAGGGAGGGACCGACTTCCCAGTGTCCCAGAGTCAGTGGTGGGGGGGCTACCCAGGACCAAGGGGTGTCACCTGCCCGAAGCCCTTTTGTTTACTATACTTTATTCAAATGAGGCTAAGGGGAACATCCTAAGATCGCCTTCTGGAGGTAGGGTTTTGTGTGTGTTTTTTCTGTCTGAACCTCTTGGCAGAAAAGCGAAAGCAATTTCAAGGTGGCAGAATTATGGTCCCTTCAGGCCCTCCCTTTAAAGAATAAAGGTTTACATTCCAGAAGCAAAGTTGGCAGATTGCTCCATATTTCATGGACTGACTCGGTCATTTAGTTCTCAATGTAAGTCAGTTCAGTTACATTGCTGAGTCTCATTTCAGGAGGCAGAGATGCAGATGGGCTTCCAGTGTGAGACCTGTATTGTGTGAACAAGCAATCGGGTCCTTAATAAGTTGTTTCAGGAAGCTGAGTTTTCTCTAGCCTTTCTTTCTCATCCACCACCCAGGATCGGAGTTCCTACATCCCGGAAAGGAAGGAGGCAGAGCCAGGGGAATGGTCCCAAACAGCACCATAGACCCCCAATGCCAGGGAGCAATGGGGTGGATGGGGAGATGAGGATGTGAGGGGTTAACATGAGCAGTAAGAGTCAGGGCCCATGTCAGCAGGGTCCAGCCTAACATATAAAATAGATAAATCTAGTATTAACACCTTGCCCGACGGAGTGGCTCGGTTGAGTGTTGAACTATGAACCGGGAGGTCACGGTTCAATTCCCAATCAGGGCACATACCCAGGTTGTGGGCTCAGTCCCCAGTAGGGGGCATTCAGGAGGCAGCCAATCAATGATTCTCTCTGATCATTGATGTTTCTATCTCTCTCCCGCACTCTCTGAAATCAATAAAAAAATACATTAAAAAAAAAAACACCTGGACAGCCTTTCCTTAAAAGTCTTTCTATCCCCCATTACCTTTCACCTCCAGGGACTCTTTCACTAACTCTTCCCACAAGGCCTTCCTCTGTGTCAATCCATTTCTACTAAGTTTATCTGTGATTTAATTTACAGAAATTAGCTACCTGACAGTATTTGAATTTTAATAGAAAACTTCTGGGGACCACAAGCAATTAATCACCAAATTGCATTTCTTTTGAGGGGATGGGCTGAGCTGGCTCCTAGTCTAGGGTCACACATCCACAGGTCTCCAGTAAATGCAGACTTAGGAAGCAGGTGCATGGCAGCGGCAGCGGTGGGAGGTTGTGGCAGAATGGAGAACCATGCCCCAGCCAAAGGCATTCCATTTCCAGCATTTAAAAACACCCTTCAGGCAAAAGAAAAGAAACACAAACAAAAACAGCTACAACCTAAATGCAATGTGATGTCCTGGCTTAGATCCTGGGACAGAAAAAAAGGACAATCAAGGAAGAACCAATGAACTGGGAATAATGTCCTTTAGATCATAGTAATGGACCAATGGTAATTTCTTAGTTTTGGCAAATGTACTATGTTTGTGTAAGATGTTAATGTTAGAGGGAGTTGGGTGAAGAACACATAGGAACTCTCTTCATTAACTTTGCATCATTTTTGTAAATTTAAAGCTATTTCAAAGTGATAAATGTATTAAAAAACAAAACAGCTATATTCATAGGTGACATCTATGATAACAATAGCTACCACTTATTTACTAGTAGATAAGAGGCTTACTATGTTTAAGAGCTTAATATATAGTGGATTAGTGTGTATATATATGTATGTATATGTGTGTGTGTGTATATATATATATATATATATATATATATATATATATATATATATTATATACTAGAGGCCCATTGCACGATGTTCGTGCAAGAATTGGCCCCTGGCTTCACTCCCAGCCGCCCGGAAGCCAGCAAGACCCTGCTCCTGGGCTGCCCAGAGCCGGCATGTCCTCACTTCTATTTGGAGCACCACTCCAGTAGCTCTCTCTGCCGCCCCCCTTCCCCTCATAGCAGGCTTCACACCACTCTGTGCCTGCCTATGCAAATTAACCTCCATCTTTGTTGGGTTAATTTGCATGTTTCTCTTTTATTAGGTAAGATGCTATATATACTAGTACACACTATAATGATATATACTAGATATTCATATATACACACACATATATTAATCCACTTAATTCTCCTGGAAACTCTATCAGGTAAATATAATTATCATCCTCCTTTTATTGATGGGGAAAATAAGGCACAGGCAGGTTAAGTCTCTTGCCCGAGGTCACACAGGTATAGTGTGGCAGAGCCAGACTTCTGATTCAAATGCAGGGTATTTTTTCCTACACCAGCCACTGTAGGATGTCTGTCAGGATCAGAGGCTCATTAGATGTCAATTTGTAACCAGGGGACAGGGGACAGACTAATTACAGTGAGGTGAGTGAGACACCCTCTCCGGTACAAAATTGAAGAGGCAGTACCACCTCACAACCACGAAGATGCCTACTATTTAAAAAAAGAGAGAGAGAGAAATAAGTGTGGGCAAGGATGATGAAAAATTGGAACCCTAGTACACTATTGATGGAAATGTAAAAGCTCCCTAGATGATTCTGATATTCAGCATTCCCCAATATCCACCACACACACACACACACACACACACACACACACACACACACACGCGAAAATTTCAACATGTGTGGGGGAAACTGATCCAATATGGTTAACTCTCACTTATTAGAGGTCACCACTGAATTTTGGTGGCATGTCTGGGAGCTCAACAGCCCGAGAAGGATGCATTTGGGGACTGGATGCCTGCTGTCCCACCCCCACGCAGTTCTGTCTCAGGGGCCCTGTGACCCAGGCTTTGAGGTGCTTATTAGGACGCCAGGCCTGCACTTCTGTGGCCGGATCTGTGGGACAGTTTACCCACCAGCTCCAGGCTGATTTTTACATTTCTTTCAGACCTAACCTCCCAGTACCCTGCTGCCCTTTGCCAAGTCCCTTGGGAAGTTGCAGATGGGGAGGCAGCTTTGGGACAAGTTTCTGCAGCAACAACTGGGGTTTAGGTACCTCCATTAGCAATGCAAATGCAGGGAGTGTCAGCTGATTTATTAAATGGAGCTCTTGGCAGGTCCTCCTGCCCCATTCGGGGTTCATCTGTCATCCCCTCGTCAGCCCTGAGAGCGGGGTGTTTGGGCTACATGTGCTAACCCAGCTCAATTAATATTGTCTCACAGTTCCGGATTTGTGCAGGCTTATTTCTTAATTTTTGGATCCCAATGATTAGAGTCATGAGATCCTGTCATTAGCCCTGTGGGCGCTCTCTCTCTCTCTCTCTCTCTCTCTCTCTCTCTCTCTCTCTCTCTCTCTGCATCTTCCTGTTTTCCTTACCAGGGAGCAGACAACTGGTTTCTTCTTTCTCAGCCTGCAGGGTCTGGCCCTGTCTGCCTCTCAGAGTGCATCGCCAGCCCCTCCAGACGCACGGCCCTCCCACAGGGGCCTCTGCAGATCCGGCTCCCTGCCCTTGGCATACCTTCCCCCTTCTGCCCCTCTCCAGTTCCCCAGCACCTGGCCGCTCCATGGTTCAGTGGTTCTAAACTATGGGTGATTTTGCCCCGCAGGAGACATTTGGCAATGTCTGGAGACATTTTGGTTATCACACCCGGGACGTGTCATATCTAAATAGTTGAGGTCAAGGCTGCTGCTAAAGATTGTACTGTGCACAGGACAGCCCCACACAGCAAACAGTTATCTGATCTCACATGTCAATAGTTTCTAGGCTGAGAAACACTGGCCCAGCTAACCACATCCATCAACTGTAGCTCAAGCATCACTTGCTCCCCCAGGGAAGCTGTGTCTGACCCAAATTTCCTGCCATCCTCATCCCCTGACCACCACCCCAAATGCACACTAGACGATGCCATTTTCAGGGTATGCACCTTCTTTCCGTTAGGGTATTTAACAGAGTCTCTCATTATACTTCTGTGTTTTTGTTTGATTGATGTCTACTCCAGGCTCCAAGCTGCACAAGGTCAGGGACCTTGTCTGTGCTCACTCACTTTTATGTCTCCAGAGCAGGTTGCTTGATGAATAATAAGTTTAATGGGATCTATTGGATGAATCATGGATATATCCTCCCTCTATATTCCTTACAGAGGGCCCTCCAGGTTCAAGGCAGCTTCTAGGACATGACGGATGGAAATGGCTGGGAAAGGGCTCAGCCTGTATGTACCACAGGGGGCTGAGAATGAGGGATGAATGGATCCTGATAGAGTCTCCCCCTCCCTTTCTCTCCCTATTTCCTTCCCCTCTCTTTCTCTGTTCCCCCCCTCTCTCTTTCTCCCCTCTATCCCTACATCTTTTCTTCCCAATAACAAATATTTATTGAGCACCTACTGAATACCAGGAGCTACTCAGTATCAAGTATACAACAATGAACAAGATGGACACAGGACCTGACTTCATTAGTTGTCAATCTTTGGCAAGACATTGGTTAAACAAGTTACTTCAAGTGTGATGAATGTCCCAATGGGGAAGCAATAGGAAACCTAACTGGGTGGGGAAGGTCGGGGAAGGTCTCCCTTCTTTCTTCCTCCTCCTTGCCACCCTCCTACAGTGCCTCTGCCCCTATCCCTGGGCTGGGATTAATGTGCATAGTGTTTTAAACTGTAAGCCTTGGGAATCATCTCCAAAGTGGGTAGGCATAGCTCATGGGGGCACAAGACAACTTCTGGGGTGTAAATAGAAAATATCAGAGCTCTTTATATTTATTTTCACCTCATCCTTATTGGAGTTTTAATTTGGGGCTATATTTGACAATGCGCATAATTGTCTATGATTGGGTCCTCAGAAACAGACTCTGAAATGTGGCGCTGTGTGCAGGTTTATGGTGGCGTGGTCACAGGTGATACAGCTGTAAGGAAGTGAGGAGGGCAGGATTGGCCAGAAGGGCAGCTGACCTGAACACACACAACAGAGGCTCAGCCATCCTACAGAGATCTCCAGAGCTGAGATGGCCCCATAGAGCAGCCCTGAATTAAGGCAAAGAGTTGAGTCTTTGTATCCCCATCTGTCAGTCACTGGCTGCAGACCACCCCTGGGAAGGCATGGCCTTGGGTGAGCAGTTTCCCTCAGCTCAGGGCAGTTTCCAATGAGGAATGCAGCGTGTGATATTCCCAGATCCTGGAGATGGAGACATCAGCTCTAAAGAGGAGATCTGGACAGATCACTATAGTATCCACCTAAGAATCTATTCATAGAGCAGTATATGTGAATTTCACTCACACACACACACACAAACACTCATGCTTTGAGGATTATGTGCCCCCACATGTTATACTGTAGGTCATGACATCCAGAAAATTTGAAGACTATTAATTTGGAGTTGGGGTACCCAATTAATAAAAGGACCCCTTTTTATCAATTCATACACACACTTCCATTTCCATATGAGTCCCATGTTTCAAAAAAGGTCCTCTCAAACTGCTACATTAAGTAATGCATTTCTTTCCCTATTTTGAAAGTAATAAAAGACAAAACAATGGTGGGTGATGGAAAGCAGGACAGGGAACAATCAAATCCCATCTGATTTGGACTTCTGATATGACTTTTAGTTAATACAGTTGTTACGAGTCTGGGTTTGGAGCCTAGCTATCGGGGTTCAGATACCAGTTCTACTACTTACTATGTGAACTTGAGCAAGCTAGTTAACTTTCCTCATTCCTGTTTTCTCGTCTATAAAACAAGAATAACATAGCACTTACTTCATGGTATTATTGTGAGGATTAAGTGAACTAATGCATGTAAAGTGCTTAGGACAGTGTCTGAGACATAGTAAGCATTCAACAGATATTACTCAGTATCATTAACCTATGTGGTTTTTCACCAGGGAAATGGAGGATTTGGGCTTTTGAAACTATTGTGGAATCCCTTGTATTGGTTAAGATTTGGCTTCACTATGAGTGATTTTAAAAAAAAAACTTGAAGTAAGAGGTACAAGTTTATTTCCCTGTTATGGTATGCATTTCCAGCTAGTATGGCAACTTCACAGTCTTCAAAGAGCAAAAATTCTTTAAGCTTGTTGCATGTTAACTTCAACATGAAGATCCTACCTCATGGTCCAGTCTGGCTGCTCCAGCCCCAGCCATCATGCCTGTATTCCAAGTCAGTTGGAAGGAGAAGGGCATACTTCCTCTCTTTACAAACATTTCATGGACATTGCACACTTGCTGCATTCATCCTTTGGGCTAGAACTTAGTCTCATGGCAGAGCTGAGCTGCAAGGGAGGTTGGGAAATGTAGTCTTTGTTCTGGGTAGCTGCATGTTCAACTAAAATGTGGAATGGGGACCTATTGCTCTGGAAGGAGGAGAGAAGAAATATCAGAGAACAATTAGCAGTTTCTGCCAAATGGCCTAACTATGCTCTTAACATCAGAAGGGCAGGAAGGCACAGCCCATTGCTCACGGTATCTCACTGATCACTAATGGTGAACTCAGGAGGATATAAAGAACTACTCTTTCCCGTGTCTGAAGCTGACCACTGTGATCCCGCGGGACCCACCTTTGTCATGGACTCAGGAATGCATCCTGACTGAGCCATCATTTGAAGGGCTTCTCCTCTCCTGGCCCCTCAGGGAATCTTTCTCCTCTGGGGGCATCCAAATCACACACATCCCGAGGTCCCGGGACCCCCTAAATCCCATCTTTTCCCTTCCTTGGTCATTAAGCTGATTGTTCAGCTACTCCTTTTCATCTGATTTCCAGTGTTGTGGGCATTTTCCCTCAGAGACGGAGAGGCCTTAGGATGACTGCGCTCCAGGACAGGAGCGGGAGGAGGTAAACTTGACCACAGGCACCAGCTCTGCCCAGACTTGTATTAGACACAAATGTGTTAGCCACACAGGAAGTGCCTCTTATAGCCACTCCTGTTGTTATTCAGGGCCATCTCAGTCTCTCTTCCACCTGGGCATACTTTTGACACAAGTCCGTCTCATTAGCATGCCGGGCGTGGTTGCCCCAGAAGGAGTTGGTGGTGGGTTCTCAGCGGGTCGCATCCTAGAACATGTTAGCCACTGCCCCCTTCAAGGACCACTGAGGATTTCAACTGAGAGTTGTGTATGGCACTAGCGGAGTCGAAGTTACTCATGTAGGCAGTAGACTTTATTTCTTACCAAGGCCCAGACAATTGCCTAGCCCTGCCAACCCTTGTATGACCTTTTACAATAATTTATTACTAAAGGGACTAATAGTTACTGGGTATCCACTATTCCCAGGAACTCTGCCAGGGACATAAATTAGTTCATTAAATCCTTCAAACAGCTTTTTGAGTTGGGAGATTTTAGCTCCATTTACAAATGAGAAAACTAAAGCTCAGAGAGGTTGAGTAATGCCCCCAACCTTATAGTTCTTGAAAGTTATGTGGTGTGGCCTAGACTAGAACTCAGGTCTGATTCCCAGACTATGTTCTTTATCCTATAAGAGTTGCCTGTCACTTAAATGCATTTGATAATTTGGTGGTGTGCGTGGGGGTGTGGAAAAGCAACAAAATTAATGCAACATATATTTACTGAGCCTCTACTAAGTGCTAGTTATTGAGGATATGAAGATGAATAAGACACAACCCCTCAAGGAATATCAGTAGAGCCAGGGAGACAGTCATAGATACAAACTATTTTGCATCAGTTCATTAGGAGCAAAGATGTAACACAGAATATTATGGATAATCCATACCTGGGGAAGACAGGGGACTGCTGCAGACTTAGCCAAGGAATCCCCCCAGATGCAGCTGCTTTTTACTAGAAGAGATGAACACATCTTAATGTATATGGCGTTCAGCTCTCCAGTTTTAAGTTCCCATCAGAAAGGAGGTTTGGAAGGAGCTGACATGTACATGCCATTAACAATTATATACGTTCGCAGTTTCGCCTCAGGGCTGTGTGCTCTTCTGCCCTCTCTGTCACGATGTAGTCCAAAGGAACCTAAACCATCTGACAATCATGCAGAACATCACCTCGGTCCACTGTATTGATGAGATCATGTTATTCAAACCTGATGAGAGGTGGCAAATTCACCAGATGCCTTGGCAACATACATGTGCTTCTAGGAATGGAAGATTCACTACAAAGATTCAGTGACTTGCCCCATTGGGGCACTTTTTAGGTGTCCAGTGACCCAAGGCATGCTGAATTATCCTATTTAAAATTAAGGTCCATTTTCTTGTACAATGGTTGAGCGTTGACCTATGAAGCAGGAGGTCACGGGTTTAATTCCCCTAAGGGCACATGCCCAGGTTGTGGGCTCAATCCCCAGTAGAGGGTATGGAGAAGGCATCCAATCAATGATTCTCTCTCATCGTTGATGTTTCTATCTCTTTCCCTCTCCCTTCCTCTCTGAAATCAATAAAAATATATTTTAAAAAAGAAAGAAACACAGTGCTTGATAGGCCTGTTCAGGTTTAACAGGTAGCATGCTCCACGCTGGGATACTGATGGTTTTTGGGGTAACACAGAAGGAGCCTAGATTGAGTGGGATCTACAACACTTTTCCAATTAATCTCTTAAACTAGAACTCTCACCTCAGGCTCTGTTCCAGGAAACCCGGCCTGAGACAGGTGCTTCTGAAGAGACCAAGTTGTTCAGAGCCAGAAGGCAGAATGCCTGGGTTTTAGTTCTACTGAGTTTTCTTCTGGCTGAATGATCTAGGCATGTTCTTTTGCCTCTCTTAAGCCTTCATGTTTTAATCTGCAAAATGTGGAATTTGTGTTGGTTCAGCATGTCTTCCATCAGATAACAAACATGACAGGTAAGATCTACATGCCTGACACACTCCCAAGGGCGCGCCCCTGGGCATCCATAAAAGAGGCTGTGGGTTATGTGCACTTCCCAGCAGGCTGGCTGTAACCACCCCCCCTCCCCCCCCACCCACTCAGGAAAGGACATTGCAATGGGGTAAGAGTGAAATAATAGTAGGATAGCCTAGATGCTGTCCTAATACATTTTTGTAAAACATCATTCAAAATCTATAGCACTTTCATGTGTGTTAAAAATTACTGTTAATGCCCAGCTGGTGTGGCTCCATGGTTGAGCATTGACCTATGAACCAGGAGGTCACAGTTCAATTCCAGTCAGGGCCTATGCCCGGGTTGCGGGGTCAATCCCCAGTGTGGGGCGTGCAGGAAGCAGTTGATCAATGATTCTCATCATTGATATTTCTTTGTCTCTCTCCCTCTCCCTTTCTCTCTGAAATCAATAAAAATATATATATTTTTTAAATAAAATAAATAATATGATTTCTTTACTGCAGAACTTCTCAAAGCCTTTAATCTAGTCTGCTAATAGGTCTTGTAAATCTCCAGGAGAAAAATTTAGTCTTTCCCAAAGATTTTGAAGGTAGAATCCATAGAACAATAGTTTCCAGGAAAAGACTTTAGAAAAGTCTGTCTACCAGCAATAGCAGGCTTCAGTGGTTCCCAGAGATATTATGCTGAATATTCTGCAGTGATATCATGCTGGCTTACTCACCACCAATAGAATTATGCTCCTGAGTGAAGTGCAGTGCTGTCTACTGAATGTGCTTCCCACTCTTCCTCATTACTTCCTTCCCATCTATAGTCCAGATCCCACAAAAGCAAACATCCAGTGGGTCCACTCTACAAAGTGTATGGCTGCCCTTCTCAGGTACTGACAGACATTTGCTGGGTAATGGACAAGTGGTCAATACACCCAGATATGCTCTGGCACCCAGTAGAAAGGCAACCAGGAATAAGAAACTATGATTAAATGAGATACATTAACTAAAATAAGCGTGCTTATGTCTGTGCAATGAGCTGATATTTTTTTTAAATGTTGCTTATAGATGTATTTTTTTAAAATATATTTTATTGATTTTTTACAGAGAGGAAGGGAGAGGGATAGAGAGTTAGAAACATCGATGAGAGAGAAACATCAATCAGCTGCCTCCTGCACACCCCCCACTGGGGATGTGCCCGCAACCAAGGTACATGCCCTCGACCGGAATCAAACCTGGGACCCCTCAGTCCGCAGGCCGACGCTCTATCCACTGAGCCAAACCGGTTAGGGCTAGATGTATTTTTTAAAAATAAAATAAAAAGCCTATGGCATTTCCAGGCACACAGTCTTGAAGATGGAAACCTGGAAAGAAATATATTAATGGTCTCATTGATTAAACACTCTATGCCTGAACTGTGCTAATGTTTTACACTCGGATCTTGGCTCACATGCTACTTTCTCAAAGAGGCCCATCCTGGCTGTTCTTTCTCAGATAGACTCCCTGTCACTCTCTGCACCCTAACAAGGGTTTATGCTTTATCGACTTTATCCCTGCCCAACATTCTATTATTTTTATGCTTATTGTTTGTTTCCCCAACTAGAATTTAAGCTCCGTGAGGACAGAGATTTTATATATTAGATATATGCTATAACCCTAACATCTAGAATAGTGTTTGGAACATTACAGGCCCTCAGTAAAGTATTCATACAAGAAAGGCATGAATGAATGATCAGGTGGAATCCTAACCACCACCCTATGAGCTGAATTCTATTACTATAGCCATTTGGTAATTAAGGAGACTGGACCACAAAGAGACTAAGTCACTTGCTTAAGGACATAGTAAGTGGGAGAGCCTGTATTCAGAACTAGGTGTGACTTACAGCCTTAGCTAGCAGGCTATTCATGAACACAGCATTGCTTCTCAGAAGGTGGTATCTGGTCTCTGGAGGGACTAATTAAAATGTAGATTATTTGGGGTTCACTCTGATATATTGAAACAGAATGGGTGGAAAAGTACGGGGTAGGGGAAGGGAGGAGGAAGAAAGAGAAAAGAATATCTATCTCAGATATCAGTTCCCAAACGGACCTGTCTGACCCCCAGGGACTCTTGTCTGATCCCTCCCAGAGAGAGGCAAGAAGGAGGTGTTTTCACAAGGGGGTCCGTGAGACCTGGTATGCTTTGATGCCAAGGTGAAAAATAGTACCAATTTGGCCCCTTTCTGGCTAGCAGCTCTGTAGCACCATGAGACACAGTCTTGACCCAGACACCAGGCTTGTCATGGAGACCATGGGGGGAATCTTGGGGACCAGACATTGTCAGCACAGAGCTAGAATGGAAAACAGCAGGCTTGTATGTGAATGCCTATGGAACATCAACTGGGGCCTCCCAGAAAACGTTGCAAAGTGGGCAGAATTTTCTAGAGTCTGATGCCTCGTGTTCACATAAGTGTGGGCAGGTGCTAGCTACTGACATGTGAATTGTTATTGTTGTAGTGATTCCCCTAGTAACTACAAATATGTTTTCCTCTTTCAAGATCCCTGCTTTCCTTAGTCTGTTTGGGCCTGGGTGGTTCTGCTCCCTCAGGCCACGCTGGCCTATTGGGCTTTTATCCTGGCATGAGCAAGAGCAAGACAGATGGGCAGCATTGATCTTTTCTTCTCTGTAACTATCTATAATTCTCTGCTAATTTTATTTCTTTTTTTAAATAAATTTTTTTAAAATTAGTTTCTTATTAATCCTCACCCGAGGATATTTTCCCATTGATTTTTAGAGGGAGTGGAAGGGAGGAGGAAGGATATATAGAGAGAAACATCAATGTGAGAGAGACACATTAATTGGTTGCATCCCACATGCACCCCAACCAGGGTCAGGGATCTAGCCTGCAACTGAGTTATGTGCCCTTGACCAGAATTGAACCTGAGACCCTTGTGTCCTAGGGCCGACGCACTATCCACTGAGCCAAACCTGCTAGGCCCACAGGGGTGGGCAAACGTTTTGACTCGAGGGCCACAATGGGTTCTTAAACTGGACCGGAGGGCCGGAACAAAAGCATGAATGGAGTGTTTGTGTGAACTAATATAAATTCAAAGTAAAGGAGCGGAGGGGAGAGCAAGAGAGCCCTCCGCTCCGCTGGCCGGATAGAACAGCCGAACTGGCCGGATCTGGCCCGCGGGCCGTAGTTTGCCCATGGCTGTAGGGCATCTCTGCTGAATTTAAATAGGGAAAAACAAAGTCCAGAATAGAAACTACATGGGAGGATTCCGAATCTGTTCTGGAATCCCACCTCCTGGCGTCCCATCTCTATGGACATGGGTGAGCTCCTGAGAGAGAAAGGAACCCTTTGTCCTCCCCTTGGTCCAGGCCCAACTACCTTGCTGTGCCTAAATTCCAGTGTCACAGGATTGGAGTGAAGTTGCCCTTGATTTCTGGTAGCTGAGCTTTCTGGAGAGGCCCCTTCAGTATTGAGCTATTCACTCACCACTCCTTTATTTACATATCAGTTGGGTGAAGTACACCCACTCAGATTGTGAAACACCATTCATTGTTTTTGGCGAGTCACTCTTTAGGTGTAGTCAAGAAGTCTTATTCTTAGGGGTTCAAAAGTGTTTCATAGCTATGTCAACTCCATAGTTATGGCCCTAAGTGAAAACCTTGACCTGAGAAATGAGAAAAACTCCCAATCGGTGAGGGAAGTAATTAAGCAAAGGACTATACTTTATTGTGTAAATTACACCACATTTACTGTGACGCTAAACTTCCAATAACCCTTATGAAGTCCTCCTGGGTAATGACTGAACCATGACTAGTGAGTTCCAGGGCTGCAGAACAGAACACGTTTGTCCTTTAAATGCTATTGGGAAAGAGAAACTGGATTAAAACGGAAAACAGCAGGGTTCCCAGTCTCCAGTCATTGAAGATTTGGCTTGGGTTCAGGGGTGGAATCCTGGTTTTCCCCCCAAACCTCCCCAGCACCAGGTTATGCAAATCTTAGGTGTATCAAGAGTTGAGCATGAAATCGGTTAATGTTTGGAATGTTTGTAGCATACATGCAACTCGGTAGAATATTCTCTCTCTCTTCTCCTTGGCCATTTTGCTCCCTGGAACTGAGAGGCATGTGACCATTGCTTTCAGAACCACAAGGTTTGCTTCCTAAATATGGAAACTGTGTGCATAACTCCGGGAAGCACCATGACCTTATGTGAATGTTGCCCCCTAGAGTTGTGCAAACCACCAACCCTGATTCCTGTATAATGGGGCCATTCATACAAGTGCCTGCAAAAACAGTGTTCCTGTCCTTCTGGATATTCCATTCTAGTGTTCTCTTCCCACCACCTGGTTCAGGTTAAATGATGTTGCTAGTCTTCATCTATTTTCACCTTTTCCTGTTCACCCTTCAAAGGTGGGACCTTTCATCCATGTCCATGACCAAGGGTTGTAATATGCAACATCTGGCACAAGGAGATTGGTGTGTGTGGCGGGGGAGGGAGGAGATGAGGGCAGTGAAAAAGAGAAAAAGTCCTAAATGGCCCCAAAGAAGCTGGAAAATGTGTGAGAATTTGTTCTGGAAAAGATGTGATAATTGGCTTTTGATAGAAAATAGTATTTCAGAACCCATAGCTTGTGTTTGGTGCTGAGATGAAACGAAGGCATGGCATTGCTGGCAGATGATGAGGAAAGTGATGTATTCCCCTCACCCCCACGTCCCTTTTTCTTTCAGAAAAGCAGGTTTTTTTGTTCTTTTTGCAACGGGCCTACTTACAAAAACAGCTGGTTCTCTTAGGAAGTATGCATCCAACTAATCCTCCACATAGATACTTGGCCTCAACAGAGAAAATAAGTTTGCCACATTCAGCATAAAACTTGATTGCACTTGTCTCTGGGCCTTTGAACAAACAGGGCTACTTTGCCCATAAGGCACTACAGGCATAGTGCCTAGGCTGGGGCCCAAGAACATTTCCAGAGCCGATTAAAATACCTTATACCTAGGAGGGGACAAAAAAGAGAGAGAGAGAGAGAGAGAGAGAGAGAGAGAGAGAGAGAGAGAGAGAGAGAAGGAAATGTTTTGCTTCCTAAATATGGAATTGTGAAATCAGAATTTAAAATGTTTAGTGACATAGCTGCAAGTTATAGCATACGTCATCTTCATCAGTTATTAAGTTCAATATTTATAAGCATCTCGTTACAATTAAAAATAATTTGTGGGTTAGATTTTCTTAATATTTCTCATGGGTGTCCAATGATTGCTGAGAAGGCATAATCTAGTGTGAATCAAAGGAATTACTCATAAAAGATAATTTTGAGAAAGTCAAATTAGAAAATGCTTTTCAAGTTACTTTTGTCCCGAAATGATGGTGGATGTGCATATATCCGAACGTGTTTGATAAGATATGGGTGGAGCTACCTAATACTAAAGAGGATCTTCAAGTAGCCGGGTGGGTGGGTCATTTCCCCTTCCTGGGTCTCTACAACCCATGTTCTTTCTTTGATTTAAACCTTTAAAGGAAACTCCCCAAGAATATTCCTTTGTTCTGTTGCACTGGTCTCCTTGACTATTTCTTTAGCAATCACACATTGAAGGACTTTGTATTTGCTTGTGTTACAGACCCCTTACATTCCTTTATTTTTACTTTTGAGGGCCTTCTTACATTTATTTTATGTATTTATGTTCTATTTCAACTAAAGTGAGAGCCTGGTAAGGGAAAGCATTTATTCATTCATTTATGGATTCAACGAAGCTACCATGTGCTGCTTGGGATAAAGTTGAGGGAAGCACAGTGTCTGACCACTTCCTGCGAGACTTTGCAGTCTGGGAAAGAAGGTAGAAAAGAAAGCAGGTAAATTATAGCACGGCCACCTCCTGGAGGATTATTCTCTGTTGCTTGAACTGGCACAGGGTTCAATATGTTTTTATTTATTTCTTAAGTGTTTTGTGTATCGGGTACTGTTCTCAACAAGGTGCTGGTTAATACTTTTGCAAATATTAACCCATTTAATTCTCAAGACAGTGCTATGTAGCATTATTATTATCCCCATTTTACAGATGAGGACATTGAATGATACTTGAATTGCTTTGTATGAAATGGGATTTTGCCCAACAGATAAATTTGAAGTCTAGGATGAAGAATTGCATTCCA
The DNA here is from genome assembly GCF_963455305.1 of Plecotus auritus. Lineage (NCBI taxonomy): Eukaryota > Metazoa > Chordata > Mammalia > Chiroptera > Vespertilionidae > Plecotus > Plecotus auritus. Next base: position 146,207,567 of record NC_137783.1, on the reverse strand, counting down.
AATAGAAAGAATAGCTTATGCCACAGTCTACAGGTATAAACAAACAAACAGATATGATGCCTTGTTTACAAATAATCTACATGGCTGGAACTTGATGTGCTTGGAGAGGATGTGTAGAGATAAGAGTTGAAAGGAAAGCAAGATAAACATAAGCCCTTGGTTATCTTGAGGGGTTTGGCTTTTAGACAGTTTTGACTTTGGTGGGTTAAATGTTAATGGCCTCCCCCAACTTCTACTGCTTTAAAACCGTGAAAGAAATGCTTACTAAATTTAATTATGCAAAAGAAGATTTTTAGTATGCAGGGAAGGAAATGACACAAAGTCAAAAGTCAAACAATAACTTAGGATGAAATATTTGCTCTGCACAATGCAGTCAACCTTTCTTAATTTACTAAGTGTGTTTACAAGTCAATGAGGGAATTATGTGGGGTGATGGATGTTAACTGGACTCATTGTGGTGATCATTTCACAAGACTTACAAATATCGAGTCATTATGTTGTACACCTGAAACTAACAGAATGTTATAGGTCAATTTTGTCAATAAAAAATAAGTGGGGAAAAGACCAACAGATTAAGAGACAAAGGACATGAACAGATAGTCCAAAGAAAAGGCAGGTAAACATTTCTGAAGGTGTTCTGTCTACTTAAAATAAGAGAAATGCACGTGAAAATAAGAAGAAAATATAATTGTCACTGTTGGTTTAGCAAAGGTAAAACGTTTGATGATACATTAGCCCAGCCAGAGTTTGGGGAAATATCCACTCTCATACGTAGCTGGTAGGAGGATAAATTGGCCCAACCTCTGTGAGGGCAATTGGGCAACATCTATCAAAATTATGTATGTGCATACTTGTTAACCTGACAGTTTCACTCTCAGAAGTTTATTCTGCAGGTATACTAACACATGGACATGATGTTGTACATATAAGAATATGTCCTTCACTAAGGAACTGGCTAAGTCCATACCACTCCCTAGAATTCTTTGATGTCTTTAAGAAGAGCGAGTCTGTGCTATATGTACTGATGAGGAAGGAACTATATGTTTTTTCAAATATATGTATTTTTTCAATATATAGTGAAAAAAAACAAAGTACACAACAGTGGGTTGGGTTTGTTACCATTGTATGTGCATGTGCGTTTAAGGAAACATATACATTTAGGCTTCACTATGCATTAAACGCTTTAGAAGAATCAGAAGAAACTGATAACACCAATTGCCTCTAGGGAAGGAAACTAGGTAGCTGGGAAAGATTATGAAGACATACTTTTCATAGTATGATTTTGGTCTCTTTTGAGTTTTTTTAAACCATGTTTCTTTTTTATTTATTTATATATTTTTAATGTATTTTTATTGATTTCAGAGAGGAAGGGATAGAAACATTAATGATGAGAGAGAATCATTGATTGGCTGCCTCCTGCATGCCCCCCACTGGAGATCAAGCCCACAACCCAGTCATATGCCCTGACCAGGAATTGAACCATGACTTCCTGGTTCATAGGTCAACGCTCAACCACTAAGCCATGCCGCCTCAGCCATGTGTTTCCTTTTTAAAAATTTTTTGCCATCTGTTATTTTATTTTTAATTAACTTTTAAAATGTTGGGTTGACACCCCCCATCTTAAACCATTGCATTGTGTTGTATTTGGTAGGAAGATCAATTGATACATTTCATAGATTTAATCCTATGTAATAAAAGGCTAATATGCAAATCGACCAAAGGGTGGAACAATTGGTTGCTATGACGCGCACTGACCACCAGGGGGCAGACGCTCAACGCAGAAGGTTCCCCCCTGGTGGTCAGTGGGAGCGCCGCTCAGCCAGAAGCCGGGCTCACAGGCTGGCAAGTGCAGTGGCAGTGGCAGTGGCGGGACCCTCTCCCACCTCCGCGGCAGTGCTAATGATGTCTGACTAACAGCTTAGGCCCGCTCCCCAAGGGCTCCCAGACTGTGAGAGGGCGCAGGCCAGGCTGAGGGACCCCTCAAGTGCATGAATTTCGTGCACCGGGCTCTAGTTTTTTATAAAACTCCAAAGTAAGTTCTGTTCTTGAGGGAGGGAGAGGAGAGAAGGGTGTGGCCATGATAAGCAGGAGCCTCAGGTTGAAGTTGGCTTGGAGAGGTGGCTGCTCTGTCCACCTCCTGCTGTGGGGTTTGATCATGAGCCTCCCTGCAGGACCGGCCAGTGGGAGAGATGGTGTGTCCAGGGAAGGTGTGCAGCAGAGCTTGTTGTTATTTAAACACCTTCCCAAATGCTGGCTTTGTGGTTACTTAAGCCCAGAGATAAAGGTTGTGAAATCCTTCTGGCTTCAGTTTTGGTTACAACCCTGGGTTTGTGCTCACTGACACATTCCGGCATGCACATAATCCTCGCTGACCCTAATTGCAGCAAGGCTCAGTGTGGCTGAAAGGACTGAATTATCTATATATCTATTTTTAGTGAGTGTCTGGTATCAATCTGCATTGCTCTAATATGCTTATGTAACCTCCCTGAAGGACTGATGTCCTCAGTTAAGAAGGGTGAGTGCAGAAGACCTGCGTGCCCATTTAAAAGAGCCTGCGTTCAGACCTCTCAAGGTCTAGTGAATAAAGAGAATAAAGGATCAAAGTTTACTTCAACTGACAAGGCCAGGCCCTTCTAATTATGAAAACTGCCCAGTTGCCCTGCAATATTTTCTTTGCCAGGAGACAACTCCCATCCCCAAAGTTTAAGCGACTTCTTGCCGAGCTGGTTTCGGAGGATTAAGCTCAGTGTAATTTCATCTTTCCCAGGTGTGAGACGCTTGTGTGAGCAGTAATATGATTCTGTGCTGTCAGGGAAAACAGTGCGTCTTTGTCAGCTCTGCCTGATGGTGTCAAACCAACCCCTGAATCATGACCTCACTCTCAGCAAGTGTGGTCACCACTTGCCCTTCTGCTGAGAAATGCGAAGGCTCAGCTGCAGCCACACGGCTACCCTGGTCAGCAGAGTGGAGGTGTGTGCCAGTGACCAAGTTGGACTTCAGAAAGCATATCCAGTCCCATTCCTTTGGATTTGGCTCCTACGTGGTGAACAATACTGTCTCTATTTTCAGCCAGGGTGAAAACAAAATGCTTAGTAGTAATTAATTTGTGTTTGCTTTAGCTAGTCATTGGGTCAATTATATCTCAGAGCCTTTGAGTCATGTCCTCAATGATGGTTTCCTGATTAATGTTGGCATTTTTTGTATATAATATGTACTCTGTAATGTAAAATATTAGCTATCATTTATTAATAATGATGATGAACTTTCACTGAGGTATAAGAGTCATGTACTGCTCTATGTGCTTACATGGATTATTGCTTTTGAGACATGCCTCTACAATTATCATGCCCATTTTACAGATTGAAAAGTAAAATGCAGGTGATGATAAGTAACCTGACCAAGGGTTGGCTGTAGGATTCAAACCCAGGAGTCTGAGTCTGGCATTTTTGCATGTAACGACAAAGGTATCTACCTCCATAGGCAGACACATGAACACCCTGAGGGGTGGTGATGGCCCTACCCACTTTATAGATGGGCAAATAGGGTCTCAGAGAGTTGAAATAAGTTACCCAGGTCCCACAGGTAGTAAAAGGTTAATACTAGCGAGCTCAGATCCAGAACTGAGCTCTTAACTCACAAATTGTTTGATGGAGAAAGATGAATCTATTCTTATCTTGTCCACATGGCGCCTAGCACATGCGATGAGTAGAAAGATATGGGCCATATTGCCACTTGTCTGTACCTGTCCATACAGAGAAGCGTTGGAAGTAAGCTGGGGATTATAGAAACTTGTTACTGAGTCTTGCTGCCTTACCCTGAGTCTTCTTGTAGCAAAAGAAGAGTCTTGAAGGGGTGGAACCTTAAATATCATAGGTCAAACCCCATAATTTCACAGATGAGGAGCTACCACTTCAGAGATAGGAAGCAACTTATGCAAAGTCACAGAGGAAATGTTAGTGGCCTTTGCTGGGGTTGGAGCCAGAGTCTCCTGACACCTGGGCTCGAGATCTCTCTTTTACACCTTTTTGTTACCACAGAGCTTTACTGTCCCTTGTATCGCAAAAGTATCATTTAGGCGTGGTTTCCTATTGTGTAGTTTCGGGTCAGTCCTGTTCTCCAATATCGTACTTTAAAGTTCTTTATCTGAAGTCTCTATACAGTTAACCCAAAGCCCGAATTTGCTGCTTTTATGGTACAAAAAGATTGAATATAATCAACTTCTTACAATTCTACCTGATAGTTTTTAATTTAGGAAGTACCAACTGGTATAGGCTGCCTTGAATTTAGTAAATCAAAAAAGCATGTTCTTGCCCTAACCGGCTTGGCTCAGTGGATAGAGCATCAGCTGGAGGACTGAAAGGTCCTGGTTCGATTTCCATTAAAGGGCATGTACCTCGATTGCAGGCTCGATCCCTGGCTCTGGTTGGGCCCATGCAGGAGGCAACCAATTGATGTGTCTCATATTGGTGTTTCTCTTTCTCTGTCTCTCCCCCTCTCTTCCACTCTTTCTAAAAATCAATGGAAAAATATCCTCAGGTAAGTATTAACAATAACAACAACAACAAAAATAATGATAAAGCATGTTCTCTTATTGGATTACTTCTTTATCCAAATACATCTCCTAAACCTATGTGGATACTTTCTAGTCTTCCCTGTCCATCCAGAGAAAACATTAAACAACTCACGAAGAGTAGAGGAGGGACATCATAGCTAAGACTTTTTCAGGGTTTCCAAGTATGATGAGTTGTGAATGTCCTCTGTGTTCTTGGCAATTAACTTTGATATTCTTTAACTCCATCATCATGACCACCAAAATCAGGTCAAACTTCTTTATCTTTCATTCTCATAGTACCCCATAGCTCTCTTTTGTAGCATTTACACTTTTCTATTGACTTGTAAAATGATTTGACAATTTCTTCTGGCTCCATTAGGGCAGGAACCTGACTGGTTTTGCTCATATTGCACTTCAATACTTCGCACAGTATCCAGCGCATAGTAGGTGCTCAGCAAATACATGTTGAATGAAAAATGAACAAAAATAAAAACATAATGCTTTGTTTTATTCCTGTCCTCACCACCCAGTAACCTAATATCAGAATGTTTTGTTTAAATTGAACAATGAAATCTGTAGAACAAGTTCATCTTATCACTTTGAGAGATACACCTGCCCCACGCCAGCCAATGAACTACACCCAGTATCAAGGTACTCAGAAAGCAGCTCTGGCAAGGATTCCACTTGAAATTTCTTTGTATGGCCATGAGATGAGTAGTATATAGATTAACTTAAATTTTGAAATCTCAAGCTTTAGGAGGCTTTAAAACCCATCAGCCAGACATCACCATAAACATTTGGTCATTATGCTTTCTGACCATTCTGCAATTTCCCTTACTATTCTGGCTAGCACATATGCACACACAGCAGATCAAAGGCAGACCCAAGTGGACATAGGCTGGTAGAGCCACTCCTTCTAACAAGGGCAGGGATTGGAAGTGAGAGGAACATAAATGGAAGGTCCAGTCTCCCCATGTTCACTAGGGGCTAAGTTAGTATCATTGTGACACAGTAGAAGATGCTCAGGAATTGATTTGAATGGGACAGAGGTCTTAAGAACGTTGAGCCACACCCTAGTCTTTGACCCCCATCACCGTGCAGTCCTTCTTTGAGAAAGTTATCTGACCCTAGAGTGATTCATAGCCTGTCAGTAATTGGGAAAGCTAAATCCTCACAGATGACCTAGTTGTTGCCCTACGTGCATCCCAGAACCTGACATGAAACCTGGTATTACTGCAGAGACTAGAACTTTTGGTGATTGCTTTATTTGTTTAAGCCAAGGCATAGAAAGAATGATCTCTCCCCAGTTGGAAAAAAGACAGTGTGACTTGGCACCTTAACTGCTCTTAAATGCCTTGCAATCTTCTAGTCAAGATCATTATCTACAGGCTGGATGTACCAGAAAGTAGAGTCTTCTCCACTGACATCTCAGCAGGGATTATGATCCTTTCTGCTTATGGGACCTGAGAAAGCCAGGCCCTGGGAAAGAGCCAAGACAGATTGCTTGCTTGAGAAACCATCTCATCAAACAGGACTTAGTTTAAGTAATTGGTCTAAGCTTAGGTTGAACTTGACAGTTGCACAGTCAGAATTTCCTGTGTCTCTGTCTTTTTACTACCACACTTCTCCAATGAGTGATCTGTGCCTACTTCTCAAGGTCTTCTCCTTTGCCCTCTGACGTCTAGCTTCCATTTTTCAGTCTTCCCCAAGCTCAGCCATCTCCCCTTTTGGATCTGGGTTTGTCGGTACGTTCTACAGTTGCCTCTGATGTTTCTCTTAAAGGTTCCCTATTACTATCCCTGCCTCCAAGGTCCAAGTAAGGGCAAGAGGAAAATGGTTTGTAGCCTTCTCACTTGGGTTGACTCTGATGATTGATTGATTTGTATGCTGTGGAAGACAGTGTCCAATTCAGCTGCAAGTTCTGAGTTTTGAGAGCCTGAGTATATATTTTGCTTAAATTTCCAGCTGTGTGACTGACCACATGCTCTAAGTGAAAAGCTTGAAGCATCTGGGCACCAATTGGTGGCCCTAAATTACTATCAATATTTCCCCTTTATTAGCTTTCTTCTTACATCTTATCAGAAGAATGCATAGTGAAAGGGTGCATAGTGAGATACATAAGACAGTGGCAGGTTTTATGAACATGTTTGTTGGATTTTAAAGACATTAGGCAAATTTCCTAGGATTCACCAATTCTCCTTTTTGCAAATTCAAAGGTGCCCCCCCAAACTCAAAAAGCTGAAAAACTAAACCTCTACTTATTAAGAAGTATACTTGACACTTTGTATATATAATCTCATTTACATAACCCTATGGGGGGGCATTTTCATCCCCATCAAAATCATATCAACAATCAGTGGTGAAGGTAGGACTCATAGTTATGTTATTCTGAAGCTATAGTCCATATTCTTAATATTATACTACATTTCCCCCCTCAGTCATATTCTTGATTTTTTAGCAGTAGGTGATATTTTATTTTCTTTCTTCCTTCTGAAACTCTCACATCTTAAACTAAATGTTATGCTCTTCCAGTTTTCCACCTATCTCCTCTTTCTCTACTTCCTTTGTTGGTTTATTTTCTCTTTTTTACATGCTAGAATGTGCCCCAAAGCTTAGTGTTTCTTCAAACCTTGGAAAGATTGTCTATACTCATGGTTTCAATTAACACTTGGATAATACCACCAGATTCTACTGGTAAGCACCACAATAAAAGAGACCAGCTCTGTCATATTCCCTGGAAAATTTTGAACATCTTTCAGAGTTCCTGAAATATAGTAGATATTCAACAAATATTGTTGACTAAATAAATGGCTCAATGGATGGATGAATCACTGATCTGCTGAGATTTCTCAGATACTGTTTTTCCCAAAGTCTAAACCTATATTTTTAGCTACCCACTGGATATTGCCACCTTAGTGTCCTGCCCTTGCTATGAAATGGTAGTAAGAGTTTGGTGAAACTACTGAGGGTTTTAAGAATTTGCTTGGGCAGCCACACCAGTTTAACTCTCTCATGTTTTCCTTTTGGAGGAAGCTGTATTACCAAGATGGATTATAAACCTCTTCCAGGAGATAATAGAAACATGGTTCCTTCCAATGACATGAGTTTGAGCTCCTTAGGGAGTGTCTCAGTGTAGCTACTGAATGGCATCCTTACTAAGTAGACATAGATGGAGAAGATTTTCTGCATCTTAAGCAAATGGTAGCTCATTTGAGGGTGGCAATATCACCACTCTCAGTGGGTAAATGCAACCTAATGTTGAATGCCCAGGGAGGCTTAATTCCAGGTCAAGTCTAGACATGAAAGGATAATGAGCTCATAGCCATGAAGAGTCATGATTCTATCAGGGGCTCCAGATCTGTCTCTTAGTTGCCTTCTCCTACTCTGAGTCCTCAAATATGCCTATATATAATTTGGCTGTGAATGCCAAAGTTGGTGGCTGTTCTTAGTTACTAGGGTTGTGGCCCACTGAAAATTTGTTCACCCTGAAATAACTAATCAAATAACTTCTTGGTGGGGGGCGGTGATTATCAAAGAGACTTAGAGGCTAGATGGCATCTACTGGCTGAGTCATCCTATCCATTTTTTCATAACTATTCTATAGTATGTGCCCTCTGGTGGGCATTAACATATGATTCAAATATCTTCACACTTCATGACCACTCTCATATCTCTGTCTATCCTCATGCTTCTGTCCCAGACCAATTCGACCCCAACTTTCCAATCTTTCTCCTTCCAGACACCTGATCAGCCAGTTAGGCCATTTGCCACTGCCAATGAGTCTGTACTAGTATATATTTTAACTTTGGGCCACTTCTTTTGTCCATATAAACTGGGCAACCAGATTTTCTTCCTAATTGGAAGAATTTTTGCATCACCTCTATCTTTCAAGGCCACCTCTGGATGGGGATGTAGTGCAGCTGCTGGCCATTTTTGGCTTCCCCCCATATACTAGTGACCCACCCATAAATCAAGTGCAGACTTTTTCCTTCACTTTCAGCTGGATGGAAGAAATCTACCACATGACCATAGGTGTGAGCTATGTCTACCAATACAGGGCTTTCCAACATTCATATTGTTTTGGCCTTAACTTTACCCTACAACATTAATGCCTATATTTCTATTTTTTTCTCTTCATGGTCCCCTTCCCCCCCCCCCCCGCAAATTATCTTATTATGTAAATTTTCACATCGTCCTCAATCCTTTTTAGAATGAGTGAGGGTATATATAAATGCAATATAAATTCTCTAACACCATATACATGTTTCTAAAGAATCCATGCTATGCTAAAAATAATAAGACATATGGGATCAACAAGACCAAAAAATTTATGGAACTATGTAGCTAGAACAGCAATAAAAACAATAATCCTATCTAATAAAAGAGAAACATGCAAATTGACCATACCTCCGCTACGCCCACAAGCACGCCCACCAGCCAATCAGGAGCGAGTATGCAAATTAACCGAACAAATATGGCAGAGGCCATTGAGCTGGAGCAAGCAGGAGGCTTGGGTTGCCCCCAGTGATGGAGGAAGCCAAGCTTCCCACCAGCCCTGGCCGGCACTGGCCTCTGCTCAAGGCTACAAAGTTTCAATTATAGAAGATAAATAAATCCCAACAAAAATGGCGGCAGCAACGGAGCTGGAGAGAGCAGGAGGCTTGGGTTGCTCCTGGCGATGGAGGCAGCCAAGCTTCCTGCCAGCCCTGGCCTGCCCAGGCCTCTGCTCAAGGCTACAAAGTTTCAATTATAGAAGATAAATAAGTCCCAGATACCAGGGCCTCCGCTTGGGTCGCTGGGGGTGTGTGGCCAGCCTGCAAACCACTGCAGGCTTCTCGCCCAGGCTGCCCCATGCCCCAAGGGAACCCCCACCCTGATCTGGGACACCCTTCAGGGCAAACCAGGTGGCCCCCCACCCATGCACCAGGCCTCTATCCCATCTAATAAAATAGTAATATGCAAATTGACCATTACTCCAACACAAGATGGCTACCCCCATGTGGTCAAAGATGGCTGCCCCCATGTGGACACAAGATGGCCGCCACAAAATGGCCAGCAGGGGAGAGCAGTTGGGAGGGACCAGGCCTACAAGGGAGGGCAGTTGTGGGTGATCAGGCCAGTAGGGGAGGGAAATTAGGGGTGACCAAGCTGGCAGAGGAGGGAAGTTGGGGGCAACCAGGCCTGCAGGGAAGAGCAGTTGGGGAGGACCCAGGCCTGCAGGGGAGAGCAGTTGGGGGCAATCAGGCTGACAGGGGAGCAGTTAGGCATCAATCAGGCTGGCAGGGGAGTGGTTAGGGGGTGATCAGGCAGGCAGAAGTGGTTAGGGGCAATCAGAAAGGCAGGCAGGTGAGCAGTTGGGAGCCAGCAGTCCTGGATTATGAGAGGGATGTCCGTCTGCCCGTTTAAGCCGGATCCTACTGGGATTGGGCCTAAATGGGCAGTCAGACATCCCTCAAGGGGCCCCAGATTGGAGAGGGTGCAGGCTGGGCTGAGGGACACCCCCCCCCCCCCGTGCACGAATTTCGTGCACCGGGCCTCTAGTATTACTAATAAAAATGCTAAAGCAGTTACCTCTCTTCCGGTGTTTGCTCTTAGCATCACTGTTAAGCACTTACTTCCTTATGATTCCATTTGAAGCCTCCTTCATTAGTCCATTGTTCTATGTAGTGGCGGGGGGGGGGGGGGGTGGGTAGGGGAGGGAGTTGTCTTCTTAGTATCTTTATCCATGGCTGTTCCAGACAGCTCAGCAGAGTGAAAACACCGAGGGCTTGCAAAGTTACTAAATGAACCTTTTTATTTATTCATTTTGTAATGAAGTAAAAACTGCAGATTTTCAGCTTTCCCCCCAAGGTTTCCTATTTTCTTTTTCTAAAATACAGTCTTTTTTGTGTGTGTTTGTGTTTTTGGTTTTTTTGTATGTTTTTTTAATATATTTTATTGATTTTTTACAGAGAGGAAAGGAGAGGGATAGAGAGTCAGAAACATCGATGAGAGAGAAACATCAATTCAGCTGCCTCTTGCACACTCCCTACTGGGGATGTGCCGCAACCAAGGTACATGCACTTGACCGGAATCAAACCTGGAACCCTTGAGTCCGCAGGCCGACGCTCTATCCACTGAGCCAAACCGGTTAGGGCTGTTTGTGTTTTTTTAAATATATTTTTATTGATTTCAGAGAGGAAGGGAGAGGGAGAGAGAGCTAGAAATATCAATGATGAGAGAGAATCATTGATCAGCTGCCTTCTACACTGGGGTTGGAGCCCGCACTGGGGATGGAGCCCAACCGGAAATTGAACCCTGTGACCTCCTGGTTCATACGTCGTCGATGCTCAGCCACTGAGTCATGCCAGCTGGGCAGGTGTCCTATTTTCTAAAGCTTTCTCAATTGTGAGAGCTTGCCTTGATGGCTCTAACACAATGTGCTGAGAAAAATTGTGTATGAACCCACACCACTTTCAGTGATGCCAATATATCAACATCACTTATCTATTTACCAATTCTGTAATTAAGTGCCTAAAAGACTGTGGTCTTATCTACATTAATGTGAGTTAGCCTTTTATTTTGTGTAACTGAATAGCATCTATTAGTCAGGCTTTTTTATCAGCTAAGACTGTTAGGAAAGAATCCATCTTGAAACAACAAGTCAAGAAAAGCATATTTGTTCACCCCTTCTGACTTAAAGGCTGAAGGTGAATTCAAGGGCTTGGCTGGATCCAGGTACTGAGCCTCACTTTTTCCATGGATACTTCTCTATTAGAACTCTATTTCTATAGCTGCTTTTCCTGCTTCTCTTTGAGTGTTGGTTTCAATCTCTTCAGCAGGAGACAGGTTTTCTGTGCCTGGCAGAGTGGGAGAAGGGCGACAGGTCTCTTTGAATCAGAAACCTCATACTTAAAAGGATCTCTGTGGGCAGGGGATGGGTGTGCCATGATTGGCCAAGTCTGGGTCACATGCTTATACCTGCAGCCAGAGGGCAGGCAGGACATTGTGATTGACAGCTATGCCAGAACTCCATAGAATAGGAGGTTGGGTGAAAGCGGATTAAATGAGGGGAATTAGGTAGACTCCAACAACAATTTACTACTATATAATACCAATATGTATAATAATACAAAGTGTAAAAGAAAAATACCTGAAATTAGGAATTAAAAGATCCTTAGGAAATAGCCAAAAAAAAAAAAAAAAAAAAAAGGGAAGTTTAAGTGATTCTGCTCAAGGTCATTGCAAAAATACTCAAAGTGCTAACGTGTTGAGAATATAGGTGTCAGGAGAGAAAGTATGTCAGGACAGAAAGATAAAAGTAAAAAACAAAAGATGTATGTTTAAAGAATAAAAGGAAAAAAGAAAAGGCAAAGGGAGAAAAAAAGTAATAAAGCAATGAATAAAATCACCTTAATTAAGAATGGATGGGCAGAGGGAATTGGTGAAAAGGAAACCACAAAAACCTCAGTCATGGGGTGTGAAAGCTTTTTTTTTTTTTGGTTAATCCTCACTCGAGGATATTTTTCCATTGGTTTTTAGGGAGAGAAAAAGAGAGAAACACATCAATTTGTTGCCTCCTGCAGGAGCCCTGACCAGGACCTGGGCCATGGAGGAGCCTGCAACTAAGGTACATATCCTTGACCAGAATCGAACCTGGGACCCCTTGGTCAGCAGGCTGACGCCCTATCCACTGAGCCAAACTGGCTAGAGCATGTGAAAGACTTAAGATTACAAGTGATAATATACTTTAAGGTAATGTGGATTTGGTTTACAGTAATGTTTTTATTTCATATTGGAACTATAGGTGGTGATTTGTTTCTTAAGTAAATAAGAAAAATGCCTGAAGAATATGTGAATGACATTGAATGATTGAAGATTAACAGCTAGAAGTAGTTAAGGCCTGGGTTAAAATCACACTTTTTTGTAAGGTTGGTGAGTCAGAATGGTTATAAGTGCTAAATGGCAATTCTTAGGAAGCTCCCTGGGGCAAAAGTAATATCTTTCACAATGCCAGCTTTCACAACATAATGTTTTAACAATGTCTTTGGAGGCAGGGAAGGGAGATCAGCAGCTTGAAGTAAGTGGATCAGAAGAGGCCAGGGAGAAAATTACAATAGGTTCTGAAACTCAGGAAACAGAGGGAAGAAGACTTTTTCAAAGAATTGCTATAAAAAGCACAAATGGATTGCTGATATGGCATTAATGAAGGTAGATCAAAATGAGTGAATTCATTCCATTGTGTGATAAGATCACTACTTAGAGATGCCAAGCAATTAAATGAACTGCAGTAATTGCTAAACACCAGGGAATTTAAAGGACAGAATTATACCTGATATCCTATAAAAGGAATGGCTTTTTTTTTTTTTTTAAAGTGCCATTGGAAAGTGTCACTTAGGTGCAACGCCCCTAGAGGTTTGAATTTATTATTATTTTTTAAAATATATTTTATTGATATTTTACAGAGAGGAAGGGAGAGGGATAGAGAGTTAGAAACATCGATGAGAGAGAAACATCGATCAGCTGCCTCTTGCACACTCCCTACTGGGGATGTGCCCGCAACCAAGGTACATGCACTTGACCGGAATTGAACCTGGGACCCTTGAGTCCGCAGGCCGATGCTCTATTCACTGAGCCAAACCGGTTAGGGCTGTTTGTGTTTTTTTAAATATATTTTTATTGATTTCAGAGAGGAAGGGAGAGGGAGAGAGAGCTAGAAATATCAATGATGAGAGAGAATCATTGATCAGCTGCCTCCTGCACACTCCCTACTGGGTACGTGCCCGCAACCAAGGTACATGTCCTTGACCAGAATGGAACCTGGGACCCTTTAGTCCGCAGGCCAACGCTCTATCCACTGAGCCAAACCGGTTAGGGCAGAAGTTTGAATTTAAAACAGAATCAACACATTTCTAGTTCCATGAGACAGAGGTTACCAGGATTCTCCTACTAGAACCCAGTGGAAAGACAGGAATGTGCAGGCTCATCAGTGTGTGTAAATAAGGTTATTCTTAAGAATTGTAGAGGGAGGGAGGGAAATAGTTGTTTCTTTAATAATATCCTAATACTCTAACATTTTGATGTTACTTATCTCTATAAGTATTGTTAAAATGTTTTATTAAACATATTTTAGTTTTAGTAAAATGTCAGAAAGAATATACCTGAAATTTATACAAACAATGAAAATAGATATGTCAACCTGAAGATGTCCCATGTACATTATCTTGAACAATTTAAGAATTAACCAATCAAATGCATAGATTGGCATTAGCTGAGATATTTGCTTATCCAGGTTGGGCAAATGCCACAGAATTTAGAGCCAAAGACCTGGAATTTAGAGACAAATTCCCACCTCTACCACTCATAGGCATTGGGCAAGTTCATGTTCCTGAACCTATGTTTTCATCTGTAACATGGGGATTTACTCAGAAAACAAATATTTGTGGGCACAGGTATGGAAACTGATAAAACATTGTTGCCTGGTTCACCAGATGCTTATATTTTTTTGGCCAATGGTGATAACATTATAATCACAGGATTGTTGAGAAGTTGATGAGAAGAATGAAAGTGTTTACTATAGATTTTATGTAATTATTTATTATTAAATATAGTTAATGAATAAAGTACTCATAGTTTGCTAATGGGAAGATTAAAAAAATAAAGACATTAAAGAGATATCAGATAATCTTTTCTTTTTTTCTCTATTTATTTAATAATTCGAGTCTTCCCTTCCTTTTCAATGTAATATATTGATTTGTTTATTGATAACTTCCCCTCCTAATTCTGTCCTAAACAGGGATTTAAGACTTTTCCAGTCCTATTCCACTCACCACCATGACCAATCCTATCTAATAAGAGGGAATATGCTAATTGACCATCACTCTGTCACAAAGATGGCTGCACCCACAGCTGAGGCCAAGTTCCCATAAGGAGTCTTAACAAGCAATCAGCAGGGACCTGAGGCTACGCCCTCCCCCACCCCCATGGGGCTTGACAGGGGACCTCAGGCTTCAGCCCCCGCCCTGGTGTCAGGCTGGGGGACCTCAGGCTGCACCCCCAGCCCCAGTGCCAGGCCAGGGGACCTGAGGCCATGCCCCCTGTTCTGCAAGGCTTGGCAGGGGACCTCAAGGTGTGCTTCCCATCCTGGTGCTGGGCTAGGGGACCTCAGGCTGCTCCCCCTGCCCTAGCGCCAGGCCAGGGACCTCAGGCTGAACCCCCCACCAGGTGGGGCTTGACAGGGGACCTCAGGCCATGCCCCTCACCCAGCGGGACTTGATGGGGGACCTTAAGGTGCACCCCCAGTGCTGGGTCGGGGGAACTCAGGCCGTGCCCCCACCCAGTGGGGCTTGACGGGGGACCTGAGGCTGCACCCCCCTCCTGGTGCTAGGCTGGGGGACCTGAGGCTGCGCCCCTCCGCCTGGCGGGGCTTGACGTGGTACTTCAGGCCATGTCCTCCACCTGGCGGGGCTTGACAGAGGACCTCAAGGCACGCCTCCCGCCCCAGTCTGAGCTGGGGGACCTCAGGCCACGCCCCCCATCCTGGCACCGGGCCAAGGGACCTGAGGCTATGCCCCCTGCCCAACAGGGCTTGACAAGGGTGGGACTGGCTGGGTCTGGATCTATCCCAATGAGGGGGGGTGCTGGCCGGGTCTGGGTCTCACGCGATTTTGAGGTGCATGTGGGTGGGCGGGGACTTGACTCTGGGTCCCGTGGTGAGCCCCAGACTCTGACAGGAGGAAGGTTTTCATATACATTTTACTAATTTTCTTTTATCTCTGACACTTCTATTATAGAGAAAGGGCAAATAGCAATATTAAATTATTTCCTCTAATTAATCCCCTTTTAATGTGCACAAATTTCATGCACCGGGCCACTAGTCTATAATAATAAAAGCATAATATGCTAATTAGACCAGACATCCTTCTGGATGAAGCCGCGGCGGCCGCGAGGGCCAAGGCAGAGGCAGCCACCGCGGCGGCGGGGGCCAAGCCACTTGCATGAATTTTGTGCATCGGGCCTCTAGTTATGTCTATAATATAAAAGCTAACATGACAGTTATTCTTCCCAGGCTCAATTCTCTCCATATGGAATTGGGAGGTGAGGCAGACATTCCATTTTACTTGGAAGAGCCATCTGCTTTACTATTGCTGGGAGGCCAAGAAACATTCATTCAACTTCTATTGACATCTACTTACTATCCTAGGTTTGCAGCTATCATTGGAAGGATAAAGACTCCCCACCCAGGAACATTCAGTGCCCTGGGGATGTCTATGCCCTTTTTTCTTGCTGTTGTATCCTTATGGTTTCTTTTAGAACATTGGCATCAACCCAATAAGCTTGCAGAGGGTCGTCAATGCTTCCACTAGGGAGCCTTACATTTGACACCAACACAACTGCCTGCTTCAAGAGGCTACTTGTTACATGAATACATTGTATTTCCTTGGGGTAGGGTATTTTGCTTCTCAACCAGTTTTTATAAAATAATACTAGCCTAAATGAACATAAGATTACACATACACAAACACAATCTTTTTATGTTCAGAGCATGGGGAAGAAAAGTTTGTTAATTGGAAAGTTCAACCATGCATGAGCTAGCTAGTGAGTTCCAATCACAGTGGTATTGAATCATGTTAAAGTAACTTAAAGGGGTTCTACACCAGGACAATATCCCTTTTTCCTTAATTATATTAAATGTGATGGATACAATTAAGTCTGAAACCAATAGAAAAATTGTGAGTGATTTTAAAATAAATCACTCAAATAGTAGATAAGTGGTCGATCATGGCTTCATCTATAGACTCAAGAAAGGAAAAAAGTATTATTAACTGAGAGCCATAGATAACATTTACTCCTGAAAGAATGAAAGGAACTAGGTTAAATTCACAAATCACACATATAGTACTGTACTGTATGGGTGATTTAAAGGATTTTTTATGTTACTTATGATTATTGAAAGTTTTCACTTTACTGGTTAACTTTCAAACCTGAGATGCAGCTGTACTATCTATATATATAAAAGCCCAGTGACTGTTGTTGCGGAATGATGTGAACGACCAGAACCACCAGTCGCTATGATACACACTGACCACCAGGGAGCAGACACTCAACACAGGAACTGCCCCCTGGTGGTCAGTGCACTCCCACAGGGAAAGCACCACTCAGCCAGAAGCTGGGCTCACAACTGGCGAGTGCAGTGGCGGTGGCTGCAGCCTCTCCTTCCTCTGTGGCAGTGCTAAGGAGCGGTGAGCCAAGCAGTAAGGAGCAAGCAGGCGGGCGGTAAGGAGCGAGCAGGCAGACAGTAAGGAGTGGGCAGGCAGGCGGTTAGGAGAGAGGGGTCCCGGATTGTGAGAGGGATGTCTGACTGCCGATGTAGGCCCAATTGGGCCTACATCGGCAGTCAGACATCCCCTGAGGGGTCCCAGATTGCGAGAGGATGCAGGCCAGGCTGAGGGCCACCATCCCCCCCCCCCCCCCCCGCCATGCATGAATTTCATGCATCAGGTCTCTAGTTTATATAAAGTCATTGGTTTAATTTGCAAAGATATGGCCCTAAAAAATAGTATCCAGCCCTAGCCGGTTTGGCTCAGTGGATAGAGAATTGGCCCAAATACTGAAGGGTCCTGGGTTCGATTCCAGTCAAGGGCAGGTACCTCGGTTGCAGGCTCGATCCCTGGCCCTGGTCGGGGCTTGTGTGCAAGGCAACCAATCAATGTTTCTTTCTCCCATTGATGTTTCTCTCTCTGTGTCCCTCCCCTTCCCTTCCGGAAAAATATCCTAGAGTGAGGATTAGCAACAAAATAGTATCAGGTAGGAGGGTAAAAGGTACTTAGTAAAATTATAATAAGTAAAATAACAGAATTCTATATATTTAAAAGAATAAAAATTATCATACAGCTCAATAATAAATGGAAACCTAATATATCACCAACACATGGTCTCCAAAGAAATTTTGGGAAACATTAGGTTGGTAAAGCCAAAGATGCTTCTTTGTGGACATATCAAAATTCTGCTGGAGCCCTAAGTCCCCAATGCCTGTCCGGAAGCCACGTGCTCTAGGACATCCTCTTTACACCCATTAGAGCAAATAGTATCATTGGATGAGGTAAAGCTGAGCTACTGCAGAAAGGGCAGAGGGCTCACTGAGCGATATAGGTAAAATTTAAATTTTTACTTGGGTAATGTGGCTTCTCAATTTCATTTTCTTCTTCTGGAAAATGGGGGTAATACCTTCAAGCGTTATTATAAGAATTGGATGTAAAGAATTGTATTTAAAGGCCCTTACTACAGTGCATGAGCTCCTAAAAAACAAAGACCGTGAGGATGACCACAATTACACCCGGCCTGTGCTAGGTGCTGATCTAATGACATGAATAAGTTCATTTTATCCTCTTAACGTTTAAGTACTTCTAACTCAGAAAGTTTCAAGAACAATCACAGAGGAGATTGATACAGCATTCATGATAAAAACTGGCTTGCTTATTCTCTGGCCTCTAAAATTCTGATAATGAAAATCTTGCAGAAATTGAAACGAGGAATAGACAAAAACTACATATATATATATGCATTTGGCCAGGTATAATTTTCAGGAAATATACTTTCATACAATAAAATGACACCAATAGAACTGTAAAAGAGATGCGCACTGCTTTTAATTTCTAATCACAAAAGGACTCCTATTTCAGTGAGGATTCAGTGATTAGAAACACAGATCAGGGAAATGAAAACCAACCTCTCTCTCTTGCAGCCATGTTTTACGGCATTGTGGTGGGAGAATTTGAATTGCTTCTTAAAAAAATGCTATCCATGTTTCTAGTCCCACATTCGACGCCCTGACTAGAACTGCTGCTGAGAGGGCAGTTTTCTTCACCGAAAGGGAAATCGTTGAGCACACAGAAATATAAGATTAAACTCGCTTCAAGGTTACGACCTGGCCTTTCTGGTTGCTTGGGACATTCTCTGGGGAACTATATTATTTTGAAGTACATCCAAAAAAAGACCTGGGAGGGAACCAAGGGCTCTAAAATCATTTCAGAAACTGACATAGACTCTTGACAAAATATGTTAATCCCTTATTCAATCTGAGAGGAATGTCCTGCACTTAATAAAAGTGTTTGATCTAGATCTCTTACCAGTTTAATCCTTCATTCATAACATTTGCCCTTATTTATTTATTTATTTATTTATTTATTTATTTATTTTTGGTGCCGAAACCCAGGAACGACATTTGCCCTTATTTAAAGAAGGGGAATAACCCAGAGAACAACAGTCACCAGGGCATGGGGAGAATGCCCGCTGCCCCTTCCACACACACTCACTGAGCACCATGTGCCAGACAGAGAATAAGCCCTCCCAGGGCTGTGTTTGTCTTCACCTTTGGACCTCAGCTCCCAGCCATCACAGTGCGGGGATCCCTTTCTCCTGAATAAACACCCACGTAGCACAGACTGCCACCTGCTATTCCCTCCTCCCCCACCTTTAAATCAGGTGTTTGTAAAATCTTCTGCATTTGCAGTGAAGAAACATACAAAGATGTATTAATGACTGTTCTTTCACCTCTGCTATCCCATTCATTAGCTCCATTTTTAAAAATGAGGGAAAGGAGCTTCTTCCCTGGGGAAAGAACCTCCACCAAGAACCCAGGACACAGGCGTTTACTGAGTGGCTTCCGATGTGTCAGGGTTTTCCTTAGTGATAGTGAACAGAACAGAGGTCTGTCTCAAAGAGGTTTTTGGCATAAGCATTCAGAACATGTGTGGGGGTGAGAGGAGGGTATTGGTTTATAGGGAAGAAAAATCAATAGCATTGTTTGAGGCACTGGCAGGTTTAAGACGCCAATGAGGCATCCAAATGCTGAGAAGTAGGAGGTGGAGAGGTCTGGAATGTAGGGATGTCTGGGCCGGGGCTGAAGGCTGCCAGGCATTAGCATATAGATAACACTTAAAGCTATGACACTGCATAAGATTTCCTAGGGCAGTGGTCAGCAAACTGCGGCTCGTGAGCCACATGCGGCTCTTTGGCCCCTTGAGTGTGGCTCTTCCACAAAATACCACGGCCTGGGCGAGTCTATTTTGAAGAAGTGGCGTTAGAAGAAGTTTAAGTTTAAAAATTTGGCTCTCAAAAGAAATTTTAATCGTTGTACTGTTGATATTTGGCTCTGTTGACTAATGAGTTTGCCGACCACTGTCCTAGGGGGAAAAAAAGTATAGATGAAGACATGGCTAAGGGCAGAGAGCCCTGAGGCCCCCTAACATTTCGAAATCTGATAAAGGAGAGAAATTCAAGAACCACAAAAGCGATGGGTGAGGTAAGTAGAAAATCACATCAGTCTAGTGTCATGGAAGCCTAGAGAAAAATGTTTCAGGGAGGGAGTGGCCGCTAGTCATGCTACTGTAAAGTCAAATAAAATACAGAGAACTGACCACTAGTTTTGGCAAAAACAAGAAAGTGCTCATCCCATAATTAAGTGGAAATTTCCCAATGAATTCTATTATTTCCAGCAATTTTGAAGAATAAGAGGAATTCTTTGGGAGTGTATATATAAAAAGGGAATTAACTTAAAGGGAAATATTTTTGCTGTTATGGATTTAAAAATAAACAGAGACATTCATTATAAAATTTTTATTCTACTGCATTGTCAGTCAAAACAACAAGAATTTAAGCAAATACCATCCAATGTCAGAAGATATTCAGGGTGGTCATCTGCAGTGTTTAGTGGCAAATTAATGGCAGCAGGTTCAATTTTTAAAAAGTCAGGTTTCATTTAAGTAACAGTTAAGATAAGCTTTGTCCCTGTATATAAACATCCATTTGGCTTATACAATCCCATTTTCTCCAACTGGAAACTGTGTAGGATCCAGTCCGACTTTCTTCATGGATACGGCGATATCAAACAAATAGTCATAACACTCACACCTATGAAAGAAAAAGCAAAAAGGACTGAAGGTCCTTAGAGAAACAGAGTCATCCAAAACTAATCATCACACTTCTTCTCTCCATAAGTTAACCCTGTTCCTAGCTGGTTAGGAATTTTTCTCAGTTTCAAGCTATATTTTTCTTATTTTGCCCCCACCATTGTTAAAACATGGAAAGGGTTAATATTGAACCATGCAACCATATTATATAATTCTCAGGATATAAAAGGGAATTTTAAATGCACCACTTATATAAATTTAAATTTGTTACTATGTGCCACTTTTAGAAATAAATGTAGCAGACCATTATATAACTTGGATTTGCTCTATTCTCCCTTCCAGCCTTAAACTCCACAAACAAGGTCTGACTGCTTCCTTGTATCAAAGTGCATGGTGCCTTTCCAAATAATAGCTCATCCAATAAATATTCCATATTAAATGAATACACAATGCAAATCAAATATCTAGAAATAATAAAAAATATTTAAATTTAAATCAACTTGACCAATAACACATAAAAAAAATCACACTTCATTTGAAATCTTAAGGCATAGTTTGTTCTCTTTCACATTTAGAGTGTGGTGACTTGTCCCAAATGCTCTTTGATTTATGCTTACATGGTTTTAGCCTTCTCCCACGTTTCTCCCCAGACATAGACGCCATGACGTCTGACTAGTACCGCACAGGAGTCTGGGTATTCATTCATTGCACGAGCCATTCGTTCTTTGAGGTCTTTCTCCTCAGGCGTATTCTCAATAATGGGTACCACCAATATATCATCGTATCTACAGGATGAAACAAGCCATTTCCCCCCATTATAACAAAAGTATTCATATGTAAAATTTACAGTTTTTTCAAGCAACCAGTTAGACATCCTCTTTGTATCTGGAAAGCCACTTCAAGTTATGAACAAGATGCTGCATGTTAATTCTTTGTATCTTGCACAAACATCTGTATCAAAAGATGCCTTGGGAATTTAGCAGGCATTATTCCAATCCCAAGACTAAGTGGCAGAAATTTGTATAGGATACCAAAACCTAACAAAAAAATTATCAAGATCATACAAGTATTTCCTTGTAGCAGAGGCAATATTTATATTCAACAGGAGATGGGAAATGATAGATTTCAGAATCAGAACTGAAGGAGGGATTAACAATTGAACTACTTATTAAATAGGAATTTTTCAATGATACAAAACCTTTTACTTAACTCTGCAGGACCCGAAGTGTCTCAGACAAGTAAATACAGGTGTGGTCTGTGGCACTGGGCTAGCAAGAAACTTCTGGAGATCACTATTCAAGGTATGATACCATTTCAGAACATTCTTAAGTTAAGAACTTCATTTATTCCACCTTGTTTAATTAAGTAAATACATGTGATGAAATCAGAATGTGTGTTCCTTTTTGTTCATGTAATAACATTTAAGCAAATATCTTAATTATTATAAAGTTTAAGTCTATCCCTGAGGTCATTTATAACCAGTCGAAACTCAGACATGTTTCCTTTTTACATGAATTTCTCTTGCCTTGGTAATATAACATCTGCTTTTTCACTCCCTCCGTAATGGCTAAACTTAATCAAAAAGCTCTGCTGCTGCATTATCAGAAATTGCTGCGTTAGGGCAGCTACAGGCTAAGTAGCTGTCATATGTAACTTGGCCAACCATTATTATTAACAGTATGGAGTTGCTCATTACTTGGTTTAAGTAAAGTAGACGTAATTATAAAATATCCTTCAATATGGAAAGAATGAATTGCTAGTTCCAAATCTTTCCTAATATTAGTCAGGAAAACCACAAGCTTACATTTTCCTCTAGCATATACTGAATAGTCAGACATATTTTCAGGGGCAAAATTATTTCACAGCAAAAGAAGACCTCAAAAAAAAAAAAAAAAAAAAAAAAAAAAGAAGACCTGAAAGCTAATTCAATCCAGGCCACCCACTTTAAAGCTGGAACACAAATCCTTACCAGTTAAATGAGGGACAGAGCAAGGATAGTCCGTGATCACCAAACTATGTTCTTTCCACGATACTATATACATGCATTTGCTTCCAAAAGGGAGGGCGATTAATTTAAATTAGAGGCCCGGTGCACAAAATTCATGCACTCAGGAGGGGGGCTCAGCACAGCTTGCGCCCTCTCACAGTCCAGGAGCCCTCAGGGGATGTCTGACTGACAGTTTAGGCCCACTCCCCAGTCGGACATCCTTAGTGCTGCCATGGAGGCGGGAGAGGCTCCCACCACTGCTGCTGCGCTCTCCAGCTGGGAGCCCAGCTTCTGGCTGAGCGGCGTTCCCCCTTGTGGGAGCACACTGACCACCAGGGGGCGGCTCCTGCGTTGAGCGGGATCAGGCCGAAAATGCCTCTCCAACATCCCCCAAGGGGTCCCGGATTGCGAGAGGGCCTAGGCCAGGCCAAGGGACCCCACTGGTGCACGATTGGGGCCAGGGAGGGATGCAGGAGGTTGACCAGCCGGGGAGGGACAGTGGGAGGGCTCCAGGGCATGTCCAGCCCATCTAGCTCAGTCCTGACTGGCCGGACACCAGCAGCAAGCTAACCTACAGGTCGGAGTGTCTGCCCCCTGGCGCCCAGTGCACGTCATAGCGACTGGTCAATTGGTTGACTGTCTGCCCCCTGATGGTCAGTGCATGTCATAGCGAGCGGTTGAGGGGCCTTAGCATATCATTAGCATATTACACTTTAATTGGTTGAACGGACGATGGGACACTTAGCATATTAGACTTTTATTATATAGGACTAGTGGCCCAGTGCACGTAATTCATGCATGGGGGGGGGTAAGGGGGGATGGGGGGAAGGGGGGGGGGATGGGGGGTCCCTCAGCCAGGCCTGTACCTTCTCCAATCTGGGACCCCTTGGGGGATGTCCAACTGCCAATTTAGGCCTGATCGCACAGACCTCTCAGATATCCCTCTCACAATCTGGGACCGCTGGCTCCTAACCACTCAACTGTCTGCCTGCCTGATCACCCCTAACCACTCTGCCTGCCGGCCCGATCACCCCTAACTCCCCCCCCGCCCCACCGACCTGATCGTCCCCAACTGTCCCCCCCCTGCCGGCCTGATTGCCCCAACTGCCCACCCCTGCCAGCCGGCTCACCCACAATTGCCACCCGTACTGGCCTGCTTGCCCCCAACTACCCTCCCCTGCCAGCCTGATCGCCCCTAACCGGCTCTGCCTCGGCCCTGCCACCATGGCTTTGTCTGAAAGGACGTCTGGAAGGTCTCCTGGAAGGTCTCCCGGTCTAATTAGCATATTACCCTTTTATTAGTATAGATATGGGAACCTCCCCTGATAAGAGCTAAATATGTGAAATTTTTTTTCTCAAGATGGACTTTAAAAAATAGAGTAGAGAATATCAGAACCCTCCTTTCTTTCTTCATCCATGTTCCTTTGCTCCTTCTTTGGAAAACTGGACTCTCAGGATTCTCCCCAAACTCTGATAAAATATCACTCCCCCGTGAGCTGTAATAATCACTATGTTACTGATTTTCCAGCCAGGCACAAATAAAATCACAAAGGATGTCTCAAAAAAATTGTATTCTTTAAATTCTGAAACATTCACAATAATATACTAAATGTGTATGTTACAATACATAAGAAATGGCATCTTTTAAAAAAACTCATGTCTGTTTTTTTCTCACACAGAATTCAAAAGCTCTCTATTGTGCTCTGTTCCTCTACCCACCCTTTCATATGTTCTTTTTATTCCTTCACCAAAGCAATCAAATACTGATGAAATTGATATCTTACATAATGCATTTCCTTCAAGACCCAGATACGAAAAAGGCAGCTATACTTTCTTTAGTATGTATACTTTCATAATATAAATATTTAACTTTTGTAAATAGGTATTTCACGGTGCTGAGGAATGTTTTAGGCACACAATAAATATTAACTACAATCAAATCAAATTAATTTCTCAGCACACTAGTTTAAACATGTGCTTTCTATTACATGCAGCAACAGTAAGATACTGCTGTCAGGACACTTTATAAAACTGGCACCCCTTTCCTCTAAACAAGGCCCTTTAGGAAATGAAGACTCAGGAGTAAGGATGCCGATACATTCAAACAAAATGCTGAGCTTGTACCCAAGCCGCAAGAACATGTTTCCTCATGTCACTATATTCTAGATGGATGAATACTACATTTTTGTGGGCTGGTGGAATTATATGATTTTACCTAGGCCTTTGTTCTATACTATCTATGCTACTTTCCAGACTGAAAAATTATAAAAATATGGAGATCTGCTTAATGGAAATAATTATAAAACTTTATAAATATGAACATACTAGAGGCCCGGTGCACGAAATTCCTGCACTCGGTGGGGAGGGTCCCTCAGCCCGGCCTGCACCCTCTCGCAGTCTGGGAACCCTCGGGGGATGTCCGACTGTGGGGAGCGGGCCTAAGCCATCAGTCGGACATCCTTAGTGCTGCCGCAGAGGCGGGAGAGGCTCCTGCCACCACTGCTGCGCTCATCAGCTGTGATCCCAGCTTCTGGCTGAGCGGTGCTCCCCCCTGTGGGAGCGCACTGACCACCAGGGGGCAGCTCCTGCATTGAGGGTCTGGTCCCTGGTGGTCAGTGCATGTCACAGCAACCAGTCGTTCCACCATCAGGCCGAAACTGGCTCTCTGACATCCCCTGAGGGGTCCCAGATTGCGAGAGGGCACAGGCCAGGCCAAGCGACCCCACCGGTGCACAATCAGGGCCGGGGAGGGACGTGGGAGGTTGGCCAGTCAGGGAGGGACTGCAGGAGGGCTCCAGGGCATGTCCAGCCTGTCTCATTCAGTCTTGATTGGCCGGACCCTATCAGCAAGCTAACCTACCAGTCAGAGCGTCTGTCCCCTGGTGGTCAGTGCATGTCATAGTGAGCAGTTGAGCAGTCTTAGCATATTATTAGCATATTACGCTTTGATTGGTTGAACAGCCAACTGGACGACCGGACACTTAGTATATTAGGCTTTCATTCTATAGGATTCTAGAAATATGAAATCAAATAAAAACAAAGTGAAAACTTTAGCGGGGGCTGAAACTTCCTGAAGACAAAGTGAAGGTGGGGATACCTTGCTCTCTGGGTGCTTCAGTGTAGGGACATAATCTTTCCATCTCTACAGAAGTTTCAGCCAAGGTCTTGTCATTTTGCTCTGACAATCATTTCATTATTCATGTTGCTAATCATTTACCAAGGCTGCAGTGAAAAGGGTTGGGGGAGGCATCTGATCTGCATCACTAAGAAGAGATCTGGAAGTATAATATCAAGTGGGGTATTACTGAACACAAATTCCACAACATCTCATTATGTGCATTAAAAAAATCAGTAGCCTGTTTATTAAAATGAGGAAAAATGCTTTTCAAATTCTTTAAGCAAAAGTAGAAAAGAAAATACCTATAATACCCTCCCGAGGTACACTTCCTTATTCCTTTTATCATCTCTTGATGTGTAATTTTAAACTCCTGTCCTGGAAAGAGAAGGGTGGCCATGACCGCGGCTTTAGAGTGGGTGTGAATCACTGCGCCTGCTCCTGGGGAGGAAAGAAAAGTCACATGTGAGGTGAAAGCTAAATTATACCTTAAAATTAAGAAAAAAATACACACATGTGCACACACACATACACACATGCATTGGAACGCACATTTATATATGCACTTGTTGTTCTAGGTATGGAATAAGTTGGCAGTAGGTAGCAAGGTAGGAGGGAAGGAGGAAAATAGAAATACTAATAGAGGAATCAGAAAGCAAAAAAAAAAAAATTACACTTTATCCAGCATCAGAACAGTTCCTTATACTTTACATGAGCCCATGAACTAGCTCTTAGATGGTCTGAAGTGCAGCTACAACAATCATGGAGATCACAATCACAATACTACTATCACCTACTTAGGGCTTCCTATGTGCCAGGCACCTACTTAGGGATCCCCTTTTTATGTTATCTCTTCGCATCATCACAGTCACCACAGAGGTCACCAGTTAATGGTCAGTGGAAGCTCGGAGAAGTTAAAAAACGTGTCCATGGTTCAAGGACAGTAGTGACAGCACTTGAATTTGAACCCAGGTCCACCTGACCCTTGATCACTAAGTTAGGCATCATAGCACAGGACATATCTTGGTAGCATAAGGGATGATTTTAAGGTGTAGATGTAATGAATTTACGTACAAAGGACTTGTCCTATATAATAAATCCTATATAATAAAAGAGTAATATGCAAATTAAACATCACTCTGCCACACCCACAAGCCACGCCCACCAGCCAATCAGGAGCAAATATGCAAATAAACCCAAACAAGATGGCTAAGGCCACAGAGAGCAGGAGGAAGGCTTGGGTTTCCCTGGCAATGGAGGAAGCCAAGCTTTCCGCCTGCTCTTGCCGGCCTAGGCCTCCACTCAAGGCTACAAAGTTTCAATGATAGAAGATTCATAAACCCAAACAGACATGGCGGCAGCCACGGAGCTGGAAAGAGCAGGAGGCTAGGGTTGCCCCCGGTGATGGAAGAAGCCAAGCTTTCCGCACACCCTGGCTGGCCCAGGCCTCCGCTTAAGGCTACAAAGTTTCAATTGTAGAAGATACATAAACCCCAACAGAAATGGCTGCCGCCACGGAGCAAGCAGACGGCTTGGCTCCTCTCCAGGCTACAAAGTTTCAATTGTAGAAGATAAATAAACCCCAGATACCAGGGCCTCCGCTTGGGTCGCCAGGGGGCGTGGCCAGCCTGCAAACCATCACAGGCCCCTCGCCCAGGCTGCCCCACACCCCAAGGAATCCCCCACCCTGCTCTGGGACACCCTTCAGGGCAAACCAGCTGCCCCCCACCCGTGCACCAGGCCTCTATTCTATCTAATAAAAGAGTAATATGCAGATTGACCATCACTCCAACACACAAGATGGCTGCCCCCATGTGGACACAAGATGGCCACCACAAGATGGCCAGCAAGGGAAGGCAGTTGTGGGCGATCAGGCCAGCAGGGGAGGGCAGTTGGGAGGGACCAGGCCTGCAAGGGAGGACAGTTAGGGGCAAACAGGCTGGCAGGGGAGTGGTTAGGGGGTGATCATGCTGGCAGGCAGAAGCGGTTAGGAGCAATCAGGAAGGCAGGCAGGCGAGCAGTTGGGAGCCAGCAGTCCTGGATTGTGAGAGGGAGCCCAGATTGGAGAGGGTGCAGGCTGGGCTGAGGGACACCCCCCTCCCCCGTGCACGAATTTCGTGCACCGGGCCTCTAGTATACTATATAAGTCAGTAAGCTTGTTTAGCTTTATGCTGGGAAAGCTTCATGCTGTGAAAACCTGCTTCCTTCAGTTTTATCCTCAGTCAGAGCTGACAATGTTCGGGAACAGAAGAGCGTGGTGACTTACTCAATACTGCTTTCATTAAAGCAACGTTCTATGACTTCACTGCTGTGGCTGAACCGGTACTTCAGTTATAATTTCCCATTTTCACCATGTCCTCTAGGTTCAACCTTTATAGGCTGTTTTCTACCACAATTTTGGGGAATTAAAATAAGACTCCTATTTTTATCACACAGTAGATTTTTCAAAAGGAGATTTACTTCTACTACAAGTTCCCAGAGGTATAACTCTAAACTGAGAGTGAGAACCTGATTGCAAACATAATCTTTAGTCTACTTGACAATCTACTAGAGTCCCACGGGTCTCGGTTGGAATTCTGGACCCAAAATGCTCACTAGCTGTTTGTTTTGGAAAATATCTTCCCAGAGCCTCTGTCCTCTCACCAGTAATATGGACTAATAATAGAACTTCCACATAGGCTGATGCGAGGACTGAAGGGGTTAACACATTGAAAGCTGGGGTGTGTAGTAGGTACCCAAGAAATGTTAACTGCAGCAATAATTGGCATTATTTAGGGGAGCCTACTCTGCAAATATTCTTTATATCAAATACATTTCTGTCTACCTCTCATAGTGTAAGCGTTCATAAAAAGAGGAGTACACTGGCTTTTTCTTAGATTCTTATACGACGGAGGTCCGCTTATGTCATGTTCATTGATGTCACAAACAAACATGTCTTCAGGCTATTTACAGAGAGCAAAAAAGAAAAAAAGAAAGTTTATACAATATCATTAGAAATGTCCCCTTTCTTATGTATACAGGGGCGGGGAAAAGTAGGTTTACAGTTGTGAATATGAGAAAGAGTTTATTCTTGTATTATTATTTATTAATTATTGTATTATCTTTGCATTATAAATATAAACCTACTTTTGCTCATCCCTGGATATAGTATACACTCACATGCAGAGTGATAATATAATTACACATATTCAACTCATATTTTAAATATTCATATAATTGTAATTTCTCTCTCAAAATTTTTACCCATTTTGAGAATAAAAAATATTTTACACTAATGAAAATATTCTAAAGAAAGCTAAAAAAAAAAAAAATCTCCCTTTAAAACCCGAAGAAGAAACTGATATGGAATATTTAACATGTATGCAATGATGTTGCTGTCATTTCATCAATTTAGGTTCTCAATTTAGCCCTGTAATTTCACAACTATATTTCAGAGAGACTATATAAAGAAACCATTATCCTAAGATGGGGGTTATAATTTCATAATACAAGAAGAATACTACAGAGTAAAATTTTCTTATTCCAAGATGCTTAATAGGCACTCTCAGATGTTAATCTCAATAAGGTATATTATTCTGAAAGTTCTAAGGAATTATGTAGGGCCACAGACATTTCCTAGCAATGCGTGCATGTTTCTGACTTGTAGCTTTAATTCTCCAGGTGTATTACAAACTACAGGGTTTATTACAAATGTTTTATTAATGAACCATTATGCCATAGACAGATGTTAAGTATTATGTGGTTGTTTTAAATAGATTTTAGGTATTATTCTAGCATTAATACAAATGAGTCTTCTCCAAATTTGAAATAAGTTTTACGACTTTAAATTGGAATAGCTTTGCCATCATTTAATAGAAATCAGCTTCGTGCATTTGAGACCATCAATCTGATTATCCTACTAGCCTGATAAAGATGGTGTTATAATGCTACAAAGTTAGAATCCCTTTTTATCATATGACTTAAGATTGTGCTATTCACTTTTGCCCTCTAGAGGTTGAATGAGAATTCAAACCATACTGGTTGCATGGAGGACACTTCAGACCTTAAAAAAAATTAATGGTTATTCAACAAATGTTTGTTGATTAGTTATTTAAATTATCATCATATTACCACCCTTCAAAACTAACATTTCTTTTACAATTAATTCCATTTCACAAAACAACAGTTAAGTAGAGAAGAAAAGATGTCTGGGTTTAAGAAGGACCCCTTTGCCATACCTGAATCCGTTCCTTTTGCACTCCTGAAGGAGCAATGTAGATTTCATTGCTGGTAACACAAAGTACAGAAATTGGTATTTAGTTAACTTTATTGTTCTGCTTTTGCACAAAGAAAAACGTATCCTTGCAGTCCAATCATTAATGTTCTGAGTAATGAAGTCATACAAGTAGCAGCTTGATTTAATTAATGGTATAGGCCGTATAGAAAGAATACCAAATACTTTAATGCTTTTGTCATGCTGGTGACAGCGTAAAATGTTGATAGTTGCTTTAGTCTTCTATGTTTTCTTTTTGTTTGTTTGTTTTTTTATTTTTTATTTTTTTATTGTTTGAAGTATTACAAATAGCAGTACATATGTCTTTTTTTCCCCCCATTGACCTCCCCCCGGACTCCCCTACCCCCCAGTACATGCCTTTACCTGCCCGCCCCCCAGTGTCTTGTATCCATTGGTTATGCTTATATGCATGCGTACAAGTCCTTCGGTTGATCTCTTACAGCCCACAGCCCAACCTCCCCTGCCTTCCCGCTGTAGTTTGACAGACTGTTCAAAGCTTCTTTGCCTCTGTATCTATTTTTCCCCCATTTCTTTCCTTTAAAAAAATCTTGCCTCTGCATAGTCTTCTATATTTTCGATGTGTATTTATTTCTTTCCATGGGGCAAAATCCCTGGTAACCAGGCTTTCACCTGGTATGGAGAAATACAATCTGAAAACACAAGTCTTTAGCATGAATCTTGAAGCATGAATGAGCAGAGTTTATCCTAGCATATGTGAAATACAGTTATTCTAAAATCCAATCAGGGGGAAACATGCTCACTACGGTAGGAACAGATGTCCGGCTGGCATGCTCTTATTAGAAAACATGAAGTTCAGAGACCTCTGCTGGACAGTTTGTTAAATTACAGTTTATTAAACTACAGCATTAACAGGGCTACTTTTGGGGTGGAACAGTATGCTTCCTGTTTGAAAAACACATCTACCTTATGAAAATATTTGGAAATAAAAGCTAAAACAATTGCAAAAGTTATAAATGTAAAAAGAATGGCTACATCTGGAGATGTCTCTGTTACAGGATGTTGTGTTATACCCTATTATTCACAAGATGTTCTCAAATTTGATTTGGAAATTAATTTCAAAGTCTTCTCTAAATTCCCTCCTCCACTCAAGAAAGATCCTTTGGCTCATTTATCAGTTTCAGTGACTTCCAAAGGGTATCAGAGCCGCCAGACATGCAAGTGAAGGAAACTCCAGCAAATGCATGTTCTAGCTTCTGCCCCTGAGGCATGGACACGGAATAAATACTGTTTCATAGTGAAAATGAGGAGGACAGCCTCTATTGAATCCAGCTATCAAAATTGGGGTCACTAGTAAACCTACAGACTTGGAACCTACGAAGATGTAAGGAGATGGTCCACTGGTAAATTAAGGTCTAGAAAATAAACACCTGGCCTGATCATGGCAGTGAAATCCAAAGCACATAAGCAACCTTCACACATCTGTTTTCACCAAGTAGCTAGTGCTTTAGAGCTTCGCTGCATAAGAAAACCATAGAGTGCCATTCCTCTAGAGCAGTGGTCGCCAAACTTTCGGACCTCGAGGACCACTGGGACCAGCTTTTGGCGACCGCTGTTCCAAAGGTTTCCTTAAACCAGCGGTCGCCAACCTTTCAGACCTCACCGACCACTAGTGGTCTGCAGACCACCAGTTGGTGATCGCTGCTCTAGAGCAGGGGTGGGGAACGTCCAGCCCGCGGGCCTTAGAGAGCCCGGGAAATCATTTGGTCTGGCCCTGCCAAGGCATTAGGGGTGAGTTAATTAAATGTTTGGCGAAGAATAGTAGGCTAATTTTTAAGTAGATAATTTTGTATCGACTGCAAATGATGTCATAAATATCCAAATGGCCCTTGGCAGAAGGAAGGCCCCCCATCCCTGCTCTAGAAGTAGTGGGAGTGGGCAGGGGGTGACACAGTTAAATAGGGCCCTTTACAACTACCAGGGATCCAAATATTTTGTCCTGTGTCACATGGAAGAAACTGTAGAATCATGTGTGGTATGGAGTCAAATGACCTCCAGTGGGAAGTAGACTTGCAGGTCTTCTTATGTGGGAAAAACTTAGGCAGTCCTGGGAACAGAGCCAAGTAAAGTACAAAACAGTCTGCTGGTAAATAAAACCCATCCACAAAGTAGGAAAATCCAGGGTATTTATCCTGTTTATTCAAGTGATTGGTGCGCCAAATCTGTTTTTAGTTCTGCCTTTGTAAAGTGGAAATTAGTTTAGACTTTGGTCAACATGGGTCATTAAAAGATTAGGTAAATAGATTTTAGAAAAAAAATATTTTTACACCTACAAAAAAGGAGATATTTGGATAAAAATGCAAAGATGACAGAGCTTTTATCTTAGGAGGGAAATATGCCAAAGACTAAAAGTGAAGTATTTACTTGGTGCTGTAAGCCGCAAACAAAAAGCATTTTAAATGCCAAGGTATTAAGTTTTGGAATTTATTTCTCTAAACTCCCTGCTCTTTCTTAAGTGTTAAGCAGACAGATATAACCCAAGAGCCCATAATACATCTACTTTTATTTACTGTCTAGTCATTTGAATCTTACTATGCCTTAATTATCTTGGCTCTATATGAGTTTATTAACTTTAAGTCTAATAGCATGCAACAGGATTAGTATCTCCGACATATAATATTACAGCAGTGAAAACAGGAAATGCTAAATGTGAATGGTAGGACCCAACCTAAACACAACGGCTTCTGAGTATCCTAGGATTACCTTGCTCACTGTCATGTTCTTGGTCCTCCATTTCCTCCTTCTGATTTAATTCTTTTATATGTCTTAAGCTCTTTTATATATACATCTTTGGGTATCACACATCAGTAGCATAATCTGGAATAGTATCAGCCAAACCTTGGAATCAGTAAATAATTTTATGTTCCTAAAGAGCTTATTGTCAGTATTTTTGTAGAAACATAATCTATTGGGTGTGTATTTCATTCCTAAGCATCAGATAAAGAAAACCAAACTTTACCTAATAACATGGGAATAATATTGCTGACAAAGTAGTTGATGTGGGCTTCTGAAGTCATTTAAGTATTAGGAAAAAAGTGGAATATTTTAGTACAAATTACTTATTTTACTATGTAAGGCACAAATTTAATAAGATTCCAAATACAGGGCCAGAAAATTGTGGCTGTTTCCACTTATGAACCCCAGGAGGAGCTCCTCAGCCATTAAGAATCGAAGACAAATTTACATATGAGGCAACTTTCCTATAAACGGACTGTAGTGCTATAAAAGCCATTGAATTTTTAAAAGGTGTCAGTGAGTGTTTTAGGGTGACCACACAACTCAGTATATGGATTAGTAAAATTCTTCTAGGAAGAACGTAGTCTTTTATGTCTATACTAGAGGCCCGGTGCACAGATTCGTGCACTGGTGGGGTCCCTCGGCCTGGCCTGTGCCCTCTCGCAATCCGGGACCCCTTGGGGGATGTCGGAGGCCCAGTGCACAGATTCAGCCCGATCCCCGCAGGCCAGGCCAAGGGACCCCACCAGTGCACGAATCCGTGCACCAGGCCTCTAGTATGCATATAAATCTTTGGTTAATCTCTTCCTGCCTTCCCCCTTCCCCCTTCCCTCTGAGATTCGTCAGTCTGTTCCATGTTTCCATGCCTGTGTGTTGAGCGTCTGGTGGTCAGGGTGCGTCACAGCTACCGGTCGAACGGTCACTTAGGCTTTTATATATATAGATGTATATTTTTAAAACCCTCTTTAGATTTGCAATGACCCTTTATCTGCATTCTATTTCTAACTTCGCTTTCTTTCTTTTTTCTAAAGAGCCAGTTAAAAATGGTTATTTTAGCTCAGTTTGGTAGAAAGCTCTATTTTGTTCATATATAAACTACTTCTGCATATGCAAATATAAATTAGTTAACTAAGGGCAATGCTTAGAATAATACAGCTGAGAAACCAATGCTAGGACTCAACTCCTAAATGCATGAAATAACAACAAATGTTGTTTTCATAGGACTTTGCTAGAAATAGGTCATCTCAAAAATTTTGGCAAAATAACCCAAAAGCCTGCCCAATGCTGACTTGACACATTGGTACTGGGTTGATGGTAAGAAAAGAGGCATAAATGAATGTCCGATGCACCACACAGAATGTGACCTTCCCGGACTGAGTGCATCCCCTACACACGTAACTGTGAAAGTGGTTGACTAAGACCCCTGCTGTTACTTCCCACACTTCAATTAATATTTCATGACTTCCTTGGTAATTTGAATCAGATGAAATTACAATGGCATCATCTCATCTTGCGGTATGCCACAAAATCCCTTTTGTTCCAAATGTCCTGACTACATTTTACATTCCTTTCACACAATGCAGCCTCCTTGGAAGCATTACTATATATACTCAATATTATATAAATGTTGTAGTAATCCGATTTCGTTAAAGAAAGTGAATTACAGTAAAGAAATAAATCAAGTTACTCAGTTTAACATTCAGCCTCCAGACAATAACATTCTTAACCATTTCAGGAGAAAAAACACTTGAGAGAATGAGATGCCTTAGCCTCTCTTTTCATTGTCAGTAAGTTGCTTATTTGTTCATCGCCTTGGAGGAAAGACACTGAATAATTGAATGAAGTATTAAGTACTATTCATTCCTCCTGTTTCTAGTTCAGAACCTCTTGTTTTGTCCTGAGCCTCATGGACCATCAGGTGCTACCTCCATTAATAAATGACACATGTGCTTAGAAAGGCATATTGCCTTTCTTTTGACTCAATAACATGTAATTTTCAGGATTTCGATAGTTGGTAATTTGTATTTAAGTGGCTTTAAAATATGCATCTGGCCCTTTAAGGCAAATCCTGTCTACCTTGGCAATTCCAGACATATGAACATACCTGGAAGCATGTATTTATTTACCTTTGGTACTCTAAAGACCGAGGACCAGATTATTCTGGTTAGAAATTGTATTCCCAAATCCTTAGGTGTTTATTATATTGCAACTTCGGCATACTTGTTCCACTCTGTTATGCAAATATCTACTTCTCCAAGTGGAAATGAAATACCTTCAGTATCACATAAAACTGCATCAGTTGTTCTTTGGACATATGCGCGTTAGGCTCCCCATGGTCTGCTTCTACGGGGAATTCCCAGAAATGAAATCAGCTGAAAACTTACCCATGCTTCAAGCTAATTCCTCCTCCAGTCCCAGTGACCCAGCCCAAATGGTAAAACTGTTTGCAAAGCTCTGGGATCAGGTATCTTGGGTGTTCCTTGTCCTTCAAAAGAGGAAAATGATTTTTAAAATAGACATTATTTTAGCAAGTGACTATTGTAACTTCTATTATTGATATCTCTATTAAGCTAATTTAAGGAAGTTTAAGAAAAACCTACCACAGAGAGGGTACTATGAGAAAGAAAACTATTATAAAACATGCTTAGTTTTTAGTTTTTAGAAAGTGGATCTATTATATTATTTGGCAACCAGGAATTATTCAGAATAAGGCCTACAATGCATTACTGAAATAGTCTCCAAGAACAAAGTGGGGAAATGTCCAGTATACACTGAGTGGCCAGATTATTATGATCTCTGAATGCATAATAATCTGGCCACTCAGTGTGTGTGTGTGTGTGTGTGTGTGTGTGTGTGTGTGTGTGTATTTTAGAGGCCCGGTGCATGAATTCGTGCATGGGTGGGTTCCGGCCAGCCTGGCCAGGGGGAGGGGACATGGGCGGTTGGCCGGCCTGCCTGCAGGTCAAACTCCTGGTCGAGGGGACAATTTGCATATTAGCCTTTTATTATATAGGATATATACTGAGTGGCCAGATTATTATGCGTTCAGAGATCATAATAATCTTGCCACTCAGTGTACAGTATATTACGAAGTGTCTATTGAGATGGCTGAAATAAAATAAAATACAGTGTTGAAGGAACATACTTGTCATCTAGCAAATTTCTTTACACAAAGCAATTCAGTAAGACCCTATATATAGGATATACCCTATCTAATAAAAGAGTGATATGCAAATTAACCACCACTCTGCTACACCCACAAGCCACGCCCACCAGCCACGCCCACCAGCCAATCAGGAGCAAATATGCAAATAAACCCAACCAAGATGGCTACAGCCACAGAGAGCAGGAGGAAGGCTTGGGTTTCCCCGACAATGGAGGAAGCCAAGCTTTCCGCCTGCTCTTGCCGGCCTAGGCCTCCACTCAAGGCTACAAAGTTTCAATGATAGAAGATACATAAACCCAAACAGAAATGGCGGCAGCCACAGAGCTGGAAAGAGCAGGAGGCTAGGGTTGCCCCCGGTGATGGAGGAAGCCAAGTTTTCCGCACACCCTGGCAGGCCCAGGCCTCCGCTTAAGGCTACAAAGTTTCAATTATAGAAGATACATAAAAAAAAAAAAAAATGGCTGCCGCCACAGAGCAAGCAGAAGGCTTGGCTCCTCTCCAGGCTACAAAGTTTCAATTGTAGAAGATAAATAAACCCCAGATACCAGGGCCTCTGCTTGGGTCACCAGGGGGCGTGGCCGGCCTGCAAACCACCACAGGCCCCTCACCCAGACTGCCCCACACCCCATGGGAACTCCCACCCTGATCTGGGACACCCTTCAGGGCCCCCACCCATGCCCCAGGCCTCTATTCTATCTAATAAAAGAGTAATATGCAGATTGACCATCACTCCAACACACAAGATGGCTGCCCCCATGTGGACACAAGATGGCCACCACAAGATGGCCAGCAAGGGAGGACAGTTGGGAGGGACCAGGCCAGCAGGGGAGGGCAGTTGGGAGGGACCAGGCCTGCAAGGGAGGGCAGTTAGGGGTGACCAAGCCGGCAGAGGAGGGAAGTTGGGGGCAACCAGGCCTGCAGGGAAAGGCAGTTGGGAGGGACCCAGGCCTGCAGGGGAGGGCAGTTAGGGGTGACCAGGCCTGCAGGGGAGGGCAGTTAAGGGCAAACAGGCTGGCAGGGGAGTGGTTAGGGCAGCCGTGGGCAAACTACGGCCCGCGGGCCAGATCTGGCCCGTTCGGCTGTTCTATCCGGCCCGCAGAGCCAAAAGAGCGGAGGGTTCTCTTGCTCTCCCCTCCGCTCCTTTACTTTGAATTTATATTAGTTCACACAAACACTCCATCCATGCTTTTGTTCCGGCCCTCCGGTCCAGTTTAAGAACCCATTGTGGCCCTCGAGTCAAAAAGTTTGCCCACCCCTGGGTTAGGGGGTGATCATGCTGGCAGGCAGAAGCAGTTAGGGGCAATCAGGAAGGCAGGCAGGCGAGCAATTGGGAGCCAGCAGTCCTGGATTGTGAGAGGGATGTCCAACTGCCCGTTTAAGCCCGATCCCGGTGGGATCAGGCCTAAACGGGCAGTCAGACATCCCTCAAGGGGTCCCAGATTGGAGAGGGTGCAGGCTGGGCTGAGAGACACCCCCCTCCCCCATGCATGAATTTCGTGCACTGGGCCTCTAGTATGTTCATATTCTGTGTGTTGGTTCAATTTTTTTATTGAACCAACACACAGAATATTGCGACTATATTGTTTTCTCTTAGTATAAAAACAATATATACTCATTATGAAATATAAAGTCAAGAAAATAACATAGAAAGCATTTACTCAGAAACAATCATATTTCTGTGAAGATAGGCATGCTCAGGAACATATGTATGTTCAGTTGGGTAACTGAGTCTTATTTATTTTTATTAAGGTATAACTGATATACAACACATTAGTTTCCAGTGTACAACATAATTATTTGGTATTTCTATATATTGTGAAATAATCAGCACAGTAAGTCTAGTTAAAATAAGAGCCTTATTTTTATATAAGTCTAATAATTGCTTCTTTAGGGAAAAAAAACCACAAATGTTTTGCCCTCTTTTTAAAAGTTAAAATGAATGAGCCAAAACCGGTTTGGCTCAGTGGATAGAGCGTCGGCCTGCGGACTGAAGGGTCCCGGGTTCGATTCCGGTCAGGGGCATGTACCTTGGTTGTGGGCACATCTCCAGTGGGAGGTGTGCAGGAGGCAGCTGATCGATGTTTCTCTCTCATCGATGTTTCTAACTCTCTATCCCTCTCCCTTCCTCTCTGTAAAATATCAATAAAATATATTTAAAAAAAAAAAAAGTTAAAATGAATGAAAACAAAACAAAAAATGCAATGAACTCCATTTTTGGCAGCATGACATACAGCCTTAACTTTGAAAACAACTAAAATGCTGCATAAATTATTTTTTAAAATATTTCAAAATAAATTGTTGAGCTGTCAAAAAAGTAAGGTCTCATAGAGGCCATAAAAGAAATGAGAATGCCCTGGCTGGTGTGGCTCAGTTGGTTGGGCAACATCCTGTGCACTGAGAGGTCACGATTTCAATTCCTGGTCAGGACACATGCCCAGGTTGCGGGCTTGATCCCCAGTAGGGGAGACAGATGCAGGAGGAAGCCAATCAGTGTGTCTCTCTCTCTTCCGCTCTCTCTCAAATCAATAAAAAACATATTAAAAAAAAAAAAGGAAATAAGAGTAAGTCTACCTGGAAGGGAAGTGAGCTCCAAAGCCATCATTTCCCTGAAGGTATTTGCAGAACTCTGATGACCTAGAGCTTCAATTTTGATAGCTATGCAAACTACTAGAAACAACGATAAAACCTAGGGCATGCCCAAAATAGGGCATCTAACAGAAAATTGCTATATATGCGAGAGACTCCAAGGGGTTATTCCATCTATCTAAAATAGACTCACTAAGCAGAAAAGCACAGCAAGGAAGCTTGCCTACAAAATCTTGGCACTGGGTAAAAAGGATTAAAACATCCTTGAATCCAAATTATTGTTGAACAGACTGAATTTTCAGCTACTTAACTGGATTTCTGAAATCATGGTAGTTTTTCAAATTCACCTTTTAATATTTGACATACACATTTTATTTTAGGTAAGTATTATAAACTAGAGGCCCAGTGCACAGAAATTCATGCATTCGGGGGGGGGGGGGGGGTCCCTCAGCTTGGCCTGTGCCCTCTCGCAGTCCAGGAGCCCTCAGGGGATCTCCGACTCATGTCTAAGCCGTCAGCTGGCCATACTTAGCGCTGCCACGAAGGCTGGAGAGGCTCCCGCCACCACCACTGTGCTCGCCAGCCATGAGCCCGGCTTCTGGCTGAGCGGCACTCCCCCTGTGGGAGCGCACTGACCACCAGGGGGGAGCTCCTGCATTGAGCATCTGCCCCCTGGCGGTCAGTGCATGTCATAGCGACCAGTCATTCTGACGTTCGGTCGATTTGCACATTAGCCTTTTATTATACAGGATGATAATTTGATGGAATAGATTCAAAATATAAAATTAAGAA
This sequence comes from Plecotus auritus, assembly GCF_963455305.1. Taxonomy (NCBI): domain Eukaryota; kingdom Metazoa; phylum Chordata; class Mammalia; order Chiroptera; family Vespertilionidae; genus Plecotus; species Plecotus auritus. Next base: position 146,168,452 of record NC_137783.1, on the reverse strand, counting down.
CATGGGAACGCTGACATTGTTTTAAGTTCTGATTCAACATATGGCTTAGGAGTAAATGGACATACATTCAAACCCACATTACATAATTTTATGCTTACATGACTTTGAGTTTCAGTTTACTGATCCATAAAATGAGAACATTATGAGGGTTAAAATGAGATCAAATGAATATAAAGCACCCAGCACAATGTGTGACACAATCAATGTTAGTTTCCTTCCCATTTTAATGAGTTAAAATTTTTTGAATTCCTGAATTAAAATTAATAGTCAAGCTATGTTAGTTTTTCTTACATCTGTCCTTACTAAATCTAGCCAAGTTATCCATGCCGTCTATAATTTGCTATTTCCTTTTTTAGAGATACAAATGTTATTTTAATTATATAGTAAAGTACAGCTAATGAGAAGACTCCTATACTTTTCCAATCCTTAGAACCACCAATTTTCACAGCAAGTTACAAACATTATAGAAAATGGTCTGTTATTAAGGGTCTCCCTTTGCCCTTTTGTCTTTTCCAGTACTGAGGTATTATAGCAATTAGCCAGCTTCCTTCTAGAGGAATAACAATGAGAAGGCAGCTGTTGTTAATGCAATTTTATTCAATCGTTCAAACCCACAAAGTTACAATTTCAAGAACAATCACTTAGCAGGGGGAACCAACATATTTGGTAAAAATGCAATCATTTAAGTTGTCCAAAGTAAAAATCAGAATATATATTTTTAACAAGAATTGACAGGAAGGAAAAGTTTAGTATTTAGTTTTCCCTGAATGTCAATGACATAACTTGTCTATTATTATTACATCTGGTTTTCAATTAGAATAAGAATTTAGAAAGACATATCTAAAGATGGATTACAATCAACTGCTTATAGTAGAGGTCCTACTCTAAGTGAGGGAGGAACATTTGCCAGTACACAGTGTTTTGTATATGTTAAAGACATTAAAGGCTAAGGTTTTTGAATCGGTATTTTGTTTTTCCAATTTTTGAATCTAGCTTTTTAAGGAAATCAGTCTCAATCGTCACTGAGATACCTGACAGCCAACCATGGCTCTAATCCCCTCCTCTACTTTTTGTTTCAATCTCAGCATACTATAGAGGCTTGTATCACTCAGACAGGTTTTCTTGGGGACGCTAATACAAATCCTATCTAATAAAGAGGGACTATGCTAATTGACCATTACTCCATCACAAAGATGGCTGCACGCAGAGCTGAAGCCAAGTTCCCATAAGGAGCCTTAAATAGCAATCAGCAGGGACCTGAGGCTACGCCCTCCCCCACCCGGCAGGGCTTGACAGGGGAACTCAGGCCGTGACCCCCGCCCTGGTGTCAGACTGGGGGACCTCAGGCCATGCCCCCCACCCTGGCACCAGGCCAGAGGACCTGAAGCCACGACCCACGTCAGGCGGGGCTTGACAGGGGACCTCAAGGTGAGCTTCCTGTCCTGGGTCCTGGTGCTGGAGTAGGGGACCTCAGGCTGCTCCCCCCACCCCAGTGCCAGGCCGGGGGACCTCAGGCTGTGCCCCCCACCAGGAGGGGCTTGACAGAGGACTTTAGGCCGCGCCCCCCACCCCAGCGCCAGGCCGGGGTACCTCAGACTGCACCCCCTGCCCAGCAGGGCTTGACAGGGACCTCAGGCCTCACCCCCTGCACCGGCACCAGGTCAGGGGACCCGAGGCCACGACCCCTGCCAGGCGGGGCTTGATGGGAGACCTCAAGGTGCACTTCCTGTCCTGGTGCTAGGCTAGGGGACTTCAGGCTGCTCCCCCTGCCCCAGCACCGGGCCAGGGGACCTGAGGCTGCGCCCCCCTGCCTGGTGGGGCTTGATGGGGGACCTGAGGCTGCACCCCCCCACACCTGGTGGGGCTTGACGGGTGACCTCAGGCCATGCCCCCCACCCAGCGGGGCTTGACAGGGGATCTCAGGCTGTGTCCCCCACCTGGCAGGACTTGATGGGGGACCTCAAGGCACGACCCCCGCCCTGGTCTGGGCTGGGGGAACTCAGGCCATGCCCCCTGTCCTGGCACCAGGCCAGGGGACCTGAGGCTACGTCCCCTGCTAGGCAGGGCTTGACAAGGGTGGGACTGGCCAGGTCTGGATCTAGCCCAATGGGGGCGGGGGCCAGCTGGGTCTGGGTCTCATGTGATTTTGAGGCGCATGTGGGTGGGCGGGGACTTGACTCTGGGTCCCATGGTGCGCCCCAGACTCTGACAGGAGGAAGGTTTTCATATACATTTTACTAATTTTCTTTCATCTCTGACACTTCTATTATAGAGAAAGAGCAAATAGCAATATTAAATTATTTCCTCTAATTAATCCCTTTTCAATGTGCACGAATTTCGTGCAGCGGGCCACTAGTATAAAATAAACCTGTGTTAAGGATATTATTTAACCCATCAATTAATGAGGGAACCTGAAAGATGTCACAACTGCTACCACAATTCAACTTTCATCTCTATAAACAATAATCATCTGCACTGCTGTCAGTCATCGACAATTCAGAGTTGTAAAATAGCTCAAAGATGGCCCCAAGTCAGCTAGTAATCTCCTTTGCTCATTTCAGTCTTTCACAATTTTTCCTGACACTGGCCCCAGGAAGGGACTGGATGCAGACATAGCAAAACTGTCAGCATTGTTTGTCTCTGGTTTTTGCTGCTTTCTGCACATCTGTTTCACTGTCCTCTAGCCGCATATTGGTTTTCTTTGCAACTTCACCTCCACTCAAAGCCCTTTGCCACCCTTAAAAACTCTTCTTCACATTAGTCACACCCTAACTAGAAATCAGAAGACCCTAAGGCAAGTCAGTGACCCTTTCTGGGTATCAGTTTCCTTATATTAATAATCTGGATCAGTGATTCTCAGACTAGTGAAGTTCAAGACCAGTAGTTTTTGTTTTTAAATTCTAGGACTGACATAAGGTTGCCAAGTTATAGCATTAATTATACTTTACAATTACTATAACCTTCTTTCAAAAATAAAGTACATTTTTAACATAAGGAAAATAGGAAGGATAATCTCAGAATGAAAGCTAATCCTTGAAATGAAATGCAATTAATTTTGTGAAATTCACTTTTTCACTGTCCTTACTTTTATTTTGCAACTAGTGGCCCAGTGCACGAAATTCATGCACATTAAAAGGGGATTTATTAGAGGAAATAATTTAATATTGCTATTTGCCCTTTCTCTATAATAGAAGTGTCAGAGATGAAAGAAAATTAGTAAAATGTATATGAAAACCTTCCTCCTGTTAGAGCCTGGGGTGCACCACGGGACCCAGAGTCAAGTCCCCGCCCACCCACATGCGCCTCAAAATCACATGAGACCCAGACCCAGCTGGCCCCCACCCCCATTGGGCTAGATCCAGATCTGGCCAGTCCTACCCTTGTCAAGCCCTGCCGGGCAGAGGAAGTAGCCTCAGGTCCCCCAGCCCAGACCAAAGCAGGGGGCGCGGCCTGAGGTCCCCTGTCAAGCCCTACGGGGGCAGGGGAGGGCATAGCCTCAGGTTCCTGCTGATTGCTCATTAAGGCTCCTTATGGGAACTTGGCTTCAGCTGTGGGTGCAGCCATCTTTGTGACAGAGTGATGGTCAGTTAGCATATTCCCTCTTTATTAGATAGGATAGTCGAGTAAAAATTCAAAGACTGATATTTGGGGAGGATTAAAGTTATCTTTTCCTATTTGGTCTCCTTGCCTACAATTTCTCCTTCTCCAGCTTACCCTTCACTCTATTATTAGTACTAAAATAATAAACTATTTTGATCATTGAACTCCGTTCCTTACAGCATCTAATGGCAAAACACCACCTTTTCAGTCTAAGTCCTTCTGCTTTCTTGCCCTAATTTAACTTTTCAAATACTTTCACTTTTTTTTTTACATAAATCTCCCAGTTCTATTCAACCTAGCTGTGGATGTCAACCATCAGGAAGGCTCTTAAAGACCCCCTGGTGTTCATACCATGGTCTATAGTTCCGCTCCTACATTGTACCAGGGTTGGTCTGTATGCCCAACAGACTACTGCAGCACGGTACTATGTCACTCCTGGGATTAGGCTGTAAGAATAGCTTCCATCTTGGTTGTCCTCTCTCCTCAGTTCACTTGGTGTGGGGAAAGCCAGCTGCTCAAGACACTCAGACAGCCTATGCCGAAGGCCACGTGGTGAAGAATTGAGACCTGTGGTCAAAAATCAGTGAGGAACAGAGGCCTGCCAACAACTACATGAGGGGCTTGGAAACTCACTCTAGCTGAAGTCAAGTCTGGAGATCAATTGTAGCTCCAGCTGACAGCTTAGCTGCCAACTCATGGAGACCCTGAGCCAGAACCTCAAACTAAACTCTCCTAGATTCCTAATCCTCAGAAACTGGTTCACCAAATGTTTGTGTTTTAAGCTTAAGTTCTGGGATACTTGTTACGCAGCAATAGATAACTAAGACATTTTCTTACCAGCCAAGAATACTTTTTTTTGTCTTTGCACTGTTATTGCTTATGCTGGATCTCTAATAATCCCAGTTCTAGCTGCCAGATTCCTGCTTGTCAGCCTTTACACCAGGCCCCCTACCCACTTCACCTATATTCCTTCTCTCATGGTAGCAAGGATCACTCCTTCCTTCCTTGGACTCTGACACAGCATTTGCTCTATGTACCTTTCTTTTGGTATTAATTATGGAGCCCTCTCATTCATTCATTCATTCATTCATTCAGCAACTTTTGCTGAAGGCCCCAAAGAAATGAATATGAGGAAAATAAAAATCTTACCCTTGAGGAACTCACAATCTAGTAAAGAAGTTAACAGTTATGAAGTGACAAAGCAACATACAATTCAAGCTGGTCCTGGGCATTATGGGAGCAGAAAGCTCTGGGTGGGAGGGAGGAGCGGTAGTTAGGAAAAGCTTCATAGAGGAGGGGATGGTTGTGCTAAATCTTAATGGACTGGGAATAAGCTGGACAGGTAAAGAGGAGAAAGGGCATTTCAGTCAGAGAGAACTCCAGTAGTTGGAACTGGTTATAAATTAGGTTCTGTGGAATGGAGGGGAGTGGGAGGCAGGTGCACAGGAGTTAGGACTTTATGTTATAGGTACTTAAACCACTGAACAGTTTCAGATAGATGACATGACTAGATCTGGGGTTGGCAACATTTCTACAGTGGCAGTGGAAAGAAGAGGATGAGGGTGGTGACCAAGGAAACAAAAGAACAGACCAGTAAGGAGGCTCTGGAAAGAGTTTTTAAAGGAAATTGCAAGGACGTGATGGTGGAGATGGATGTGGAAGGTATTTTAGAAGTTAAAAAGAAAGGATTAACTTTGGGTGAGAAAACTGAAGAAAACTCAAGGTCATCTGTGAAACAGGCTTGGGGCAGAGGATGAGGCTAGATGGTGAGGTTTTGGGGTAGCTACTTAGGGGGATGTGAGAGGAAGCTCCCCAGAGGCCTGCCTGAGGTGCTCAGAGGCTAGCAGTAGGACACCAGAATACTTGGAGAGAAACTTAAGGGGTTCAGAACAGGCCTCCTTAAGATGTGCCACTTTGGCACCTGAATAATTTTGAGCAGAAGGCAATTGAGACCCTGCAGACTCAGGAAAAACATTAATTTCTCCCTTAAAGAATTTAAAGTTGGGGCCTTGCTCATAAATTATTACCAGAAATAACCTTTCATGACCTGTCTATAAGGCAGGGCAAGCTTCTAATTACTTAACATCTGCTCTTCTTATCAAAGAATGACCTTCTTCATGTATGTGGGGGGCTCTGGCTCTTATTAGTATGTATATGGGGTTCCTTTATGTACTATGTAATTTAATTTGGTTATTTTTTCTTATTAATCTGTCTCATGTTTATTATTGGACCAGCCAAAAGAACCTAGAAGGGTAGAAGAAACGTTCACCTCCCCCACAAGTATTTCACAAAATCTCTGGCTGGTTATTACTTTTTCATTGGGACCTTCAGCCCTAAGAAAGAATAATGGGGGAGGAATAAGGGGACCAATTTTATCTCTGCTTCTTAAGCAAGGTTTCTCACAATGTATCGAAGTTGTTTGTTTGTCTGGTATTCCTACACCGGCCATTTGTCTTAATCATCGCTGTATCAATGAGCACATAGGTGCTCCATAAAATTGTTGGTGTGTGTAAGTAAATGAAAAGCATATACAGTCCCAGGGTGGATTTTCTTGTGACCTCAGTTTAAGGAAGAATCGTTTCTATGATCATCTCATAATCACTCTAAACGGAGGCAGGAAAACTGCTCAGAGGGACCGTGCTGACTACTGAGGCACAGCTCCGGCCCAGGCGAAGGTTTCCCGTGTGCCTACGGCGTGCTTTGCAAACCTCAGGCTGGTCGCCGTGCGCAAAGGGACGCTAGAGAGCTCAGTCTTTGCTCCAGTTCACTCCAGGGCTGCAAGTTTCCTCGACTGGCCTGTCTTCCTGATAATGACAAGTTGCTTTGAAACACACACTTAAGACTCTCCTCCGTTATTTTTCCTTTTTTTACCGTTTGGTGCCCAGCTCCCGCTGTAGGTTATAGCCCAGCCATGCGAGCGGCGCGAGCCCTGTGGAGCGTGGGCTGCAGCACGCGGGGGTCGCGTGGGGATTGCGTCCCAGCCGCCCGGAAGCCTCCGCCGCGTCCCCCGCCCCAGCGCTTCGCCTCCTCGGAATAAAAAGCACTGGCGGCCCCGCCCCTACCTGCGCGCTGCTTCGCCGCCAGCAACAATCTCCCTCCAGAGCGGGGCAGTCAGACATGGCCCGGACTCAGGGGACCACTGGCCTTCAATCAATATTCGCACGCCTTAGCTCCTGGCGACCCGCCTGGACTACCGAGGCGAGATCTTAAATACAATCAGGCGAATCTGAGGACAGCACAGGGGCGGGGCGGACCAGGCGAGGGGCGGGCCTGGGAGGGCCTCGCTGACTGGGGAGCCTGCGGCACTGCAGCCTGACCGGGAGGCGGGGCCAACGAGTTTGGGGGCGGGGCTAAGAGGCTTTAACTGAGACCCCAGGGCACGACTGGTACTTAGGGGGCGTGGCTAGTAGGGTGGGAGGCGGATCCTGGGAGGGGCTTGATTACAGAGTGATCAGGCAGTGCTGAGGGGAGCCCGTGAAAGGGCCGGAAAGATGGCGGCCTCCTGGAGGCTAGGCTGTGACCTGCGGATGCTGCGCTCTCTCCTAGGCTTCGGCGGCCGGCGAGGCCTGGGGCTGGTTAAGGGGGCTGCTGGGTGGCCTGCCGGCGGCGGAGCTGGTTGGAGATGGCTTCACAGCACGCAGTGGCTGCGGGGTGAGTGGTCGCGGCTCGCTCGGCTTCTCTGTGGAACTGAACACTGGGCCTGGGTCAGGCAAGGGCTAGTTCATGGAGGGCCTGCGTTTGGCTGTGGAGGTACTCGGGCTCTCTGTTCCCTGGGCCTTTTCTCGGGAAGGGGTCAGCTGACTTGGCCGCCTGATAAGTGCATGCCCCGAAGGGCTTCCTTGGGAGCTGGGGGAACTTGACTGTCTGTGGCCCCCTGGTTGGTATGCTTCTCTTGACCTTGCCTTGGAATTTGGGTTGGTTGGTTGTTTTTTGAAAGGCGCGAAGATGAGTCCTAAACGCCCTTCTCTCAGGCCCCTTCCCAGTCACGTCTCAGGTTCCTTTAGGGTTGTCAAGCATCCCTGTCAGGGAAAAGCTGCCTAAGGTTCCTGCGATTCAAAACGCTACTTTGGGCTGTTGTTATTCATTCTTTCGGGCTTTCTGCAGTGGGAGGTCTTTTCTTCTAGGCCACCCGGTTGCTCCGCGCGGCGCCGGTAAAGGACTTGATTTGTAAATGCCTACCGCGTCCCAGACAGGCCCGGCAAAGCATGAAAGTGAAAAATTAGGAGGGGAAATCATATGAAGTTTATTTTAGGAAATCGGCATTTAGTAATGATAATCGATATAATTAACAATTCTTCCGGTACTTCACAGTATATACATAGGGCATTATTTTTTTTTTACACGTGGGAGGGGCGGGGTCATAGGATTAACGTTTTTTTTAATGTGACGCATTACCCGCCAGTCGTTCTGGCACTACACAGAATGAATTTTAATCTAAAAAATTAGTTGCAGTAGATATTTGCCTACATTCTGGGCTCCCCGAGGCCCAGGGGGGGTAAAAAAAAAGAAAGTTACACCAAGCGACACGGTAAGATGAGTGCACTGGGATTTCTAAAGATTTGGTTTATGGCAGTGGTCTGCAAACTCATTAGTCAACAGAGCCAAATATCAACAGTACAATGACTGAAATTTCTTTTGAGAGCCAAATTTTTTAAACTTAAAAACTTCTTCTAACGCCGCTTCTTCAAAATAGACTCGCCCAGGCCGTGGTATTTTGTGGAAGAGCCACACTCAAGGGCCAAAGAGCCTCATGTGGCTCGCGAGCCGCAGTTTGCCGACCACGGGTTTATGGGAACAACTTATTTCAGTTTCTTCAGATTCATGTTTCATAAAATACTTGGAACAATGTGTGTTTTTTTAACTGTGTCTATAGACTATTCTTTCCTCCCAGTTTACTAACTATTGAACTTTTCCTACCACCCCCAGAGAGCTGCCTGGGGTTAGATGAGTTTTGATGTTTTGGGTTGGTGTTTGTTGGGCTACACTTTGAGACTCGCTGCCTTAGAAAATCATGGCGTAGTAAAAGCCCAGTGTTGGAAATAACCTGGGGAGAGTGTTCTTAACCTTGTTTGTAAAACAGATCCTTCTGAGAATATTTGGATGATCTTCTCCACAGAGAAAGGGGCATTTGTTCATGCAGGTTCAGAGGTGTTCCTCAAGCCCAGTTGAAGGACCCATGCGTTTAGAAATTCACTTAGACCAGGGGTCCTCAAACTTTTTAAACAGGGGTGGCCAGTTCACTGTCCCTCAGACCGTTGGAGGGCTGGACTATAGTTTAAGAAAAAAAACTATGAACAAATTCCTATGCGCACTGCAGGCCCGGGACGAGTTGGCTGCTAAGCAGGACAGGCAGCGGCACCCGGCGGGGATAAATGTCCTCAGCGGGCCGCATGTGACCCCCGGGCCGTAGTTTGAGGACCCCTGACTTAGACAATCCTTATGGGATGTATGGTGGCCTTTTACCCTCCCTCATGGCCCCCACACCATGAACACTAACTCGGCTGGAGCATCATCTGCAAGGAAGCTGTATTAGTTTCCTGGTGCCTCCCTGTTTCACATCTAGAGACCCTTGTGGTTACATTGGGTCCCTGTGGGTAAATAGGATGCTTTCCCCATGTCAGGGTCAGCTGTTGAGCAACTTTCATTCCTTCTTAAACTTTAATTCGCCCTTGCTATATAACATAACATATTCACAGGTTCTGGGTGTTAGGACCTGGCCATCTCTTATGGGGTGGCAGCGAGGAGGACATTATTCTGCCACCACAGAAGCTGCTTGTGCTGTTGGGTAACTCCAAGTTATTTGAAAGTTTTGGATTTTTCTTCTAATACTGAGCCAAAATTTGTCTCCTACCTTTTCACCTACATGCTTTTGTCCTGCCATGCTCCTGGAGCTGCAGCCCTAAATTCTGTTCTAGGCCTTATCCTTAAGGTGTGTATAGTCTTCTTGGGGAAATAAGGAATAATGGCGTGATTTCAATAGTGCGGGTAGTGAGCTCTGAGAGGTAAGTTGAGGATAATAAGGGAGTACATAAGAAGGCTTCCTAAAGGTGGCAGCCCTCCCAGGCTAAAGGAACAGCCGATGCGAAGGTCCAGATACCAGATGTGTATTTACATAAGTGACATAGCATCTGTAAACATGTTTTCAAAATAGTCTAGGCAGTTAATTTTAAAGAGTTTCTTTCCATTGCTGCCCTTTTAGACTGAATGGCATGATTTTGAATTTAATTAATAACTAAGATGTTAATAATATTGGTTTTAAGTTCTTTCTGAGGATTAACATGTTGCATCTAAAATAACGTGAGGAGGAAAATGAATGAGGCTCAACCTTTGTAGTGCTTTTGCCTAATATATAGCTACAGGCCTTGCATATTTTGGATGTTAAATAAACATCTAGGGAAACTAAAAATCTGAAAAGTTATAAAAGGACACAGAGGTCCACACTGTGATTGCAAATTGGCAGCCAGTGAACTGACCTATATCATTTTAGAAGAAAATTAAAATTATTGACAACATTTAAAAACTAAAAACTTTGCCCTCGCTGGTTTCTCAGTGGTTAGAGTGTCGCCCTTGGACTGAAGGGTTGAGGGTTCGATTCCGGTCAAGGGCATGTACCTTGATTGCAGGGTTGGTTCCCAGCCCCTGGTCAGGACGTGGGTGGGATGCAACCAATCGATGTGTCTCTCTCACATGGATGTTTCTCTCTCTGTGTCTCTCCCCCTCCCTCCCACCCTTTCTAAAAATCAGTGGCAGAAAAAATATCCTTGGGTGAGAATTAATCTACAGTAAATAGATAGATAGATAGATAGATAGATAGATAGATAGATAAAATAAAAATTTTTACATAAAAATATAGATTTTTGTCTTTTCTTGAAAATTTAATTTTAGGGTCCATATGGTGACAATTAGTTAAAACTGAGTAACGATTGTTCTCTTTAGGTAGGAAATTACTTTCTAGTTTACCACTTTCCACTATTACTTGCCAGCCTGCAAGGCTGTATGTGCCTTGGTATATGTCATCACCTCTAGTTGTCATTTTTTTCTTGTATCTTTATCTGTTGTAGAAAGCAGAAGACAAAAGATAGACCAGGAAAAGTGGCAGAGGTCAGATACTGTGTGCATATAAAGGAAGAGAGTTTTTACAGGTTTAATATGAAAATAAAGCATGTCTAGATCTAAAGAAAAGACCTTAGATGTTGCTAGCCCCTTTCTTTCACCTGATTATTCCCTGTAGGCATCTGAGTTTTTGATAGCAGTTCAGTGACAGGCAGATTCTTTGGTAAGAGTTGATGGTACAGTATTTTTGCTAAAGCATGGATACCATTTTAGGCCTGATCCTTATTAAGTGCTTCTATGCTAATACTGATAAGACTGATACTGTTCTTTGAATTCTTTAACTGTGGCAACAAACAGAATAGCTGAAGTAAAAATAAGATTTATTGCAAGCATATAGTAGCACATATATGAAGTGCTGCTGGGCCATGGGGGGACTATGTTGATTTCATCCATTTCTTCTATGGCTCCCATTGTCTGTCTTTCTCTCTTTCTCTGATTTACTTTGTTTTTCTTCATAAACTTGCCAATCTGTTTACTCATAGCTTTTCTTTCTCTATAATGTCAGCTTGTGTTGCCTTAATGCTGATTCAGGCCCTATGTCCCACGATCTTTCAGTTTAGCTTAAGTGGGCACTACCTCTTCGATCTAATTCCAGATTCCCTGGAGTGAAGCTGTTGACCCGTTGTAGGTCAGTCGTACCCAGGGCACATAGGGCAGATTCTTTCAAAGGCTGTGGTTTGGACATTTTCCTTTTAAAAAGGAAGTATGAGTTGGGAATCACTGATTGGCATGTCTGTTACTATGACCGGTAGATTAAAGTAGAATAGTAGTGAAGTGCTTCTTAATTTTAATTGTATCTAGGGCAGTGGTCGGCAAACTCATTGGTCAACAGAGCCAAATATCAACAGTACAACGATTGAAATTTCTTTTGAGAGCCAAATTTTTTACACTTAAACTTCTTCTAATGCCACTTCTTCAAAATAGACTCGCCCAGGCCGTGGTATTTTGTGGAAGAGCCACACTCAAGGGGCCAAAGAGCCGCATGTGGCTCACAAGCCGCAGTTTGCCGACCACGGTTCTAGGGTAAGTAATGGCTAAGTATGATCATCTAAGCAAAGCAAAACTGGTCTAGTTAGTAGTTGAGAGACGCCCCTTTTCTCCCTGACCTTGTGGGTTTGTGTTTAAAAATAACAAAAACAAAAATACACTTTTTTTAGATGTTAGATAAGTTTGGGGAGAAAGTAAAATTAGATAAATTTATTGTAGAAAGTTAACATTCTATATAATAAAAGCGTAATATGCTAAGTGTCTGGTTGGCCGTTCAACCAATCAAAAGTGTAATATGCTAATGATATGCTAAGGCCAGTCAACTGCTATGACGTGCACTGACCACCAGGGGGCAGACACTCGACTGATATGTTAGCTTGCTGCTGGGGTCTGGCCAATTGGATTGAGCTAGACAGGCTGGACACGCCTGGAGCCCTCCCGCGGTCCCTCCCCAGCTTGCCAACCTCCCACGTCCCTCCCCGGCCCTAATCATGAACTGGTGGGGGTCCCTCGGCCTGGCCTGCGCCCTCTCACAGTTTGGGATCCCTCAGGGGATCGGAGAGCCGGTTTTGGCCCAATCCCACAGGCCAGGCCGAGGGACCCCACTGGTGCACGAATTCATGCACTGGGCCTCTAGTGTAGGCTATAAAAAACAAAGGTAATGAAAATCACTTAGAATAATATCACCAACTAGAGATAACTACTGTTGTCATTTTGGAGTATATCCTTTCAGTCTTTTTGTACAAGCTGAGCAGGGAGTAGAAATTAGATTATGCTATATAACTGTTTGGGGCATCTCTTATATGTTTTTGTACCATACCAAGACTTGTAAATGCTATTTTCATCCGGACTGTTATGCATACATTTTCTGTTGTCATCCATTGATATTTTCAATGTATTTTTATTACCCCTATACTTCATTCTGCTTTATTTTATTCAGCCTGCAGGTGGCAGAATTGTTTTCTTTGAATGGAAGTTTTAAAGGTTCAATTAAACTTAATGAGTTCTTGCCTTGAAAAGAGAGGTAAATGAGCAGTATCTCTCCCTATTAGAGAAGAAGCAAATTAATGTTAGGAACAGGGAGCCATACTAAGAAAGTACTGGGTAATTTCCTTCTTCATTGGTCTATCTGCATTTCATGATTTTTGTGTTTGGATTCTAGTGGTATAAATGGGCCAGAATAACTCCCGAGCTGTACCATGTACAAACTGCCGAATTCCTTAATTATTTCAGTCAGCATAATGGAGCTGAGATCTGCTTCATGTTAGCCGTAAAGCAATTTGATCTGCATGTGTATGCTTATATTATCTTTTTTTTTTTTTTTTAATCTTGAGAACTTTTAGAACTGATCTAGATCATCAGTTTAAAGCTTTGGTATAATTGATTTTGCCTGAAGTAGAAATGTTTTGCTCTTAAGGAATAAGAAACTAGAATTATATCAGTGTGCTGTATTTGATGTGGAAGGCAGAATTGTGCTGTAGAAAGATTGGAAGAGCAAATTTGGAGAAATGTAAGAATTGCTTAGGGAAACAACTATACAATTCAGTGATTGAAAGATTGCTTGTGTGCCTGGTAAAGCAACAATATGCTAAGCAAAAAAATTTTATTTATTGTGTCATTCATTTGATTAAAAAGAAAAAAGATTAAGACAGTTTGAATGACTTGTGAGACGCTACTTTTAAAATCAGCATGTAGCCCTGCTGGTGTGGTTCAGTAGTTGAGTGTTGACCCAAGAACCAAGAGTCACCAGTTCCATTCCAGGAGAGGGCGCATGCCCGGGTTGTAGGCTCGATCCCAGTAGGGGGCGTGCAGGAGACAGCCAATTGATATTTCTCTCCCTCTCCCTTCTCTCTCCAAAAATCAATGGAAATATATTTTTAAAAATTAAAAATCAAATCAGAATATATATTTAATTTATGTATAAACTGGAAATGTGCATTACTGTAGTTATTTTGAATATTTTTTAAATTGCTACAGAAGGACAGACTTTATTAGCCATGAGTGTAGTTTGTTAGCTTGATAGAAAGGAATAGAACACTAAAATGACTTCAAAGGGATTAAATTCTAACAAAAAATGTGGGGTATTTTTTTAAAGTTAATTGTGGCGTTTTTACTAATTGAAATAGCTTGAATGACCAGCAGAAGTGGGGGAGACCACACTTCCTTTATTCTTACCCAGGAGTGTGCCCAGTTTTTCATAGGAAATATAACTTGGTGCACATTTCAAGGCCTCCTCAATTTGACAGGAGAAGGGTAGAATGTACTGCTTACTGGAATGAAAAGGGAAGCTATATTTAATTTCTAGTGAAATTAAACAATATTAGGTATAGGTTAAAATTCTGAGAGGTCTAGAAAAGCCCACATTATCTCTGGAATTTATGGCAACTATAAAGGGTGGATATTAATTATGTGCAGCTCTGTCAGTCAAAGCTGATATTAATGCTTGTATAATTACTTTTCTACTGGAAAAATACATTTGAAAAAGATGTGTATAATGTTCCAGTTGAAAGCGGATATATATTAGAATGAAATATGTACCATTATTAATAAATTAACGCTTATGTTTGAAATTATTTTCCAGCATGACAGTTTGAGGATAGATTGGTTAGATTAATCAGAAAATACAAATGGGGGGGAAAAGGAGACATATATAATACTTTAAGCACTTCAAGAATTTTTTAAAAAAAGTAAATACATTGCACATTTTACCTGCCATAGTAAGCCAGTATAATCAATCAAAAGATATTACTGAATAATGGAGATGTTTAAAATGACTGTCTATGTTTTTTGTTACCTTCATTTCAGAATGAGGGTAGAGATTTATTACACAATTCTTATATTTTATTGTTGTTATTCAGAGAAGCAATTTCAATTCATCCATGAAGGCTGGCTGTATTAGGAATGATTACATTCTTTTTATTTTAAAAGATGAATAATTTTGCGGCTTTTGATGTGGTAATTTTGAAAACAATAATAAATGCAGAAATTTTATAATATAGTCCTTAATGTCAGGAATGATGGAAATGTGAAGGTCTGTTAGGTGAGAGATTATAATGGCAGAAAGAATCATAAAATAAATATGAATTGTATCATGGCAGCTAGAACCAAGATGTAAAAATATTGAAGACAGACTTTGTTTAGAGAGAATTGATTTAGTGTTTGTCATAAATTGGAATCTGGACTTAGAAGCAATGAGGTCCATTTATTTTGCTTCTTTGAAGTGGAACTCTATTTGATATAAATTTAATATGTGTGTGCCTATGAAATATTCTCTCATAATGCCAGCCTTGATCTTTTTCTTAGAAGCAACAAACTGGGATTTGTTTTAAGCTGTGTCTTTCAAGGAGAGGCTGGCCTCTTATCGTGGTGCTATTAGAGTGTAGGTTTTTTTCATATTGGTTTTCTTTTTCAAAACCCAGTTCTCAAACATTAAATGCTCAGGCTTAGGCTGGCTGAACATTCTGTAGGCAAATGTGCTTGATTGTTTTTCATTAAGCCATGCAAACATTTTCATTTCATGTAAAAAGTGCAAAAGGTGATTATATGTACCTACAGGTACCCTCCAAGTAGGCAGTTCTTAAAAGAAAATGAGGAAAAGACGAAGGCAAGTATTTACTCAGGTCTTTTTCCCAGACCTTTAGAGAGGAAAGGGTGAAAAAAGGGAAAAAGACAGAAGCTTCCTTCCAAATGCTTCAGAGGTATTCCTTTATCATGAAGCTGTTGGAACTCTTCATTTGAAATTATAGTAAAATTCCTTCAGTTTCCCAAAGAAAATAATTAATTTCATTTAATATTAGTGGTAAAATATTCCACATTTGGAATATCCTAGATATGCAGTTGTGTTTTGATTGTTGAATAATCTGAGGAGAGAATAGGTTCTATGAAAGATTTCATGGACTATAATTTGTTACCATGGCTACTGCTAGAGCTGGAGCATGCTGTTAACAATTTTATTAGTGTAAACTTTATATAAATTGTAATCTAGCAGCTGTGCGTGCGCTCTATGAATATGGTCCTGTTTAGTGGGTGACTATTGGGAAGCACATCTGGGCAAATATATAAGGCATCTCCTTTTTGATATCTAAGGAAAAGCTGTGCTTCGTTGAGAGGTCCCCCTGGTTTGAGTCTACCTTTTTGTATCCCCAGTTGAATTGTGGTATGGAACACAATCGGAGGTCAATTTAACTAACCACTTAGGTTCACTTGGCCTGGTCATGCTTGACAAAGCATACCTTTCCTTTCACATATACCAGCAAGAACCTTTGATTCTTGAATAATATAATATTAGAGGAAAATAAAAACACAACCAATTTGTTAAAGTGTAACCTTGATTATTCTGTTGTAGGTTATCAGAACCCTAGTTATTTTTCCTTATCTGTCTTTTTCGTTGATCATTTTATTTGTAAATATTTTTTGCATCAACGAAAGGGAATGGAGAAGATGAAACATAAATCAACTTTTCTATTTGTTAATCTTATAAACATCTGGCTTAAAAATATGCAGAGTACACTATGAGAAAGGAGTTGAAAATATTCAAAAAATTTTTTAAAAAGTTGAGAATTTCATGTTTCTATACTATTTCCTGGATACTTACTTTGACCAGTTAGTAGTCTTTTCAACTTTGGAGTATTTTCTTTCTCAAATTGAATTTGATATTATTAATTTACTTGAACTTTCTATTGATGCCTTGTGAGGTGCATTATGTTTTTGTGGCTAATCTTTCCTTTTTTCACTTTCAGCTGATCCTATTAAGATACTAATGCCATCCCTGTCTCCAACAATGGAAGAAGGGAACATTGTGAAATGGCTGAAAAAGGAAGGTGAGCAAGTACATTCCTACTGTCTTGTGTTATTTGATCATTTTAAAAAATCAGTTGTATTACTTAGTACATGATAAATGCAATAAATTGGGTTCCTCTGCTAGTTAAGTTTGTTTAAACAAAATTTTTCCGTGTTAGTGTAGCAGAAGTTTTCTGGATTCAGCCTGTAACCTTCCATAAGCAGAGAATGGTAAAATATTTTAAGGTTTTTTTCCCCTCTCAAGTTTTAGTCCTTATACTTAACTTTTAGTTTCAACATCCTAAATTTGTTTCTAGAATTTGAGAAAGACATGTCATATAATTGAAACAGCCAGTGCTTCAATAGGAAGCACTTCGAGTATTTGGCTCTGCATGGCTGTTGCCATCATTTAAAATAATTATCAGTATCTAAGAAAGTTTCATCTTTCTAAAAAAATGTAATCACTTGGAATCTATTTTTAAATTTCCTTTTCCTGATAAATTGCAGAGCTATGGCTATTTCCAAGTTCAGTATGATAGAGTGTTGGTATCATTAAATAGTAATTGAGACAAGAACAGCCTTTCAAGGTTATTATAAAAGATTAAATTTTTTCACACTTTGAGAACTGATAGGCAAGTAGATAAGAGGATTCTTTGGACCACATTTATCTCTCAGACTTCTAGCTCACTGGTGATCTGATAGTTATTCACATTCATTATAATGGAGAGTATGATGAAGAGCCAGGAGACAAATTGTCTCATCATTCTGTTCTTTTTTCCTTTTGATTACAATGTGCTGTTTTATATAGGACAAGCCAAGATGTACTTTAAGCCCATGGAACACATTTTCTAGGAGGTTTTTCTTAAAATTCTGTGTCCTGTTAACTGAGGAGGAATGTTTGCTAATATACTACAAATACTTGAGAGCAATATTAATTCTTGGTTCTCAATAATTCACTAGCTTCTTTTTTAAGTTCATCACCTATGTGATTTAATTGAGCATAATTTACTTTTAACATTTATGTACTGTACACATGGGTATGATTGTATATGTCTAAGTATGTTTAGTACTATATATAATAACTTGGTTCAGTCATTCTGTATTAAAATCATTTCTATTCTGGCAGCAAACTTTTTACATACCTTTTTCTCTTTAATAGCTATGTATTTAAAATTTATCTTGAGATCTTATTAATGTATGATCACCATTATTTAAAACTCTGAGTTTAGATCTTCAAACATTAAGAGGATTGACATTTTTTTCATGAAAAAGAAGTGTTATATCTAATTATGAATCTGATTTGTTTTGAAGAGAAGATTAATGTGATAACTTTTAATGGAAAGCAGTTCAGTCTTTAAATTTTCTTGAAAATCTGAGACTGTTATTCATAGCTACTATTACTAAAGTCGTGTGTGTTTGTGCGCGCACACACGTGTTTTAAGCCAAGGCAATAGTGTGCAATGAAAAGAATGCTGGCTTAGGGATCATGCTTTGTCTTTTGGGGTTCCCACTCTGCCATGAAATATCTGGGAATGAGTTGAGCTAGATGAGATGTAAGGTATATCCCTGGCTTTAGAATTCTCTAATAAATTTCATTTTCTTTTCTTTAAGTCACAAAAACATGCAAATAATATAGCATATAAATTATTCCCATCTTTGTTGCTCTAATGAATGTTTGAAAAGTAGTTTTATAGTGAGTGTTAGAATACTTCATTTCAGTCTGAGGATTAAGTAAAGAATATACATCATAAAATTAGTAGAGAAAACACTTCAAAAGTGCTAGGTAACACGCAACATCTCTTGAAAGGTGAATTGAGCTGTATGTAATTCCACAGGTTGGTTATTTGGGGTGGAAAGTGTGCTTCTGACATTTTCAGTTTCATTAAAGGTAAATTTTGTTAAAATTTTAAAAAAGGAAGAAAATATTCTTGTTGCCCCTTTGGTGAGAGAATATTTGAGTGTATGAAAAACATTGTTTTCTTTCCTGAGAGATTTAAGAGCATGTGATGAAGCACTGGCACAGAGCCAGGCTGAGACAGTTACGTGGAGAACTGAGCCACGTGGTGTCTGGCACCTACGGAGTGTGCTTCTTCAGTGCTGGTTGCTGCTGCTGCTCTCGGTGTTCTCTCTCTCCCGTCATTTATGTGGGAATTCCTTCTGTCACGGGACTGGGGATGTTTAGGTAGTGTTGTGGAAGTTGTAAACTATAATAATAGTGTGTAAAGTTCAGAAGTAAAGCTGTCTTAAAGGAGTTTGTCACTGAAGTGTTATCACTAGGGACCACTAGAAGTTGTATGGGTATCTGACATCTGCTGCTAGAAGAGGCTTTGATTTTTATTCATTTGGGGTGTTTTTATACTGTGTGGTGCTAAAATGGAAATTTTTTGAAATGGGTATTTCACAAATATCAAAATTTTTTCAGTATACTTCTATTTTAACACAGCTTTATTGAGGTATAATTTACACAACATAACATTTACCTATTTTAAGTGCACAGTTTAATGACTTTTAGTAAATATATGAGTTTTGCAACCATCACCACAATCCAGTTTTAGAATATTTCCATCACCTCAAAAGATACCTATTGCCTGGTTGTAGTCCCTTTTTCTACATCACTAGACTTAACCCTGAGCTGCTGCTTATCTCTGAAGTTTTGCTTTCAGGACATATGTAAATAGAATCTATATATACTAGTATATATATGTGTGTATGTATATATATGTTTATATATATACATATATAGTCTTTTGTGACTGGCTTTTTCCGTTTAGCATGATTTTAAGGCTCATTCATGTTGTAGCATGTATCAGCAATTCATTTCTTTTGTTAGTAAATAGTATTCCATCACTATGCTTTTTTACTCTTGTTAGTATTTCTGTTATGTCGTTATTTTAGAATTGGTGAGTGGAATTTTGGGTTACAGTATTATTCAGTAGAACTTTCAGTGGTGATGGAAATGTTCTTGTCTGCACCGTCCAATACAATAACCACTCACCACGTAGTCAGGTACCTGTAATGAACAGTACAATCTATAATAATAAAAGCATAGTATGCTAATTATACTGACAGCCAAACGTCATTCCGGACGAAGCCGCAGAGGCGGTTAGGGGCGATTAGGCAGGCAGGCAAGCATTTAGGGGTAATCAGGCAGGCAGGCAGAGTCGTTAGGGGCGATGAGGCAGGCAGGCGAGTGGTTAGGGGCGATCACCAGGCAGGCGAGTGGTTAGGGGCGATGATGCAGGCAGGCGAGTGGTTAGGAGCCAGCAGTCCAGATTGTGAGAGGGTGCAGGCTGGACACCCCACCCCCCATGCACGAATTTTGTGTACTGGGCCTCTAGTAAAATATAAGAGGTCAGGAGAGTATAAGGGAGTTACCACTTTACCTAGCCATTTTCTTCTCAAACTGCTACTCATGCCTTTAGTCCTCTAGGCAGAACCTCAGATGGCCTAGGAGCCAGGTTGCCTGGGGACTTGGGCCATGCACATAATATCCTGTGTCTGATGAAGTGAAAAGAGTTGGCAGACTTGCTGACTGGGGGCCGCTCCTCTAGCTTCCCACACTGCTGTAGGCACTGATTGGGTGGACTTGGCATTGCTGCTTGTTTGTTTGTACTCTTTACTCTGATGAGGACTTCCTGAAGCAGGTCTAACATTATTTTGTACTGAACTGTCTTATACAATGTCTTAACATAAGAGCAGTTAGTAAATATTTGTTGAATAAACAATTGAGGTATTTTTGTTTCTAATCATGGTTGTCATGATGGTTCAACATAGCACAAAAGTATTTTTTTCTTTAATGAACATTAAAGTAGGTTAGATTTACTTGGTTTTACAGATAAAAACTAACTCCCCCTGCCACTACTACCACACACATCTTTTTAATCCTCACTCAAGGATGTTTTTTTTAATTATTATTATTGACTAGTGGCCCAGTGCACGAAATTCGTGCACATTAAAAGGGGATTAATTAGAGGAAATTAATATTTCTATTTGCCCTTTCTCTATAATAGAAGTGTCAGAGATGAAAGAAAATTAGTAAGATGTATATGAAAACCTTCCTCCTGTCAGAGTCTGGGGCACACCACGGGACCCAGAGTCAAGTCCCCACCCACCCACATGCGCCTCAAAATCGTGTGAGACCCAGACCCGGCCGGCCCCCACGCCCCTCATTGGGATAGATCCAGACCTGGCTAGTCCCATCCTTGTCAAGCCCTGCTGGGCAGGGAACATAGCCTCAGGTCCCCTGGCCCGGCGCCAGGACGTGGGGCGTGGCCTGAAGTTCCCCAGCCCAGACCCGGGTGGGGGGCGTGCCTTGAAGTCTCCTGTCAAACCCTGCCAGGTGGGGGACATGGCCTGAGATCCCCTGTCAAGCCCCACTAGGTGGGGGGCATGGCCTGAGGTCCCCCGTCGAGCCCTGCCAGGCGGGGGGGGGGGGGGGGGGGAACAGCCTCAGGTCCCCTGTCAAGCCCCATTGGCAGGGGGGGTGCAGCGTCAGGTCCCCCCTGGGTGGGGGTGCGCGGTCTGAGTTCCCCCGACTTAGCAATGGGGGTGCACCTTGAGGTCCCCTGTCAAGCCCCGCCAGGCAAGGGGGCACAGCCTCAGGTCCCTGGCTCAGTGCTGGGGCGGGGGGTGCGGCCTGAGGGACCCCGGCCTGGTGCTGGGGTGGGGGGCACGGCCTCAAGTCCCCTGTCAAGCCCCACCTGGTGGGGGGCGTGGTTTGAGGTCCCCCCGCCTGGCACTGGGGCCGGGGTAGCAGCCTGAGGTCCCCTAGCCCAGCACCAGGACGGGAAGCACACCTTGAGATCCCCTGTCAAGCCCCGCCAGGTGAGGGGGCATGGCCTGAGATCCCCTGTCGAGCCCCGCCGGGTGGGGGGCGCAGCCTGAGGTCCCCTGTCAAGCCCCGCCGGGTGGGGGGGACGCGGCCTGAGGTCCCCTGTCAAGCCCCACGGGGGCGGGGAGGGTGTAGCCCAGGGGTCCTCAAACTTTTCAAACAGGGGGCCAGTTCACTGTCCTTCAGACCGTTGAAGGGCTGGACTATAGTTTAAAAAAAAAACTATGAACAAATTCCTATGCGCACTGCGGACCCGGGACAAGTCGGCTGCTAAGCAGGACAGGCAGCGGCACCCGGCGGGCCGGATAAATGTCCTCGGCGGGCCACATGTTTGAGGACGCCTGGCGTAGCCTCAGGTCCCTGCGGGCCGTAGTTTGAGGACGCCTGGCGTAGCCTCAGGTCCCTGCTGATTGCTTGTTAAGGTTCCTTATGGGAACTTGGCCTCAGCTGTGGGTGCAGCCATCTTTGTGACGGAGTGATGGTTAATTAGCATATTCCCTCTTTATTAGATAGGATTTTAGAGAGAGGAAGTGAGAGAAACATTGAGGTGAGAGAGAAACATTCATCAATTGCCTCCCATATACACCCCAACCAGGATTGGACCCGAAACCTGGGTATGTACCCCAACTAGAATCAAACCTGTGACCCTTCAGTGCAAGGGATGATGCTCCAACCAACTGAGCCACACTGGCTAGGGCTACCACGCACATCTTTTAAATTAAGACTTTTATTCTTGGCAGAACAAAGTTATTTTGTAAAAGCCACAGGATATGTTTCATTAATAACATAAACACCACCATGAACTGTGTTTCATCAAAACTATACTTCCTACCCAGAATGTTTAAAGAGAAAGGGAAGCCTCTTTATACTCCGTTCCTCAGCTCTGGCAGCTACCCATCGGGACAAAGGAACAGGATGATGATGCTGGCTTCGGTGCTGGGGAGCGGCCCCCGGGCGGGCCTCTGCTCTGGCCCCTCCTGGGGCCCGCACTCTCGCTCCGGGCCCGCTCCACCTCGTCTGCACCACGAAGAGCTGGCACAGGGACACTGCAAGGCTGCCATCTCTTTCTGCAACCAGTCAGCCATCAACATGGCAGCTGAGGAGCCTCCTGTCACCTCACACCGACCATGATGCTCTGTCCTAGCTTCTCATCTTCTCTCGACTACCAACTTATGGACAGAACCATATTTTACTGTTGTATTTACACCCAGTGCTTGGTATAATGTCTTGTACATGAATATTTGTTGAATGATCTGTTTGCAGTTACAGGGTATGGACTAGGGAGCTAGAATGAGTCTTGGTTCTTGATGGTTATTAATAACACACCTAACATTTTCATCTAATGATGTTGCAAAGTATTATTTGAAGATGTGTGTGAAGAGTTAACATTTCCAGTTCTGAGATTTTGTTTTTAACATAGCTGCACATTCAAAATTTTTTTGAGAGTCAGAGAGATTATGTAACTTGGTCAAGATTTCTAGTGTCAGAGCTTAGACTCAAACCTGTCTGAGTTGGAAGGGTTCCTTGTAACTATTCTGCCTTGCAGCTTTTCTAATTACAGTGCTATATTGTGGATCAAGGCTGCACTGAGTATATTTGGAATCTTCCTGGCTCATTATTGGGCCTCAGAATTTTCTTTTGGCATTTACATTATGCTTGATTAATTGATAGATAGAACCTTAGTTTCATGATAAATTAAGAGTACTGTGCTCTTATGTAATATATGATGTTTTAAATTCGACAGTTTGATGTATACCTTCTGAGGAAATGAGGATGTGTGAAATTATTGTAATTTTTTTCTGAAGTGTTTTAATCTCAAACTCATTATCTGTAAGGTACTAGCCTGGGGAATTAGGTAGACTATAAAATACTTAGGATATGTCCTGTTCCTGTTGTGAAGACGCCCATAGTTTGGTAGAAAGAGGGGAACCTAATTTTTTTTAATATTTTTTAAATATTTTATTGATTTTTACAGAGAGGGAGAGGGATAGAGTTAGAAACATCAATGAGATGAGAGAGAAACATTGATCAGCTGCCTCCTGCACACCCGCCACTGGGATGTGCCCGCAGCCAAGGTACATGCCCTTGACTGGAATCGAACCTGGGACCCTTGAGTCCGCAGGCCGACGCTCTGTCCACTGAGCCAAACCAGTTAGGGCGAGGGGAACCTAATTTTTTTAAAAAGCAATTAATAGTAGCAACCTAACATTTTATAATGCAATTTCTGATTCATTGGAAATAAATTACAACTATAAGAATTCAGGAACAGGAACAAAACCATTTAGGTTGATCTATGGCTGAAGTAGAATTTATGGGTGGTTCTTAAAGGATGTTTAGAATATGGAATAGGTGAGCTCAAGTGATAAAACATTTTCTCTTTTTCTAGGTGTCTAGAAAAAGTATTTAATTGCTAGGTTGCCTGGTTCAGTTTTTTTCCATGGTTAACAGCAGAAACATATAAAGGTGTGATTTTTTCCTTTTGAAGTACAATCTGTTTTAACTACTAAAACATCTGTCTTATAAAGAAGTAAGGTTATATAATCTGTTGCTGTAGCTTTCTCTGTATGACATGTAACAATAGGTTTTTTTTAGCTGATTCCTACTTACCTGACCATCCTAACATCTCAGTCCTTCTCAGGTACTGTTAGGAAGATCCTCCAAAGTTCTCTGTTTTCTTTGCCCCCAGGACTTTGGGTATGTTGTGCCTTCTGCCTGGATTACTGCCCATTTACTTCATTATCTGCCCCTCATCTTTTCAGGCTCCAATTAGATGTCCTTCACCTTCCAAAAATGGAAGTAGATGCCCATTCTGAATATACCCATTGCATCTTGACTTCACCTAATCTTATTGTAATTTCCAATTAGCTTTTCACTAGAAAGTAAATAAGCTTCTTGAGGCCAGAAATCTTAACTCCTCCCCCGCCCTTCAATTCTGTATCTTCAGTGAGCTAATGCGTTTTCAATAAATATTTGTTCAGTAAAAAAATCTCCTTGGAGTCAGACCAAGCACCTTTTCACTAAATATTATCTAACAGATAAGTTTGTTTATTTCATTAATACAGTATATATTGGTGGTTCTGAACTATTTTAACTAAGAGGTATTATAACCACCTCTGTGAAAATTTTGGTGTACAATGAAGTAGTTTCTGTACAGTGAACTTAATTAGTATTTTAGATTTTTCTTCATGTTCTTCTTTTGAGTATGCCTATTAATATTGTTGTACCAACTGTTTTTTGGTGTGTATGTGAGGGGCGTGTGTTAGGGTTTTGGCTGGTGATATGGGCTGTGAAAAGAATTCACAACTGAGAGAAGAGATAGTAAGAGAGAGGGAGTTTATTTTGCTTTCCCCACAGGGGAAAGGGCAGTGCATTGTTAATCAGTACAAGGGCAAGAAAACAAAGGGCAGCCTCCTTTTTTTTTTTTTTTTTTTTAAATATATTTTATTGATTTTTTTACGAGAGGAAGGAAGAGGGACAGAGAGTTAGAAACATCAATGAGAGAGAAACATCGATCAGCTGCCTCCTGCACACCTCCTACTGGGGATGTGCCTGCAACCAAGTTACGTGCCCTTGACCGGAATCGAACCTGGGACCTTTCAGTCCGCAGGCTGACGCTCTATCCACTGAGCCAAACCGGTTTTGGTGGCAGCCTCCTTTTTTAAGCTAGGACTATTGCTAAGCAACAAGGAAGGGGGTGGAATTTGAGAATGAGCAGATATGGGGTTAGTGGTAGGAGGGGGGTTGTAGTTTGTTTTGTTTGTTCTTCAGGAGGCAGCCCTGGCTGATGTCCTTGGGAGGTGTCATATCAGTATTTTTCCAAGCCTGTAAAACATACTTGGAGCAAAAGTTATGAGGCTTTCCTAAGAGGCTTGTTTGAAGTGCAGTGGGGAAGGGAAGTTTGTACTAATTATCCCTGAGTTGTAAAAACAGCAGGGAGGTATTTTCAAGAATGTAGCCCTGAAAGTAGATTATCTTGTCTTGCTATTTGAAAAGAGGGGCTGTTTGAATCAGAGGAGCTAACAATCTTCAGGTTTAATTACCAGATACTTCTCATAAATTGTGGAAAACCATAGCAAAGAAAAAGCAAGCCCCCCCCCCCCCCCCGCTTTTTTTCCTAATAGATGTATCTGTATGTTGCATATTTCTTTTGTCCCTTATTTTTTATTGTTTTTGTTTTAGGTCTTGTTTTGTTATAAGCCATATTTACCATATTTTTATTTTTTAAATTCATTTTGATAACCTCTGCTTTTGGTAGGTGGTTTTAAGCCATTTATATTTAATACAATTACTGACACATTTGAACTTATTTCTACCTTTTTGTTTTTATTCTTTTCTGTTTTTCTTATCATGTGTCTGCCTTCAGTTAGATGTTCGTTTTTATTATTTTCTGTGTTTCCTCAGCTTTTTGAATACTGTAGATATTTCTATTTTTTACAGTTTTTGGTGTACACTATTAAGTTTTTAAGGTAGATATTTAATTAAATGATGCCAATAAAGTCTAGAATTATTTGATATTTTTTTCCTCCTATCTATATCAAAGTTCTTAGCATGCTTTAATGATCGTCTGAACATTCCCTTATTCATCTTATTCTTTTTTAGAGTTTCAGCTTTATAAACACTCAAAAATAACCTTTTAAATTAATAGTTAACATTTTTATCAACTTCCCTGCTAATTGTTTCTTATAGCCCATGGGTTATCTCTGTGTCCACTTTTCTTCTTGATGAACTGTAGTTTATAATAACTCATCAATAGGTGATAAGTTTTCTTAGCCTTTATATGTCTAAAGAATACTTTTTCTTCATTCTCAAATGATGGTTTGGCCACATGTAAAATTCTAGACAGTTATTTTTCCTCAGCTTTTTGAAGATATTTCTCCATTGTCTTCTGACCTCTATAGCAGCTGCTGAGAAGTGTGCTCTCAGTCTGGCATCCCATTGAGGTAATCTGATTTTTTTCCTCTGAAAGCTTTTATTATTGTGTTTTTATTGTTGATAGTATGCAATTTCTCTACAGTGTATCTAATGTGGATTCCTGTTTATACAGTCTCATACTTTTTTTTCTGTTTAACCTTTTCTTTATCAAGTTATTACTTGCCAGAAAGCATAAGCTCAGTTCATTTTTACATACACATATATTCAGCTAGAGCAAGATATAGAATATTTCCAACAAGCTGCAAGGCTCCCTGTGCCCCCTCGCAGTCTATACACCACAGATAGGCATATTCTAAACTCATTCAGAACACTTTCATTTGAGGATACATGTCTCTTCATTTCTGAGAAATTCTCAGTAGTTATCTTTTCATGTATTGTATTGCTTCTCCACCATTCCCTCCAGTCTCTTTTCCTGGAACCCCATTAAACAAACATTGCAACCTCAATCTATGTCTAATGCCTCTTTTCTATTTTTTATCTTCTTGTCTGCCTACGTTAAATTCCAGGTGGTTTCTTAATGCTATCTATAAGTGAGCAATTCACTTCACTCTGTTCATCTAGAATACACCCCATTGATTGTTTCTTTTTATTTCACTGACTATATTTTTCATTTCCAAGATTTCTAATTAGTTTTTCCATTCTACCTGATATTATTTTATTTCTGTACATTATTATTTTTTCTATCTCTTGTTTTTCTGATGGGTCTTTTTTTTTTTTCATTTGTATTTCTGAACATCCTTAAGATACTTATTTTAAAATCTTCGGCGGTCTCACTTAAATGAATTGCATCTGAAATGAGTTTCTGTTCCTAGTAGTGATTTTATGGTTTTTCTTTCTTAGCATTAAATTTCTTCATATGTTTTGGAACTTTGTTTTGCAATTTACTTTTGAGTGGAAGGTTTTGTGTTTTAATGTCTTCCTACCTGTCCCCTACTCCTCCCCTCCTTCACCCTCCCAATCAGGGATTTTGCTATTGATACTAGAGATATTAGCAGGTGTAGTAGTGGAGCCCGAGGGTGGCTTGCCTCTGTTCCTGGTATTGAGGCAGTGTTTTTGTTCACCCACCTTCCTAGACCCACAGTTCTTAAAGCCACAGTCCTAGTCAGCAGGCGATGATCGCCTCTGTTATCAGCCTCCGATTATTATGAGTAGAGGAACCCTGACCCAGTCCTAGCTTTAAGTTGAGAGTCTGATTTGAGCCCCCTGGCTTCATGAAGCCACTTTTAGTTTCCTTTACTCTAAGAGCAACTACTACACTTTACCTCCAATCTGCTTTTAGATCTAGAAACCAGCCAGTCAGGTCCTGCTCAACATTTTTGAGTTTCCCTACTGTTTCTGTTGCACAGAAATGTTTCTTATTTGACATCATTGTATCTGTGATTATCTCTCTTTTTGCTTAATATGCTTTATTCATTTATGCTCTGTAGTGCCAATAGGTTTTCTGAACTCAACCTACGTTGTTAACCCAGAAGTGCTATTAATTGTAACACTTTTCTCTTCATGGAATAATAGTCAAAGTATACTATAAAGGAAGGAATATGGGGTCTGGAATTGATTTGTTCAGAGGAGGATGTGCATTCATTGCTATTCGCTGTATCTTCGTATATACTCTTACACACATGCAAACATGCATACATACATGATGAGAATTACTTGTAATTCCACAGCCTAGAAACAAATACTGATATTTTGGTACTGATTATTCATGTTTTACAAACATATACACACACCAACTCACATACTAAAATTTATATTTTAAAAAACAAAACAAACCCAGTCTTGTTTTGTAGGTGAAGCTGTGAGTGCTGGAGATGCCTTATGTGAAATAGAGACCGACAAAGCTGTGGTTACCTTAGATGCAAGTGATGATGGCATTTTGGCCAAAATAGTGGTAAGTTTATTTTGATTGTTTACAACAGATGAAGATTTCTTATATTTTAAATTCAGATGTATAAAATATTTTAGTATTAAGGTTTAAGAATAGCCCGTGGTGATCAGACCACAGAGAACTGTTTCAACCTCAACAATAGTACTTGGTGTTTGGGTTTTCTAGTGAGGTATGAGAAGCATTCTGGCCTGAGGGCTGAGAGAAGGCTATTTGAGATGGAATTTGAAGACAAAGAAAGCAATAAGGTAAAGCTTAGAAATAGCAATTTCGAAGTTTATAGTTGGTAAAATGAAAAAGAAGGAATGTTTTACTCTTATCTCAGGAGGATGATAAATCCTATCTTCATTGCTCCCTGGGACGCCCAGGACTGCAGGAGTATAAAGCTGTCATCTGCTCAGCTCCTTTCTCTAGACAAGACTGTTTTAAGATGTCCTGGGAAGTCTTGTCCATAGATTTCATAGTCACACTCACTGGCCTAGTTCCATTCTTACTCATTCTCACAATTTAGACATTTTTATAATTTAAAATACATATTTATATAAAAATGTATGTATAGAATATTTCACATACTTGAATATAATTGAGTTGACAGTCTTTTCTGTTGATAGTATAAGTTCTGTTCCATGAACCTTTTTATGGAAAATATGCTGTGGATCCAGCAAGACCAGTCATTTCCTTTAAATCTAAATCTATATATATATAAAAGTCTAATATGCCAAGTGTCCCCTCGGGAGTTCGACTGGGAGACTGGGAGTTCAATCGCTCGCTATGACGTGCGCTGAGCACCAGGAAGGCCCCGGCTGGCAGCCGGAAAGCCCTGATCGGCCTGATCGCCAGCCAGGCCTAGGGACCTTACGCATGCATGAATTTCATGCACCAGGTCTCTAGTTTAAATATATGCAGTTGTTTAACAAAAACATTTCTAAAAGCTTTTCTAAAAGAAAGGATTTGTTGAGCCAAATGCTAGCCAGAAAAAGAACCAGGTCCTACAGCAGAAAGTCTGAACCCCCAGCAGCAGTGCTGGATGAAGACATGACAGCTGTCCTGGAGTTGAAGGACAAACAGTTTGGGGAAGAAGATATACATTGTTTAGAAAGAATTTGCATTGGCTGTAGATAAAGGGGATGGGGTGGTCAAGAAGCACTAGTTCTGAGCTAAATACATAGTCCCTAAGGAAGAAGTGTTTGTTCCTGTGGATTGGTTGTGGATCACAGTCCAGAAAGTTCTAGCGTAAGCAAGAAGCGGAGGCACTGGTGGTGGGCTACTTGGCTGTTCTCTTTAAATAATCCCCGAAATAGTCACCTTGAAGTTAAATCAGTTTCAGTGCACACTCAGGAATATAAGCAGTCTTTTGTTGGTTTTGCCTGATAGTAACCTCTCCTGTCCCTTACTTCCACGCTCAGGCCTGCTGTAATTTAATTTAGGACACTAGAATTTTCTCCTTGTCACAGTCATTTTGAGAGCTCTTCTCTGGGCAATCTCTCCTTTATAACTAATATAAAATATGGAGCTACATCCTGGATACTCTAGTGGCTTCACAAGAAGTTGAAGTTGGGACAGCCCTTCAAACAAAATGTCTAGCAATATAAGAGAGGTTACTTAAACAACAGAAGGAGCCATTGTAGCCATTAAAATTTGTTTCTAAAAACAAATGTGACTTTTTTCCATATTATACATTAATAAATAATCAAAAATTTTTGGAAAGGTGGTTTTTAAATATATGTTGACATTGATTACAATCTTGTGGACTACAAGGAAAAACCTAAGTATAGAAAAGAATAAAATGTTATAAAAATGTTGTGTGTTTGTCTTTGGGGAGTGGAACCAAGTGATCTTCCTTCCCCATTTGCTATATTTTCTAAATTTTAAGTAATCATATTATTTTTTAAATGGAATATTAGAGTTTATGTGAAAAGTAAGTAAATTAAAATGCTTAAAGCCTGACTAGGTAGGGTTACTATAATGGTGCATGTTTGTTTCTTATCTTCCAGAACATCTACTAGACAGTAGGTGTAGCAACTAAAATTGCAGGCTCTGGGGTCACACTGCTGCCTGATTCATATAGCTAATGAGTTGTGCCACTTATTCATGACATAATGATTGGCAGATTCTTTGACTTCTCTCTGCCTTTTCTTCATAATAAAGTGGAGATAATAATATCCACGTCATGGGGTACTAGTGGAGATTAAGTGAGAAAAGATATATGCACTCATCACAAGACCTGTGGCCCCCCCAAGTGCTGAAAATGTTGTTATTCCCGTCAATATTATAATTACTAGCATTCACTCGGCTCTTGGTGACCATTAGATCCCATGCTCTCAGCACATTTGTCCAATAAATTGTAGTGTTTGTGACTAGACGATAAGTATCCATTCATGCCTCTCTAGTTTGATTTGTACAGATAAGCTGTACATCTATTAGTAGTAGTCCCTTGTACATGTGTTTTTAATTCTGAAACTCCAGTTCATTTCTGCTTTGAGCATGGATATTATATCTTCTTTTGTATATTCTATCCACAGACCACACTTTTAAATGTTATACTCTAATTAGATGTAGATCTTTACACAGTTTTCATTTGTGTTTCTTACTTTTTTGTTCCTTTCCCTTTTTTCTAGTTGCTTATATTTTATTTTTTATAATCTAATTTGACAAACTTCCTTTACTTGTCATCTACAATATTAATAACCATGTAAAACACATTGTTGAAAATGCTTTCTTGGAGGAAATATGAACAGAGGGCTAAAATTTCTTTACCTTTATAACTAAATGTAAATATATGATGTAGCAGCTAAAATTGTAGGCTTTGAAAATATAAATATTCGTATAAAAATAGTTTTTTGACTAATTTATGCAAAGGATTTGAAAACGAAAAAGGTTGTTTGAATTCCCATATGTAATAAACCCAGCTACATTTTACCCTGTGTGCTTTGGCAAGCTGTGTTCCTGGCCCTAGATTGTCTGGATTGTTTGGCTCTGAAAGTCTCCCAGAATTGATAGCATTTTCCAGTTAGCTGCTTAGCAGTGCATTTCACATTGCTAACAATGACACAGGTCAGGAGTGCCTGTTCATCTGGCCCCCTAATGCTCTGGAAAGCAATGGGGGGTATGATTGATAGCAGCTTTAGTGGCACAAATAGCTATTTTCTTGCCAAAGAAAAGATTGTATGTATATTTTAGGGCTTTATGGCTTTATTATTTCGCATGCTTTTTTAATAGAAATGGGAGTATATTAATGTACAATATATGCACTTTTATGGGGGGAAATAGTGAAAAAATGAGGTGGTATATGCTGGTTTGTCTGTTTTTTATTGTTGTTGTTTTCTTTTGTTGTTGTTTTTTAGTCTTTCACCCCAATCTATTCCCAAACCCCCAATCCCACATAAGCAAGTGACACCTTTATTTTCATTGTGGAATAATTCTCATGTTAGCATAAATAATAAAATGATTTTTATAGGAATACATAAAAAAGATTTTACTTTCAGAATCAAAGAATTGGGTAATTGAGCTCATTAAAGCCAAGATATGATATAAAGCTCTAGTTTTTAAGCTTTCCTACATTTTTTTAAAGGGTTAGATATTATAGCCTATTTTGCTATTCACAGGGATTTATTTCCATAGTCTTTGAGGGGTTTTTGCATCCCCCCAATTTTATTATTCTCTTTGTATTTACTCTTACAATGTTTGCATCTGAATTTCATTTTAAATATAAAACAATATTTATTGCACTTCACCTAGCACCAGAAAAAAAGCTTAAAAGCTCTTAATAATCTTAATAAAGAATATTTGCTGTTAGTGTAGATAATTTTATGATTTATTTCCAATTTAGTTCAGTTAATTGGAAAGTTAAATGCTTATTTAAACACTAGTAAAATGTTGAGCATAAAACCTTAAATTATTATACACACATTAGTTCTTAAAGCTTATACTTATTCAGCAAACTGGACTGCAGGTGTTTTAAATGATAAATTAATAAAAAGAATATTAGGATGACATGTTTAGAGAGTTTATTAGAGATTGTCTTCAGTTTCTTAGCTGTATCTCACTCTAATACTATATCAATGGTGTTTGATAAAAAAAAACTTTTCAATTCAAAGCTCAGAGCAAACTCTATTAAATGGAAGATATTCTGAGTTCTATTTTCCAATTGAAATGGGTAAATGACATTGGCATGGTAAATAAGTCTGTGTTCCCCACGAATTAAAAGTGAAATCAATTATAATCCTCTTTATATCTTCTCTTTTAAGCTTGTTTTTAAAAATGGTAACACTGTCCTGACTTGCTATATGATTATTGTTATATGTGTATGCAGTTCACAGATTTGGTACTGATCCTTTTAAATGCTATCTCTCCTGTCAGACAGTGTTTGAATCCTGGCCCAATACCTGATAGCCTTGTGATCTTGAGTACTTAACATTGTTATGCCTCAGTTTCCTCATCTGTACATGGGAATAACGATAGCACTTAACCTCCTAAGATTATTAGGAGCATTAAGTGAGTTAATCCTGTGCTAGAACAGAGCCTGGCACTTGAATGCCAGACAAACCATTATCCAGAGACACGATGAGGCTCTCTTCTGCCCCTCTGCAGTTTACCTTGTCATTGATTTGTTTTCAGCCTCAGTGTTTCTTAGTTATCTTCCTTTTAAACCCAAGTTCGTTGGCATATAAGTCAATCCGTATATATTAAAGAATAAAAACAATTGAAAGCTGTATAATGATTCACATGGAAAATCTTTACTAAGTTTTCAAACCGATTAGGCCAGTCAGGTTACTTAGCTCATCTCCACTAACCTCTGTGCATGCTCCTCAGTACTCACTTAGCGGTTCTGAAGTGTTCTACTTTTAAACAGAAAAATATTTACATAATTGCTTAACTTACTGATTATTTTTTAATATCAGAGTCAAAACACTGTATTTACTAGAACTTAAATGGAATGAACCCCCTTACACAGTTTCCCTGTTAGAAATACTGCTAAAGTTATTGTGTCTCTTGACTTCACCTCCTATCCTTTGGTACATGGATGAGGGTAGGTGGCTGTTCTGAGCACATTTACAGGTGATTTATAGCAGCCTATGGAGATGTCTCTGGTAAAGAGGCCCTTTCCAGGGATTCATGGCTTGGGACAGAATTCAGCCTCTGAGTATTGTGGAAAAATAGCTTGTCAAAAGCCTTACCACTTTGGTTTCATATGTTGCTCTTTACTCTTCAGTTCTTCCAGCCTCTGCCAACGGACACTCCTCTGAAGTCCAGTCTTTATCCATGTTGAGTATATTTTTTTGTTTTAAAAATCGGTAACTAGCCCTAGCTGGTTTTGCTCAGTGGATAGAGCATTGACCTGAAGACTGAAGGGTCCCGAGTTCGATTCCAGTCAAGGGCACATGCCCCAGTTGTGGGCTCGATACCCAGTTTGAGGCATGCAGGAGGCAGCTGATCAATGATTCTCTCTCATCATTGATCTTTCTATCTCTGTCCCTCTCCCTTCCTCTCTGAAATCAATAAAAATATATTTTTAAAAATAATAATAAAATAAAAAAACTTAAATACCAACACTATAGTAGTATTAATAATAACATCTCGTATAGTTATGTAGTGGTTACTAGATGTCTGGCACTGTTTTGTGTCTTATATCAAACTCATTTATTCCTCATTACAACTCTGAGTAGCTACTATTATTATTCCCGTTACAGATGAAGAAACAGTCATGGTGAGACAACTTTCTAAGGTCACCTAACTAGCAAGTAGCAGAGCCAGTATGAAAACTGAGGAAGTCTCTAAAAGACTGGAAGGGAAGGCTTATACATTAAATGACAGATTCCAGATCAATATTTCAGTATTAATCAGCAGTTTTATCAGGGCTAACTATAAAAATCCTACATTTCACATTAAGAGATCAGTGGCACAGGAGTAGGAGAGAATTTTATCCAGTAAGCAGGTGCCTGGAAAAAGAACTGAGTGAAGTGTCCTGGAACTCCAAACGCTCTGGTGGAGTGGAGTCCGTCCCAGTGCTAACCCAGAGGGAGCAGTAACAAAGGCCACCTTGTTCGGTTTCTAAACACTTTGGAAAGAGCATTATTTCCTCTTCTTTTACCGAGTCTATGCCAATTTTAAACATTTGCCAACTACAACATAAGCACACTAGTCTACAGGAAGCTAGCACACTTCTAAAAGTCCTCTTATTTCTCAGGGAATAAAGAAAGCCAGAGAAATGATCTGAACTTCACTTAGTGATTTCAGTGACTTTAAATGGAACTCTAATAGATATTATTTTAACTTCTGTTACATATTCAAGTTGTGTGGTAGCATACACTTGTCCGGTATATTTGGGTATCATGCTTAATGGTGTCATTTTTTTAATGGGAAGAAAAAATGTGAGTAGTTAAAAATAAATGTTACTTGATTTTTAAATATGATAAATGTTGAAATGATACTAAATACTTATTGCCTACTTGTGAAGGTATCAATTGGTAGAGTATATATGGGAATCATTTATATGATGTATAAATAAAACAGATGTGGTGTCAGTTTTAGATTTAATATTGTGTCTGATTCAGATGTTAGAAATCTATCGATATTTTTCCAATACAACTTTCCTATTTATTAAAAAATGATTTGCATTGGAATATTGTTCTTTGCACTTGGATATTGATCCTATTTCTGATTCAGTTTTGATAGGAATTAACACCAAGTGGACTTTATATCACTTAGTGCTTTTTTCAAGTTTTAAAGAATATTAGTCATTTTACTTTGTGATTCTTAGCAATTCATAAGCAAATAATTAGACATTTTTAGAAGATGCAAAAAATAACCTAATAATAATCTTAACTCATCTTTTTGATGTAGTATGGACAAATGAGCAGTCCAAAGAAGTAAAACTGTTCAGTATGTGACAAAGAACTAAAAAAAAATGTTCTTGGGTTTCTTAGTATTTTTCCACAGCTTGCAGTTCCTTAAACGTTCTTACTGAGTTTTACCCATTTCTTATATATATTTTGCCTTATCAAAGCATTGTTCTGTTTCTTCTCCATCAGTAATTAGTAAATTAGAAAGTTTCCTTACTCCCGGGACTTACGCCCTATTCTTTAAGGAATAGTGCACATACTAATCAGCATAAAAATTAGAATCTCTCAGAAATGTCAGCCTCATTCTAGGAGTTATGCTTTTACTTATAATTACTATATTAGTGAACATCCTGCAGCCTGTCATTCAGTTATTCATTAAATTACATCTGAAATGAACCTTACTTACAGTAATTGAAAGGGAATAATAAAAAATGTTAAAGGAATGCCATTTTCTTCTATTACTGAACTTACAAAATACTGTCATTTGAAGGTTCTCTAGGGACTTTTTAAAAATAAGAATTTAAAAAAATAAATTAATGCTACTGAAGCATTTAAAATATATTTATCTCAAGCTTTATCTTCAATCTTACACTTTTAATTGGCATTGTCTGTGAAAATGTGTTTGATTAGTTGAGACACCACCATGTTTCTGATGTACTTATAAAAAAATTCATGCAGCCAAAACCGGTTTGGCTCAGTGGATAGAGTGTCGGCCTGCGGACTGAAGGGTCCCGGGTTCGATTCCGGTCAAGGGCATGTACCTTGGCTGCGGGCACATCCCCAGTGGGGGGTGTGCAGGAGGCAGCTGATCGATGTTTCTCTCTCATCGATGTTTCTAGCTTTCTATCACTCTCCCTTCCTCTCTGTAAAAATATCAATAAAATATATTTACACAAAAAAAAGAAAGAAAAAAGAAAAAAAATTCATGCAGTTTTATTTCTCAGGTTTATAAATAGATATGTAGAAAAAGGTAGGAACTACACTTAACATTAACCAGAGTTGTTAACCAATTCTATCTATACAGTGAGATGTTCTTTTCTCTAGATTAAGCTTACTGAAAATATTTTTCATTGAATTAATTTTAGTAAAGTAAATAGGACCTATTGCGGGAATTAATCTCTTATGGGTTCTTAGAATTCCCTAAGCCATTGTATAGAACTCTGAGAAAGACAAATAGTTGAGATATATAACCACAGTTTTTTTTGTTTGGGATTTGTACTGATTGACATCAGAAGGAAGATGGTCATAAATATGTCTTATATATTTAAAGGCTGTCAGAAAGAGGGGAGATTCTAGATTTTTCCTTTATTGCAGGAAATAGCATTAGTAACTGGGAGGGGGAAAGTGATAAAGGAAGTTATTAGTAGGGGAAGGAAGGAAAGGAAGGTCGTGAGTGGGAAGGGGAGTCAGGCTCTCTTGGAAGCACATGTTAGCTCATATTAACTGATCTTTCTAACTGGCACAGCAACATCCAAAGGAATAAGCTTATTCATGCGGTCATGAGCCTTTCCATCTCTGCAGTTATTTTCTTTTTAAAATATAGGTTGAAGAAGGATCTAAAAATATACGGCTAGGTTCCCTAATTGGCTTGCTAGTTGAAGAAGGAGAAGATTGGAAACATGTTGAAATTCCCAAAGATGTAGGTCCTCCAGCAGCCACTTCACAGCCCTCAGTGCCTCGCCCCTCTCCAGGACCACCAACTCCTGTGCCTGTCAAAAAGGAACTCTCACCGGGGACATTGCAGTGAGTGTTTATTTGAATGAACCACGTGAAAAGTAGAAGCCTTCTCCTTGTGAATATTTACTCTTCTTAAAAGAATATTTTGAAATAGTAACTAATTTAATTTGTGTGAAAATGTGTTGATAGTAATAGAAACCAGATTAGTACAGATTAACTTATTTGTCTGTGGCTGTCTATTTTAGCTTTATGTTTCTGTTTTTTTAATTATCAGAAAAACCGTTGACTTTAGGATATATTTGAATCAAATATGAGTGTTAACTGATCCCACTAATCTTCATGTTTTCTTCTTAGGCTCCGTTTAAGTCCAGCTGCCCGTAATATTCTGGAAAAACACAAACTGGATGCTAGCCAGGGCACAGCCACTGGCCCTCGGGGGATTTTCACCAAAGAGTATGTGTGTGCTTTTCGTAATAACCAATTTCATTACTTATCATGATCATTATTTTCTGAAAGTATTTAAAGAAGAGCTTATTCAAGTTATGATTTAATAGAAAGTACACTGTTCCTTTGTGTTTTTAATTGCCTTTGTCTGAGTAAAATTGTATGCTATGCAAGGGTTTTCTGAATAATTGCAGCATTGCTGAAGAACAATTCTAATTTGGTAACTAAGCGAGATCCTTGGAAATGGTGATAAATGCAGAAAATTAGAGTTCAGGAGAGTAAAACTTTGTGTTGTTTTATGTTTGTATGGGAAAAAAATGCAGTCACATTTAAATTTCTAAAACATGGAAATTACTTTTATTATTTTTTTTAAAATAAATCTTTATTCAGATTATTACAATTATTTCTCCTTTTTCCCCCCATAGCTCCCCTCCACCCCTTTCCCACCCCACCTTCTGCCCTTACCTCCCCCCCACTGTCCTCATCCATAGGTGTATGATTTTTGTCCTTTCTCTTCATGAACCCCCCATACCCCTTTCCCCCTGAGAATTATCAGTCCACTC
This sequence comes from Plecotus auritus, assembly GCF_963455305.1. Classification (NCBI taxonomy): domain Eukaryota; kingdom Metazoa; phylum Chordata; class Mammalia; order Chiroptera; family Vespertilionidae; genus Plecotus; species Plecotus auritus. The sequence continues at coordinate 146,130,799 of NC_137783.1, read as the reverse complement.
CCTTTCTATGCCCCTGATTCTATTATATTCACCAGATTATTCTGCTCCTCAGGTTTTTAAATTCACTTGATTTTTAGGTTCGCTTGTTGATAGATATGTATTTGTTGTTCATAATTTTTCTCTTTACTTTTTTCTTCTTCCTCTTCTTTAAGAATACCTTTCAGCATTTCATATAATACTGGTTTGGTGGTGATGAACTCCTTCAGCTTTTTCTTATCTGTGAAGCTCTTTATCTGCCCTTCAATTCTGAATGATAGCTTTGCTGGGTAGAGTAATCTTGGTTGTAGGTTCTTGCTATTCATCACATTGAAAATTTCTTGCCACTCCCGTCTGGCCTGCATAGTTTCTGTTGAGAAGTCAGCTGACAGTCGTATGGGTGCTCCCTTGTAGGTAATTAACTGTTTTTCTCTTGCTGCTTTTAATATTCTCTCTTTGTCTTTTGCTCTTGGCATTTTAATTATGATGTGTCTTGGTGTGGTCCTCTTTGGATTCCTTTTGTTTGGGGTTCTGTGGGCTTCCTGGACTTGTAAGTCTATTTCTTTCACCAGGTGGGGGAAGTTTTCGGTCATTATTTCTTCAAATAGGTTTTCAGTATCTTGCTCTCTCTCTTCTTCTGGCACCCCCATAATTCTGATGTTGGTACGCTTGAAGTTGTCCCAGAGTCTTCTTACATTATCTTCAACTTTTTGGATTTTTTTTTTTGCTTTTTGCTTTTTCGGTTGAGTGTTTTTTGCTTCTTTGTATTTCAATTATTTGACTTGATTCTTGTGTTCCTCTATTCTGTTTCTGGGTCTCTGTATAATATTTTTTATTTCAGTCAGTGTATGTTTAATTTCTAGTTGGTCCTTTTTCATATCTTCGAGGGTCTCGTTATATTTATCGGCCTTTTCTAGGATATTCTTAAAAAGTCTTATAACGGTGGTTTTGAATTCTATATCCAGTCGTTTGTTTTCCTCCATTTCTTTCATTTGTGATCTGATTCTTTGACCCCGCATTTTTCACTGATTCCCTGAGTTGGTAAGGTAGATATTTGTGCTAGGTTTCCAATATGGCCCAGTGGGTCTGCTTCCCCAGTTAACCTGAGGTGGACACTCTTGGTGCACCCCTTTGTGGACTGTGTGTACAGCCTTGTTGTAATTAAGTCTTTATTATTGTTGGTATCACTGGGAAGAATTGACCTCCGGGCCAGTTGGCTGTAAGGATCAGCTGTGTCTATGCTGGGAGAAGCCCGGTGCTGGAGACAGCCCTATAGGATTAGACTTGCCAAATTGCAATAGCCTCTGTGCTCAGCTTGGATGGGGTGGAGTCTCAGTCTTGGCTTCCTGTCAGCCCCGCCCTTGCGCGCATGTGCGCTTTCAGTCCTCCGCCTTCCCCAGCTCGAGTCTCCGCCTGAGAGTCCAGACTCCCCCCACAAGAGCGTGGGTCCCCAGGGGCTCGCCTGGAACTGGGGTTCACTGCAGTCAGAACTGGGGCTCAGTGTAGTCAGAATCCTCTGACTCCCCTCCACTAGGGAAAGCCTGTGGCAACCCCCGCAGCCTTTGTGCGCACTGGCCCGCGTGCGCCTTCAGACCCCGCGGCACCCTCCGCAGCCCTTGTGCGCACTGGCGCGAGCGCGCTTTCAGTCCTCCGCCTTCCCCGGCTCCGGAGTCTCCGCCCGAGAGTCCAGACTCCCCCCACACGAGCGTGGGTCCCCAGGGGTTCGCCCGGAACTGGGGTTCAGTGCAGTCAGAACTGGGGTTCAGTGCGGTCGGGGGCTTCCTTCCCCCTTCCGCCAGAGGAAGTCAGCCAGGCTCTCAGCCGCCCTTCCTCTCTGCGCGCACAAAGCCCCTTTGCCGTACCTCCAATTCTCTGTGAGCTTTTCTCCTTCCTTCTAGTTGTAGAATTTTCACTCAGCCTGCTTTCCTGTGGTTCTGGATGGTGTCCGTTCTGTCTTTTAGTTGTAGTTTTAAAATTGTTGTGCGAGGCAGCAGTTTAGGTGTTTACCTATGCCGCCATCTTGGTTTCTCCCGAAATTACTTTTAAAAACAGTTTTATTCTTATCTGTTTGGATTTTATTCACTTCTATGATCAAAGTAATTTCCAGATACAGTTGGGTCTCTTTTTAGATTTTCTTTTCTATTTTGTCTATATTTTTTTAATACCACACTCTTAATTCTTCCAAATGAATTTTTTTTTTCTTCCAAATGAATTTTGAACAATTCGTCTAGCCCCCTGGCAGGCTGTGGCAGGGGAACCACGGTGTTTGTATTGGGATTGTGTCACATTTTAAATTAACTTAGAAAGAACTGGCATCTTTATGATGTTGAGTCTTCCAAGAACACTGATATGTCTTCCCATTTAAATTTTGTCTTTCAAGAGTGTATTAGAATAGACAGTCCCTCATCTATTGAAATTTATTCTAGTGGGAAAAACAAAGATTAGTCAAATAGGCATATAAACCTAATAAAGGCTGCTGTAGTTATATGTGCCACATTTCTATTGGCAGTACCATTAAAATTTTTAAATTGAGATAATGTTTTAAAGCAATATGCTTATTTATAAGAATCAAAGGCTTGACATATTTAGTAATCTCACTATATCCTTTTTAAAAACAAAATACCTTTATTTTACACAGTAATACAATGGCAAGTTTATTACTAGTCTGTTTTTTATTCTAAATGATGTTGTAGGTTAGGTTCATTACATTAGATTGTGCTGATAGCCTGTTGAGCAAAATTAATAGTACTGTGATTTTCTGGCCATAAACAATGTAATTAGCACTAAACAGTGATTTAGTAAATATCCTAATGAAAGTCATAAGCACAATAAACTTCATAATTTCTGAATGTGAAAATTATTTCACAAGTTTAAAGAATGAGGGTGTGGTTTAATTTATGAATTGCTCATATTCCAAATGATACCTCCCCCCCACCCCGGGAATGAAAAGACTAATTTCCTTTTTTAAAATAATTATCTATACCAGTATGTTAATAAATTTCTAATTCTTTGGTTTTTGAAACTGTACAAATATTGTACTGATTGGACAAATAATATGAATCAGCAGACAAGATTCATTTGTCTAGCTCAAATAATTCCTTTTGCATTTTAGCCTTGACATGTATATATTTCTGTATCTTCCCTCCACATCTCCCATTTTTCTAAAGGTTTTATTATAGTTCTTGTTGCTGATCATGATTATCTAATTCCCTCTTATCTCCAGGGATGCTGTCAAGCTTGTCCAGTTGAAACAGACGGGCAAAATCACGGAATCCAGACCGACCCCAGCCCCTCCAGTAACTCCCACTGCACCTTTGCCCACACAGGCCCCAGCCCCGCCATCTTATCCCCGGCCCATGGTCCCACCGGTGTCAACTCCTGGACAACCTAACGTAGCGGTAATGTCATCTAAGTAGATTTTTATTTTTCAGATTTAAGTGGGAAAGGAAATAAGCACCATTGCTGCATGTTTTACAAGTACTTTTTTGCGATCTATTTTAGTAGCAGCTAAAGTGAGAAAGGCAAAACTCTCCAAGTGCTTTGTTTTGCAGAGTTCCTATTACAAACCAAACTTATTTGTACAGTTCTGACTTCCAGGAGGAACACCAGAATTACGATTCTATTCAAATTTACTACAAGTTCCACAACTTCAGTACCATGTACCTGCTCTGTAGTCCCGACACTTTTCATGTCCTGTTTAGCTAATAATTAGTAGCTGACACTAGCTCCCTTTTGTGGCCGTGCTTTAATTTTTGACTAAGGAAATTGATAGGCTCACTATGAAGAACACGCAGACTAGAGTAATCACGTTTTCTTCTGAGTATATGCAGTGTAACCGTCTTTTTGTTTTCAAATTGCTCCATTTTTACCTCTCTCTTTCTTTCTTAGGTTTCATGTCATTTCTTCCCATCAGAAGAAATGCAGAATAATCAGGTTTATTTAAAATTGAATGGGCACTTAAAATATTAACAGGCAAACAAAGAGACAAACCTTTGCTACTTTTTCTAACGGAGAGATATATTTTAATATAATATTTTAGAAGAATTGAAAATAGTACAAGTTTCATAGGAAACAGATTTTTTTTACTGTACATTAGTGACTTATGACTACATACACAAAAATTTTATGTGTAATCAAAGCTTAATTTCTTTAAAAACTAAGTTATTCAAATTAGATAAACCTCACTTTCAAATTCTTACAGTATATAGAGAGCATTTATTCTGTTTAATTATTTTATTAACCTAAAATGTTTAATTCTTTAAGTGAGCAATTGTTAAAAAGGAAATCAGCTTCCTTATTATCCTGAAGTGATTGTAACCCAATCCCAGGATGATGTAAAGGACAAGGAAGGAATTAGATGTAATTTAAAGTCCCATGCTTTTGTTAGAAGTTCAAGGAACAGAATGGAAAGGCGACAATAAAGTTACGGGAAGATTTTATTATCTCATTCATACTCCATATTTTGAATTTCTAGGATATAAGGTATTCATGTGATTTTTAAAAAAATAACAAATTGCCCTGACCGGTTTGGCTCAGTAGCTAGAGCGTTGGCCTGCGGACTCAAGGGTCCCAGGTTCGATTCCGGTCAAGGGCATGTGCCTTGGTTGCGGGCACATACCCAGTAGGGAGTGTGCAGGAGGCAGCTGATCGATGTTTCTCTCTCATCGATGTTTCTAACTCTCTATCCCTCTCCCTTACTCTCTGTAAAAAATCAATAAAATATATTTTTAAAAAAAATAGCAAACTGAAATAGAAATAATTTGATAGATTATCCAATATATTAGATTATCTTTTTCTACTTCATGCCATTTTTTAAATATATTTTTATTGCTTTCAGAGAGGTAGAGAGAGTAAGAGAGAGAGAGAGAGATAGAAATACCAGTGATGAGAGAGAATCATTGATTGGCTGCCTCCTGCACGCCCCCTTTTGGAGATTGAGCCCGCAACCCAGGCATGTGCCCCTGGCTGGAATTGAATCTGGGACCCTTTAGTCCTCAGGCTGACGTGCCTGCCATCTACTGAGCCAAACCAGCTAGGGCTACTTTATGACATTTTTACAAATAAAAATTGCTTTTAGTTGTTTTGTTGATTTATTGGCTGCTTTGAGTATTATTAAGAAACTAGAGGCCCAGTGCACGAAATTCATGCACAGGTAGGGTCTCTAGGCCTGGTTGGCAATCAGGGCCAATTGGGGCCTTCTGGCTGCCAGCTGGGGCCTTTCTTCATTATTCACTGCCCCCTGGTGGTCAGCGCACATCATAGCAAGCGACTGAACTCCTGGTAGAACTCCCCATATTAGCCTTATATATATAGAGATGATGTTTATAACAAAAATTGCTTATAGGTGGTACCTCTGGGGTATGTATGTTTGTGTGTTTATACATGTGCATGCACACACACATCCATGAGGAATTATTCATGATTTGTTAGATATTTTAAAATCATCTCAAACATAGTAACATAAGAAGTCCCATTCATAACTGAAACTTGAATTTTTCCATTTTCTTCTACACTCATATACTGTGAAGTTTTTTCTACAGTTTTACACTCCTTAAGTTTCTTACATTTTTCCTTATACTAAGAATTTTTTTTTAATCTTAGAGAAAGGAAGAGAGAGAGAGAGAGAGAGAGAGAGAGAGAGAGAGAGAGAGAGAGACTGACTGACTTCAATGTGAGAGAAACATTGATGGATTGCCTCCTGTACATGCCCTGACCAGGCATTGAGCCCGCCACCTTATGGTGTACAGGAAGACATCCTAACCAACTGGCTAGGACACTAAGAATTTTTAATAGTACTTTTTCTATATTAATCTTTAATTATTATCAAAAGTAACTGGGACCTGATTTCTGTTATGAAATTTATTTTTCCCCTTTCATTTTTCATGGTTTAATAGACAGATTTCTATTCCTTTGCAGGGCACATTCACTGAAATCCCAGCTAGCAATATTCGAAGAGTTATTGCCAAAAGGCTAACTGAATCTAAAAGTACTGTACCTCATGCATATGCTACTGCTGATTGTGACGTTGGAGCTGTTTTAAAAGTTAGACAAAGTCTGGTCAAAGGTTAGTAAAGTTGAATTTACTTAATGCAATACACATGCTAACTATCATAAAATTCTTTATTTATAAAATGCACATTGTGTAGCTTTTAATTTCAATTTCATCATCTTGGAATATATTAGTGCTAAAAAAATTGGTTTATTTCTTATAAGAAATAAATTTATTCCATAGTATTGAATAAATCATACTTTTTGATATGATACCCAAATAAAGCTGTCCTTAGCATTTTAGACAATATAAAATTCAAAACTGGTCTAAGAATGTTTTAGATTATAAATATGTCTTATGTATCACTTTTCTTGATACAAGTTTTAATTTCTTTTTCAAAGTGCATTTTAGGTTATTAAATTTGTAATGTTTCTCCCAAAAATCAATTAAAGCTAAGGTTGCTGAGACATAAGAATTTTTAGCATAAATAATGTATCATTTATTTCCAATTTGTATGGCTCTTATTTCATTTTCTTGCCTTATTGCACTGTTGAGGACCTCTATTGCATGACAAATATGAGTAGTAAAAGCAGATATTCTCACCTCATTCTTGATCTTGGGAGAAAGTATTCAGTCTTTAATATTAGCTGTAGGATTTTATAGATTTCCTTTTTCGGACTGAAATTCACATTTGGATGGATGTTGAATTTTGTCAAATACTTTTTGTGCATCTTTTGAGATAACGTTTCCTTTTCCTGCCTATTAATATGGTGAATTTTATTGCTTTTCAAATGTTGAATCGACCTTATTTATATGAGTGATTACTTGTAATGAGTGAATAAAACTCATTTAATCATTAATGTTTTCATAATTGCTTGATTCCATTTTCTGAAATTTTGCTAAGAATCTTTACACTTATGTACATTAGGAAATTCTGACATGTAAGCATTGGAAATCCATTTTTATTTCTATGCCTGAAGGGATTTTAAAGAAACAAAATGTTGTATGTTTCTGGAGATCTGAATTAGAAGAGCCATGAATTAAATGAGCAGCTGACAGTTACCATGACAGTTTGGCAGTATTTATGTTTATGGTAATTTATCTACTCTCTTTCTGAAATCTTCAGCATGCCTTTGGAATGAGGTCTTGTTCACACAAAATTTCATGATACTATAATAACAGGATTTGTGATTCCTGCCACATATCATTGACTAGATCTTGATCTTCTAGAAGCTCTTGCAATAAAGAATCAAGTGTAGTTTACATTTTCCAACACTTCCATACCCACTGGGGAAAGCAAGAGTATAAATCAAATGCTTTAGTTATAGCAGCTCTGTGAGGAGGGAGAGGACCTCAGCTTTATCTTAAAATCATCATGTGTACTGGAAGGACATTAATTCAAATGGACTCACCATAAAACTGGATAGAAAACCTCATTTTACTTATTACACTAGGACCCACACCAACATTGCCTCATCTTTGGCATTTGCTGTATCCTGTTCTGTTAAGTTAAAAGCAGATCTTATCTAACGCAGTGGTCTAAAATTTTTGTTGTACACCTCATTAGTAAAAAAAAATTTGAATATCCCCCAGATACATATTTATAAAGTGACTATGTGTACCACAGTTCTAATATAGTTAATATATTATAAAGCATATGCAGAAAAAGAACATTTGAAAAGGATGAGAAAAAAATGAATCATCCTGTTTATACACATCATAGAGAGACCATTTGTCTCTTTAGAGACATAGGAGTTGATTTTCTTTCTGTAAGTTCTTGTGTATTATATCTGAGCAATTTAAAATAATTATAATCAAGCCCCAGAAATAAACATTTCATGGTTAATACTATTTATCCAGGACCTCATATAATACAAGTTTTTCTAATCAGTGGAATCTTATTGAATAAGCAAACAAAACCTGTCATGTTTTTTACCATTGCTTGTCAGTGTAGTAATTTACAAGTTTGAAATCCTAATGGTCAATGTTAAAGTTTATTATGAACGTTAATTTTAATAATGCTTGTTTTTCTTTCAGATGACATTAAAGTGTCAGTAAATGATTTTATCATCAAGGCAGCAGCTGTTACTCTTAAAGTAAGTAGCAAATCCCAATAATTTTGACTTCTAAAGTAATCTCACATCTTTGGATTTTTATAGAAAAATAGAACTCTTATTTTTAAATCACAAGCACTTTATAATTTTATTGCTAAAATCATTCTATCATTTAATCTTCCTCAGTTTTACAAATGAAGAAACAGAATCAAAAGGGCTTACAACTAATTAATTATAGCAGAATAATGACCATTTATTGAACGAATACTAATTTACCCCCTTTCTTGTGCTAAATACATCCCAGGCATTAGAAATATGGTGTTGAACAAAAGCCTACATATTTTCTGTTCTCATGGGGCTTACGTTCTGGTTGGAAGAGACAAGCAAATGCTAAATGTCAGATAGTGAAAGTGCTCAGGTGAAATAGAGAGCAAAATAACTAGGGGTGTTGTTTTCAAAAGCAAGGCCTCTCTAGCAAGGTGGTAATGAGACAAAGCCTGCAAGAAGAGAGGGAGGGAGCCAAGTGGGTGTGAGCTAGAAGATGATTCCAGACAGAGGCATGGAGTTTCCCATGTACTAAGACTGGGAAAATGGGAGAGGAGTCCGTTTGCAGCAGGGAATCTCGAGTTTGTGTCTGGACCATGTGTATTAAGTTTCAGAAGCCCAATAGTGTTCCGGTGGAGTGGCAAGAAGGTAGGTGGTCTGTCTGACCAGCGATGTCAATCTGAAACCCAGGCTTCCTGACTAGCTGCTCAGCACCATCTCCTGTCATGCCTTCTTTGTGGAATGAGGCTGCTTTTCTGTACACTGCTTAGTAGGTGCTATATTGAAGGTACATTTACAAAGAATGTATTTTTATTTCTTGAACAGTTAAATAATTGAGAATTTATAGGCATGCTTGTTCAGCTGTTCATGTCAAAGTGTTCATGTCTTTGACCAAATAATATTTTGAATTATTAATGATTTTCTAAGTGTGAGTTATTCTCGCCCTCCTTGAGTGGTCATTAGCTATTTGTTAATTTCATTTCATAATTTTGTATCAGGAGCCATAGTAATTGTAATTTAAATTTTGTGCTAGCTTTTTCAGGCTTTTTCTTTCTTTTTTTAAATAAATGGATTCATCAAAATGGATTTGGGCGCTTTTTTTCCTTCCCTTTCTCTGTGATTCTTTTAATATTGTGAAGCTTTTTATTTCTTGAAGATGTATAGCATTCACCAGTAAAAATATCTGAGTTCTGTTTTGAAGAGGGAGCATTGCCAACTTTCTCACCGCCCCCCCCCCATAATTATTGAGCTGTTTAATTTTCAGCTTTTTCTTGAATCAGTCTTAGAAGTGTGTATATTCTCAGAAAATCATTGATTTCATCTAAATTCCCAAACTTATTAGCCTAGAGTCACTTAAATTTGCTTATAATTATGTTAATGTCTGAAATGCCTGGGAGTGTTCTGAATTGTCTCGCTTTTGCATACTTACAGTCACTCCTTTTTTATTATTTTATTTTGTATTCCTTCACTTCCTCAGGTTTATTTTGATAAGAGATATTTTCTTAGAAAACTTGAATGTAATTCATTATAATTATCTTTTATTAGTAAGATTATTTAGATTTATAAATTTTCCTTTGAGTACAACTTATGTCCCATAGGTTTTTGTCACAATAGCTTCCTAATTAAATTTATTTGCCAAGTGGAGGGTGGTTTTTTCCTCTTTTATTTTACCACTAGAGGCCTGGTGCACGAAATTCGTGCATGGGGGGTGGTGTCCCTCAGGCCAGCCTGCACCCTCTCCAATCTGGGATCCCTCTCACAATCCGGGACTGCTGGCTCCTAAATGCTCACCTGCCTGCCTGATTGCCCCTAACCACTCTGCCTGCCGACCTACTCATCCCCAAATGCCCCCCCCCCCCGCCAGCCTGATCACCCCCAACTGCCCCCCGTACCAGTGTGCTCGCTCCCAACTGCCTCCCCTGCCAGCCTGCTCGCCCCCACTGGCCCCCCTGCTGGTCTGCTTACCCCCAACAGCCCTGCCCCCCACCAGCCTGATCACCCACAACTGCCATCCCATCCTGGCCTGATCACCCACAACTGCCCTCCCCTCTTGGCCTTTAACTGCCTCTACCTCGGCCCCGCCATCATGGCTTTGTCCAGGAGAATGTCCGGAAGGTCTCCTGGAAGGTCTCCCAGTCTAATTAGCATATTACCCTTTTATTAGTATAGATAGAGGCCTGGTGCCCAGGTCGGGGCCAGCTGGTTTGCCCTGAAGGGTGTCCCAGATCAGGGTGGGGGTTCCCTTGGGACATGGGGCAGCCTGGGCGAGGGGCCTGTGGTGATTTGCAGGCCGGCCATGCCCCCATGGGGTTAGGGTCCCTGCTGGGGGTGTGTGGCCAGCCTGGGTGAGGGGCCAAGGGCTGTTTTCAAGCTGGCCACAGCCCCTTCAGGGTGGGGGTCCTGGGGTGCCTGGCCAGCCTGGGTGAGGAACTGATGGCTGTTTGCAGGCTGGCCAAGCCCCCCAGTGGGGACCCTCACCCCATGGGGGTGTGGCCAGCCTGGGTGAGGGGCTGAGGGCTATTTTCAGGCTGGCCACAGCCCCTTCAGGGTGGGGGGGGGGGGTCCCGCTGGGGTGCCTGACCAGCCTGAGTGAGGGGCTGATGGCCGTTTTTAGGCTGGCCATGCCTCCCCCCCCCAGTGACCAAAGCTCCCAGACCCTTCTTTTTTTTCTTTTTCTTTTATTTTTTTCAGCGCCTCCTTGAGCGGAGGCCAGGGCCGGCTGGAAGCAGGTATCAGGGATTTATTTATCTTCTATAATTGAAACTTTGTAGCCTTGAGCGGAGGCCAGGGCAGGCGGGAAGCTTGGCTTCCTCCATTGCCGGGGGCAACCCAAGCCTCCTGCTCTCTCCAGCTCTGTGGCTGTGGCCATCTTTGTTGGGTTAATTTGCATACTCGCTCCTGATTGGCTGGTGGGTGTAGCGGAGTAAGGTTAATTTGCATGTTTCTCTTTTATTAGTGTAGATTATCTTTAAAGAATTTTAAATCTTCTAAGAGGTTGGGACTTCCTTGTTTATTTTGACTTAATGGCATTGTTGAATGAGTGAACCAAGCCTCAGAAGATGAAGTGAAGAGTGAAGAAATGAAAATGAGCTCAGCATGGCAGGGCGGGGCCTGAGGGACCTGGGAAATTCATCTTAGGGGAGTGGTCAGAAGTAAGATTAAGTAGGTAGGAGAAATAGTGTTGTGGATGGCTATGTTTACATTACAGAAGAGAGATATGGATCTTATTCTGTAGAAAGCAAAGAATTTTTGAGAAGAGAAATTTGTTTTTTATGTCTATTTTTCAGCATCATTTTCTGCTATGATACTTGACAACATATCAGTTCACATTGTTTCCAAGTATTTAACCATTTCATCTGGTTTTTCAGCCTCAGTGTATTGTATGTATATTAAATATAGACATGCTCACATGTAGGACATATCATATGTTTATGAAGCTAGAAAATCTCTCTTAAATAAGGAAGTCATTTATGAATGGCCTGCTGGTACCTCCCAGGGCTATGCTAGAAAATCAGACTTCCTTAGTACCTCAGGAATGAGTGGATGAATGTCACCACCCCTCTTCCCTGTCTACCTTCTCAAGGTCATGTTGGTCAAATGTTGGGGCAGGAACTACACCAAACATTAAATACTTTATAGCAATCAGGTTTAACAAAGGGAGCCTTTTTTAAACCATGATATAAAGGGATCAAAATGTGTACAACATCAGAATTTCCTCAAGCTTGTTTCAGAAAAGATGGTATGTTTAATTGTTCATCCCGGATATAAAAGGTATTTAACACAGAGATCCAAACCATTTTTTAAAGCAAATTTTTATTTCCTTCTGTCTAGCTATATTCACTTTTCAGTGAGCATAATAATTTAGTTATTTTTCTACTCACCTTGGTCTGAAGCTGCTTCGTTATTAGTAACATGTATTTTTGTTTCTGATTTCTAGCAAATGCCAAGTGTTAATGTAAGCTGGGATGGAGAGGGCCCAAAGCAACTGCCCTTTATTGATATTTCAGTGGCTGTGGCAACAGATAGAGGTTTAATTACACCAATCATAAAAGACGCTGCGGCCAAGGGCATACAGGAAATTGCTGACTCTGTGAAGGTAGGCCTTAAATACTGTGCTTTCAGAATGTTGGATTTTACTTCCTGATAAAGCATTGATGTGATCTGGCCACTCTATGGTTGATATACATATATCTATATGTAATTATTTATATTTGTATATGCAGTTGTGTCTGTGTATTTCCAAGTGATTGTCATTTGTGTATATGGAATTTAAGTTTTTAATCCAGATATGATCCATTTATTTATTTTATTTACTTATTATTTTTTAATCCTCACCTGAAGATATGTTTTTATTGATTTTAGGGAAAGAGGGAGGGAGGGAAGGAGGGTGGAGAGAGAGAGAGAGAGACATCGATAAGAGAGAAACATCGATTGGTTGCCTCCCTTATGTGCCCCAACTGGAGATTGAACTTGCAGCCTAGGTATGTGCCCTGGTAGGGAATTTAACTCACAGCCTTTTGATGTACGGGACAATGCTCCAACCAACTGAGCCACCTGGCCAGGGCGCAGATATGACCCATTTTAAGAACATTTAACATTCAAAATTTCAGAAATAACATGCAGATAAAGTAGGGTCAGTTGTATTCAAGTTATAGATGAATTATTTACTTCCCGAAGTCTAGAATTCAGCTTCAAAGATGATAGTTTAGATAGTTAAAGCTGAAACTATATTTCTAAAAACATGGTAATAGATAGGCCTCACTATTAACATCATTTTATTCTTAAAAGTTTACTCATTTTCTTTTTAGAATTGAGACCACTAAAAGTGCTTGGTATTCTAAAAACAAAAGTACTTCATTTTTCCTGGGTTTTCTTCAGAAGCAGTTCTGTAGCTCTAATGTAGAAGAATCTGATTTCATGAAAAATATTACATTGAACAAGCAGGAACACAGGCAGTAGATCAGCTTTGACAGCCTCAATAATTTCTGTTTTTGATCAGAAATATCATAGTGTCAGCATTGACAATTTCAGGTTCGTTTGTTTTGTTTTGTTTTGTTTACCAAGGACCAGTTGTGTTTAGTGGTAGAACAAGTTATGAGAGGGATTAAAAAGTAGAAGATAAGATTTCTTTGGGAAGCTGATGCTGTGTGTGTGTGTGTGTGTGTGTGTGTGTGTGTGTGTACCTACTTGCCCAAATAAATAAATGAATACAAGGCAATCTGGTTTAAAAAACATGCCTTTGAATCTCAGAGTTAGATATAAATAACGGTGACCTTAGTAGAATTGTCATTTTAAAGCCTTTCTCCACTCCTCTTTGAAAAGATTTGTAGAGTGTGTTCTTATAGATAAAAATGCAACTGTATTTTGTAATTGAGAGGTGGTGTTAATTTGGCCAATTTAAGAGTCAAAGTAATTTTCCAAGGAGTTTGTAGGCCCTTGGAAATGCATCATGGACCCTAGGTTAAGAACACCTGCACTAAGTATTTACTTCTTGACCCTCAGTAATCCCAAGGATGCCAGTGTGTGCTGCTAAAGGCATGTTTTGGCCAAGTTCAAATTTGTATTTCCTGAATAGAGGAATATAGTAACAAACCTTAGATCATCCCACACTGTTCTCAGTTCTTCATTAATTATAGTAGTTTTTAAAGGCAGAGGTAAAGTTTACTTCGCATCAGTACCCAGTATAATTTTTGAATGAATTAGTAAGGCATGTGATATATTTTAGAAATGTTTGCTGGCCATCTTGTATTATATTGTTATAGCTGTCTGCTTAGAGTTGTTACCAGCTTTGACTTTAAGTTCATATTTTCACACTACCAGGAAAATCCAGTGAGAATTCTTTAGGAATTTTTAGAACCATCAATCCTCCTCAGAGTCTATTTTTATTTTAGGTTCTTAGAGTTCACTGATAGGAATATCCTGCTGATGTCTTCAGAGTGTACAGAGATTTTTTTTTTTTAAGTGTATTATGCGTGCTTGCAGCCTAGTTTTTAAAATGGATATGCTTTTTATTTGTGTTAGTGCAGTAACTCATGTGGAAATCATCTGCCTCTAAAGAAATGCCTCTCAAGGTCCACATGACATGTGTCTGTGCAGGTCATGTGAACAGTTGTATTGCTTCAGGCAGGAAAAGCACTTCTGCAGGTCGTTCTCTCCGCCTCTGACACTCCACGGACTGCACAGTCTGAGTCTCTCTCTTGAGTTTTCATTTTGGTTTCAGATAGCTTCATTAGTAACTGTATCCAGAGAAAATCAATCTGTGGTTGTTTCAATTGCATTAAGTCACAGTACTACGTTGAGATTATTTTTAGATTTTTAAAGGATGTTTTATTTTTCAAAGTGGAAATCATTTATAGTTTCAAATTAAACAGTTATTAATGGTGATTGTACTTATGTTAGTCATATAATACAGACCATTAGGTAAGCCCAGGATTTATTTTATCAACCCTTCTCCTCATAAAGTAAATTCATTATTAATTTTTTTATATGGAATGACTGAGCCTCTGTGTCCTTGCTTCGGAAGCATTGAAAAGTAAAACTTAAAAAGAAGTGCAGTTAACTGCAAGTGCAAGTAGAGGAAAATTTAAGGACTTCTTAAACTCACTCCCAGGGTGTCATCTGTCTTTCCCTCTGTAAGAAAGTTTTTAGAACTCAGTATTGTCAGGAGTGATATAACATTACTACATCCTTATATTCTTTGTGGGGTGTCAGACTAGCTCATCCAGGAAATGCTTCAGCTGTAGGATGAAGAACCAGTAATGTCCACTTTTTGGGGCTTAGTAATTCCACTTCTGAGAATTTATATGAAATCATTCAAAAGAAACCAGTGAACCAAATGATGCCACTGGGGAAATGACTAAGTAAATTCTGGCAGATGCAGTGTTTAGAAAAACAGACATTGGAAAATCATTTATAAAGACTTGGCAACAAGAAAGATGCTTCTAATATGGGGAAGTGAAATATAAAGTTTGGGTCTTTTTTAACAACTGTCTGAAATTACATACGTGTTATGGATTAAAAAAGAGGAAAAAAAGTGAAAGATGAAAACTGGTATGTTGGTTGCAGGTTTGTTGCCATTGCATAGTTTATTTAAAATATTACATTGACAAGAATGTCTTCTTCTAATATAAGAAAAACGTTTTATAGACAAAATGGAAAACACCGAAACATTTTGTGTAGTAGTGGTGCACCATTTTTCAAGGAAAGTGCTTTTTCTAGAGTTTTTATTCACATCTTTAGCTTCTTTAGACTGTGTCCTATCTTGTTCATTTTAAAATTGACTTTAGAGAAAATTACATATCCATCTTATAAAGTGAAAGCAAAGCATCTCAGAGATGAGACTGTACCCTGTCCATATATTTCAAGTGACAAATACCCTGCACTGTGCATAATACAGTGTTGTTTAACATGTTTTGCATTTTTCTCAGGCTCTCTCAAAGAAAGCAAGAGATGGGAAATTGTTACCTGAAGAATACCAAGGAGGATCTTTCAGGTAAAATTTAAACTCTTAATTATCAGTCGCATCAAACAGATGTCACCTGTTTTATTTATTTTCTGAAAGTTTTTAAAAATTTAAGCTAAATATCACATACTATATTTAGATAACAGAGTGTGTGAAAATATTCAGACAAACTTTTGTATCAAAGCTAGTAGAAACCCTTTAGGGTTAGCTAGTTAACTCATTCAAATGTTCATAGAGTGACATCTGGAGTTTGTTTTTGATATTTAAAAATATATATAAATACAATAGATTTATTAACCTCAACTATTTTAATATATTTTAATTGATATCAGAGGGGAAGGGAGAAGAAGACAGAGATAGAAACATCAATGATGAGAGAGAATCATTGATTGGCTGCCTCCTGCACAACCCACACTGGGGATCAAGCCTGCAACCCAGGCATGTGCCCTGACCGGGAATCGAGGGAATTGAACCATGACCTCCTGGTTCATGAGTCAGTGCTCAACCACTGAGCCACATTGGCCAGGCTCCTTGATATTTTTTATATTATTGTATATGGTATTGTTCTTAAATTTTATTTTCCAATTATAGCAACTTGTATATAAATATAAAATGAATTTTTATATTGACCTTTTATCTAGTGACTTAGCGAAATTCACTTACTAATCTGACTGGTTTATCTGTAGAGTCTTAGATTTTCTATGTATACAATCAGTTTATCTGTGAATGACAGTTTTAAAGTGAAAATGTGTGCTCGGGGAAAGTCTTCTTTGATTGACGACATGCCACCTTCAGAACTTTTTGTTTCCTCTAGCATTTCCAACTTGGGGATGTTTGGCATCGATGAGTTCACTGCGGTGATCAACCCTCCTCAGGCCTGCATCTTGGCCGTGGGGCGATTCCGATCTGTGCTGAGGCTCACTCAGGATGAAGAGGGGAATGACAAACTGCAGCAGCAGCAGCTCATCAGGGTCACCATGTCGAGTGACGGCCGAGTAGTCGATGACGAGCTAGCCATCAGGTTTCTTGAAAGTTTTAAAGCTAACCTAGAGAACCCTATCCGACTTGCCTAGTTCTCAAAGATAGAACTGTTACCCAGAAACATGTACTATACGGAAAAAATGAGGTATTTAAGTGTGAAGTGGATGAAGTGTTTATTTATTTAAGGTAAAAGTTTCACAAGAGTTCAGTGTGGGCTTAATGTTGTAGAAATAACAAACTGTAACTAATAAAAGAAAGAGAACATTTAGTTAGAGCCATTTTTAACGTTGGTGCTGTACAAAGGGGGTGTTAAACTAAATGTAAATTAAGTTACGTTTGGCTCTTTAGAGCATATTCAAGAAATTGTTCCAATTATATTTAATTGTATTGACATTGGATGTGGTCTTCAAAGAAACACCCATCAAGTTAGCAGTGGGACCTCACTTTGACAAGCACTGCTCTAGATATACTTGAACAATTAATATGTACAGACGTTTATTCTGGGTAGTGGTAAATACAGATCACATTGTATTAGGGGTTGTGGCAACATTATTGAATTTTTTATGTATATAAAGCCATATGTTTTGGAGTGCTTTCTACCAGTCTTGTTTTTTACTCCTGTGACACTGTGAACTTCTTAAAAGGAAGAATTAAAAAATCAAAAATGAAGGAGAAAGACCCCAAAAATCTGCTTGTTTCAATGATAAACTATAGTTTAAATATCTAAACCTCAGAAATAACTGCTCACCTTCATATTAAATTGCAGTATATTAAAATAAATTACGCTGTTTCCTAACCAAACATTTTAAATTAGTGTTGATTTGAACACAAAATGTTTCTTAGTGCATTTTAATCAGGTTTGTATTGTGCAGTAGGATGTGAGAAAATGTAAAAATGTCCATTGTATTCTGCATGTTAGGACACAGAAGTTTAGAGAAACCGTGAAGTAGATTAGTAATTTCCCTGGTACAGCTCAAAGGGACTCTACAGGAAGAAAGGAAGCATTTAAAACTAATGCATTAGGAAAATAATGGATTTTCTGTGGGGGAAATGCAAAGAGGGTAGAGAAGAAGGCGTACAAAGCAGGTGAGAACTATCCTTGTTACTCCATTGATGATATGAAACTTTCACTAATTATCATAAAGTTAGAAGAGTTTCTTTCTTTTAACAACTCTTAACTGGCAAGATAGTCCCACCAAAATCGGATGGTGATTTGACTGTGCAATCACAGAAAGGCTCCTGGTAGTGTCTGCTGCTGTGAGGTGTGACATGCTGCACTCCTCACGCTCTAAGAAAAGAGCCTTCCAAGATAATTAGAGCCCCAGCCCTGTGCTAAGAAAACGCTTAATCTGATTCCTCCGTTGGAAGGTTGTGGCCAAGTGCTCCTTTTAAAATAACTTTTATATTTTCAATTCTTTTCAGTCAGTTTTAACTGAAATTGTTTTGGTTTGTGTGCTTTTTCTAATTTTCATATCTAAGGAATAGAGCACTAGACCGCCATAATGCCCCTTGGCCTGGTGCTCTGTTTTCCCGGGCTGAGGTGCATAAACCTCAATGCATCTGTTTCCCTGTGGGGGACACGGACGTTGGTCCTCACCCCAGCCTGCCTTACGGGGTTATTGTGACCTGCACAGGAGAAATGCTATGTAACTTAAGACATTTCCGTTCATGAACATCACAACCAAGCTTTTCATGTAATCAGTTGCTTCTCATGGTTTGACTGACTTCTCAGCTGTTGGTACAAATACTCATTTATGCTGACTAATATTTCTGTATTGCTTAGGTTTGTGTAAGGAAATTGTCGTTTCTGTAGAAAAAAGAATCCCATTTCAGTGTGAAGTCAAAGAATCACTTCACAAGCACTAACCAAGCACTAAATGTTTCCTAACCAAACATTTTCAATTAGTGTTGATTTGAACACAAAATGTTTCTCAGTGCATTTTAATCAGGTTTGTATTGTGCAGTAGGATGTGAGAAAATGTAAAAATGTCCGTTGTATTTTACATGTTAGAAAGGACTTGAGAAAGGACCGTGGTGTAGTTGGTTTGGGTCATTGTAGAGTGTGCTGCCCGCGCAGCCTCTTCCGCGTTTTATGTAGATTTGGGTACTGATAGGCATCACTGCGAGAGGATAGAAAAGTGAGACTTTATCCCTCGTCATCCTTTTTCTCATTTAAACAGGGAACCTGACTAAAATACTGAGAAGACTTCTAAGGAAAACCACACGTCCCAGTTACCACTTGGGCAGGAAAATAGCAGTGAATATTAGAGTTATGTCACAGCAGCCCTCATCTCCCTGATTGCAGCTCTAGTTAACTCTTACAGGCACAGTCTGTACACTGACTGTTCCGTGTCAGATTGAAATTCTTAGTATGTTGCTGGCCAGACTCCTGGGTTTGGAACATTACTAGGAAATGTATGTGTACTGGTATAATTATTTTTTATTTAGTGCCATATGGAACTTGTGTTTTTAGATATTTTTTCTTCTTTGCATTTTGAGCCTAATTACATTCTACTTTGTACAGGTCAGCCATTTGGGCATTATGCTAAAAGTAAACCTAGTTTCCTAGCCTTTTAGTGAAAGGTAGGTGGTGCTGTGAGTTAATACATTGTACTTGGAGTATGGGAGAAAAATTTTAAATGCCTTTTAAATCTTAGTGTTCACAGCCCGGCTAGCGTAGCTCAGTGGTTGAGCGTTGGCCTATGAACGAGGAGGTCACCATTCGATTCCCTGTCAGGGCACATGCCCGGGTTGCAGGCTTGATCCCCAGAGTGGGGCGTGCAGGAGTCAGCCGATCAATGATTCTCTCATCTTTAATGTTTCTATCTTTCTTTCCCCTTCCTTTCTAAAATCAATAAAAATATATTTTAAAATAAAAATCGTAGTTTTCATGGGAAATTTGTCTTCATTGCACATTGCGTTGTGATGAACTTTGCCTCCGTGAAGTGACTAAATGAAAGAACCAAGTGTGTGGCAGATAGGAATGAACCATTAATTTAAATGTCACATTATCAGTGGGGAACAGTACCAATGCAGAACCTCTTGAAGATTAGTCTGGCCACAGTATGCAAGGTCGGTCAGAACGGAGAGGGCAGCAGTCAGGAACCAGCTGCAGGCTTTTGCCACGTGAAAGCGTGAGTGGACAAGACACTGCACTAGGTCAAGCGGCTTTAAAGATGGGGAGGCTGAAGAGTATTGGCCTGTCGGTTTGCAGTGGTGGGTTATGAACGTAAGGGTGTGTGTGCTGTGGGATAATGCGGCAGCAGGGATGCAGTTGCCCAGACCAAACAATACACCATGGCCCCATCACCATGCAAAAGTTATGTACAGCCAGTGGTATATTTTAGAAGCCATTTAAACGTTATAAATGGCAAAAGCAGTAGTCTTCCATTGAAATTTTTGAAAATGGTTTTGTGGATTTCTTTTCTACTGTCTCCATTGATTGCAAGAGAGGAGGACAAGCAGGGTTGGAGGGAAGGTATTGGTCTAGATTTGTAAAATTAAAAACATTTAATTGAAGTTATAAGGAATAAAGAAGTTTTTTGAAAACTTATTAGCCTCAAATAGTGGCTGTCTTTTATTTGTTTACCATATAGTGTTTACTTTTACATTTTTATTATTTATTTACATTTTCTGCAACAAATCCTAGCAGGCTTTTTCTTTCTAGCAAAGTAACTATTGTTTTCAAATTCTAATTTAACCTTTACTATCTGTGATAGGTACAGTTAAGGGACACGTGGACTTTTATTACAAGTTGAGAACTTATAAGCAAATTCATTAATTAGTTATGATTTTCCTTTTTCCATACCTTAAAAATTTTTTTAATTCTCACCCCAGGATAAGTCTTAATTACTTTGAGAGAGGGAGAAACATCAGTGTGAGAAAGAAACATCGATCAGTTGCCTTTTGTACGTGCCCCAACCAGGGATCAAACCTGCAACGTAGGTATGTGTTCTGACCAGGAATCAAACCTCCACCCTTTTGGTGCACAGGATAAGGCTCCAACCAACTGAGCCACCCAGCCGGTATTTTTTTTTTTTTTCTGAAATTTCTTATTACTCCTATCACTAAAAAGTAGGTCTTAAAATATACGGCTGTTGTGATCAAATTAAATGACATTAGACATAGCAGTTGATCAAGCATAAAGTATTACATAAATCTAAGATGTTACTTTTTATCACATAAATTGCACTTATTTTGCACTTTTTCATCAGTAGGCTCACCAGCTGTCTGATAGGGAATGGCATTTATCAGGAAGTTAGTTATAGGATGGTATTTAGTAAATTACCATCCTTCTCAATAGAGCCATTGGCATTTAGTGCATATTTTCTCTCCCTAGCTTGCATACTTAAATCAAGAGTCTTTTAAGCACTCTCAGTAAACAACTTATTCTGTGCCTCAATACGGTCTTACCTATAAAATGAGGAAACAGAAGAATAAATTAATCATAGTGGTGTTTGTTTATCATGTTTAGAATTGAGATTAACTCTGTGAGGTAAATATATCCTACTTTACAATCATCATTGCCAGACAGGATAAGGAAACAAACTCCGAGATTATGTAATTTGGCCTAAGGCACACAGCTCAGAAGTGCCACTCCTGGGATTTGAACCTTGGTCTGTGCAGTGCCAAAATTCAAACACTGCTTTGCAGAATACAGCTTCCTAAGTTGTGTTACTGCTGCTGAGGTTGTTCTGTATTAACAGATAGCATTTTCCACTTGAAATAACTGAAGGTCCTATTCTTCAGTAATAACACGAATGTGTTTATACACCAGCAGTCTTCAGTCAATTCGTATGTTCCCTGTATTGGTTCTCTTTGTGCCTTTATGATAATTGTATGCAGAAAGTGCTAAGGGATTTTTCCATTATGGGCAACTATTCTTAACCCGAAATCCTGAAGTCAAGTGTTAACACCTACTTCTGAATGGCGGACTTAGAAAAGTATAAGTTTTAAAAATGTAAGGGCTTAGTTCCTCTAAGGATAAAATCATGATACAGAACATGTTTCTTTTAATAAATATCTTCGAATCTGGTCAAAATTTAGAACCAAAAGTAATTACCTCAACAGTTTTTAAAAATATGTTTTTAAAAAGGATGGTGTAGTTTTTAAAAATATATATATTTAAATATATTTTTATTGATTGCAGAGAGAAGAAGAGAGAGGGAAAGAGAAACATCAAGGATGAGAGAGAATCATCAATTGGCTGCCTCCCCCACGCCCCACACTGGGGATCGAGCCCACAACCTGGTCATGTGCCCTGACCGAGAATCGAACCTTGACCTGGTTCATAGGTCGACGCTCAACCACTGAGCCACGCCAGTTGGGCCATATATATTTTTCTAGTTACTGAATTAGTTCTCAATAAGTACCTGGGGTCCTTTCCTCTTCAAACTGTATATATACTCACCTTGAAAATATAGTAAAATAATACGATAGCATTAGCTAACTTACTGTGTTCCAGACATTGTTCTGAGTGCTTTATATGTATTATTAATTCATTAAGTCTTCAACACATAAGATAGGTATTGGTATTATCAGTACTTCACAAAAGTATATACACAAAAATCTAACTTGTGTAAGATTACACAGCCAGCTAGCGGCAGTGACAGGATTCAAGGCAGGTAGTCTGGCCCTAGAGCCTCACAAGAGATTCCTCTTTTAAAAAAACATCAAATTTTAAAGTTTAGCACATTAAAAAAAGGCATGGGTTGAGGAAATGCCTCTCAGTTCATATAGTGAAAAGAGTTTGAACTCAGTAGCGCCTCCTTTAGGAATATAGAAGTAATACAGAAACAAGTCTGGCTAAAGCCACAGTAATCTGACATGTAATGTCCTCTAAGTTTTGATACTAATGAATGATGTGTTCCTTTAACCTTCTGATCCATGAGTGGGTGGCAGTGGTGTAGATTAATAATTAAGGGTCATATAGAAAAACACCTCAGTTATTGGGTGATGACCAGGGAGTTTTTTACTTTGGGATAACAAATTAACAGAAAAAGAAATATCTAATAAAATATTTTTAAGTCAATAAATATCTTTGTGGTTGAAAGTACATGTTCTTTCTATGCAGATAGCAGAGCTCGGTAAGTAGAAATATCCTTGATTTTTCCCATATTGTTTTCTAAGTTTCTTGGATGTGTTTTTGTTAGAAACATATCACTTCTCCATCCTGTGTTACTGTCACCAACATAATTATTAATTCATAAAAGATAATAACATATGGCTCATACCTTGTAGGATGCCAGACTGATTGGGTTCCTCCCACTCTTCCCCCCTCAGGCCCCCTTAATGTGTCAGCCTGTGGTCCACTAAACATTTCTCTCCTAAGGGCCTGAGAGCAGTTCTGTGCCTGAGTTTCGATTAAGTAAAAGTGTTACCATTTGTCAAGATTAGTTAGCTTCATGCTTTCTGTAAGATGTTCTGAAGCCAGTTTCCTTTTTGCAGTGGGTGGATATGTCAACATTTTATGATGGTAGCATTGACTCATCTGTTATTTGGAAGACAGAGAAGTCTTTTGTGCATATTATAAATAAGACAGCAGAAGCCGCTTACCTGAAGACGTCTTGCCTGCATCAATCGTGCTTTCTCATTAGTGAAAAATTGCACTCCTTTTAATTGGGAGATGACTGTTTAGCAAAAGGTTCTACTTCATGGCACTCAGAGAATAACAGATATATGGTGACCTTTTGCTTTTGTGTTTTTTTAAGAGGAAAGTCATTAAGGAGAAGGTGAGGGGGAGGATAAGACTAACAAGTGGGAAAAAATTATGGTATTGAGTAGATGCCTGGACAAGGAAGAACACAGAGTAACACAAACAGTCAGAAATCTGATATGAATAGAGACAGGTCTGATCTTTTTTGTTTGTTTTGTTTAAGAAAATGTTGAAGTTTCATGTCTTCCTTTCTTCCTTCCTTCTCTCTCTTTCTCTCTCCCTCCCTCCCTCCCTCCCTCCCTCTTTCTTTTTTTAGCATTAAAGGAAATTCCTTAGTTGTAAGGATTGGCTAATGGCATTGGCCTAAAGTTACCAATCAAGACTACCAAGTAACACTATTTTAAATTTCTATACATCTTGGTTTGGTAACTTTGATATTTACCTTTAGAAAGACATTTTAAAGTCAGTGACCATCTATATTTATAAAAAGCCAACAACCTGAACGCCGGAACGACCAGTCACTATGACGCCCACTGCAGCTAGCAAACCGGCCCAATTGGGGGATGGGGCCAGCTGGCCAACCTCCTGCAGCCCCTTCCCCCAGACGGGCCTCCAGCACCCAGATCAACCTGCAGCCCCTCCCCGCAGCCAACTCTGCCCCCAATCGCCCCCCACACACACCAATCAGGTGGGGCTGGCTGGCCAACCTCCCATGGCCCCTCCCCTGGCCCCATTCAGGGGTGGGACCAGCCAGTCCACAGCCCCTCCCCATGGCCAGCCCTACCCCCAATTGCCACCCCCCCCAGTTGGGGGCAGGGCCCGCTGGCCAGTTGCCCATGGTCCCTCCCCACAGCCGGCCCAGCCCTAATTTGGCCCCAATTGGGGCCAGCCAGTCGGCCAACCTCCCGCTGTCTCCTCCTCCTGACAGACCCAGTCCTGATCTACCAATTGGGACCAGGCTGACCACACCCCACCCATGCACAAATTCATGCACTGGGCCTCTAGTTTAAAAATAAATGTAGGAACCCCTGATGCTCATGTGTATTCTGCTTGGTGAAAGGTGGGAACATCCAACTGATCCTTTGTTATGTACCTCAAACATGTTCCAGATTTCACAGGAAGATTCCTGTTGTTCCTACCTCAGTGCCTCTAACCCCCTGTCCTCTGCTCCCAAGGAGCCATCTATGTGGATTCAAGGAGGAGGACTTTTATTAAGTTACTAGAGGCCCGTTGCAGGAAGATTCCTGCAATGGGGCTTCCTGCGGTGGTCTGCTTCCCTCCCTTCTCCCCAGCCCCGCCTGCTTCCCTCCCTTCTCCCCTGCCCCGCCTGCTTGCTTCTCTGCAGCTTTGCTCCCTTCTGCAGCGCTTGGCTTCCTTCTAAGCTGTCTTCAGTCTTCACTCTGTGCCTGGATATGCAAATTAACCACCATCTTGGTTGGGTTAATTTGCATGCTTGCTCCTGATTGGCTGGTGGGCATGGCTTGTGGCCGTGGCTTGTGGGCATAGCAGAGGTACGGTCAATTTGCATGTTTCTCTTTTATTAGATAGGATGATGCCGACACTGTTAGGATTCTCTTTAATTTTTGCCTAATGGCAGGTGTGATCAAATCAGCCTATAGCTGTCTTTTTTTGGAGGGCAGCCTTCTTAAGAAAGGCTGGATTGGCCCAGCCAGCGTGCCTCAGTGGTTGAGCATTGATCTATGAACCAGGAGGTCACAGTTCAATTCCCAGTCAGGGCACATGCCCGGATTTCAGGTTTGATTCCCCAGCATGGGGCTTGCAGGAGGCAGCCGATCAATGATTCTCCCTCATCATTGATGTTTCTATCTCTCTCATCCTCTCCCTTACTCTCTCAAATCATGAAAGGCTGGATTGGGCAGATTATACCGGTATGCTTTGAGTTTTCAGGAAAATATCTTTTTCTTTTGATTTGTGTTCTTGTACAATTATTTGTAATTTTCTTGACAGAGGAATAGTAAACTACAGAGCTAAGGGCATAGACCTATAAGATAGAAGCCAAGGAGGAACCAACCTGTTTTTGTTCTTGATTTAGGCAGTGGTGTGCTGGTAAATGTTGTAACAGCCAGCTCTCTGAGAAAGAAATGTATATTTCATATATAATCAACTGTAAGTCTGTTAGAAATTTTACTGATATACAAATAATAAAATATTCAGTTCACTTAATAGAATATGCAATACTATTAAATACAATAAATGTGTAATACAGTAATATAATTCAACAAAATATACTATTCACAAATCATAATAGAATATGCAATACTGCTTATTGTACATTTTATAGCTCACTGGCAAGACTTTATAATCCAAGCCAGCTCACCAGGATCTACTATATCAGGGTTTAAGGCTGGAGTCCCATTAACAATACGTCTTTTTTGGCCTGGGCTTGTTCTCTCCTCATTGTATCCCTTTGCAATCTCATGGAGGAGAAGATGGAATAGGGGCTGAAGACAAAGAGTTCCCATGTTTGAGACCTTGGGACTCAGCCACTTTCTTCTAACACCCTTAATACAAGGTATCTTAGCATCACTACTACTGTACAGAAGTAGAAACCAACCCAATTTCTCACTTCCTAACCAGAAATTGGACTCTTATTTAAAGACCACAGAAAAAGCAGAACTGGATATGAAAGTCTATGGGCTAGTTAGTTGGAACCATGAGATCTTTTGCTGGGCTTGTCTGCTGACTCATGGGGAAGTTTTCTGTTCAGTAGCTCACATTTTCAAATGTCATTTGTTATTTAGGAAAGCTTAACAGCAAAGCATGATTGGCTCTTGGCTTGGTGTGGAGCTTAACTCAACAAATGAAAAAGAATGGTGGCATCCACCGTTTTTTTTGAAATTTGAAATTAATTTTATGAAAACCTGAAATTAGAACACATGAAGTGGAGAGTGATGTTGTTTTTTCCAAAAGGGCTTTTGCTTTATAAAAAGATCTACAGAGAGTTACCTGAAAAATCCTCTTCAGATAGTTTTAATGGTGCTTAAAAAATCATCATTTCTGTATATGCTTGCAGAATTACACCAACTGCATTAAACATACTGAACCTACATTCATCAGACAGTATCCAGAACCTGTCTTACATCTGTGAAGTAGGAAATAAGACCCAAGTTGGGGTTGGGAGTATCAGGGGGTTACATGCTAGCATAAGGGTATGCTTGGGGAAGGGAGAGAGAGAAACATCAATCAGTTGCCTTCTGTACATGCTCTAATGGGATCGAATCCGCAACCCAGGTATGTGCTGACAGGAAATCGAATTGGCAACCTTTCGGTGCACAGGATGGTGCTCAGCCAACTGATCCACTCCAGCCAAGCCAGAAACCGTTTTCTTCTTTGCTAGGCTGAGAGTCACTTGCAGTCCACGTGACTGAGCCAGCAATTTTGAAACTGCTTTTGTCTCTGTAACACATCCTGGGCCAGTGAAATTCCTAATAAAAACTGAGAAACCTCAGCTTGAGTGAAAGTTTTAAACTTTTACATTCCTGGAAAAGGTCTCCGTGAAACATATATATGAGGGGAAAAAATACGGGTTTTGGAGCAGAGGCCAGTGTGCATAAAATGAGATAACCCTATAAGTTCCATGCACTCATAAAATTCCTAATTAAGTTTACCCAAAATGTGTCTTGGAAATTTTAAAAAGCCCGTGTCCAGAAGGAAAAAAAGAATTGTTCAGGGGTCATTAGGAGTCAGATCATTTTCCTGAGCGGTTTCCAAATCCTCTGATGAGCCTTAAGTGAACGTGAGCTATGCTACAGATGTGACAGCAGATGATTAGTAGGACTTTGAGCCTTATTAAAAAAAAAAGTAATCCCATTTCCATCTGAAAACTCCCTTAAACTCTGTGAACGCTGGATTTCAAAAGGAGCATGTCTAATGGCACGACAGGCGCTCGTGGGCAGGGAGAACAGAGATTAGAAACAGAAGCAAGCCAGACCATGTGATTTGTCTTCTTCGTTTGCTATTGCCTCACATTTGTTCTGAGACAGTTTCTTTCTTTCTACCTTAGCTTCTCCAACATGGAAATGTGTCATCTTCTGTGCAGCAATGTTCTGATGAAACAGGGAACCCAGGAATCTCCTGGTCCCTGTCACCACATTTCCCACCTCCTCCCACCACGTGGGGTTCGCCGGCTTGTGTCTCCGCCTCTGTGCACACACTCTCTCCCCAGCTCCAAGTGCCATTTCCACTGCTGTCCGTCATCTGAATCCCTCATTTCATGGCCTTATTGCAAAGAGATCCTTCCTGTTCTGACCAGAGGACAGGTGGCTGGCCACTGCTGTAAGTCTCCCGGAGAGGTAGGCTGCAGCCAGGAATTGGCACAAAGCTCGGATCAGTCTCCCCATGCACTGTATGCAGTCACTGGCGCCAAGTAGCAGTGTCAGATGAAGTAAACGGGGACACACAGTCTTACTAACGTGTACGAACGTAGCAGAGATTTTGCCCTTTGATTCATGATACCATTCTATATTACAGTCCTGCTGTCTCTCCCCTTTGGGGACGCCTGTCTACTTTTCAGATACAGTTCAAATTTCTTAGCCCCAGGGACAAAGCCCTTGGTGCCCTGGCCACGACTCTCCAGCCTCCCTTTGTTAGGTCATTCTTCCGCATCCACATCTGTCCATCTGCTGTTTGGACTCCTCCCGAAATGACTGCTCCTTGTCCTTTAAAGTAAAATTTAGGTCAAGTGTCACTTCTTCTTGGCTTTTGGATGGATTTTTCTGGGATCTTCCAGGTTGGGTCAAGCCCCGCTCTGCATGCCTGCAAGGATCTTTCCTTGGAGCACTTCCTGCTTTGTCCAGTCATGACCTTTCTTATCTCATTCATGGTGAGCTTCCTAAGGACAGACCATCTTCAACTCTGCCCCCAGCACCCAGCAAAGTGCGCAACACAGTATTCCTCAACTAGTGTTTGAAAGAAGACATGATCTGTTGCATTACCTAGAAATTAAAATAGTGAATATAAAGAGAGGAAAGAAAAAAAGACAAGAGATAGTCTCTGAGTTCAACTAAAGAAATCGGAATTTTGACACTGTTCAGTGACCCATGGGAGAAAAGAAAGACACAAAAATATGTGCCCCTGCCTGTATTGATGAATGCTGGAACTCTGACAGCATGTGACTCAGGTATTCCTAAGAACATAAAGCCTTGGAAAAGGGCAAGCGTACTACTCAGGAAGAACTTCAAATAAAAATTATCACTAAACAAACACTGAGGGAGAGCTGTCTTCAGTAAGAAATAATGCCCTAGGAATGCACCAGGATTCAGAACAAATAAATCTAGAGAAAGAAGAGATTGTATCCAAAGGAACCTGTTTGGTTAGCTGGAAAGTTAAGAGGGATGATTCATAGCTCTCCTGGGTCACATAGTACAGTAGGTAAATCAATGACATGGTAGCAAAGAATCTACCGCTTCTTAGTAAGGTATGCTTTTAGCTCAAGGGGAAGAGCGGTATTTCATTCTATGACAGCCAGTATGCCACAGAGCTATTTGGTTGATAGGGTCAAAGAAAGTATCAATATAGAGAACTCTCCAAGTTGGTCATAGTATGAAGCGGTGACGACAGCCTGAAGCTGTATCACATTGCACAGCTGTGTTGGTTAACCCCCTAAGGTGCTGTTAACTTGTGGAGTGCTGGTTGCATAGGGATCCCTGCGACCGGGGTTATATTGTGCCCAGTTCAGCCCCACCCTCCAACAAGAGGATTAATGGTGGAAAACCCCAGACGGACCCTGAACTAAACAACACTCAATCATGTTTCCATGAAACCTTTCTACAGTAAATGAGCATGGAAAGGAGGCCCTTTCAGAACCTTGGGCCCTGGTGCAAGGAGCCAAGAATCCAGATAGCATACATTCTCATCACTATCTTTCTGCAGGGAACAGACAAGCACTTTCCTGCTAGAGAGGCTTGTTGGGTTTGGGGGTTTCTAATAGACCTGTTTTCAAAATGAACAAACATGTCTGTTCCTTTGCAAAGATCTTGCTGGACTAGAGGAGGCCAATGCTGGGACATCAGCGGTGGGCAGTCGGGACCTCCGTGGCTGTGTTTTGAAGACCCTGGAGGCAGGGCTTATTTCTTCTTGAAACCAGTCTTGAGAGTGGCTCTCTTTGCCTGGACTCTTGTGTTCGTTCCCTCATCCAGGATCATTGGAACATTTCCTGCCCCAAAACACATCAGTACGCTGACAAGCTGGCAAAGAGATCCCAAGCTGATAGTTCATCTCGAAGTGATTTTGGGCTTTGCATTTACACCATTGCCACTTGTGTTTGTCATTGGTAATGAAAGAACCCAGCAGGTGGTAAAGAGTGCATTGCCTGGCTCTAGTCTGGGTTCTTTGTAAATGCTGTTAACTGGCAGATTAATTGTGATTCTCACACTTCCTCTCTCGCCTTCTAAGCATGCAAACACCAGGAGGCTCAACCTCAAATCTATTTTCCTATATTTCTGGTGGTTCCTGAGTACTTACCTTAGAGACAGTCTGCCTGCGTTTATGCTACTTCCGTCTGACACAGGCCATGCTGTTCAAGCCCTCGCTATGCCTTTTTCCTCACCTTAAAAATAGGGGTTATAATTATAATACCTACCTCACGGAGTTCTAGAGAGGAGTAAATGAGTTAACATATGTAAAATGCTTAAGTGTTAGGTGCCATAGTTTTTAAGCCCTCTAGTATGCACAGATTCTCAGATCCAACCTTGCAGTTGCAAAGCATAGAACATGTAGCTGAAAGAGATTGACTGTATGGCCAGCTTTTCGTTTTTGTAAAGGAGACAACTGAAATCCAGAGAAGAGACAGGTCTTTTCCCAAAGTCACATGGCTGTTAGAGGTAGAGCGAGAAGCAGCATCGAGCTCCCTGCCACCTGAAGCAACTTTCTCCAGGTCCCTGGCTACCAGGCAGTGAGAGGATCAGATTCTCATAGAGTAAGTCGGCCACTTCCTGCATTAACCGGCCTTGCTTGCTTAGGCTTTCCCAGTGGGCATAAAGTTGAGGACTTTATAGTTTAAGGATATAATGCCAGATTCTGAGTGTGTGAACTCAGGAGGAGAGACAAGGATTTCAGAAGGCAAAATTATGAGTGGCCAGTGGCCAGAACTCCCATACCTCGAGGGTGATGGAAATGTGCTTTACCAATAGCTGCATAGTGACCAAGTGGGCTGCATAGGAGAAGATGAACATGGATTCTCTAATTGGGGCTAAAAATTTAAAAAATTTTTTAAACCTGTAATTTATATATATTCAGTATGGCAGCACTGTAATGAAATTGGCTTCATGAATCAGACAGTAAAATGCCTTTATTTTATAGTCATGTCTCATGTATTATCTACAGTCCCCACCATCCCTCCCCCAAGGTCATGACGATCCTTGTCAATCAGACAATGTAGGCATCATGGCCCCTCCTTACTGTCTCTTCCCTCTCCCCCCATTGGTGGCTTCTAGTGTGATTAAACCTCGATATACCGACTGGGGTGAGGCATAGTGTGGAATGATAGGACAGGAAGAAAAGAATTAAAAATCACCCTTAGAATAAAACCACTCCACAAGCCCAACTTGTAAGTGGGTCAAGGGTTATGCTTTCTTGCGGGCAACTGTCAACCTCGGTGGTCAGATGGTCTCCTAGAGCCAGGGACACAAGGGAACCCCCAGAACAAGAGGACAATTTCTCTCTAGATGTGCAGAGCTCATCACCCCTTCACTTTTATTGTGTCCAGGGAGTCTTACTCCCCTGAAGGTTGAGGATACCTCTTCCTGTTTACCTCTTGAGTTCTCAGGAACTGAGAGTTACCAGATTTTATCACTTAATATTCTTAATTTATTCTTTATGCCTCACTGAGCCTGACAGGTTAGGAAGGAAATGGTGTCTGTTTCTAGGATTGAGCCTGCTAAGGTTTGGAAATAGCCTAGAGCAGCCCTGGTGTTGGCCACCAGGAAGAGGTACCTAGAAGTTCTCTCCTTCTGAGGTTGGGACAACGTCCCATTGACCTGTCTCCCCTTTTCCTTCAGACCAGGAGGTTGCATCTGAAGGCGTGGTATGGAAATGAATAGCCTGAGAAAGCATAGCAGGATGTGAGTAAATTAAAGCATTGGGGTTTTTCCCTTGGGTTTTTAGGCAAAGAGGACCTACCTTCTATAAAAACTTAAATGAAAGAAGTACTAACATGAGTGAACGTAGGGGCAAGTCCAAAGCTGAGATGCCATTTTTGCTCTAAGTAAATTCACTGAGGGAATTTCCCCCCAGAGAGAGAGAGAGAGAGAGAGAGAGAGGAGGAAAGAAAGAAAAAGAAAGAAAGAAAGAAAGAAAGAAAGAAAGAAAGAAAGAAAGAAGAAAGAAAGAAAGAAAGAAAGAAAGAAAGAAAGAAAGAAAGAAAGAAGAAAGAGAAAGAAAAGAAAGAAAGAGAAAATGAATGATTCGGAACCACTGCTTTCACTGTTATAATTTTCCACTCTTCTGAGAGGGCTCTTGGAGGTTAATCAAGGGGAATACTGTCAATGGGTTGGATAGTTGTGGAAACTAATGAGTTAATACTACTTGGAGCCTTTATTGAAAAGGAAATCTAACTGGCACAATTGACATGGGTCAGAGCATTTGAATGCAAGGCAAGGGTGACGAATGATAATGAGGTTGCAGTGAGGGGAGTATTCTACCTTGTTACCAATAAGCGTGGTGGCCCTGGTTTCTCCGAGGGAGAGGGATCTGGCTTTGGCATTGCCTGTGTCAGGCACCCAGGGCATTCCCCTGCTGACTCTCTCCTGAGGGGCAAAACTTGCTAATATCTCACAAGCCCAAATTCCAGGTCCCTGTTTGTTGCAAGAGGTCTGCTGGCATTCTGACCCTACTCAGGTTCCTGATTGTGGTACTTTGAATTGGGTGGCTCAGAAATCCCCAGAGATTTCACTGTCTGGTTTCTGGAAGTTCATTGAAAGTGAAACTCAGCAACAGGATCCCCAAAGAAAATATAAAAGTTAGCATGTTCTAGGAGTAGCTTCTTTGTTGCCGGGGTGTGTGTGTACAGGTAGCCAGCCCCATTGAGAGCCATACCCCTGAGTCAGGGGACGGACACAGGCCATCATCTCACAGAGAGCAGCACAGCTTTCTGCTTTCCCTCCAAGGGGGGCCTGCCTGAGAGAGAGGTGGCTTCTTTTATTGTTGCTTTGAAACGCTTATTGTTGTCTTTTATTTTGCTGTCACCATGGAAACTGTAATAAATAGAGAAGCGTGATTTCTTCATCGTCTCCATCTTCAGATGCACTTCTCCACCAGGGTACCTGAGAGCATACAGCTGTTGGGGATCAGGAGGAGGGGAGAGAGAAGGGGAGTATGGGAAGGACTGGTCAGTTCCAGTCTCGCTTTATGTCTGGGAAATAATGTACTCTCATGCCAGTTCCTGGCATTTGGTGTGCTTTTGTTTGCAAAAGGGTACAGTGTGTGCATTATACAGTGTGTGTGTGTGTGTGTGTGTGTGTGTGTGCATGTGTGTGTGTTTTAGGACACTGAATTACTAGTAAACCCAAGGTTTTGGCTCTCTTTCATGGAGCTTTCTTTAGGGGGTTGTTTTCGTTAACCTGGGCATGGTGTCACACCAACTCACTCCAGTGGAATTCAGTTAAATGTTCCTAATGCGTTTGCTCCAGCTGTGGACATGTGTTTTGATTTACGTTGTGCTCAGATGGCCCATGGGTATGCTTCGTTCCTATGGAAGACATAATTTGCAACAGAAGACTTGGAATAGCAGCATCCTGCCTACAAAATCATTGGAACAAGAAGAAAAGACTCCCTGATTAATTCCCAAATCTCAGACTGCTCTTCAGAGAGATACCATTTCAAGTGGTGAACTCAGTGTGATTCCCAACCCTGGATCCATAACAGCCTCTCCTGCATGGAACATTAACTCCTCATACCCTCATCCTACCCATCCCCATCTCTCCCAGTCCCAGAGATTCCCAGCATATCTTGGGAGGTAGCCTTGAGACCAATGATAGGTAGGTAGGTAGGTAGGTAGGTAGATAGGTAGATAGATAGATGATATTTTTAACACAGAGATGAATTCGAAGATCAGCCATAGTTGAGAACCACTGAGTCCATGTGATCTTTTAAAGGCAATTTGCAATAATGACAAATCATAGGTACACCTAAGGATAGGGAGAGGAAGAGATATGCATGGAAATAAAAACAGCCAAAGAATGCCCATGGTCACTAGGGGGTTTCATGGTTACAACCAACTGCTCCCTTACCTCATGGGCTAATTTGGCTTTCTGTAGAGGCAAGTGATACAAAACTCTATAAAAATGTCATGGTTTGGAATCAGAGACATTGGAAGGTTGCAGAAGTGGCATGCATGAGTGAGCCCACAAATGAAGAGCCGTTCATGATCTGCACCGTGCGTGGCTGGTTCCTGGTAGATATTCTTCAGTTGGTTGGGGCTCAAGCTTTTGAGGGTTGTTTGGCACATCCAATAGATACACAAGCTGGTAATAACCACTTAATGTGCCAGCTACTCATCTCATGCTTTACTTACATCACCTCTCAACACCTCTACAAGGTAGGCATTATTATTCCCGTTCTATAAATGAGACAGTAAAGACCCTTGCCCACATGCACTCAGCTGGTGGGAAGGGTTGAAACTCAGACCTGTGGGGGTCCCAAAGCCAGACTGCAGCCACTGCATCACCCAGTCTCATCCCCTACCCTATGGAGGGAGCCACACTGGAAAACTGAAGACCATGTAGCTGAAAGCTATGCAACCACTTCAGAGAAATATGTCAGAGCCTTACATGGAAGGGTATGTTCACAAGACATGTCCTAGCCAAGGGCCAAATCTTCTTGTAAATGTGGCAGTGATGACCGAAGAGTGTGATGACAACCATCTTAAGCATGCACAGTGGAGTGTTAACCTCCGTTCACTCCGTGGTTTTATTTATCTATGTTTTTCTGTATGTTTGAAATATTTCATTACTAATCATTCCTGGGCAAAGGAACATGGAAGAAAGTGTACAAGCTTTTCTGCATTATGAATTATTCAGGTGGTTTCCCATAAACTGAAGGGCAGATAATTGCTGATATGACCTCAACAAAGATAAGGTGGAGAAAGAAATGTTTGCTAACTAACAGCAAAGGAAAAAGAAGTGTGAGAGATGATTAAATCGGCTGCTCCTGTGCTCTGTGCTCCTCCAAAGCATCACCCCAGGACTGTCTCTGTCTCTTCCAGCTTGACGACGGAAAGCAATTAGCCAGCAGTACACTCAAGGAGAAAAGAGACCTTTCTAGTTTTCTGAAGGATGCCTGTTGTAGGTATATTGTTTTTCATGGGTTATACTAGAGGCCTGTTGCACGAAGATTCGTAATAGGCCTTCCTTCCCCTGGCTGCTGGCACCAGTTTTCCTCCAGCACCCGGAACCCAGGCCTCGCTCTGGCCGGAGCCTTCAGCCTTCGCTCTGGCCGGAGCCTTCAGTCTTCACTCCGGCTGGAGCCTTCAGTCTTCGCTCGAGCCAGAGCGCTGCTCCTGTAGCTCCCTCTGTCCCCGGCCCTCCCCCTCATAGCAGGCATCCCACCCTGCCCGGCTGCTCCATGCCTGCATGCATACTGCCCAGAGTCCTGGAACAGCTGGGGGGCGGGGCCACCTCCATCTTTGTCGGGTTAATTTGCATACTCACTCCTGATGGGCTGGTGGGTGTTGCAAAGTGACAGTCAATTTGCATATTTCTCTTTTATTAGTGTAGATGAGTGCTCGTGAGCTGGGATTACTGTACATTAAATACTCAAAATTATGAGACCAGCCATCCCCAGTGGTCACTTGGTTTTTGGAGTGAACCTCAAAGGCAGTCCTTGGCTAGGAAGAGATTCCAGCAGCTTTTGCTTAAAAAGCTTTCTTACACTGCCTTCCAGGTTCAATGGGACACAGAGGGTTGTGCTTTGATTTTTGACTTGGGATTCATGGAAGTTATCAATGAAGTTTAATTTTCTAATCTCCCACTTCAGAGCAGCGGACACAGCTCAGCCAGCGTTTGTTGTGTGTGCAATATAAGGAAGGAGTCGCCATTTATTTCCCAATGCATTTAGCTATGAGGCACTAATGTATATGTCTTAGTGGGAGCCATTGATTTGAAGAAAGCTACTAACATAAATAAGCTGTGACAGGGAGAGTTCATCCAAGTTTTAATGAGACATCTCATCTCTCCTCCTGCTGAGTTAAAAAAAAATCTACTTTGACACTTTAATCTCCAGGAAGAATGAAAGCAGAAAGAGCAGTTTAAGACACAATTCTTGCACATGTCAATCATATTAATAGAGGGTGTCCCAAAAAAATGTATACAGGCTTAACAACTGATAGCTCGACTGATGTTTCTTTCTTTTCAGATTTAACCCGTTGGTATTAATAAATTATTTATAGTGTGTTTAATACATTTTGGGGGGACACCCTGTTCTTAAGAAATCAAAGCCACATATACAAAATAATTTCACTTTTGTTTGAAAATGTATAAGTGCAATTAAATAAGACTAGAAGAATATTCAAACCAGCATGTTCACAGCAATTAACTTTTCTTGAAGGTGATATTATAAATGAATTTTATTTTATTTTTTGCATTTCTATGTTTTCAAAATTCTCTCTACCAAGTCTATATAACTAGTGTAACAGGAGAAAAATACAATAGATGTTTAAGGGCCAAGAAAGAAATGAAAAAGAAGTGAATACGCATGCTACAAGTGGACCTTTTGTAGTGAGGGGACGTCTCAAGCTGCAATGCTCACTTGGTCAATGAAGGCCCCCGTACAGCCTGCACACACAGCCACCAGGGTGGGCACGAGTGGCTTCTGTCTGGTGTGCAGCTTCTGTAGTGAGAAGAGTCGGGACAAATCTTCCTTCCCCAGGAAGGCTTGGATGAGTGGAAGCTTCATGAGGAAAGGGAGAAGTCTACAGGCAAGTCTAGTAGAACCATCTCCTGTCACAACACTGCAGGACATGAGGGTCATCAGTGTGAGGTCTTACTCAGAGCAGATGGTTCACAGAAAGTCACTCAAAGAAGAGATGTGGTAGTAGCTGTCAGCAGGCTCAAGCAGGGCTGCCCGGCAGAAGCTCCTGGGAGTATTTTTATTTTTTTATTTTTTCATCCTCATCTGAGGAATGAGGATATTTTTTCTGTTGATTTTTTTTTTTTTTTTTTTTTTTTAGAGAAAGAGAGAGAGAGTGGAAGGGAGGGGGATATGAAGAGACAGAGAGAGAGAAGGAATAGAGAAGTA
Source organism: Plecotus auritus (assembly GCF_963455305.1). Classification (NCBI taxonomy): domain Eukaryota; kingdom Metazoa; phylum Chordata; class Mammalia; order Chiroptera; family Vespertilionidae; genus Plecotus; species Plecotus auritus. Next base: position 146,094,386 of record NC_137783.1, on the reverse strand, counting down.
CATTGATGTGACAGAGACACATCAATTGGTTGCCTCCTACACGTGCCCCCCAGCAAGGGCAGGGATTAGACCTGCAACACAGGGTCATGCCCTAGATTGGGAATTGAACTCATGACTCTCCAGTGCACAGGCCAATGCTCTAACCATTGAGACGCACCAGCCAGGGCTCCTGGAGTCTTTTTTTAAAAAAATGTTTATTGTTGAGATTATTACAGATGTCTCTCTTTTCCCCCCCATTGCCTCCCTCCACCTGGTTCTTGCCTGCCCCAGGCCTTTGCCACCCTATTGTCTATGTCCATAGGTAATGCATATATGCATATAAAATCTTTGTGTAATCTCTTCCCGCCCCCCACTCCCCTTCTCTCTGAGAATCATCAGTCTGTTCCATTTCCATGCCTCTGATTCTATTTTATTCACCAGATTATTCTGTTCATTATATTTCTTATTCGTTTATTTTGATTTTTAGATTCAATTGTTGATAGATATGTATTTGTTGCCATTTTGTTGTTAATATTTTTGATCTTTTTCTTCTTCCTCTTCTTAAAGAATACCCTTCAGCATTTCATATAATACTGGTTTGGTGGTGATGAACTCCTTTAGTTTTTTCTTGTCTGTGAAGCTCTTTATCTGACCTTTAATTCTAAATGATAGCTTTGTTGCGTAGCGTAATCTTGGTTGTAGGTCCTTGCTATTCATCACTTTGAATATTTCTTGCCACTCCCTTCTGGCCTGCATAGTTTCTGTTGAGAAGTCAGCTGACAGTCATATAGGCATTCCCTTGTAGGTAACTAACTACTTTTCTCTTGCTGCTTTTAAGATTCTCTCTTTGTCTTTAGCCCTTGGCATTTTAATTATGATGTATCTTGGTGTGGTCCTCTTTGGGTTCCTCTTGTTTGGGTCTCTCTGTGCTTCCTGGACTTGTAAGTCTATTTCTTTCACCAGGTGGGGGAAGTTTTCTATCATTATTTCTTCAAATAGGTTTTCAATATCTTGCTCTCTCTCTTTTTCTGACACCCATAATATGAATGTTGGTACACTTGAAGATGTCCCAGAGAATCCTTACACTATCTTCATATTTTTGGATTCTTATTTCTTTTTGCTCTTCTGGTTGGGTGTTTTTTGCTTCCTCATATTTCACATCCTTGATTTGATTCTCAGAATGCTCTACTCTACTGTTGAATCCCTGTATATTATTCTTTATTTTAGTTGGTGTATGCTTAATTTCTGACTGGTCCTTTTCCATGTGTTTGGCCTCCCCACTAAGATCCTTGAAAGTCTCAATAAGTCCCTTGGAGTTTCTAGAAGATTCTTGAGTAACCTTATAACTGTGGTTTTGAATGCTATACCAATAGTTTGCTTTCTTCTATTTCTTTCATTTGTGACATGTTTCTTTGTCTCTGCATTATGGCTGCTTCCCTGTGTTTGTTTCTATGTATTGGGTGGGGCTGCTATGTCTCCTTGAGTTGGTAGATTGGCCTTGTGTAGTAGGTATCCCCTATAGGGCCCAGTGCTCAGCCTCCCCAGGCACCTGAGCTGGGAACTCTAGGTGCATCCCTTTGTGGGCTATGAGCACAGTCTTGTTGCAGTTGGTGTCACTGGAAGGAATTGATCTCCAAGCCAATTTGCTGTAAGGACCAGCTGTGCCTACAGTGGGAGAGCTGCTATGCGGGAGACACCCCTATGGAGCAGAACTTGCTTCAGTCGGGCTTTTGTGCTCACTGAGTCTGCCCCTTGAGTGTGTCACTTATGGATGTGTAGAGTTATAATCTGGTATGGTCTGCCACTGACCACTGGGTACACTGGCTCTTGGGTCTCCAGAGAGATGCAAAGTCAGCCACTGCTTGGGGCCACCCAGCAGAAGCTACAGAGAGATCTGCAGATTCCTCCCCTTTGTATATGGTTTGGAAGTGCCTAGACGAGGCCCAGCTATGAAGTAAGGCAGGCTGATGCTGGTGCTGGGTCTTATTATGCCTTTTATTGATATGTTTGGAGCTCCCTGACCCAGCTGCAGCTTGTTTGAGATTTTCAAGGACAGGCCATTCATATGCAAAAGCTGCTGCAGGCAGTTTGGGTGGGGTTGTAAATTGGATGAGGCGGGGTCTTAGGGAATCACCAGGACAGAGCAAACCAAAATGGCTGCAGTCAGACCTGCAACCGTGGGAGGTCCCAGCACAGGAACAATGATCCCTGTAACTACCTCCATTGGGGGAAATCCTCCCTCAAGTTCCTGCCCAGACAAATGTATCCCCCAGAGCCTTGGTGCTGGAGTTCAGAGGAAGCAGGAACTTGTAAGTTCAGTTCATGATGCTGGCCTTTTAAGAGGAGCAGCTGGGTCTCCAGCAGCCTCTATGTCACTGAGCCCCAATCCGCACTAGTTTTTACATCCCATAGTTACGGGGAATTCTTTTCCCAGCTCTGGGACCTTGGGCTGGGGATCTGGTGTGGGGCTAGGGCCCCTGGCCCCTCCGGGTGGCCTCCACAGAGACAATTTCTCTCCCAATGAAAAAAGCAGTCCACTTGGGTGCCAGACCAGCCTGTTCCACGCCTCTGTGTCTCCTACCAGTCTCAGTGTGCTTTCTTCCTTACTTCTCTAGTTGTAGGACTTCCATTCAGCCAGCTTTCCAGTGGTTCTGGATGATGGTTGTTCTGTAGTTTAGTTGTAATTTTGATGTGGTTGTGGGAGGCAGTGAGTACAGGCGTTAATTGTGATACACTGCCATCTTGGTTCCTCTCCCTGGGAGTCTTTTTAAATGCAGGTCCCTGAATGTTACTCTCAGAGATTGGGGCTCTGTTTCTTTAAAGTGCTCCCATAGACTGGATTGTGGGATCTACTTTAGGACAAATATTTTCCTTTTACAAGCAAGGGAACTGAGTCAATGGAACTGACTTTTTCTTTATTTTTCCTGCATTATGCTGGGAAGTCTACATGAGTATTATTTTTCTTTTTCAAGTGTCTTCCTTCAGAAACAACATGGTTATTCATTTCCTTTGCTTAGAACATTGCTGTGGCTCCTGTTTTAAAACACATAGGATTGTGTGGCTCAGTTGATGAGTGGATGGAGGTCACCAGTTTGATTCCCGATTAGGGCACATGCCTGGATTTCTGACTCAATCCCCAGCAGGGACATGCAGGACATAGCTGATCAATGATTCTCTCTCTTCGATGTTTTATCTTTCTCCCTCACCCTTTCTCTTTCTCTAAAATTAATAAATACATATTTAAAACACATAGGATTCACCCAGCCAAGGTGGCTCAGTGGTTGAGCATCAACCTATGAACCAGGAAGTCACAGTTCGATTCCTAGGAGGTCACAATTCGATTCCTGGTCCTTTCCGTCTCCCTTCCTTTCTGAAATCAGTGAAAATATATATTTATTAAAATAATAATAATAAAATACATAGAATTCTTTTAACTATTCTCAGAGTGACAGCACACCTTTGAGAAAAAAAAGAATGCTAAAATAATATGTTATATATTTTGAAATATTTGTTGGCTGAGAAATGTTACATTAATAGAATGATGAAAACTCTTGATTTATTACAAAAATTTTCAAAAATTATTTCTAATAAACAGATAATAATACATATTCATGTTTAGTAATGCAAACAACTTTAAATGTCCATATATGGATTAAATGACCATTAAAATAACAGTCAAGATATTCTTACACTTTAATCAGTTTCTTAGTCATTTATTTCTTTTAAAGTATTTTATTAATTATAAAATTAATATGGGTAATTGTGATACATAAGTAACAAAGTAAACTTAGAAAACTACTATTTTTGCTGTCAAAATTTTATACAATATAAAAGATAATGACACTTTATTAATGTAATATCTTAATTGATCATAACATTTTTCTGGCTTGAACACATTTTTCATTTAATTAGATTATTATACTCTTAGCAACATTTTTATGAACTTAAAAAAAAATTTAATGACATTTTTAGAGTAGTTTTAGGTTTACAGCAAAATTGAGCAGAAGGTATAGAGAGTTCCCATATATTCCCCCCCACACACACGTACAACCTCCCCTGCTATCAACCTCCCCCACCATCAACATCCCTGTAGTCCAGAGAGGTACATTGATTGCAATTGATAAACCTACACTGACACATCATTATCACCCAAAGTCTGTAGTGTATATTAGGGTTCACTCTTGATGTTGTACGTTCTCTGGGTTTGGACAGATTTGTATGTGGACATATTTCCACCTTATAGTATCATAAATAGAGTATTTTCACTGCCCTAAACATCCTTGGTGCTCTGCCTACTCATTCTTAGCCATTTCTAGTTCTAAAACTGTCACTGGTATTTTTCTGAAGAATGTGTTTTTTTTCAGTACCTTTTTATTATTGTGTGGTATGTGTTTTTTTCGTAAAATTTCTGAGATCTCCAAAGTTGTAATTTATGATTAATACATTTGAAATTCTTGTTACATTCAAATAACTCTTATTTATAGTGAAAACATATTTTTAGTTGAGAAAATATTTTATAGATGCCAAGGTATATGGTAAGGTCAGAGCAATTTATACTGCATGGAAGATATATACTCAATTCTATTTTTTTATATTGAAATAACTAAATATTTCAGCCTAAATATTTTACATACTGTCTCTCAGCTTCCATTCAGAGGAACATTTTTAACAGATATTTTTAAAGACAGAATTTACCATAAAAAATTTCCTGTATTATTATTTTTAATGTTTTAACAAATTTAAATGCTGAAAAAAATCCTGGATTTTTATTTTTGCTTCATTCTGGCACAGAATATCACTTTATCCAATTAAAAATGGAAGCACCATCCGAATATACTTCCTACATGTTGAGATATTCCAAATTCAATATTTTCCAAATCAAATCTTTGGTACTGTTTGAGTGATGATCACTTTATTTGTTTAATTCTGTCTTTGCTTTAATAATATTTCCATATCTTCTTGTTGGCAAGCTTTGTTTTTATTTATGGCAGTTCTTCATAAGCTTCAAAAGCTGCATAAGGGAACTTTCCATTCATCATATACTTTCATTAAAGATTTCCAATGGCTTTTAAATGAAATTCAATCAAATAAATAAATAAAAATTCAACACATGTAGGACACTTAGGTTGAGTCACAAAAGAATAATTCAAAGGTTTAAAAATGTCCAAAAGCTGATTGCTTATTAGAAGCAAGGAGATAAAGCTCATATCACTACGGCAAGGTTTTTTTGTTTGTTTATTTCTTTAATTTCATCATTAGCCTTGTCACAAAAATTTGGTAGTTATTTAGTTACTGTGTGTGTGTGTGTGTGTGTGTGTGTGTGTAAATTTTGATAACTCTAGTTTTTATTTTTATTGGTAAAACAGTATTGCTTGTTTGTACACATCTATAGCTTGTGCGTGTACCCAATCGACTCTAAGTACAGTTCTGCTCCGCTATTTTCATTCAGTAAGAACATAGTTTTTGCTTTGTGGCTGTGCATCACCAGATCAGTGGAAGAGCAAATATGTTTATGATCACTGTGAAACATTTTACTTAAATTTACAGTAACATTCAAAATAAGGTCCTGTTTCACTTTGGACAGGATGAACTCCCAAGGCTTTCCTGGGATCCCATGAGTTGGATTTTAAAAACCACAAATCCAATTTTAGGAAATAATTGAACTCATTGACTAGTTGAAGTATTAAGTGACAGTGGTATGTAAAACTGGCCCTTTTAGAAAACTGTTTGCAGCATTCCCAATTTGTTAGTAACAACCACTTACTTCACTTTGTAAGTTGGAAACAAGCAAAATTAATTGAGCATATGCAGTTGGTCTTCGTGCAAAGCCATTCTTTATGAAGGGCTTTGTAAATGCATATTCTATAGCTGTCGTCATTGTGGGCACATTCTTCTTTAAATATCCACTGACTTAAGTAGATGCTGATGCTTCTTCAGTGGCACATTTGTCCCTTCTGATTGTCAGGTGGTTGGTGATATTGCCATGATACCCTTTAATAAATAAGGGATATTTACCCTTAGTAGCAAGGGATTTGGATAGTAAATGCCAAACCTATTGTGTGCACATGACACTTCCATCAATCATCTAAGACACAGAAGGTTAGTACCTAACTTTTCACTAACCATACACTTTTAGTTCATTTAAAAAAAATTTTGGCTCATTGTTGCCTAAAGGATTTGCAAAATAAAAGCCTTGCCAAACAATAAAATATACAAATATTTGTACATTTATACAATACAATTACTGACAAAACCACTGCATATGACTACTCTACTTCCCATACTCTCTTTCCATTATGATTGGTCAGTGTCTGTGTACTGCACATAATTTATAAACACCTAACCTGTGATTTCCATTTTCCACTAACCCAGTGATGGGGGCATGGCATTTTCATCAAACTTAGAGGCTGATGCAAGGCTGGTACAATATTCACAAATCAATAAATGTGATACATCATAAACAAATTGGAAGACAAAAATCACATGATCATATTAATCGATGCAGAAAAAGCATTCAACAAAATCCAACACCCTTTTCTGATAAAAACTCAGCAAAGTGAGAATAAAGGGGTCATACCTCCACATAATAAAGGCCATATATGACAAACCTATAGCCAACATCATACTCAGTGGGCAAAAACTAAAACCATTTCCCCTAAGAACAGGAACAAGAGAGGGATGTCCGCTTTCACCACTCTTATTCAACATAGCACTGGAAGTCCTAGCCACAGCGATCAGACAAAAAGAAGAAATAAAAGGCATCCAAATTGGAAAGGAGGAAGTAAAATTCTCATATTCCCAGATGACATGATATTATACATAGAAAACCCTAAAGACTCCACCAAAAAACTATATTTAATAAATGAATTCACAATACAGCAGGATACAAAATTAACACCCAGAAATCGTTGGCATTTTTATACACCAATAATGGATTCTCAGAAAGAGGAACTAAAAATACAATTCCATTTTATATTGCATCAATTCTTTTGGGTATTTACCCAGAAATGAAATTGCTAGATTATATGGTAATTCTATTTTTAATTTTTTGAGGAACTGCAATACTGTTTTACATCTTACCAATGGGAATGTGCAACATGACAGCTTTATTTTATATCTGCTGGATTTTCTCAATCTAGCTTCTATATTTTCTATCTCTTCATTTGTATTTGCCATCTGTTCTCTGTGATACATTCTAGGGAGTTTTCTCAATTTTACCTTCCAGTTCACTGATTTTTCTCAGCAGCTGTCTTATTTATCCCTCCTCCTTTCTTAAAATGCCTTAATTATTTGAAACATACTTATTAGTTGTCTTTTAGAATGTTGTACTAAATCCAGCTCTTTGGGTGCTAACTCTTTAGTTCATGCCTCATGACTCCTTCTTATTTACTGTCATAGTTTATCATTATACTACTTTTGATGATGCAGGAAGCCCATGGACTATGGATTTTAGAAGTCTATAAAGAACTTACTTGTTTAATTTCTGCTTCTGGGACTTTCAAAGGTTATACACCATTTTTAAGTTAATTCCTTGGATAGGATTTCCATACGACACAGGTAGTATAATTTCCATCACTACACCAGTGTTTTCTACAGACTTGGAGTGTTTATATTTCAAATGCAACTTTTTTTCTTAGCCTATGACCTTAGCAGACAGCAGGCTTCCTTTCATCTTTTGCACTTTTATAATAAACTAGAGACCCGGTGCATGAAATTCGTGCACAGGGAGAGTGTGTCCCTCAACCCAGCCTGCACCCTCTCCAATCTGGGACCCCTCGAGGGATGTCCGACTGCCCTCTCACAATCCAGGACTGCTAGCTCCCAACCACTTGCCTGCCTGCCTGCCTGATTGCCCCTATTTGCTTCTGCCTGCCAAGCTGGTCACCCCTAACCACTCCCCTGCCAGCCTGATCAACGCCTAACTGCTCTCCTGCCGGCCCAATTGCCCCTAACTGCCCTCCCCTGCTGGCCTGGTCACCCCTAACTGTCCTTCCCTGCAGGCCTGGACCCCCCCAACTGCCCTCCCCTACCAGCCCAGTCACCCCTAACTGCCCTCCCCTGCAGGCCTGATCACCCCCAACTGTCCTCCCCTGCTGGCCCAGTATCCCCTAACTGCCCTCCCTTGCCAGCCTGGTTGCCCCTAACTGCCCTTCCCTGCAGGCCTGGTCCCCCCCAACTGCCCTCCCCTGCAGGCCTGGTCCCCCCCAACTGCCCACCCCTGCAGGCCTGGTCCCCCCCAACTGACCTCCTCTGCAGGCCTGATTGCCCACAACTGCCCTCCCTTGCAGGCCTGGTCCCTCCCAACTGCCCTACCCTGCTGGCCATCTGTGGCGGCCATCTTGTGTCCACATGGGGGCAGCCATCTTTGACCACATGGGGGCTGCCATCTTGTGTGTTGGAGTGACGGTCAATTTGCATATTACTCTTTCATTAGATAGGATACATTCTTGAAAATTTTCATGGGAAAAAATGTCATACTTTCAATGCTATGGTAGATGTTTTCAATAACTAACTTTTCATCTCAAAATTGCCCAAGAAGTAGGGTATTATTTTATTTTATTTACTTTCTTTTTAACCTTTATTGTTGAAAGTATTACAGATGTCCCGTTTTTCCCATTGACCCTTGCTAGCCTGCCTCTGTCCCTACCCCCCTCCAGGCCTTCACCAGCCTATTGTCTGTGCCCATAGGTTATGCACATATGCATACAAATTCTGTAGTTGATCTCTCCCTACCCACCCATCCACCCCGCCTTCTCTCTGAGATTCCCAAGTTTTCAGTGGGAGCCCCCCACAGCTGAGATATCCCTCCAGACCTTCAGCTGCTGTCTGTGGGAGCCTGGGTAGCCCTCTTGCACCTCCACACTTCCTACCAGTCTCCATGCAGTCGCCACTTTCTGTTCTTGATTATCGGGGTTCTCTCCAGCTAGTTTTCAGTTGATTATTCAGGATGGTTTTTCTGTATTTTAGCTGTAATTCCAGTTTGGTCCTGGGAGAGTGTCAGTGGTCCTGGTAGAGTAGCTTCCAGTTTGGTCACGGTAGAGTAGCTTCCATTTACTCTACCGCCATTTTGGAACTCTCTAGGGCATTATTTTAAATTTAGTTTTATATTTCTGATTAACCTAAGAGGGAAAGTGATTGGACCCTCTTGCTATATCCACCACCCCCTGGACTTCTACAGCAACCCCACACAAAGCAGCAAGTTCAACAAAAGTTTGAATGTTGTCCAGTGATTCCCAGCTGATATTTAATGGTAGAAATTCACTGAAAAAAATTAACTAAGCTCTTGGGTTTGCATATGAATTCGAAGGTAGCTTGGAAGTTTGGTGTTCTTTTTTAAACTATGGTTTCCCCCCAGCCCTACAGCTTCTTGTGAAAAGTCAAGATGCCTCTGTTTTGGGTGTGGCTCCCAAATTTGCTTTTGTAAGTAGTGTGACTCATGTGTTGGGTTCACTTAATATAAAGTTGTAGGAAGTTGTGGGAAGTGAGCTACTTAGCAGGAGAAAAATATAGTACTTTGGGGGTTTCTAATGGCTTTCCTGAGACTAGGTGTCTGCTGAGCTGAAACAGCATTAGCACTTTGAAGGGCGTGTTCTGTGCCTGATCGAAAATCTGAAGCTAGAATCATCTGACGACTTCCAGTCAGAAGGAAGGAAGCTGACCGTGATTGAACACGCATCATAATTGGGTTCTTGAACCTGGTGCTTTGCATACATTATTGTGGGGTTTTTTTTTAAATCCTCGTAAAAGTCCCATTTTATAAATAAGCTGGACTAAGGTTTAGAAAGTTTGACCGTTTCATTCACAGTCATATAAGCAGTAAATAGGTAATGGAGCTGGGATTTGAAAGCTCAGATTCTTTCTGAATCTACCAGGCTGTACAGTAAAGACATAAATTCAAGTCACTGCTGGGAAAGGATGTGAAGGGCTTAAATTAGCAACTATAATACCTTATAAAATGAAAGAGAAATTCTATTTGATGAAGGGAACTTTTTTCTAGTAAAAATTGTTATCACTTTGTCTGTACTTCCCATATCTGACATTCTGTCTTCATGGGGAGGCTGGGCCCTGGGTGAATATCCTGGCGTTCCATGAATCTTACTCGTCTCTGAGCTAGTCCTTTGGTCCTTGTAGGAAACTGAATTCGGATGCCCAGAATGAGCCTCAGTAGACATCACACTGGTGTGCTGTTTTATGAGTGAGCACTTCAGAGCTAACTCCCAAGAGCTGTAACTCGCCCGGTTCTAATTATAACTTGTCCTGGGCTTCTCCGATCATCGGTTTGTCTCAATGTTTCCAGGGACAGATTAGGTCAGCAGTCCTCTATCTTGTGATTCTTAGGTGCTCAGCTAATTCGAGCTGTTCTTTGTGGAAGTGGAGAAGAGAGTGACCTGCCATCAAGAATTTGAGTGGTGCCTCTAAAGTTTTCACAGTAATTTGACAACGCCTCTTAGTAAGTGCTCTCAGGGTTCCGATGGTGGAGGTTGGCAGTCCTGCTTCAGGTTTCAATGCTAGAGGGCACATATCCTTAAGGGGCTTTGACATCATGAGGATATGCTTACCCCACGGCTGAGATGGTGGTGATGCATGATAGACTTTAGACCCCACAGAGCCAGAAACTCAGGGAATGTCACAGGAAATAGCAGTGGATGAAACAGAGGGCAGAGCCAGAGCAGGAAAGAGAGATAAGATGCCATCTGACCTGTGGAAACTGGCAGAACTCCTGCAAGTGCAGGTGGGCCACCTCCTGGTGACTCTTGGGAGTAATTGGGGAGACACTGCTGGCAGCTAGTAGTCCTGCAAAGCCGATAAGAACAAGAACCTCTGAAACACGGGCTACATGGACACAGAATGCTGGACTGAAAGGGACTGAGAGGTTCTACATTTCATCGGCACACTTCACAGCCCAGCCACAGCCCAGAGAGGCCAAGTGAGTTCCCAGCATTACGCAGCCACTTAGAACCCACTACTTTTCAACCCCCAATTGCTATCTTCAATGCACAACAAATATCTAAGTCTTTTCTCCCAAAATGAAAGGTTTTCTTGTGTTTAAAATTCAGATTACTAAACATGAGGGGCTTTTTGGGGTCCTTTTAAATGACATGGATGTGTGATTCAGTAGTATGTCTCCAACTGCAGGATCTTCAGAACCTGTTACCACATCTAAGGCTCTGGATCGTACTGCTCACACCAAAATTTTTATAGAGGGCTCAGAGCAAATTCTGAAGGTGAATCTGCACCGAGACCTTCCCTCTTCCGTCCTATTGCTCCTACTCTATCCCCCGACATGCCTCATCCTCACTGACTGAATCACTGGTCCAGACAGCTTATGATGGGGTGGGGAGAAGAAGGAACCAGAAAAAGGGCAGAGGGACCTGGGGGCAAATCTCAGTCTGAGTCACACTTGAAAGAGACCAAGACTATATGCTGAGCGCAGAGAGTAAAAGTCAAAGCAGAACCAAACTTGGAGCAAGGGTGGGACAAGCTTCTAGGAAAAATGGAGCAAAGGAGGAGGGTGTAGGGAAGGAAAAGCAGAAAGATTTCCTTTTAAGCGCTAACACTTATCAGAGGCTGGGTGCACGAATTTGTGCACAGGTGGGATCCGGCTGACTCCGCCCCTGATCAGAGAAGGAGGGGCTGTTGGGGGCGGGGCTGGCGGGGGGAGGGGCCTCGGACAGTTGGCCTGCCAGCCCGCACCCTGGTCAAACTCCCGGTCGAGGGGACAATTTGCATATTAGCCTTTTATAATATAGGATGGGAGCTCCCAGAGCAGGTCAGGGGTCAAGCTTCGTGGGGTTGTTCAGTGATGGGCCAGTGGTATCTGCTCTGGACAACAAAGGGGAAGTCAGTGCACTGGATATTTGCAGCACATGGCAATATCACCAAATGGTTCATCAAACACAATTTTTCTTTCATATTTTAAGGTATTGGAGTTGCTAATTTAGGCCCTTCACATACTTTCCCAGCAGCAAATTGAATTTATGACTTTACTGTACATCTGCAGACTGTTTCATCTCCAACCCTTATGGCTGGAGACCTTGGATAAGTCCCTTATTTCTTGAGTGTCTCATTTTCTCAATTTGAAAAATGGCATGAAAACCCATACAGATTTTGTGAACATTAAATGTAATAATGAAGGAACTTTCTCTAGAACCATGCCTGGGACACAGGCAGCATTCAGTAAATGTAAACTGTTTATTACACTGCTATCCCTGATTTTGGACAATTGCCAGGAGCAGCTTGTCAATGAATTGTGAGCAGCTTGGGGTGTCCATGAATTGTAAGCATGAGGATCAGATTTAAAAGGCCTTAGCAAACATGGGGTTAATTGGACAACTCTTCTTTTTCTGACAATACCTGTAAGGTGTTTTTAGTCTGAGTATCTAAAAGAAAACTTTAAGGTATGTTTTGAACCTAGTTGCTGGAGAGGGAGGGATGCTCTCAAAAACAATGTGGATTTCATAAAAGCAGCCTCCACCTAATCCACACTGGCGCTAAGTGGGGGCTTTTGTTTAAACCACTGTGCCACTTAATGACCTTGCTCTATGGTTATTTTTAGTCTGTAAACTTTTGAAAAAGCCTCCGCTGTTCTGGAAGTGGGAATGGTGGGGTGAGGGGGGGGGGGGCGGGGTTGGGGCGCGGGAGGGAGGGAGGAATGGGAGAGGAAAGGTTTGGACCAAGCAAGCTTTGGACCTCATATTGTGTAACAAACTGCTGTGTGCAGATGGGGAGGAAGGTGGCAGATGGGGATTGAAGATGCAAGGTGCCCTCTTCTTTGAACTCTACCTTGTTGCCTTCCTTGGACCTGGCAGCCTGTGAGTCCACCACTCACCTCCAAGCCTCTCACCCAGAGGCTCTTGATTCACTCCTAGCCTTAGTACTTCAGGTCCAGGGGAAGTGGAAGTGTCTTATGCTTCCCTCCTATCCCTTTAAGATGTATGCTCCCTTGCTAACTACCCTCTCTCTTCCACTCCCTCTCTCTCTCTCCCATCCCGCTCCTCAATGCCCAGCCTGCTGGTCAGACCTCATTCTCTGAGGACTCAAACCTCTGCTTTTCTCAGTGGCTCTACTTCCAGTTGGACACTTGTCCAGCTCCTTAATTCCTTGGTTCCTTGATCCGCTCATGTCCAGTGACAACCCCTCCCCTCTACCTCAGTCACCCACTCATCTGTTCATTCCCTGGACACCACCCTCTCCAGAAAGTAGATGACCTTCAGAATCTAGATGTCAACACCCTTCTCTCAGACCATCACCTCCACTTTCATTTCACCTCCTCTATCATTTTACTTTAACTCAGAGATAAAACCTTTGACTCCCACTGATCTCTCCCCACACATCAGCCCTTTTTTTTTTAAATTCACATTCTATCTTGTCCCAGCATAGATTTCATGGCCTACCATTATAATCATTCTCTTGAAAATACCACCAACCCTCTTGTCTCACCCTGTGTCCTATTCATGTGGCAAAACTCCAACTCCTTCATGAATCCAATATCCTGCCTTCTATCTTCTCTATACTTATATCTGAACATTGGACATTGTAGGAGAAAAATCAAACAATGAAGTTCACTGGTTTCAGTTAAAATTCATAACCATGAGTCTCAAAAGATGTCTAGCAATCACACCACTTCCCTCTACAAGTCCAGCCTTCCCAGTTTCCAAGGTGACAATTCTGTACTCAAAATACAGGCTCTTCTACTTGTCTCTAGGCGTGTCTCCCCCGTACTACACTCAGGGAAAAAAGTGACCAAACATGAACTAACTTCGTTTCATTACTTTTATTTCCCTAAAGTAAAAACTGCAAACCTATCTGCATGATATTCATCTTCGACTAGCCTCCTGTTTCAAAGCACCGAGTGTCCTTCATCTAACCAAGGGCTCCTCTGCCCTGTCTCCTCTCATCCTCTCAAGGACTTTGATACTAACTCCTTTCCCGCCTGTATCTCTAATGTTTCACTTTCTACCATGCTATCCCCACCTTTTTTAACTGAACAATTCTCCACCAGTTCTTACCCTGTATTCTGTCTCACATCTTTTTCCTTTTAATCTTCAACTCATTTCAGTCTCGCTTCCATCTCACTCCTTAAGTAAACTTGTTTTCATCAAAGTCATCTATGACCTTGAAGTTCAGGAGATACTTTTTGATCTTCTTTATCCAGTTGAGCATCCTCTTCTTGAAATGTTTCCCTTTCTTGACTTCCTCTGACATCACTATTTGGGTGTTTTTTCTCATCCCTCACTATTCTACCAATAGAGTGCCAAGGTTCAGTCCTGGGCATTGTCTCCCTATATCTACACATTCATCTCAGAGCTTTAAATGCCATCTCTGTTGGCATAGCTATCTCTGTGCCGATGGCTCCCAAATTTATGTGTCCCACCTTGACAGCTCTTATGAGGTCCAGACTCTAATAATAATATTAACAATAACAACAACCAAAGAAACTTACACTCAACTATTCACCACATACTAAATCTACTTGATGCACTTTACATGACTGAGTCATTGATTCTCATCACATATTTTTGAAGTAGATACACCATTATCCCACTTAATAGATGGAGAAATTGAGACACAAATCATCTATGTATCTTTCAACCCACAATAGATAAATAGTAGATGTGGAATTTTAAGCTAAGCAACTGAGTCTATCTACTATACCAAAATGTTGATACCTATTCATCTAACATATTTTCATGACATGTTACTCAAGACAGAAATCTGAAAGCCACTTTGTATTATTTTTTCTCTCTCCACATTTAAGCTCTTCAGAATTCCTGGTCATTTTAGCTTAAAAATGCACCTTGAATCCAAGTACTTTCCATTTCTCCTACCACAACCTAGTCCAGGGTTTTCTACTTCGGCATCATTTGGCATTTGGGGCTGGATTGTTCTTTGTTGTGTGGGGCTGTGGTGTGAATTTTTAGGATCTTTAGCAGAATCTCTGGCCTCTTCCCACTAGATGCCAGTAGCAACCCCCATCACGACCAGCAAAAATGTCTCCCTTGCCAAGTGCCTCTTGGAGGGCAGAGAGCCATTAACTTAGTCCAGCTCTTACTATCTCTTGACTAAACTATACTAGTCTCCTACCTGACCTTCTTGCTCCAAATTTCATTTCTATTTTTCTTTTGTTATCAGCAAAATAAACAGAAAATGCAAATAAGATTGTTATTTCTCTGTCTAAAATGCAGTGTTTCCTATTGAATTTAGAAAAAAAAGGTTTAAGACATACCTGATTTTTAAAAGGTTTGAATGATCTGGCTCTGCCAAATTCACCAGTCCTGTCTCATATTGTCTTCCCCTTTGCCTCACCCACATAGAACTCTTTCAGCAACTTGAATCCACACCACATACACACATCCCATATACCACACACACCACACCACATACACACTTCCCACACAGCACACACACCACACCACACCACACCACATACGCACATCCCACACACCACACACACCACACCACATACACACACACACCACACACACAACACAACACACATACCATACCCCACCAACACCACACACACATCCCACACATGCACAAACACCACATATATGCACACCACATACACACACACCACATACACACACACCACATACCTCCCATACCTGCCATACACACCACATACACCACACACACACACACACACGACACATCTCACACATACACACCACCTACACATATACACATTCCAAACATGCACATACACCACATACCCTACTCACACCACACACAACACACATACTACATACCACACACACTCCCACACCATGCACACACACATACACCACACACATACATACCACATATGCACATAATTCATACACCCACATGCAACCCACATATATGCCACACACACCACACACAAAATATACCCCACACACACCATACACACATGCACACACAGCACACATATACACAGACCATGCATGTTACTCCAACCTGACTCTGCATTTCATATACTTGGCTCCTTGGCATCCTTCAGGCCTCTGCTTTAACATCACCTTCACGGAGAGACCTCTAACCACTCTACGCAAATATGTTCCCCCTTGCTCCCTCCCATTATTCTCCACCACGCCCTGCACCTGCTTCCTTTTTCATGTCACTTGTAGGTATGTATTGATTTCTGCATTTTCTCTCTCCCACATTAGACTGTCAGTCCCATGAGTGCCTGGGCCATGGCAGTGTTGTTTACTGTGGCGTTTCCGACCCCTGGCTCAGGCCTGGCACATGGACACTCCGTTCATCACTCAGTGGAGAGGCTGGTAAGTGCCAGCCGGTTAGAGTGGATGAATAACTTCTCACTCCTTGGGAATAACGATGAGTAACAAAGGAGACTGAAGCCGTAAGCAGGCGTATAATCAGAGCCCACGTGGTTTGTCTTGGAAAAAGGAAATCCTAGCTGGGCTACCACTGTGCATTCTTGAGCTGTGAACTGGTCTCTCCCAGGTCAGGCTTGTTATTTCTGGCGCCAGTTGTCCACCACTGGCTAAGCCCTTAGTAGCCTGGTTTTCCCCCTTTCAGTATGTGGTTAGTAACTTGGGGGAAGTACCCCATTATCAGTTGTCCTGGGCCCCACATTCAGGATGTTAGGAAACAGAAATTAATCATAACTCTCTTGGAAGCGTTTCAACAGCTGTGGTTTTTGAGGAAGTTGGCTCTTTTAGAGCCAGTGTGAGAGAAGGGGAGATGGACAGCAAGGAGAGTGTTCTGTGCCCACCTTCTTGGAGTACATGTGCAGCATCCCCTAGGGCATGTCTATGGTGCATGTGTGTGCTCACATGTGTACACATGTGGGCGTGCCTGTGCATACACTTGAGCCCTTATGTGGACTTGTCATAGCTGAAACTGGAAGAGTCCTTAGGTAATATTTAGCCCAACCTTCTCATTTGATAGCAGGAAGGTGAGGCCCTGAGGAATTTGACTTACCTAATGTCACTCGGCCAGTTCATGGAAGAGCTGGATTCAAACAAAACTAAAGCCTCTTTCTACCATATCTCACTGTCTGAAAGGTTCATTTCAAAATGAAACATTTGATTTTTTTGATTAAAGAATAATATGTAGATGAAGATTCAGAACTGCCATACTGGGTGCTCTGGGCTTGGTTCACCCAGAGAAGGCACCCCTTCCAGCTTTCTTTATAAGAGCAGCACTTGGCAGAGGCCATTGTCAGAAGGAGCCCATCTGTAGATGAAATCCCAGCCTTGTCCTCTGACCTCAACCCCATCTTTGCATCCCTACCCTGTTGGTTTGTTTGGCTTCAGCCATGACTTATCAACCACCACCTGGCCTGCTGGGGCCCCTCCTCCAGCCCCTTGATGTGGTCCCACCTTAGCCACTCAGCCAATGCCCGACATGACTCCAGCCTAGTTCTTGCTTTTCCTGAACACATATTAGTCATGCTGAGTACCTGTGGACCCGACTGACCCTTCAGCCCTTTTTCTAAAAACTCACCTATCAGCCCAAGCACTGCCTTCACCACCAGAATACAAGAGCTCATGCTAACCCCACCTTTCTTGTTAGCCTCCCCCTTCCTTGGAAGTACTGAGAGGAGTGGCCACCACACAGAGGCAAGGGCATTTCCCATAGGTGCAAACTGGCTTCCGTTTTTCACTGACCTGTTTTACAGTGTGTTAAAAGGGGGCAATGGTTACAGCATTGGCAGTATCCACAGCATGTCTTCCTAAGATGTGATTTTATTATTGGTTAATCTTTACCTGAGGATGTTTTTCCTTTGATTTTTAGGGAGAGTGGTAGAGAGAGGGAAAGACAGAGAGAAATATTGATGTGAGAGAAACACATTGATTGGTTGCCTCCTGCATGCACCCCGACCAGGGCCTGGCCCAGGGAGGAGGAGCCTACAACCAAGGTACGTGCCCTTGACCAGAATTGAACCTGGGCCCTTTGGTCCACAGGCCGACGCTCTATCCACTGAGCCAAACTGGCTAGGCCCTAAGATGTGATCTTGACAGTTCTTATTTGCTATGTCCCTGGAGCTGCTCTGGTCTTTGCATTTTCCCAGCCTCACTCTCCTGCCTTCCTGTTTGTTCTGTGAACTTACCGAAACCCTTCCAATAAACTTATTTTTTACTTCAGTTAATCCAGTGTTGATTTATGTTGCTTGTGCTTAAGGACTTTGGAGCATACAACATAGGTGAGGTAAATTAACCTTCCTCAGAAGTCTTCTGTATGGGATATAGAAACTCTCAATGGCTCACTTAAGTCACTGGTTGTAGAAAACAATTGGCGGGGGGGGGGGGGGGGTGGCCTGCAGATGAACTTATATAATCTACTAGAGGCCCAGTGCATGAAATTCATGCATGGGGGGGGGGGGCGCCTCAGCCCAGCCTGTACCCTCTCCAATCTGGGACCCCTTGAGGGATGTCTGACTGCCTGTAGGACAACCCTCTTGCAATCCAGGACTGCTGGCTCCCAACTGTTCGCCTGCCTCTGTCTGATTGCCCCTAACAACTTCAGCCTGCCAGCCTGATCACCCCCTAACCACTCCCTGCCAGCCTGATCAACACCTAACTGTTCCCTGGGCAGCCCAATTGCCCCTAACTGCCCTCCCCTGCCAGTCTGGTCACCCCTAACTGTCCTCCCCTGCAGGCCTGGTCGCCCCAACTGCCCTTCCCTGCTGGCCCGGTCACCCATAACTGCCCTCCCCTGCAGGCCTGGTCACCCCTAACTGCCCTCCCCTGCAGGCCTGGTCTCCCCCAACTCCCCTCCCCCTGCTGGCCTGATCGCCCCCAACTGCCCTCCCCTGCTGACTTGGTCTCCCCCAACTGCCCTCCTCTGCTGGCCCAGTCACCCCTAACTGCCCTCCCTGCTTGCCTGGTCCCCCCAACTGCCCTCCCCTGCAGGTCTGGGTCCCCCCCCCCACAACTGCCTTCCCTTGCTGGCCTGGTCTCCCCCAACTGCACTCCTCTGCTGGCCTGGTCACCCCTAACTGCCCACAGCTGCCCTCCCTGCAGGCCATCTTGTGGCGGCCGTCTCGTGTCCACATGGGGGGGCAGCCATCTTTGATTACATGGGGGTGGCCATCTTGTGTCTTGGAGTGACAGTCAATTTGCATATTACTCTTTTATTAGATAGGATGTGCTCCAAGGAAGTAAGAGGAGTTGTAAGTATGGATGACTGTTTATCCTCAGGTCTGCGTGACTACATAAATAATATTGCTTGAATGAATGAATGATTGAATAAATGAAATCTTCAAAGAAAAGTTGGCTCACCTTGGAGTTTCCTTTCCAGGTGGAGAACATAAGTTGCAAATGACTGTACCTACTTATCTGTGTATCATTATGATACGATTTAACTAAGAGCCTCAGAGTCTTAATTAACAGCAAAAATACTTTTTATCCAATAAATGTCTTGAGATGGGAAGAGAATTTGATCCTGGAATTCCTGATTCCTTAAGCTCTGCTTCCTTGATAGGTTCTGGAAGGAAGAATCCGAAGAGGGATTGATTTGCCTGTGGCCTCATGAATCATTTTAATTGTCTAGCACTGGGCTTACATCATCTTCATGGCTCAACCCTGAAAGAGGTTTCTGTACTACTGAGAAACTCTCCCGAGTTAAAAACTAATTCCCAAATAGGATTGCACATTTTGCAAGGCATTGGAGGATCTGCAGTGCACCATCAGGAAGCCCCATGCAATGCAAATTCTTCTTTGAGACCTGCTGTCTAGGTAAGCTGACTTCCTCGGGGCCCTGTTGCAACCATAGTCCCAACAGCATCACTTCAAGTGGAACATCATTTTATCCACAAGGGACTGTTTCACACACCCTCTGTCTTTGTTTTATTTTGTTTTATTTTGTTTTGTGTTTTGTTGTTGTTGTTTGGTGTGTTTTATGCCAGTGGTCTTGCAATGGGCAGGCATGGGTATCCCTTCTAAACCCTAGAGATAGCATTTTCTCTAAAGTCTAAGTCAGGACATGAAGAAGTTCCAGATGACAAGAAGACATTCCCTCTTCTGGAAAATAGACTAAAGAATTTCTCAGTGAATTCCTCCCCGCAGGCTGGCACAGAGCGACTCATCGGCTTTGTAGAGTTTTAAAGGCACAGGCTGCTGCACCTGCTTCCTTCTGCTTCCTAAATCAAAAAGCCATGCACATCCTGGCAGAGGGACACCTGAGGGCGTGTGGGGGTCGATGCTGGAAATCCACAGGGAACAGGCTTGGTCTTGACCAGAGAGGTAGGAGTGTGGGGGAGCATTCTAAATGAATTCTGAGTCACTGGGAAACTGATTTTTCCAGCTGAGGAAGGATCTAAAGACTAGATCCAGAGTGGGTGGGGAGATAGGGGAACTTATATGCATATATGCATAGCCAGTGGACACAGACAATAGTCTGGTGAAGGCCTGGGAGGGGCGGATGGGGGGGCATGGCGGGGGTCAATGGAATAAAAAAGGACATCTGTAATACTTTCAACAATACAACAATAAAGATAATTTTTTTAAAAAAAGAAAAAGAATAGATCCAGAGAAAAGTGTTGGGAGATAGGAACACCTAGTGCAGGCTGCTCAAAATAGGAACTTGGGAGTAATTAAGAGAGCAATCTGATTGGTTTTGATGAGTAGCATCTTTCTCGTTTGTAATGCATCACCTTCACTTTTGCGTCTTAAATGAGCTGCCTTGCACGGATCTGATAAAGGGATAAAAGCACTTATACTTAACATAGAAATGTGAGAACTTTCATCTTCATCTGACCACAGGTAAATCTCACACTGCTTCTTTCTGGGGCTGGGAGGACAGGAGTAAAACTCACTTAGCTACCAAACACAGAGAAAACCGTGGCTCATCTTTATGGCTCATTGTTAGGTTTCCCACTTCCTGCCCAAGTGGCGAAGCTAAGATGACCCTGACTGCTGCGGTCTGTTTTCCTTTTACAGAGCCATTTCTCTAAGGATCTTGAGTCTTATTTTCATCGTGGACGAGTGTTTTCTTTTGTTGACCAGAAGCCTGAGATAGAGGAAAGAATGGATCCTGAAGGGCCTCAATTCCTAAAACACTGCTATCTTCCGAATGTTTGTAGATCAGGCATCAGAGGAGTGATAGAGATGTTAGGAAGATGAGGAGGGAACCTCCTAGTAAGAGCCTGTTTTCATACCCAGTGGCCCAGACCAACCAAGATCTGGGTAGAGACAAGGGTAAAATAAGACTGTGTTTTGGAAACTGTGGTAAGAAGGAGGCAATGAGTCAGTGCTTACTCTCCTCAGAAAAAATATATTGCTCACTGGGGAGGCCGTGGGGCAAAGCCTGTACGTGTATCTGGAGGTGGGGTGGGAAGGGCAGATCAGCACATGGGAATTTGGAGGGAATGGAGTTGGGGTGGGGGGTGGCAGGGAGAGAATGTGAATGAACAAAAGGTGGGAAAACACATTGGGGAAATGGTACTGAGAGTGGGTCTCTGGGGTGGGAGGAGCTGTCAAAACAGAAGCAGAACTCCTGCGCTGAGCTGATAGTGAAGGGAGATTTGCAGATTGGGTGGGAAACCCACAGACCTTTTTTTTTAATTGTGTGCGTGCTTCTAATTTTAATCCAATATGTATGAAACAAATGTGGTTGAGAGCAGTGTAGTCTTGGTGACTTAGGGCTATAATTAATGTCCAAGTTTAGGGTTGACCACACACAGCATACCTGGAAACAGGCCTTTGTTTATCAGTAGCTGAAATAGAAGCTGAGTCACAGAAGTGACACAAACATAGCGGGTGCCTGTCTCAGACCTCCTGCTTCTCTGGGGGGTTAATGAACTTTGCCTTTTCTTGCTCAGGCCTGGAGATCTCCTCTCTGATGATCTCTACCCACTTTGCTCAGGGATGATCCCGGGATGGTCCTAGATACCAGTGACTATATGTGTATGTCTGACTGACTTTCTGAGTTGAACTATAGGGCATTTCATCAACTAGAATGTCAATAATTCTACTCACTGTTCTAAACTGGTGATTGAAGAGGGTTCAGTTTCCAACCCCCAGATTTGCTTCAATTGCATTTCATCTGTGCTTGAAGGGAAGGGGGAGGAAGACTCCACCTGCTTTGGAAAAAGACACGTGAGCTTTTCCCACCTTGTGGTAAACAACTACCATCATTATCCACCCTACTCCCTGGCCCGAGCCCTGGTAAGAGTAGGAAATAGGCTGAAGTGAGGAGTACTACTGTCTCAGTGACTCAAAGGCCATTAAAAACAGTGGGATGGATTTAGATCTGTAAGTAATGGTAGGTCATCCCCTATTCTCCATAGTCTTTCTATCACAGATAGGAAAGACCATGAGAATGCCCCAGTGAAAGTGCACCTACATCAGGGGAATTCAAGATGATCCCTTGGGGGCAAGAAGAAAACAATACAGTCTCTATTATATTTATTTCTTATCCTTTTAAATGTCCTATTTTTGTGTATATATGTGTTTTATTCATCTATCATCTATCATATGTCATCTATCTATCTATCTATCTATCTATCTATCTATCTATCTATCCAGCCTTCCTTCAAGAGGCCCATTGAGCAGCATTTTTGGAACTACAAATTCCTGAGAGATTTTATTTCAGTAGTTTTCAGGGGAGTCCTAGGAAACCATCGTTAAGTGACTCATTTATTTTCATTAAGGAAGCTTTTCTTAAATAAATCTGACACAAAATTCTAACATGTAAAACAGGTAAGATGGACTGCTCTAGCCTTGGCTGGTGTTTCTCAGTGGTTAGAGCATCAGCCCTTGCACTGAAGGGTCATGTGTTTGATTCCAGTCAAGGGCATGTACCTGGATTGCAGGATCAATCTCTGGCCCTGGTTGGGGGTGTGTGCAGGAAGCAACCAATCGATGTGTCTCTCTCACATTGATGTTTTTCTCTCTCTCACTCTCCCTCCCTCCCTTCCAGTCTCTCTAAAAATCAATGGGAAAAATATCCTCAGGTGAGGATTAACAAACAACAACAACAAAAAGATGGGCTGCTCTTTTGAAGGAGGACTGGAGACAGGGCAGGGCAGTGGTCGGCAAACTCATTGGTCAACAGAGCCAAATATCAACAGTACAATGATTGAAATTTCTTTTGAGAGCCGAAAACCGACTTCTGCGCATGGGCCATGAAGTTCAGTCGCACTGTATGTGCGCACCTGCATGTGGTATTTTGTGGAAGAGCCACACTCAAGGGGCCAAAGAGCCGCATGTGGCTCACGAGCCGCAGTTTGCCGACCACTGGGGTAGGAGATGGCCCAGCTCCCAGGCTTTCCCTTTCATTTGCTCTCCCCTCTGCTCTCCAGACTGTGTTAACTTCCATTTGGAAACCACCGTGGTAGCTTATGAAACATACATCTTTGAAGATGAACTGGCTCATGTCTGAAACCAGACTAACAGGACATGGCCCCGTTCTCAGGTTTGATCTTGTATTTCCCACTAGTTGGTCCATCCCAGCCTCTTCTTCATGCCACGTGCTAAACACCCACTCACAGCCCAGGCTAAGAGCAGGGACTGACTCCCTCCTCCTGAGAGAAGAGGCTTTCCCAGGCCATATTCCACCTCCCCATCGCTGCTTCATTTTTCTCAGCAGTGACTTCCCAATAGTTATTGGTCAATACTCTCTCCCTGAGTATTCCTGTTCATTACAGAGTATGACCAGACCTCTGCAAGGATCTCTCATCTTATTGCAGATGTGCAATTAGAGATTTTTCTGACACTAAATGAAATCCCACATTCTAGGCACACCTCATGCTTTAGCTAATGCAGTTATGGTCATAATTTTCTTTCTGATTTTGCTGACTTAGAGATGGCCTATTTCTCAAGGGCACTTCACACGGTACTTTATAGAGTTTTGTTATCTTCATGAACTACCTTGAGGGGCAAATATCCTCTTAGAATTATGGGGGTATATGGGATGTGGCAGATAGAGATACATCACTCCAACTGGCCTTCAAAAAGGACTCTGCCCAGCTACTCGGAGGGTAGCTAGCTGACAGCCTCCCCAGTAGCAACTCTTGAACCAGACTACCACAGAGGAATCTCTCATTGAAAAGTAAACATCTTGGTCCATAGGTGACACCTAGGCCATGGTCACGTGACCTTGTCTAACCCAAAAGAACAGGATAAAGGCAAGCACTAAACATGTCTATCACAGCAGCCTCCCAGTGTGCCAGAAAATTCCATTAATTATTGTCAGGGTAAATTTCAAAAGTTCTCTTACTGTATTAATTGATTAATACCCATTATCACCCAATAGAATATAAATCATGAATTAGTTTGTCAGTTTTGGTTTTGTTGCTAATACTTTGAAGGAATGAAAAGCCATGGGGGAAACACACTTGAAGATCCCTTCTTAATAGAAAGTGGCCCAGGGACTTGGCCAGCCAGGACAGAACTGCGTGGGAGATGCTTGGGAGGCCCCTTTCTGGAGATGGATGGCAGGTGAGGGCAGGGAGGGTCTGAAGGAGAAGACCTTCTCAGGGAAGAAGGGCATCGAGAGATGGTAGAGGCTACCCATGACCAACTTCCTTGAATTCCCCACTTTGCCCCCAGCTGCCCAGGTGAGCAAAGCATCTTTCAAATGTCTGTGGGTGTCATTTGAATGATACCACGTCTTATCAAACCTTTGATCTTATGTTTGTCTCCGACCTGCCCTCCCTTTTCGCTCCCTCCCCACCCCCACCACACTGCTTTGAAAATGTTAAGTTGCTTGCGTAGACGATTGGGTTTCCTGTCACACTTTGGTGTCTGCTATGCTGTGGAGACCGACAGAGCAGAGATACGCACTGTAGAAGGAAGTCACGCTTGGTTTCAGCGCAAATTGACTTATTAGATCCTTGACATTTTCTAGGCTGCTACTTCCGGCAGCCTGGCACATGTGGGCTGGCCGAGGCTGGGAGCTTTGTTAGCATTTTCGAGTTGAGTGTTTACCCAAGCCCTGTAAGCCATCTGGGTCTGTGGAATGGACTTAGCCCCCTTCTCCTTTGAGTTCTTCCACCTTTTCATTCTGAGCTGAAAATATTCGTGAAGAGCCACTTCTGCCCCTCGCGGATATTGGATGTTTACTCTCGAACTGAGAAGTGTTACAAAGTGGGGGTCGGATTAGAACAGAACGAAGTCTAAGGGTCTGGCCAATTTACGCTATTAGAATTTTTCTTCAAAAATGGGCTAACAGACATGTGGCTTTCTGGTCCACTGCATGACTCCAGAGTCAGACTGCTTGGGTTCATATGCTGACTCAATCATTTACTGAGGATGTGGCTGTAGGCAGATTATTGAACCTCTCGGAACCCAAGTTACTTTAACTTTAAAACAAGGACAATTTTATCTACTCAATATTTGTGTGTGTGTGTTAATCTTCACCCAAGAATATTTTTTCACTGATTTTTAGAGAGAGTGGAAGGGAGGGGGAGAGACAGAGAGAGAAAGAAACATTGACGTGAGAGAGACACATTGATTGGTTGCCTCCTGCACAAGGCCGTTCCAGGGCCGGGGGTTGAGCCTGCAACCGAGGTACATGTCCTTGACCGGAATGGAACCTGGGACCCTTCAGTCCATGGGCCAGCACTCTATCCACTGAGCCAAACCAGCTAGGGCTCATCTACTCAATATTGAAGCCCATAAAGAGGACTCAATAAAATATGAACTATTCTTGTTTTGTTATGCTCTAAACAGATTTGGGGAGAGAGATCTGCTAATGTCGATGACTAGCTTTGTTATTGTCAGTAATAATATCATACCATCAAGTATGAGGTACCGGCATGTACTTCAGTTTCCATATCCATAAAATGGGACTGATGTTACTGACCCTTCTTTCCTTACTGGATTATGAGATGCATCAAATGAAGTAAGAGATGCCTTGAACAATAAATATGTACTTTGAAGATGGGAGATATTGTCCATGCTGTGTGAAATCATAGCTGTAGAGGCAGAAGAATGCCAT
This sequence comes from Plecotus auritus, assembly GCF_963455305.1. NCBI lineage: Eukaryota > Metazoa > Chordata > Mammalia > Chiroptera > Vespertilionidae > Plecotus > Plecotus auritus. The sequence goes on along the minus strand of NC_137783.1, from coordinate 146,068,514 downwards.
TGTTCATCCTCCTGTGACATTTGCTCCTGCCTCTGTGTACGACTGTGAATGAGGAGCCAGATTTTCGGGGAAGGGGGGGGTGAGGTGGGGGGGCAGCTCTTCCTGCACTGCCTTGGACAGAGCATTGCTTTTTGACCACCAACACTTCTATCACGGAGTCAGACGCGCTTCCATTAGGAGCTGTCCATCTTTAAGAGGTGGATGTCAGAGCCTGCTTTCCAGCTCAAGAACCATGGGATGAGCAAAGCCAGCAGCAATGCAAATACACCAGACGTGGGCAGTGGGCAGACCCTCAGCCCTCTCCTGTCTGAAGGGTCCCTATCAGGCTGAGGTTGCTTGGCTGCCCCTGGGTAGCAAATATAAGAGGCGTGCATTCATGGAAAAAGGAAGGAAGAAAAAATCCCCAGTGCTTTCATAAAATGTAGCATCTCACAGTTCCTGTTTAAGAGGGAGAATTCATTTTCCCCTACGTTGAAAATATTTGGGTCTGGGTGAGCATGGAGGGGGAAGAGCAGAGGAGAAATTGCCCTTCTGTCCAGAGCCAGGCAGATATATATATAGTGAAATATGTTTGGTTCTCATTTTAGAGGGAGTTCTTTGGTTCCAAGTAAATAAATAAATAAATAAATCCTACGTTAGCTAATTTAAGCAAAAACAAACAACAAAAAAACTACACACACGTCAGACCCCACACACATGCATATTAGAAGGCCACGGAGTAGCTCACAGAATCAAATAAAAAGACCCTGGCTTTGTACAGGACAGGAAACTGGGGACCTCGGAAGAGACTCTAACGGACTCCCCATCAGCTAGGAATCCCTATGTCTCCTCACTCAGGACTGCTCTTCCCTGAAGAGAGTTCACTGGCCTTGCTTGGTGATGGGCCAATTTCTCGACCAGCAGAAGATGAGGCACCCCCGTCCTGGCTCTGTTAGGAGGGAGATGTCGGCCAGAGTCCCTGCTCATCACTATCCACCTCTTGGTTATAATTAGTGCCCAAGACAGCCTGGATTGACATTTGTCCAAAGGGCGTTGACGTGTTTCTGCTTTATAGCGTCCTTGATGAAATTAAACCATGGAAAAAGTGGGCTATGGTCTTCCCATCCAAGACAAGTTCTCTACCTTGTCTTTCTGGCCCCTAAAGAAAAGGTGCTCGGGCCTTCCTGAGGAGGGTGGTGGCTTCTCCTCACTCTCTCTGTAACAGCTCCATGCTCTGGAGTCTGGAATTTGGGGCCCCAAGGCCCCCGGTTCCCCACCCTCGCTCTTGCTTAGACAGCAAACTAAAAATAAGTGTCCCCAGGACCGTTCGTGCTGGTGACGACGGTTGGACTGCCACCTCACCGCAAAGGCGCTTGCCATGTGGGGTTTGGAAAAGGGAAATGCTTAAGTGCTAGTTTATCAGCCAAAAGGAGCTGGGACAGAAAACACACAACACCCGTCCCACCCACAGGCTCTGGTCTGAGTATCAGCTTACAGGAGAAAGCACAGCCTGCAGTAAATTAGAGACAGAGGTGTCGCTTTATTTACACATGTGCGGGGGAAGGGGCAAGATGTGGGCCCTCAGCAGCTGCCTCCTGGACAGTTCTGGGAAAATATTGAAAGAGAACAAAAGTGTTTTTTAAAAGTGTTAGGACCTGTGTGTGTGTGTGTGTGTGTGTGTGTGTGTGTGTACACTAGAGGCACAGTGCATGAAAATTCATGCACTGGAGGGGGGTGGTCCCTCAGCCCAGCCTGCCCCCCTCACAGTCCAGGAGCCCTCAGGGGTGGGCAGCGACCCAGTGATCAGGGGAAGGTGACGCCCCATCACACCTCTGCTGCTGCCACTGCCGGCAGTGCAAGCCTCGGCCAGCCCTGGTTACCTGAGCCTCAGGTGGCCCTGAGTGGCTGGGAGACTGAAGGGATTGGGGGACTCCGGAGGCAGGTGCGCCTGCTGCCCTGGCGGGGCTGAGGGGACTGGGCGCCACCATCTTATGGCTGTGGGTGCCACCATCTTTGAGGATGGGGCAGTCAATTAGCATATTCCCTCCTTATTGGCTGTGGTGCCACCATCTTTGTGATGGCATGAGGGTCAATTAGCATATTCCCTCTTTATTAGATAGGATATATATATATATATATATATATATATATATATATATATATACACACACACACATATATATATATATATATTGATTTCAGAGAGGAAGGGAGAGGGATAGAGAGAGAGAAACATCAGTGATGAGAGAGAATCATTGGTTGGCTGCCTCCTGCATGATCCCCTCTGGGGACTGAGCCCGCAACCTGAGCATGTGGCTGGGAATCGAACGGTGACCTCCTGGTTCATAGGTTGATGCTCAAACAGAGCATGCCAGCCGGGCAAGTGTTAGGATATTTGAAAAATACAGAGGAACAAAGAAGAAAAGCCTGCAGGGACGTCCAGTATTAATATGAGGAAGAAGAGTGTAGGGGTTGACGGTGCCACCCCTGGTTCATTTCCAAGCCTCCTCTCCCTGTCTCACTTGGGAAAGCTGTGTGAAATGAAGTGAAAGTTTAATCACTGTCGCTAGTACAATGGCAGGTTTTAATGCATCCCAGTCGCAGGCCTCTTCATTCACTTGATATTATCATGTAAGGCTTGCCCCATGTTTTAAAATTGCTTTGCCAGTATGATTTTAATGGCTTTTGGATATTCCATCAAATTTTCCATAGCTCCTTGAAGCAGCCCACAAGTAGTAGACCTGGAATATCGAGAATAAGGCTGTGATGGGTATCTCTGTGCACAAACCAGGGCACCATCTGTAGAAGAAGGGTCCAGCCTCGCAGCTTGTTGAGTGTGAGGTCTCCACACCATCACCTTTATCTCTGTTATAAAGCAGCTCTTACTAAATGGAGAAGGTCCAAGTATCCGGTGCATAGGTTATTCTACTCTAACTTTTTTTTCACCCTTTTTCCTCTTTGCATATTTCTGGAAGTCATTTCCTAGACTGTTAGCAAGGATACTCAAATATGAAAAAGAGGACATACTTTGTTTTAGGTACTTGTTGCTAAGTTATAGAAAAAACTTGATGGGAGACTGTTAAGAGCCAAGGTGAAACTTATTCAGGAAAATCAATCAGACCAGGTCTGGACACTGCTTTAAACAATATATTTAGTGTTCTTATATTTTTTCAAACTATGTACATTGCGACCGTAAAACATGCTTCCACTAGGCATGTAGTCATTGTGTGTGACAATAATAGCAATCACTTTTTTTTAAGGCAAAGAAAGGATGTACAAGCCCACATTATTTTCCTTCTAAAATTATCTTACCTTCCCATCATAGAAGCTCTTGGGGGTCCAGATGTTAATATTATTCCTCTTTCCTATTTCACTTATCTCATCACCTAGATATGCACTGTGGAGTCTCTACTAGAACAACAATGGTCAATGCAATAGCAAGAACTAACATCAATGGAGTGCTTGCTGCATGCCAGGAGCTGGGCTCAGACTTTGAGTGGATGAATTGGTACATTTAATCTTGACAGAGGGAGGATGTCTAGTTCAGAATCAGTTGACCTTTTTGAGGAGTTGACAGCCACGGACTTGGGGTAGGGTCCTGAGTGGGGTTGAGCATGACCTATCCCACCACGGCCAGGGATCAGCGGGACAGCAGGAAAGTGGCATCAAACCCAGCTGCGAGAGTATTTATGAGAGGAGCAAGGTCAAATTCAGACCTTTTGAAGGTCATACACAGCTTCTATTAGAAGACAGATTGCGGGGTGAAGTGGGTGTATACAGGAAGGCACTGTTGATGTAGTTGGGGCAATGGGGGGTGGGGTGGCCTGGACTCAGGGGTTGCTGGTGGAGATGGACGGAAGTACATGGACGCAGGATGCATTTAGAGATAGAATTGACAGAATTTGCTGGTAACTTATATAAAGAAGGTAGGATGAGGGACAAACAAATGCCAAGTCCTGGGTTTTTCATTTGAGTTCCTAGGCTGACGGAGCACCCTACTCTACGATGTGAAAATCTGGGGGAGGAACTGCATCATGGGGAGGGAAATGGAAGGTTCTATTCTTACCTTGTCATTTGCCAAAATTGACATTGCGACCAAAAATAAAGGACACAAAACTAGAAGCTTTCACTCTTTAATCATTTTTGTGTAGTCAAAAGAGACCAGACAGACCTGGGGCTGGGTTCAGACAAACAGAGGACTGCTGTGTGCAAGTTGTGGGACTTACCCACTTCACGTCTCAGCTTCCTCATCTCTAAAGGGGAGTTCACATGCCTGCCCCCCTCTTGTTGATGTAGGTAAGGTATGTGCAGCTCCCAGCCCAGTCTCTGGCAGGCAGTAATTCCATGTCTTAAATGTTAGTTGCAGTTCTTTGAAAAACCCGCACAGATGAAGCTGTTCTATGCAATACATTCTTCCTGTGTGGGTCCTGTATGTCCCATAGCCTGGGTGACAGGGCAGGGCATAGATAAAGAGCATGTGGAAGGCAGTAGTGCCCCCCCCCCCTCCCCATATCCCTGTTACTGGCTATCTGAAGTCCACATTTAAATGTTTCATTTCTTTGAGTGAAGGCTTTTTTTTTTTTTTTTTTTTTTTTACTGAAATGGTCTTGAAAAAAGAAGAAATCGTTTCAAGCGTATTTGTCAATAATAGAAAGTCAGCATAATGTTCTGATTTGGAGCATGGAGCCTGGCTGCCTAGATCTGAATTTCTGCTCTGTCACGTATGAGCTGTGTGACTTTGGGCAAGTTACATGACTCCTCTGTATCAAAGTTCTCTCCTCTGTGAAATTAGGACATTAGTGATTCCTACCTCACAGGGTTGTTAGGAGATTTAGTGACGCTAATACACATAAAACCATAAAATAATGCCCAGGGAAGAGTAACCACACGTAACTCTCAAATGTGAATAGTTAAAGTGTTAGAAACAGATGATCCTGAGAAGATGAGGGAAAGGCGAAGCTGGGGTGGGGGTGGGGGTAAGAGGCGCTGGGCTCTGGAGGAGGATCAGACACTATGGGTGATCACAAGAGGAGCTGAACACAGACATTTATGCTTCTTGGTTTTGTCTTGTCAAGCCTCCCAGAAAAGAAAATTCCCAAACATTAGAGCTATATTTTCCCCTTTTAGCAGCAGCCTTTAATCCAGGTTGGGCTCAAGCAAGGTAACATGCATCAAAACATGCATTTCTGCAGAAGCTCCCTCCCTGGAGTTTATAAGAACTTGTCAAAATGTCCCCTACCTGCCTAATTTGGCTTGAGTGTGTGACTTCCTGTGGCTTATCAAGGTCTCAACTGAAATCCGGCCACAGACTACTCCTCCAAAGCCCCCAGGGATGATCATCATTTCTGACATTTAAAATGGACTGGGGTTGCCAGGAAACATGTGAGTTTCCTCTCTTGTCATCCTTTCTTAAAGGAAATTGCTTGGTGGACTGTTATATCTGGACTAGTAGCCCTGCGCACGAATCCGTGCACCAGTAGCTCTCTTCGGGGCCTGGCTGCTCTGCGCCTGCTGCCCAGAGGCTCTCCATGGCCCAGAGGCCCATCTGCGGCCAGGCACGGAATGCTTGCCTTGTCGCCGCAGCAACAAAGCAAGCATTCCGCCAGGCTGCTCACGCTGCCCTCTCTCAGTGGCTGCCCCCCCCGCCCCCCAACCCCTGGGACTGGGGGATTCCAGCGGGGTTGAGAGGACTGGGTGCCACCATCTTGTGGCTATGGACGCCACCATCTTTGTGATGGAATGATGGTTAATTTGCTTATTGTCCTTTTATTATATAGGATGGTGGCTGGGTTTTATAATTAATCCCCATCTGAGCCAAATTAGGGACAGAGCAACAACCTTAAAAAAAATGGGGCAGGAGGGAAGCAGTTTGGTTGGGAGAAATAAATCAGGAGTCCTGTCTGGTCATGTTTATGTTGATTTGTGTAATAGACAGCTGCATCGGGCCACACATATTGTACCATCTCTTTCTCTCCCCCAGCCTGTGCTCCATTAGCTCTGAGTTGTTCTTCTATGTTCAGATGTAAATGGAACACCACATGGCAAGGTGGCTTTCTGCAGGCCAACAAGGGATCAGCTTTTGCATAACAATAGCATAGAGGTAGCAACCTGCAGGTGAACCTTACATGAGGGGAAATGAGAGTTCAGTGGGAGCTAGACAATAAAGTCGTTTCTTCCCTCTCCTATGGACAACTCTAAGGTACAAGATCTTCAAGCAACTCTTCCCAAGAAGCTTCACATGCTGAGTGACCTTCTGGGACCTTCAGCAGCTCTGTGTGGTGGAAGCTGGGATGGTGATGCAGCTCCTCACATTATCTCACACCTCCTTTTGTCTTCTTTCCATTTTATGCTACAGCCAATACCTTCCTCACTTCCCAATTAAACTGTTAGTATCTTAATCCTTGCCTCAGGCTCTGCTTTATAGAGGACCCAATTAAGACAATATCCAAACAGAGAGGGTGTGTTCTAGTTAAAATCTAGAACTCAGAAGTCAGGGTTGGAACTTCTAACTTGGGAAACATCACATATGTGGTATTTAGGGTCATAAGACTAGTGCAGTCACTTAGAGAGGGTGGGTCAAGAAATATGGGTCAAGGAGCAAATGTGGGACACTCTAAAATCTCATGTGTAGGCAGAGGAGGGTGGATCCAGCTGAGGGGTATTGAGAAAGAGCAGTCAATGAGGTAGAAGAAAATCTGAGGGGGTGTAGTGATATAGGCAAAAGGAGTGGAAAGTGTTGCCAGAACAATAGGCGTAACCAAGTGGGAAGAAGCTAGCTGAGCGGTCCAGTAATATGGGAGAGAGTGAAGACCATTAGGTTTGGCAGCATAGAAGTTGCATGTGGCTTTGATGAGAGTAGTTTCGGTAAGGAAGTAGAGTTGGCATTAGTCAAGGAGAGAAAGGGAGATGAGGAAGTGAAAATAGCTAACATCATAGATAAGTCTTTGAAGAAATTTAAATGGGAAGGGGAGGAAATAAATGGGTAGCAGCAAGGACATCTGTTGGCTGGATGCTGTGACTGGGAAATGTGTGTGGGAGAAGTATACTGGCTGGGAGTCAGGAAACGTAAATTCTAATCCCTTTTCTGCCATTAACCAGCTGAGGAGGCCCTAAATAAATTAGTTCCCTCTGTGGGCATTAATTTCCTCATTTGTCAAATCAAAGATCTCTCAGATCCCCTCTAGCTCAGAAAAGCTATGTTCCATGGAGATGCTGAAGCTGACAGAGGAGGAACAGTGAGTGGGGAAGGTAGGGTCCTTGAAGAAATGATGTAAGTCCTTAAGGGGCAGTAAAAGAGGCCCTACTTCCCAGGGTGGTAGGAAGGATTAAATAAGATATGCATGCAAAGCACTTAGCACAGTGCCTGACAATAGTAAGAACACAATACACTTCATTTATTACTAGAAACAGTAGAGGTAGTCTCAGCAGCAAAAACGCCCAGGGTATTGTGTGCACTGATTTACTGCACACCCAAGACAGTGCCTTTTGGAGAAAAAGAAGGAAGGAGAAGACGTGGGGGTGAACCAGGCAGCACCTGGTGTGATGGTGAGGACCACACTAGAGGCGACTTGTGGAATGAAGCGTGGCTATGGACCTTAGGACACCAGCTCAGAGTTGGTGGCTTGGATGATGTGAGGCTCCACCAAAATGGGAAGATGTTTTACTTTTAAAGGTCCTCCCTATTCCATGTAAAAGTAGGGTGGGAATGCAAAGAGCCTAGAATAGCCAAGGCCACCTCAAAGAAGAACCAAGTTGGAGGATTTAACCACATATCAAGAATTATTATAAAGTGACTAATTAAAACAGTGTGGCATGGGCACAACAATAGACAAATAGTGGAACAGAGTAGAGAGCCCTAGAGTCTATTCTAGACCAAAGCATATGTAAGCACTTGATTTATGGAAATGATGTCACCTCAAAGCAGTGGGGGAAGGACAATCTTGCAATTAATGATGCCGGACAAATGGATATCCAAATGGAAAAATATAATTAAAACTCAATCCCTGTCTCATACCACAAGAAAAAAAAAATCAATACTTTGTCATCTGTAGATTGTAGAGAAAAGCTTCTAGAAGAATAGCTTTTTGATCTTGGGGTAGGCAGATACTCTTAAATAAGACACAAAAAGCACTAACCATAAAGAAGAATGTCTCTATATTGAATTTTAAAATATTCATTTATCAAAACTAATTAGTTTTTCAAAAGATACCGTTAAAAAAATCAAGGTACAGAATGAGAAAAGATATTCACAGCATGTGTAACTGATAAAGGGCTCAAATTCAGAGTGCATAAAGAACTCTTTCAGCCCTGGCCAGTGTGGCTCATTTGGTTGGAGCGTTGTCTCATACACCAAAAGGTGGTGGGTTCAATTCCCGCTAAGGGCACATACCCAGGTTGTGCACACAAAAAATGCACAAAAAAATGTTTATAATAGCCTCTAGATAGAAACAACTCAAATATACATCAAGTGTGGAACAGATGAATACATGATGACATTCATAGAATGAAGTGCTGTACACATGAAAATAAATTAACCACTACTACACACGGCATTGATGCATCTCACAAATATAATGTGGAATGAAAGAAGCTAGTTACAAAAAGAATACATACTGTCTGATTCCATTTATACAAAGTTCAAAAACAAGCAAATGTCACCTATGGTGCTACAAGTCAGGATAGTGGTCCCTTTAAAAAGCAAGAAGGAGGTAGCGGTGGGAAGGGCCATGACGTGGGCCCTGAGTGCTGGTACTCTTCTGTTTCTTGACCTGGGTGGTGGGTGCTTTGGGTGTGTTTTCTTTGCAATATCCACTCAAGATTCATGCACTTTTCTGTAGGTGTGCTCTACTGAGGAGAAAAGATTTACCTAAGTAAATGAGGGCTGACCTTCATTTTAATAAATGATAAAATGTTTCTCCCCACTGTTTCTGACACACTCCCAAATTCAGGTTCCCCACTGTATGTGAATTTGTTGTTCTTACCAAATGTGTCAGCCACAATGGAAAAAATTTAATGGGTTTTTACAGATTTTTTTAAAGTTTAACATCTTCCTTGTAAGGCCATTAAAAAACTCTATCCTCAAACAAAACCATCAAACTTCACCCCAATCCTTTTATGGTTAAGAAAACTGAAATGCTGAATCTGGGAACAACAGTCATCTTGGGATCAGAAAGTGAAAGCAGATCAGAAATTCATGCATTCATTCACCTGACAAATATTGATGAAGCACCTACTATTATTATAGGCACTGCAAAGACAACAGGGAGCAAAAGAAAAGGTCCTATTCCCGCCGAAACCGGTTTGGCTCAGTGGATAGAGCGTCGGCCTGCGGACTGAAGGGTCCCGGGTTCGATTCCGGTCGAGGGCATGTACCTTGGTTGCGGGCACATCCCTAGTGGGAGGTGTGCAGGAGGCAGCTGATCGATGTTTCTCTCTCATCGATGTTTCTAGCTCTCTATCCCTCTCCCTTCCTCTCTGTAAAATATCAATAAAATATATTTAAAAAAAAAAAAAAAGAAAGAAAGAAAAGGTCCTATTCCCCTGGAACTTACGTTCTGGTAGAAAATACACAAGTAAACAAGCAAATGTGACGAAGAGAAACAAGGCAGGAACGTGAGGTAGCAGGTGCCAAGAATAAGGTTTTGTTTGTGTGGAGAGTGGTCATGGAAGGCCTCACCCAAAGGTGAGAGACCTGGAGAAGAGGGGTGGCCATGTGGGTGCCTGGGAGAAGAATGCTCCACGCCGAGGGAGCCTGAGATGGGGACCGTTTCTATGTCTGGGGAACAGCCAGGAGAATGAGCAAAGACGACAGCAGAGATCAGAGTCGGGGATCATTAGGGCCTCCTAGACCCATTGTAAGGGCTGTGGCTTGGCGTCTAAATAAGACAGAGGTTTTTGAGTGGAAAGAGGGACGTGATCTGATTTAACTTTTAAGACTCCCTCAGGCTGCTGGGAGGGAATAGAAAGAAAAAGGGGATAGAAAGCAAAAGCAAAAGCAAGGAGCCCCGTCAGGAAGTTGTTATGGTGATACAGTTGAGAGACCATGGTGCCTTGGACCGGTGGTATAGATGGTGAGAACTGGATATCTTTTGTGGTAGGGACAAACAAGGTTTTCTGTTTGGATGTGAGTTGTAAGACAAAGAGAAGAGTCAAGATGTTTGCCCTGAGCAAGTGGAAGAATGGAGTTCTTGTCAACTGACATGTGGGTGGAACAGGTGTGGTGGGAGCTTTCAAAATACTGTTTGCACATGTTTAGTCCCAGCCAATTAGATATCCTAGTGGAGACTACTGTATAAGGAGGCAGTTGGAGATAAGGAGGCTGGAGCTCAACAGAGAAGTTGGTACTGAAGATGTAAATTTGGGTGTTGGCTGAAGCTAAAAGACTGGATGAGATCACTTAGGAAAAGGATATAGACAGAAATGAGAAGTCATCCAAGGGATGGCCCTCTGAGATCAGCCCTGCCTTAAATCCTGCTTCCGCTCCAGAACGAGATATCCTCATGCTGGAGGAATTGGCCCCGTGTCACCTGTGCCAGATGGCTGATTTGTTGCAGGTGTGAGGATCAGTGGGCCAACACCATGTCCTGGAAATTGGACCTCAGTGGACACCAACCATCCAGTGAGGGAAACAAGCAAACATCTTCAGTTGACATCCTCTTCTCTCCCTGTCCTCAGCTCAGCGGGGATTTGAACTAGCAATCTGAGAGTAAGCTTCTCCATTCTAGAACTGGTTTGCCAAACACCCACGACCCTTTCCTCTGGTGTTCTTTTTTGCCTGTCTGCTAGTCCAGCCCAAGCCATTCTGTTCTCCCAGAGGAGTTCTTTGTCCCGGGGCAGGCAGAGCACCATTTGACACTAAGCCAGAGACTAAGGGCTGGAGGGAGGTGTCCTTTAAGGAAACTGTCCTACATGTCTTACCCATTGACTGAAAATCCTAAACTTTTCCAAAATTCTCTTTATAATGAATCATCAGCTGAGCAGGGCCCCTGCTAGAAAGTTTATAAAAACCCTACAGGATTTTAAGGTTTGAGCAAAGAGAAGAAATAGCCAACGGGGCTGTGGACATCTGCAGTAAGAATCTCTTTCCACAGTTTTTCTTTCTAAAACTGGATTATAAGGGAAATGGAGAAGCATGTTGGGGAAGAAGCTCTTGAAATGCCTCCCAGTTTTCTCCCTTCCTCACTTTACTGTCATGACCCAGGCTCCCTAGAACTTGTCTGGGGAGTAGCAGCCAAGGAAAGCACCCATGGAGAGGAGGGATGTTGGAGAAATAATAGCAGCAGAAATGATGTTTATTGACCTAAACTTTCCAGAGATGCCATAATTTTCCTACCTTACAGCCATTCTTTTGAATGATTCTAACTTGCTTTCCCTACCCACTTCCTCCCACTCTCAGCTTGACCCTTTTTTTTTTTTTCTGCTCTCTTCTCCTTTGTGATAAAGGAGCAGTGGACAGACATAGCTATTCCATGGTCTTCAAAGTCTTTAGCTGGGGCCTGTCTGAAGACCTCCCACTCTCCATGTTTCTCCCATTCACCAGAGACTCTACAACCTGAAACTGGAGCCCGTATTTATGCAACTGGTGATCACCTGTTTCAGGATGGGACTCCCTCCAAGTCAGCTCTGGGAACTCAGCACACAGCAATAAAAATTGGGGAGTTTGAGATCCTTGAAGATCCCTGAAGAGTTGGAAAGACAGAACTCTCTTTTGCCTTCAACCAGAGTCCTAGAACACAAATATGAATGACAATTCACTCTCTGTTTCTTGTAGCTGGCAAGAGAGCAGCTCTCTTGATGTAGCCAAACTCCCCATGCAAACACTGATGGAGGTCAATGGAAAGGTGCCTTTCTTGGCCCTCCCCATGGTGTTCCCCACTGGGTAACAGGTTAACAGTAAAAACAATCTTTTGGGCTCAACAAAATTTGGTGAAGATATTGATAGTACTAGGTGCCTTTTCTGCTCTAAAGATCTGACTCTAGTTTATCCATCCAAGCTTTTCATTCTCTAATTTACTCATTCTATAACTTAATATCTTTTTTTTTTTTTTTTTTTTTTTTTTTTTTTAGTGACTACTATGTCCCAGACATGGTGCTGTGTGCTTCCATTAAAAAAAAAAAAAAAAAAAAAAAAAAAGGAGAATAAGGCAGATGAGACAGTAAAAGTGATGGGAGAGGCAAAGTAATAAACATATCAAATCATTACACATTTTAGTAAGTGCCATGAGATATCTGTGGGCTGTGAGCTCAGAGGGTGAGGTTTGATGAACTGCATGCCAAACATAGAAATAAACGTAAGCTGAAATCTTAATGACTTGCTTTTATATGTAACTAGGAAATGTTCTTTGGAGAGTCACAGCAGGATTTAAAATTGGAATTGCTTGGCCCTGATCTAAAAATTCAGTAATATCCATGATCTCATGACGGTAGTTCACATCTCTTAGAATGCCTTTAATGTAATGTGACTTTGCCTCTATGAGAGGAACAACCCAATTGCCCCAGCAACAGACACGACTGGTGTTCTACCCCACAGCTGTTCTTTATTTGCTCACCCTTTTTCATGATCTTATGTAATATATAGGGAGGTCTTTGTGATAAAGATCCTGAGAGAATGGTCTAAAACTCACCATTGGGTACTTGTTTGGTTGAATTATGCATCGTGTCATCTCCTTAAGAGAGATGATGTTATGGAGATCCATAGGAAGCAAGGTGGGTTGACACTTTCTCTTCTTATGTTGTTGCTTTCCTGGACTTAGAGAATGAAGCCCTCTGACTTCTCAGTTACTCTACATAGGACCCAAAGCCACCATTCATCAGTGGTAACCTGGACAGGGATCATTTTCCTACTCTTTGATAACTTACAACTAAAGTTCTGCCTGATGGATGGGAGGTGCATAATCACATTTTACAGAGACCTCTAAACCCTGGGTGCCTTTCTTAGGTTTCCCCATAGCTGACCTCATGTGGTCAGAGTCCTAAAATGTTTCAAGGGGCTCTTCAAAGATGCCATCTCAACCCAACTTGATTTTAGATCAGCAGCAAGTGTATATATCCCTTCTAACAAAATTAAATGATAATTGACTGGTTTGAAGGAGTTCAGATAATTCAAAAAGCATTCTTCCTAAGTAAATGTAAGGGAGTTTCAATTTAAGGGCATAATGGTTATTGGAAATTTGTTACAATGAAAAAATAAGAAATAGAAAACAATTTTTTTTATGAGAAAAGAAAGACTCCAAAATGAGAGTGAGCTCTGTCTATTTAAAATAGGATTTGGTTTATAAAGCCTTCAATTGCACTCAACCTTTGAGAGAAATACATATCCCACAAAGAAAAGGATGTGTAGAACAAGGTGGTCAAACTGACCCAGAGCAGCAGTCAGTATCAATCAACATTACTTGAAAAGATTTGTGTAGAGTTCTTTCAAAATTGTTATCTTTTCTAATTTAAAACTTTATTTTTGAAATTCTTTTATTAGGTTCCAAAGTCCTTTCCTGATGAATAAGTGGATTTATTTACACATGTATTTGGTTGCTTGTGAAATCTACTTTGCATTTGCATACCATAATAAGGTCTTTCTAAGGTTATTTTATTGCTTTCAATAAGAGCATCCATACAATAAATAGATAATGTTGATTTTTCTTCACACTGAAGCACAACATGTGTAGCCCTGGAGTCATGCACTGGCTATCTTTACCTGGTTCTGCCAGGGGATTTTAATCATCTGAGAGAGATGATTTTTCTCTAATTCTGTAATTATTATAAGACAAGCAATGCCTTGCACTGGTGGGTAGTCTCATTGTCTTATGCAGCAGTAATAGGCAGATGAAGATTCATCAGTAAAAAGTCCAAAGAGGAGACAGAACCAGTCCAAAGCATTACCAACTAGGTCTTAAACTAAGGTAATATTTATGGAAAGAAAGGGGGTGGATACTGGTTTGTGGAAACAAAAGCAGAAAGAAGTTGAATTTCCACTAAACATGCTGGGACCTTAGAGGCTGGTAGAGGGAAAGAAGAAAGCTGGGAACTGCCAGGCCCAAGACTAGGACACTGAGTTTGGAAAATAGGACTGGCCCTTGATGCGCCATGGAGCAGCTGTCCACATCATGGCAAGTAGAAAAGATGTGGCTCCCAGGAGCTGATAGGCCAACATCTATATCTAAGTGGAAACTTTGGGGCAGGAAGAACAAGATCACAGACTTTTTTTTAAAACAGGGGTCAGCAAATTAGGGGTCAGTCAAATCCAGCCCAGGACCATTTTTGTAAATTGGGCTTTATTGGAACGCATGTCTGTTCGTGCTACAATGGCAAGATTGAGTAGTTGTGACAGAGACTGAAGGTTTACAAAGCCCAAATAGTTTTTATCTGGCCCTTTACAGAACTGTTTGGCAATCCCTGTTCTATAAGATGGTAAGGCAGAGTCAGCATTGTGGTTCTAGGTGAATGTGTTTGGTTTGAAGACACACCCTAGGCATAGGCTAAAGGCAACCTCTTAAAAAAAGAAAAATGGTTAAAGTCTAGGCAGAATGTCAAAACCACAGCTGAATGATCTAGAGTTCAGGACCTCAGATACAGGCAGCAACCAAGGCAAAAGCTCAGTTCTATTGATAGGACAAACATGGTGGGGATTAAGGCAAGAATGAATCTCAGTAGATTTGTGGGATCCAAGTTTATCTGAGTCATGGAAGATACCAAGTCTAGGACAGCAAGTACAATTTCAGTGACCTTCTGATGGGTTTGAAACAGTGGTCAAGTTGAAGTGCTCAGTGCTCAGCTGAGCAGGGAAAGCAGAAGCTGCCCCCAAAGGAAGGAACTCACAAGTCCAAATAACCTGGATCTTTCTGCTAGAAAGTAGGAGGATGGTGCTATCCTCTCCATTTCCTCTTCAGTGTGATATCTTATCACCCTCATCAACCCAAAGTAACGAGATTGAAATGGACTGCCAGATTTAGCAAATAAAAATACAGAACATTGAGTTTAATTTCAGATCAACAAAGAAAAAAATTTGATATAAGGTATGTCTGAAATATTGCATTCTACCAAAAATTGGTACTTGAAATTAAAATTTCCCTGGAGTCGTGTATTTTGTCTGGCCCAGGAAACTGGTTGCCTTTGTGATAAATTATGACTAAACTAAGCAATATTTTGACTCCTGGGATAGCAAGAAATTTCAAGTCCTTTTGTGTCTCCTCCAGTTTTGTTTTATTTTGCTTCTCCCTCCCTCCACATACAGATTCTTTTCTCACCTTCTTTCATCTCCTCTCTACCACTTCCTTTCCAAGGGCCATCACATCCATCAACACTTCCAAGAATTATAATATGGCTTCAGCTGCCATTGATTAAACCAGAAAAGGGCTGAAAACTGAGAATGAAGAAGTCAAGCTTCTTAAAGTGACTCACAGGAAGGAAACCTGGTGAACAGACAGTTGGATGATTGGCTTCTGACTCACAGGAAGTTTCTTGACTCGAGATTTCTAGCCACCTACCACCATTAGTGTGCTATCCACAAACCACTGAAGTTTCTCTGGCAGCACACAGAGGCTGTCTTGGTAAAAGACTTGGGTTTAGATGAACTGTTGGGCACTTGCTGGTTGCAAACACTGAATTAAAATGGACATTTTAGGGATTTACAGAAAGCCTCACATAAAAAAGCAGAAAGCTCTGTGAAGGCCATGCTCATGGTTTTAAAGCATTATGCCAGCTCTGTAGGAAAGGTTCAGGACAAATCAAATCTGTGTGTCTTGCTCTGTGCTGTGGTCTCAGTGCATAGACCTCACTTGCAGAGAAGAGGATATGGGCTAATGTTATGCTAATACTATGATGACTTTAAGGGCTTGGCTAATACATAACTTACGTAGAAAATATTAAACAGATATGATGGATGTCCCCTATCAATCTCTTCTTTAGCAACCTCCCATCATTGTGGCAGTGTTGGAGGTGCCCACCTGGGTCTCCCTTCTAGAAAGGCCTGCTGTTTAACTGTAAGAAGTGCAGTCAGCCTGCAGCCTATGGCTGTTAGCGCCTTAGAATCTGCCTGCCCCTTCTTGGGGCAGCCCCCAGCCAATGGCTGAGCACAGAGCAGCTGGTAGGCCTGGACATTTCTCTTCAGCATGAACTCCTCTATTGAGCAATCTTTGTTCTGGAATTCCCCATCGGGTTGACCAAAACTTCCTCTGATATGTGTTGTGGTCTGAGCCCCTGTCCAATTCTGCTTTCTTCCTCTTCTATCTCCACCAGAGTTGCTCCCTAATAAACCTCTTGCATTCTTAATTCTGCCTCAGGGTCTGCTTCTCTGAGGGCACACTTGGCACAACCATCATGGCCCCAGTGAAGTGGGAAGGACTAAAAAATAAGAAAAAAATATTTTCAGGGGTACATTTATAGCAGCAAAGAAGTGGGGGAGGGGCACCGTTCTTCCTGTTCAGGAGAGTATAGGGAGGAGAAGAGAGGTGGAGACAGGGTAAGAACTTCACACATCAAGATCTTACCTTGCCTCTTTCTTGGGGTCAAGCCTTGTTGGGGATGGAACTATAGAAGCAATCAGAAAGGTTTGGGGAGACTAAGGAGTATTGGGACAATTGGTCTACTTTCCCACACATAGCCTGGAGGAGGCTGACAACAACCCGAAGCCCCACTTTCACCTTGGCATCATGTCTAACATGGCTTGAGTAGGACAGTGCAGCATTAGCAAATGAGGGATCTTGGTAGTTAGCGATGTGGCCTACCCCTACACTCCCATGTGAAGGTCAGGGAGTTCAAGGGGCATCACTGGAAACACACAGGCCTGAAGTTGGGAAGTGGAGGCCAGTGAGGTCAAGGAGCTTGATTTCCAGAGACAATGGTGGTGTCCATGTCCTGTGGCTATGGATGCCATTGCATGCCAGAGGACAAACTAGACAAGGAGCACCTCAGAGGACACTAGCACAGGACCTAGACACCCAGCAGGGAAGCCCTGAGGTCACCAAGCTGATTCCCACACTCGTAGCTACATGGTAATGACACCACCACTAACCAGAGATCCAGGTGCTGATGTCAGGAGACTGACTGACTGACTGACGGTGCAGGTGAAATCTTCTCCATACTCCATGGGGTTGGGGCTTCCAAGAAGATTTGACGGGAAACAAAGAAGCTGCATATCTTTGCATGTTTGAGGGTGTGTGAATCACTGAGTGGCCCCACTACACTTACATAAAATATTTTAATTTGGAGTTTTTGTCCAACTTATGGAGTGAAGGAGGGTCAGGCTTAGTGTCCCTTAAGTCATGTCTGAATAGCAGCTGCCGGCCAAGAGCCTCCATGGTCTGGATAAATTATAGCATCCATGTGTGGTGAATGTTTGGCTTCTCTCTAGACCACATTTTCCAAGAGGTGGGAGATAAACCACTGGTGACAGCTAAGATGATTTCAGGTTGTGTGGGAACACCGTTAATTAACACTGAATCACACCCACACTATCCCATTTCCAGTTTTTCTCAACCCTTCCTAAAACGTAACAGAAGGTTTGGGTGGTGTTCTTGTCTCAAACCTAACACATTCCAATTCCCCTTTTTAACAAAGACTCTGGGTATCAGCAGACCCCCCCCCCACCCCAAATCTATTCTCCATGAAGTAGCCACAATGATCCTTTAGACAGAAGTCAAATTAGGCCACTTCTCTGTTTAAGACCCTCCAATGTCTCCTTGTTAACTCAGGAAAAGCCTAACCACTCTCAGTGGCCCTCAAGGCCCCACCTGACCTCACACTCCCTATTCCCCTCTCTTCTCCCCCCGGCTCCCTACCCCTCACTGGGTCAGCCACACTGGCTTCCTGATTGGGCTCAGAATGTTCCTTCCTCAGGTACCAACACAGCTCACAATCTCACTGGCCAGGCCTGGACTCAGATGCCACTTTCATAGTGAGGATTTCCCTGGTTATGCTATCCTAGGTTGCAGATCCCTTCCACACTCCCTACCCTCCATTCTGCTTTATGTGTGTGTGTGCTCGCACGCAATATATTTTACTTACTCATAATAGTTTGTTGTAACCTTGTCATTTTTTTATAAATTTGTCAACTTTATTTTCTGCCTCTCTCACTTGACTTTAAGCTCCATAAGGTCAGAAATTTCTATTTTGTTTACTCCAGTTTCCCCAACATCTAAAACAAGGCCTGGTATGCAGTGGATTCTCACGCAGTATTTACTTAATGAATAATGACTTCTCTGTTGCTTCTACCGTTATTGTCAGCATCCCAGCTTCCCTCTCTCACGCCTCCCTTTAATTCTGCATCCTTTCCTGGCAAAGCAAACACAAACAAACAAAATACCACAAGATGCTCTTAGTCTCCCCTTTCCAATTTCATGGAAATTCTGATGTAAGTGTATTTTATTTGGGAGATTTGGGGTGTGGAATATCAAGGGAAGAGAATTTGGAGAATTCTTGACCAGGCAAGGCTCTCTCTGTCTTTCTCTCAGCTCCCCACTCATCTTCCCTCCGCCCTTGCTACTCACACTGTCCTCACATTCCTGCCTGCTGAGTTCTGCTCTTCAGAGGTGGGGTTTGGGCTGGGATAGTTGGATCCCACAGGTTTTGGCTTCCAGCATCCTCTCATTGACTGGGTGTGTAGCATCAGAAACGTGGGCGAGGCTGCTTCTTCCAAGGGCCAGAATTTGGAGTGGCTGGTGTGTTTGACTGAATGATACATCAAAACACAAATCCAGAACTCCGGAATGGAGACCTGGTAGGGTGGAGGGTGGCCCAGCTCCTCACAGCTGACTGATTCTGTTTACAATTTCCTCTTGTCACTATAGCACTGTGTCAGGTTACCAAGGAGATAGAGCGGAACAGTCTGATGAGAGGCTCCGCATGGGTGGTGGCAGTCAGTCAGTCATCAGGACAACACCCTAACCCTTAGCTCCACCCCTCCTCCCACACCCCAAAAAACCACACATAAAGCTGAAGTTCAAGAGGCACTCTTGGATTCAAACCAGGGTTTGCTCACAGGTACTCTCTGGTCCTATGCACCTCTTTGAGGAGGAGGTTCTTCCTGTTGGCTCTGTCAGCTTCTCTAAGTCTTGGGTGTGTATTTGTATAATAAGAAAAGACCTGGGTTTTTCAAAGGGCGGAAGAGATTGGCAGCTGAGCCATTCTGTTTCCACCTGGATGTCAGGTTGGGAGATGGTACCCTGGATCACCACAGAGACCCCAGTAGAGTGGAAGGAGATGGTCCAGGAACAAGGCCCCCATGGCGGGGGATTCCTCCACTGAGCCCAGTTTTTAGCAGAACAAAGTGATGGTCTAGAGCAGCCTTGGGCAAACTACGGCCCGCAGGCCGGATCCGGCTGTTCTATCCGGTTCTCTTGCTCTCCCCTTCGCTCCTTTACTTTGAATTTATATTAGTTCACACAAACACTCCATCCATGCTTTTGTTCCGGCCCTCCGGTCCAGTTTAAGAACCCAAGTGGCCCTCGAATCAAAAAGTTTGCCCACCCCTGGCTAGAGACATCCACACCAAACCTTGAGAAGGAACAAGCCGCCTAACCTCTAACTCTGGTGATGAACCCTGCTCTTATATGCCAGTGTCTGCAACAGTATACAGTAATTACATAATAATGCTGCTAAACACAGCTAATGCTTTCATCTTTACAGAGCTTGTCCATTCTCATTCTCCCCACATGAACAGGGTTTATGTCTCCCATTTTACAGATGAGAATGTGGAGGCAGAGTCAGTTGCTGCTACCACAAACATAACAGGAAAGCATTTCAAACCCGGGTCTCATATGTGGGCTGTTTCCCAGTCCTTCCTGGTAGAAGAGTTTCTTAAAAATGAGCCTCACAAGTTTGAGGCCTGAAACCACAATGCTTACTGATGTGGCTATGAACTGCAGCTCTGGGGCAGAGCGAGAAAAGTCAAGAAGAGGAACCAACCACATTGCACTGGAGGACCTTCGGCTGTCTCACACATGCTGAATATTTACATGTGTTCCCCGCACGGTCTCTATAGCAACTGGCAGAGGTGCAAAAATGCTTCCCTGGTATTTGCGTGAGGGTGAGAAGAGAGCACTCCAAGATCCTCTTTCTCCCAGCGGACAGGGCTATTTCCATCCATCCGCTGGCTGCGTGACTTCTTCCAGCAGCCATTTGGCACGAAGCTTTCAGGCAGCAGGGAGCCAGTGAACCAACCAATAGGCATTAGGATGGAAGGCTTCATCTGCCCCCTCTCCGGGCACAGCGTCAGGGAGGGATTTTGTTATTAAGAAATCTCCATAGGAGGGAGCTGAGAGGTTGTGGTTTCCAGCCTTTAACCACAACATTTAAGGCATGTCTTCATTTTTCTTATAGTTTCCACGGGCGCCTCATTACCTAATCCTCCCTGAAGAGTGGAAATCGCTTTATGATGCGTATGCATCCATGATGTGAGCTGAGCCAGTAAACATCTTTCTCAGAAACCTCCCTTCTCATCCCCTTTCTCACATTCGAACTTGAGATGATCTTTTCTCCCCTTTCTGCCTGGGGCTCCAGAATGAAGTCTGTGTTGCTATGATTAAAACCGTCATTCATTCAATTCCATGTGTGTGCAACAGAATATTTGATCTCTCAGCATCTCAGGCTGTGCCTTCTGTGATTTATGTGGTGTTTGTTAGTGGATTTGTGTCAATAGCACCATTCTAAGTTCTTTGGGAGAAACAAGAAGAAAAAAAATTGTTGAACATCAACTACCTTAGGATCTAGTTTAGCTTAGCTTTCATAGGACATTGAACAAAGCAGTACACACTCAACACGTGACCAACACGTCTGTTAAAACCCATATGGAAAACTAAACTCCTATGCATATGTCCCAGGCGGGGAAGGATTCATGGGCAAAAACCTGGGCAGGCACCCAAGACTCACGCTCAGAAGGCCTTGCTTAGGGTTTTAACACACTACCATTGCTGTCTTGCATTTCCTAATTTATCTTTGAATATGTCTTTTGTAACGGAAGTCGGATGGGACAATAGAGCTCAGCTCACTGTGGTCCTGTGACCACACCCTCCCCAGTCCCTGGTGTTCCAGACCTTACCTGCCCTCCTCCTGCCCTCCTTGACTGTTGCCATCCTTTCCCAAGGTGGCTACCAGTTAGCCAGTAGGCAGGGAGACCCCATTCTATCTTTTGCTCCCAGTAGGAGATCTGGAAACAGATGTAGGGAGTGTTGTGGTTGGGTATGCACCCATAGCGTCTTAGAGAGGGGCATGGTAGTGGGGTCCCTGCCCTGGGCTGGCAGTGCCATGGTGCATTTGGCTTGGTAGGGGCCTCTCACCCACCCCCATCTGAGTATCCATGTGCTAGAGGTTGTCATCCCCAGAGGGCACGATGGGGTGAGGCAGCATGCAGCAAAATGGATTGATTCTCAACTTCTGAGCCACATTGTTATTTTTGCACTCAAGCCCCATAGTTATGTCCCAGACCAAATGGACCCCAGCGACTCCCTCCTTTCAATCAAGGCACATCTTGAACAACTGTCATAAACATAGCCTGTGGAGGCTAATCCTGATTTCCTATCAACTCAATGAAAAACAAAGTGTATTCTGTTCCTCAGAACCCATTTCAACCATAAAAAGTTCCAAAATGGATTATGAAAGTAAGATGTGAGTACTACGAAGTCACCCCGAAAGTATATTTAATCTACTTGGTAATATGGAATAGACTTAATGTCATCATCATGATCTTGAGAACTTGCTGTCTGTATAAAATGTGTTCGTCTTTGACAAACGTGTTTATTATGGGCAACCAAGTTCACTGTAAAATTTACATCCTCAGTGTGCCTCGTGGGAGATTTTCCTGCAGAGCCTGGGCTAACTGAAGCTTTGTTCTCTAAACCCAGGCAGACATTTTAAGTGCTGGAAAGTGTCATTTTGATAATGACTTCTTTCAACACTCTTCCAGCTTTGGAAAGGAAGGGTTACAAATAACAAGGCATGAGATCCCCCTCAGAGGTATGTTTTAGCAAAATAACACCTTGTAAATTTTCCTCTTCTTGCCTTGTGTGATAGGCAACCGCATATGAGGTTGGTTCAAGCCGACACACATTCATTGGACATCTGCCACGATCTGAGCTGAACCTGGGAACATAGAGGTGCAGAGATAAATAAGAGGGTCCCTGACTCTAAGAAGCATATGAGGCCTGGCTGGTGTGGTTGAGCATTGACCTATGAACCAGGAGGTCACAGTTCGATTCCTGGTCAGGGCACATGACCTAGTTGTGGGCTTGATACCCAGTAGGGGACATGCAGGAGGCAGATGATCAATGGTTTTCTCTCATCATTGATGTTTCTATCTCTCTCTCTCCCTCTCCCTTCCTCTCTGAAATCAATAAAAATATATAGTTTTAAAAAGAAGCATATGAGACCCTCAGCTGATGAAGGGATATGAATTTGTAATTGTGGAAAAAAGCTGGCCAAGGTCATGCGTGCCTGGCGAGACTTAGTGGCTACTCCACCCAGAGCACCATATTGTCAGCAGAAGGCTGCTTGGCCCAGGCTGGCTGTGGACAGGGCTTCATTTGTCCATTGGGAGTTGCTGTCCACAGCCTGACACATAGAGAGCCTTGCTTCCTATTCTCCACCATGGAAATTGTTTTTGGAAAGGCACCATTTCTTGGCAGCATGAAGAGGACCCTGTGGAAGATCCTGAAATATGAACTCTTATTATTAACGAATAGTATTGAGGGCTTGCCGTATGCGAGGCACCATGCCAGATTCCAGGATTATTGCCTCTGCTCTCGAGGTGTCATGGTGAATTAGAGGAGATGTACATGTAAGCAAATTTCTTTATTTGTGAAATGAGTTTGTGGCTGAGGGGAGAGAAGTTGTCTATCTGGTTTTCAAGTTGTCTTTCTGTTTAAATTGCCTGTCTCTTTGAACCTCCGAGAAATAATTTGTGCTCCATTGGCAAGATTCTCTTCGACCTGTGTGTTGAGTGTTCTAAGACTGCCGTAGCAAATACCACACGCCGAGTGGCCCAAACAACAGGAATGTATTGTGTTACAGTTCTGGGGGCTAGAAGTCCAAGACCAAGGTGCTGTCTGGTTGGCTCCTTCTTTGGGCTGTGATAGCCTCTTCCATGCCTTTTTCCTAGTTCCTGGTAGTTTCCTTGGCTTATCTAGTGCTGTCTTCATGTCCATGTGGTTTTCTCCTAGGTGCATCTATAACCAAATTTCTCTTTTTTTAAATAAGGACACTGGTCTTATTGGATAAGGTTATATACCTCAGTATAACCTCATTTCAATTGTGTAACCTCATCTTAATTGCATTTGCATTAACCCTGTTTCCAAATAAGGTCCTGTCAGAGCACAGCCCAGCAGGAGCCCTGCACGAGCTCTGGTGCTCTGAGTTGTTCTGAGTATCTCTGAGTGGTTGTGAGCCCATGTATTCTTCTAAATTCTCCTATCTGACTATGCCAGGCCTGTTCTTCTCAAACCCTGCCCGCTGTACTAACTGTTGGAAACTTAGTCCAAGCTCCTCCTTTAACCCCTGCTCACTAGTAACAGGTGTTGGATCCAAGCCCCTCTGCCTGGGGCTGGTCCTCCTAGGACGCCAGGTCTTAGATGGAGAAGCCATGAGAGGTTGTGAGTATATAAGAATGAGTCTTTATTGCAGAAGCCAGTGGCCATATAGGCAACAGACAAGAACAGTCCTCACAGCAAAGTCCATACAGGCAGGCAGCCGGACACCGGCCGGTGAACATGTATCTTTCCCATAAAACAGCATCAGTCTCTGTACCCACAGCTATTATCTGAGCAGCCACACACTGCCTCCTAGACTCATTGCCTCACATCGTAGCGGTACCTGAGCTCTCCGGTTCAGCAGCTTCTCCTGTCTCTCCTGCCCAGCTGCTCTCTCTAGCAGGCTTCTTCACACACTCAATCCTAGCTGCTCTCTCTCCATACTCCAATAGACTTCTTCTCATTCCCGCCTTAGCCTACTCCAGCTAACTAGGTGGTCAGTAACCTATTTTTATACTATTTAGACCAAGAAGGCTTCGTGCCCACAGTGACATCAATCATATTTGCTATAGAAGGACACAGTGTACCTTGTGTCCTTGCACCCGCTCATGGTATCTTGGCCGGATTAGGATTCCCAGGCTCAGAGTCCTTGAACATTCTATGTAGACACATGCCCAGAGCGGCCTTTGGTCATTCTGGTGTATTGATAGCAAGGCCTTTGTGCTCCCACTGGCCTTGACTATCTGGAGACCTGGCATGGTTCCCACACTCCACATCAAGATGGCCTTCTAGGGGGGCTCTGGCCTTCTTTCCAGTTCCCTGAACTCAGAGTTCAACACAAACTATAACATGCTATGGCCAGTACTCTGGCCATAATAGAAAAACCTGTGGGTTCCATCCCTCCTGCTCTGTACCCCTGTCTCTTGTAGGGTACTACTACATTGCCAGGTTTGGCTCATGAGGTGCCACTATAACTTATAGTTGTACCTGGTTCCCCAAGGGAATGGAAGGGTTAATCAGGGTCCTTCCCTAGTAACAGACCATGGCTAGGCCTATACTGTCCCTTCTCTCTCTGCCTAGGGAAAGGTCTTAGCAACAGTTCCTCTGTTACTTTTATCTGCACATGCAGTGTGAGGATACTTCCGTAGTAGGGTTCCCCCTACTTGACCCATCCTTAAACCACACATGGTCTCTGGGAGGGGTGACACGCCCTCTCAGAACAGACTAAGGGAGTAGCTTTTCCACATGAGCTTTATCCCTTCATAGGATCTCACATGTCACAAGACCTCACCGGGTCTGTAACTCCTGTGACAGTGGGCTGGTACTCACCGCTTCCCTCCGTTCCAAACAGGCCTCCCCCACTTTCCTAAAGTAGAGGTTTGTGCCACCCCTGACATGGGCATTGTCACACAGGCCTGCAAGGCAGCCCACTTGGCTGCCAACTGTCTATCAACAAGAGAGCATCGGCTCCCAGTTTTCCTTCATAACCTGGACCAAAACCTCACGGTTACCATTCTCCACCTACCTGGGCAACTGCCCTCTCGGCAGCTAGGCACCCTCTACTTCTGGGGTTCAACCCCACGTAACCCCCTTCTAGGACAGCTAACACACGGCCATACCAATGGCGTTCAGTGTGGGAAACTGAACACTTGCCAGTTATTCCCAAAGACTACCAAGGTCTGTAGACCAACACAGGACTATGGCAGCTGCATTCAAACCTTCAAAGATTAATACAACATATTAACACAATGAAACATACCATTGGCACTGGGGCCGCTTCAGGCAGCCAAATCTCGGGCTACCAAACATTGCCCATGGTAGGGCTATACAAATATCTTTGAGGGAGGGCAACTCAAGTTCACTGTCGACCCTTCCTACACAAAGCAAAACTGTCCTTGACTCTCTGGAATCACATCCATCACGTAGGGCATTGCTGTAATGCCATGCAGGGAGACCCATGCACTTCGCTACAACCAGCACCTTGGAGTGTAGCAGGGAAGTCACCTTGCTCAGTTCTCCGCAGGCCACTGTCAGGGCTGTGCGTGGAGGCCGCTTCTTCTCTCTAGCAACAAACACAGTCTGTCCAATCTCCCTAAAATGCATTCTGGCACGGGAGAAAGTTGTTTGCTGCACACAGGCAGCTTAACCCCTGCACAACTGGGCTCGCACCTCTGCCCAGCAAACTGCAGTCTACAAGTTCAACATGCGGCCTCCAGACCTCCTAACCCAGGGGTGGGCAAACTTTTTGACTCGAGGGCCACAATGGGTTCTTAAACTGGACCGGAGGGCCGGAACAAAAGCATGGATGGAGTGTTTGTGTGAACTAATATAAATTCAAAGTAAAGGAGCGGAGGGGAGAGCAAGAGAACCCTTCGCTCTTTCGGCTCCGCGGGCCTGATAGAACAGCCGAACGGGCCAGATCCGGCCCGCGGGCCGTAGTTTGCCCATGGCTGTGACCTAACCCAATGGGGTCTCAGTCAGTCCCTCAGTCAGACTCCTCCTCTCTGGGAGAGTCTGAAAGTCCTGAGCTGCTCTTAGCTCTCTTGTTCAGGGAGAATGCCTTCCCTCCGCCCTCTCCAGTTAACCCTGTTTACCAGTTACAGGGCCCTGCCATATCTGTCTCTCACCACTGCTTGGCTCCTAGAGGTGAGTCAAACACAGCCGGGGCTGCAGGGAGAGACAGTTTGCACATAGCAAAGCACTCCTGCATTGGTGGCCTACCATGCCACATGTCCTCCTTCCTGGCAGCGACTGTGGCCTCTCCTGCAGGCTCCCTCCTCAGAATGGGGCATCTAGCCCCCTTCCCCCGCAACCAGGTGTCTTAGCCCACCCCTTAGTCTAAGAGGTTAACTCTTTTTTTTTATTTTTTTTAATATATTTTTATTGCTTTTTTTTTTTTTTTTTTTTTTTTTTTTAACAGAGAGGAAGGGAGAGGGATAGAAAGCTAGAAACATCGATGAGAGAGAAACATCGATCAGCTGCCTCCTGCACACTCCCCACTGGAGATGTGCTCGCAACCCAGGTACATGCCCTTGACCAGAATCGAACCTGGAACCCTTCAGTCCGCAAGCTGACGCTCTATCCACTGAGCCAAACTGGTTAGGGCTAAGAGGTTAACTCTTTCTACTTCTCTGGGAGAGTTCAAAATCCTGAGCCCTCCAACTCAAAGGAGTGTCTTCTCTCCCGTTAACTCCTTGCTGCACCAGCAGCTGCTGTTGAAGTCTTAACCCTTTTAGGACAGTTGCAAATGGGAATCTTTACCAGCTTCATCCTCAGCCACTTTCACAGATCCCAGGGCCTATTGCTTATCTCCCTTTAACCAGCAAGCCAAATGCTTAAGTCTTTTATTACATGTTGTAAAACACTCATAACTCACTGGGCAGCAGTTTGGGTGTCAGGTCACTGCCTGGCATCCCCCACTTTCTCGCTTCTGCTTCTCCAGGTGGCTGCAGGCCACTCAGGCATCCAGCCCCTCTGCCTTCTTTCACCTGGTTCCCTGGGATCTCAGTCTCTGGTCTGGCTGGCAACCAGCTCTAAATCACCCAGACGGCTGCGGACTTCAGCTCCGTCTGTCCTCCGCCTGCTCTTGGAAGTTCAGTTTCTCCCAAGCCACGCCTGCTCCAAGCGGCACTCTGGGGATCTGCTTCCAAGTCCCCTAGGGGTATCACAGTCAAAATAACCTCCAGACGGGTCACTTACCCCCTGTCATGAGGCTGAGCATTGGGACTCACCGCTCCTGAGTCCTCTGCTCGAACTTGCACATCTTCCGGATCTCTGTGCCTCAGTTTCCCATCCTGCCGACTATCCCGAGTGTCAGAGCCAGCAGCAAGAACATCACACAGCTCTGCTGGTCTGACTGGCTCTGAGTCTGGGCAGAGCTTGGCAGAGGATCTTGGGAGATGGAAAAGGAGATGGAGAAGTTGTAGGTGTATATAAGAATGAGTCTTTATTGCGGAAGCCAGTGGCCATGTAGCCATCAGACAAGAACAGTCCTCACAGCAAAGTCCATACAGGCAGGCAGCCGGACACCGGCTGGTAAACATGTATTTTTCCCCATAAAACAGCATCAGTCTCTGTACCCACAGCTATTATCTGAGCAGTCGCATGCTGCCTCCTAGACTCACCGCCTCACATTGTAGTGGTACCTGAGCTCTCCGGTTCAGCAGCTTCTCCTGTCTCTCCTGC
Organism: Plecotus auritus; assembly: GCF_963455305.1. Classification (NCBI taxonomy): domain Eukaryota; kingdom Metazoa; phylum Chordata; class Mammalia; order Chiroptera; family Vespertilionidae; genus Plecotus; species Plecotus auritus. The sequence goes on along the minus strand of NC_137783.1, from coordinate 146,040,900 downwards.
TCAGCTGCTCTCTCTAGCAGACTTCTTCACACACTCCATCCTAGCTGCTCTCTCTAGCAGACTTCTTCACACACTCCATCCTAGCTGCTCTCTCTAGCAGACTTCTTCACACACTCCATCCTAGCTGCTCTCTCTAGCAGACTTCTTCACACACTCCATCCCAGCTGCTCTCTCTAGCAGACTTCTTCATATACTCCATCCTAGCTGCTCTCTCTAGCAGACTTCTTCACACACTCCATCCTAGCTGCTCTCTCTAGCAGACTTCTTCACACACTCCATCCTAGCTGCTCTCTCTAGCAGACTTCTTCACACACTCCATCCTAGCTGCTCTCTCTAGCAGACTTCTTCACACACTCCATCCCAGCTGCTCTCTCTAGCAGACTTCTTCATATACTCCATCCTAGCTGCTCTCTCTAGCAGACTTCTTCACACACTCCATCCTAGCTGCTCTCTCTAGCAGACTTCTTCACACACTCCATCCTAGCTGCTCTCTCTAGCAGACTTCCTCATATACTCCATCCTAGCTGCTCTCTCTAGCAGACTTCTTCATATACTCCATCCTAGCTGCTCTCTCTAGCAGACTTCTTCATATACTCTATCCTAGCTGCTCTCTCTAGCAGACTTCTTCACACACTCCATCCTAGCTGCTCTCTCTCCATACTCCAGCAGACTTCTCACTCCCACCTCAGCCTACTCCAGCTAACTAGCTGGTCAGTATCCTACTTTTACATTATTTAGACAAAGAAGGGTTCATGCCAACAGTGACATCAGTCATCTTTGCTACAGAAGGGCACAGTGTACCTTGTGTCCTTGTACCCGCTCATGGTATCTTGGCCGGATTAGGATTCCAAGGCTCAGAGTCCTTGAACATTCTATGTAGGCACATGCCCAGAGCGGCCTTTGGTCATTCTGGTGTATTGATAACAAGGCCTTTGTGCTCCCACTGGCCTTGACTATCTGGGAACCTGGCATGGTTCCCACAGGTCCCAATCCAAGGGGTTGGACTTCAATGTATGAATTGGGGGAGAGGTGGTCACTATTCAACCCATTTCATTCATTTCTACTTTGGAATCCTTGGTCCATCCAATGGTAAATCTTTCTCACTTCAGTTGCCAGCTCTGAGTAATAGGAGTGAGTACCTGGAATGTTGCATAGGGAAGGGGTGTGAATTGACATCCAGGATTAATGGGAAAGGTTCCTGGAACTGGTTTGGAGTTTTTTTTTATGGGTACAGGATATAAGGAATAGGGTTTGTCATGTGTCTTCTCAACCAAGGAGCTGGGCTTAAAAACCCTGCTGCTCATAACTGAAGCAGGAACCTCACCAAAAAGTGAAAAGCCTGCAAAAGAACTAATTTTTTTTCCAAATGGTGATTGCCAATTTGCAATATTGCTACATTCAATAATCTTTGCAGGGCCTTCTAACGCAGCTCATGAGAATGATCAAATCTCTAACAGGACTGAGCTAGTCCATGATGGGAGTGAAGGGAGTTCAACTTTCACAGACGTCATCAGTCCGAGCTTTCTGAATGTTTTCCCTACATTCAGAACTTGCTTTGCCTGAAGAGTGGCAGCTGGAACCAAATAGGAAGTGAGTTTCTGGAAGCACCAAAAATGAACCCTCACTCCCACTCTTGACACCTACAGCATCAAAACACCAGATGATGGCAGCTGCTGTGGAACTCTAAGCAAGTGGAGGGGTGCCCAGCTAGCCAAGCTTGGTAGTGGATCCACGAGAAGGCAAATGACAGGAAGCCAGCTGTCTGTGCACGTGGATACAAAGTATACTTTCAGAATAGTGACTGGGGACCTTAAAGGTAATCTAGGGAAGTCCTTCATTTTTGTTTCATCTGCTGAGGTCCTTGAGAAAAACCTAGCAGACTGACCACGGCCAAAGCTCACTCACCACCAGAGAATCTCTTTTTATTTTTATTTTTTTATTTCAGAGAGGAAGGAAGAGGGAGAGAGAGATGGAAGCATCCATGATGAGAGAGAATCATGGATCAGCTGTGCCTGCAAGTCCCCCACTGGGGATCGAGCCCACAACCCGGGCATGTGCCCTTGACCGGAATCGAACCTGGGACCTTTCAGTTCACAGGCTGACGTTCTATCCACTGAGCCAAACCGGCTAGGGCGAGAATCTTTTAATTGAGGGGAGACACAGGTAGAAGGATTATTTCACTAACAGCTTTGTAGGACACTGGGGTACAAGCTCTCCAACTTTGGGATGCCCTCTCTTTGCTCCATCTTTGACTGGGGTGCTGGACTTTTTTCACATCTGTCTAAATAGCTACATTCATTTATGCATTCAGCAAACATTGAGGGGAGGACATTGCATTAGATTACACTGAGGGGAGACAAAAGCTTTCATAAGGTAGGATCCCTGCCCATGATGTGTCCACAGACTGGTTCACATTTAAAAATAGGTTTTATCTTATTTGCTCTGATAGATTGGTAATGGCTGCCTAGAGCACTCCCTGGAGGAGCATTTGATAGGTCACATCCTGATTCAGAGGAGTGCTGTGATTGACTAGTGATGTCTGCTTTGGCCACCTATTTGCAGTGCTGGTGGCCTAGTTTTATGTCCTAGCTCCTTAGTAACATTAGGTTGTAGACCCATGAACTGCCATGTACTATATGTACCATCCATCTCCCACTGCCTCTTCCTGCCGAGGCTAAGTAACAAAGGACCAAAATGATGCTGAAAAAGGTGGTTCTGACTTAGCATTAATCTTTTTTTTTTCTTTTTTTTCTTTTTTTTTTGAGAAACAAAGGAGCATGATCTTTTCTCTGTATCTATTTCTGCTCCTTCCCTATAAGTTCAAAACGGAGGTGGGGTGGAGTTGAGTGTGGAGGAGAAACCCATGGGCAGTGACAAAAAAGCTCTCCCTTCCTCCAGAAGAAGAATATAGGGTTTCGGGGTGTGGGAGACTGTAACCCAGCCTTGAAAATAAGCACTGAACTAGGACGAGCCCATACTGACTTGACATTCCATGGGCAACAAAATACAGGAAGTGCACCCCGTCAGGTTCCTTGTATTTGTCTAGTCTGAATGTGGTTAATCTGTTGACAGCTTGGCAAGTCTGCAGGACTGGACCGTAGTGGGCGGAGCTCCCAGTGGGCATTTAATGAACCCTGTTCAGTAGCCCCGTTGAGGAGCTCAGTCTGGATTTAGAGGCACAACATTCAGACAACTGTGGGGTGACAGAGATTTAAAATTCACTGTGCTACCCTGTTCCTGAAAGTCTGTTGGTTTTGTGAGCCATCTAGAACTCAAAGGCTGAGTTCTTAATTAAGTACTTAGTCGAATATGGATTTTGTCATCTGCCAGATCTTTTCTCAAATCTCTGCCATTCTCTATTGCTGTGAATTTGGGCAAATGTCTTCACACTCAGGGTCTTCATCTGAAAAACAGAGATAATAATAGGACCTACCTCTCAGGGTTTTTGTGAAAGTAAAATGAGTATGTAAAGGGCTCAACAGGAAGTCTGGCATAGAGTCAATAAATGATGGCCATAATTAGTAGCAATGAAACTCTGGACCCTTTTGGAGTATTCCCCACACCCTATCCCCCTTCTGCCTCTTCTTTATAGTTATAAGCAGTACCAGGCTCTAACTCCCCTTGGCCAGAAGCTCTGGGCACATTCCCCCGCACCCTCCCATGGACATGGAGCTCCCTCTCTTCCCCAGCTATGAATGTGGGTCTCCCCTCTCTTCTCCAGCTGTGGATGTGGGTCTCCCCTCTCTTCTCCGGCTGTGGATGTGGGTCTCCCCTTTCTTCCCCAGCTGTGGATGTGGGTCTCCCCTCTCTTCTCCAGCTGTGGATGTGGGTCTTCCCTCTCTTCTCCAGCTGTGGACGTGGGTCTCCCCTCTCTTCTCCAGCTGTGGACGTGGGTCTTCCCTCTCTTCTCCAGCTGTGGACGTGGGTCTCCCCTCTCTTCTCCAGCTGTGGATGTGGGTCTCCCCTCTTTTCTCCAGCTGTGGATGTGGGTCTCCCCTCTCTTCCCCAGCTGTGGACATGGGTCTCCCCTCTCTTCTCCAGCCCTGCCTCACCCCGCCCTATGGACACACACCATGTGGCAGTGCTCGTGTTTCCAAAATAATATGCTATTTTCTCAGCAGCTCAACTCCCATTTCCAGGCCCCTTTTGGCATGTGTCACAGCAGACCAAGCCCAGTGTGTATGTGAGGCTGGGCCATTGTGACACTGCATAATGAGAGGGACGGGCAGGGGAAGAGGAACCGGAGCTGCTCAAGCCAAAGCCAACAGCATCCTGGAAGCCAAAGTGCTCTGGCCAAGGGCTGTTTACACTTGGCTGTGACAACACTTGCTCTCCAGGGGCAGAATTTCAACACCCTAAGCCATAGGGCCCAAGCAGAGCCACACCTGCCAGACTGTCCCTCTGGGCCACAATGATTCGATCACCTGGCATGGACAGGGTGGTGACGACAAGGTTAGAGAGCAGGATCATTGGATAGGGAAATAGGAAAGACACCCTCTGGTTTATTCTCTGGGTTTCCATTTGCTTTACTCTCCAGGAAAACAAGACTAAGAACAGAGCGCCTGCCCCATTGTGTGAGAGTGGACAAAGCCCAGAATCTGTTGGCGATGGCTCAGCTTCAACACTTGTCTCTGTTGCCTTCCACCTGCATTTTCTTCGGGGAGTCCCACAGTCTCTCTCAGAGTCCTCAATTTCCATATCTGTAGGGAGGTGAATCATCATTCCCAGAACAAGCCCAGTTTCCATCCCCTAGGAGTGGAGGCATGGCCCAGACAGTCTGGATAATGCCAGCTATGTAACTGTCTAATTGGGCCAATGGGTCTGGCCCCTCCCCTCTTAACTGCCTCAGAGTCACCAGTCCCACTGTGAAGATTATCTCCTGTATTTCACTTGATGTTGGTTTCCATGGCTTTCTTCCACCCACCCTTTTCCATGCAGGCTTAGATCCTGTTTAGTGAAGGTAACTCAGAGCCCATTCAACCCCTCCCATGTCTAGTTTCGTTTACTGTAAAGCATCAAGCCCCTCCTCTATCAACATCCGTATTTCCTGTTGGGAATGGAACCCATTGGGGGAACCTCATGAAAGGGCTGGCAAGTTCTTTTCTTGGAACTTTGACTTTTCTTACTTATTCGGCCTAAAGTTTCATCATCTTCATTAGCAGAGAGCCCCAAGGCCATAGTTCCACCTTGGAGAGAAACAAAACATGATTCAAATTTTCCTGTGGCGGAAGGTAGCAGAGTTGGCGCCATGGAGGCTAACATCTTCTCTGCAAGACGCAGACTGACCTTCTCCTAAAAGCACGGCCCTGTCATTGTCTGGAACCAGTTGCCTCTTACAAACCCTCTCCGGGGAGTGGACTCTCAAACCACTGGGCAGATTTCAAATATGTGCATTTTTTTCCAGTTGGTCACTGGAAATAGAGCCCAGGAAAGAGCCCTAAATTGGAAAGCACATTGCAGAGCAGGTTTTTCCACCTAAAAATAGAAAGGTAGCTTTGCTGTGTAAAAGGCAGGACTGGGGGCCCTAGACAGGAAGGAGAGGAAGGCTGCCCTGGCTGGCAGGGTCTTATTCTGGTGAGACCCCCACTTCCCTACTTTGGGAGGGGTCTCCTGAGATCTGACTTCAAGACCCTGGTCATGACCCTCCTGCTGCCCAGCCTGCTGTGCTCCACATGAAAGGTGTGACCCTTCCACCTGTCACCATCCTGCCTGGACCAGTGCGCTCATGGCCCAAGCTTGCTTTAGCACGGGTCTGGGTTTTTACTACTGTGTGCACTAGCTCCAAGAATAACCAATGTTTTGGAAGAGCCTGTAGATATTTCAGGTGGTGGCGGTGTATTTGCTGAATGGACAAAGATAAGGATTTGTGTATTCTCTCATGAATTTAAAATGTGACCTGTGTTTCCTGAGACTGTGTCAGGCAGGTTGGCAAAACTGGGATGCAGGTGACATAGTCATAGTTCACTGGTCTCACCTCCTGTTACATACCTCAGCCCTTCTCAAAGTGTCCCTCAAGGATTTCTGAACTTTCTTGGGGGTATTTCAAATGTACTCATAAGCCAGCCCTTGTCATTTCCACTCGGGGCCTGCCATTGTCCTCATGTCCACCTCTGGCGTCTTCTAGGGGAAGTCCCATACCCACGAGTCTTCAGCCAACAGCCACTGGGAGAAGGCTCACACCCAAGACTTCGTCCTGCATTGCAGGCCACCACTCCGCTCCATCCGCACCTGCAGATCTGTGCTGCTCAGGTTTTTCTCACAGCCCGTCTCTCCCTAGGACTCTGGCACTGAGACCAGATGGGGCTGGGCTCACTGAGATAGCCAAGTGACATCACCACACTGGATCCAGCATCATCCTGCCCTTCCCACAATAAATGCTTTGGTATCAGGCCAAGCTTCTCTGTTGACATTCTCTCCTTAAGGTTCCAGTCCCAGCTCTGCTGCTGACTTGCTGAGTGACCGTAGGCAAAACATTTAACCTCTCTGGGTTTCAACGAATGTGTCTTTAAAGTAATGGAAGAGGTGTGAGCTGGTTGCTATTGTCCCTTCTGTGCCTGGATTTGATGACCCTTTGGAGACACAGTGCCTTGTCAAGGATACACAAGACGTTATTAGTAACTTCCATGGGCTAAGCACTGACCAGGTGCTCTGTAAATAGGGAAATTGTATTTTATTTCCTCTCTCAGACGAAGAACAGACTTCTCAGACCACCATTCTGCTTAGAACCCTCTGGCGGCTTCCTGCCATATATAGACAAACTCCAGACTCAGACGCATCCTCTCTCAGTGACATCAGTCATACTTCTCTCACTCTTGTGTAATGCAGTCCAGGTGCACCAGCCTTCATCTGGCCCTGCAAGGTGCTGCATCCCTTACCCAGGGCTTGTTCAAGTGCAAACTGTCCCATCAGGAGTGCTCTTCTCCCAGGCCTACGATTGGCCCTTGCTCATCATCCAGGTCCCCAGAGTGCTTTGTTTGACATCCTCCCCCGGCCCCCCGCTTGTCCAATCCCAGGGAATGGCAAATTATGGTCAGGGGTCAGATCTGTTCACCTCCTTTCATTTGCATATTGCTTATGGCTGCCTTTGTGTAGAAAGCAGAGATGATACAGGTTTCTTCTGCTATCCAAAAGCAGAGGGTCCTATGAAACCTTCTTAAGCTGAAATGACGTGAAGGGAGGAAGCACTCACCATGGACTTACATGGAAAAGTCTTTGAGTGTTCCCAGACCCCCCAAATAACCTACCAAACCAACCAGGTATGCTGAATTATGTCCAGTTTTATGCTAAGGGTTAATACCTCTCTCTCTACGATCTCTCTTAGGCTTTCTCATACCTTAGGGCCACATCTTGCTAACAGATACACAAAATAAATGGAGGCAAAGCCCAGATGCTCACAGACACAGGTCTCAGGTCTGGCAGCTTGACACCGAGATGCTGAGTGTGGTTCCCTGGGAAGAGGCTTGGTGGGGTGACTCTTGCTGCTCGGGGTGCACGCCACCTCTGCGACAGTGGGTCACAAAACACAGCCTGAACGTTTGATCAAGTATTAAAGCCTGTGTGTCTTCATTTTCAATTCAGGGATACCCTCAATTATTGAGTGATGCGTGTTTCTCAGTATGCCGCCCATGATTGTTATTGTTACTGAGGGGGATGTACCAGTGTGGCCCAGTGGTCCTCTGGATATGGTCCCTGAACCATTAGCACCAGCCTCATTTGGGAAATTATTAGACATGAAAATTCTCAAGCTATACCCCAAACCTCCTGAATCAGAAACTCTGGGGTGGGTCCCAGAAATTCGTGTCTGAACAAGTCTCTCGAGTGTTCTGAGAACCCCTGATCTGGAACGGTGGCTCCGAACTCTGGCTGCCCTTAGAATTGCCTGGGGTGTTCTTTCCAAGTAGCAAAAGTTGGGTCTCACCACCAATCCATTGAATCACAGTCTCTAGGGTTTAGACCCAAGCAGTGGGGGTTTTTAAAACTCCCCCATCACTTTCTGTTGAGCAGCGAGGTTGAGAACCGTGGATCTACACATTGGCATTCGGTATCATCATGGTACAGGCGTGGAGGTAAGCAGCTCTCGTGCCAAGCAGACTGACAGCCTTTTGGAATAGAGACACTAAAGAAAGTGCTGTGGATACATAAGGAGTAATCGGCAAATACTGCCAGATGCTCTAACAGATAAATGTCCAAAGCACTGGTTGGTACCATAGCACTTCCTTCTTGCTCCATGCGAGCCCAGTGTAGAGCTGCATGTCTCAGCTTCACGCAGCCACTCAAGGGGACCAAGCTTCGTCCACCTTGTGGCTCCATCCATACTCCCCTAGATCCTCGGAGTCTTCCCCACCCAGCTGGTGGATGAGGAGACACAGTACGGATCTCAGGTCCCGTGGCCCCGCCCAACTGCAGGGGAAGGTATGAACCCACAAAGAGAAACTGAGGCCCCCCCATGATCCATTAGATGTGATTTTTTCTTTTTTTTAAAAAAATATTTTTTTATTGATTTCAGAGAGGAAGGAAGAGGTAGAGAGAGATAGAAACATCAATGATGAGAGAGAATCATTCATCAGCTGTCTCCTGCATGCCCCCCACTGGGGATCGAGCCCGCAACCCAGACATGTACCCTTGGCCAGAATCAAACCTGGGACCCTTCAGTCTGCAGGCCCATGCTCTAACCACTGAGCAAAACTGGCTAGGGCTAGATGTGATTTTTTCCAAGTGATTGTCAACAAACATCTGGAACAAACGAACCCCAAATTTGTTGGAAACATATGAACTTCGCATTCTCGTTAATAACATAGAGACTCACCATGCTGTTCACAAGGAAGGTAAATGAAGTAGTTATATAGTTTGGATCACTTGGATATAGAAAAAGTGTGAATGTTTTGGGGACAGAGCAAAAACAGCAGGTTTGGAGGAGAAAGTCCCAATAAAGGAAAGAGGAGGAGGAGGAGACTGAGAACCTTCCAGAACTCATGGAGAGAGTAATTTTACTTCCTAAATATAACTGAGATGCTTAAGACAGGAAAAGCACCTAACAGGTAGGCCTGCGAAGGCTTCCTTGTACACACGGATGTCTTCTCCACCAAGCCCTCCATGTGATATGGGATGTGCCCCTTCTCAGCTCTGATCATTACTTGGCACCAGAACCTGCAAGAGGGTTTGCATGAGTGGCCTTCCGGGTCATGTAGCGGCAAGTGCAGGGCCGCCGGGATGGGCTGTGGGTGGTTTAGGAAAAGGCAGCGGTTCTGGGAGAGGCCGGCAGAGTTACTTACAGAACTCATGCACCGTGGCTTTGCGTATTTTAGGCAACCCAATTTTAGAAGCTGGCTGTTTCAAAGATGTGTCAACGGAGGTTTCAAGTTGGCCGGAGATGATGGTTCCTGGATCGAAGGTGGGTGGGCTAGTTGCATCTAGAACCAGAATTCAAAAGAGTTCTTTTTTCGTTGATTCAAGGAAAGTACAGAATGTGGGATGTTTGCCAGAAACTGTCAGAGCTCTGGGGATGCACTGGGGATCAACACAGAAGCGCAGGCCTGCCTTCCCTGGAATAATCTTGTGGGGACTGCACACAAGTCACTGGCCCTAAGAAGGCAGTGCGATGAGTCCCCTGTGGGATCTTAGAAGGTGTCCAAGGCGGCACTGAGTTAGTTTTTGGAGGAAAGGGTATACTGGTTATAATTGTGCTTGTCTACCCCCACCCTAACCTCTCCCTGGGGCAGAGGCGGGGCGGGGGGGAGTGGGGGGAGACAACAGTGGCTTTCACAATTAGGAAATGTTGTATTTCCAGAAGTAAGCAGTTCAGGGTTATATTTCCAGAAGTAAGCACTTCAGGGTTATATGACAAGGCCTCGACTCAGTCATTCTTAGCATGTGGGTCTTGTCCTCATGGTTGCAAAATGGCTCCTAAACCTCCAGGCATCAATTCTATCTCGCAGGCAGTCAGATGAGGAAAAGCAGAGGGCAAAAGGCCAGATGCACCTGCTGGAGGTTTTCCAGCATCTCGTTCTAATGCCGCCTTATCTTTTTGGCCACGACTGTGTCCCGTGGGTACGCTAGATGCCAGGATGGTGAGAAATGTAGCTCTTGGCTCTAAACTTTGCCAGCGCAGATGAAACTGGACTTCTCTTCATTGGAAAGAAGGCCAAGTGGCAACAGGGGAGGCCGTTACAACAGTTGGTCCCAGGGGTCAGGGGAGACGGAGGAAGTGAGAGCTGCACTCCCGACCCTGCGCTGTTGCCCAGTGCTTCCTATCATAGCTCGTGACTGAGTCTCACTCAGATCACAAGGCTGGAGCAGGTAAGAGGGACAGGCCAAAGCCTGAAGTCACTGCCCCCGCTCCTGCCTTTTGAGGCAGACCCCCAAGCATGCTAGGTGTGCTCAATGTTGGAAGGCAACCGTGAGCTCCACAAATTCCCTGCCCCTCCCCCGACCTCACATGTCGTGTAGACATTGGAAAGCACCGCCGTCCCCAGTTAAAGCAGTTTCATATAAGAGTAACCAACGGATGCAAAACATTGGGGGGTGAGGGCATGTATGGGAGTGGGGTGGGGGTGGGGGCAATGGTAAGATATGTACACATATAATACCTTAATAAAAATTTGAAAAAAAAAATAAAATAAAATAAAGCAGTTTCATGCTTTTCTCCCACATCGTGTTAATTCCTAGGGTCAGGGTTAGGGTTAGGGTTAGGGTTAGGGTTAGGTTAGGTTAGGTTAGGTTAGGATTAGGGTTAAGGTTAGGGTTAGGTTAGAGTTAGGGTTAGGGTTAGGTTAGGGTTAGGGTTAGGGTTAGGTTAGGGTTAGGGTTAGGGTTAGGTTAGGGTTAGGGTTAGGGTTAGGGTTAGGGTTAGTAAATTCCTCTCAGCAAATGGTGAGGGAGAGCAAGCCTGTGGTCTCATTATGTGCACAAGGACTCAGGGGCCCAGAGAGAGGTGAAATTTGTCCAAGGCCACACTGCTGGTCAAGGGCAAAGCCTAGATGAGGACCCAGGGCTTCTGCTTCCCAGGCCAGCGCTCTCTCCCCTCCAGGGCCATGTCCTGCCTGGAGTAGATACCTGAGAGTGCGTGTTGAGCAGGACAGAGCGGAGGGAGGCATGGAGAAGGGCACATGCCGGGATCACAGGCATTGGAGCAGCCAGACTTGCCATCCACCAGGTCGGATCCGTCCCCCTGCCCTGCTCTCACCCAGGTCTTGCAAAGGGAAAGAGCGGTGGTTTTCCCACAACCAGAGGCTTTAGGAAGGAGTTCCCGTCTTAGCCTGTGGGGATGCATCTCTCTGGGCTGGTTCATTCTCTCCTCCCAGTGAGGCCCGCTGGTTCCTTCCCCTCCGTGTGGGGCTTGGGAAGGTTGGCCTGATTCTGCTCCTTCTTGCTCTTCGTTCCCATTGGGCCTCCTTGGCCATTGGCAGCATGTCTGCTTGGTTTGGGGTGTAGTTGCTCTGAACCAGCTTTGGGAAGGAGGGGCCCTGGCCATGCCCCGAACGTGCATTTTTCTTCACTCCCTCTAGCCAGCATTCACAGAGGTTCCCTCCCCCTGCCCAGTCCTGCAGCCATGGCCTCAGCATTAGATGCCAAAGGAACGTTCATGCTCCCGCATGGCCCAGCACCTGGGCACTGAGCTCGGGCGCCAAGCCAAGCCCTCATGGAGGCACATGGAGGGGTCTGTGTGGACCGGGGATGCTGGACCCCACCTTTCCACCACTGTTCCTGCTCTTGCCAAGGACAACGTATGATGCATGACCCAGGGCAAGTTTATCTCTCCTATGGTAGGTCTTTCCTGGCCCCTGCCCCCTCCACTACCAGAGTTGAGGGGATCCCTCCCCACTGCCCACCGGTCTCAAAGCACTCACCCCTGGCTCAGTGTATGTGTGTGATGACATGTCTCTCTCCTCCCTCCCCTTGGCTGTGAGATCCTTGCATTCTCCAGGCTTAAAATAGTGCCGCCCTAGATGGTTTGGCTCAGTGGATGGAGCGTCGGCCTGCGGACGGAAGAGTCCCGGGTCAAAGGCACATGCCCGGGTTTTGGGCTCAATCCCCAGATGGGGGCGTGTCAGAGACAACTGATCAATGATTCTCTCTCATCATTGATGTTTCCATCTCTCTCTCTTCCTCTCTGAAATCAATAACATAAATAAATAAATAAATAAATAAATAAATTAAAAAAAATAAATAAAATATTGCACTTAGCAGGCCCTCAGTACAGATTGGGTGAATCAAGGATGCACCGTGGTGCAGAACATAACGGAGTCCTGTGGGAAAAGCTGTGTCACGCTTTTCCTGAGGTACCTGAAGCTGAAGTACTTGCTGAGGAGAGAAATAACAGTGGCCCGTGTGTGCCGAGCACTGTGCCAGGCCCTAGTAGCGGCGTGTTACCTGTATTATCTCACCGGATTCTCACAATAACCCTGTACGGGCTGTGCTCTCTCCATGTTGCTCTGTAGAAAACACAGGCACAGAAACATTAAGGAACTTGCTCAAGGTCCCAGAGCCAGGAAGTGGTGGAGGAATTTCAACTGCAGGGCACAAGCCATTAACCCTCTACCCGGCAGGCTGCATGTTTGGTGCCAGCTTGCCCCCTCCCCGCCACACAGGAGCCTGTACGTAGCATGGGCAAGGCATCCTCGTGGGGATCAAGTAGACAAAAGGGCAAGACGCTGCCTGCCCCAACCCTTAGCATCCAACCCTTGTCCTCGTGCTAATGCGGGTGAGAGGGGGGAAGTGCTGAGAAGGAATGGGAGGGACGCAGGGAGGAAAGCGTGTGTCCTCAGCAGCCCAGGAGGACACAGAGGAGCAGGGTCTGCACTTCTGGCCGAGGAACCTGGGCTGTTCCTCAGTGATTCAGCCAAGACAGGCAAAGAGCAGAGAGTGGGCCAAGACCCAGAGTCACGGCGGGGAGCAGCCACCAGTCCCCCGCCCCCCTGCCCCCGCCACCTGAGGACTAAGAGACTTCTCTTTATCAATCGAGGGTTGGCTGAGCAGAGGTCCTAATGACACCGCGCTAGCGTTTGGACCAGGGCAGTTCGTCCGTCTCCTCCTCTGGAGTGAGTTAGGGCTGGCTGTCACCCACAAATGTCTCCTCTCCTTTCAGATGCTTCCACGCCCTCTGGAAAGCCACCACTAGTGAGAGATTTGGAAACAGGATCCCTTCCTCTTCTTTCAAGGTAGAGTTTATTTACGCAGCCATAGAACTTGACCGCTGGCTAAAAGCATCCAGGTTCCTTATCTGGGCGGAATCTCCCAGCACGCCTAGGAAGCAGGCAGTGTCTAAGCTCCCAAGAGACCAGGCTGTTTGGAGACACTTCTGACCAACCGAGAAACCCCGGGGGACTCATTCACCCTCCTGCCGCCTCAGCAGTCTGCCTGTAGGTGGGGTGATGACAGTACCTGCTCCGCAGGACTGTTAGGATTAATCTAGAGGCCCGATGCATGAAATTCATGCACGGGGGCAGGGGGTGAGGGGGGCTCAGCCCGGCCTGCACCCTCTCGCAATCCGGAACCCCTCACACATCCTTCTCGTAATCCGTGACCCCTCGCTCCTAACTGCCCACCTGCTTGCTCCTTACCGCCCACCTGCTCACTCCTTATCGCCCACCTTCTTGTTCCTTACCACTTGGCTTGCCGCCCCATAGAGCTGCTGCAGAGGTGGGAGAGGCTCCTGCCACCACTGCTGTGCTCACCAACCGTGAACCTGGCTTCTGGCTGAGCAGTGCTCCTGCTGTGGAAGCACACTGACCACCAGGGGGCATCTCCTGCATTGAGCATCTGTCCCCTGGTGGTCAGTGGGTGTCATAGCTACTGGTCGTTATGTCATTCTGCCATAACAGTCACTGGGCTAGTGGCCCGGTGCACGAAATTCGTGCATGGGGGGGTGTGTTCCTCAGCCCGGCCTGAACCCTCTCCAATCTGGGACCCCTCAAAGGATGTCCTACTGCCGGTTTACAGGGATCAGGCCTAAACTGGCAGTCAGACATCCCTTTCACAATCCAGGACTGCTGGCTCCAATGCTCACCTGCTTGCCTGCCTGCCTGATTGCCCCTAACCACTCTGCTTGCCGGCCTGCTCACCCACAACTGCCCCCCCCCCACCGCCAGCCTGATCACCCCCAACTGCCCTCCCTGCTGGCCTGTTCACCCCCAACTGACCCCCCTGTTGGTCTGCTTACCCCCAACGGCCCCTGCCATCCCATCCTGGCCTGATCACCCCCCGGCGACCCAAGGTCCCAGCCCCTCCTTTTTTTCTTTTTCTTCTTTTTTTTTTCCAGTGCCTCCTTGAGCAGAGGCCAGGACCAGCTGGAAGCAAGTATCTAGGATTTATTTATCCTATCTAATAAAAGAGTAATATGCAAATTAATCATCACTCTGCTACACCCACAAGCCACACCCACCAGCCAATCAGGAGTGAGTATGCAAATTAACCCAACCAAGGTGGCTGCTGCCACAGAGCAAGCAGGAGGTTTGGGTTTCCCCGGTAATGGAGGAAGCCAAGCTTTCCACACACCCTGGCCAGCCTAGGCCTCCACTCAAGGCTACAAAGTTTCAATGATAGAAGATAAATAAATCCCAACAAAAGTGGCGCCACAGAACTGGAGAGAGCAGGAGGCTTGGGTTGCCCCCAGTGATGGAGGAAGCCAAGCTCCCGCAGCCCTGGCCTGCCTTGGTGTCCACTACAAAGTTTCAATTATAGAAGTTAAATCAATCCCAACAAAAATGGCTGCAGCCACGGAGCAAGCAGGAGGCTTGGCTCTGCTCAAGGCTACAAAGTTTCAATTGTAGAAGATAAATAAATCCCAGATACCAGGGCCTCCGCTTGGGTTGCCAGGGGGTGTTGCCGGCCTACAAATCACCACAGGACCCTCACCCAGGCCGCCCCACGCCCCAAGGTAACCCCCACCCTGATCCGGGACACCCTTCAGGGCAAACCAGCCAGCCCCCACCCGTGCACCAGGCCTCTATCCTATCTAATAAAACAGTAATATGCAAATTGACTGTCACTCCAACACACAAGATGGCTGCCCCCATGTGGTCAAAGATGGCTGCCCCCATGTGGACACAAGATGGCCACCACAAGATGGCCAGCAGGGGAGGGCAGTTGGGAGGGACCAGGCCTGCAAGGGAGGGCAGTTGGGGGTGATCAAGCCTGCATGGGAGGGCAGTTTGGGGTGACCAGGGTGGCAGAGGAGGGAAGTTGGGGGGGACCAAGCCTGCAGGGAAGGGCAGTTAGGGGTGACCAGACCTGCAGGGGAGGGCAGTTAGGGGCAAACAGGCTGGCAGGGGAGCAGTTAGGCATCAATCAGGCTGTCAGCGGAGTGGTGATGGGGTGATCAGGCTGGCAGGCAGAAGTGGTTAGGGGCAATCAGGAAGGCAGGCAGGCGAGCAGTTGGGAGTCAGCAGTTCTGGATCCCGTAGGATCGGGCCTAAACAGGCAGTCGGACATCCCTCGAGGGGTCCCAGATTGGAGAGGGTGCAGGCTGGGCTGAGGGACACCCCCCCCCCCCCCCCCGTACATAAATTTCATGCGCCGGACCTCTAGTCTTCTATAATTGAAACTTTGTAGCCTTGAGTGGAGGCCAGGGCCGGCCAGGGCAGGCAGGAAGCTTGGCTTCCTCCATTGCCGGGGCAACCCAATCCTCCAGCTTGCTCCAGCTCCATGGCCTGCTGCCATCTTGGTTGAGTTAATTTGCATACTCACTCCTAATTTGCATACATGCTCCTGATTGGCTTGTGGGTGTAGCAGAGTGATGGTTAATTTGCATGTTTCTCTTTTATTAGTGTAGATAGATAAGTGACCAGTGGGATTGGGACAATGTATGGCACCCAACAAGTGATAAGTAAACATTAGCTGTTACCATTCTCCCATTTTATAGGGGAGGGAAACTGAGGCTCAGAGAGGTGAGTGACCTTCCCCAGGTCACAGAACCGGCTGCTGGCAGAATGAAGATCCAACCTCACCATTGACCTTCTAACTTCAAGCCGGATGATCCGCAGTGAGGAGGGACCCACCCCCCCCGGCCCCGCCCCTCATTCACCAGCCTCCCAAGACGGCACTACTCCTTGTCATGTGGACAGGACAAAAAGACTCCTGGTGGCCTGGTGGAGAGGATTAAAGAGAGGATGATGAGAAGGGAGAGCAACGCTTGTTCACCTCCCGCCACGCACCAGGCCTTTCGGATCAGGGCTCAGCAGAGTTGCTCTGTCAAGGGCCGGGCAGTAAATATTTCAGTCTCTGCGGGCCATCTGGGCCCTGTCACAGCCACGCCATCTGCTGCACACAGACAGGCACAGGGAATACAGACTCAAAGGGCGTGGCTGTGCTCCAACAAAGCTGTACGTATGGGCACTGAAGTTAGCACTTCACATCATTTTCATGTTTTGTGAGATGTTCCTCTTCTTTTTACTTTTTTCAGCCACTTCGAAATATAAAAACTGTTCTTGGCTTGAGGGCCATACAAAACCGAGCAGCACGCCAGGTACCTCAGGGCGGCAGCTTGCTGACCCCCGATGGAGGGGTTAGCGTCTATGAATCCTGCCAGCACCTCTGATCCTCATGAGGAAGCGGCGGCTCCAGGGTGCCCATAACCGTAACCAGCCCGGGAGACAGGCTCAGAAAGAGCGGAGCTGGGATTCAGTTCCTTGCTCTGTCCATCTGCTCCGCACGCCCTCAGACCTGATGCTCAGAGCCCTCTGCATTTGTCACCACGTGTGAAGATGTAAGATTCCCCTAATGGGACAGGGGAAGCTGTCCTACTGCAGGGGCCCCTTGAGTGTGTGGTGGCATTTCAGCCAGGGCACTGGGCAGGGACCTCAGTCCTGACCTGGCATGCATCCTGGGGCAGTGGTTCTGTCCAAACAACCCTTGCTGAGCTCCATGGTGAGGGTGACAAGCCCCTCACTCCCAGGGCTGTACTCGGCAAGAAGGTTGGGAGGACCCCATGGCAGGCAGTCCTCCTGGGATAACCCAGAAAGGTGGCTCGGTCTCAAGGACATTGGCATCAAAGTGGGCAAGTGGCAACACAGTGTGCGTGTCTGAAAGATAAAACTGGGCCATGAAGTTTCCTGGAGGGTGTGGCCTGGGAGACAGTTCCCAGCAGGGCCATCTGGCCTTGATGTCGCTCTTCCCCCCTCTCCACACAGACCTCAGGCTGGCCTCTGCCTCAGACCTCCAGACACAGCAGAGGCAGCTGTGAGGCTGGGCCCGGCCCTTCCTCCCGGTGCACACGGGAGACTCAGCCCTGGCTGCCTGGCCTCAGGTCTGAGCTTGTTTCGGCTTCACCGGAAAGGAAAACGCCCCCGCCTTGTGCCATGGGTACAGTCTGGTCTGGGAGCTTTGGCAAGCCGAGCCTGACTGAGGGAGGGTGAGTGGCACCCTGGCACATGTCTATTTATTCAGTATCTTTTTAACGTGGTTGTTACAAAAATAAACAGTCTCAAAGCACAAAACTTAGAAAATATGGATAAGACGAAAGAAGAGACAAATGGAAACCCGCCTCCTACAAGTAACTTTGACTTTTCCTTCCAGTCTTTTTTCTGTGTGTGCACGTGTGTGTGCACGTGTGTGTGTGCTCCTTATCCAAATGGGGCCATGGGATACATTCTGCTTGGGGGATCCGTTTCTTCTTCATTCCACACAGTAGGGTGAGCACGCTCCCATGTCCAAATACAGTTTTCTTTGCCATCCTTTCGCCCATCATCTGTTTGGAACTAGTCTTCTTTCAAAGGTGTGTGGTCCTTGGACTGTGGTCGCAGGTTGCACCTGGATCACAGGATCCAGGCCTCTCTGGGTAAGCGTGTGGGTGGGCTCTGTGATTCGGGGTCAGGACAGGGCCCCCAGGCTCGCAGTTTGCAGCCAGGCTTCCTGGCCCCAGCCCCACCCTGACTCATGGGGCGGTCTCAAATTAGTCACACACCCCTCAGGGCCTCAGTTTCTTCACCTCTAAAATGGGATGGTTGGATTAAGGGCTTTGTCACCTCCAGTGTCCCATGACTAAGCACTTGTAGACTCATGGGATCCCAGAAGCCTCCGGGAAAGGTTTGCTGCCGAGGGGGGAGTTGCTTCTCCCCTGGCTGGGCTGGGGGTCTCTGTCTGGAAGGCCTGACAACCCCTCTGTGTAGCTAGTGCCCTGTGCTAGGGTTCCCAGAGCTCCCGGCCCCTAGGTTCTCTCAGCCTTCCTGCTCCCCCACAGTGTGGAGAGGGAAGCAGCGGCCCGGGGCCAGCACTGACCTCACAGCTCCGCCACTTCTCAGAGTATTAATAGCTGGAACCAGCGGCCAACAGCTGCCGGTTACATTCTGAAATGGAAACCATGTGACTGGGCAGAAAGCAGGCTGGGCCAGTGCTGGGGCCACGCGGCGGGATCTGGGAGGGGCCCAGGGAAGCAGGGTCCTTGGTTGGCAGACCTTCTCCACCTCCCTCCCTATCCCCACCTCCAGCCCCTGCTCCCCTTCCTCCGCTGCTCCTGGAGCCGCAGCTGGCCTTCGTCTGTCTGGTTTGAGGAGATGCTGCCATGAAACTTGGAGGCCAAAGCAACTGCTGTTTGGAGGCTTCGAAGGGGAAGGAAGATTATGAAATAGAAGCAGCAGAATCCCTCTCCCGGAGGCGTGGACTGTCTGCCTTCCCCATTCTCCTGTGGAAATAATAATAGTAACAACCATGGTAGCAACAGCGCTACCATGTAATAAGTGTTTGCTGCGTGTTAGGCAATGGCTGTTTTCCTTGCTTCATCGTATTCAATCCTAGTCAGACAACTCCCCAGAGTGAGTCCGGCTATTGTTACCCCCATTTTACTGATGAGGGTGTTGAAGCTCAGAGGATAAGCAGAACCCACCCTCTTCCCACCCTCCTCCACCCCCCACACAGCTAATGAGCTGCAGGGCTGCAGTGGACTGTCTGACCTGAGCTTGTTCTCTTAAGCGCCCACCCCTCCCCCTGAATTTCATGCTGTGGGTAGGCAGGATCCCCCCACTGTTTCAGCACTTTCCTATTTGCAGAGATTCCCAGAGACTTCACAATTCCATCAGTTTCAGGAGTTTACGTGCCAGTGCTAGGTCTTATCCCCACCTAGCATGTACCTCAAAGGTGTAAGGCTTGGTCCATAAGCCAGGAGTTTAAAATGTCTTGGATGAGGCAAGGGATCTAGAGCCTCTGCCACTACGATGCCCTTGTCTTCCCATGGCATCACGGAAAGAGGGCATGTTGTACAGCTGTGCCTCCTGCCAGGTGGATCGCACCTCTGCCACTTGAAAGTGTGTGTCTTTGGGCAAGTTGCTCATCTTTTCTGTGCTCTAGGTTCTGCATTTATAACACAGGGATAATACTATCCATTTTACAGGTTGACTCTTGAGGATTAAAGAGAAGGTATATAAAGTATTGTCACCTAATACATAATAAATATTAGCTCTTGTTATAATGACTGAAAGAATAGGGTCCTGAGTCATCAGCCTGGGCTTGGTTCTACCTTGTCTACTTACCAGCTACATGAGCTTGGATTGTTTCCTTTTACTGTTCTGTGCCTCAGTTTCTTCCTCTGCAAAATGGGCATAATAATAGGACTGTTGCAAGGAATAAATGAATGCATACATATGTATCAGAGCAACAATAAGTGTCTTAGTAAATACTGACACATATTAAGTGCTCAATACATGCTCATTTACATTACTAATTATTATTCATTTTAAGTATCATTTCAGTATTATTGTCAGAACTACTCATTATGCATCTGATTTATGAATTCAAAATCACCTCACTGACACTCCTAGATGACTATATTTCTATTCATGACACTACATACATGTGTAGGTCACCTAAATTTACAACTTCAGAATCATGTTTAATTCCCCCATCTCCAATCATCCTGTAAGTCCTGTCTGGAATGTTTCTCCCATGAAAACTCTCTTTCCCAGGCCCCTTGGTGTTACTCTCAGCAGTCACTCCTGCTGGATGTGAATGAGAATAGCTGCTCCTCTCCTGGGAGCCATTTCTGATGTGGGAAGAAGACGTGGTGACAGTGGGCACCTGATAATTCCACATCCATTCCCCCCGCTTGGTTATTTCTGACCAAAACATCCCAATAATCATGCTCTCCACTCAGTTTTGTCGACTCTCCTGCTGAAAAACAATCAATGGCTCCCCATGCCTTTTATTTTACACTAGAGGCCCGGTGCACAAAATTTGTTGTCCCTCAGCCCAGCCTGCACCCTCTCCAATCTGGGACCCCTCCGAGGATGTCCAACTGCACCCTCTCACAATCCGGGACTGCTGTCTCCCAACTGCTTGCCTGCCTGCCAGCCTGATTTCCCCTAACCAATTCTGCCTGCCAGCCTGATCACCCCATAACCACTCCCCTGCCAGCCTGATCAACGCCTAACTGCTCCCCTGCCATCCTGGTTGCCCCCAACTGCCCTCCCCTGCTGGCCTGGTCACCCCCAACTGCCCTCCCCTGCTGGCCTGATCACCTACAACTACCCTCCCCTGCCAGCCATCTTGTGGTGGCCATCTTTGACCACATGAGGGCAGCCATCTTGTGCGATGGCATGACAGTCAATTTGCATATTACCTCTTTATTATATAGGATTATATAGGATACAGATTCTAGAGGCTGAGATTCAAGAATGTCCACAGTCCAGCCTAAGCCTCTTGCTATAGGAGTCGCTGTGGTTGGCTCCCTACCTTCCATTTTGCTCAGGCAATTACTTTATACCATTCATGGCAGTTCCACTGTCATCAGTTGGGCCAGGAATGGGCAGTTCTAAGCCATTTAGCATCCATGGGATCTGGGTAGAGATTTGCTCAGGATGGGTGAGAGAGCAAAGTTATGTTTTTCCTATGCCGTGGATGCAGTTAGCCATTCCATAACCACGTGCATGGCCAGCATGAGGGCGGTGTGAACACAGAGCAGAGGAAAACCAAGAGAGGAACTTGACCAAGTTGCTCCTGGAGTTCCCCTGCCTCGGGACCTCCAGCGCATGATACATTTATTTTTATTGCCTAAGCCAGTTTGAAACATACTTCCATTACTTGCAGCTCAAGGACCCTGATGCACCCACCTTTCCAGCTTTATCTCCAGCCATACAGAAACACGTGCCTCTTCTGAAGCTTCCCCACAGATTCCTGCCTCGGTGCCATTGCTCCTCCTTGTCTTCAGATGGAATGCTCGCCCCCAGGCCCTCCTTGTTTAAGTCCTTTGCACACTCCAAAGTCCAGATCCGAAAGCACCAGCTCATCTTCTCATTCTGAAGGGCGCTCTTCCTTCCGGGTCTCCAAGGTGCTCTGTATCTCTCCACCTGACAGCCCCAGGACAGTCAGCTTCCCAGTGTGCTCGTTTGCCTCTCCCGTCGGGTTGCATATTCCACGGAGGCTGTTTTCCTTTTTTTTAAAAAAAAAAAAAAATATTTTATTGCCAAAACCGGTTTGGCTCAGTGGACAGAGCGTTGGCCTGCGGACTGAAGGGTCCCAGGTTCGATTCCGGTCAAGGGCATGTACCTTGGTTGAGGGCACATGTCCAGTGGGGAGTGTGCAGGAGGCAGCTGATCGATGTTTCTCTCTCATCAATGTTTCAAACTCTCTATCTTTCTCCCTTCCTCTCTGTAAAAAAAATCAATAAAATATATTATATATATATATATATATATATATTATATATTTTATTATTATTGATTTTTTACAGAGAGGAAGGGAGAGGGATAGAGAGCCAGAAACATCGATGAGAGAGAAACATCGATCAGCTGCCTCCTGCACACTCCCCACTGGGCATGTGCCCGCAACCAAAGCACATGCCCTTGACCGGAATCGAACCTGGGACCCTTCAGTCCGCAGGCCAACGTTCTGTCCACTGAGCCAAACCGGTTAGGGCCTCTTATCATCTCTGAATCCCTTTGTCTGAAACCAGGTATCTTGGCAGACATTCGTTGCACTCAAATGTGGAATTTAATACAAATGATCACTAAATCTCAAACGATGGTACAGTAATAATCATTGTTCTGTAAGAAAGGGTTAAGATCTCCATGGGTTGAGAGGCGAGGAAAAGGCTCATAGGTCTTGTGATGTGCCCCAGTGGATGGGTAGAATTTGGACAGGTGGGGGTGGGGGGCATTCTCCCATGGAGCAGGCCAGGCAGCTGCCAGCCATCCGTTTCTCAGCTCCTCTAGCCACTGCAGTGCTGTAACTGTTGGGAAATGTGGTCTCCGTAATTAAGTTCTGGTAAGCGGAAGAGGAGGAAGGTAGGTTTTGATGTCTTTATTTTTTTTCTGTGGTTATAAATTAATAAAACGGAAGTGGCAGTTTGGGATGGAGTAGGAGTATCTAGAGACTGTTTTCTACAAGCCCAACCACGTAAGGCCTGGGGAGGGGAGGAAGGAAGGGAGGGGTGCCTAACTTATCACCACTCTTCTTCGATATCGAGTCACTCCCTCTGTTTCAGTGGGTTTACGTATTCTAGGTTGTTATATAGGGGGTTGTCCGTGTAGTATGTCTTCACCAACCATCTCATTTTCTCCACGGACACACAAGACTGGCTGCATTTCTTGCACCCCTTGCATCCAAGTGCTGCCATGTGACCAGCTCTTGTCTGCAGAATGTGAGTGGCAATGAGGTGTGCCACCTCCACGCCTGGCCCTTGGAATGGCCCGTGCAATTTCCCCTGATCTCTCTCCTGACTTGCTGTCTGGCTAGATGCAGAGGTACCAGGGAAGAATCTGAGGGGGCCTTGGGGCATGGCAAAGCCACCAGATGGAAGAAACCTGGATCCTTGAGTCACTGCTTAGAAGGAGGACTGCCCAGGAATGCTGCTTGACCAGGAACATCTGCGTCGAAACTTATCTAAGAAAGAAAGAAAGACAGTTCTACTGGGTTAAGCCACTAAAATGTTCAGGTTGTTTGCCAGTTAGCCATCCCTGCCTAATGTGGGTGGTAAAGAGATGGCTTAGCAGAATCTCCAGGCACAGGTGCACAGCAGTTCTCCCAAGGTGATCAGCAAGTGAAGGGAAGAGGCCTTTACCCGACAGCCAGGAGAGAGACAGCTAATCAAGGCCCTCAGCACTGGAAAGGCTCAGTGTTCACTCAACTGGCAAAGGATGGGTTGCTCACTCCCCTGATGTTGACTGCAAATGGTGCCTGCTGGGCATTGACTCAACCCCTGTTCTTGGAGTCCCCTCTGGTCCTATCGCATAATGGTTCTTCTTTTTACTAGTAGGTCCAATAGCCCTGCTACCGGCTAATGCACAGCTGAATCTCCTCCCTTCTCTGCCTTTAATGTGGATAGATATTACCCAATCACCAACCACAAAAAAGTAAGTCCAACTTAAAGTCCCATTTAAAGTCCATGATGGAGGTGGGTGCCTATTTCACTTCATACCATCCAGCATTGCATATGATCAAACTTTAATTTTTAAAAAAATTTATTGCAGTAAAAGATGCATAACAAAAAAAATTACCATCTTAACCTATTCTAAGTGTACCATCCAATGGCATTAAATGCATTCACATTGGTCAACCATCACCAGCAACCAGTTCCAGAACTTTTCTGTCTTGTAAAACTTAAACTCTTCACCTGCTAAACAATAGCTCCCCATTTCCCCCCCTCCCTCCAGGCCTGGAAACCACCGTTCTATTTTTGGTCTCTATCAATTTGACTACTCCAGATACCTCGAATGGGGGGAATCATACAGTACTGGTCTCCTTGTGACTACCTTATTTCACTCAGCATGTCCTCAAGGTTCATTCACTGGCCAGCCTTTCTTTCCTTTTAAGGCTGACTATTGTTCCATTGTACATACACACCACATTTCGCTTATCCACTCACCCTCCAATGGACACTGGGTTGCTTCCACCTTTTAACTACTGTGAATAATCCTGCTTTGAATATGGCTGTGCAAATATCTCTTTAAGATCCCGCTTTCCATTTCAGGGGTCCTCAACCTTTTTAAACAGGGGGCCAGTTCACTGTCCCTCAGACCGTTGGAGGGCTGGACTATAGTTTAAAAAAAAAACTATGAACAAATTCCTATGCGCACTGCGGGCCCAGGACGAGTCGGCTGCTAAGCAGGACAGGCAGTGGCACCCGGCGGGCCAGATAAATGTCCTCGGCGGGCTGCATGTGGCCCGCGGGCCATAGTTTGAGGACCCTGGACATACTCAGGAGTGGAATTAGTAGATCGTGTGGTAATTCTATGCAGACATTTTTGAGGAACCACCATACTGCTTTCATTTATTACTGTATCGTTTTACCTCCCCACCAACAGTGCACAGAGGCTGCCATATCTCCACTCCTTGACAACACGTGTTATCATAGCGGTCCTAATGGACGTGCGGTGACATCTCCCCGCGGTTTTGATTTGCATTTCCCAAGTGATTAGTGACCTTGAGCATCTTTTCAAATGTTTGCTGTTTTAATCTGCTTGAATTTTTATTCCCCTTTTCTCCTTCATTATATTTGAATGTCAAAGAGGAACTCCTTTCCCAACAATGAGATGTTTGCACCTTGGCGTCTCACGAGGACTACCTCATCTTTGCAAACAACTGCTCATGCCTGGAATGAGTCGCACCTCAGTGGTGTTGGGGGAAGCTCATGATCTGTTATCACGCTCATCAGATGCAAGGTTTACACAGCACTTCGAGGTTTACATGTTATCTCACTTGTTTGTCACAGCAGCCTTGCAAGGTACAGAAGGCGGATGAGGAAATTGAAGTTCAGAGATGAAAACACAGAAACAGGAGGAGAGGCTCTTTAAAATCATAACCACTGAAAAAAAAAAATGCCTAGGGAGGCACAGCAGGTGTGGCTGGCTGCCCACCCAACATCCACCCTCCCTGTGCCTTTTGGCAGGGCCCTGGTTTTGTGAGGGTTCCCACCCTCTCTACTCAGAATTCCATGACTAGGTCTGAGAAGGGTAATGGTGATTATATCCTCCAGCTCAGAGATTTAGGCCAACACAGTGTGAGGGGGATTTTAGGAAAGATTTCTTCATTTTATAAAAGGTAAAACAGAGACACGATGGCCCCCTTTACTTTTTCTGAGTGAGGTGGTTCCTAGGCGGGATGCCTGGAATTGCAACATCTACTTTAAGACCACAAGTGGGACCAGTTTTAGGATGAAGCCAAGAGGCAGTTGACCTAGCAGAAGGACAGAAAGGACCTGGGTTCAATATCACTGAGTCACTGATTATACCATAGTAGGATTTTCCCTTCTTGTGATGTGAAATAATACATTTTCCGATTGCTTGGCCCAATTCCAATTGGGATTTTTGTTTTCTTCTGTTTGTTGAGTGTTACGGTGGATGGAATTATGAATTGACATGAACGCAATGTGAAAACATGATTGAAGAGCTGTAAATGTCGAAGCCCAGGAAGAGGGACTGGCTGGGGGTCATAGGGGAGGCCAGGAGAGAAGGAAGGAGAGAGTCTCAACGTGGCTGTGAGACAGCACAAGGTCAAAATGCTGTGACTGAACCTACGGCCATCATGTCCATAAAGCAGGTCAGCGTGGGATCA
The DNA here is from genome assembly GCF_963455305.1 of Plecotus auritus. Lineage (NCBI taxonomy): Eukaryota > Metazoa > Chordata > Mammalia > Chiroptera > Vespertilionidae > Plecotus > Plecotus auritus. The sequence goes on along the minus strand of NC_137783.1, from coordinate 146,015,424 downwards.
AATACTGGGTCCAGGAAAAAACCTCTCATTCCCTGCCCTTAAAGTACTCCTTAGCCCTGCTGGCATGGCTCGGTGGTTGAGCATCGACCTATGAACCAGAGATCAAAGTTTGATACCTGGTTAGGACACATGCCCAGGTTGTGGGCTCTATCCCTGGTGTGGGATGTGCAGGGGGCAGCTGATGAATGATTCTCTCTCATCATTGATGTTTCTATTTCCCTCTCCCTTCCTTTCTGAAATCAATAAAAATATATTTTAAAAACAAAAACAAAAACACAGTACTAACCATTTGGCTCAGTGGATAGAGCATCAGCCTGCAGACTCAAGGGTCCCAGGTTCGATTCCAGTCAAGGGCATGTACCTTGGTTGTGGGAACATCCCCAGTAGAGGGTGTGCAGGAGGCAGCTGATTGATGTTTCTCTCATCGATGTTTCTAACTCTCTATCCCTCTCCCTTCCTCTCTGTAAAAAAAATCAATAAAATATATTTTAAAAAAACACAAAGTACTTCTCACCTCTCTGATCATCCTTTTACCCCCTTCCCCTTTTTGGGGGGACAGTGAGTTGGGAGAAAAATTGAGCTTTCTCCCCTCAGCTCTTCCCTCTCCTTCTGTTTCAGATATACCCACCTGCAGCGATAGAAAGTCCACTCTGGGCTACCACCCACACTGTGGCAAGTAGGGGAAGCCTGATGGTGGATTTTTTTGGGGGGGTGTACTTCAAGTTCACTTCAGGGAGCAATACTAGAAAGTTTCCTATGGCTACATATTTGAGCCATATTCCTTTCTTCAGCTTTTCCCAGTAATGAAGCTAGTGTCTTAATCTCCATCTCTCTGGCTTCTGAATATGTTTCTTAATTTGTTTTGAACTCAGGAAGGAAGGTGGAAAGCATTATTTATTGAGCCCCTAAACCTTAATCCAAACCACAAAAACAAAATCAGGAAGTATTTAATTTAACATAAAACATCAGGTTACATCTACTCCTCCACAGCTCCCGTATGGCCCACTGCTCCTATCTATATATATAAAAGCCTAATATGCAAAGCCTAATATGCAAAGGGAGTTCGATCGCTCACTATGATGTGTGCTGACCACCAGGGGGTGGTGCAGAATGAAGGAAGGCCCCAGGCGGCAGCAGGCAGCCAGGGAAGGGAGGCCCCGGCCGGCAGCCGGAAGGAAGGCCCCAATCAGCCCTGATCGTTGGCCAGGCCTAGGGACTCTACCTGTGCACAAATTTTGTGCACCGGGCCTCTAGTATAATTATATTTCCTGCAGGATGGAGAAGGGGTGGTTTAAACATGTCTGATGTGATCTGGAATGTGGTGTCCAAAGTTAAGAAGCCAGGTTCCCACAAAGGCCTTTAAAGAACCTTACAAGAGACCAAGTAAGAACCAAGATATGAACAACGTCAGACACAAGAGGAATGGTAGATTTGTGAAGGTAGAGGGTGACTTGGGTGAGAGTTCTAAAATCATTGACCTGTGGATGACTGCAAACCAGCCTGTGTTTGCTTCTAGAAAAATATTTGGGTTTCAGCCACATGGTGGTGAATCAGCGTAGTCTAAAGGAACAGAAAAATCCTGTTAGTGGCAGTCATAGTCAATAGAGCTAGTACTAGTAATAGCTAAGGTCCATGGGATAGCAATTGTTTAATTTCTTTCAATGATTTTATTCACTTCTCACTACAACCCTATGGATTGAATATTACATCTCAGCCTTGTTTTACATGTGAGGAAATTGAGACTTAGGTTAAGAAGTTTGTCCCAGGTCACACAGCTGGCCAGTGCCCAACCTGGGTTTTTAACCTGGTCACTGGGACCCCACACCTAATACTAACTGCATATTGCAATGAAACTGCTCATAACCATCCCCATTCCTGGTAAGTTTTCTGAGGAAATAATTCGATAGATGACAAAAGTTACATGCATAAAATTCCCATTAGAATGTCTTATAGCATTGGGACCAGCGGAGGCAACGTACATGCACCTCAGCAGCAGGGAAATATTTTAATACATTTTGCTAGATCTAATCAATGGAATACTGGAAATAATTTAAAAATAGTAATTATTTTGGAGCTTACATTGAAAAATGAGCATTATAGACTACATCACCAGGGGAACAAAACAGAAGAGAAAATGGTGTGTACACCATAATGGCAACTGTGTACAAAGGAAAAATAGGTCCACATGTGATTTAAAAAAATAAAGCAAGTATGCAAAAGCAAAAATAACTTTTAATAACAAGGGGGATCCAGGTAATTTTTTAATTTTTTAATTTTTAGCCAAGAGTGTTTTCAACATTGAAGAGGTGCTACCTTGCCAATCAAAGCAGACACGGTCTGCATGGGGCGCCCTGGGTAGGATCACGTGCTTGTACACCAGCTAGTTCATTGGTGAGGAGAGGGGTCCCCGGGCATCATAGGGGAGCTTCATGCAATTCAGCTTCCTCCTGGCCAGCACCTTTTAGCCTGACCTTGAGAAGATTGCAATTCTCCTTTCCTGATCCCAGGCCTCCTGTAACTTGAGGCAGACATTGAAATCCCTAGTGCAGGTTCCTATTAGCATCCCCCAGGGAAAGGAAACTGGCTCTGACTTCAGACAGCTTGAATCCCAAAGGTCCACCGGGTGCAGTGGGAAGTTTTTTCCAGAACTTGCCCAAGGCCCTGGTGACATCACTAAGATGTGGGTGGAGAAGTCCTTGGTCAGGTGAAGATGTCTACACCATAAAGCTTCCAGGAGGAAATGACATGCAAATGAGTAAAGGGAATAACAGAGAGAAACAAATGCTGAGGTGTTGGTGACAAGAGCTGTTCTTGGGTGGTTAAGATAGAAAAAGGCAGTCTTATTGGCCAGTTTTCTCCATCCTCGAGGCCCTCATTGAAGTGGAATGAATAAAGGCTTTGGCATGAGGCCAGGTTCCATCTCTGGCTGTACTGGTTCCTTGCTGTGTGACTGTGGTAAGCCGCTTAACCTCTCTGATCCTCAGATACTTTATCTTGAGGTGGCCACATAACACAAAATTCAGCAAATATCCCCAGAAGTCTTTCTCCCAGTGCCTCCCAATAACCTAAATGTCTCCTTTGCTGTCCTCCCTTTCTCTCTCCCTCGAGACGGACTCTCCTTAACCACTGAGACAGCAAAACATACCCTGTACCCTCCACGCCCACCCCATGGGATAGCTCCCTGTCAGTCTCTCTTTCCCACAGGAGAAGCCTGCCACCCCACAGCCATCCTAATGCTCAGAAGGTGAGTTCCCAGATTGCGTGCGATGAGAGTGGAAACACACAAGGGGCCCGAATCAGGCGGCAGGGGCTGACACTCTGTGGGTGGGGAAAGAGAAAGGGACAAACCCAGGCCGAGGAGGTGGCAGAGGGCAGACCCAGGTGGAGGAAAGACAGTGAAGTTTTAAAAGGGGCATCAAGTGTGGCTGGTGGGAGGAGAAGTCAGTCAAGAGTAGAAATGAAGGGAAGTGGGGAGAGGTGGAGCGACGAGGAGGTGAGGCGGGCCAGGGAAAGAAAGGGAAACACATCAAATTTAAAAGAGGAGAGAAAGAATGGGAGTGAGAAAGGAAAAGTACCTGAGGAATTGATAGAACTCCCATCCTTTTCTGCATCCTGCAGACCTCATCCACCCACGCCCAGCACAGGTACTGCTGAGGGGAGCTGGCCCCGGTCCCTGGACATGGACTGTTCGTCCACAAGATGAGGCGATGGAAATGCCATTGCTGGTTGTCAGTGGAGATGCATGGCCACTGTCCTGGGGAGGGGTTCCCCTACCCTACAAGGCTAGGCCACAGTAAAAAACAGTTTTCCATCCATGAGCAAGAGCAAGCCATGACTTCCACAGTGCCGATCATCGTTGGCATAGCCCCATCCCGACTGAGGGGCATAGGGCTTGCTCCTGAGAAGGCCAGATTAGGTGCAACTGGAACAAATATGTCTTTGGTACACACACCCTCGTTCTCTGGGTTTTCCCTCTGGTTTTTCCTGAGTATTCAGAGTTCTCATGCCCTTGCCAAACGTGCTAGTGAGAAATGCTCTTCTATTAGTAAATTCACTGACCCAGCCCTGGCCGGTGTGACTCAATTGGCTGAGCATTGTCCTATGCACCGAAGCATTGCTGGTTAGATTCCTTGTCAGGGCACAGGCCTGGGTTGTGGGTTCAGTCCCCAGTTGGGGTGCATATGGGAGGCAACTGATTGATGCTTCTCTCTCACATCCATCTGTCCCTCTCCCTCTCCCTCTCCATCTCCCTCTCCCTCTGTCTCTAAAGTCAATAAAAACATTTTTAAAAAATTAGTTAATTAATTGACTCAGAGGCTAAAGTGACTGATAAGGCTTTAAAAGTGCACATGGTAAAGGCTGGGGCATCAGCTGGCTGGCAGAAGAGGACTGACAGGACCTTCTCCGAAGGATGCCACATGGTGGCCCTGCCTCTTGTTCTGCAGGTTTGCCACCCGCCCCTCCCCATCACTTTTCAGGGGCCACCTGAGCCGGCCACTCACAGCACTTTAAGACTGGGCCAGATCCCCGTGGGCCCCATGTCCCACAAAACTGGTGAGGATGGGCGGGATTTCCTCTCCATTTCTGTGGCAAGGTCACCCAGCCTGCAGTGGAGACAGCCCTCAGGACAGGGTGGTTCCCTAGAGATGACGTCAGAGCCACTTAGCAAGTGTGTGTGTGAGCATGCAATTGAATATACCAGTTATGTTTACAGTGTCCTAAAATGTTTTTTAAATGAGATTATTGTTTGATTCAAATATATATATTACATGTACAAACCTCTAGTGGTGAAAACTTAAAATCACCAATCCTATCTAATAAAGAGGGAATATGCTAATTGACTGTCATGCCCTCACAAAGATGGTGGCATCCGCAGCCAAAAAAGAGGGAATGCTAATTGACTGCCATGCCATCACAAGATGGCAGCGCCCACAGCCACAAGATGGCGGTGCCCAGTCCCCTCAGCCCCGCCTCATCCAGCCTCAGTCCCCCAGTCCCCTCAATCCTGCTGCGGGGTGGCAGGTGCCGCACGCCTCATCCAGCCAGAGTCCCCCAGTGCCCTCAGCCCTGCAGGGGAAGGCAGTTGGGGACGATCATGCTGGCAGGGGAGCAGTTAGGCATCCCCAGGCCAGCAGGGGAGTGGTTAGGGGGCTATCAGGCTGGCAGGCAGAATCGGTTAGAGGCAATCAGGCAGGCGAGTGGTTAGGAGCCAGCAGTCCCGGATTCTGAGAGGGATCTCTGACTGCCGGTTTAGGCCCGATGCGGGATCGGACCTAAACCGGCAGTCGGACATCCCCCGAGGGGTCCCATATTGGAGAGGGTTCAGGCTGGGCTGAGGAACACCGCCCCCCCCCCCCCCCGCCCCTGTGCACAGGGCCTCTAGTAATGTAATAATACTATTGTGGTCATGTTATTTTAAAGAGCCCTTATATTTTAGAGATAACATTGACATATTTACAGATAAAAAGATATGACGTCTGGGATTTGTTTCAAAACAATCCAGTGGTGAGGAAGGAAGTAGGAGGGGCAGATAGATGACATGGGCTGAGTTGCTAACTGCTGAAGCTGGGTGATGGGTACATGGGAATTTATTATACTTTTCTCACTACCTATATGTCTTCATTTATGGTTAAAATGTTCATAATTAAAAAGTGTTTGAAGATGTTTATCTTCCTTTTGTGCCATATGTCTCCTACCATTCACTTATTTAGGAAAAAAATCACCAAGAATCCCATCTCATATTCTTCCAATACTTTTTTTAAATAGTAATTTTTAAATTACAGTTTACATTTAATATTACTTTGTTTTAGTTTCAGGTGTACCGCATAGTGGTCAGACAATCATATACTTTACATAGTGATCCCCCTGATATTTCAAGTACCCACCTGGCTCCATACATACTTATTACAATATTATTGGCTATATTCCCTGTGCTGTACTTTACATCCTTCACCATTTTTACCCAGCCACCACTATCCCGCTCCTCTCTGGCAATCATCAGTCATAGCTCTGTTTCTATGAGACTGTTTCAATTTTATTTATTTTGTTCTTTAGATTCCACATACAGTGAAATAATATGGTATTTGTCTTTCTCTGTCTGATTTATTTCACTTAGCATAATACCCTCCAGGTACATCCATGCTGTGACAAATGGTAAGATTTCATTCTTGTCTATTACAGAGTAGTATTCCATTGTGTAAATGTACCACAGCTTTTTCATCCACTCATCTACTGATGGGCACTTGGTCAGCTTTCACATATTGGCTTTTGTAAAGAATGCTGCAATGAACATAGGGATGCATATAGTCTTTCAAATTAGTGTCTTGGGTGTTTGTTTGTTTGTGTTTTTCGGATACATATTCAGAAGTGGAATTGCTGAGTCATAAGGCAGTTCCGTTTTAATTTTTTGAGGAACTTTCATACTGTTTTCCATAGTGGTTGTACCAATCTGCATTCCCACCAACAATGCATGAGGGTTCTCTTTTCTCCACATCCTTGCCAGTACTTGTTTGTTGATTTATTGATGATAGCTATTCTGACAGGTGTGTGGTATTTCTCTGTGGTTTTAATTTGCATTTCTCTGATGATTAGTGAGGTTGAGCATCTTTTTATATGTCTATTGGACATCTTTATGTCCTCTTTCTTCCAGTCCTTCTTCTATACTTAGATATACATAGAGATAAATTGTACTCTATTGGGATTTGTCACAATATGTTGAAAATAAGACCTTGTTTATTTGATCAACATTAAAATTGTGCACACTCTATTTGAGGGATTTCAAAATTATGTTTTGCGTTAATTTTTTGAGAAATTTCTAAAAAAAAAAAGGAGGGGATGTCTATAGTCAAATAATTTGGAGGAAAACTGCATACCATGGCTCCGTCTCTTACAATGAACATTAGCGTTGGATTATAGACTGTTGGAGACTAGGGACTACAGGATATTCATCACTGATCCACAGGGCTAAGCACAGAGCCTGGCACTAGCAAATCATTCAACAAATGGCTGATGGTAAAGTCTTTCTTTAAAAAAAAAAATAGTAACTATAATTTCTGGACCCTACTATATTCCAGATTCTGTTAAGCTAAATAGATATATAATTACTTTAATTTTCACAATAATTATAGAAAGCATTAAATGAAGAATTTAAGCTCCAGGAATTGAGTTAATTGCCCAAGGTTGCACAGCAAATAAATAATGCTCTTTAGCATCATATAATATTATATCCAAGATTATAACTATAAAGAGCCAGATAAGTGCAAAGAGCCCATTTCGGGATGGTGGATGGGGGTGGATCATGGAAAGAGAAGGCCTTGAGGTGAGGAGGATTGAGCTAGAGAGTGACCTTCTAACAAAACTATCCATCAAGTTCTCACTCAGAGATTCCTTCCTTCTAGAGCCTTTCTGAAGTACACCAGTATCCCTCACTACTCTTTGAACTCCTTCATTATTTACTACTCATCCAGCTCATTACAAACTGCCTTGGAGGGTCACTGGACTTTCTCTAAAGTTGACTTATATGCGACATTTTTATTGCTTACTTATATTAGGTTCTTCTCTACCTTTAGGCACATTCAGGTAATGGAGAAATACCCTTCCCCAGCCTCTTTGCAATTTGATGGGGGTCATGTGGCTAGTTCTAGCCAGTGTGTTGTGAACAGAATGGCATATATTCTATCTGAGCCAAAGCATTTAATCACTGGTATGAGGTCTTCTACTGTTCTCTTTCCCTTATATCAGTGATTGTGTTAGAATGGAGGTGCCATAAAATCAAAACACCCAGAATCACCAAGCTACTGCATAGAAGACAGCTGCTATGAGGAACTGTCTGGACTCACAGCAGACTTAGCATGGCAAGAAGTCACCTGGGTGATTGTGTCAAACCATTTAGATTTTGGTGATGTTGCTACTGTTAGCACTACCTGGACTATTCTGGCTAATACAACGTAATATTTCATCCTGATCAGAGATGGCAAATATTGATTATGCATGTTATCATTGCCCCATCCCACAGATGTGATATGTACTGTTAACCCATCACTGAACTCCTACCACTTGAGCTGTAAGATCTCAGAATCTGTCTCATCACAGTGACCTAAGCAGTCACAACTAACTAATTGGAGCTGAAAAATAAGGGAACCCCACCAAAATCGGTGCACTGAAAACAGCCTAAAATCCAAACTTCTTATCATGAACTGCAAGGCCACACAGAGCTGGACCTCACCCTCCTCTACCATCTCATTTCCTACCACTGACGTTTTCTTTCACTCTGATCCAGCCACACTGGCCTTTTCTGTTCCTCAAACAAACCAAGAACATTCCTAGCTCAAGTCTTTACATTTCCTGTGACCGTTTTTTGCAAACCTTTCTCTCATATTTTTGCAAGTTTGGCTCAAAAGTCACCTCTTCAGACAGACTTTTCTGTCCACCCTATTCAAGTTACCCTGCATCCTCCACTCACCTCCTCAATGATCATAAAATATGGCTGTTTTCTTTCTTTCTTTCTTTGTTTCTTTGTTTCTTTGTTTCTTTCTCCTTCCTTCCTTCCTTCCTTCCTTCCTTCCTTCCTTCCTTCCTTCCTTCCTTTCTCTCTCTCTCTCTCTCTCTCTCTCTTCTTTCTTTCTTTCTTTCTTTCTTTCTTTCTTTCTTTCTTTCTTTCTTTCTTTCTTTCTTTCTTTCCTTTCTGCTGTTGTATTCCTAGTGCTTAGAGTAGTGCCTGGTGCAGACAGGTGTTACTAAATATTTCTGGAACTAATGAAGGCAACTGATCTGCCAACACTGATCTAGACCATGATCTTTTGAAGACAGAGGGCAGGTCCAGTTTCTCTATGGCTTTTCCTCGATGCTTAGTTCATGTAGTGCATACAACAGGTGCCTAGTGAATTCCTGACTGATGGTTAGAAGACTTTTACTTCCCTTCATGTCATACTGGATTCCTGTCTGTGTCTTTTGTACTTCTTCATCTCTCATACGCTCTCTCTAGTTATGTCATCTTTCTCTCTCCTTTCCCCTCCCTTATCACGTCCTCTCCTAATTAAGTTCAGTTTGAGTCTCTTTCTCACCCACCCAATGCCTTCTAAAGCAGCAGTCTCCTGTGGTTGAGGAATGGTATCCAGCAATAGAATGGGTTCTGGCCTGGCCTCACATCCAAGGTCAGCACCTACTCCCTTCTCTACAGGAGTTGATGGCAAGCCCCGTCAAAAACTTGGCTGCAACTTCATGCCTGTACACTGGAGCCCAGAAGTTGTGCCCTTTGGGTGTTTGGGAGAGAAGCAGCTGTTACCATTTGCTAGCTGAATGGGTTTGCCTTTGAAATAGACTGTAAGGCATGTTCAGACAAAAAGGGGCTTTCTGGAGAAGTCCTGAGAAGACAAGTCTCAGAACATCTGCCACTCATTTGGATTGCCATGCAACTGTGGGCAATCATCAGAGATGTCTAGATTCTATAATAGTGAAGGAGAAATAATTGCATCCTTCAGGTATAATTAGATAATATGAGGGAGGGGTTGTAGAAGAGGTCAGGTGGTTTTAAGAGAATGGAACTTGGAACCAGAAGACCTGAGATTTAGCATCAGAAGTCTGAATTCAAGACCCAAATATAGGCACACCCCCCATTCATTTGAGCCTCTACTGTAAAACAGAGTGATGCCCTCATATATTCATCAAGTCTTGTTTGTTGCAACAGAAACCAGTTTAAAGCTACCACAGGGAAAACAAAAAGGGGTTACTGAAGTCTATCGGGGTGCATCACAGAAATCAGGGACAAGAATGGAGTCAGGAGTCAAAAATGGAAAAAAAAGTGTCAGAACTCAAGTTTTTCTGCTTTTCTCCAAGCTTCTGCCTTACTACTCTTTCCCCAGTTTCTCCATACACATGAAGGTATACATCTACCCCACAGCTTCCAAATTTGTCTTACATATTTAGCCACACTCTAATCCCCAATTTTTAGAGTAAAGACTCTGATTGGCCCAACTTGCATCAGCTCTCCAGAGAAGGATCTACAATATATAGGCTGGACCAGCAATTCAGAAACTGTGGAGGAATGAACACTATTCTCTGTTTATAGTCCCTGAAAGTTTCAGGTCATGTAGCTATCTCCCAATGATATAAGGAATGAAGGCACAGTCCTACGCAAACCTAAATTTTTCTAGTAAGTATTCAAGGTCCAAGTCTATGCATTTAAAGTTGCCTTATTTTAGGAGCCTAATTTTTCATTGACAATAAATATTCCCCACCCTCTACCTTAACAACTTTCTCTCTTGCTCCTCAACTCTAACAAAATCTTCCAAAGGAGATCTTCTGAAAATAAACTAACTGGAATAAAATTCAGTAAAAACTAAGACTCCATTGAGTTAGCATTTCTGTTAGATCAAGAATCAAGAAAGGGCCCTGACCGGTTTGGCTCAGTGGATAGAGCATCGGCCTGCGGACTGAAAGGTCCCGGGTTCGATTCCGGTCAAGGGCATGTACCTTGGTTGCAGGCACATCCCCAGTGGGAGGTGTGCAGGAGGCAGCTGATCGATGTTTCTCTCCCATCGATGTTTCTCACTCTCTATCTCTCTCCCTTCCTCTCTGTAAAAAAATCAATAAAATATATAAAAAAAAAAAAGAATCAAGAAAGGCTCAAAATTTTCTATTTCTACATCTCTTACTAGCAAGAAAGGTTTCCTTTAAGTAAAAAGAAGATGTGCCCCTGGATAAGTCACCTTGCCTCCCTAGGCCTCAATTTCCATATCTGTAAAATGGGAATGAACTTTTCATGGGCTTGTTGTGACTATTAAATGTCATTAGACTTGACCTGTACTGGGTACTGGTGGTTAGCTGCAATGTTGACGATAATGGTGGTAGCGGTGTTGGTGTTGGTGGTGGTGGTGGTGGTATTGTTGGTGGTGATGTTAGCAGCAGTGGCGAAGTGGTGATGATTAATTATGACAGAATCAAGAATGTTAAATTTTTCTCACACATAACAATCACATATTGAATGAATGAAGAGAACAAGCAATTTTCAGACAACCCCAAGGATATTATTAGTCACCATGTACAGGAGTGAACAATAATAGGTTTACAGTTGTGAATATGTAAAACAGAGTTTATTATTGTATTATTATGTATTAATTATTGTACTATTTATCATACAAACAACTGAAGCCTACTTTTGCCCACCCCTGTATATATTAACCATGGATGTGACCAACACAGAATATGCTTAAATATTCATTATGCAAATCCCTTAAAATCCTTCCAAAAGGAACTTCAGTAACAATTTGTTTGGAGAGGAGAGAAGATGAGTAAATAAGAATTTTAGTTACTACATGTACTTTAAAGGAATAAAATTAAATTTCTTTTAAATAATAGTGCAGCCCTAGACAGTTTGCTCACTGGGTAGAGCATCGGCCTGCTGCCTGAAGGGTCCTGGTTTGGATTTCAGTCAAGGGCACAGGCCAGGATGCTGGCTCAATCCCTAGTAGGGGGCATGCAGGAGGCAGCCAATCAGTGATTCTCTCTCATCATTGACGTTTCTATCTCCCTTTCCCTCTCCCTTCCTCTCTGAAACCAATAAAAAATATATTTTAAAATAAATAAAAGCGCACACAATATACTCTTTCATTTGTCTTCCTCCCAATTAGCTTGCTACATAAAGTCACACATCATTAATTCAAATTTTGTCTTTAAAAAATCACATTTCTGTATTAGTTACCATCTATTTGTGGGATCTGATCCTATTGGCATACTATTTTAATATCCAAAAGTCTGTGTAAAACCCGTTTTGCAACTGACATATCTAGAATCTAGAGGCGCCTTGTCCCCTTGGAATTCCCAGGGTGCAGCAGTCACACCGACTACTTTATTTGCCATAATTTGAAAGCCTTAGTAATTCTAAGGCTTCCCAACTCCATAATCACACTTGGTCAGCTTGAGATTAATTAGTCATTCAATGTCATTTACCATGAAGATTGCTTCCCAAATTACTGGTTTATTTAGACTTTCCTAATAATTAGTTCACAAGAGCTTTTCCACCTTTGCTCATTTGCATATAGAATCACACTGTGAGAGTGAACTAAGAACGGATTTTTTCTTTGGGTTAAAGTTTAACTGGAATGGCACTTTTCTCTTTACCGTGCCATTTTGCTCCTTCTCTGGGACCCAGAATTGAATGCTGTCCCTTTATTTTATTTATTTTATTTTATTTTATTTTATTTTATTTTATATATTTTATTGATGTTTTTACAGAGAGGAAGGGGAGGAATAAAGAGTTAGAAACATCGATGAGAGAGAAACATCAATCAGCTGCCTCCTGCACACTCCCCACTGGGGATGTGCCCACAACCAAGGTACATGCCCTTGACCAGAATCGACCGGAATCAGTCCACAGGCCAATGCTCTATCCACTGAGACAAACCGGTTAGGGCTGAATGCTGTCCCTTTAAAAGAGTCCAGTGGCCTTCTGTGTTTATAATTCTCAAATCCATGGTTCAGGCTCCACACACTCTTGCTCACATTTGGTTTAGATTTGACTTTGCTTGGGAAGAATAAGATTTATTACTAGACAGAAGCCAGCAAGCCCCAATATTTAGAAATAAGTAAATAAACAAATACTAGTCTGCCAGAGTGAACCAGGCCACGGCTCTCCTGGGTCTTCTAAAAGAGGTCACCCAGCTATGACACTGCTGTGTACATTTGTCTAGATTCTCTAGAAAGTGTCCAGGTGTCTGAATGCTTCTACCTATTGGCTCATGGGACTCCTGAAGTCCCCCTCTAAAATGTGTTGGGAAGAAGAGGAACAAGAGTCATTTATACGTTTATGTAATGCTTGCTTACTGAGCATACTACATGTGCCAGATAGAGAATCGTCAGGCACCGAGGGCTAAATATGGACTAGTGCCTAAAACAGACTGTAAGATTGGAGTCGCTCAAGGAAATAGGTGGATGCAGCGAACAAGAGGGGAATTTATTAGAGGGAATGGGGATGGAGCCCCAACCAGGGACGGTTAGGACTCAGTTTCCACTGTCCTTGGGGTTGAATTTTATGCGCAAAAGCCGCAAGGGGCAGCCCTAGCTAGTTTGGCTCAGTGGATAGAGCATCAGCCTGTGGACTGAAAGGTCCCAGGTTCAATTCTGGTCAAGGGCACATGCCCAGATTGTGGGCTCGAGCCCCAGTAGGGGGTGTGCAGGAGGCAGCCGATCAATGATTCTCTCTCATCATGGATATTTCTATCTCTCGCTACCTCTCCCTTCCTCTCTGAAATCAATAAAAAATATATATATTAAAAAAAACACCTCAGGGGGCGGAGGCTGGGGGATGTAAGTGTTCTAGTCTGATTAGATGGAGCTGGTTGTCCTTCAGACTGATTAGTGACTGTGGAGGCTGTGGGCTGTAAGCGGCGGTTGTTATTGTTGGCCTGCAGTCTTGCCCTTGGTGCGGCTGCCTGTTGTGCCAGATAGGGTAATCACTGGCTGTTCCATGAAATGAGGCTGGGGCCAGTTTCTCGTTCAGGACTTTCTAGTCCGCCTGAACCAAATGTCCTCTGCTGGCCTGTTCTATAGGTGTCCTGCCTGAGGCGGGTCCTTGAGTCCCATGATGAGGCAGGACACCCGTAAATGTCTTGATGCTTTCTTTCACTTACTACTCATAACAAACTGTGAGGAAGGTCTTCTTAGTCTTATTTGGGGCACGGGACAACTGAAGCTCCCCGAGGTTAAGTGACCTGAGTAAGGTCACTGGCTAATCACAGGGACAGCCGGTGCTCAAAGGTGGACTTTCTCAGCTATTGATTGTGTCCATCTCCAAATATGATCTCCTGTCAACCCAGATCAATTCAAGCTCTCTTTTTCAGTTCCCCACATGCCCTGGTTTGGCTTATCTGGTGCAACACCACGCAACAGGTATTGAATGTCTAAAATGTGTCCCTTTAAGGATTGAGTTGGTATGGAGGCTCAGAGAAGAGCATGGAAAAATCTTTGTGAGCCAGTGGTGTGGGTGGCGTGTCTGGACTGGAAGGAAGATGAGAGAGGAGGTCAGAGAGGTGATCCAGGAGTTCCCTAAGGCCAGCCCTGACTCAGTAAGTCACCAGGTCATCTTGAAATGAGTCAGTTGTGGCGTGGGGGCTAACAACCTCAGTCCCTCAACAAACTATCGGGAAGCAGGCCAGCCGAGCAGTCCCCCCTGGGAGAATGATCCTAATTACAATCCCTAGAATTTGCATGTCCCTCTATAGTTTACAAAGCACTGTCCACTTGTTTCTTCATTTGCTGACTGCTTCCTGTACAAACGCAGAAGGGACCAGGGTTTGAGATGACCTAGAGGTCGTAGTTTTTATATTTGTTTAAAAAGTAAAACCCTTTGTCAAAATGAAATCTCACACAGTAGTCTAGTGTATAAGATTAATGTGAGTGGATGGGGACAAGGGGGAGGGAGGCACAGCCCTTGCTTAATTAAGCCTTTTCTTTGACCTCTGTGTGTTTCTTGAGGGGTCTCCAAGGGACCTCCAAGTTTCATGAAAGGCAGTAGGACAGACATTGTTTCTAGTGAATATCCACCCTGCTTCCCTCCCCTCCTCCAAAAAAGAAAAGCCGAATGCCCTGGAGGTAACACATCCAAGGTGACTCTGTCTAGAATTCACCAGGGCTGTTTTTCTCACTGTGGTTAATGCCTGAGGATCTACCTGGGAGCCAGTTTGCCCTCAATTGTTTCAAGATAATGACCCAGACAACAGCATTTTTGAAAGTGCTTGCTCTTCAGGTGGGGCTCAGAGGCACTTTCAGACAGGCCACCCCTTGAATCATGGAATGCCCCCTGAGTGGTTGGGGAGTAGGTCCAGTGATTTTTTCAGTCCCAAACATTCTCCTTATCGAGATGCAGGCTCTCCCCAACTCAAAAACTGACATTGAACTACATTGTGGTTGTTATTAGCTGAATATTTGTTTGCCTACACAATTCATCTGTTGAAATCCTAACACTTACTCCCCCTCCGCGCCCCACCCCCCCCCCACCCCCCCCCCCCCCGCAACTGTGATGGTATTAGGAGGTATGGCCTTTGGGAGGTAATTAGGTCATGTGGATGGAGCCCTTATGAATGGGATTAGTGCCTTTATAAGAAGAGACACACAAGAGATCTTGCCCCCACCCCTCCCACCCCCGCTCCTTACCTCCCTACTTCCCTTCTTCCCTCCATCATGTGAGCTTAGGAGAAGGTGACCATCTGCAAACCAAGAAGAGTGTTCTCACTAGAATCCAACCACTTTGCACCCTGATCTCAAACTTCCCAGCCTCCTGAACTGTGGGAAATAAATTTCTGTTAAGTTGCCCACTCTATGGTGTTCTGTTATTTAGCCTGCATGGACTAAGATAATGGTGATGGTTGCACAATTTTGTGAATGTACTAAATGCTACTGAATGGTTAAAGTGGTAAATTTTATATTATGTGCATTTTAGCACAAACATAACAACAACAACAATTTAATAATAATAAAACTTACATTGGCTCCCATTTCCAGGGATCAAGTTCAAACTTCCTGGTACAGTTTTGAAACAGGAATTTTTGGGGTAAAATAGGAAATGTTTAGGAAATTTTAGAAATTTTGGAAATTAAAGGGACCATTGAGGAAGCACAGGGCTGCAGAGCAGAAGGTATATTTCCATAGAGTAGGGGAGCTGAAAAGCTGAAACAGGTACATTTCCATAGAATGAGGAGCTGGGAACAGCAAAAGGTCTATATTTACAAAATAAAGGGAAGGAAGCCCCTCATTTAGAAGGAGAAGAAAGCCCAAAGGGAATAGGAAAACAATAAGGAAGGAGGGAGGGAAAACTTCACATGTCCCATGAGAGGTTTGACTTTTGAGCCCAGGAGTTACTATAGTAACCAGTCTAGGGAAATAGGGAATAATCAGAGGGGACATCGAGGCACCAGGATCTGCAGCCTTTATAAGCCACAAGGAAAAGGAACCCAGTGGGACCCTTTCCCCCTCCCTACGTGGGAGTCCGTTCTGTGGGACTCGTTCCCTCTCCCCATGCGGGAGTCTGTACTTGTTCTTCAATAAATCTCCACCTTTTCTATACCACTTTCTGTCCGTGGATTCACTCTTCGATTCCGATGGACAAAGAATCCGGGTTCCAGTCCAAAAATTCCATTTCCGTTTACAACCTGCCCTTGCTTACATCTCTAGCCTCATGTCTTGCTGTGTGCCTCAAACTCTTCATCTGGCCCAGTGTTCAAGTCACTCCAAACTGCTCTCCGTTGCCTCAACAAGCCATGCCCTTTCATGTCTCCATGTTCACTCACAATTTTGCTTTTAGTAATTACAGCAAACACTTATCATAGTGCTTACCATGTGCACATATACATATATGTCTAGTGCTTAATATATGCAGAACTTTTGATCCATTCAGTCTTTACCAATTCCATGAAATATACTGTTATTAACCCCATTTTAGACTTGAGGGAATCCAGGCACTGAAAGGCTAATTGACTTGTCCAAGGTCACAGAACTAGTAAGCAACCAAGGCAAGGTGTGAACCCAGGCATTCTGCCTCCTGAATCCTTACTATTGATGACAACAGAGTACTGTCTGTGGATGCTCTGCCCCTGTGGTTTCTTCTGAAGACTTCCTTCTCCTTCTTCAAATATCACTTCCACTGTGAGCCCCCCTTGACATGTCCCAGGAAAGGGTGCAACTCTTTTTTCTAGGATCGACAGCACTCTGCACACACATATTGTGTGGTAACAGCTTGCTCATGAGTCTGATTCCCTACCAATGTGGGAGGTCCTTGAACATAGGGCAGGTCTTATTTCTCCTGATGCCTCTGAGCACTCATTACATATTTGATCAATTACAGATGGCTGAGTGCACTTTCTCTCCATTTTTCAAATTCTTTCAATAAATAACAGAATCAGAAGGGGATTACGTACCCTCCGAAATTGTGATGTGGCTCCTTCAGCGTCTGGGCACAGTCACTGATAACCACTGTCATTTTCTGGGTATCTCACCAGGCAAGATGTCTGTTCGGATTTACGTTCAGTAGTCCACAGGAACAATAAATACCACTTTTGATTTTCAGATATTAAATCACACTGTATTAGAGGTAGATATGAAATGATAATGCAAATGTGATTTTTCAAACTCAAAATGCCTCCCTGAAGAATATGACAATCTCCTTCCTTGTTGAGAGTTACTGGGTAGGATGGATGGGGTGAAGTGGGTTAATGTTTGCACAGATAGGAATATAAATTGGAACAAGAAAGTGAGGATGGATAAAGTGATGAGTGGATATGTGGATGGTGGAGGGACGATGCATGGATACACTGATGAACAGGTATGTAGGTGGACAGGTGGAGAAGAGGTTATATAGTGCATAGATGGATGAGGGTTTATGAAGAAATGTTGGGGGGGAAAAAGTATGGAAAGATGACTGAGAAGTTGTATGGGAGAGCGGTTGGATAAATGGAGGGACAGCAGGATGGATAGACGTGTGGGCCCTGGAGGGATGTAAGGAAAGATGGGTAGATGGATGAATGGGTGGATAGAAGAATGTTGGAGAGGAGGTCCAGAGTGTGGGTGAATGGATACATGAATGGTGGATGAATCCAGCCTGAGACTGGAGGATACACATGGGTTAGTGGCTGATGCTAGTCCCCTGGCTGACCATCATCTTCCTCTGAACAGTCCTGATAAGAAGCAAAGCTCCTGAGCCAGGTGGACTTGGCTGCTCTCTCGTGAGCGCTTCCTCTCTCCCCTGGGAAGAGTCACAGCTCTCCACCCCTCCTTCCCACGGTGGGCGGGGAAGCGCCAGTCCCAGCTCCTGTCCCAGCGGCCTGTGAAACCCAGAGACAAGCATCCCCCACCAGATTCAAAGAGAAACTTAGCTGAGAGGAGAGGCCAGGTGCTGAGCACAGGGGGGCGAGGTTTCAGGACTCAGTCATCCTCCTTCCTGAGGCTGCCCTTCCCCAGGGGACCGGCGGGCGGGAGCAGAAAGCCTGCGCGTCCGGGGCTCCCCGGCCCCCCGCTGCCCTCCGGGCGCCCGCCCAGGAAACCCCGATTTACGATCTCCTTAGAGTACACGGTGAGGGCGCAGGGGCTGGCGCAGAGGAGGGCTGGTACGTTTTCAAACCTCGCCGACTGCTTAGTCACAGCCCCCTCGATTGGGTGTGTCCTTCGCTCGCTCCCTCCCTCCCTCTTAGGTCACTTTCAAGCCTCAAATAAAAACGGCGGCCAACTTCCGAGGCGCCCTCATTGCCCAGCCAGACCCCAGCCTCCGACAGGTTCGGGCCGCCCTCCTTGTCCCGTCCTCTACAGTTCCCCAGCCCAGCCCGCCGGGACGCTCCAGCCCCGCTCGCTCGCTCTCCTCGGTCCGCTCCGCTCCGCTCTGATACCATGGACAAGTTCGGGTGGTGCGCAGTGTGGGGACTCTGCCTCTTGCAGCTGAGCCTGGCGCAGAAGATCGGTAAGTGCCTGCCGCCAGGGCAGCGGGAGGGAGTGACAGGAGGGGTCTGGACTGACCCGGCGGCCGCGCAGCCTGAGCTGACCCTGGGGACCGGAGCCAAAGGGGGTGCTGCAGCTCGGATTTGGTTAAGGAGGGCTAGGCTTTGCGCTAAGCTGTTGGAGAGCTTGTTGGTTAGGAGCACCGCTTTGTGGAAAGGAAAAGAGAGAAGAAAGTTTGCCGGGCAGGCTGCCGGCGCGCAGTTTTGGGCGAGGTCGCCTGAGCCAGAGCACAAGGCGGAAAGTAACTGTACTCCGGGATGCGCGCAGCGGTGTCTGCACTCACAGGCTCCTGTCCCAAAGGCGCTGGAGCCTGGCCGGGCTGTGGCGGGGCCAGGGCAGGGCTGGGCAGGGCAGGGGCTGTAAGCCCGGTGGCCACAGAGGTGGCCACAGTTGCATGAATGAGAACTGGTAGCCATGAGCTTCCCGGGAAGGGGCCCTGCCTTCTTGCGCCTGCCCATTGCGCCTGGGTTTCAAAGCTCTTACAGTTGGCTCCAGTCAAGGGACTGTCTCAGCGCTAGTGGGAACTGGAACCAGTCCTGCGGGGGAGCTCCTGGGTCTCCACGAGGTGCCAGCCAGGGCCAGGGAGTGTGAGTCGGCAGGCAAGGCAATGACTGGGCCAGCTGCTCAGCCCTTGTACACTCCTGCTTCTGCCAATCAGTTAGGGGAAATCCAGACAGTAATGTGGCGAGTATTTCCTGCCTGGCAGCCTTGGAGGAGGGCAGGGAGCCTGGGCACCAGGGACCCTGGAGCTGGGGCCACCAGAGTCCCATCCCGCGGGTCTGTGGCTTTCTATGGTTGTGGAGGGGTGGCTGTGTGTGAGGTATTCTGGCCAAGCTGAGTTCCAGGTGTTTCTTTCCTTTGTCTATATACATACAGATAATTACATGGCTGATTTGCTTATCGCTAGGAAAATTAATTTTTCTTTTAAGACGTGCCAGCTGGGTCATTAAGACAGCTCAGCCTATGGTTAATTCTACTCAGCAAGTATTTATTAAACCCAGCTCTGGGGGTACCAAGAAAGTAAAAGACACAGTCCTAGCCAGGTACTTTAGACTATGGAGAAGTGGGGATCCCCGAGTTAGATTCCTGAAATAGAAATAATAGGAATGCTAATAGGAATGATAGCACTAGCAAGCACTTATTGCACACGTTCGCTAGCCCAGAACTGTGCTAACTTCTTTACATGTGTTATCTCATTTTGCCCTCATGCTGGCCTAGTGAGAAGTGGCCTGTTATTAGCCTATTTCACGGGGTGGCGGGGGATGGGGGTTTGGGGGGGGTTACAAATGGAGGCTCAGAGAGGTGAAATGACTTACTTGCCCGTGGATTGGTGTCATGTGAACGAAGGCCCACTAGCCTGTGCTTGGGCAGAATGTTAGACTCTATGTATGGCATGGACAAAATAAAAAAAGGGATTCGGGGAAAGTGGGGTTGTGGTGGGCCAAAGGCCTTAGCAGAGGCTGAGCCTGGATAGCCAAAGAGCCGCACTTGGGAGGGGAGAGAATAGGGAAACTTGGGTACAGGGAGAAGGGGGGCCTCTGGGGAAGTTTATTTGTATGTTACCTTCCCGTGGTGTCTTCTGCTTTGTTTCCGAGGATTCGGGCTCCTGCCAATCTGTCTGCCTGATTCTTTGAAAGGACCCCCTCCCCAAATATTTGGCGCTATCCTGACCCTTGAGGTTCTCCCAGAGAATAGCAGGCTCACTCCTGTACCCCTCTCCCCCATTTTCATGGTCCCTTTGGGCAGCTTCATTGGGAGGAAGCACAAAAAGTGCTGGTAGCAATAGCTGCCCGGACCCTGGCTTCCGTGTGCTTGGAAAGTTGTCTGGAGAGAACTAAGACTTGGAAAGGAGAGAGACATGACTTATCCGTGGGCTCAGGCTGGGACGGGGAGAGCAGAAGCAGAAAGAGGAGGGGGGAAAAAAGACACTGTTGTTGCCCATTCGAAGGCGGGAGGGGGGCCTCCAGAAGACAAAGAGGAAACTGAAAGGGGCAGGGCTTTGGGGAGGAAGAAAGGGCCAACCTCAGTATTGCAAAGCAAAAAGGAGAGAAATGGCTAAATGGAGGTAAACAACATTGGACCCAGGGATCCTGAGCTGGAGAACAGATGCCTGGAACTAGGTGTCCTATGTGGGAGAAAGAAAGTAGCCTTGGGTCAAGGGCAGATGGGATGAGCCCTCCAGCATACGTCTATCTAGTCCTCTCGCTGAGGGCCAGAGGCCATTGCTAGGGAATCTTGCCCCTGGCGTTGAGAAAGAGGGGTGCATCTGAGAGCTCTGGGGCTTGGGGCTGGCAGTGCCCTCTGCTGCCTCTGAGCATTAGACACCCCTCCTGGGCATTAGAGCTTCGGCTGTGTTTTCCCAGATGAAGGAGCAAGGTCGCAAAGCTCCATCGCTGCTGAGGTTAGCATCACTTAATTCAGTGCCTCCCCAGATACACATCGGACATCTCTCTCCTGCACAGGCAGGGCGCCAGGTGGGCGTGTTTGAGGCTGGCAGTCCGTCGGAAAAGGTTCCACTTTTTTTTTCCAAATTGCTCCACGCGGGAGGGGATGCTGGGCAGCATGAAATTCTTAGTTTATGAATTCTTAGTTTATGACACGTCCCTTCCATTCATTCAAGAAATATTTTTTGACTCAGACCCAGAGATGGGACTCTAAGGATCTTTCAGAAAACCCCTTCTTTTCCCCTAGGAGGAAACAGCCCCTGAAAGAGAGAGAGGCATGACTTGCCCTCTCTTGGACAGTGTTAGGGTCTCTGAAATGCCACTATCGACCACTGGCATGAGCCCCACCTCGACCCCCTGCCATAGGCAGGCAGCATGTGGTCTACTGGTGTTTCATGCCTTAAGTAGTATCTTAAACAGGCATCAGTTTCTTATTTTACTCCACATTATTCCCAGTTTGAGTTTAATCTGAGACTAATGAGGTGTATCAAGTCTTACCTTAAAGCACCGTTGATGCTCAGTGAAGAGTTTCTGTACTGCCTGGAGCTCCCAGGACCTCCTGGATCATTGCTGGATCCCTAAGAGCCAGGAGCACCCCAGTTTTAAACGCCTGACTCTCAGCTACTGCACCATATGCTTCTGCCCAAAGTAGGGTCGTAAGTCCCCAGGAAATACCACTGACTGAGCACCAACTCTCTGCTAGGCCTTCAGCGAGGGGGTTAGCGTAGGTCCTCTTTTTTTTTTTTTTTTTAAATATATTTTATTGATATTTTACAGAGAGGAAGGGAGAAGGATAGAGAGCTAGAAACATCGATGAGAGAGAAACATCGATCAGCTGCCTCCTGCACACCTCCTACTGGGGATGTGCCCGCAACCAAGGTACATGCCCTTGACCGGAATCGAACCCGGGACCCTTCAGTCCGCAGGCCGACGCTCTATCCACTGAGCCAAACCGGTTTCGGCTCCTAGGTCCTCTTATAGGAGCCTCACCACAGCCTCGATACATTTAGCTCCATTTTCTAGAGAAAGACATGGGGCCTCAGGGAGATGCCGTGACTTTCCCGAGGGCACACAGCTACTAAGTGGTGGAGGTGGGGTCCCCTGTTGGCTCACATCCCCCATGTTAGACTCGGATGCCTGAGCTCCTTTGCTGCATTGCTTTGCCTCTGGCCGACTTTGTAAGTTGTGTGCGGATCTCCCACTCTCTCCACCCCTTATGGCCAGCTAACGTGAGGCCTGGCATGAGTGTCTTCTCTCCCCCCTGCCCCCCCAGCAGGCTGTGGACGCTTGGCTGCCCTGCTCTACCCTGCCCTGGCCTGTCTCCCCTCACGTTTGGCCACAGCTGTCAAGAGATACTAACCTAGTTATTTATTTCTAAAATAAGTCAGGGCCTTATCAGAGTCCAACTGCCCTTCTAGACATGCTCTCATTTGCAGGCTTGGAAAAAAGGGAGAGGCCGCCTCTTGTCTCAGAGGCAAGTTAGGGCAATGCCCTCCACCTGGAAATGCGGGAAGAGGCTCCACAGAGAAGTTAGGGCAATGCCCTCCACCTGGAAATGCGGGAAGAGGCTCCACAGAGAAGTTAGGGCAATGCCCTGCACCTGGAAATGCGGGAAGAGGCTCTACAGAGGGAGGCTCTCACGTGGACCTTGTAAGCATTTAGATGCACAGACCCAGAAAGCCCCCTCAGCCATTGCTCCTTGGAAACCCTGGGTGCTTAGCAGGTTTTATGAGCCTCAGTGGGGGAAAGTCTTGAGGACCCGGGATGACACAGTTCTCTATGAAAGTCAAAGATGTTGAACTGAAAGCCAGGTGACACGTGCACACCCAACAAGCGAGATTTCAGATCAGCCTGTGATGTCAGATGGCTTCAGGCTGGGGTCCCCTGACAGAGGGAGGTAGTGGGAGGTAGTCTGCCCTGGCTGGGCTGGAGTTTGCTGGGGCTGGGGCTGGGGTTGGGGCTGGGGCTGGGGCTGGGGCTAGGGTTGGGGCTGGGGCTGGGGCTGGGGTTGGGGCTGGGGTTGGGGTTGGGGTTGGGGTTGGGGCTGGAGCTGGGGCTGGGGTTGGGGTTGTGTTTCCCCTGCACCTCCGGTTTAGCTGACTCCACCCAGCACCTAAAAAGGAAGTGGCTCTTGTAAAAGAAGGAGTGGAGCAGGTGGCAGATGCTGCCAGACAAAGCACAGTGCTCAAAGGGGATCTTTTCTGCCCCGGAGAAATTCTGGGGGTTTGCACAGCAAGAAACTGATGACTCAATTTCCTTTGTGCCGAGTGAATGGGAAGCACACAACTGTTCTTTAGAATTACCAGGGTTGGCTACTGCTTCCTCCCCCAAATTTAAACCCCACTTTTCACTCAGGAAGTTGAAATGGTTCTTAAGTGTGTGCTCCCTGTAAGCTGGCCAGCAAGGGTGCGGGAAGCCAGCCCAATTTTCCAGAATAAGGAAGCGGTGCCTTCTGAAGTTTGGTTGTGGGTGCGGCCTGACATGGCACAGTGAGTGTGCGTTCCAGACGTGCCAGGAGAGCTGGGATTTCAAACATGCAAATGCTC
The DNA here is from genome assembly GCF_963455305.1 of Plecotus auritus. Classification (NCBI taxonomy): domain Eukaryota; kingdom Metazoa; phylum Chordata; class Mammalia; order Chiroptera; family Vespertilionidae; genus Plecotus; species Plecotus auritus. The sequence continues at coordinate 145,991,957 of NC_137783.1, read as the reverse complement.
TACCAGCTGATACATAATGTTTACTTTGACTAAATGTTTATGTATTTTCTACAAACAAATGCATGGCTTGGTGTGATTAGAACTCAAAAACGTTGCAAGACTTTTTGCATAAGTAAATTCACAGCTCCACAACTCCTTAATCAGTCTAGTGGCTGATAAAGTTGATGTTTGGTTCAAAAATGTGTACTTTGGGAAGAAATATTAGTATTCCTCTGTTCTCCATTTCTTGATCATCCCAATATATAGAAGTACCAGGAAATGCCACATATTTGATTCTTGCTTGCTAAGGTGGACATCTTATTTTGGAGATGCTTACCTGAGGTTAGACTCCCTGGGTGTGCCTGTAAGTGTCTATGCATCTGAATGCATATAATGTGGGTATTGCTTGTCAACCCTTAAGCATTTGTAAGGTGTCCTGTACGGGCCCCACAATGTGTTGAGTACGTTGGCGACTTAACTGTGCGAGACATGGGCCTTGCACCCCAAGGACTTTATGGTGTGCAGGGGTCCTCAAACTTTTTAAACAGGGGGCCAGTTCACTGTTCTTCAGACCGTTGGAGGGCCAGACTATAGTTTAAAAAAAAACCAAAAACTATGAACAAATTCCTATGCGCACTGTGGGTCCGGGACAAGTCGGCTGCTAAGCAGGACAGGCAGCGGCTCCCGGCGGGCCGGGCCGCATGTGGCCCGCGGGCCGTAGTTTGAGGATCCCTGATAGCATAGTGCAGTCGAGGGACAGCCTGGGCACTTTAGAGGATAGGAATAGCATTGCCCAGCAGCGGCACAGCAAGGAGAACTGGAGGAATTGATGCCAGAGCGGGGGGGGGGGGGGGGGGGGGGGCAATGCAGACAAGGTAGGATTTGAATATGTGGAGAGGAGAGGGTGAGAAAGGGGTGTGCCTATTTCTGTTACCCTGCTATTAATCTAGCCTCCCCCCAAGTAAGTTAACTAATTAACTAGCCAAAAGTATTCAACACATGTTCAGGCACTGCCTACTCAGTGCACCAGGCAGTTAGGACTGGAGGGGTCAGTGTCAGGAGGGACAGTCCTTGCCTCTGCATAGCTCACAGCCTAGTATAGGGTTTCCTGGGTAATGACTGACTATGCATCCCTGGCTTCCACATGGTAGATTCTGGTTGTGTGCACCCCCACCCCAATCGCGACAACAAACAATGTCCAATTAGGGGGTGTTAAAGTTGCCCCACTTTGAGAACCCTTGGTGTCACAGGATGGCAGCCATCCCAGTAACCTCAGCTCTGACAGTGTGGGATCTGGTTCCCATAGGTCCCAGTTAATTCACCGTAAAGCTTCACAGTAGAATCATGCAGGAAGGCCTGTGGGGGCCACGGGGTATGAGTGCCTTTCACAGTCCTCAAAGGGGAAAACCCCAAACCTGACATATCTTCTCTTATTCATCTTCTGCAGTACTATGGGAGTCCCCTGACATTAGGGATCATTTTCATGGTTCTAGCGCTCAGTGCTGGCCCATAGTTGTTCCCAGTAACGGTGAACTGATGAACATCTAGAATAGAGAAATAACTATCCATCTCTAGGGTCATTACACCTAAGACGCAAATACGTTTATGTTATATGATAACAGTGGCGATGGCTGTCTTGCTCGGGGCAAGCCCAAGGAGGGCGCTTGGCTGGCCATCTGCCACCACGGGGCTCATGTATTTTCTGCCCAAAGAGGGAGATCACACATTTGTTTGTGGCTTTGGTGGCTCCTTCCTGGGATGACTGTCTAAGGACAGGGTTACTATTTCTGAGCCAGGACGGGAGGATGATGACACCAACCCCCAAATTTGAGCCTCGAAATAGAGTGCTTCCCAGGAGCCACCCGGTGAGAGGGCTGGTTATTTTAGAGATGCTTACCTGGGGTTAGACTCCCTGGGTGAGAGGCCACACCCGTGCAGCCCCCATGCCTACTCCCGGAAGGTGGAGGCAGCTGAAGGAGAAGCAGAAGAGCTTCACAGAGGATTCCTGCCTTCTTGGTGGGTCTCCTGCAGCCACGAAACAGGGCAGATCTCAGGGAAGCATGGCATCTGATGGGGAGCCACATTGGCAATGACGACCCGTCCCTCCTCTCCATAGAGCTTGCCAAGTCTGAAGTTGCCCACCACGGGGGCAGGTCCTGCCTACCCTTAGCCCATCGGCCCAGTGAGACTTGGAGACAGGGAGTCAAGCACAGAATGGGGATGGGATGTTGTGGGGAAACAGGACCTCACAGCACCCGATCTCCCCGAGTTTGGGGTGCATTGCCTGTCTGGGTGTGTCCTCCTGGGGCAAGTACCCCTCCTAAGTGCAAGTGTGGGCAGACAGGTCCCAGGCAGGTGGAGAGTAGCTGAGTCACCAAGGAGGTGATTTGCAAAACTCAAGCCCCCCAAATCCTCCTCAAGTCTTCAGCTTTTGAGAGTAAAGGTTCATTGCAAAACTCCAGGGGGGGGAGAGCGTGTTCACCCAGGCTGGTAATTCTGAGCATATGCGGTGGTGTACTTGCCATTCTCCCTTGGTGGTGCCTGAAAGTTCATCTTTCTCCCCCACACCCTGGCCTCAGCGTAGAACTCTTATACCTTTCGCACTTGCGTCTTTGCAGTGAGATGTATATTTTTAAGAAATTATCCCTGATATTAGTAATAATAGCAAACACTTAATAGAGTGCTAACCATGGGCCAGCCACCATTCTAATCGTTCCCTTATACCAGTGGTCGGCAAACTGCGGCTCACGAGCCACATGCGGCTCTTTGGCCCCTTGAGTGTGGCTCTTCCACAAAATACCACGGCCTGGGCGAGTCTATTTTGAAGAAGTGGCATTAGAAGAAGCTTAAGTTTAAAAAATTTGGCTCTCCAAAGAAATTTCAATCGTTGTACTGTTGATATTTGGCTCTGTTGACTAATGAGTTTGCCGACCACTGCCTTATACTAACTTGTTCAATATAGTCCTATATACTAACTTATATTTCTCCATACTAGTTAGTATATTCCTGTCTACTAACTTGTTTAATCCATACACCAACATTATGAAGGCGTGCTATTATTATCCCTCTTTTACTTATGAGAAAACTGGGCATAGAGAAACTAACTTGCCCAAGGCCACAGGGCCGGTAAGCGATCGAGCTGGGTTTTCGAGCTGGGATTCAAACCCGGGTGGTCCGGCTACTGGGCTCCTGCTCTTAGTGACTACATTACTGTACTCTTCTTAGTATCTCACGATGTCAGGGTACCCCCAGAGACTCAAATGAGGGTCCCTGGTAGCACTCCGCTTGTTTTCATGAGCCCCCTCTGGGAATCGGGTGTGGTTAGAGTCCTAATGACCACAGAGCTGGTTTTGTCCTCCTTTTTACACCCAATTTCAGAGGAGGGGCTTGGGAATTCAAAAATGAAAAAGAAGGCGTAATGGAAACTTCTTCCCATTCATACTCTGAGCGGCTCATTCATTCCGCTCTCTGGATAGAAGTTCTGTTCTCTTCTGTGTGACGGGAAGTTGGGGAGGAGGCGGGACTGAAAGGGATGGTGAACTGAGCTGTTTGCTCATTATCACATCATGACTGTCATCTGGATGGAAGGAGAAGATTGCTGATTGATATTTCTCCTTCATCTATAGGACCTTGACTTTTGATTGGACAAAGCTGGAAAGTGAGCTAAACAGCAGCAAAACTCAGCTTAAGAGTCCTTGGTTCCAGGGTCTTTTCTCTACTAGTCGGCACTGATGAGGGAGGTAGGGGGGCTCAGAGAGGCGGCCGCCAGGAATCAGGCTGCACTTGGCTGGGCGCAAGGGATTGAGCTGGAGCTGGAAGTGTACTGCAGCTCCTCTTCCCAGCCCCAGCCCAAACCACAGGCCTGGCTCCTACTGGCCCAGCAGGGGACCATTGCCTGGGAGGTGGGTTTGGTCTGGAGACAGCGATTCATTATAAATTACCGATCTGTCTCAATTGCAGTGCATCGCTTTGCACGAGCAGGGCTGCAGTGCCTTCTAGAAGAACCCACACAACAGTCATGGATCCAGGCAGCATCTTTTCCTATTTCCTCTCTCAAAGAAACACTCCCCCCCCCCCCAAGATATCAGAGTGATGATTATAAAGCTCCTTCACACGTGTTCACCATTATGCAAATTGAGACACCAGAGAGAAACGACATTTCTACATAGTCAACTGGTCTCCTGCTTCTGGCCTAGAAGGTGTTTCTGCTCAGGACCCGACCCCAGTCCAGTCTTTATACCCCCCCCCCCCAAAGTGTTAAATAAACATCTACTATATGCCAGTCACACCTGTTGTCATTTCTGAGTGTGTCCAGTCCAAGAGGCAGAATCCAGCAGAGCTGAGAATCATCTTACAGCCTGCAGGAGACCAGCTGATGTGACAGAGTTAGTTAGCCCCACAGCAACCACTTCCCTACGAGGACAGACAAGGGTGCCCACAAGAGCACTAATCACGCAGATGCAGACAGAAGCTCAGCGGGGGAAGTGATGCTTCCCTAGACATTTCTGCCCAGAAGTTTGTCTTTGCAGTGACTTCTCAGTGGTAAGACTGTCTTCCCCATGTCAGGTACATCCCTCTAGACTTAGAGGTCAGGTACATCCCTCTAGACTTCCCCGAGTGACTTTTACTTTCCCGATGGTTTCCGGGTTGTTTCTCCCTTACATTTCATAAACACCCTAAAACGAAGTTCAAGGAATGCCTCTAAGCTGGGTATGCCACTCTGTTCTTGTTGGCCCATGAACATACACACCCCTTAGGAAGAGCCCATGCTTTATGTACATTGTTGTATCTCTCTAGCCTCCCAGCTGTCAGCAGTTCCCCACATATAGTAGGTGCTCAATAAATATTTGGCTAGCTGGCCGAATGAATGAAATTTCTAGATTTGATTAGCAAAGACATCTTTATCATTCCTTACCTTTTATGATTCTTTTTCATCCTTTAAAATTTTTTTTCTGGTCTATAAAACCTTTTTATTTTAATATTCTAGTGCCTCCTGTAGTGATCCTCAAACTTCCTTGAAATTGCTTTTCTCTGCATACTCTCCAATTTGAGAATATCTTTCTTAAGGTCTGACATGTCAGGCAAGGCAGGGGAAGTTTGGGGCTTATTAGGTTTTGTCCAGTAGAACAGAAATCTTGATTTCCTTTAGGTCTGTCTGCCTCTACATCCCAACACTTACTTCCAAATCTGGCCTCAGGTATACAGAACCCCAAGCCTCAAAATCATGTTCTCAGTGACCCTCAGAGAAAAGATGTTGGCTTTTTGGTTACCATGTTAAAAGGGGGAAAAAAGGCGGGGGGGGGGGGGGGGGGGGAGGGGAGTTGCTTCTTTCAAGGGTTTAATACTAACCATACCAAAGACCAGCAGATGTTGAGTGTGGTGGAATGGGAATGAGAAGGTTTGGCTTTGGAAGAGAGTTGTGTAGAGGGAGGAAGGACAGTGAAATAAGACCTCAGGTCGAGTCCCCTCTCTGCCACTTAAGAGCAGCATGAAGTCAGACAGTGGCACATGTTAAGTTCTAGACAATGTTTAGCACATAGAGCTGAGTGTTTAGCACATAGAAGGTGTCTCAAGAATAGAAATGGCTATTATATGTTAGTTCCTCTCTGTTATTGATTCACTGTGTGAGGCCAAGCGAATCATTTCACCCCATTTGCCTCCAATTTTCCATGTGTAAAATGGGAGGGTTGGATTCTCTGTGGGCCCATGAACATCTAAGCCTCACAAAACTTAATGGAAAGAATGAAGCGACTATAATGCAGTGCCAAAAAAAAGGTGACGCCTTGTTTGCATTAAATGTCAGGCGTGAATTATTAATCCCTGTCAGAAATAAGCGTATTCACCCAGTTTCACCCTAAACTCCAGTGGGCGAGAATGACTCTTAGAGACGAGGTACTTTGCTCAGGGGATTCCACCGAATCCTCCCAACCACTTGGGCGTGGGCAGGTGAAGAAGCTCGGGCCAGAGCAGCTAGCAATTGTCTCAGTCACAGAGCTAAAAATGCAGGAAGCCAGTTCTGGGGTTACCTGCAGGATCTGAAGGTAATATCTGCTATCTTAACCTCTACATTACACAGCATTGCTTTAAGTGGCCAGAAAAGCCAACCCCTGAAGAAGAGAAAAGATTGTGTCCTTCACTTTCAAAGTCCCATGAGCATCTTCGATACCTCAGCTTCCTTCAAGGGAACGCTGCAACATGTTGGTGTGAAAGGAACCAACATATTCAGCCAAAATAGTGCTTAGAGCACAAGTGTCCCATGGGTGGCCATGGGAATCTAAAAATAAGAAAACAAAACAAAGGAACACACACACACACACACACACACACACACACACACACACACACACACACCACGGCACTGAGTAGGTGGGCCTTTGAGATGGTGAATTGCTGCTTCTACTGAGAACCTTCCAGACTTCCACTAAGATATTTCTTTCTTTTCCACGAAACCAGAGCAGCTCTTTCTCAGAAAAAAATAAATAAATAAAAGGGAGTCATAAAGACTGCATTACTTAGGAGTTTGCCAAAACTGGTCAAAGACTAGATCTCATGTTGGGGTTCTCACCTTCCATCAGTCACTCAAAGTCCTTCGTCAGATTGTCATCCATCCTGGGTGTGCCCATTTCATATCCATCTGAAATCTGCCGACCAGAAGTTGAAATAAAATAGCAGATGTGTTTGGTTCTCATGTCACACACAATGCTCTCCATGGTGGCTGGCTATGGTTCAGTCGTCTGTATCTCCAGCCAGTCCCTAGACAGAGCCCTCTAGGAGAAGTGAGAACCCTTGTGTAGCCATCAGGGGTTTAGCATTTCTCTGTCTCAGTCACAGGAAGACTGTGGGAAAGTTTTTCTCTTACTGATGGTCTCTGTTTCCCTGGTTGTAAAAATGGTGATGAACTCATCAATCCAATTCATTCAAAAGTACTCGGTGATTGGCTCTATGGAAAAAAAGTGAGGGGAGTAGAAGATTTTGTTTCTCTCCTTAGAGAGCTTACCATTTGGTGGGATAAAAATTAAACAGAAGAAAGAACTACACAAGATTATATACCATCAAGTGCCAGAGATGAGGAAAAGCAGCTATGTCTGTGAGCGGCAATTGTATGAGACAGCTTAATGAAGGAGTGGAATTTGAGGATCAGATGAATCTGGGTAAGAAGATGGGCAGAGAGAGAGAGAGGAGAGAGCAATCCATGGAAGTGTAAAGCAGGAGCAAACAGTATGGCTTAATTGGGGTCAGGAGAGGGCTTAGCCTATCTGAGTAAGAGAGTCTGTGTTGAAGAACAGTGAAGGATGAGGTTGGCCAGATTCCAGGTGATCAAGTAACACTGGCTCCATCTTACAAGACCCAATTCTTCTGTCACAGAGAAGTTCTCATGACACCCTCCTCAAACAGGGCTAGACAGAGTTCAGAATCAGGCCAGCTCCAACATTGGTTGAGACGGAACTTGGACAACTTTGCCTGAGTTGGAGAGTGGCAAGTTAAGAGAATCCCCAACAAGCCCTACAGTAGCAACAGCCCATGTCACATTTCCCATTGATTACTAGAGGCTGCCTGGAGGACTGTGCTAAGAAGCCAAACCTTGGCTCAGCTACTGAGTTCAGTGATCCATTAGTGATGTCTGACATGGGCACAATATAGAGGATTTGACCTCAGGTATCACCTGTAGGTCATCACAGAAGAGCATCAAACTTTTCTAAGTTATGTTTCTGATAGGTCTGGGGTAACTCAGGGACTTTAGCCACTCAAATTTAGTCAACTAGTCATACTGTAGACTCCACCTTCTTCCAGAACAATATAAATGCAGTCTCCTACCCAGAGGAGTGGAGTCGCTTGAGCCTTTTCTTATGATTCATTCCCACTGTGTTTTCCCATCATCACCCCAACTGAAGTTAGATGCTGGGAGCCAGGAATCTCCTCTGTGAACCAGAGCCAGACTTCCTGGCAAAGGGCCCCTTCTCCACATCAGCTTCTCCATCTGCAAACTGAGAAGACAAAAATGATGCCTCACCCATAGGGGTGATAGGAGGAATTACCAGCTAATGTGAGTGAAGCCTTTGAAGATGAAAGGGTTGTATGCACACGTTAATTACAACTTTTATCAGCCCTGGAGCCTCTGCATTCTCAGCTGCCACTCAGGGCTCTTCTGTGCCTCCCAAAAGCAGCCGGTGGCAGCATTCCACAGACTGGCCCCATGGGTCCCGCTGGTAGCATCCAAGTCAAGAAGGCTGGATTCTGAACTCAGACTGGCCAGTCCACTGTGGGCCGCTCAAGTTTCCCACTATTCATCCCCAAGGGAAAAAGCAAGCCCACTACCTGGGCGGGGAAGATAAGGTAGAACCAAGGTATAAACAAAAGGCTCCAGCAAGCGTTGATTAGAAATAGCCCCCGGGTGAGATTAGGACACTCTGCTCTAATTCCCACCCTGTCAAAGCCTAATTGTGTGACCTTAAGCTACTGGCTTTATCTGTCTAATGCTTCAATACACTGTGAACCACCTGGGAAATAATCCCTCTGCCTCCCCTAGACCTCTCCACCTTTGCCTGCTGGTGTGAAAGTGTTTTGTGCTAGCTGGCAGAAGCATGTGATGTAGAACTACAAGGTCCTATTATTACCTAAGGTAACTTTCTCCTTTATCTCTGTCTCCTGTTGCTGGTTGACCCCAATCCTTGAAATTGTATTCTTTGGAATGCTCACCAATCTCCTTCGAGCTGCCGCCCCTCCTGGGCTGTGCTTATCTAGGAGGACCTGGTATGTGCTCCGGCTTCTTGGTTCTGCCATTTCCTGAAGCTTGCAGATGCTGACAGGCTGGCAGGGGACCGGGGCCCCCGCCAAATAGAGTCACGATGCCCTTGCTGGGGTAACTCAATAAAAGTGCTAGAGGCAAGAATGGGAGGGTGTCCACATGCTTTGCTGGGGTTCAGAAAGGTGCAGGCTGAACTGGGCCCTTACAGCAGCACCAAAGTATAGATCCAAAGAGGTAAAAGAGGAGAAAGAGAAAAAGGACCCTAAGTGAGAAGTTTTCATGGGCTGGTGAGAAAAAGACAACGATGATGGCATATCAGAAAGGGAAAGGGTGCTAGCCATTACATAGCCTACTGGTCCTGTAGAAAAGATAAGGGAAGGTCATCTCAAAGACTGCAAGTAACTTGCCCAAGGGCACGCAACTAGAGTCAAAACCCTGGTCTTCTGACTTGCTATCCAGTGGCCTTTCCATTTCACCCTTTGAGATGATAGAGGAAGAGCACTAAACAAGAGGACAATGGGCAACCCGGGCAAGAAGACTTGGAATGACAAAGAGAGGAATATAAAAGCATATTGATTTTTTGCAGCACAATGGGAAACAGTATAGGTGGAGCCTACATTGTATACACTCCACTGGAGCTTGCATTGTAGTTGGATCTGGTTTCCTATGCAGTACCTTGTGCATCCATATTAGGTGTTTGTTTTGATCCTTTTTGACTTAATGAGCATTTTGAAACCAGAAGGTCCAGCATAACCTGGCCTGGCTTTTCCCCAACTGCTCTCAGCAATTCTGTGAGTCAAGTCAACAATTGATGGCTTTCAAAGGATTCATTTGTTCATTCAACACGTACTTATTGAACACGAAGATGTGCTAGGTATTCTGCCAGGCACTAGGGATACAACTTTAAACAAGAGAGACTTGGTTTCTGCTCTCATAGAACTTACAGTCTATCTGGGAAGACGGAGTAAACAGCTAATTATGCTTTTATTTAATTACACTTGAGGTATACATACTGGGAAGGAAGAGCACATGTTCTTGAAAAAGCATATAACAGGATGACCTCACCTGATCTAGAGCAGTGGTCGGCAAACTGTGGCTCGCGAGCCACATGCGGCTCTTTGGCCCCTTGAGTGTGGCTCTTCCACAAAATACCACGGCCTGGGCAAGTCTATTTTGAAGAAGTGGCGTTAGAAAAAGTTTAAGTTGAAAAAATTTGGCTCTCCAAAGAAATTTCAATCGTTGTACTGTTGATATTTGACTCTGTTGACTAATGAGTTTGCCGACCACTGGCCTAGAACATCAGGGAGGGCTTCTCCAGACATGTGGGATTAATAGCAGTAATTATGTTTGCAGGATTTCTATAGTTCCTTGGGGGACCTGCTTTTTGGACCTCTCACTTCTACCAGCTCTCATGGAGATAGTCTGGTGAGTGGGGTCAAAGCTCCCCATAGGAAATCTAGCCAGAGCAGCCCCTCTTCTAACTGCCTCACACTTGGGTCATCTGAGAAAGAGAACAAGTAAAGAAAGCTCTACTCCTCAAAATTCTGTAAGCAACTGGTTTATCATGTCTGTCCTGCAACAGACAGTGGTGGGAAGAGTGTTGGGAATCTCCAAGCTGACTCAGACGTTTAGAAGCACATGTTGGGGCAGCAAAGGAACCCAAACTCTGGGAACACTGTGTCATGTGATATCAGAGTTACTTTAAGCCATGGGGGAAATTCATAATTTACTTGGGAATCTTTAGTGTTAAGTCTTAGGTTAGTCTTTAGTGTTAAGTCCATTTTATTGTCAGTCTCTTGGTCATGTTTTGAGCACTTTGGTAGCTGGAGTGTATGTGTAGGGGATGGTGTGTAGGGGATGGTGTGCAGGATAATGTCCAGCAGCCATGCAGGTACATCTACTGGGTGCAGGCAGGAGGAATAGGCAAGAACCCTGGGGTGTGGATGTCCAACCAATTGGCTATAAGGCCCTCACTCCTTTATCTTCTTGGTTGGCAGTAAGTACTGAGAGGTGATCAGAGAGGATTCTATCAGGAGAGTGGGACAGATATGGTGAGAAAACAAAAGCCATCACTTAAGATGCTTTCAGATGAAAGAATAGATAATAATGACAATATTTAGCAATTGGTAGAATAAGGGCACCAGCTAATTCAAATGGTCAGTTATAAATAACTGTGTCTTGTAAATGAGAACAGACTCAGGGGTATCCCTCCAATGATAATATGACATCTGTCCACTTTTACTCAAATGTGCTTTCTTGGGTAGAAGAGATAGGGAGTTAATAGCTATCATGATTGAACATAAGTTACAACCCATCTATGCATCAAACTGTAATGTCCCCATGAAATTGTTATCTGTCACATATTTCTTAGAATACCCATATCAGTATATGCCAGCTGAATATCTCTGTAAGCAACAGAGCAATCGACTCTCATAAAATGACATCTTCCCACAACAAGAAGTGTGGAGGTGGGACAATGCCAGGAGCTCAGTATTACCAAAAGACTCAGATTCCTCCCAGTTTTCTGCCACTCGCAGTATCTTCCTATAGGTTAGCCGCCTTTACACTCCCAAACTGACTCCCAGTTTCAGGCATCCTATGAAAATCTTATCAACACCCATCACTTATTCACAAACATCTCTTCTAAAAAAAGAAGGAATAGCTTTTCCAGAAGTCCTTTTTCCGAATTGACTTCCTTTTATTTCTCATTGGAAGAGGGGGCTCACATCCATGGAATGCCCACACCAAACCAATCATTGACAAGGTGTTCTCTGACCACAGTGCTTGACTTAGACCCATCATGGTCCATCCAATGGAGTTGGGAGTCGGAGCCTCGCCTCTCCGGAAGAACAAGTTTGGGATTTTAGACAAAATCAGTGTTCAATTAGAAGAACTTTGTTGCATTGGTAACAGTGTCACAAAGAGTAGGGCCTCAATGGGTGTTCACCTACTTGGTGGAATTGTAGTTGGATATGCTCTACAAGCTAAGGGAAAAAAGGCAAAGCTAAGTTATTGTGTTCCTAAGCCACACCCTCAACCTTCTGAGAAGACACACCTCATGGACAGAGTTCACCTGGGGGACACATTGCAGTTTGAGGCTTAGATGATCTGTGGCTTATACTCAATTGTAATAGCTATAACTTTATCTTTTTCTCCTCCCAACAAAAGCATATCAGGGAATAACTTTAAATCTGTTACAATTTACAAGAAATAGTCTTTTGCACACTTGAGCATTTATTATTAGAACCTCACTATTACAACCCTGCTCCCCACCGCTGGCGCTACACCATGCATTAGGACCACTGTCTGCAAGATCCATTTTAAATGAATCATTATGACCTTGGATGGGCATCTCTTCCTGTAAAGTATGAGACGATAACCCCCAGGCAGGTAGCTGGCTTCTTTTTCCTATAACTACTCCTAGCATGTTTTAACATGCTGGAAATGTTTGCAGCTCCATTATCTAATCTAGCCCTCACATTAACTTCATGGTTAGCATTATTACCCTCCTGCACAGAAGAGAAATTTAGTAACTTTCCCAAGGTCCTAGAGCTAATTAATGCAGATTCTGGATTCGAACCCTAGTTTCCCACCCCCAGAGCTGAAGTCCATGCCATCACACCATGTTGGCTCCCAATGGACCTGTCTTGCTTTCAAAGACTCTAGAATGAACTAGTGAAATGTATGTTAATAATTGCTCTTTCATAAGCAGGAAAACTATGTCCTCATAGGTTCTTTGAGTCTGAAGCTCAAGTGTCCAACATCCTAACATTTTAATAAGCCCCAAAAATGAACAGGGGGCGGTTTCTGGGCCAGCCCCCTGCCTCCCTGTAGTTAGCTAAGGAAACTAACAGCATGGGCGAGGGAGATATCAGGACTTTAAAATTTGTTTTCCATTCCTTTTTTTCCCCCACCTAAATACCACTGAAAGATTTATGATGACAACATGCAGAGAAGAGGAACCCAGGGGATGTTTAATGTGGACCTCCAGGATGCGATTGCTTCTTATACAGGAATGGGCTGCTTCTTTTCGGAATCTAATGATGAAAGAGCTAGAGGAAATAGATTCTATTAAACCAAAATGATTTATGCTTTATTTTGAGGATGTATTTCCTGACCACGAGGCTTGCTGATGATTAGACTATCCTGCTCATTCCCAATCCATCCCTTCGGTTCTCAGGGGAAATGACATTGCCTTGGAGAGGCATCTCTTGGGGACAGCAAAAGCTTTGTGGAGAAAAGGCTTCCCTTTAAACTAAGTGCCAGCACCTTGTACTTTGTCACAACACTTACTGTGCTGTGGTGTGGACTTGATGAATGTCTGTCTTCTCTCCTGGCCCACAACCTCCATTGGGGCAGTGACCTTGCTTACCTTGTTCAATGCCCTGGTCCCGGTGCCTAGAACAGTACCCTGCACGTGGGGGGCACGGAATGAAACCTTGTTGAAGTAATGAATTTGGGACTCCATTATCTTTCCTGAAGGTCTGTGTTCATTTCAATGTTGGGTTGGTTTTATGAGATGGTGACATACCATGATGGATTCAGGCTGTGATCAACTCAACTTAAAAAAAAAATTACAACTTAAAAAAACACGTTATCATTCTATTCTATTCTATTCTATTCTATTCTATTCTATTCTATTCTATTCTATTCTATTCTATTCTATAAGAGATAAGAGCTTAAAAAGCAAAGGAGGGCCAGCCAGCAGGCCATATCTTCTCATTCTCTCCTTGCTCTTCATAGCTGTGCTCCACCCAGTTCCCATCCCTTTTCCGTGGCTGGCATCACCTAGGAAACAGTCTCTCCTGTGGTTTCTTGGGAGGGCACCCAGGGAAGTGTACACTGTCTGAGCACTCAGGAGGGATATGAAAGACCAGGAGGAAACCTTTCAGTTTAGGGATAGGGAGGATTGGTCAAGGTCTGGAAATGCAAGCCTTGGGTACTTGAGACTCGTCTTGCTGGGAGCAGAGGGAGAAGCTCCCTGTGGCTCCCTTCTAGAACATGTTTGGAGCAACACTCTTTTCAAACAAACATCATCAGATAATCGCAGCCTTCCTTAAGGACTGTTTCTCAGGGTATAGGAAAAGTGTCCTATTATCTGTTTGAGCATCCTGTTCTTTATATTGTTTGGAAGGCTAAAGTCAACAGCCACTCTTGTATTCTGCATTGTTTGTATTGTTCAAACCTTTGGAAAACTCATTTGGTTTCTTCTCCAAATGAGCTTTCCACACCCCTGGAACACATTCAGGAACAGACCTCACTTCAAACAGGCCAGCCCAGAACAGTGTCTCTCAAAGTCAGGCTCCCCCTCTTCTTCTACAGGCTAGATTTGAGTTGTGTTCCGTCAAGCCCACATAGTTCAGTCTCTGGGCCAAGAACAGACTGTCAGATGCACAGGGAGGCTTGAGCCTAGTGCCTCCAGTGCTCAGAAAGTGGTGTGGGTCCTGGAATAGATCTGGGTTTGAATCCTACCATTCATCAATTATGTGGCTTAAGCAGTCAGCATCTCTGAGCCTCCATTTCCTCATCTTTAAAAGAGAGTAATAATACCTGCCTCTGTAGGGTTGTGTGAGGACTGCTGTGATCACGTGCACGAAACTCGACAGAGTAACTGGCATGGAGTAAGCATTCATCAGCAATCATTGTGATCACCGTTGTTATTAGGCCTGGGACCCCTCCCCTCACCAGTCAGCCCTGACTGTGTTCCTATTGCTCTTGAGAAACACTTTCAGCTGCCTGGGGGGTATTTTCACTCCATTTCTGGGCAAAACATTAGCCAATAAAATCTCATTTAATTTGGCAGGGAGGGTGCACCAGAGTGCTGACACCCACGGGTGCTTACTGGAACAACTGTTGCTGAGCAGATAAAGCAGCAGCCTGGGTTGCTCCGGAAACCTTGGCTATTGCAGTAGCTCATGAAAGCGAATGGGGAAACCAAGCTCAGGTCCTGTCTTTACTTGCACAGCCAGTCCGTCTCCCAGGCTGCTTGTCTCAGCAGGACCAGCCTCTTCCTGCCTTTGGTCCTGGCAGTTGGTGATGGGGCGAGAGGAGATGGTATTTGCCTCCCTCTCGGGTAAAGTGTTTCTTTACAGCGCTGTTCCCTGGCCTCAGAGGAGAGAGGGGCCCTTAGGGACAGTTGAATGCAAGTAGCTTCCTTCTCAGTCTGGAAATTTTGGAGTTTCCCAGAGTCCACTTCTTCCCCAGAAGCCCAATCTTGGATTTTTCTGGTCGTGGATGGGGAGATCAGCTCCAAGGGCATAAGATGTCCATCCATCACTCATTGGGGTGCTCAACTCCCTCATCTCCAAAAATACCTGTAATTGCCCTAAACTGCTTACTTCTGCTCTCTTCTCCAGAAAGGAAGATCAGACCACGCCCAGAGGTGACTAAGACTTTTACACCTTTGGGGAGTGTTTGCGTTTCTGTCAGGTTCTCATCTAGCTTTTAACTTCATGAGAACCTGGCTGCAGACCGTTGTTCAGGTTGAAACGGATGATTATCCAAGCACAAATGATTTTTCATGGTATAAATACAATGTCACTTAGAACCCAGGGGTCCCCTTGGGAGAGCTGTGGCCAGTCCTCCCAAGGTTTTTTCTTCCCCTGAGAGAAGTGAAAAGTTTGACATTTTTTAAAGCACATGTTATAAACCCAGCTCAGTACTGTTGTTTTATGAATATTTATTACCCAACTCTCATAAACCTCTCTTTGAGGTACCCAGGAAATACCCATTGAGTAAATGAATGACTGAATTTCCTTGGAGCCATTTCACAGGCTGAGAAACTGAGGCTCATGAAGGTGAAGTAACTTGCCTAAGAATGAATAGTTCAACTCCGACGTGGTGGGGTTGGAATTCAATTCTGAACTCCCTTTCCTTTTAACATTACACCACAAATTCCCATTCAGCTTTATGGGGTTAATCCTGTTCTTCCATCCCCAGGACTGGAGGCCTTGAAAATCAAGGTGTTTCCTCTTCCGAAGAATCTGGATTTTTTTTGCAAGTGAAAGGACTTGAAACAATTAAGAACTACTGGGAGTTATCTTCAGGAAGGGAGGAGGTGGGAATGTCCCCCTCTCCTCATTATAGGGACAGTGGAACCCCCACGACCACCAATGATCAGGGAGCCAGTTGGAGGTGGGCGTCTGGACTCCCCATTTCTCTGGTGGGGGCTGCTTAGCAGCGCCTGACTTAAGGTTTGTCTCACGCCTGAAGAATGGTTTGAGTTGGCCCATGATGCTGAAATTCACTGCAGGGAGCTCTGGGACTGCTTGTAGTAATTTAGGGGAAGTCTCTCTAAGGAAATCAGCAATTCTGTTGGTTTCCTCTTAATTGAAACCATTCTTTCCCTCCAGCTTCAGTTGGGGCAGGTTCTAGTCTCTGCATGTGCTGGAGGCGTTTATTTGGTGTAATCTGAGAGCAGGATGCTGGTAACTCGCTCTTGTTTTGTCTATTGTTTCTTTTTGCTGGCCAGTCCACTCTGCTTAGTGCATTACTCACACCACTGCTGCCCTGATTCCCCAGTGAAATGCCAAAATCCTGCAGGCGAGAGGGAGCCACTGGGGTTTCTGGAGTGTTGAGAGAACAAGTCATAAAAAACATAGATTTCTCCATATATAGAGAGAGGGCTGGGTTGGCTGGGGACCTGGAGATCATCAAATCCAACTTCTTCCTGGTCTGCTAAAGAAACTGAAGTCTCCAAGTACTCACAGCCTATCACTAAGAAGTCCAGAATTAGACCCCAGGTCACTAGACTCAGCCTAGTGCTTTCCCACTAAACCAAAGGAACATCTTTTGAGCTCCATACCATATATATCACACACTGGGGATATGAAGATGGAACCCACTTTGATTATTTGGGTTAATATGACTTTAGACAGGCTTCTTCCTAGAATATTATATAGATAGTCTATCTATCATCCATCCATCCATTCATCCATCATCCATCATCCATCTATTATCTGGTAAGAATACATATTATGTAGAGTAAGAACTCATGTATCTGGATAAGTAGGTTTCTGGTTCCTAACTGGAGGTCTTGAGTGGCTGTTACCAATGATACAGCAAGAAGCTGACCAATTCATCAAGAATTAAGTCAGAATATGAGACACTGCTTTAAATGTACTTTTAACCTTTTGAGGTGATTGGCTCATATTTTACCAATATCAGGCATTTTTTTAAGTGTCAGTTACTTTGCTACGTGTTTCAAAGGCATTTCATCATTAAATCCCCAAAAGTATCTCATGAGATAGGGATTGCCTTCACTTTACAAATGAAGAAACAGAGGCTTAAAGGTCAAGAAACATGGCATGCCTACCACCCCACAAGAGCCCAAGATGGGACTTGGACCCAAATCTGTTTGATATGAAAGACTATGAACGTGGCCACTACGCCATCTTACAATACCATGGGGGTAAATAGCTCCTGTCACCAGTTACCAGTGACTATAAAATAAGAGATACTTGAAGACACCGGGTGGCCAGGAGACACGGAGGGCTTGTGAGTGGACGCATCGGATGGGCTGCTCTATCAGTCTGATTTGTCTCCTCGAAGTTCAAGCCAAGACCCAGAGGGGCAGACGCACCCCACTTCCACCAACTCTGTACCAGCTTATGACTCAAATGTAACTCTTCTCCTAGAAACCAGGTCATTCAGTTGCCACAGGTTTTGCCTTCCAAGTCTCCAATTTACTCTACTAAGTCCAAATTCTGGAGACATCGCTTTATGGACCCTGGAAAGCAAAATGAATTCCAAATCTCATTTACTCTGAATGTGTGTGGGGGAAATATTCCCTTTCACCAGGTATCTGAGCTGATCTGACCAAAGCCCCATAATAAATAATTAAGTAAAATGTGCCCATAAGTTCATAGAAGAGTGAGTGTCAGACCACGGAGACTTCCTGGCAAGGCAGCCCCTGTCATTCTCTATTGTAGCATTGCCTGGTATTTTCTGTGTGGCACTGTCACTACTTGAAATTGCCTGATTTGTACATTAATCATTTACCTGTACACTGTCTGTCTCCCCATACTACAGTGTCAGCTGTTTAAGGGCAGGGACCTTGTATGACTCCCCAGCACCCAGGATCATGTCTGACATCTAACATCTGTATCTTCTAGAAGATGTGTTGAATTGATGTCTTCACCATGCCCTAGGGCCTAGGCGGACTAGTGGCAATTTGGAGGCAACGATTTCACAGGAAGAGGCCCTGTTCTGCTCATCTTGATGTTTCCAGAGCACCTCTCAAACGCCTGTGGTGAAAGGCACTTAGGCCTTCACCAAGTGTGGTCTCTTGCCATGTTTGAGGGCCACTTATTTGAAGGAAACTCAAGACCTTATTTTCTTTGACAACTTCACAGAAGGGTCATTTGTAACTTCCTCCATCAACCTCCTGGATCTTTGCATGGGCCATGCTCCTTCAAAGCAGGATGTTATGCTTGGCCCACTCCAGATGAACATAAAATGGTAAAGACTTTCGTCCAAATCTTGTGGCTTGAGTAGGATTTAAAAACTTGTCAGAAGTGAGTTTTCTGGAGCCTGGCATTTGAGGCTGGCATCTGTGGTTACAGAGATTTCACAGATTGAAAGCTCAGGAAGAGGTGTGAATTACAAGATATTAGCTCACAGGGCAATTGGAACTGTACTGATCTTGGAAATCTTTTGGCCCAGATTTTCCAAAATGTGCCCACAAGCCAGCTTCTCCCTCGGCAGGGCTTCTGCTTTGAGACATTTGGGTTGCTTTTAAAAACATCGGAAGAATGAATGGTCGTGGGTTGTTGGACTTGTAAAGAGAGCCTGCCTTTTGAACACACACATACACACACACATCCCTCTTTATTTTAGCACCTGATAGAGAGAGTCAGAGGGAATGAGAAAAAAGAGAGATTGAATTATTAAAATGAGACTTGATGATTTTTGAGCCCAACAAATTCAGAATTTGTAGAAATCTAGAAGTTTCCTTGGTCACTTGCAATACTTGTTGCAAAAAAAATGCTGTGTTATTACATTACTTCACTGTATTTGAAGAGGAAAGAGGTAACCTAAAGATGTGATTTTTGCCTGGCTGGCGTGGCTCAGTGGTTGAGCATTGACCTATGAACCAGGCAGTCATGGTTTGATTCTAAGCCAGGGCACATGCCTGGGTTGTGGGCTCCAACCCCAGGGTGGGGCATGAAAGAGGCAGCCAATCACCTCAGCTTCTGATTCAGTAAATTCTGTCGAGCCCACTGCTACCCAGCCCCAGTCCCTATAGAATAAGATTGGAAATTCAGACTTCACTATATTTTCCTTATGGGGTGAACCAGGGACAATCTTTAGGGAGAACTTTAAGTTGCAAGGTACTTTTATTCTTAAGACCAAGGGGGAAAAACACAAAAATAGTAATAGCAATCCTGGATCACATGTAAAGCACTTCCACAGTGCCTCTCATTTGGGCTACAGCCTTGAGCGGTGGAGCCTGTGCCAAGTATTCAACCCGCTGACTCTCCGTTTCCACGGCTCTCACGCGGGGTGACTAACCCTCTTAGGGAGCCCCCGGCGCTTTGCAGGCCTTGCGGGGTGGTAGTGATCATTGTTATGATTGGCACCTACTGTGGTGATTTCCAGAGTGTCCCACTGAGTCTCCTAGACCGTTGTGGATGGTGTCAGGACGATCGGTGGGATGGGGTCTGGTGGGGGCTGGGCAAGAATGAGCAGTGGGTGGATGGAGGGTCTGGGCTCTGTCTCTCCACCCTCACTCCAGCTCCCACGGGGGCAGCTCTGCTTTTACTTTCTAAATATTGTGGTTCTGCCTGCGGCCTCATGGGGGGAGGGAGAAACAGTTTGAAATCCATACCTCTTCTCTCTGAGAGCGACCACTTTTCCACCAGGGTGGAAGGGGCAGCTCCAGGGTTAATGGAGAAAAATGGAGAGAATTCTGCCTCAAAAATCTGGTGCAGGTCTGGATTTTACTTAAATTCTGTAAGACGTTGAATCTCTGAATCTCTTGTCTCTTAGTTTCTTCATCTGTAAAAGTCAACCAGTTCTTCCAAAAGCTGGTTACAAACCTGAGCAAAAGCTTTACATGAATTAGGTGATGTGCCCATAATTGTAACAGCCTCAGAAAAAACATCTAGTTATGAAACAAAGTGGGATCCTTTGTTTTTTTTGTGTTTTTTTTTTTTTTTTTGGTTTGTTTTTGATTTGCAACAGGAAAACCCCATGCGGGCCCCTGAGATGCTTTTTAATTTCATTTAACCACATCCTGGGTTTGTGCTGTCAACCTGTTAAACCGATAGGATCCAAAAAAGAAGAAAGCAAAGGTTGCAAGGCCAGAGCGAGCACCTGGTCGCCATGGCAACATGCAGGGGCATACCCTGGGGTTTCTCTCCATCAACCATCTTCCTGGAGGCTCGCTCACCAAAGATCACTTGGCCTTTCAGAATCCTGCACTGAGATGACAGTTCTGGGACACATCTTCCTTTGCCAGAAAGACCGTTGGACCCAGGCTCTCCTCGCCTTCTCCCCTCCCCCAGTTCCCATCCTCCCACAAGGAGGCAGGGGCAGGGCTCTGCAGACTGTGAAACAACCCAAGAGCTTCACTGAGTCGGTTGTTGGAGGCCTTGACTGAAGGGCAGAGTAGTGCTGAGAACCCATTGGGCTCTTCTCTGGATCCCTGTGGGTTCCATGTTGGCAGGCAGAGAGGTCAGGAGGTAAAGCCGGGCACCAAGAAGTTGGGGTGCATTTCCTTTCTAAGTGCTAAGCGATGAATAGTTCGGTGGAAAGGCCCCCAGGACATTCTGGAGGAAATTCTCTGGGTATGATGGTGCATGACTGTTTTCTCTGCTCCTTAAACCCTCACCCACCTCCTGAGCAACTCCTGCAGAGACTGAGTCACTCAAGACTCATGGTCTGCACTGAGAAGCCAAAGGCGATTCGGCCACCGAGTGTGATTTTGGCCTCATTCAGACGTAGATGCTGAACAATAGAGCCTTTCTCCAGGAGCCCATCACATGGGCGTCAGGGGATGCAGGCAAGTGACATGGGGGCAGCAGAAGGCATGCCAGTCTTCTGGATGGGCATGCCTGGGTGCCAGTAGGGGCTGTAATAGCTAAGAAGACTCCCAGATGGAAACTTCTGGGCTTCAAAGCCCTCCATCGAATAAATGAAAACCAGAATGCCTTCTTTGTCTTGTTACGACAGTGGATTATAACTTGATTGGGAATGGCTTGCTCTGACCTCTTATAAACACAGTTCAGTAGTAAGAGCACTGGTCTGGGGGTTAGGATTTTGGCAACCATGGACCCTTAAGGTCCAGCTTTTCTCAGAACTGGCTGGGGGACCATGCTCAGTCATTCTGGATTTTGTTTTCTATTGTGTTTCAAGAGAATTGGATTAGAAGCTGTCTGTTGCCCCTCCTGGCTTTAAACACAGATGATCCAATTAGCAATGATGGGAAGAAAAAATTGACTTTTTCTTTGCTTACTTTGATGAGAATCATACTGTTAGTTTTGTGAGTTGCATAATCTTTTTCAGACATATCAGAAGACAGAAACAGAATCCTGGCTATTTCATGATAAACACTATAAAAGTTTTTTTAAGTGGAAAACTCATCATTGCTTTGGGCTGCCACTGTCCAAGAGGCTTGCGTGCGACAGACTCATAGGAGCTCCATGGAGTCAGTTGCAATCAACCCGAAGGCCCTGCTCCAGATTGGCCTGGTGTCTCAGCTGGGACTGTGAGAGTTCAGATTGGGCAGCAGACATCAGGGCACCCTGTGGTCTGGCATCCCAGGCCTAGGCCAACCCTGAGTCCTGGGGTCTTCTGTTCACCCTGCCTGACCTTGGCCAGAGCCCTCAGGCTGTCAAGGAAGAGGGAGGTCTAAGCTGTAGCTTGGGCTGGATTCTCAATTCTCAAGGGATCGTGGGAAGAGAACGGGTAGAATCAGAATGAGGTAGCCAGCCTGATGTTGGGGAAAGCCAGTGAACATGGAGAGCTCAAAATCTTCTCCCCAGGGAGAGGGTGGAAGTTCCACCAGTGAGGGGGTTCCCCGTGGAATCCTTGCCAAGCTCTTGGGGCAAAGGGCCCTGCCCTTTTAAGCCTTATGGTCTGGAATCAAGAGAAATATGATCTATATATATAAAAGCCTAAGCAACCGTTATGATAGAATGACTGGTCAACCAGTCGCTATGACGCGCACTGACGACCAGGGGGCAGACAAGCGCTTAATGCAGGAGCTGCCCCATGGTGGTCAGTGCGCTCTCACAGCCAATCTCCTATGGCCAGCCAACCTCCCCTGGTCCCTCCCCCTGGCCGGCAAACCTCTGGTGGTCCCTCTCCTTATCCAGCAGGCCCCATCCGGCAGCCAGCCCAGCCCAGCCCTGATCAGGACTGGGCCAAATGGCCCTGATAGGCCCTGATTGCCAGCCAGGCCTAGGGACCCCACCTGTGCACGAATTTTGTGCACTGGGCCTCTAGTCTTAAAATAATATTCAACAAGCTCAAATTCCTCTCTCCAGAGCTCTCTTTTAATGCTCACCTTTCCACACTTTAAAAGCCATATGGAGCCCTGGCTGGGCTCAGTTGGTTAGAGCAGTGGTCGGCAAACTCATTAGTCAACAGAGCAGCAAACCGCGGCTTGCCGACCACTGGGTTAGAGCATCGTCCCATGCACTGAAAGGTAGTTCCATTCCTGGTCAGGGCACATACCCAGGTTGCAGGTTTGGTCCCAGTTGAGGCATGTTTGGGAGGCAACTAATCAATGCTTCTCTCTCACATCGATGTCTCTTTCTCTTCCTCTCTCTAAAAATCCATTAGAAAAAATCACATGGAGGATAAGTGGGTTTCTTGTAGTTTTAGCATCTGCCCCCTGCCCAATTTAACCCTGCAAGGTGATCAGCTGGACTGCCCAGTCTGAAACCTGGGTTCACAGCTTACTAGCTCCGGGTACTCACGTCTTCTCAATGAATCAGTTACCTTCGGTGAAAAATTGGGGATAATACAAAACAGAGTTGTTGTGAGAATAAAATGAATTCTTACAAGTAAACTGTTGAAAACCTCATATGGCCCAGAGTAGGTGTCGAGTACGTGCTCGCTGTTGTCATCATGGCATGAGAACTTCACAGTCATTGAGTCATGGGAACTGGCTTTATCCCCATCTTCAAGAAAAACCAACTTCCTCAGGGACCAAGTCAGTAGAAAAGAAACATCTAATTCTGCTGCATCCTTCCTGAGATGACAGATAGGGACCAGACACATCTGGGTGGTGCGTGTTGGAAAATAAATTAGTTTCTTTTAGACCATCTGGAGAAGTCTGTTTTGGAGAACTGAGGTCTCTGGCACAGTATGATGACAGATCATCTGCTGGTGGTCCTCACTTGAGACCCACTGTGTCTGGCATCCTCCCTCAGGAGATCTGGCCTCAGAAATGGCCCTGTGACAGGATGCAAAAAGGCTGTGCCCATCGCTGAGAAGACATTTTAGAATTCAGACAAAGCCAGTTACAAAACTGAAAGTTGGTCTCTGAAACATTTGTTTCCAGAGAAAACAGCAACGTTTCTCAGAAGCAAATGCTTTCGGTTGAAGAACGGAGTAAGTGTCCAGTAGGGAATTCTCACCAAGGCCCAGCTGGCGATTCTTCAGACATGATGTGGGGAATGGACCTGAGAGGGGCTTTTTTTGCCCCCCACACATGTGATTGTCCTGTCAGGGAAGGAGGAGAAAGAGAACATTCATTCATTCAGTTGTTGAACCTGTGCCTATTTTGTGCACTACAGTGCTGGGTCCTGGGGACATGATGATGAAGGAGAGACTTCTGCTGTCATGAAGCCCACAGGGAAGTTCCAAAATTCTGGAATCCTGGAATTTGATTACTGAAGAGACCTTGGAGAGAACAATCCTTGTAATTGTGTTTTTGTGTTTAATCCTCACTTGAGGACATGCTTAGAGAGAGGAAGAGAGAGAGAGAGAGAGAGAGAAATGTGAGATAGAAACATTGATTGATTGCCTTCCGTGCATGCCCTGATCAGAGATTGAACCCACAACCCAGATATGTGTCCTGACCAGGAATACAACTGGCCACGAACTGAGCCACACCAGCTGGGCTCCTTGTAATTCTTTATGTGTTTGTGTCACAGACTTCTTTGAGAAACTAATGAGACCCAAGGATGTTGTTCCCATTAAAACACCTACATACACACACACACACACACACACACACGCACGCACAAACACACATGCACATACTATATATGTACACACAAATTTTGTATACAATTTCACAGTTGTATAGATCCCCTGAAAATCAGCATGTAGATTCCAGGTTGAAAGCTTACATGGCTAGCCAGCTGTGTGACACCCCACCCCACCCTCCACTCACCTCTCAGGAGAGTTTGGGAAGATGTAGGTAATGGCAAGTTGGGTGAAAATTACACAGTGCTCTACTCCCAGCAGATCCTGTGATTCTCTACTACTCAGGAAACAACTGGGGTGAAAACCAAGAAGCTGTTCGTCTCAGGCCCTGCAATTTAGGCAAAGTTTCCAAATGTGGAGGGGTGATTTTACTAGAGAAACCTATTTCCCTTGATCTGAGGCTGGTGGAAAATAAAGTTAAGATTAATGGTGTCATGGGTCAGCTATGGCTTAGCCAAGTAAGAATGACTTTACCCAGAACCTGCCATAATCGGCAGCATAGCACAGAGGTTAGAATCCTGAACTACCAACCTTCATGTGAGTTTGGTGCCAGAGTAGGTTAAACAATAGACACTCTTAGAGAGCTCCTTTTTAAAATCTTCCTAAAAGCTCACACTGATAAACCTCTTCCCATGTTGGTGAAGAGATCCCTGGGTGCTGGGCCCCGTAACCCCTCTGTCCTCTTGGCCATCCTAATGTCCCGGGTGGCATTTCTCCCTCCAGAGAGGCTCCACCCTGAATTTAAAAGTGGCCTCAAACCATTGATGTTACCCTTTGGTGTCTCAGAGGGAGGAACTTGGGACTCTTCATTTATTACGTGATACAGGAGATTTATTGGAGACCAGAGGGCTCAACGGAAAACGTTCTTGATTTATTTCCAGTTGGAAAGGCTTGTTTGAAAGACGCATCAGCCAGCTGCTATTAGCCTCTTGAGTCACAGCAGATCCCTAATCACAGGGGCCTCTATTTCTCAGGAGAGGCACACAGACATCTCAGGAGTCCTGCGTGTCTGCAGGGTTTGCAGCGTGGCCAGTACCATTGCCACAGACACTGGGGCTCGCCAGTGCTCTAACTGGCTCAGCCTTGCTCTAACTTTACTTAGACCAGTGGTCGGCAAACTCATTAGTCAACAGAGCCAAACATCAACAGTACAACGATTAAAATTTCTTTGGAGAGTCAAATTTTTTAAACTTAAACTTCTTCTAACACCACTTCTTCAAAATAGACTTGCCCAGGCCGTGTTATCTTGTGGAAGAGCCACACTCAAGGGGCCAAAGAGCCGCATGTGGCTCGCGAACCGCAGTTTGCCGACCACTGACTTAGACCTTGGGAATATTCGCAGCCATACATTGGGGGTGCTGAGAGGCCATAAAAAGTTACTTAAGTCAAGTGTACAGTTAAGTAGTGGATAAGCCTGTGACTCTTGGTGCCAGACTGGCTGGATTTGAATCCTAGCTCCATCATTGCCAGCTCTGGGAACCTGGGCATATTTTCCCACTCTCTGTGCCTCAGTCTCTGTATCCGGAAAATGGGAATAATAGTGGTACCCATTTCCTAGCATTGTTTTAAGGGTAAAATGAGTCAGTCTTTGTAAGGTGCTTAGAATAGTGCCCAGCATATACATAATAAATACACAAGATGTATCAGCTACTGTTATTGCCGTTGGTATTATTAATAATACCCTTTGGGGTAATAATTTTGGTTTGCGTAAGTGTTAAGGAAGCCCATCGGGAAGTCGTCATAAGTTATCAGGACTGGAAGGACACACAGCCCTGAAGGTTTGGTCCCTTTTAAGGTATGAAGGACCCAGAGGGAAAGAACTGTGAACACTCATGGGCTAGTTGACCTGAAATGAAGTTTTGGCGCCATCTTTGCAATTCCAGATGGCCGAATGCCGTCAGGATTAAGAGTTGGACTTCATGAAATTAAGATAAGTGGATGCTGTGGAGTTTTCACATTTGCATAGAATCTCTTCATTCCATTTGGCAGCCCTTGGCTGATGCCTACTGTATGTCAGGCCTTTAAACCCGGGGCTGAAGATTAAGTTTACCTGTTTCTTCCTGTCTTGGCTGAGCAGAGTACACACAATTATACACCACTACTTGCATACACACATAGAGACACACTCACACAATGCATGCGGGTATTGTCTATCAAGTTCCATTGGCTGTGGCACCAAGGGCTTTATTCAAAAGCCTCAACCTGAATTGGTTCCTGTTGCATTTGCATATCTGTGTGCCAGGTAGCAACCTAGAATCTATTTTAATAAGATAGAAACTGCCACGGAGCGCCAAACCACCGCCACGCCTCAGCCTTTCCTTTTTAACCTGGGAGTGACAGCAGCCGCCTGGCTGAGCACTGACAGGCAGCGGGCCTCGCCTGCCATCTACTGAAGTCTCCCCGACCAGCCTCGCCTCCACGAAGCGAATGGGGAGGCTTTGTTTTTCTTTGGTGGGCCAGACAAGGAGAGCCCCGGAAGGGCTGCCACTCAGCATGACAGTTTCCCTTTGCTAAGATTGGCCAACAGAGGCCAAAGCTGAGAATGTCAGTAAAGACAAACAGTATTTCAAAAGGGCCTTGTGCGGTTCCCTCCTCTCTATGTTCCTTTTGCTTCATCAGCCACGTGCTGTGTGACTGGCTAAGAGGGACATCATTACACCCCAAAAGGAATGAATCTCACACAAGAACACATGTTCTCCATTTCTCTTACTTCTGAAGTTTTTTTTTTAAAGCACCTACATGCTAATGATGCAAACAAAAGCAAGGAAAACCAGTTGAGGAGATTGGCTTACTAGTACGTCTTTTCAAAGCTTCATTGCTTGTTTCTTCTTTCACCGTTTTCCGTGTCAAGAAAGGGCATCTAGAAGTTTAACAGTTCACTTATCACCACACTTTGCATTGGTCTGACACTGTTTTCTCGTGGTGGGAACCTGCTTCCTGCTCAGAAAGGAGAGAGCTCTTGTTGCCTGAACAGCTCAATAATACTGACCCTCTCTCTGCTCTTATGTCCCAGTAGCGTAGGCGTTCCTCTCTCCTTCAGAGCGAAATACTGTTCTAAGAACACAGGATCCTAGGGCAGGTGGCAAGGTGGTTTGGAACATGGGTTTGATATCTAAACAGACCTAAGATGAAATTCCAGCTCTGCCACTTAATAGCTGGGAAAGTCGTTTCCTTTTTCTGAGCTTTAGTTTCTCCACCTGTAAGTAACATGTACAGATATACATTAAACTCACCCCCCGCCTAGGGTTCTCGGAAGCTGATGCAACACAGAACCCCAGAGGTTCCGGGTACCCAGGGACAGTTCAGTAGTGGGCTTCCTCTACCCGGGTTATTGGCTCAGAGTATAGAACGAAGCACCTGAGATTCTGGAAAGTGACTACAGGCTTTAGACAGAAGTCCTCACTTCCTTGGGCAAGTCAGTTCTCTGAGTCTCAATGTTCTTGCTGATTAATATGCAGAATCTTCCTGATGATCTCTAGCCTGGCACACATGAGAGAGAGAGAGTTTGTGTTAAGGCCAGATCCGTCGGAATCCAGACCTGGCTCGTAACTAACACAGTGATGCCTGGCCTGGCACCAGGTCCACCATGTGGAAGGTCCCCAAGGAGCTGTCGGCAAGAGTCCAAGAGTCCTGTCTTGGAGCCTCAAGGAAGTGCTCAGGAGGAATTAGCCTTTACCAGGACAGTGGCAATAACTTAACCTTTCGGTGTTGGCGCTTACTCAAGTGCAAACCGGGATAACAGTCCCAGAAAAAGAAGGAGTTTTTGACGAAGGCCTGAATTTTCAGTCTTTTGAGATTGTTACCGAGGATCCTATGGAACCAGAGGATTGTTCAGCTCCTTATTGAGATTTCAGATTAATATCTGCAAAACTCCCAGAAGTCCTTGGCTCAGATCACTTTCACCAATGGATAGCAGTTAGGTTTCCTATGGGATGTCGTTAACTCTTGGGAGCAAACACCAGGCCTTCGACCTATCTGTCCAGATGTCAGAAGTGTGTTTTTGAAGACGTTTCAATGAGTCGTTCATTCATTCCACAATATTCATTGAGAAGCCCCTCTCTGTCAGCTACTGTTGTGGGCATTAGAACACAGCTGTAAACCAGTGGAAGGCCTTTCCTTCTTTTGGAGCTTCCATCACAGAAAGGGCAGATGGATAATAACTAAACGCACAAATAAATAAACACGTTACTGCAAAGACGCAAACGCCAGGTGAGGCGAGGGAGGCACTGTGAGTTGGATTAGAGCAGTGGTCAGCAAACTCATTCGTCAACAGAGCCAAATATCAACAGTACAACGATTGAAATTTCTTTGGAGAGCCCAATTTTTTCAACTTAAACTTCTTCTAACGCCACTTCTTCAAAATAGACTCGCCCAGGCCGTGGTATTTTGTGGAAGAGCCACACTCAAGGGGCCAAAGAGCCGCATGTGGCTCGTGAGCCAGTGTGCCAACCACTGGATTAGAGTGTTCAGGGAAGGACGCTAAGAGGTGATGTGGAGTTGACAAACAAGAATGGGATAATCCAAGGATGGAACATTTCAGACAGAGGGAAAGGCAGATATAAATGTTGGAAGGTGGGAAAGAGCCCAGGAACTGAAGGGAAGCTCTGGACCTGGAGTGGAGTGAGCGACTGAAAGTTTAGAGTGAGAGATAGGAGCCAGAACACGTAGACCTTATCAGCCGTAATAAGGAAATTTACTCTGGGTGCAGCCAGAAGCCAGTGGAGATTCTAAGCAAGGGAGCGAGACCACATGATTGTGAGAAAATGCTCATAATATAAGATTAGGTGGTGGTGGTGGGGGGGAAAGACTCCCAAATCTAAAATTGTATATTTAGTATTATTTTAACTAGAAACACACATACGCATATTCAGAAAACAAACTGAAAGAAGATGCAACAAAATGTTTAAAATGTTAGCAATGTTTTCTTAGTGGTGGACTGGCTTTTCCTTCATTACTTTCCACAATTTTATAAGTTTTCAACAAGTTTGTATTGCTTTAATAATCAGACTTGAGTCATATGCTTTTTATTTTTACTTATTCATTCACCTATTGAGGGATATCTTGGTTGATTGCAAAGTTTGGCAGTTATGAATAAACAGCTGTGTGTCGGTTTTTGTGTAGACATTAAGTTCTCAATTCCTTTGGGCAACTACCCAGGCGTGTGATTGCTGAATCAAATAGTAAGAGAATGCTTAGTTTTGTAAGAAACCGTCAGATGGCCTTCTAAAGGGGCTGTGCCATTTTGCAGTGTCACAGTGTTAAGAGACAAACTGAGGCTTACTCAACATTTCAAGAGTTTGCTTGAGCAAAATTCGACTTCAAGCAAGCAGCACCAACGTGGTTAGCTGCGCTCCCAATCGTATGCTTTTAAAAGAGTTTGCTGTGCAGCAACTGATGGAGAGAAAGTCAGAGTGACGTGACTTTACTGTGTCTTAGCTCAGATTTGAGCTCAGTGTGGTGGTGCTTTGGAATGTTGGAGCAGTGGAGAAGTTTATGTGGCTTTTGAATGAGGCTGCTCAGAAACAAACTTCTTACCCCTCCCTAATTATGTATGCAAACGAATATTAACATTCCTTGTTTCGTCCCATAGATTTGAATGTAACCTGCCGGTACGCAGGCGTATTCCATGTGGAGAAAAATGGTCGCTACAGCATCTCACGGACTGAGGCAGCTGACCTCTGCAAGGCTTTCGATTGCACCCTGCCCACCATGGCCCAGATGGAGGAAGCCCTGAAAGTGGGGTTTGAGACCTGCAGGTGAGAGCCCATGCTGAGCACGGGCTGCCTTGGCCCTAGGGGGTGGGGCTTAGCACCGGGAAGGCTCCTCTCTGGTTTCTGATTGGATGATTGCCTGGAGGCCTCACCTATTAATTTGGCCAAGTCAATCTGGAACTTGCCTGACAAAAGAAATCTGAAGCCCTCTAAAGACACCTTTGTAAATGATAGCGGGGCTACCCAGAGGAGGCTATTCAGGGTCAACAGCTGGAATCCTAACGCCTGCAGTGCTTCCACATGGCGCTCCCCTGGCTTTGAAGAAACGTGCAATATTATTGTAGGAACCACAAGAAAACGTAAACCAAATAACAGTGATTAAAGTAAATATGTGCCTGGCGGAGTCTAGGCCCTGCAGACTTGGCTTAAAGCAGATTTTTCAAACAACCCTCTCTCTTTCTGTTTCTTTATTCTCTTCTATGTTGCTTTAGTTTGAGAGGGTTACCAAAAAAAAGGTCATGAAAATTATTAAGACAAATTACTAGCGACTGGAAAAGAATGGGAGGGACTCAGAAAGGCCTCCTGAGAGGCTTCTGTGGAGACCACGTGCTCCTGGAGCTTTCCTCAAACCCTCCGGCCAGTGGTGCCCTTTAAGAGCACACTGTGGAGAAGACCACAGGGAAGTGTATGCTTTGGTTGGTTTTCACTAGAAACACTCTAAGGCATCTGAACAACTGCTCGGTTTCCATCCCAGTCCACCCTTCTGTGCTTTTGCAGTGGAATGCCACTAGGAACATTCAATACATCAATCTCCGTCCTTGGTTAGAGAGAAGGATACCCACTTTATGAGCAGGAGCGGAGGCTCTTGCTGGAAAGGAAAATCTTTACGTCTTAAACTGTAACCATAGCCACCTGTGGCGATCTACACTTAAATGAAATGAAATGAAAACCTGGATTCTTCAGTGGCACAGTAGCCACAAATGGCTAGTGGCTCCTGTGTTGGTTACAGACTGTGTCCATGATCACAGACAGTTGTATTGCGCAGCATTGCTCTAAAGCAGAGAGCAGCTGGAGGAGACATCGGCATGCATTCAGAGATATGTTGGCGAGAACATGAAAGGAGCAGAGAAAGGGAGATAGTTCTGAAGCTGCTCACCCTGTGCTGCGGTCTGCAATGAAGAATCCATTGATTCTATTCCCAAGACTAATTGTTTAACCACAGCTGGGACTAGGACAGCAAGAGAAATCCACTGAGAGTGTGCATTTAGTGAGCTGAATTTTGATTGTGAAATGCAGACAAGGCCTACTTACCGAATACAGAAATGTTCTCATAGGCTGAAAAAGAGGGAAGTTGTTACTGTCTGCATTGCCCCATCAGGGAGTGCACAGATGCTGGGCACTTGCCCACAACCCCTCACTGAACCCTCAAAGGGCACCACGGTAGATTATATTACCCTCCTTAAGGATGAAGCATCAAAAGCTCAGAGAAGTTCCCGAGCTCGGCCTGGGCCACATCACTGGCATGGGGAGGAGTTCCAGATTCAGGTCCTGCTTCGCCTGAGCCCAGGACAAGATTTTAATGACCAAACCCCATGGAAGGACTGAGAGCAAAGGGGAGATGCAAGAATGATGCACGGATTTCCTGAGCATTTCTTTTCTCCCTGTGAACAGCGTCCCACTCATGCTATAGGCACACATATAAATGTTAATATCCCCAAATGTACAGTGGGACACACAAAACCGGCCGTCGACATGATGTGGCAAAAACTCAGGAATAACTTAACAAGGGAATGTAGATTCTAGATCAGGGGTGGGCAAACTTTTTGACTCGAGGGCCACAATGGGTTCTTAAACTGGACCGGAGGGCCGGAACAAAAGCATGGATGGAGTGTTTGTGTGAACTAATATAAATTTAAAGTAAAGGAGCGGAGGGGAGAGCAAGAGAACCCTCCGCTCTTTTGGCTCCGCGGGCCGGATAGAACAGCCAAACGGGCGGCCCGCGGGTCGTAGTTTGCCCACGGCTGTTCTAGATGGTCAGTGTTATATACAGACTTGGTGCATGCAGTAAGGGAGTAGGCTTACCGCGTATTATCATTTAAAAAAGAAAAAGAGAAACACTATGCCAAAGAAATCTATTGTTCCACCCATAGCTGAAATTAAGCATTGCAAAACTCATTTCCATAATTTCACTTAGGTAGCAATGAATCAGCTATGTGCCATAGCACAGATGGCAGAGTCTCAGGCTATGAGAAAACCTTAGCTGTCTGCCCCACCCTGATTAGTAGCAATTCTCAGATATATGGAAACTTACTCACATTTAATTACGACCCCTCCCCCCACCAAGCTAAGGCGTCTTTGGAGAAACCAGTCAGTTGGTTTAGATGAGGAATTAGTCATGCAAGCTGCAATTGCAACATAGTCTTAATGAGGTCTATGTGCTTGGAAATGTCAAACTCACAGCCATTTCCATGGTCTTGCAGGGTCATGCACTATTGTTGCCACTGGCAGGAGAGATTAAAAGGATTGAGGCTGTGCCTTAGCTTTGCATTTTTTTTAAAAAAAACCTGCTGGATTTAGCTTCTCCTTCTCTGCCTTTCCCCTGCCTCCACCTCGTCCCTTGCAAATGATGTTTTCTCAGCCCACATCTCATTTTTTGTTTGAGGCATTTACTAGTATATTCCAGAGAGATTGTGCCATGCTCAGCCGCCCTGATGCTGAGGGAAGAGGCTGGGTGACGCATGTTTTATCTGAAGGAGTCTCCAGCTCCAACAGGCTCCCAGAAATACCTTGGTGGGGGCAGAGCCGTTTAAGTGCTTCAATGGCTGTGATGCTCCTGGAAAATTCCTGAGCTAAATGAGGCATTGCTATCTACTGACTTAATCGCTGTTACTCCTATTTTAATGACGGTCCATTTACTTCCACCGGCAGTGAAATTCTGCCTGGGATGTTCATGAGGCGAAATGCTCATGCATCTGGCATATGAACAAGCCTTCGTGTTTAGAGTAACGTTTGAATGAAGGGATCACAGGAAAAGGCGAGGCGGGGAGAGAAGCATGGGGATAGGAAATAAGGCAGATTTGGCATTTGCGGGCTGAAATGATCAGCCACCTAATAATATCGTAAGGGAGCTGGTCATTTTATGCATTTTCTGACAGGGTATGATAGTCATGGAGAGAGCCACAGTGGATCTCACATCATGAAGTGGTCATTCTTTTATCTCCTGTGACTTGGACTTCTTTCTGTTTGTCCAAACTGACTTGACCACAACTTTTATTTGAAACTATTTTCTTTCACAAATCTCTTTTTTTAAAAAAAGTTTTTATAGAGCCCTAAATGAAATCACTTTGTCTCTATTAGCCTTGATCCCTCTCACTCTCCCTCTGCTGTTATTTTTGGATTTCACATAACTCCCTGGCTGAAACCTTGAACGTCCCTTCGGGGTGAGTTGAATGAAGCGTTGCACTGCATGACATGTCATTTGATGGGATGTGATGAAATACCGTCACGGCCTCGCAAGTGGATAACCACTGCTGTTGCTTTTGCAGGTACGGGTTCATAGAAGGGCACGTGGTGATCCCCCGCATCCACCCCAACTCCATCTGTGCCGCAAACAACACAGGGGTGTACATCCTCACCTCCAACACCTCCCAGTACGACACGTACTGCTACAACGCTTCAGGTTGGTTCCAAGTGGATTGTCTTTGTGTTTGGGGTCACTTTTGGCGGGCAAGCCCGTGGCAGCGTGGCCAAGAGCGGTTCAATCTGGGCTCACGTGGGGATTCCCAGAGCTTCCAGATGTTCAGGGAACATCTACAGCAGAGAGAAAATTCCTGTCTATAGGGTGCTTGCCTGCTAAGCTGGGGAGGCCAATAGTAAGTTAGTAAATATTAAATACCTTCTATGAAGCCAGGGAGAGAGAGAAGAGCTGTGAAAGAGAAGGCAGAGCAAGAGGCTCCAGAGTTCTAGGGGAGCTTTCTTCCGAGAAGGTGGTCAGAGAAAGAGCCTCTGAGGAGGCACATCTAGGAGAAACCCTGCGTGAAATGCGGGAGAGAGCCATGAGCAGAGTGGGTAACCGGTGCAAAGCCTGGCAGCGTGCGGGAGCATCGCGGCCTGTTCCGGGAACAGCAGGGAGGCCAGGTGATCAGAGTGGAGAATGCCAAAGAATGAAGTCAGAGAGGTAAGCAGGCGCCAGATCACCTCAGGCCTTGTAGGCCACAGATGAGAGTTTGGGTTTTGTTCTCAGTGTGATGGGAAGTCACTGCAGGGTTTTGGATGGTGGGGTTACATGAATCCAAGGACAGCATTGGAGTACAAAGCAACTGGCTTAGCTTAGAGGGATTGATCATATGTTGGGGCTGGAGAGAAGGCTGGGAGGACATGCAGTACGCCTTTGACCTTGTCGAGTGTCCCTACCTACCCAACAGTTGAGAGCTTGACAACTAGAGAATAAGGAAACTACCTTAAGATGTGCATGCTGGGCTGCTGGCCAGGCCCCTCCCTGTCTAAGGGGCTTGCTTCCAACTACTGGCCTAAAAACACATGTTTGCAAGTCTAATTCAGGCCGCAGCAAAACTAAAGAATTCTTTGCATCGTGAATCTTCAGGGTCTTTTGAGAAGGGTCAAACCCATACACGTCAATGTTTTGAATGCCAACAATCAAATATCTTACTTCTCCACCCGAGCCTCCTGTTCCCCGAAAAGGTTTGAGGTTGTGTGAAGGGGATGATAAAGACACCAGGTAAACTTGACCCTTCTACCTGGCACGCTGGTTTTCCTTAAAGACAGGAAGGGCAGACTTCCTGTCTTTCAATTAGCTGGAAAGTGATTGAAGACATGTTCTATATGAGTCAAACACAGATATTGTTATATGATGACCTAAGGCATTATTTTTATGAGACAAACACAGATTTTATATATGGTAGTAGAATATAAAATCTACATGGCTTTTTAAGCTAAAGTAGGGACATCAAAGAAATTGTGAGATTACATCAGTAGCTTTAGATGACGCCATGCCACCCACTGTTGCATGAGCAGTAGCGATCAGAGTGAGAATTCAGAGGGGGGAAATCTAGAGTTTAGGACAAAGAGAAATTACCAGGGCTGGTTAGTTGAAATGGAGTGACCAAAATATATATATAGGGCACTAAACCTATGGAGGAACACTCAAAATAAGGAGAAAACTGTAGACTATTTACTCCTCCCGGTCATATGAATAAAGAACACAAATGGCATTTGACCACAAGGAGGCTAGTCCAACTGAGGCTGCACAGTACATGGCCCATACCCAGATTCCAAACCCATTCCCAGAATGTCCATTCTAATGACATGAGAATGAGAAAAAACCCCTGCAAATAATTAGGAAATAGACACAGACCCACATGTGGTCAAGCTAGTGGTCCTTGAGGTCTGAAAGGTTGGCGACCACTGCCCTAGAGTGTCTCTGGGTTCGGCCTGCTCTGTCTCCCGCTGAGCTGTGTTGGGTGAATGTCTGCAATAAATTATGCTGTTGCATATCCACGTTGTCTCACCTGATTTACAAGTTTCTGTCACTTGCTGAAAAGAACCCTAATTCAAAAAAGTAGAGACTCACATTGTTTTTATTGCCTGGAAATGAAGTCATCTAGGCAAGTTACTACTGAGACTTTTCTCCCTGTCCTTATTTTTGCCCAGGAGATCGGGCCTGTCCTCAGAGAAGTGAGTGAAGAGTACTATTCACTTCCCTCCTCTTTTAGGGGTGTGTGTGTGTGTGGGGGGGGGTACTTTAGTTGAAAAGTTGAGAAGTCCTGGGAGTGTACTGCATACCAAAGTGGCTGTATTAAAGTAGTGAAATTCAGAGTGACATTTATCTTTTTCTCTTTTCCAAATTTACTCAATATGGGTAGGCTGCTTTTATAAGTTTTTAAGTCTATTGGTTGATCGGCTATATGTGCTCAGTACTGTGCTGGGCAGAGTGGAATAAGAAAGAGCCAGGACCATATTTCTTATCTTGAGAATTAATCTTGAAGCAACAAGACAAAAAGTGAAGCCGCTTGAGAAGAATGTTTATCTAAAGATAAACTCCTTTCATTATACTGTCTTGGCTTAGAGTCAGCTGATGGGGGTATTAAGTAAGCTACAGATCTTGATAACCTTCTGCACAATGTGACAGATCTCCTTGGAAAGATCCTTGCATCCAACTAAGCTTGAGAACTACCAGCAGGACCCAGTGATGCGATCAACTACCAGCAGGACCCCCAGCAAACTGGTTGCAGGGACTGAAGCCAGCTCAATCTTAGCAGATAGCTTCTGCATGCTTACAATTTCAGCAATGTTTTTGTAAAACACAGCCTGTGGTTTACAAATGAAAATGAGGCAGACCCTGCAAAGGCTTGATTTCTATTGCCTCATCTGTCAGCGATAAGGCCCAGCATGAGCCTGGTGGCTTCTGTGTAAACAACACAGAGAACTCACTTGAATGAGTTCATTTTTAAAATTGGCTTTGAACAAAAAGCCTCGCTTTTGAAGGAGAAATTTAGGAAAGATTCTATATTTACTTGTTTATTCGTTTACTCATTTATTGAATAAGTATTTATTGGATACCTAGAATGTATCAGGCATTGAGGAAGGTATCTTTCAGTCTGGGGCCGAGTGACGGACTAGACCAGTGATCGTCAAACTCATTAGTCAACAGAGCCAAATATCAACAGTACAACGATTGAAATTTCTTTGGAGAGCCAAATTTTTTCAACTTAAATTTCTTCTAACGCCACTTCTTCAAAATAGACTCACCCAGGCCATGGTATTTTGTGGAAGAGCCACACTCAAGGGGCCAAAGAGCCGCATGTGGGTTGCGAGCCGCAGTTTGCCGACCACGGGGCTAGACTGAATAGTTAACATTTCCTTGGCTTTTTTTGGTGCAGTGGAGGCAAGGTTTTGAGATGCAGCCCACCAGGAAGCTCACCTCAGAGTCTTTCTAACAAATCTTTAGGTTCAGGAAGACCGCACCAGGCCTGATTGTCCCAGCAACGCAATGCTCATTAAACAGAATGAAAGGCCTAATGAGGCCCTGCTGTCTGACACGGTAGCATGAATGTACTGATTGCACATTTGGGTCACCATCCTGCCAGGGTGCCTGCCAGATCTGATGTTCTTTATAAGAGTTAAGGTGAATTGGAGCATAAAGGGGGTCCATTTGAACAAATGCTCTAATCATTTACAAAACTCTCTTAGAGTTTTTGACATCATGTCCCCTTCTATTACAACTTAACTCCTAGAAATTCCCAGTGTAACCTGCAGTTATGTTTGAATTGGGGGCGGGGGTGCTTCCATTCTTGCCATTAAGAAGTTATAATCCAAGGTCTGATTCTGGGTCTGTATAATGTAACAATATCAGAAGCATGTCACAGGTCAGACCAGTTCTGGTGGTGCCCCCCTGGCAGATTGGGTAGCTGCTCTTCAACATCACCTAGATCGACTATTTGCCCTGATTCTTAAATGAGGGATTTATTGGAAAAATGTTTTGAAAACTAGAAAAATCTAAAGAATGTTAATTATCATTGTCCCTCATGATCTTGTGAATTCCTCAAAAGCAGGGACAAGAAAATAATTTTTTTGCTTCTTTTTTATTATGTGTTGAGTAAATGCCTAAAATAATGAATACATGGACTGATATATCTGGAGCTGCCTTTAATTATTTCTCATTGCATTGCCATTCAGGGTTTATCTAAATGTTTTTTGATCTGTTTACATTTGCGGACTATTTGAGGGGTTTACATCTTAGCCGTGTTTACTAGAAGAATGGACTTTTTTTCCTTTTTCAACAAATATTTGAGCCCCTCTCTGCCCCCATCACACATAAATATCCTGGCCAAGACAGATAAGGTTCCTACTCATCTTGCGGAGCTTAAATATTTCTATGGAGGTGTGTGTGTAGCAGGTGGTAGGGGTTAGGAGATGTGCCATGAGCAGTCATCGAAGAAAATGAACAGGATAATTTTAGGTAGTGGTAAGCCTGAGGAAGAAACGAGAGCAGACCATGTGTGATGGTGACGGGCATGGGGGAGTGTTGAGGGGCTAGTTTACACTGGATGGTGAGGAATGGCCTTCCCAAGGAGGCAACTTCTCTTTGAAGAGTCTCTCTTCTGAGAAATCTTTGAATCAGCCTTTGCAAGAAGAGCTTTTCCTAAAACTTGCTTTTCTCTAGTTGAATATGTAAAGCTGCCATTTAGTTTCACTATGAGGCCAAAGAAATAGGCAGGTAAAGGACATCCCTTTATCTATGGGAAAAGATCTCCTAGGAACTGGGAAGCAACCAAACCCTTTTTTGTTCAACTTGTGTTTTTGTCTAATGTTAGGATACCAAGTGGTTTATGGCAGGACATTTAAAATATTTGTGATAATAGCCTTCCTTGTGATAGCAATCTGCCTGCCTGCCTTCATCTATCCATTCATCCATCCATTCATCCATCCATCCATCTATCCATCCATCCATCCATCCATCCATCCATCCATCTATCCATCCATCCATCTATCCATCCATCTATCCATTCATCCATCCATCCATCCATCCACCCATCCCTTTCTTCCTTGCTCTTTGCCAACAAGCCACTCTAATGTGTGCTTCATTAGGGAAAGACCATGCCTATCTTATGCATCGCTGTACCCCCATCCTTCCACAATGCCTGATATAGAACATATGTATTTGTTAATGAATGAATTTGTTGGGATGGGAAGAATAACGAGTGAGCTTCCAAAAATGTGTAAAGCTAAATAAAAATGAAAAATGCATCACAAAGGCCAGAGAAGTTCCCAGGATTCTTAACCAAATTTCAGAAAAGGAAAATATTTGCGGTAAGTTATAATAAAACTCCATCCTAATTAACTAAAAGAAATAGGAATTGATTTTGCTCATATTTTTTAGCATTCTCATGCCTTTTTTCTTTTCTACCTCATAGCACCGCAGAAAGAAGATTGTGCCCCAATCACAAACCTGACGAATGCCTTTGATGGACCAATATCCATAAGTACGTATCTCTTCTAACCTTCTTGGGAAAGGGATCAAGTGCATTTCAATGTTTTATATTTGACTAGAATAGCAGTCATTTCCCTAAGGCTAGGCCCCTTGGCTATGATTCTATGTTCCTTCCTCTTTTTCTTCAATGGCTTAAAACTGTTATCTGGTTTACCCAATGCACTGTTTCTCAAGCTTCAGTCATTTGAAAACCACTCTCACTTTTTTGGGCACTTCTATGTACACAGCACTATTATTGATTTTTTTTTTCATTTAATTGACCCATTCTTTTCTACTTAGAATGCATTTATTAAAACAAACAAGCAAACAAACAAAACTGCAAATGAAAAGCCAGCATCCCTGGACATCATGAGAAAGTACCCTTAAAAATAAATTTAAATGTAGGGGAAATTAAATAATGTTCTTAAATTCTAGCAGCTGAAGGCTCTGAGCTATATTCTCTCTCACAGCGGGGGATTATGAAGAGGTAGGATAGGGACATTCTAGCCCCCAAGATTTTGTGTTTGATTTAACTGGAGTGTTGAAAGATAATTACAAAGGGTATAAACTTCCTGATTCAACATTATCTGAAATGATTCCCAGAAGTAGGCACCTGGCACTGTAGAAAAGTGTCCCAAACAAAACTTTCAAATAGGTCGACTTATTACCTCTGATCTTACTGCCTCTGAGCCTCACTTCTAGAGAAGTATGACAGGTTGAGGAGGCCTAATGTGTGCCTGCTAAGAGCCAGACCTCTCAGTGTGCCTAGGAATAGTGGTGACAGTGGCAGGGGGACAAGAATCTCCCTGGACCATACAAACCC
The DNA here is from genome assembly GCF_963455305.1 of Plecotus auritus. NCBI lineage: Eukaryota > Metazoa > Chordata > Mammalia > Chiroptera > Vespertilionidae > Plecotus > Plecotus auritus. The sequence goes on along the minus strand of NC_137783.1, from coordinate 145,952,547 downwards.
AGCCCCCACTGTTATGGAGGGATTTGTCCCTGGCCTGTGCCTTGCAATAGGAATGGAGGCCTGCAGTGTGACATGTGCTGTCTCAGTCATGCCTGGTGTGGAATCCCAGTACCTTACTACCTGGGTGAACTTAGAGGAGTGACTTACTCTTTCTGAACCTCCATTTCTCATCTGGGTAGTGAAACAACATATGTGATTTTTCCCCCCCTGAGAATTAAGGAAAAGCATTTGTCTAATGCATGCCTGGCCCATAGGAGATGCTCAATAAATGTCCCACTTCCTTGGTCCCCACAGATGTCTTCTGAAGTCCAGACCTGTGCAAATTTGGTCATATTTCCTTATCACATCCTCATCTGCAGAGATTATCAGGGTGATTGAGACTTAGGAATGTTTTTAAATTTAATGTTTTATGAAAAAGAGGCCCGTTGCACGAAATTCGTGCACAGGGCGGGGGGTGTCCCTCAGCCCACCCTGCACCCTCTCCAATCTGGGACCTCTCAAGGGATATCCAACTGCCCATTTAAGCCTACCTGGATCGGGCCTAAATGGGCAGTTGAACATCCCTCTCACAATCTAGGACTGCTGGCCCCCAACTGCTCGCCTGTCTGCCTTCTTGATTGCCCCTAACTGCTTCTGCCTGCCAGCCTGATCACCCGCTAACCACTCCCCTGCCAGCCTGATTGATGCCTAACTGCCAGCCTGTTTTCCCTTAACTGCCCTCCCCTGCCGGCCTGGTCCCCCCAACTTCCCTCCTCTGCTGGCCTGGTCACCCCTAACTGTCCTCCCCTGCAGGCTTGATCACCCCCAACTGCCCTCCCTTGCAGACCTGGTCCCTCCCAACTGTCCTCCCCTGCTGGCCATCTTGTGTCCACATGGGGGCATCCATCTTTGACCACATAGGGGCAGCCATCTTGTGTGTTGGAGTGACAGTCAATTTGCATACTACTCTTTTATTAGATAGGAGGATTAGATAGGATAAAGGCCTGGTTCACGGGTGGGGGCTGGCTGGTTTTCCCTGAAGGGTGTCCCGGATCAGAGTGGGGGTTCCCTTAGGGCGTGGGGCGGCCTGGGTGAGGGGCCTGTGGTGGTTTGCAGGTTGGCCACGCCCCCCAGCAACCCAAACAGAGACCCTGGTATCTGGGATTTATTTATCTTCTATAATTGAAACTTTGTAGCCTTGAGTGGAGGCCTAGGCCGGCCAGGGTGTGTGGAAAGCTTGGCTTCCTCCATTGCCGGGGAAACCCAAGCCTTCTGCTCTCTCTCCATGGTGGCAGCCATCTTGGTTGGGTTAATTTGCATACTTGCTCCTGATTGGCTGGTGGGTGTGGCTTGTGGGTATAGTGGAGGTATGGTCAATTTGCATATTACTCTTTTATTAGATAGGATAGTTCCACTTGGGCAAGCTAGATAGGTGGACAAAAGGAATCTTTAGTCCTTTCAGTGAATGACATGCAGCAGAAAATAACTTCAGATAAATGTACACTTGGGCAGTGAGTAGCCCGTATTTGAAAGCAGCAAATATTTTCAGGGAGGAACAATGAATGAATTCATCCTTGCTTTTCCTCTTCCTGTCCATTCTAGTCATTTTGTTGTTTAAACCAAAGATTTTGATCTTAGTATACATCTGTGCTTCCTAATTTCAAGGTTGAATTTCATTGAGAATGACAGAGGCTTTTTCAACACTCAAGCATGATAATTTCTGAGTCAGGAGTAGGGATTTACTTAAACTGACAAAATTGTACCCTTAGAAAGAAAATCTTATTCTTCTTGGGTTTGCAACTATATATTCCCTGCTGATGCTAATAGCCTCTATTTCTCCTCCCTCTTATCCTCTCTAGAAATCAATGGAACTAATGGCACAAAGTTAACACGTGCTTGAGAAGGGGAATAGGGACCAGGCAGGAGATTTATCACTTATTAGGCACCCACTATACTTTGAATACCGTGCAAGCACTTTACACACAATATTACATCATGTTCATAACGGAATGACAAAACTGAAGCTCAGAGAGGTAACTACCTTTCCTGGAGCCACACAACAGTGGAATCCAAACATGGGGATTCCCAAACACAATCTCTTTTTCCCCCCTCCATTTCCCAGGTGCGTGAGTAGTCAGGGGAGTGTACACTTTTCTCAATACTTCAGCCACACATCCCCCACTGACAGGTAGTGTAGGTGTTGCTTTTCCTAATAAAGAAGAAAAGCAGCTTTACAGTCACCATCTTATTTGATAATTCACAGTCTTTTCTATACTCAGAAAGTGTCAGCTGACACATTCTAAAAGTGCCTTCTCTCTCTCTCCCAGCTATTGTTAACCGGGATGGTACCCGCTACACCCAGACGGGCGAATACAGAACTAACCCTGATGACATCAACAGCAACAATACTGAGGATGATATCAGCAGTGGATCCTCCAGTGAAAGAAGCACTTCAGAAAGTTACATCTTCCACACCCACTTTCCGACTGCATACCCGACCCAAGACCAAGACAGTCCTGGAGTATCCTACTACCCGGAGGATACCCCCGACACCAGTAAGGACAATGAATCACTGGGCTTCCCAATAGCGATTCATTTGCAAAAACATCTCGGTCCTTCTTGAATGATATGACTCACATGCAGTGTGTCTCCCGCCTCTGGAAGCTGGTGATGGCATTTGGGGAGGTGGGCTGTGCTGGTAGTCAGTGCCCTGTGTGCATTGACTGCTATTGCCAACATTTTCTCTTTTTTTCACCTGCAACTGTGTTTTTCTTACCTTTGGGATACGAAGTGCCATGTCAAAAGTTTTTTTTTAGAACTTTCCTTATTCTCTTGTCCCAGCGATATGGTGACATCAAGCCTGATGCATAAATGGTTCTCAGTTTTGCATGTTTCCCGCTGGTTGTTACCCACCTCTGGATGAGACTTTCCTAAGCTAGGACCACAGCAGATGCATACAAGCCATTCTGTTTCTGTTTCTCTTAACTTCATCTTTTTTTCTGTTTTAACCTGATTTATACTCATGTTATTGACTGTGTAATATTCAGTCATATTCATCATCCATGGTTTCTGAACAATTCCTTTGTTTTTTGGTCTAGGGAAACATAGCTGGAGGAGTTATCTGATCAAATGAAATCTGCTTAAGAGTTTTATATGCCAGCTGTAGGGGAAGGCTCTTAGCACTGGCTTGGTTTGTAAGGGTCATTCATTACCTTGGGACAGGGAGGGTGGGAATATGGAAGCAATGCCTTTGAGGTCTCTGGGTTTGGGCCCCTTGTGCTTCGCTTGCATTGGGAAGCGTTTATATCTCCCTCTTGTCTCTTTCTTCACTTCCCTCTTTGCTTTCCCCGACAGGGTTTGTTTTAAAACATGTTTCCAGGTTGGCTGTGTTCCTTCCGTAGAAGATTATTCAAACTCAGGCAGGGCGTCTGCCTCTTGAGTTGCTTTCCTAGTATGGTGTGGATTTGCTCTTTTCCTGGCTATGGCTCGTGAGGGGTGGAACTCTGCTCTCCAAAGAATGAGGCAGAGATTTACTGGGTTGTGAATGCTCGAGACGAGGACCCTTTCCATCCCGTGTCACCCAGAAGCCAGGGAAACCTCCAAAGCCCCGTGAATCAATGTAAGGTTACTTGCTCAGCCGTGGATTAAATTTCTATTAGCGGCTTGCTGAGTGAGTGGTGCATGTAGGTTTGGGGTCCTGGTCATCTTCTGCAGATTCTTTGAAGTGCCTAGCATTTCAAAAAGCAGGCCCTTGCAGATTGCCCATGCTTTCCCAGAATATTGGCTCTCTGGAGCCAGCAGTTTGTCACTCCTTGTTTATAGACCCACAGACAGCCTTTCTTGAGAGAAACTTCTGCAGACCAAGCTGGCCGTGGTGCTGGCTACTTGCTACTCCTTGATTTCCCTGCCCTTAAAGGTGCTTAAGGTAGTCCTGATAAAGATGCTTATCTTGTCAGATGCTGGCAGATACTGGTCTCAGCAGGAGGCAGGTCATGTTTACCCTAAACCTCCATTTCCCAAAGAAGAAAATCCTGACAAACTATAGCTTGTGAGAACTAGATGAAGTTCACATTCCAGCTGCGAGTAGCCTATCTAAAATAGGGAGTATTTCACCTGTGCTTTAAGAAAGCCAATCAGCACATTTAAGAAACATTCATAGCACATCGTTTAAGGACTGTGCTTTTTCTGCCTGTTAGTCAGCAAACATATATTGAATACCTACTATGTAATGGGCTTATTCAAATGCTTAGGATCCAGTAGACAATACCCTTAGAGAGTGATACAGAAGAGAAGTAAGGGTTAGTAAGCTAGTCATTCATTCAACCAATATTTGAGGTCTTCTCTGTGCCAGATGCTGCCCTCGTTACTGAGTACTCTGAGTTGGACCTACTTTCATGGAGCCTATACACTGTTCAGAAAGCAAGGAAGGAGTGTGCTAGGAGGTTTTGCTGAAACATAATTCAGGATTTAGGTTGAGAAGAGAACTGTGCTTTCCTCTTTCCAGAGCACTTGGCTAAGTTTCTTTTAGTAGTTAAGGAAGAGAGAGAGAGACTTATTTATCCACCAGACTGAGTCCAGGGCTAACCCCAGAGTGACTGAAGTGCTATAGGATCCAAGTGGACCAATGGCAGCTCCAAATAAATCAATGCATGCAGAGAAGAGTGTCAAAGAAAACAGTCAGGGAGAAACTTGAAAGGAGCATATAACAAACTAGAAAAGTTAGCACTGCTAAGTTCCTAAATACAACACATGTTCTAACCAGGGGTGGGCAAACTTTTTGACTCGAGGGCCACAATGGGTTCTTAAACTGGACCGGAGGGCCGGGACAAAAGCATGGATGGAGTGTTTGTGTGAACTAATATAAATTCAAAGTAAAGGAGCAGAGGGGAGAGCAAGAGAACCCTCCGCTCTTTTGGCTCCACGGGCCGGATAGAACAGCCGAACGGGCCGGATCCGGCCCGCGGGCCGTAGTTTGCCCACGGCTGTCAGCGAGGAGATTCTCAAAACATCATGACTGTTGGATTAAGAGTTGGAACTTAATGAGAGGGAGTGATTGCGAATCCTCCCTAATGCATGCAGGAGGGCAGAGATCAAGAGGAGGGTTGGCTGAGTACCTAGAATCGCTCTTTGGCTTGGCTGGCCCATCCCTTCCTTAAGGGTCCTTGGTGGGTGGGCAGTAGGGAAAGCCAATAAGAACGGCCATCTGGGTAGGTTTTGATGGCCAGCAGCCTTTTACTGTAAGTGTTATTTTTGGAAGAGCCCTCTGAAGGCATGTCATCAGCTCCTTTCCTCTCTGTGATCTGGAATTCTTTGGAATCCAGAAACGTATACTCATTCAGGAAACCGACTCCACCTAGGAGCACTCTATTTCTTGTCTTCTGGCTGTCAAAGAATGTTTTCGATATATATATTTTTTTCTTTTTCTTTTTGGTCTGGCATGGCTTACTGGGTGGGAGGAAAATTGGAACCTCCTCTGGCTAGGCAGTAGCTTTTTTCTTTTCCCCCAAATCTCTTATAACTCCTTTCAGGAAGACAAAACATAATGCCAATTTCTATATTGCTCCTGTATGTTTACCTCCTGTTGGCCTCTTCTTGGTATAGGGTGAGGGTAGCATGAGTTACGCATCTTTATTAAGTTTCTGAGGTGAGAATGGGATGTCTACAAGTTTCCTCGTGAATGGTCAGGTTTCTCTCAGGGCATCATTGGTGAAATTGGCTCCTACCTCTCTACTCTTTATTCTGAGCAAATGTGTCCTTGATAGCACAGAATATATTGTGCAGATGGTTGACATTTGGCCTGTGTAGAGTCAAAGTTTTTAACCCGGAATTCATTGACTTCCAGTAGATTCAATGACAGCCATACGGTATACAAGACCACCTGAAATAACATGCAAAAATTTTAGAATGTGTATGTATAGGATCACTTTTTTAAGGAAAAAAAAGTTATAACTTTTATCAGATTTTCACAAGTGGTTTAGATGTATATTCTGCTGATATTTGGCATTCTTCGTCTACTGGGAAACATTTTGGATTCAGTCCAACTTGAGAGTCAAATGAGAGATTTCAAATTGTAAAATATTACCAACCATCCTTTCTCTAATTTGAACAGAGTCCAGATTTTTTTTTTTTTTTAACTTGAGAAAGTTTGTTTTTCCTTTCTGGAAATACATTCTGAATTAGAATTAAAAGTGACAGAAAGTGATGGATAGATACTTGAGATCTGATTTCAACACGTTGAACACATACCCTTTGCAAAGTTCCTGCTTGACTTATATAAAGTATAAAGCTTGACTTGAGGTTAGTGAGTGTCAGTGGAGCTTTCAAATGCCAGTTGTCATCACGAGCTACCTGGGTAAAATGGCAGACGCAAAAGATACAGGTGCACCTCTTAAGACACTCCAAAAACAGATGAATAAAAGCAACTTTATGAAATTCTGTGTTGAAGACCTTCAGTGCATAGCTGAGTATCCAGTCAAGTAAATATAAAATCTCTTTCCATCATAGGTGATTAAGTTGCTACTTGATTTCTCCCTGAGCCTGTATTCAGGGGATTCCATTTGAAGAATGAGTAGCCCTGAATTGACACCCATAGACGATTTGCATTTCTGACGTTATCCTAAGATTCCAGGAGACTTTAGGAGGGTGGAAATGTAAAACCAGGCCTCGATCCTTCTTTTCTAATCTTCATTCTATAATAGATACAGACATTATGTATAGACAGAACTGAGAGTAAAGGCTTTGTAGAAAGGCCTTACTAAACGATGTTTTCATGATTGATTCAGTTACTTCCACTGTGCACTCAAACAGCCATGCAGCAGCTCAGGAACACATTCATTGGATATGGTCTTGGTTTGATAATTCACAGCCTAAGACTCAGGATCAAACAACAGCAATGGCCGGTAAAGTGTTCTGTCTTCTGCTTATCTGTTGTCCTGAATGCCAAGTCTTTCAGTGTTGAGGAAAAGGACATCCGTTGTCATTTTCTACTGATGCTCCGTCGTGATTGTTAGTGAGAGCAGGGTCTGGTACCATCTCATTTATGAGTCTGGGATACTACTGGATACTCCTAAGCAACATGCCAAATAATCAGAATTATTGTTTCTTTAGGGGCTTCCCTTAGGAGAGTCCTTCAGAACAAGTACTCTAGAAAAAAGTATCAGAAAATGCATACTCCCACTTTCTGCTAATTATCACAGTCAGTAATAACAGAGGGAAATCTTGATCTTCAGATGGGACACGTAGGCCTGGGATAATTATGTGGACATCTAAAACCTCAACTGCAAAGTGTAGGAAGTGACCTGTTGCTTTACCTCAGAATCGAGGCCTCCAACAAGCTCCTGGATCTTTGACTGTTAACCCTAAGCTCCTGCAAAGTATTTTGACCTGCGAGCTTTTGTGGGAAAAGATTCAAAGACTATAATAATGGGAGATTGCAAGCATGTCTTCATTTATTAACTTTCGTTGATGGAGGATTTGGTCATATTTAAAAATAATTAGGTATTCTTTCTACAGAAGGAGAGTAATCAAAATGGTCCTTTACATTTGCTTAGCTGTTAAGACATTGAATAAACTATATTTGTTATTTTGACAAATGCTCAAGTAAGGAAAATAGTGCCAATGTTATGACTGCATATCATAGTGATTAAGATAATGCTGGAGAGAGGGAGGGGGGAGGAGGAAGATAGATATTGCAGAATAAAGAATATGCTATTTTTAAATGTTTGAAAAGTTCATATTCATAGGATAAACATTGTGAAGGAAACGGTCTTGTCAATGTTTCACCTTGGGTCATTTCTGAACTTTCTTGATAGCTAAAAAATGAAATCTAATTCAGCTTAATTTTGTATTTGGGAATTTAATGATGGTTTCAGTCTCTTTGCTTGAACTTTTTTCAGTTTGTCCTCTATTATCTAATGTTCTTCTGATGCACGTCATGATTACAGAAACGGCAGTCTTTAATAGTTTTCAAATCATGACTCTTGCTTCTGGTCTTGTTATTGAGATCATTGGGTTACTTCATCTGTATCTGTCTTTCCTGATTGATTTTCCCCTTTCCAAAACTGGAACTCAAAATGTCCTGCTCTGTTGTGCAAAATATAGTGTTAATATAAAACGTGACCATGGGCAAGATTGCTAGAGGATTTGGACTCTAAATGGAGAAAAACAGAAAGGCATTTTTTTTTTCCATTTTTCACTTCTTGTGTCATCCTTCTGTGTATTTGGGATTATGTGTCTGGAATTGTTCACAGAAATATCATATCCCAAATTCTTAGAGAATGATATATATATAATGTGCAGAAGATGAAGGGCTAAGAATCTGAAAAGCTGGGTTTTATAATCATAGATGCTCAGATTTGGAGATCTTAAATGGTCTAGTTCCATCAAAACTTCTAATCGTTTAATCTCTTACACAGCTTTCCTCCTAAGTGATCTTTCTGATGGTGGGGCACATCATTCTTCCTGAAGAAGCTCATTGTTGGGTAGTTCAGATTATTAACTTTTTAAATTCAACATTTGGAGGAATAGTCATCTCCCCAAAATTCTCACCAAAGGTCCCAATTTAGCCTTTTGGGAGCACAGACAAAAATTTTAATTCCTCTTTTACATTATTGCCTTTCAAAATTCAAAGACAGCTTTCATGTTCCTCTTGAGACCTCTCTGTTGTTTAGTTTTCTGACTTCACACAAGTCAAGATCTGTACACACAGTCTTTTCATCTTTGAGATGAGCAGCATGAATCAGATGATATTTAGGGTCCTTCCATCTCTGGCATCCTATGAACTCCAGTTTGGGCCTCTGAAAGAAATGGAACTTCTGTGCTTTTAAGAGGCGAGAAGCTGAGGATTGGTTTTCATGGTTGTTTCAACCATCGAGTCCAAGAACCATCTTCACACAACAACAGTAATGGCTGGTAATGTGTGATTATTATCTCATTTCATATGTTTTCTTGACAGTCTTCAATAATTCTCATTGACCTTGGGGATATGTCAAAGTCTACAGTCCATTCTGGTTTCACAAATGTTTTCAATGATGTTAGAAGGATCACAAACTCTGAGATCTATATGTTTGACTTTATAGCACTATTAAGCACATTTCTTCTTTCCACTCTATAGAATTAAGATAGCCAAGGAGGAGGGTAATAAGGGGAAATGTGAAAAGGAGCCAGGTATTTCTTTATGACAGACAAAATTTTTACTCTAAAGGTATTCTGCAATGATTAAAGTCATTTGACATTTTTTACTTTTCAGGAGAAAATACAATAGACTAGCTAGAGCTAACAAAATACAGCAAATTTCAATCAGTGGAACTATTTCATACTAACAGATGAAATGACAAATGTTCATTCCAAAAGATAGCGTGAATCTGATTCAAAATGTAGGAAACCCTTTGCATAAAGAGACATCTTCTGCAGTAACCATGGATAAGAGGTGGAGGGTTTCCGTCTTTCTTGTGATTGCTTCCACAAGGAGAAGAGGGAGATTTCTCCAAATCCTGGCTACAGTCTGCCACTTCCAGCAATTAGAAGGGTTGACTAACAAATGCTAGCTATGACTTCTCTGTTAATTAACTGACTTCCCCGCCCCCACACCCCCATATGCTAAAGTATTGTTGGGAACTGCAGTGTAGCTTTCCTTTGCCTTTACAGTACACTGGAGAAGATAAAAAATGACTTAGCAAATTGTGAATACATCTATGGGATTTTAGAAATGACTGATGTATTTAGAGTCCAAGGATTTTTGAAAGTAGCTTGACAAAGCAAATAGGCACATGTGAAACATTTCCATTCTATTCTGGGCATATGGAAAAAAAGCCAGAGCTCTTGCCTTCAAGGAACTCATGGTCTATTGAAGCAATGGACTTGAGAATGTGATTGGAAGGATATTAATGACATGTGCTTAATAAGTTAATAAGTGTATCTAAAAGCATGAGGCAGTGTTTATTGGCCTTTCATTTCTTTTACTTCTTTGGTTGGGTTGTGTCTATATTTATTCTTTAACTTCTTAAAGGGAATGTTCAATTGTAAAGATAATAGGACATTGTTTTTAGATCTATAGTTTAGCTTCAGAGACCAACATATGATAATTCAGAGGTATACACGCCAAATGTTTTACTTTCTTCTTATAATCTTGGTAATTCCATTTTACACTCTGTGCCTGATTTTCTTCCTTTGTCGAATGGGTTACTTGGCATCCAGCTCAGCTACTAATGCAAGTCACCACAACAGGTACGGATTCAAATATCATCTCAGCAGGCTGGGAGCCAACTGAAGAAAATGAAGATGAAAGAGACAAACACCCCATTCATTCTGGATCAGGCACTGATGATGATGAAGATTTTATCTCCAGCACCAGTAAGAATAATCAATTACAGTAGAACCATTTATGCAAGGCTTACCAATTAATCTGAGTGATGCCCAATAGTATCTCTTTTGGGAAACAGTTAATATGAACAATGAGCATAAGCCTATGACCACACCTTAGTTATACCTTGATGAGATGTTAAAGGAAGAAATAGATTTTTTTTTTTAATAGAAGCCAAACTGTATTTGGAGGAGAAATGGGAAAAACATCTTTTATAAAATTCCTAGTGTCTCATGTTCTTCCTGTTTTATTTATGTGGTCTGCTGCTACAGATTTTTTTTTGGAACCATTGAACTTTGTCAGAAAATGGCACAGTAAAATATTACAATAAATATTCATGTGTAGTCACTGTGCTAGGTGCTGGTAACATAAATATGAAAAAAAGCCAAAGCTCTTGCCTTCAAGGAACTCATGGTCTATTGAAGCAATGGACTTGAGAATGTGATTGGAAGGATATTAATTAAAAGTTGTAGATGATCCTAAATTAAAGACTTAGAAAGACCTAGAAAGGCTTAAACAATGGGAACTAGAACTCAAGAATTGTCTTAGTTAATCAAAACCTGATTGAGGTCAAGGGAATAAATCCAAAGTTTTAACAAACAAATCGGGCACCAATATAACAGAAAGACATTGAGGCAAAGGACAAATGTCAGCTGAGCTGGAACAAAACAGTGCCAATTATTAAGAACAAATAGTGAAACCACTGCATAATAGTATTCAAATTTGTGACAACTTAAAACTTTTTGAGAAAATAGATGGAAATTGAGCTGAAAAATGTCCTTTAAAAATACAATGATTGGTCTAATATTCTGTCAGATGACTGAGTTTCCTATTCATACCTGTAATGATCTAGGATATTGCTAAACAGACATGAGAATCTTGGACCTGAAAAGCTCTGCTTTTCCTTAGGGAAGGTTCCATTTAGGGTGCCACATGAGCTTTTTTGGGTTCTGTCCATTCTAATCTTAAGAGTATCATCCCCAAATAGACAGCACTCAGGGAGGGAGGGAGCCAAAAAAAATAGCTTAGGCCTTGAAAGCATCTAAAAATATTGCATTGATAGAACAAAAACTTGAGATAAACTAGATGCATTATGGTATACTCCTTAGCCTGGACACCTCTGCAGAGGTTAGTCTATGGAACATGGAAACTCTTTCTAATAACTTCAGGAAGAAAGCCAAATAACCAAAAACACTGGAACTTTATTATTACCTTGTCTCCTGAGTTAGGATGTGGCCCCATCTTCCAGGTGGGGCCACCAACAAAGAGATGGTCTTGAAACATGAGAAACTAAACACTTTTGGGTGGCAATCCAAACAGATCAACCTAAAAATAAATTGTATGATCACACTCCAGAGGAAAACTTCCCTTGATATTTTTCATCTTTGTGGTATATGTTCCAGTTTCATTTAACTTTTCTGCTTGGCACCTGTGCACATAATTCAACAGGATGCCTCTCTCCTCTGTAAGGGTGTGAAAACTGCCACTTCTTTCGTACTTATTGCGAATATGGTCAATGATTCTAAACCTGATTTTCTTAACTTGTGAAATAGAAATGATAGTAGCATAGTTCTGAAAAGAGTTTTGTATTATTTGGTTATCAATATAAAGTTTGAAAGAATTAGGATGGTTTTGCCAATAACCTTTTCACAAAAGACATTGGTTCTAATTTTGTCATAATCCTTTTGTTGGGTGCGTCTCCTATTCCAGCCCTATCATTTTGGGTGACAGTATCAGAGCACTGGTGGATATATGACTCTTTTTTCCCCCTGCTGTGATGGTGGTGGTTGGTTCCCTATGGTGTTTTCCTACTGAATCTATTCATCTTGTTCTCTGCCCCCCATCTTCCCCCTCCCCCCGACCCCTGCAATGGCTGTGAATGGCTTGCTGGTTAAATGCTTTGTATTTGATGAGTATATCATAGGTGTTTGATAAACATTCAGAAGTGTATAGCTAAATCATATGGCTGTTATAGGTAGATAATCTTTCTTAGAATCATCTATAGGAACGTTCTGGATGCCCAGAGTATTTCTTTCCCCACCAAAACTACAAATGAAATAAAGTGATCATCATGGAATAATTTCTAGGTACCTACCTCTTCATCCTGAGGATCTACATGTAGTGTACTTGCCAGTGATGCAAATTCCTTGGGCTTTCAAATGCAAAGGGACATTACGGACTGCATGGATGGGCAACGCTCTGCCGTCTTTGGTTATCCTCGGTGGAGGGCTGGTGTTTCCAAAGCTTTCTTCTTCCTGCTGCAGCTTCTTTGGCTGCTTTCTCCAGAAGATCTCATGTTCTGGCCCCAAAGTATTCTATAGCAGAATGCAAAGGACACTGAGATGCTTAACAATATGGCTGGACCAAGCCGAAGGCACTCTCTGCTTTCCTTCCATTTCCACTCAACCATCTATACAAACTGGTATAGATGATTCACTGGATAGACCAAAGAAGGGGAAAAGTACAAAACAGGTGGTGAAGGCTCAAGAAATACCATTTTCCTAATAACTTCATCATCATTACCACAGTTTCAACCACACCACGGGTTTTTGACCACTCAACACAGAACCGGGATTGGAGCCAGTGGATCCTAGGCTTTTTAAATCCAGAAGTATCACTTCAGACAACCACAAGGATGACTGGTAATGGGATATGCATTCTTAATTAAAGATATTTTTTCCCTCAAAGTCTATGATGCTGCAAAGGTCAATTGACAGGACACAGTGGGAAATGTAGTTAATACCTCATCACAAATTCTTAGAGAACTTTCATGACGATACTCAATTCAACTTAGGGGTCATTTATCAATCATACCATCTGGGCACAAGATATTTTATGTTGCTCCATTATAAGAATGAATACATTAAAATGGTTTATGGTGCTGCCCTTGAGAAAGTGGTTATGGTGGAATAACAAGTCGTCATTAAGAAATTTCCATGACCAATGGTTTTTTTCCTTGCAAGAGATTAGTAAAGTCACTCAGAAGTGTGGATAGTAGATGCTCAGGCATTGAACTGTTAAATATCATGTACTTTAATGGAAGAACAAACCATCAAAGGTTAGTTGATAAAAAATTAAAGTGTATATAAACATCATCACAACAGATGTGGACCGAAGTAGCACCAGTGGTTATGGAGAAAACTGGACCCAGGAAGCACAGTCTCCTCTCATTCACCAAGAGCATCATGATGAAGAGGAGACCCAGCATTCTACAAGCACAAGTAAGAAGGATGGCGGTCAGCAGTTCTGGGTTAGATGAGCCAGTGAAGTCATTCCAAAGAATAGGGAAGACTATTTTTAGACATGGCCACATCTTCTATTTCCACACAGTAAATTTTTTTTAAATCCCCAGAGCATGAAGAGCTGTCAAATCTGCACACAAGTCTTAGAAATTGGAAGAAAAATGCTAACTTGCCAGGTTGCCCAAAAAGACAACATACCTAAAAAGTGAAACTTAAAAAATATCTGAGATAAGGTTTTTGTGTTAAAGATTCCTAGCGGTTCCAGTTGGGTGACTTGTATGTGTTTATGAATGTATAATGAAGAGTGTATTCTGTTGGTGCTTACTAGTGGCACCTTGAAAGAAAGCTTGACTGGTGCCATGATCTTTGGAATCCTATTTTCTATGAAGATCTTTTATGAATGCAGTTTCTTCTTCACATTCTGTTCCTCACTGCATTATAGAAAGGCATCCCTTGTACTCTTTGGAGGAGAGTTAATAGCTCAGATGGTCTATATTTGAAAACTAAGGCTGTTCTTTCTCTGTTTTTAAGCCCAGGGTAACTTGGGGACATATTTTCTGCTATTAATTGTACTTATGTGCAAATATCTCAGGTTTTCTAAAACACTCGCAAGTCTCACTGCTAGACAATGAGGAAAGGACAAAAAAGTAGAAAGTATATGTTCTTTCACCTGTTTCTTGAAGAGATGCCTATCATGTTTGGAATAGAAGAAGCTTTAATTTAGGATAACAGCCTGTAGCATTTTTTAAACTATGCCTCAACCCTCATTCTCATAGCCTTGGATATTCCTAAAGCAAAAATGTAAGAAACATCCACTTAGAATCCAAAGGGAGAAGTCAAAGGGGTTTGGGAATTCCTTGGTTTGAGGGATGTTCCTCAGACAACAAAAGAAACATTTCAGACATCAGCTAAGACATAGTCCTGGATATTGCACTGAATACGTCCAACATGCCTACACACCTCACTACTTACCTGATAGATTTGCTACATGCGTGAGGATTATGGACTGAGTTAAGAACAGAGTTTTCTGATAGAAGAATAAATAAGAAGTCATCTCTTCAGAATGGGATTCTGTCAAAAAATAAATAATTACATATTTTTAAAAAATCACACATGCAAAAATAAACAAACAAAAAATGAATGGGATTCTGTACCAGTTCTCTTTGGGACCCAATACTATATTTTAGAGATTATTTAAGGCAATTTGTACTTAAAAAGCAGAAAGCTACTTAAAAAGCTTGGAATTCATGAGCCTATTGTCAAAAGGTGATGGTGGGGGGTGCAGAGGCCGGGGGGACATCATTACTGAAGGGTAGTTGAAAATCCAGACATAACAGAACCTCCCAGAGGGAAAGCAGCACTAGTCTCAGCAATTCTTTTATCAGCACTTGCAAAACATAAAGGGATTCTGGTGGTGACCTCTGGACTTTATCAAAGGAATGTTACAGCACAATAGACATATCAAAGAATTATGTGGCTATGTTGCAGGTCTAAGGAAAGGCCCTGGGGAAAACTGATGAAATCCTTGAGTGTTATACAGAAATGAGATTTTTTTATTATAGTACAAAGCTCAAATATGAAGTAAGGATGTCATAATTTAATTGGAAAAATTATGCAAAAATCCAAACATTTAATTTATTCTTGTTCTAAGAATTTGCATATAGTTAAATAAAATTGTTGAATAAGAACATTACACCTTCTAGAAGAGAGTCAACCTTTATATTTTACAGTGGAAATCCTACTCGGTTAACCCATATGTTGAAAACAACAGTGGGGTTACTGGGTATTTAAAGGGTCATTTTGTTTATAAAGATAATGATAGAAGACGTATAGAGTAGTGTGTATGTGTGTGGGGGGGAGTGTATGTGCATGTGTTCATGCATTTGAAAACTGAATCAATAGGTTATGTTTGGGTGAAATTTTTCTTGTTTATAATTGCACTCAGTGGTTTTTCTAACTTCATTACTTGTCAGGAGGCAATGATTCAGTCAGTGGGAAGTAAAACATAAGATTTTGAGGTCTTTTTCCCTCCCATCTGATAACAAGTGAACCTCAGTGCTAGGAAAGAATGAAGACTAAGTTTTATTTATTTATTTATTTATTTATTTATTTATTTATAAAATATATTTCTATTGATTTCAGAGAGGAAGGTAGAGGGAGAGAGAGAGAAACATCAATGATGAGAGAGAATCATTGATTGGCTGCCTCCTAATTGGGGATTGAGCCTACAACCTGGGCATGTGCCCTGACCAGGATTGGAACCATGACCTCCTGGTTTGTAGGTTGATTCTCAACCACTGAGTCATATGGCCAGGCAATAAGTTTTATTTTTATTTTTTTTTTGTTAATCATCACCTGAGGATATTTTTCCATTGATTTTTAGAGAGAGTGGAAGAAAGAGGGAAAGACAGAGAGAAACGGTGATGTGAGAGAAGCACATTATTCTCTCTAGTTTGGGATTATATAAACAATAGGATTGCCTCTTGCATACATCCAGAGCAGGACCCAGACAGAGAGGAGCCTGCAACTGAGTTGCATGCCCTTGACCAGAGTCAAACCTGGGACCCTTTGGTCCTAGGCTGATGCTCTATCCACTGAGCCAAACTGGTGAGGGCAATAAGTTTTATTTTTAAAATATTTTTGCTACTATAAAATTACACATATGTTCTAAAATAATGAAATTCAATCAGTTTTACAAATTGCAAAGTGTGCTTCAACTCGGCAAGTTTATAAACTCCCTTTTTCTTGAGAACTAAAAATTTGCTATTAGTTACCTTAGAAGAAAATGTAAGTGGCTTTCTAATTTCCCCATTGGCACCCTGATATAATTTCATTCCAATCATTTTGTCCTTTTAAAACTAGACAATTACAAAACTGAGTGGTTGAAATTTTAAGCCTGTCACACATTCCTATTGTTTATATAATGCCAAACTAGAGAGAATAATTTTCTTCCACGAAATAAATTTTGTTAGAAAGTAAATTTTTGTTAGAAAATTTAGTTTCGCTAAAAGTGTGGCAATTTTAGATGCCACATAGGTATAACCTTACAAGGTGCCAGTGGAGGAGCATTCCAGTCATTCCCAGCATCCTCCATGCTGGGCAAATCTACTGCTGGTGCATTTCCAGTGCCTGTGATGATGGGTCACATGACCACCATTTCAGAAGGCCTCTGATTAGGCTCTTTTGTCATCTATTGTTATGTAATACTAGAGGCTCGGTGCACGAAAGGCCCAGTCAGGGCCTTCCTTCGTTCCGTGCAGCCCCCTGGTGGTCAGCACATGTCATAGCGAGCAGTCAAGCTCCCGAAGGGACACTTTGCTTATTAGCCTTTTATATATATAGACTAGAGGCCCAGTGCATGAAATTCGTGCATGGGAGGGGGGTGTCCCTCAGTTCGGCCTGCACCCTCTCACAATCCGGGACCGCTAGCTCCTAACCACTTACCTGCCTCCCTGCCTGCCTGCTTGATTGCCCCTAACCGCTTCTGCCTGCCGGCCTGATCACCCCCAACTGCCCTACCCTGCTGCGACCCACCTCCTCCACTGGGACCTGCCTCCTCCATGTGAGGCGGCAGAGACGCAGGGACTGGCCTCTGTGCACTTGGCCATCTTGTGTTGGCCATCTTGTGTTGGCCATCTTGTGACCTGAGGGTGTGACACTATCTAGGCTATTATTAGTATAGATATTCCTTGTAATAAAATCACTGGAGCAAAGAGGTGAATTCTCTGAGCAATTCTCTGAGACAAGAGCTATGAAGCCATAGACTCTAGTAAAATAAGAATAATGAAATTCATAACCCGTGGTATAGTTCTGACTGTGCCAATCTGGCTACATGACTTTGAGCAAATCAAATCTTCTTTGGGCCCTAGTTTTCCCATCTGAAAAATTAAAAGATTAGGCCATTTGATTTCTAATACCACTTTTGGACTATCAGTGATATCTCATTCATTCTCTCTCTCTCTCTCTCTCTCTCTCTCTCTCTCTCTCTCTCTCTTTGCTGCTTTTCTTTTCTGCCTTCTATCCCTTGTGTATATGTAAAGTAGAAAGATATTTGTTGGTGAGGAAATTGAACAATAATGGCTCACAGTTGAAATTCTTCACACAGCCCAGGCAAACCCTAGTAGTGCAACGGCAGAAATATCTACCCAGAAAGAGCAGTGGTTTGCAAATGGAGGGCATGGGGAATATCTCCAAACACCCAAAGAACTCTTATTCAACAGCAGGGACAGCTGGTAATGGATGGCTTAACAAGTAAACTTGGGTGGAAACTTCCTCTTGGTTTACATGTTGAACATTGAGGACACTGAACAAATAAGATATTGAAGGAATTGTCACAAGATGTTAAGGTTCCTTAATAAGTTATGGTACAGTGAACACAGAGCCATCCCTTAAATGCTTGTAACAAATCCCCTGAACAGGAATCGATACTAGCCCATAAAAGAGACACAGACAATATGCCCTTGTGTATGGCACTTTCAGATCTAGTTTGGGGCCTTCCCTGGTGATGTGGTAGCAGAAACTCTGATCTTGTAAAATACTCCCTTCGGTTTTATAAATGAATCTACTCTATGATGTGGGCCCACACTTTACAGCATGGTTCTATAAAATACTGGGCTTGTTAGAAAGCATATGGTCAGAACCCCAATGTTTGAAGAAATGAAGCCAGACATCTTGAGAAAAATACCTGTCTGATGTCATTTGGCCCTTTTGTCATGTCTGTTTGGAGATTTCTCCTTGATTATACAAGTTTCCCCCCGCCCCCCTCAGATTTATAAAACGAAACCTTCTCTATTCTTGAATTGTGGGGTTGTGGAAATTGGACTCAAGTCTTGTCACCATGTCTAAGTGAGGCCAGATAACTTGACTCTGCGAGATCCTATGCATGATTCTTTTGTCTGCATCACAGAAACAGTGAAATACACCCTGCTTTGTAAAAGAACACAAATTCCTTTTAAGAATAATATTCTCACTTAGTGTCAGTGAGAGATATCCGCAGGCTTCCATTGGTGACATGGAATATAATGCATAATGTACTTCCTGTGTGTGGCAACTCCTGAATGCATTCCTGGCAGAGCAACGGATTCAGTGACTGGCTATGTGGTGTGGTTGGTTGTTGCTAAGGGGCTACTGTTGTAATCTTTTCTACCAATACTTCTTCATTGGCATGGGATGAAGCAAAAGCATGTGCTACATTCTTACATGTCACTTATTCCATAAATCTCATTGTTAAAAGGTAATGCTTCTAAATTAAAAAAAAAAAAGTAATGCTTCTAATGGATTTCATTCATGCTTTTGAGATAATGGCACTTACTCTCATGTTTATCTCATGAGAAGCTGTTACCTGATTCCTTCTCTAACTCACTACCATCCTAATGTGCATTTCACTAGGATGTGGTTGTCTCGGAATGACATCATGTGCTTGGACTCTTATACTTCCTCCTTTGGGGGATGGTGGCAACATGGCATGGGTCAAGAACTACTTTTTCTTCTTCACTTGATGTCTGTAACTCATCTCCTGTCCACTGGAGAAGTCATCAATGCTTTTGTGTCCTTCAGTTCACATGCTGCTTGCTAAGAAAATGAGCATGAATGGACTAATACTTGCTAAAACATTCTGTGTTTATACAACTTCCTGGCCCTTGATACCAGGAAGATGTTTTTTCATTGTCTTGTTCAGATAAAAAAAAAAAAAAAGTATATATTTTTAAAAATCAGTGTATCCCTGGTCAGATGTCAACTAACACTTTGACAATTGCTTGAACTGCATGGTCACACCAGCCTCAGCTCATGACACGCATCCAAATCAAAGAACGACAACACCGAGTCAAGAGGACAGTTCCTGGACTTATTTTTTGGACCCAATCTCACATCCAATGGGACGAGGTCATCAAACAGAAAGAAGAATAGGTAATAGCCTCTGAACCTTTTTATATTATGTTTTGGCAAAGCCTACAAATGGCTATTTTCCTAGAAATAAGCCCTTGGCTTTAGACCACTCTACTTTCCTAAGAAGGAAATTGAAGTTTCTTCAAAAATTTGCTTCCTTTGTAGAAGTGATATGCCCATTTATCTGAATTTGAAGTGCTGAGCTGAGAGTGAAGAATTTGGCAGGAGAATTGGTCCTAAAATGATAGGAGTGAAAGTCATTTTCTTTGAAGAGGGAGCAGTCTCAAGAGTCTTTTTTCATTTACTCCTAAGTGCAGGGCTTTTAAAAGAGTAAAGTGATGGATTCAGGGATTATTTCCACTGTAGACTCAAAGATATAACTTGTCTCTGGTAGAGAAATCTTAGAGGTTAAAAAAATTGGTGAGTGCCCCTTCTGAAGAAATAACGAAAAAGCTCAGAAAACTTTATTGTTTACGCTTACCACATTTAGAGATAAATATGGTACCCTGTGACCTAAGATTTAGACCACTCTTGGTCCTCGATAAATGTTTGTGAATTTCATAAATGGACACAGAATGGAATCTCTGTTTTCTTAAATATCATTCAAATTACCTATCAGCAATTTAAAAACAGAATTAAATGAGAGAGAGAGAGAGAGAGAGAGAGAGAGAGAGAGAGAGAGAGAGAGAGAGAAAGAGAGAATAAAAAAGATACTGGTTGTAGTTCTGTAAGAATGGAGGATTGTGATTTCTTTTTTTTTTTTTATATATATATATATTTTATTGATATTTCACAGAGAGGAAGGGAGAGGGATAGAGAGCCAGAAACATCGATGAGAGAGAAACATCGATCAGCTGCCTCCTGCACACCTCCCATTGGGGATGTGCCTGCAACCAAGGTACATGCCCCTGACCGGAATCAAACCCGGGACCTTTCAGTCCGCAGGCCGACGCTCTATCCACTGAGCCAAACCGGTTTCGGCTGGAGGATTGTGATTTCATTTGACCAGTCTTTATATTTAAAAAGAAGTCTTCCTTTATCAGAACAGATGACAACTTTCCCTAGAGAATCTGCAAGAGTTGGTAGCAGAGGATGCCCTTTTCTCGGGCTTTCCTAACTTAAAGAAGCCATGTTCCTTATTGTACCCACGAAGAGTTACTCGAGTTTTGTTTTTTTATTTAACAAGATGCCTTGGTCACAGAAATGTAACATTCCAAAAAGGGAGATAAACCAAAGAACCAATATGGGGTTGTGAATTATTATTCATAGCATTGCGTAATCTGGATCCAAGCTACAAAGGGAATGCATAACACGAACTTCATTGAAATGAGTTCCAAGATCACAATGACCATGTCTCTTGGTAGTGAATTGAACAAAGTTATCTCCAAAATGAAGTTAACAGTTTTTATGGTTTCATATCTTTATAACCCCCTAACTGTGTCATTCCCAAATACTAATGAACAGATATTGCCAAATTACTAGTGATTAAAAACAACATTGGCATTAAATATCAACTAATGTACAAGGCATTGTGGAGCCACAACAATGTACAATTCATGGTCCATGCTCTTAAGGAACTTAACATTTAAGTAGGAAAAAGAAAACATTTAACACCAAAATATATCTAACAATACGAGAGAGCAAGTAGTAGATGTCAAATGAATGTTGCCAGCAATAACACCAGAGAAATTCAGAGAACCCTCCAGGGAGCATCAGAGAAAAGGTGGATTGGGTTTGGTTTTTGAAAAATGGGGGAAAATCCTGGATAGTCAGAGAAAGAGTCAGGGAAAGTTTTTGTAGGAAAACTCGTGTGAGAAGAGGCATATAGGAAGGAAAGCCAAGAAATGAATTTGTTAGCGTGAACAGATCCATTTGTCATAAAGGAAGATGAGTTTGAATGGCTAGGCTGTGGCCATCGTGAGTGGCTGAAGTGCCACATGCAGACCACACACATGTTTGTGCATGTGGCTGCTGGAGGCTCTGATGATATACTAGTGGAAAACCAAGCCACAGTGAAATAACTTCATAATAAGTACTAAGTCTCCATACTGATGAACAGAAAGAGATTCCATTAAATTGATAAACATGACAAGGACAATCACATTGGCTCAAACTAAAGAACGGTGTGATACCTCATGTAAGATTCTACTGATAACAGGGAAGGTCAACAAGACTGTAGAGACCTTCAATGGACAGGACTTTTTCTGGGAAAATAGCCATTTGGGGTTTTGATTTGGGTTAGCTAGCCTTTCCTCTTTTTTGAAATCTGGGATGATAGAGTCAGCCATGTTTTTTTTTTCCTCCAAAGATCTTGATTTTTCTTTTCTTTTTGTATGTAAGGACTGCAGTGTAGATATGGGTGCCCAATAGTCCATTTTTTTCCATCTGGAGTCATCTGGAACTGATTAAATCTCTCTAGAGGCAGCAGTGTGGGTGGACTTTGAATCGGAAAGCCAACAATAGTGATGGTGTTTATAGGTTATTTGGCCTTTACTTCATTCAGGACTTGTTATTTCAACAGAATTGATTTATGATCACCATTAAAAAAGCATTTGTGAATATTTCAGGGATGTTTCTGTACCGCTCAACATTGTACATATTAATTTCCAAAGGCACCACATATCTGTGTTGACAGGATGTCTGATTCACTGATATCCATGGCTTCTTATTCCTTGCTCCTGAATACTTCCTGTGGCTTCTACTTAGGTAGCAGTGGCTGATGAGTTTATGTTTTATTTGCATGTTCCCTTTGTAAAGTGGAAGAGACCAAAGGAAGGAAGAGGGCTCTAAAAAAAGTTATTTTGCCAAGTAAGGGTGTGTGTGACAGAAGGGTGCCTGAACCTTGTCCTTTCTCCACGTGTCGGATCCCATGTGTCTATAAGAAAGGCAATGTGTATGGAGTGGGACAAGTCATACTGGCTTATGTGTGTCTCTCTGCAAGGTTTGAGAGGCCCATCATGTGCTTATTTGAAGTCCTTTCAGACTCAGCAAAAATAAGCAAAATATTGTAGCTTTCATAGAACTCAACCTTTCAATGAAAGCCAGTTACTTCTTGGGATCTTTTGAAGAAGTCATAATCTACTCTAGTTCTGGAGACATGAATCAGTATGTGCTTTCTTTCCTTTTATCCAGGTTTGAATATAAGAATAATTTGGCTCTAGATCATAAACCACCCTCAGATAGTGGTTTAGGAAATCCAACTATAACACTGATTTAATTCCTTCAGATATGGACTCCAGCCATAGTACAACACTTCAGCCTTCTGCAGATTCAAACACAGGTTTGGTGGAAGACTGGGACAGGACAGGATCTCTTCCAATGACAACTCGTAAGGATAATGATACTCAGCCCTTTATTGACTTGTGTTCCTGCTTCAGTTCTTGCTCACACTGGCCCAGATCCAGAGCTTGGTGGTGGAATGGAATATTTAGTGCTTTGTGGCTGAGCTCAGCCCAGAGCATAAAAGCTATCTTTATTTCTTCTATATTTTCTTGGTGGAGTTCTTTAAATGTGATTTTTCCTTTATTCTTGGTACTTTCCAAATTCAATGACTTCATGTTTAAAAAAAAAAAAAAGTGCGACTCCATTCAACTTGATTTTCCTTCCCTAAGTAGTTATGGCAGTGTCATCTAAGACCACGGCTAGGACAGTGATTTTTCTATGTTTTAACTGACCAGCCCCTTTTAAAATGTGTGTGTGTATATATATAAGTATATATATATATTTAAAATTGATTTCAGAGAGGAAGGGAAAGGAGAGCGAGATAAAAACACCCTACTGGGAATCAAGCCTGCAACCCGGGCATATGCCCTGACCAGGAATTGAAGGGTGACCTCCTGGTTCATAGGTTGACATTCACCCACTGAGCCACACTGGCTGGGCACTGACCACCCTCTTTTGATTCCCATCTTTTCTTCAATCAAAGCAGAAGAGGGATAGGGTTGTTTTAATGGTGGTGAAAAGACAATTTTGGGACATACAATCATAGAAAATAGGGAAATCACATCAGCCTATAGAAGAGGGGCAAGGCATGTTATTGAAAATTGACAAAGGTGGCAAGGCCTGGGTACAAAATGACAACATTTGCTAATGCTTCTTCCTATCACTAAACGTCTGGTAGAAGCAATGCTAAACTAACAGCCTTAATTTTCATTATATATACAGGGCTATCCTAGATATCAGCCTAAAGTCATTCACAATTTCTTGACAGACAATGAAAGACTTCCAGAATTAAGAGGGCCTCATTTCACTGTTTGCTACACATAATGAACAGAGTTTTTTTATGTGTGCCCTTTAGATAAAGGAAAAAGTCAGCAAGCATGGGTTGACTGTCAAAAATGTAACTAGCACAATATGCGTAACCCATGGGCGCAGACAATAGTGCGGTCACTGGGGGAAAAGGGGAACATCTGTAATACTTTCAACAATAAAGATAAATAAAATAAAATATGTAACCAGCACAGTGTTAAGCATTAAATAGGATGCAGATACACCAAAGAATGGTCCCTGCCAATCGAGGGTCTTGTATTTCCACTTTATGTCCCTGTTGACTTTTGTTCTGATGTTTGGTTTGGGATTTGGTGAATGTTTCTTTTCTGGTTGCAGTGTTTACTTTGGTGGTGGACATGGCTTATGGGTGTGCTTTATGGGGTGCTTGCACCTGTAACTCAGAGGTCAGTACTTTTCTTAGAATACAAAAGAAATTAACTCAAAACAGTCCAAGGGATTTCACATATGGGCAGTGATTCAACCTCAAATTGCATGGACTACAGTGAGGGCCCTGTGTTTGCCCAGGCAAGCGTTTCCTGGCATTTCAGTACAGTGATGAGAATCCCCATCCACAGATGAGATCAAAAACCTAATAGTGGAGTAAAATGGTAACTTTAATTTAATGTTCTTTAGGAGGGACTGAAGTATTTCCTTTTATACATTTGATCTGAGTTACTTGAGCAAGTTATTCTAGATGAACTTGTTCCTCTTTTGTGGTTATGGTCATACCACTTGTTTCCCTGCAGGCACACTTCTTGACACACAGCTGGGTGCTCTTGATTGCTGATGGGAACACTGGGATTCTAACGTTACTCTTCCTCTGTGTCTGTGTACTCTGGAAGCAATGTTACCATTGGGTCAGGATGATCTGGGCTAGACAAAGTTTTGGCTCAGGCTTTATGTTTGGCACATTATCTTTGTTGATTACACTGAAAAAACAAACAAACAAACAAAGGCTCTTAAGAGCCAACTAGTAAAACAGAATTCTATTGTACATTTTTATCAATCAGATGAGAACGGTATGCACAAACCTTGGTATTATTATGCTCTAACCTGACACTATAGCTAGATCCTCTCTGTCAGCAAGATAACAGGATTTGTTTTATGGCTTCAAATTAATGCTGGATTCATCCCTCATTGAAACAGAGCAGAGTCATACTCAGAGCTTCTCTACAACACATGGAGGCTTGGAAGAAGATAAAGACCAGTCAATGATGTCCACTCCAACATCTAGCAGTAAGGATGGTAAAGCCCAAATGGCTTCAGTTATGGGTGTCTTTGCACAGTGTCTTTGGTGGAGGTGCATTCATTGGCTGCTGTTGTGCTGTTACTTCTGATCAGAAGGTGTGCTGGTGATGGTCCTCTGATTTTTCTGCTTTGTAGACATTTTAGAAGCCATTGTACATGAAATGCAACTATATGTCTTAATCTTAAAGGTCAGGTTTTTTAAATTCTAAATTTAGATTGCTTATTTGTGATTTATAATTGGTATAAAGATCTGAATTATATTACTTTCTATTTCCCTTGAATTAATTATAATATTTTGCCATTTATACTCTGGACCATTAATCCATGGAGTTGGTGATTAAGAAGCAGTGCCTTCTGGAAAAGGAAAAAAAATAAAGCCTCAGGTCTTGGAATCCTTGCATTGGCTATTCCAATCACAGACAGTACATTTACCTTTTAATTCAAAGATATGCTTCCTCCACTTCATTATAGGTGGGTCCAATTGAGTAAGAGCTCAAGATTATCTAGAACCCAAGTTGCCTTCAAGGTCACAATTGTAGTGGCATAATCCTTATTTTAATAACCCAGGTAGATGTTACAATGAATGTCTTTTCTGGGCATTAGAATCACCAAAATCTCTTCTGTTGAGTGATGTCCAGGTGTTGTCAATTGCAAAATATAGATTCTGTGCAATAGTGTAAATCAGACTATCTTTTGCTCTGTGTTCACAAATAACAAGTGGGAAGCTTTTGCAGTAATTGCATGTTCTAAGGACAAGCACACGATGGGTGGTGGCCTCACAGATGTTGGTTCACCATTGACTCCACCTCTACACAGATAGGCATGATGGCGGAGGTGGAAATCTTCCTGAAGATTCAGCTACTTCAGTGGAAGGTTATACTCCTCATTCCCCAGACACAAAGGAGTACACAACCCTCATCCCAGTGACTCCTGCTAACACTGAGTCCCCTGGAGTTACTGAAGTTACTGCTGGAGATTCCAATGATAATGTTGATGGTCCCTTGCCAGGTAATGTAGAAAAACAACACATGCTTTCATGTGATAGGGGACGTTTTCTGTGTAGGCTGTGATTAGGCTGATTTGTGACGTGGGAAGGGTTTTTATCATGTCATCATTCTAGTGCAAGTAAACTTAGACTTAGTTGAAATTAAGAATGCTTTCATTTGCTGATATCATTTCTATTTATTCTTGTGACGTGGCTGTTATGGTAGAATTTCTTTCTTTGCCTCGTTTCTGATCTTGTGATACATTAAGTTGATCCATATGAAATTGATAGTTTTGTAGATCAAAGAAGTTAAATATTAGCTATTTTATTTGATTCAACTAACAACATGCTGCCTATTTAGTAAGGTTTTACCCAACATGTGAATAATTTCCATATACTAGTACCTTGGCTCTGAAAGTATTATCTCATACTTTCATGAGATGGATTGGTGAATTTTACTTTTGGTGAAGGGCTTGTGGATAAATCTCTAATTATGATGCACACTTAAAACTTTATGACAGAACCAACTGTTAATGAATAGGCACTATCTCTCTTGTTGTAGTGGCAAAGAGATGGCTGAAGATGACATTCAATTACGTTGGACATGGACCCAGAATGAGACTTGTTTTCTCAAACAGTCCCCCTTACTTCTGCTTTTTTTGTTTGTTTCTCCATTTGCATTAAAAAACTGATATTGTAGAAAAAGGAACTGGAAAATACCTACTCTGGCTAAGAAACTAAAATCCTCTCCTTCTGGTTATTTAAGTACTTCTTACCACTAATGCCTATTAAAGATTAGTGATTTTAAACATGCAGTAGTCCCCCCTTGATCTAGGGTTTTGCTCTTCATGGCTTTAGTTACCCATGGTCAACTGTGGTCTGAAAATATCAAGTGGACAATTCCAGAAATAACTCATATGCTTTACATTGTGTGCTATTCATAGTAGTTTGTTGAAATCTCATGCTGTCCTGCTCTGTCTCCACCTGTGAATCATCGCTTTGTTCCATGTATCCACACTATATATGCTACCCTCCCCTTAGTCACTTAATAGCCATCTCCATAATCAGGTAGACTGTCATGTCATTGCAGTGCTTGTTCAATTCACCCTTATTTTACTCCCTAATGCCACATTCACATAACTTTTATTATAGTATACTAGAGGCCTGGTGCATGAAGATTCATGCAAGAATGGGCCTTCCTTCCCCTGGTTGCCTGCACTGCCTTCGCTCCGACCGGAGCCGCCTTTTCGCTCCGCTCCGGAGCTGCCTTTCCGCCTTCCCACACTGCCCAGAGGCCTGGAGCGGCTGGGGCAGTGCAGAATGCCTGCGTCATCACCATGGCTCGTGTATGCAAATTAACCCACCATCTTTGTTGGGTTAATTTGCATACTCACTCCTGATTGGCTGATGGGTGTCGCAAAGCTACGGTCAATTTGCATCTTGCTATTTTATTAGTGTAGATTGTTGTAATTGTTCTATTTTATTATTGTTGTTGTAAAATTCTTACTGTGCCTAATTTATGAATTGAACTCTATCATAGGTTTGTATGTATAGGAAAAAATGGCATATATAGGGTTCAGTACTATCTGTACTTTTCAGGCATCCATTGGGGGTCTTAGAATGTATTTCCAGTAGATAAGGAGGGACGACTGTAATTTTTTTGTAGCATAAGTTCTTTCCCTCCCCTCCCCAAAGAAGAATAAATCTTATGAGAACTCAATATATATAACAGATGACTGCTGTGGTGACAGAAACCCAGAATGTCACTTGTGTGGCCTCTTTCCTCAGCTGCCCATCCCAGAGATAAGGAGGGACTACTGATAAAGTTTTAATTTATAAAAATTAGGCACAGTACAAAATTAACAATAATTAATAATGAAATGGAATTATAACAATATATTATAATGAAAGTTATGTGAATGTGGCATCTATAATAATAAAAGCATAATATGCTAATTAGACCAGACATCCTTCTAGACGTCAAAGCTGGGGCTGTGAGGAAAGCCAGTGCCCACAGCCGGGGGAAGGAAGGACTACTCTTGCACAAGTTTTGTGCATCGGGCCTCTAGTTAGTAAATAAGATAAGGGTTACTTGAACACAGCTTCAAGGAAAATACTAACCTTGGCAATATTGGCAAGACAGAGGCCCTCACACCCTTTGGTTCTTTGTTCAGCATGGTTCCACCCTCAGTCATTAAAATTTCCAAGTATCATTTTCAGCATTTTTCTGTAGAAGTGAACCCTAGAGCATTGCCTAATTTTTCTTAGCAAAATGAGGCCTGTCATGTGACATATGAGTTTAAATTTTAAGTGGCAATTTAAATAGTTACAGGGCCTAGAAAGGTTACACAGACTATTGTTAGTAAATAAAAGGCTTTCTACAAAATTGATATCTATGTACTCTCATTTCTTCTACATTCCATGCTGGTACCAACAGATTTTCCATGGTTCTCCATGGATTAAATGATTAATAAGGGATTCAACTCTCATTTTTTGTTTTCTTTCAAAATTCAAAAAGTTCTCGTTTCTTCCAATTGTTCTCAGTCTTTATGCTTAACCTTAAGAATTAAAACATCTGAAATTGTGGTGATGGTGTTGTTGTTGTTGGTGGTGATTGTGATGGTGGTAGTGGTGGTGGTGGTGGTGATGGTGGTGATGGTGGTGGTAGTGATGGTGATGGTGGTAATGATTTTGAGGGTGTTGGTCCTGGCTTTTCAGCAAATTCTGTTTTTCATTATTCTAACCATTAGCCAAGGAACAAAGCAATGTGTCTCCTCTATACAAGTACATGAGCCATTACAGGTCACCTACCTCCACCTTATGGGAAACGGTGGTGATCAGACTATGGCATTTTCCTTATAGGTACCTTTATAATGGGTAACTATAGCCATTTTATGAAATCATTGTCCTTTTTTGTTTTAAGATTCCAGTATAGTTCTGGAAAATGTGTGGGGAGGAGGAGGAGGAAGAAGGGTAAGAGTTTCCATATGCTAAATTTAAAGATCTGACCTGGGGATCCAGAGTTTAGCAATTCATGAACTTGTCTCAATTGAAAGTCTTTTGGTGATGGATATTTGAGAAGATGAATTATATTAACTCTTGGTGTTGAAAATGCAGATTTCATTTTTGAAAAATATTACAATTTGAAACATGTTTTAATAACCAGGAATACATTAGTCACACGTTAGCTATCATCTCCCCCTTTCCTTTTCATTTATTTTCAGACATTTTCTTTAAATAAGCAGTTGACTTCTCTCTTGGAATTTAACCCCAAGATCTTGTATGCATACCAAAACCTTTTTCTATTTCCTGCCTCAGAGAATACTCTTTAAATGTCTCATGCCCTAAGCCACAGAGTACATGCATTCCCAGTGATCACGTTTGTCATCATTCAAAACATAGAGTCCCTATTTCAAAGAAACGGTATCAGATCCCAACCTCAGACCTGTGAACACATCATGATAATTTTGTTCTCGTGTTACAGTTATTGGGTTTCTACCAAAGCCACACTTCCTCTGGTCATCCTGATGGTCTGTGCTGAACCAGGTTTCCTAATTTTGATGAAATCTCTAGCCCACTCATCAGTGGACTAAGAAATGAATAGAAATTAATATTGTGGACCCGTTCACGGCTCCTTTGCCATCATTTTGCTTACCTTTAAAAGACTAAGCGTCGTGATGAAAGCAAAGGGCATGAAAAGACAAATGTGAGAAAATGCAGATGGCAGTGTAACTGGAACACACGGTACTGAACCTTCTCTGATTGTTCCTTACAGAAGATCAAGACCCCAGCGGGAGGCACCATACCACTAAAGGATCTGAATCAACTGGTGAGTTTGAGCCGCTTTAGTCATTTACTCTCGTCATCATTGAACCTGCTGATAATTAATGAATGATGTTTGAGTCACTGTCTCTCAAAAAGTGGTTCTCAAACTTTATGCCTCACCATTGCGGGAAGGGCTTGTTAAACCACGCTGCTGGGTCCCATCCTTAAAGTTTCTGATTCTGCATGTCTGGGTCAGAAAGGATCAGGGAGAATCCAAGCAGGGTCTCAAGGTAACATTTCACTACATCAGAGCGGTTAAAAACCTGGGTTTTGGAATAAGAATGGTTTGATCCAGCTCCTCCACATACAAACTGGGAATGTTGCTGAAAGGATCTGAGACTCAATTTCCTAATCAATAAAATAACAATAATAATTGTCACCAGGTCTGGTTTAAAAGACTAAATGATAGTATACACATGGCATAATAGCTAGCATTTCCTCAGAATCTATTGTGTATTAGGATGGACCCTATCAAACTGCCATTTCTGTAGGTCAATAGTCATATATGAAAGTAAACATATTTTATATGTTTCATCTATTATTAACTCACTCATCCTACATACCCTGTGGCCCACATAAGAAGTACTATTATCCCACTATTACAGAGGACACCGAGGCTCAGAGCCACTAAGTAACTTAGCTGAGTTGACATGACTCGTGAGTTGAGTGGTGGAGCCACGTTTCAAACCCAGGGGTCTCCTATCGCCTCTCACAAGCACAGTCTGGAGAAAGCAACCTGTGATGACCATAATTGCCACCTGGCACGCATTAGTCAATGGATTCCTGTTTGCTGTGACTCAGAGCACACTCCTGGAAACATTACTCCAGGCAGCAAAAGTCTGACACGAAGCAGGTTTCCTGGCGACCACTAACGCTGGGGCTGCTGAAAGGTTGTGCTGGTGCTGTCTTACCGAGGTGACCCCGAGCATCATCAGTCCAGGCGCCCCATGCAAGTGAGGTCATCCTTATAAGCTATTGTCCTCCCCTTCGTGCTTACATTGTAGAGTTACCTCCAGGCTTACAGGTTCGCACACTTAAAACGCAATGGAGATGGACATTTACATGGTAGTTTTAGTAATAACCTTTTACCTAAGGGGACAGGGATGTAGTGGGCTCATCAGAAATGCTTCTAAAGTAAGGACCGAAGGCCAAGGCTCTCTGGGGCACTGGGGTGGGACAGTCAGCCTTTCCCAGCCTCAATTTCCTTTTTAGGAAAAAAGAGACCTGAACACTGGCCTTAGTTACCTCCTGGAGTGCTTGTGAAGAACACAAGGCATCAGGAATTTGAAAGTAATTTAGAAACGACAGGGAGTTGTTACTAAAAGGCATGCTCTCTAAAATCAAGACACTCCAACAACTTTAAGTTGCGGTCCTTAGACCCGCAGCAGAGACACCACCTTGGAGCTGGTCGGAAACGCAGAATCCCCAGCCATCCTGGACCTATTACTCAAGATCCTCCCGCTCCACCAGGTGGATTGCATCTATATTAGGCTTGAGAAGCACTGCCCTAGACTGTTTTTCTCACACAGGCGTCCTCAAACTACGGCCCGTGGGCCACATGCGGCCCGCTGAGGACATTTATCCGGCCTGCCGGGTGCCGCTGCCTGTCCTGCTTAGCAGCCTACTCATCCCGGGCCCACAGTGCACATAGGAATTTGTTCACAGTTTTTTTTAAAAAACTATAGTCTGGCCCTCCAACGGTCTGAGGGACAGTGAACTGGCTCCCTGTTTAAAAAGTTTGAGGACCCCTGAAGAAGGCCAGTCGAGTTATCTCTGTGCACACGTCTCAGATTTGATCTCCTCTCCAACTGCAGTATCAGTGTTCCCCTTTGCAGAGTTTGCCTTCCCTGCCAGCCCTTCCCCAGCTGCATTTGCAGACCTCTGGGGCCCAAGGCGAGACCTGCTCTATCTAGACCGTCTTCTTGGCTTTTGCCTGAAGTGGGCGGGAGCGGTCTCTTTTGTTTGACTCCTGCGCAGGTGTCTATTGTTCAAACAGGTGGTTCCATCTGGCTGTACACACACCCAGATCTTTCCTTGCTGGGAGCACTTTTTTGGAAAATAGACATAAAGAGATTATGGTCCCTTAATGGCCTCCCTTTCAAATAGCAGAGGCTGCCATGTGTCAGGGAAAGACCAGTGAGGGTGGCTGCACCTCTGAGGTGGTTTTCAAGGCCAATGATCTCCAGTTTAGATGGCCAGTATCCCCTGACCTGTGCAGGTGGACACTGGCCAGTGACCACAGGCTCTGGTAGGCAGCTAGAGAAAGTGTCTTGGACTCTTTCTGAGGTTTGTAAAGTGAGAGGCCACTGTCAAAATGGCATGCAGTATGTTGAAATGGCCAGACATGTGGTAAAATTAGAGTTTAACAAAAACGTCAGATTGCATAAGCAAGGGGCCACCCTACTTAAAATAACCACCATAATCAAGACCTGAGTGCCTGCTGTGCACAGTCTGAAGTTTGACTCTTAGGAGAGCGTCTCATTCTAAGCCCAGCCCTCTTCATTCATTGGCTACCCACACAGACCTCCCTGTTTTGTTTCTTCCCTGGGAGGCCTTCAGGATTCAGCAGTGGAATCCCACTGGGTAGGAGTTCATGGTAGTGGGATATTTTCATTTTAGTGGGAGCGGTAAAGGAAGCATATAAAATACAAAGAGCCTGGCCAGCTTGGCTCAGTGGTTGGGAGTCGACCTAGGAACCAGGAGGTCATGGTTCAATTCGGGTCAAGGGCACATGCCTAGGTTGCGGGCTCCATCCCCAGTAGGGGGCATGCCGGAGGCAGCTGATCAATGATTCTCTCTTATCATGGACATTTCTCTCTTTCCCTTTTCCTTCCTCTCTGAAATCAATTAAAAAAAAATATTTTTAAAAAAGAAAAAAAAAAAGAAACACAAAGAAAAAGCAGAGCTTGTTCATTGGGGTGAGTCTCTTCACAAAATGTCTTTAGAGTTTTAGAACATGACGCCTCTCTCATTTTGTAAGCCTCCTGTTCCGACTTGTGGATTCTTTGTCTTGCGATGCTTCCTTTCAGTCTGAGATTTTTATTTGTTTTCTTATTTTGTTTTGTAGCAGAAGAAACTGTTCATTCTTCAAATACAAAGCATGTTGCAATCATATATTGGCCTGCATCAAACGGAACGTTTCTGGGGAGATTCTTGTAGCACTTTATAAACGTGGGCCTGCGGCTTCTGTGTATAGAGAGCTTTGCGGACGCAGAGGCTGGCCCCGTGTTGCTGCTCTGTAAGCCTCGTTACGCCCTCCAAACTTTGGATGACAGATGTTGTTTTTTCCCCTTAGGACACTCCAGTGGGAGTCAAGAAAGTGGGGCCAACACGACCTCGGGTCCTAAAAGGAAACCTCAAATTCCAGGTGAGTTTTGAACTGTGAGGGGGGAAAAAATGATGCTAAAAGCAGGTCTCGCTGAATGTCCCGCTGAAAGAAAGAAGCAAACAGTTGGAAAGCACATTGTCCTAAATGTCCAACCCTTGAAACTGATAGTTCTCTTTGCAAGCTAAAGATGGATGACAGTAACGGATCGGAAACGATGGAAGGTTCTTTTATCGCAGGTCCCAAGGCAGAGCCACGTTAGGTCCTAAAGCTTCCTCCCCAAATGCATGATCGCCCAGGGGACTCCATGTCACACCCAGGTCCTGCCTGTCGCGGTTCAGTTTCCCCTTTATTTCAGGGGTTGGGGATGACACGTGTAACGTTCCTCTCACATTGCAGACAGGGCATTGGGTGGAGTGAAAAACATTCTTCTCGTCCCCAAAGTGCTTTTTCTCGAGGGACAGTCTTCACTGATCCAGACAGACAAAGTTTCAGAAAGTGTTACGTGTGCAGTGAGCGGACCGAGACAGCTGGCCCTCCTGAGTGTCCAGATTTAAGCCACTGGAAGCAAATGCTTTACTTGACTTGGGCTCAAAGTTAAGCATTTGTGAAGGGGGATTACAAAAAAGCAAGAGTTTTCCCAGGGTTGCGAATTATCCCCCCTCTTCACCGGTCTCCAAACTGAGCCTCCCGTGGGAAAGGGAAGAATGTGCTGTGGGCCCAGACCCCTTGCTTCAGCTTGCCTGGGCACAGCTAGAGGCAGAGCACGTGGAGAAGGCGTGGGCTGCCGGGGAGGACTGGGCGGGTGGGATGAAATTTGCGATAATCCAGCAGCAGGATTTTTCCCAGCCCCAGTGAGAGGGAATGGGGGGCATCTCAGAGCTAGACACCCAGGAATGAACAGAAGTGGTTCTCTCCTGAGGGCCTCCCCACCTCCTGATTTGACCCTGCTCCCCAAGCTCACCTAACCAGGGAGAGGTCAGGCAGAGGCAGCACTCCCTGAGCAGCAAATCAGAGGAGAACCAAGACTCCCAAAGGCGAAAGGGCAGTGACTGACTGTCCATCTTTCTTGTTTCCCAAGCTGTAGTTCATTGCGCAGATACACAGCCCACTTGGCAGCTGAAATTATTCAGTTGTCCAGTCATATTTTAATATTTTAAAGCTTGATTTAAAAACATGTGTATAACATGTTATTAGTCCATGAGTGATGCATTAATTATTGCAGACATTTTAGAAAATGCAACTAAACTAAAGGACAAAAATATAAATCAGTTATCTACCCCACCATCATCCAGAAGTGCCATGGTTACCATTTTCATAGATGACCTTCCTGTCATTTTCAACGTAATTTATATATAAAAGTGTAATGACACCATACGTGCTTTGTTTAGCAAACTACAATTCTCAACTGGGGAGCCACAGCTTTCCAATGTCATTGAATATTTCCCCCCACATTGTAGTACATTATATAATGAATGAATCCTAATTTATTCAACCAACTCCTTGTTGTTGGATATTAGGTTGTTTTCAACTTCTGCCATTATAAATAGCACAGTAATGAACATCTTCCTAGCTAATTCTATGTCCTCTAAATTCCTGAAAGTGTAACTGTTGGATCAAAAGCATGTGCATTTGGAAGGCTTTTGACAAGTTTTGCCAAGTGACCCCCCCACCCCCGACCCCGCCCGTGAATGTGCACAAGTTCAACCATCCACAGGACTGTCCTTTCTCACACTCACTAGAATGTGGCCTCCATTTTTGCTTCTAATCAAATGTAAGATGGGTGCTCTTATACAGGAAAGGAATGTTCCTTTTAAGGGAAGAATACATTTGCTTCAGTCTGGTTAATAACTGCACCCAGGGCATCTACGAGTTTCAACAGGTCATTCTACATTTTTTTGGAAACCTGTTTCTCCTGGAGGGACTTGGAAATCCTGACTGATGGTGAGAGATTAAAACAAGAGGCTGGCTGGACAAACAGCTGTAGCAAAATCTCTCTTCTCGTATTATCTGCCTACTGGCTGGGCCATTTGGTCAAATTTATCTGTAGTGCTGACTGTGGTTCTTGTTTGGGCCAGGTCAGTTTTATAAAGTGCATGTTTATTTTCACCAAGTGTATTTCCCAAGTTCATGGGTGTCTTTTCCTTCACTCCCACCAGAGTGGCTGATCATCTTGGCATCCCTCCTGGCCCTGGCTTTGATTCTCGCAGTTTGCATAGCGGTCAACAGCCGAAGAAGGTAAGGGGATGCTCCTCAGAGCCTTTGGTTTGGAAGGGCATCATTTAAACTTGGGCTCTATGTCCTTGCTGCTCAGAGCATATCCCTGGGAACCAGCAGCCTCAGCACCCTGGGAGCTTGTTAGAAATGCAGAACCTCAGGCCCCACCCCGACCTCCTGTGTCAGAGTCTGTTTGGACAAGGCCTCAGGCATTCGTGCGCATGGTACAGTAGAAGAAGCCCTGCTCTGGCACATCATTACCTGGACCTTCACTTCTAAATAGTGGTTGAATCTCTTGGGGAATCTTAATTATTATTATTTTTTATATTTTTAATTGATTTCACAGAGGGAGGGAGAGATAGAAACATCATGATGCGAGAGAATCATTGATCAGCTGCCTCCTGCATGTCCCACACTGGGGATCAAGCCCACAACCCTGGCCAATGCCCTTGACCGCGAATTGAACCGTGACCTCCTGGTTCATAGGTCGATGCTCAACCACTGAGCCAGCTTGCCAGGCAATCTTAATTATTTTGAGGTTACACCCCATGGAGACCCTCTCTGATGAAAATTATGAAATACCTCACCAAAAAGGCATAAAACTATATATTCATTTATTGATTTATTAATCCAAATATTTATTAAGTGCATTCATAATGCACAAAAACACCATATAAAGATTCAGGGATTGGTCATCTCCTATCTGAGGGTCATGGAGCTTTCTAGAACCCTTACTTAAAACAGGCATTGAGTTTGTGTGTTAATTTTGTAAGGACACTAATTTCTATTTTCTGGACACAGCAGTTGAAAGGGTTCAGATCATGGCCTCAGAGAGCTCCCTGACAGTGTGGTCTATGAAATAATGAAGAACTTCCTGTAGGAAAGTCTGAATAAAGACTGACAAGTCCCTAGAACTGACATGGGGGCTGTTTTCATCAAAGGTTCCTCTCCCTCAACCAAGGCCGATTGTTTCAGCAGCTATTTAAACAATATATATCCCTGGTTGAGCTGTGACAAGGCTCCAGAAATAAAGCCACTTAAAGTGAAATAAAGGACTGTGACCGGTTTGGCTCAGTGGATAGAGTGTTGGCCTGTGGACTGAAGGGTCCCGGGTTCGATTCCAGTCAAGGGCACGTACCTTGGTTGCGGGCACATCCCCAGTAGGAGGTGTGCAGGAGGCAGCTGATCGATGTTTCTCTCTCATCGATGTTTCTAACTCTCTCTCCCTCTCCCTTCCTCTGTAAAAAATCAATAAAATATATAGTTTTTTAAAAAGTGAAATAAAGGAAAATAGTCATTCTAGAAAAAGAAGAAATGAACTTAGACAAGGATACTCCACAAATATAAGTCTCAATTTCCTGTTTAAGACGCTTTCAAGATGCATTTTTTGCTCCGAGCATATGCTTGGGAACATTAAACCTTCTGTAAGTGTCTCTTGAGATTTCTTATTTTAAGGTAAAAGAATCTTATTTCCAAGCAAGGGTCCCCTTTATTGTGTCACTGGAGCATCTAACAGGCCAGAAAAAATGCCCCTGGGTTTGGGAGAAGACCTGGAGGAAATGATAGAATCCTTCTCATTGGCTTTTGGAAAACAGCAAATACCTAATTCCACTGCTGTGGGGGGCCCAGGCAGTATCTCTAATTATCCGAGGAAATTAAATAATGCCGTCTGACGCTGGTACAAGTTAATAAAAGTGCTGTATTAACATTGAAGAGCTGTGTTGCTCTCTGTACCTTTGAGGGCATGATAAAAATAGTCGTGGTAGTTGATTGTATAAGGAACAAAAACTAGGAAAGAAAATCTGCAAGTCCTCCTGGAAATCTCCTATGACTAAATGGAAAGAGATTTTTTTTTAGTTGAATTTAAATAATGTGACTTGAGGGACCCTTACAAAGAGTCTTTATACTTTCCCTCAGCGTCCTTGTTTTCTCTAGGGTTACTTTTGCTCAGTTAAATGTGAATTTTCTATTGCTGGAAATCAGTCCTTTGCCCCAAGCCTTAGAATGCACTGCCACTACTCACAGGTACAGTCCATGAGCTCTGCATGTCACCATGGAAACGTGGCCCCTGGTGCTGTCGATGGGGGAGACCTCAAAGAAGCACCTCTGCTGTCCCTGAGAGCAGCCAGAGCCCCTGCAGTGCAGCTGGTGAGCTCACACGTCGCTCCCCATCATGTGAGCAGCAAAAAGGGCCCCATTGCACCCGCCCCCTCTTCCCAAGGCCAGCAGTCACCCTAGCAACGGGCAGACAGGGACACCCGGGATCCAGCATAGCACGTACCTCACCAGGAAAGTAGCTGCTTGGGCGCCATAAATTACCATGTCCTGATCTGATAATCAAAAACAGATTTGCCAAGCAGCTAAAGAATGGTTATGGCTTCACAGGCCCCTTCATGTGCACTCTGTTTCCGAAGTCGCCAGCCTTCTTCTAATCCTCTTAAAGGCTAGGCCTTTCTGCCTGGAGCATTACAGTTTAGAGAGACACAGAATCCTATTTTCATCAAAGAAAGTTTGGTTGAAAGTAGGGACCTACAACAGGCATTTCTTTATTCGACAGACATCTTTTGAGGGGCGGCTGTGACCGTCAACCCTGGTGAGGAGAAAGAGAAGATTAAAAACAAAAAGTACCATCCTTTTGCTAAAAGAATCTTGAGGTTCAGTGGCAACATTGGCCTGTTGGATTGGACTCAGCTGACATGTACAGAGCACATACTCTGTGCCAGGCACTGTCATATGAATTATGATTAAAAGATAAAAATGGAAAAGCATTAGTCACTGAAGGTGACGTTCAAGGGTTGACCACAGTTGTCCATGACAACATCATCTGTGAGTCGTGTCATCTTACAGATGCTCAGGTCGGGGTCCCGTTATTCCCTTAGCTCTTCCCATCCCCATCATAACCCAATCACCTTTCCTTGCTGTTCTTCATGTAACCAGAGTCCCTGAATTGCAACTTGCCAATGAAAATTGTACTTTATTCACTGTCCTTAAGAGAAAACTAGGTTTTAGGAGTCAGTTGGGTTGGTTCTTAAGGGAAGAAGTCAGGTGCCTTTGCCTTAAAGAATTTATCCAGTTTGTACAAAGAGGGGAGAAATAGTGACCAGAAAAGGCTTCACAAAACAGGAATGATTCAGGAATGTTTCTACACTGACTACAAAAAAGGCCTTGGCCAGATTTCCCTCTCAAGGAGATAATCCTCTTTCCTGTAGACCCCAGTGGGCAGCCACCATCCTCCATGTGGCCGGTCCTGCTTCCCTTAAGCTGCAGCCTGGTTCCCTAATCCCTGCTCACCCGACCTCATTCCCCCCTCGAGAATACAGCCGTCCGCAGAGCTTTCTGTGATGACTGAAAGATTCTACATCTGTCCTGCCCGATCCACAACCATGAATCCTGGGGGCGACTGAGCACTCCAAATGTGACTAGTGCCACTTAAGCGAATTTTAAAATTTTATTTATTTTAATTAGTTTAAATCTCAATAGCCACACGTGGCTAGTGGCCCAGCTCTAACACAAAGCACAGTACATCTCTAAATAGCTTTAAGGATTGTCAGGTAGAAGAGACATAAGATCGGTTGTTAATTTACCCACTAAGTCTTTCAAAAGAAATTCCTCTGTGCCCTAAATGTACGTATCCCCCCCCCCCCCCGCCCCGCCCCGCCAGTCCCTCACTCAGCCTGCCCACCCTCTCCTGGCAAGGCTCCAGCCTGGGTCCTTCCACATTTCATGGTCACTGTGTGCACAGCTAATGAAAGGATTCAAGGCAAGGTGCAGTTCGGTAGAGATCTCTGACCTTTGGACTCAAAGTCTAAGTCGTAGACACCATCGCCCTGTCCTAGCTAGCGATGCCGTCTCAGATGACAGCCTTGACTTCTGGGATCAGTCTCCAGTTTACACATTGAAAAGACTGGGCTGGATGACCTCCCAAGTCCCTTCAGTGCTGATGTTTCTGTTAAAATTTCTCTAAGAAGAATAAAAAACACAGGACTTGAATTTTTAAAGTACTTATTTAGATGCCTGGAGCACAGCATACTGGGCTGGGTTATTTACGAGAATCATCCTGCCCTCCTGAAAGAACTCAGGCAGGTAACAGAGACACCTAAATCCACAGGGAAACGTGGGCAGGGCAAAGCCCAAGCCCTACAGGTCAGATGTCATCCACTTTCAAAACCAGCTTTGTCTACGTGAATAACACGAATC
Organism: Plecotus auritus; assembly: GCF_963455305.1. Lineage (NCBI taxonomy): Eukaryota > Metazoa > Chordata > Mammalia > Chiroptera > Vespertilionidae > Plecotus > Plecotus auritus. The sequence continues at coordinate 145,913,014 of NC_137783.1, read as the reverse complement.
CTCACTTCACCCCTATGCACAAGTTTTTTTATGCTTATAAATCACTTTCCTGCAATATTTCATTCAACTTCTCAAGCACCCATTACTTTAATGAGACACCTCTCTTTCAAAGAATACCGGAAATACCACCTGAGAACCTAAAACAGCATGAGCAGCATTCCACCTTCAGGCTTTTAAGTCATTTTCATGGTAAACGTAACGAAGGAGTGGAGGCAGCCAGAGAAGCTAGGAAAACCCATCTTACGTGGTGCTCATTATATTAACAATCACAGCCAGTGATTGTTTAAAAAGAAAAAAAAAATATTATTGCTTGGAGAGAGAGAAGGGAGAGGGAGAGAAACATTGATGTGAAAGAGGAATATCGATCAGCTGCCTCCTCCACGCCCTCTACTGGGGATCGAGCCCACAACCTAGGCATGTGCCCTGACTGGGAATGGAACCCTAGACCTTCTGGTGCACAGGACGATGCCCAACCAACTGAGCCACAGCAGCCAGGGCACAGCCAGTGATTCTTGAACATCTCCTGTGTTCCAGATCCTGTTCCAAGTGCCTATCCAGGGCTTTGGTTTCCTCACCCACAGTGTTTGTAAAAGCAACAAATGAAACACTCATAGACTCATGTACGCAGTGCCAGGCTCTGTTCTGAGGGCTTTCCCCAATCTTGCGAAAGTGGTACTCCTAATAGTCTGATATTTCAGATAAACAAGTTGAGGTTCAGAGAGGGTAAGTGAGTTGCCCCAGGTCACATGGCAGTAGAGTCTCAAAACCACACCCTCCGAGCTCCCTTCTTGTCTATGTGGACAGCATCCATACTCCCAGTCCCACGGGTCTGCAGCACTAGTCAAGCATCCTTCCTCTGCCCTCATCAAGCATCCGGCCAGAGGAGACAGGAGCCAACTCCTATAGAGGAGGTATAATTTCTATTTCCCCAAACAAGAGATTAAAGTTTATGGCCTTGGCAGTCCTAGCAGGAATGGCCCACGATCATGAATAATAGAGGCTTTGTCTCTGCAACTCCAAATATCCAGCGGCAAAGTGAACAATTCCGACTTCATACTGTTTCCCCATCTCCAGATGGTTGGCAGCATGAAAGGAGCTGGGACGAGTCCAGGCTTTGGGTCATAAAGGCCTGGAGTTGAATATTGACTCTGTCTTACGAGCTGTGTGATCTCAAGTTAGTTATTAAACTCCCTGGGCCTCAGTTTCCACTGACATATAATGGGAATAAGAGCAGCATTGTGGGATTATTGTGAGGATTACACAGAGTTACATGTGAAGTGCCTGGCACTCAGGATGTGTCCAATAAATGCTAGCCCAATGCCCCTCTCCACCCCCACCCGCACCCCACCTGTAGTTGTGAGGATCTGCAATTTTGCTTCCGTGAAGCACAGTCTGACTTCTAGATGTGCAGCCGAGATCATGTTACAGGAAAGAGGAAGCATTGTGTCAGGCTGCGTGGGGTGAGGCAGTGCTATGACAATGCTGTGATGCAGGGACAAGATCAAGGTCATGCTCTTCCATAGAAAACCTTTGGCATTTGCATCTTAAGAAATGTTAGTGAGAAACCTTAAAGTAATTGAACTATTTGCCTTGTGTAGTTCAACCTCCAATAACCAGGGTTTTATGGGAGGTAACCAATGTTCAGGAAAAAGCAATATGGTCTATAGTTCCAGAAAAATGTTGTTTCATTCTGCTCAGTACATGCAGTAATAACCCCGACAAGGCCAACACAGTGTTGACTGTGAGAGGAATTAATGGAACTTTTTTTTTTTTAATTGTTGACAGTAGTATAGATATCCCCCGTTTCCCCCCTTCCCTGCCTCTTCCACCTAACCCCCACCCATCCCCAAGTCTTCACCACACTATTTGTGTCCATAGGCTATGCATATATGCATATATGTTCTTGCGTTAATCTCTTCCCATCCACTTAATGGGACTTTCTTGAATACACAAATCAGAATGATTTACGATCATCATGTTGATGGTTTATCTGAGTCTGCGGAAATTGCTAAAGCACTAATAAGAGGCAAACATTTCCATTGCGTAGTATGGTGAAAGGAGAACTAGAACTTGGGAGTCAGATACTCCGGGGGTTGAGTAACCTGGGGTGAGTTACTGAATTTTCTGAGCCCTAAGGTTTCTTCACCTGTAATAGGGGATAATAATAGCATTGGCTTCCTGAGCTGTGACCACTGTATCAGAAACCCTGTGAAGGCCTTGACCACAGATCTTGCCCCCCCACACACACACCCCATCTGGGCCCGAGAATTTGCATTTCTAACAAGCTCACAGCTGATGCTTTTACTGCTGGTTCAGGGGACCTCACTTTAAGAAGTGCTGACTGTTAAAAGTCAGTAAGAGGAAATATACTAAAGACCATTATAAACCGGAGTGATAATGATGTTGGTGATGTTGTCCGTGATGCTGATGATCGGGTCATTGCACCCTTTTCTCATATGATCTTTACATTATCAGGTGCGGGCAGAAGAAAAAGCTGGTGATCAATGGGAATGGAGCTGTGGAGGACAGAAAGCCAAGTGGACTCAACGGGGAGGCCAGCAAGTCTCAGGAGATGGTGCATTTGGTGAACAAGGAGTCATCAGAGACCCCAGACCAGTGTATGACAGCCGATGAGACACGGAACCTACAGAACGTGGACATGAAGATTGGGGTGTAACACCTATACCATGACCTTGGATAGAAATCACACATAACCATTACAGGGAGCTGGGACACTCACAGATGCAATGTGCTACTGATAATTTCATTGGGGTTTGTTTTTTTTGTTTTTTTGTTTTTTTAGCATAACATTTTCTACTCCTTTTTGTTTATTGTGCTTTGTTTTTTGAAGTCAGTACAATTTATAAAAACAGCATTGCTTTCTGAAATGAGGGCCCAATTAACAATCGGCAAGATTTTGACGGTTTTCAGTTCACACCTAGAAGCCTCCCACTCCCTGGGGTGTGCTAGGATGGCATTTAACAAAAGCCATAAGTGCATCTTTCTGATCCTCAGCCTTCCCTCCACCTCACCTCCCAGGTGACAACCACATGCTAAGGACATCCCCCCCAGAGCTAAGAGGAATTGGTTCCTGAAAGGAAATCTGAATTGGTTCATATTGTCCATCCAGGGGCCCAGTCCCTAGGCATTGCTTTCCATGGGGGTAGGGGACTGGGATGTACTGGTTATACATCCCTTTCTACAGACGCCCTGGAAATTTTCCCAATGCTATTGAGAATGCCCAAAGGGTCAAGCTATTTATCTGTAGTAAGCTATTTATCTCTGTTTTTGAAATATTAAACCCTGGAGGTCCTGTGATTAGTATGATTTTTTTTGTTTTGTTACTTTGTCAGAGGCATAAAAAGGGTTTAAGTTGATTCATAATAAACATCTGTACTTCTTCCACTTTTACCCTTTGTGCTGTCATCCTTTAGGGTCTTAACCAGCAAGGTCTGGGTCCCAACAGCTCATTAGGAAGATGTGGGAGGGTCTCCCTGGAAGACTTCATCTTGGAGCTAAGTCCCTCCTCAGACTCTCACCCAAATCTCAGAAGATCCAGGAAGGCAGTTGGGTTTCTGAGGCTCAAAAGCTTTCTGTCTGGTCCGAGAACCAAAATGGTGAGAGGAGGGACTTCAGCAGCTTTCCTGTTATAATGGCCACCTATTCTCTCCTTGAAGGGCTATAAAAAGTCACATTACATTTGCATGATGTACCATTGTGGTGTCCCATTTCACTGATCCCATTAGCGATGTCCAAAAACAATATGAAAGTGCCTTCTGGCCTCTTGTGATCAAGGAGAAGCCGTGGACATGAAAGAGCATAGGCAGTAGCCACTGGTTGCACAGGTTGGGGAAGTAGGGGAGGGAGCAGTGTAGATCCTGTTTGAGTATTTTTATGGCCGTATTTGTTTATACTTTAACATTCCAGTTGTCTGTTCCCAATGACGGTACTAAGTTAAGTGCCTGGGGAATCTCAAAAAGTTACAGGGTTTCCCACCTACTCAGTCTTATTACCAGATACCAGGTTTATGGCCAAATAAAAGATTAATGGCTTTATCCCTTGGTTGGCAAGTCCTCTGTGGTCTTTATTCACAACTTCAGAAAGCCCCATTCATCCTGGGACTTCTAAAAGCTACTTATAGAAGAGATTAGATCTCTAAAGTAAGAGCTCCTATAAAATGGGACCTCCTTCATTAGGCCTCTATAAAAAGTTATCTGTTGCCTAAACTAATACGCTTAACTGGCAATGTTTCTCAGACAAAAAGAAAAAGAACCAGAAGGATGAGGAGAAGGAAGAGGAGGAAGGGGATGGGGAAGGGGAGGAGAGGGAGGAGGAAGAAGGGAAGGAGAAACAATGTGGAAAGGAGGAGGAGGAGGAAGAGAAAGAGGAGAAGCGGAAAAAGGGGGAGGAGGAGATAGAAGGAGAGGGAGGAAAAGGGAGAGGAAGTGGAGAAGGAAGAAGAGGAAGAGAAGTAAGAGAAGGGACGGGGGAGGAGGAGAAAAAAGGAAAAAAACTCCCACATGAATCAGGGCTGGGCTTACACAGAGTTGATTCTGAAGAAGATATTTAAGGGAGAGAAGCCCGCTTCCTGCTCTCATTTCCAACCTCTGCTCTTGCCATGTCCCCCTCACAACCCCCACCATGGTCTTTGAAAACCCCTTTCTCTTCTGTGAATGGTATGGCTCACTTCCACATTCAGCTGTCTGGTTTTCTTTTTCAAGTTGAAAGAAAAGAAAATGGACATCAACCATGGTCACTCCGTTGTTACTGCCACTGGTGTCTAAGTGCTTTCTGCTTTCCAAGACCTTTCCTGTCTTTAACCTGAGTGCAACAGGCCAGTCTGGGATCAGGTCCAGGAGGGCAGTCCAGGCCTCTACTGTCCCCCAGATTCTCTTTAGGGCCATGGATAGTCACACAAGTCTCAGCTAGGGATGGTTTCCCACCCCTTCTAGACATTCCCAACAAATAGGCTGAGAGAGGAGATTTTTTTCTACTTTATTTTGGAATTAAATGTGATCTTTCCTTTTATTGTTGTAGTCCCCAGTGGGATATACCTCTGTGTTCTCAAGATAGGAATAAGGAAGTCTAGAGCTTTCACCTCTTAGGTGCACTACACTTGTACCATTGCCTGCAGTCCATGGAGTAGGATGCATTCTCTCCCATTTGACGTAATAGTGTAACTCCAGAAGCTCACCTTGGCTACACATCATTCCTACCAGTGACTTGCCAGATGACCTGGGCTAAGTCACTCACCTGGGCCTTGCTTATATTAGTGAGGGGCCGGCATTTCATTGTTTTGCAAAGTTAAAAGAGCAAAGATGAGAAGTCTGCAAAGCTGAGAGCTTAAGATGTAATTTTTCCTATAATCATAAATCTTTTATGTCTCCTGAGGGCTTCCTTTAAATTAGTACTGGGTGAAAAATGAAATGGGACAAAAGACACCTATATTTTGCAGATTTTAACCTGCGCAATGGATTTCTCCAACAAAACCTCTCAAAAAGTTGTACATCAAAACTATGACACCAAGGACCAATTTGAGTAGGAGGAAGATAACCTCCCACTTTTGTAGAAGACAAAATGTGCTTACGAACAAGAATAGAATGGTGCATTCACCTTTGTGTCATAGTTATGCCTTTTGTAAATCACGGAGTTTTCCAAGAGTACTTTATTGTTTGCATGTGTATGGTGACCATTGTTATTTTGATTTTTCACAGTACTCCCTTCCTCTGATTTTTGTATATTTATTGATGGGCCAGTAACAACAAGGAAAGCATGATATGTACATTGCCCAGTTGAAAGCATTTATTGGAAACTATTAAAAGGCTACTGTTGAAACATTAAAGAAAATGGACTCAGGAGTCTCTGATTTAAGGGGGATGGGACCCTGGGAGGGGCACAGCTGGGATTATCTGCCTGTCTGGGTAATTTAGAAGCACAAGGTCAAAGGTCTAGGAGGTGGCTGAAGGTTCACACTCACGTTCTTTTTTCTAAAAAGGAAAAACTTCATGGGTTTCCATCATTTGAGAAACCTCTTTTGGAGGAAGTTTAATATTCCATGGAAGGTGTGTGGTCCACATATTTCAAACTAAATGTGATATGAACTACTCCTGGACTTCCAGGAAAAGAGAGGAAAGTGAACATACCTCCATTTCCTCATGCAAGACTCAAAGGACAATAGGTATTCCAAAAAGGCATAAACCAGCGGGGCCAAGGGAAATGGAGGAAGAGGCCATAGTAACACAAATCTGAAGCTGGACAGTGACAGCTCATTGGTAATTGACTGAGTACATTTGGAAAAGCTGAATCTTAAGCCAGAAATGGGGCAAGTTGAGAAGCAACCACATTTGTGTAGCAGAACCCCATCCCACCCCCCAAAAGGCCCAGGAATTGGCAGCATCAGCTACCTCTGGATATGGTAGAGAAGGTGGGACTAAAATTAGGAGGGTGGGTTTAAAGTCTACTTAAAAACCCCAGATCTCCTTCCCCACTCTAAGTAGCTGAGTGACTGCTCTTTCCCAATGCTAGCAAGTGACCGGAAGTTTATCCTCTGAAGGGGGCAAAATAAAGAGTCTCTGAGTGAAGGGCAACAAGGTGCACAGTTGACACTGGAAACACGGCACTGAAAAGTGAAGCCATGCATAAGGAATGTCAAGACTGCCTAACCTTCTCTCGCAACTTGGCTCCCAGACGTCAACAGCCAAGCATGGATCCTCCGGGCAGAAGTTCAGGCTTTCTGGGCAATCTGATAAGCCTGAGAGAAAACCGTAAAGATACTAACATGATAGTTCCCCAAGGACATAGCTCAGCTCAGCAATCTACAGTGAGGATCACATCTCAAGCTTCAGCAGGACCCACAGGCTCTTAGCTTTCTGTAGTTCACTCTTACACATGAGGAATCAAGGGGATTCACAGAGAAAAAAAACTTAAAAATAAAACAGATTATCAATAACCTCAGTAAGATAAGAGGAGATCATGTAGCTATGAAACAAGAACACAATGCTAGGGCAAGAACATTCAGGGAACACCCAAAAATGGAGCTTTTAAAAATCTAAACACAAAAGCACAGATTTAAAAAATAAACTCAATAGAAGGTTTAGATAATACAGTTGTAGAAATGTCTCAGAAAATAGAGTGAAGACAAAGCAATGGAAACAGATGAGAAAAGTGGAGAATCATTCTAGGAAATCTATCATGCAAATAATAGGAGTTGCAGAAAGAGAGAAAATGAGAAAGAAATCATCCAAGAAATAAATCAAAATCATTTCCCAGAGTTGAACAACATGAATATCTAGCTCAGCACAATAGATGAAAACAGAGTCACAACAAAGTACATCTTTTTAAGAAGTCATAACAATGGAGGCAAAAGAGATTATTCTATAAGCTCTAGAGAGAGAAAAATTGATAGTAAAGAAGATCAAGAATCAAAATAGAATCAGACTTCCCAATAGCCATATTGAAGACCATGAAACAGTGCATTCAAAATCCTGAGGGAAATGTTTCCAAGCTAGAACTCTAATTTAGCTAAACCACAAATTAAGTGAAAAGATAGAATGAAGACATTTTAAATAGGCACTGTTGTCAAACCTACTCACCCATTCTCAGGCAACTCCCAAAGGATGTACTCCAGCAAAACAAGGGAGTTGCCAAGAAAGAGGAAGGCATGAGCTTCAGAAAACAAAGTAAAGGGAATTCCTAAAATGATGATAAAGGGGGATCCTGAGATGACAGCTGCACAACAGATCTAGGGAACAATCAGTCCAAACTGAAGTACTGACTAACAAATGAAACAGTAAATGCCCTGGATTCATCCACCTCTAATTAGAGAGAAAATTACTATTTTGTTATATTAGTTAGCTACTGATACATTAAAAACCACTCCAAAATGCAGCATACATTTACTATGTTTTATGAGTCCACCCATTGACTAGGTGCTTCTACTGATCTGGGCGGGGCTCAGTTGAGCATGACAACTCACACAGGTGTCTGTGGTTAACTGGTCTAGGATGGCTTCATCTGGGATGGCTAGGTGACTGGAATCTCTTTGTGTGCCCCTCACATCCTTCAGCGGCCTCGTCCAGGGATCCAAGTGACAGCAGATGCCACAAGGTCTCTTGAGGTGTAGGCCCAGAATTCTGTCATTCAACCATATCCTGTTCCTAAACAAGTCGCAAGGGCAGCCCAGATTTAAAGGCTGGGAAATATATTCTACCTCTTAATGGGAGGCACTGCAAAGTCACGTTGCAAAAAGTGTGACTACAAGGAGACCAGCGACCAGGGCCACAAGGGCCACCAGTCTATGACAGATGCGCTGGAAGCTTTTTGTGCTGGAGGGCACCTCTCATGTTTATGATTAATAAATACACACCATTTGGCCATATTGGCAAATAGCATTAACTTAGGAAACCATAAACAACTTCATAAATGCCATGTTATTGGAAAAGGGAGGAGCCGGATCTTGTGTAAATACATTTTCCGGAGATTACCTGGTGTAGTAAGTAGAAAGAGCATGAGCTTTGCAATTAGGCAAACCTGTTTTGTTATTGTTGTTGTTGTTGTTTTGGGGTTTTTTGCTTGTTTGTTTTTTAAATATGGTTTTTAAAAATTGATTTTAGAGAGAGAGGAAGGGAGAAGGACATAGAAAAACATCCATTGGCTGCTTCCTGCAAGCCCCCTACTGGGGATTGAGCCTGTAACCCAGGCATGTGCCCTGACCAGGAATCAAACTGGTGACCTCTTGATGCATGGGATAATGCTCAACCAACTGATTCACACTGGCCAGGGTCAAACCTGGGTTTTAATAGGGATGCTACCGCTGAACTGTGCAATCCAGCTCACACATCTAACTAGCCTTAGTTTTCTCATCTGTAAAAGAGGTACAATAAAACCTTTGTAGGGTCACTAGGAGGATTAAATGAGGTAATAAGTTCATGGCAGTGCCTGGCATTTATCAGGTTCTCAAAAAAATTGATTCCCATGTGAATATTAATTTAACTTCCCCATATGCACAGTAGGTACTAAACTTCTCTCTTCACCATCCCCTCCAGATTTCTGAACTCTAACCAGCTTTTACATGTGTATTGTTATTAACGTAGGGTACCAGGGACCAGAATATTTCAGAATGGAAGTCTCCTTATAAGGAAGGCCTTTGATTTTAACAGAAATGCTGTTTGCTTTCAAAGCAAGACTGAAGAGCAAGGAGTCCAGGAAGCAGATTAACTGGCATCCCGTGATGAAATCTTGGCCATTCAAGCTGTGGCTGCAGATAAACCAAAGTTGGGGCTCCATCCATGCTTTGATCATAACCTCAAGACGGTTGTCTCACACCACCTCTACCCAGGCTGAGCCCATTTCCTCCTCCATGCCACCTCTTTATCTTGTCCCCACATGTCATTGAAGCAGATCTTACTCTGCCATTTCATTAATTTGCCCCTGGGCCTGTCTCTTCCATGAGACAAGCGAGCCTCTTGAGGGCAGGATTTGGCTCTGTACCCCCAACACACAATTGAAGGCCAAGATCAACAATAGCCTCAAAAATTACCATTGATTGAGTGCTTATGGATGCCTCCATTTACATGTCTTTGAGTCTTTCCTCCTTGTAGGGAAGCAGAAATATTACCCCATTTTTAACAAGTGAGGCACCTGGGGGTGCAAGGAAGTTAATTATGGTCCCTAAGCTACACAGTAGAAAGTGGTAGAACCTGGATGGGAACTCAGGTCTGTCTAAAGTCTCTGAATTACTGTGCTTTATTGCCTATTGTCAGATGCTTTGTAAATAAATTTGTTGAAAGTAAGAGATGTCTCCAAATGCTGCAAACCAGGTCAGCATGCCCTTCTGAGGCTTCCAGAAACCACAGGAAGGGTTTGGGGATGAGAAAGTGAAGATAGACTCACCATCCAAAGATATACTACTGATAGAATTAATTTAGGAAACTGTAAACAACCGTATACATGCTGTGTCTGTTTGAAAGAGAGGGAATAGGTCATGTGTAAATACGATTTTTGCTGTGAGGCCTCAGGCCAAGGGGTCAGGGGAACAGGAAGTCTGGCTAAACCATACTCCTTTCCCAATAACCAGCACCCCAGCCTCCAGCCCCATCCCTTGCCTGTGTTGACATCTGGCCTTCAACACCAGTAGTTTGCCTGTTGGGGCTCCAATAATCCGCCTCCTCAGCCCCACCCCCTCAGGCTTGCAGACTACTTGCTCTCCGTGTGATGACTACACTTTTCCAGCAGCCTAGTCCAAACCACTTCCTCCTTCTTCACTCCTGCAAGAGGAAAGGCAAGAACCCCAGGAAAGGCAGCTAAAGTTTAGTTAGAAATGGTGGCCTTTACAATAAGACCCCAAATTCAAATCCAGCCCCTGCCACTTATGAATTTACACAAGTTATTGAATGGCTCTGGGCGTGTTTCCTCATCTATAAAATGGGAAAAGTAATTACTACCAGAAAGACTGCCAGGGGATTAAACAAGATAACGTATGTAAAATGTGTGGAAGACAGTAGATGGACGCAGATGTTCCTCCTCCTTCCTGCCATCTTCAATGTTTTTCTTGTGCGAATACACAGTAAGGATGCAGATAGAATATGAATCATGAGGTAGAGTAAGTCAAGGTTATTCCAAGAATTTCTGAGCCCCTCCAAAACCTTTCTAAGAATCTGGATCCTAAAAACCTACCCCCCTCTCACCCTGAGAGGTTCAAATGGCCATCAGAAAGGAAAAGAGGCTCCCTCTGTCTTCTGGGGAAGCTTGGAATATGCAGGCTTATTATCGCCAACATCTTACTACACAAAAGCCCGGCCAGAGCCAAGCTCCGGGGTGGCTCCTATGTGGGCAGAGAGAAGAGATGGGGTGGGAATTCCAGGGCCTCACTCCAGAGATCCTCGGCCCACACCTTGGGAACTTTTTCCCCCGCCGAAGTAGCTAGACGGGTTTTCAGCACTAAAGGCTTCAGGGCAACGCCAACTCCAGGCAAGGTTACTGGAGTTCAGGAAGAGAGTCACATTTTAATTTCTCCTCCTCCCAGGATTCTTTAAATCTCATTAAGAAATGAAGAAAGGAAAGTCAGGAGAAGCTGTCAGATGGATAAGACTAAAGACAGAGGAATGCAAAGAGGAGCAAGACTTGAACAACTGTTCTGGAAGAAATAAATGACTACTTATTTATCAAGGACCTTCTGCATAGAGCACATATAGAACTCAAATAGGTATAACGTAATCCCCAAAGAGTCTCAACCTGGACAGCATCTCTCCTTTAATTTTCAGGGAGGTCTGCCAGCAGCACTTCCTGGGCAGGATTGGCCACACTTGGCCTCTCTGCTCATCCACCCCCCGACGCCACTGTCACTTTCTGGAACTCTGGCCTAGGCTACAGTCATCAGAGATGCTGGGCTCTGTCTTAGGACAGCGCCGCTGGTCCTCTCTCCACAGGCACAGACTCCCTGACTCCTGTTTGAGATCCCTTTCTCCTTCTCGAGCTTTGTGTAAAAGCCAACTGAGCAAAGTCCTATGTGTCGGTCTGGCCAGCCAAGGATGAGATCAATGGGAATTTTTCCAAGTTCACGTTCTTTCAGAAACTGTTACAGTAAAACCTCAATATAACGGACTAATTCAGGCAAGGTGGTGTCTGTTAGAGTCGAAAATCCATTATATAATAAAGTAGGTTTTCCAAATGAGGAATGTATATGTTAAAAATTTGACAAATTAGTTATTTTTCTGATGTTTGTGTAATTAAAATTAAGTATGTATGAGAAGTTTAATTTCACAGAAAAGTTTCCTACATGTATTACGTGATTTTAAATTTAGACTGAATAGGTCTAGTAAATGCCTGCATTCACCAGTCACCACCAGTACACAAATGCACCCAGCTGGGGCGTAGCTTAGGGCATGTAGGCACATTGGCGGGCATATGTTAAAACTGCTGCAGAAAGTCAACCACGAGACAACAGAATCAATTACTGCGAGACCTGCACTGTGATCATGTGCTAATCATTCCCCAAACATTGTTTAGGAGTGGTGACTCTTGGATTTAAATATGTAGACTATAGTTGTAGATTTGTAATTATTTATGGCGGCAAAATTGCTACAGTGTTTTGTCCAACATATGGCCTATTTGTTAAAAATAACAGTGAAGGCACTAGATGGCTTAGTTCAGTGGATAGAATGTCAACCTGTGGACTGAAGAGTCCTGGGTTCGATTCCAGTCAAGGACACATGCCTGGGTTGCAGGCTTGATCCCCAGTAAGGGGCATACAGGAAGTGGCCAATCAATGATTCTCTCTCATCATTGATGTTTCTCTCTCTCTCCCTCTCCCTTCCTCTCTAAAATCAATAATAATAATAATAATAATAATAATAATAATAATAACAACAGTGAATCCCAGCCTGTATGGCTCAGCAGTTAAGCATCAACCTAGGAACCAGGAGGTCACCAGTTTGATCCCAGTCAGAGCACATGCACAGTTGTAGGCTCCATCCCCAGGGGCACACAGGAGGCAGCTGAGCTGTTCGATGTTTCTCTCTCATCCATGTTTCCATCTACCTATTCCTCTCCCTTCCTCTCTCTCTCAAAAAATCAATAAAAACATATTTTTAAAAAGCAAAGCAATGAATAACAAACATAACCTGTTAATTTAATTAAATATTGGTTAAAAGCATTTAAAAATTAAGAGGGTGTTACTTTTCACATATGATACAAGGACTGGAAATATTGTCTGTTAAATCTTAAGTCCATTAAATCGAGGTCTGCAAAATTGAGGGCTTACTGTATATTCCCTGTTACTTCAACCATCTTGTTGGTCTTCTCTGGCCTGTCAATAATGCGCCCCCTAGTGGACACTTCAGAATTTCCCCCTCTTCCATGTGGAAATTGAGTCCTGCCACTTGATTTTAGTCTTTGAATCCTCCAAGGAAAACCAGAAAGAAGAAAGTGAAGGTGCCTTTGCACCAAAGGCTTAGTGTGGCGTGGGAGTGGCACTGGGTTGCCTATATGGTGGGACAAAGGGTCAGGGTACACCTTTGTAATCAACATCTTGTGTTTTGAAGGAAAAATAGTTAGGTGCCATTTAATCATAACATGGAATTCGTCCCCTGTGCTGGGCATTGGGTGTGTGCTGGCTACACATCCTTCTCGGAGCGATACAGCCATGACTGAGGGAGGTGCAGGAGGGCATCCGGCTATGATGGCTGATGTTGCCTGTGTTTCTGGTCTACCAGATACTGTTCAACATGTATTAACTCAAGTAAGGTATTTATCCTCTGTGCTTAAATGCACCATAGGGCCCAGCTTACAGAGTTATCAGACTAAACAAATGAATATCCTGAAGGTCTTGGAACAGTGCCTGACAAAGAGCACTACATATGCCTGTGCTAAAATAAGAAAACCGAAATTAGATTCCGAACCATCATGTGAGATAAAGTACCTTATTTTCTTCATTTTACAAATGGGGAAACGAAGGCACAGGGAGCGCAGTAAGTGGCAGAGCCAGAATGCCAACTTGAACAGTTTAGAGCCAGGCCCTCCTACACCTACCTTCCTGCCCAAACATGCGGATCCTTTCCACAGGAATGATTTTTACAACTCCTAAGAGGGCTGGTGTCAGCATTGACAAGCTATGAAATGAGTTTCAAAATCATCTGTGACTCCAAGTCAGTTTATGCCGATTAGTTAGTTCTAAAGGCAGCACACATTTCCTGTCTGTTCGGCGTTTGGGGAGAAATTCGATTCTATACCAAATTCTGGCTCTGAGTTTTGGTTTGGAATTACAGGTAGCCTCCTGCTCTTTGGAAGTTCGCATTAAGCCACTTCACTTTTACAAAGACCTCCCTGAGTACCCATTTTCACTTACTGAAAGCAATCCAAAGAAGATTTGCCCTTTTATAAGAAAAGGTAAACGTGAAAATAGCATTCCACCCTTGTTTTGCTGCGAGTTGTCACAGAGGCTGCGAGACACGGAGCAGAGAGAGTGGCCCCCAAACTCCGTCCCCGGGACTACACTCAGCAGCTCAGTGTCAGCCGCCTTAGCTTTGACCTGTGAGCATCTGGGCTTTAATCTCCCTTCATTTTCTGCACTTGTTACTGAGATGTGTCCTATGGTAACTGCTTCTTCTCTTTATGCCATTTCGGCCTATGAAACGTTTCATAGAATCACTGCTTTTAGGTAGTGAGGGTATTCTTTTGGCTAAATTGATTTGCTAAGAAAATCCAGGGCTACTCAAAGAAGAGATTGGCTTCTCTGCTGTTTTTCATAGATCCTTAGTAAAGTATTTAACATTAAAAATACAAAATTTAAAAAAAATACAAAACTGCTGGTCTACTCCATTTCCACAGAAAGGTAACTAGACAACCGAACATCTGTCTTCTGGGAAATTCTTTATTCCCGGAGCTTTTATGCTGGAAATATTTTCTGTTCCAAAAAGCATCCTTTACGTTAATTAACAAGTTACACAAATGAGTTAAATTTCAAGTAATATCAGTGTGACGGGATGTACTGAGATTTCCTCCAGCCTCCCAGGTTTAGGGAAACATGATTTGGATAAGATATTTACTGTCCAATGTGAGTAAGGTGTCTGTAAATTACCCTAGGGGCAAGAGGGGTGTGAATCTTTAAGCACATGAAGTCCATGGTATTCATTTTGTGAGGAGTGTCAAGATGAGTGAGAGAAAATGGCATTTGTTATTTAGGTCAGGACAGGGGGTTTCTGAAGGAAATTAATCCTGGAGGTGATGAGACATGTTTGATTTTTGGTTTCCAGGGAAAACCCAGCCACCACCCAGGGTGGCAGTCAGTCTCTCCCTGTGTTATTCCTCCCGCCCTCCAGGTCCCAGAGATGAGGGCTCATCCCTGGGAGTCCCGGGGACACAGAGACAGAGCCACCGTTCTCTGCGGAGTGATTATAAGGAGGAGAAATGCAATTGGCATCCACCATGGTAGGCTGGGAAAGCTGAGGGAGGCAGAGAGAGCTGAAATGGGCAGGGATTGATTATTCCTGTGGGGAGGCCTCGGGTACTAAGAGAAAGGAAGAATTATGGGGACACCAGAGGTAGATGAGGTTCATGGAACAGAGATAATAGACAAGAATTAAGAGGAAATGAAGAAGCAAATCTTGCAAGGTGCATCTCACGGTGCTCACTCCAGGAGGAAACAAAACATCACACACACACCAGCCCAGGCGTCCTCAAACTACGGCCCGCGGGCCACATGCTGCCCGCCCAGGACATTTATCTGGCCCGCCGGGTGCCGCTGCCTGTCCTGCTTAGCAGCCGACTCGTCCCGGGCCCACAGTGCGCATAGGAATTTGTTCATAGTTTTTTTTTTAAACTATAGTCCGGCCCTCCAACGGTCTGAGGGACAGTGAACTGGCCCCCTGTTTAAAAAGTTTGAGGACCCCTGTACCAGCCTATATGGTTATATGGTTTGAGGATAAGGAAGTTAAATCAGGTCCACTATGTATGGTCTCCCTCTGTCCACACCATTCAGAATTCTGTAAGGCTTTCCAATAATCACTAGCTAGCTACACAACTTTCATAATAAGCTTCATGCTCCCTGCAGTATCCTCATGCCTGGCACATGCTCAGTCATATATGTTGCATATATGTTGAATGGGGATTTGATGTCTGGTTATTTCCAACCCAAGTCATGACCTGGAATGAAGCTGGGAATATATTCCCCAGGCCTGCTGCTAAACAGCAGGATGTCACCAAGATGCCAGAGTGGACCTAGCTAGCTAGTGGAGCAATGGTGTGTATAAGAGTTTATTGTACAACTAGAGGCCTGATGCACAAAATTCATGCAAGAGTAGGCCTTCCTTTCCCCAGCTGCCAGCACTGGCTTTCCTCTGGCACCCGGGACCTGGGCTTCCCTCGCAGCCCCGGCTTCATGCAGAAGGTTGTCCGGAAGGATGTCCGGTCTAATTAGCATATTATGCTTTTATTATTATAGATGGTGTCTATGAGCAAGGGCTGTTCCAGGGGGCAGCTAACAATTAGCCTGGCACTGTCAGTTGGAAAGGGGTGCAGCATGCACTACAGCTTTATTTGAGAAGGGGCATTTCATCTCAGTCTTCCCATTAAGCCAACAGATGGAATATTCATGTATTTTTCTAAGACTTACTCAAATGAGAGTAAACATACTGAAAGAGCATAGACCCACAGTACAAAAGAACTGAAATAAGTCACATTAGCAGAAAGTGATATTTCAGCAGGTTTTGGAAGACAGAAAGTAGATGGTAGAGGGCTTCCTGGTTTAGCAGGTGTAGGGAGTTATAACCCAGAGAGAGTATCTCTGAGAAGAGGCTCCGCAGAACCCTGGGATGCCAATGTCAGAGACACCAACTGATCAGAGAGTGAGGAACACAGAAGCATGACTTAAGCTTGAGCTAGAAAAGCTGGGCCAAAAGGACCCTCCTCCCTGGGACTTTGAATCTTGAACAAACGGCACACAGATAGGCGAGAAGGGAAGAGAGGGTCACAGCTATAGGAACATGGTAGCTGTGTCCAGGGGCAGAGCTAGTGTATGGATGCTGTGATGACAATATCCTTGCAAAATTAATTTGCCTTTCAGCCTCCAACTAGCCAAGAGAAAAACAAAGGACAAGTATTCTTTCCTCCCTGATTATTACTTACTGAGTAGACATTATGCATTAGGGCATCTTACTTAGCATATTCAGGCCTCAGTCTTTTCATCTGTGAAATGGGGTTAATAAAGGTACCTAACGCCATAGAGTTAACAACTGGTCTCCCTAGGAGCTGCTTCAGGGATTCTGCCAAAGTTATACAGAGACCAGTGCCTGCCACCGAATAAATGATCAATAAATGTTGAACAATAGCATTCTCTATGTGCCCACTGGACAGCATGAGCATTTTCCCACAGCAGGAACCCAGCTGGAGAAAGAGGCAAGTCCATCTTCCTGACTTCCATCTCTTCAGAGGTTAGCTAGAGACCCATTCCATGGGGGCAAAAATAAAGGTGTAGCATTAGGTTTTTTTAATCCTTTTTATCAACTAAAACATCAATTTAGCTTCCAACAACACAGCTATTTTTTTTATTTCACTTCTAATTTGAAAACGGTGCTGAAAAAATATGAGAGAGAGAGAAGAAGAAGAAGAAGAGAGAGAGAGAGAGAGAGAGAGAGAGAGAGAGAGAGAGAGAGAGAGGAAGAAAGAGGGAAAGACAGAGAGAACTATCGATGTGTGAGAAACACATCAATTGGTTGCCTCCTGCACTTGCCCCATCCAGAGCCCGGACCGACTTGGGAGGAGCCCTTGACCAGAATTGAACCCAGAACCAAACCCAGAACCCTTTGGTCTGCAGGCAGATGCTCTACCCACTGAACCAAACTGGCTAGGGCAGCTGCCACTACCTTTATCTATGCTGCCTTCTTTCCCTCTGCCCTGCCATGAGAAGTCTTTGGTGATTGAGTTCCCCTTTCTTCAGAACAGGCGAACATATGTCATTTCCATAGGTGTCATCGTAGAGTTACTGGCTCATAAGAAGTGTTTCATTTTGTTTTCAAATGAGGCTACAACAGAGGAAACATCCAAGCTGAAATCCCAGTGCAGAAGGTAAATTTGCCTCATATATTAGGAGGTTGTTTGCAGTACCAACTGCAAATTCTCTGTGACCCTCATAACAAAGGTTTATTGCTAGAAAGAGCTATGGGCCAGCTTCTCCTTAGGTGTGTATGTATGTTTCTGATCCTCAATTTCATTAACTGTAAAATAGGGAGGGTGAAAACACCTAAATCACAGAAATGCTGTGAGAACTCAATGGCCTAATGATGTATGCAAGAATCCGCCCCATGGTAGGCATGTGTGGGATGAAAGTTTTACTAAATGCCGTTTGGTATTCTTTCCAGATCCCCTTTCTCAGGTTGGTGCACCCATTGCCTAACTCAGGGGTGGGCAACGTGTGGCCCTCGGGCCATATAAAGATTGCAAAATCATTAGGTTTGGCCCTGCCAAGGCATTAGGGGTGAGTTAATTAAATGTTTGACCAAATATAACAGGCTAATTTTTTAAAATTTTCTTTTTAAAAAAATATATATTTTATTGATTTTTTTTTACAGAGAGGAAGGGAGAGGGATAGAGAGTCAGAAATATCGATGAGAGAGAAACATCGATCAGCTGCCTCCTGCACACCTCCTACTGGGGATGTGCCCACAACCAAGGTACATGCCCTTGACCAGAATCGAACCTGGGACCTTTCAGTCCGCAGGCCGACACTCTATCCACTGAGCCAAACCGGTCAGGGCAGGCTAATTTTTAAGTTGATAATTTTGTATGGCCTGTGAATGATGTTGTACATGCCAAACGGCCCTTGGCAGAACAAATGTTCCCCATCCCTGCCCTAACCGATCCATTGACAACTAAAAACTCCTAGCTTCCTTCCTTCTTAGAGAATGGCTCTCTGCAGCTGGGACCTGCCTTACCCTAGAAGTCATGCCCCCCTCCCTCCCATAAGTAGCCCACATCTCACACCTGACTTATACAAGAGCTCAAAGACAAGTCTCCTTTCCTCAAGTGCAGACACCTTAAAGGTAGACTTTCCCTGAGATTATCTTCTTGCTCAGCTCTTTCCCTTCCCTCTCCTGCTTCCCTCATGCCCTTATAGGGTTTCCTGAAAAGAACTCCTTCAAAAAAAAGTCATGTGAGCTTGAATCCTGTGTCAGGTGCTGCTTCTAGGGATCCTACCTAAGGCAATAGAATAGCTACTCTTCATCATAAATAGCAGGCTCCTAGGTTTGTGGTCATTCCCCAAAGGGACACCACTTTGAGAAGAGAGTAATGGACGAGCTCCCACCACAAAAAAAGCTCCAAAAAGTGTCTTCCAAGTTCTGTTCTTAAAACTGTTGAGGGAGAAAGTGAATGTCATTTGTGAAAGACGCCAGGGCAAAGGAGACAGGGATGATGGGAAGGGGGTGGTGCTGGGAATAGATCCAGCCAAGGGAGTTCTGGAGGGTCCTGCTGGGCTGAGCACATTCCACAGAAATAGCCTTTCTCATGACATTCGCCTCTCCTAGTGCATGCAATGGCTGTGAGCGGGGGACTCCCCGGGGGACTTCTCCAGTAAAGAAAAGAATTGCTTCACTTCTGGATGTTCTGTTTCTCACTGGACGAGCCAGCCCAGGCTTCCAGCCCTGTGGGCGCCCACTTTGGCCAGGCTGAGATTCATTTCCTTTCCCTGAAGAAACCTGGTGTCTTCCCTCACTGCCAAGAATCAGAGCCCTGGCAAGTAACAGAAGAAAGTGTAGAGGGGCACCTGGAGCATCGGCTAGTACAGGCTCTCCATGTAGGGAGCCTCTCTAGGAGTAAAGGCAGCATTATCCCTGCTGGGTCAGAAGAGTCTATCAAGAAAGCTCAGATTTGGGGGGAAGGCCAACTGAGCTCTGGGTTACATGCTTGTGTTCATGTGATATGGTTGGAAAAGAGGCCAAATGGGGAAAGAGGAAGCATGGCTTCTTCCAGCTGAGTCACTAAGAAGTTGTGTTAATAATCTATATATATAAAAGCCTAAGCAACTGTTACAACCGAACGACCGGAACGACTGGTCGACCAGTTGCTATGATATGCACTGACCACCAGGGTGCAGACGCTCAACACAGGAGCTGCCCCCTGGTGGTCAGTACGCTCCCACAGCCAACCTCCCATGGCCAGCCAACCTCTCCTGGTTCCTCCCCCTGGCCAGCAAGCCTCCCGCAGCCCCTCCCCCAGTCCAGCAGGCCCTGGCTGGCCTGGCCCTGATCGGGACTGGGTGAGATGTCCCCAATAGTCTCTGATCGCTGGCCAGGCCTAGGGACCCCACCCGTGGACGAGTTTCATGCACTGGGCCTGCTATGATAATACTGATGAGGATGATGACAGTTCATATTGACTGAAACCTTACTATATGCCAAGTACTGTGCAAACTACCTTATGGATGTTCTCTCATCAAAGCCCCTGTATCACAGGCATGACTAGCCCCATTCCACAGAAGAGGAAAGTGAGGCTAAATACACAATCCAATGGCCCATTGCTAGGAAAGGGACAGAACCAGTATTCAATCTTGGTTTGCCACCGTGTTACCTCTAATTCATTTTAAATTAGGGTATCAGTTTCCTCAGCTGCAAAAAGGCATGGCTACATTTCTCATATTTACCCTATGAGGTCCCTTCTGGACTTAGTCACTCTCCTCTCCGCCGAGAGGAGCGTAATCAACTAGAGAAGGGAGACGGAGTTCCAGCTGAACTTTTCACTCAGATGAAGGCAATTTGGAAATTCCACAGCCCCTCCCTCTGGGAGCAGTCAGTTATCCAGGCCTGGAAAACATCTGAGAGGTGACAGAAGCCGTTGGAGAATTCCAGGAGGGCCAGCTCATGCAACAAAAGGAGCGTACCACCCTGCCTGCGGTTCTATATTTGCCTTTTCCCTTCGTTGGAGGACACTAGGTTTTTCCAGACAACATTTGGAAGGCTAACCTCTGGTTACCCCGAATCATGGACAAAAATAGATCTTAGGGTTTTACGTATTCATTCCGACCCAGTAAAGAGAGAGGGTGGAACACAATAACGTTGTATTTGTCTGCTTTATGGAATTCATGAGAGTTCAAAGTCATTGCTTTTCAACGTTTGAGTGTAGGAACAGTATTTACATTGGACGGCTTTATTCCGTTTACACTCTTTTTGGACAAGCGGTGTGGACTCAACCAACACTCCTGAATTTAAAGCCTGACTCTGTGGCTCAGCTTTTCTTAAAAAAAATTACGGGAATTAAATATGCCCCCTCACTGCCTCGGTGAGAGGAGGAATGAACTGAACTTAAAAAACTACCAGGAAGTAAATAATTATGCTTAAAAACTTGCGTTTTTGCCAGGGACTCTGCAGTCTTCAATTCTTGCAGGGCTCACGTCAAAGATGCTGTGGGCATCTCCACCCAAGCCTTCCTGTCTGGGCTGAGAGGCGACACTGGGGAGAGCACTGACTGGGTGCTGGAACCTTCTGCCACCTGTGGTTCTTTGACGTACAGAATCCTGGCTTCCTGTTTACGTCACTGCCTGAAAGGAGGGATGCCCAGGAGGTTCAATGTCTTAGTGGGAACCACACAGCTTTCCAGAGACACTGCTCTTTATAGCTCTCCAATCCTCCGTTGTGGAGCAAGGGGCTGCAGCTGAAGGGCCTGCAAGAGGTTCTTGGCGCAGGTGGAGGGATTTGCACTTCCTGTAACTTTCTCTGTCAAACAACTGTTCACCTCCTAGCAAAGAGCCTGCTGAAGTCGGGTGGAGCAGGCCAGGCCCAGCACACTGCTGTTCAAAGGGATTAAAGACTCACTGGGCCCCCTGGCTGCCATCAAGCTGTGCTCAAAGGCCTTACTCCGTGAGCCTGAGGAGAGAAGGCTTCTGCTTTAGACTTAAATTCCCCTCCTAAAAAGGCTCAGGTTTTGCCTGCCTCAGCATTGCTGTTAAAGAGACAGACTCCGTTAAACAGCGTATGGATTAATCATGGTCTAATCATTTAGACCAGTGGTCGGCAAACTCATTAGTCAACAGAGCCAAATATCAACAGTACAATGACAGAAATTTCTTTTGAGAGCCAAATTTTTTAAACTTAAACTTCTTCTAACGCCACTTCTTCAAAATAGACTCGCCCAGGCCGTGGTATTTTGTGGAAGAGCCACACTCAAGGGGCCAAAGAGCCGCATGTGGCTCGCGAGCCGCAGTTTGCCGACCACGGATTTAGACCATGATTAACATGCATGGGCCCACCGAGGAGCCATGGACAAACAGGGGGAAGATGTGAATAGGAACTTTCCAGTCACACGCGTGTGCACACACACAATTTTAAAAAAGATTGTATCTAACAGCACACGTGTCAAAACGTCCCTAGGTTATATACCCAGGAGACAGACACGAGAATGTTCAGAGCAGCACTGTTTGACATAGAAAAACAGCTGGAAATGAGGCAAATGTCCTTTGGCAGGAAAATGACTAACCAAAGTGTGGCGTATTTTACACACTGTATTATACAGCAGTGAAAAACGAATCAATCACAGCCGCTTGTAACAACATGACGAATTGAGAGACACGTGTTAAATAGAAAAGAGACATGTTCAAAAAGACTCCATGCAGCATGATACCCTTTTTATAAAGTTCAAAAATGAGCAAAGCTTGTTTAGGCGTGCGTACGTGAGAGATAAAACTATTTTTTTTTAAAGGAGGGGAATGACTAACACAAAGCTCCTAGCTGCACTTTGTTCTGGGGAGTAAAGCAGATGAATGGGATAAAGGAGGCGTGAAAGGTCAAGGGAAACTGTTGGTGATGCTCTCGTTCGTGCCCTGGGTAATGGGTTTGTGTGCTTCTACTTCACCTGGTATTATAACTTAGATATATACGTTTACATATAGCCTGTTGTATGTAGATTTTAAAATAATAAGGTTAAAAAATAACCTATCTGGCCCGACTAGTTGTTTTAAGTTGCTGAAATTTGAGGATCAACCCATACTGGCTGATCCACAGGGATCATTTTGATTATATACCATATTTGTCCAACTCCCTAATTTTATTTTATTTTTTTATTTTATTTTTTTAAAATATATTTTTATTGATTTTTTACAGAGAGGAAGGAAGAGGGATAGATAGTCAGAAACATCGATGAGAGAGAAACATCGATCAGTTGCCTCTTGCACACCTCCTACTGGGGTTGTGCCCGCAACCAAGTTACATGCCCTTGACCGGAATCGAACCTGGGACCTTTCAGTCCACAAGCTGATGCTCTATCCACTGAGCCAAACCGGTTTTGGCCAACTCCCTAATTTTAGATCATGTGACTTCAGTCTCTACCCAGGCTTCCTAGAAAATATTCATTTGGACACTGCCGTTTTCAATCCTCAAATTTCTCCAAAAGGAACACCGGAGGCCCTTAAACCAACAGTAGTTTAATATGCGAATTGAAGGCAAGACAACAGCCGAGGGAAATTGAAATCCACATTTATTGATGAGAGATATATACACAAAAGTTAAAACACTTAGTGAAATCTTGGATTCACAGATTATTTCCAGTATATAAAGAATATCCAGTTATTTTACACATGAAATGTTACAGTAATCAGTTCACATTGTAAGAAAGCTTAGAAAGCTAAAGGTGAAAACAAAAGACCTCAACTACCCAAAATGTGCTTTGCCAACAAGGCATCTCCTAGTACCATATATAAGAAACAACCCAAAAAATTAGTTGAAGTTTTTACCTTTTTTTCATTCATTAGTCTTTAAACACTATGTGCTATAGATCTCTATGCTACACGACTTTAGACTAATAATGGGGATTATGAATGTGAGGGAAACAATTACTCTTATCTTTCATTCTGGACACACAAGAATCTTCAGAGAGAATCCTGCCCAAAGGCTAGCTTTCTTTCAATACGGTTTCTACCTTGAATTTGACAGGAGTTGTAGAAGCCACATTTCCAAGGGAAAATATGGCCGTCTACCATATATAGACCTTTCACTCCCCTGAAAATCAATGTGTTCTGTGCCCTCAGGGGATCTCTTAGGCTTCACTCCTCTTGTGGAAAGAGGGGAGCACTCAGTGTTCCGAACTGCACGTGGCCATTCTTCTCTGAACTCGCAGAGGAGAAAGGGCTTACAGGAACTAGAGACCCCACGGCATTACATGGAGCGATAATGACACAGAATGCGTGTTTTAGGCAGCAAGTGTATCATTGCATTAGTTAATCTCATCTTCAATCACTCAAAACATGCACACAGAGCCTATAGGTAGAGTTCATACTCCCTTCACATATGTGGGATCTGTGCTTTATCCGTTGCCTTTCTGCAACCCCAAAGCTGTACGCTGACCACCCCTGTGCTTCTAGCGGTCTTTCTACAGACGTTTACCGCCAGGACTGTGCTTCTGTGGGGTTTGGCTTGCATGGCAGTTGGTCAGTAAATATCTTTCCTGTGTCCCTGACTCAAGACACCGAGGGAGACAAGGCTCTTCTGAGCCTTGAAGTCATGAGCATCGTGATCAGCATGTGGCAGTCAGAGAGGCAGGCCTTTCCATAAGGACATGATGCTAACATGCACAGAAGCAGACTCACTCGTCTCTCTGAGCCCAACCCACCAAGCGGAGGAGGCTGCAGATCAATGTCCTCATTCTAAACCTAGCTAAGCGTAGACAATCAGAAGTTCTACAGTTGCTTTCGCCATGCATCAGACAGATGGCAGATGAACTTTCACTAAGAATCATGGCCCACATCTAACCCTTCCTTGCTCTGAATTGCATATAGACAAAGATGCTGGATGCACACAAACTTTCAAACAATCATCGGTACAAAGGATTCATAGATAAGTTCTTCACAGATACACACCCCCAAATCACATTAAGGAAAAGGATAAATCATTCACCACTAGGTATCTAAGAAGGAAAAGAAGGGTTTTCAAAACACCAATCAACAAGTCTACTACATTTAGTTGAACAGCCAAAATTAACATTTAAATTAAGTTAACATCTACACACCATCTCACTGTAATTACACATAGATACCTACATTATAGCTACACAAGTGCATAGGCACTGTTCTTCATGCGTGAACCAAGTGTTGCTGTGTACACACAAGAACTTCATGCTTTGACAGCTATCTGTACTTGAAAATCACAGGTACAATCGTTGCCAGTTGAGGGGAACTTCTAATCTGTTTGCTTAATGAAGAGCAAGTTCAAATATATCCCAGTACACTTTCTATGTGACTGACTATGTCTGAAAACGTGGCAAAAATACTAGCCCTACAACCATTTCAGAAAGTGTGTTTGACAGAAGGAAGACCCTCCTTGCCTTTGAAGTTGCTATTGGTTTGCCTTTTGGGGAAATTCCATAGATTGTTAGTCACCTGAGGACAGAATCTATCTGGGCTGTTTCTAAAGAATTTCAACATAACTTTAAGCTCCCACTTACAACCCCAATATTGCTTCATTGTTTTCTAAAACTCGATTCACATAACACTTTGACACTTATTACCAATTTGCTTGGCAAGAATGAACTGTGACAAATTTGTCCCGATTTGCTTCCTCGCACTAACCCTCAATCTCTGCTATGCAAATTTTCCCAAGCCAGTTTTTACTTAAATTAGTAGGAAGGCATGGGAGATTCTGATATAGACATGATCCTGCTATTGTCACCTTATTTTTCATCTTCTTGGAGAAAAGTACAATTAGAATGCTTAGCTGGCAAAACAAGGCCTGGTGTCAAAAATAAGAAACCAGCACCATCCCTTGAGTTAAAAGACTAATTGTTACGATGCAGAGCCTAACCAGTTAAGTTAGGGATGTAAGGGATCGCTTGTTCTTTATGGTTCTTTTGTTCATTGCATCACAAAGGACTGGGTCCTTACATTTTTAAAATGTGGCCGTATGCTCAGGAAACAACTGATAGCTCTAAATTGCTGTAGAAACTTCTTGTGCAATTGGTTATAATTGGTTATAATTCTACATATGTGGTTATATAGAAAATACCATAAGAAAATATCTATCTGCAAAATTACAGATACTAAATAGAGGAATTCAGTCTGTACTGAGTTCTGTATGATGTATGAAGAATAGATACAAACCTAGAACATTATTAAAGGCTAAATCAATATTAAACATATAGTATTCAGCACTATAAATACATGTTCTCCTGCTCTTTATAAATAATAGCAAAGAAGCCCGGGGATTTGTTTTAAAAAAGAATGTACGGTTGGGATGGAGGAATCTGAGAGTTTGGGATGCAATACTGATCAGAGGGCAATATGTTGGCCCTGGTAACATAGATTCTTATCAGGAAGCCAAAATATATCTGCTGGCAGCAAGGTCAAATTAGATTCACAGTTTGCCAGCTCTTTCCTCAAGCTGTAGAAAACAAATAGAAAAACAATATACAAAAATCCTCACAAAAGTAGTTTTTTTTTTATATACAAATCTCTATAGTGACCAGATCATCTGGTCTGTGCTGTGCAACATGGAGATACAATGCTGAGGTTCACCAGGGGAAGGAGGAAGGGTGTGTGGAAGGATCTGGATGCTGAAGGGTGAGCTCCTGGCAAGGGATAAACGCTCCTGGAGCACCAAGCAACCAGAGGGCCAGCTTTCTGATCATACATCTCAGGGAACTCCCTCCCCAGGGAGAAACCTGAGACTCGCTAGACCGACTTCCTTGGCTAGTGTGCGCATTTCTCTCCTACCAAAGGCAACAGGCTGTTTTGAGGCAGGCTAAGTGGTTGCCATGAGAAGAAATGGAGCCCCAGAAGGAGCGAGGCTCTGACTGACATCCCCGTCTCCACGGGGGACGATGACAAGGGCAGCAGTGAGCTGTTATGTTCCAACACTCACCCAGGGACTGGGGTGTCTCCAGAGGCGGTGGGGACTTGTTGCAACCCATGCTCTGGGTCCAGTGCCGACTCTGCAAAGCAGTGGCGTCTGATCCAGCAGCAGGTTTTATTCTCAGCCCAAAAGGGCCCCATATAACAATCAGAAGGACTTTTAAAAAATATCTAAATGGATACTTGGTCTGGAGGTAGGAAGGTGGAGCAAGGCTGGACATAGTAAAAAAGTGATAGGTCATTATTCCGAATATTATTTAGAATGACTGAAATAAGAACGTGGGGCTTCTCTTACTTTTCCACAGATGCATATTTGGGTCAATTAAGAAATAGTCTTTCTTGCTGCTCTTGTATCAGGTCTTCTGCACTAAGAATTAAAAAGCAAACTCAATCCTTTTAGTCCTGGTTTTACATCTGGTTTCCCCCAAATCTAAAGAGCAGAAGTCTTCTCTGGTGGTAAAGGTGCTCACAATACAATAAATACTAAACCCATTCCACAGTTAGCTAAAGTTTGGACAAAGAGCAAGGATGCAAGCAGTAGCCCTTTGCAGCAGAAGCAAAAAGTGCAACAAGGTTGTTCAAAGGCCATGTTGGCACGCACCTTGCAGACAGACCATGCTGTCCATCAATCCCAGAAACTGAAGAGGGGTGATAGCCAGCACAACTCCATTCTGGTCGGACAGAGCTTCTCTACCTGCGATATGATGCAACCCAAGAGGAGAAATGGAAAATGAACTCCCTCAAATTGCCCTGTATCTCTCTGCAGAGAAAGGTCTTGCCCGGGCTCACCTGTGCGTGGGTGTGCATGTCCGCCTACAGGAGGAGAGAGAAGGTATTTACAGACAGAGGCTGTTATTGTGCAAATCTTGCACCGAATTTCATGAGACTGTTCAGGTTGATTTGCCAAAGGCTCCTGCATGCGATGAGGACTGTCTGGAGAGAACTGTGTTTTGGGTGTTAGGAGTGGGCCCTGTTGCTACAGCAGGAATGATGCAAGAGCTTGAGTGAGGCTGTAAACGGGTCCGGTCCCCTCATGGTGACTCTGTCAGCATTTTCCCTGAGCTGAATCGCTACTTGGACTGGGACAGTGAGTGTAAGCAAAGAGCAGTTTTACAGAAGTGTGTCTGTGTCTCAGAACACCACATGGTCGATTAACATGACCATCTTCCAAGCTTGTAATGCACCGAATAAAGAGAGAGAGAGGCTTCCCCCAAAGGGGACGGGAAAAATGCTAATTGATTAGTAATTATTGTGGGTCCCTTTGACTTAAAATATAAAGTCATATTGTATAGTAGTAAACCTCTTAGGAAAGAAACATTAGAGCAGAGATCATAATATCATGGATTCTTAGGGCTGAGAGGGGGTTTTAATCATTTAATCCAATCCCTTCTCTTTACATATGGGAAGGAATGAGGCTTGGGGATAAAGTGACTTGCATAAGTTATACAGCTGACAACCGGCAGTGTAAGTCACATGTTTCCTCTACCCAACTGTGTTACTTCTCACCATCTCTGTTATTACCCGAATTAGCTGTGTTATGCTGTACAATCAGATACTATTCAATTAAGATTATGTCATCTTATTCTAAAACCCCACCCTTGGTTATTTACAATTGTTCCTTACGCAGCAACAATGATAAGTGGAATAAGAAGAAAGGAGGAGAAAGTGTAAGGAACTGGGTTTTTCTTTTGGGAAAATCATAGGCAACTTTGAATTCACTCCATTCAAGAACAACCTGCCAATAATGTCACCTGCCTGACTTGGCACTCAGTAGCCTTTCCTCTAGGTTTTAGCCAGAAGTTACCACATATACACAGACCACTAATCTCCTCTGACAACTAGAATTGCAAAACTCTCACTTCAGAATTACTTCAGGCTCTTAGCTTAAACTTAAGCTTCCTAGGTCTTCTCTTATTCAAGGAACAAGTTATTGCAATAACTGAAAATTCCCATTTGGCCCTTTTTATTGGCTTGGAATGAGTTCAGTTGGAGGATAAGCAAAACAAAACCAGCAACCCAGACAAGTGCATGGCCCCAAGAGTTTGAGAAGTGGGAAGAGCTACTGCCTCCACTGGGTGTAACTGCTGAGCACTTTTAGCCATGGAACCGGGCAAGAGCTGCCGAAACTTGTCCAGCAAGAGTCTGAACTACAGGGAAGTCTTTCTGAGCGCGTGCATTCCTATTTGGGTTGACTGCTGCATTCATGGGAAAAGAAAGTGCACACAGAAGCATTGACTCTGACAAAAGTGAAATATCATACCATAGCCTTTGCTGTTGAGAACGCAAGAAAGTGTGGTATTTGCAAAAGCATGGCAGGGCTGGGTTTCCTTTTAGGGGACCCAGTAGATGAGTTACCCAACTCTGGAAGGGCTTCTTGACTTTCAACACACATGAAAATGACATACTTCTCCATGCACAAGTGGAAAGGGCCTGACACCCTCTAATCACTCAGTGGTGGGGTTCCTGGCATTATCTCCCCGAGAACTGAATTTCCCCTAAGCCTTTCTCAGCTTCCAGCCTAAACCCAGGAGTTGGGCATCTTGGCATCCTTGCTTCAGGTTTTCATAAACAACCAGGCTAACGAGTAGTTGGAAAACAGAAGTAAATATCTGTCTTTTAGGAGACATGGTGACTTCCACAGGAAACGAGACTTTAGGCTATGTTCCCACACCCAATAGTAAGTAAGGAATTGAATCTGAGAGCTACCTGGTTCAGATATCCTCCCTGAAGTCCTGTATTGAGGACCTGTGTGACCAAGGTGATTGCCCTGATTGTCTGATACCCTTTGCATGGGACGCACAGCCTTAAAGACCTCAGATAAAGCCTCATCTTGAGAGATAAGCCATTTTTCTCCCTGATTGGATTGGATTCACAGAATTGTAAGTAGTTGATCTAATGATGATTCCCCTTGGGTCTGCCAATGGGCAAAAATGAGATAGGGAAGGATTAAAGTCTGCTCAGTTAGTTTTCTCCTGAAACAATTCTGATTCCTAAAAAGAGTGAATGAGTCTGTAACAAAAACAACAACAACAGAACAACAACAAAATACAAAACAGACCTTATAGGATGTGGTGTATGTATCTGGCCTATCATATAAATATAACATTTATGCATCATCAAATATTAGTGGGTGATAAGCATTTATATCTGTGTTGGAGCTATTATATAAACCTATGTATATCACTGGCAGATCATACATATCCTATTTAGAAAAGGTTGTTAGAGGTATACTCTGAATCTATTTGTTCTGTTTATGGCACATATACTGGGCAAGGAAAACCCCAATGGGCACAGTATGAGAAGAATGAATGAGGCCTAAAAAAAATGAAAGGACACAATCATATGTCAGCTCTATCTACATCCTGGATTTACAGGCTTGTCTTGAATTTGAAAAAGTATTAATTTTTAATATAATTTGTTGAATCTAGATAAATATGATCCTACATGTATTTTCATGGAACTATTCTATTGCATAGAATCTCAAACCAGAAATACCTGCTTTGTTAAACTGTGCACTTACACATTTATGATCTCACTGGGTAACGAGGAAAACTCTGAAGACAAAGCAAACAGAGAAGACATCTAGGCAGAATTTTGGGAAGATAATCCTGAGACTGCTCTATCAAGAAACATGTCAGCCTGTACATGTGTGCTAAGCTGGCCTAAAGTAGCAAAACCACAAGCTCCTAGGTGCCTTGCTCATATCCATAAGTCCTCACCATAAGTCCCACTTACAGACAAGCCTTAACAGTTTCACAGCTGCACCCAGGAACTGTCCCCCTGACCCACAGTGTCTGCTGCAAAGGATACATTTCCCACAGCTGCATTTCAGCACATCCTGAGCCACCCTGCTCACTGTCCACCTAATGAAAATGAAGACCAATGCCATTCTTTAAAAGCAAAATCTGCTTAATACTGCTCAATAATGATCCTTATCCAAAAATAACTAGGGGTTAAGAGATAAAAATAATTGAAATCTCAGGTATTTTGTATGTTCCAAAGATGTCTGATTTGGAAGAGAAAAGTCACAAGGACTAGGTAATAAAGGGGATGTGGTGTTCATAAACATGCTCTCTTTAGAGAATTTAGACTCTATCACAATTCATCAACATCTCACCATCCATCTGCTGGCCTCAGAAGACCACCTGCCTCCCACATGTGAACCAAAGTTCTACACACTCCTTCCAATGTGCTTTATTTCTCAGTGATTCATGTTCAAGTCCTCAGCAAACTCCCAAAGCCAGAAACTTTAGAAAAATACTGTATGTTATTCACTAGAAAATGATAGTAGAGACACTGAAAAATTTAACCTACATAATCATTCAGGATTTGTTGGGTGTCAACAGCATGCAAGGCACTGTGGGGCTCCTATTATATGACTTATTCCCCCAAACTTTCACAGCCTTGAAAAGGTCCCATCTGTGTTGTTCCCATTTCATGGTTCAAGGCTGCCTTGACTTTGCCATAGGAATGGCACCTTTTAAGGATTTTGCACATATGTAGTTTCCTGTTCTTTTCGACAGAGAAGACTGGGGAAGAAGAAGGTTGGCTTTGCTTCCAATGTGTCCTGTAATTGGATTTATGTGCTTTGATATAATATAACAAAAGCTTTCTACATATTAGATAAATGACAGTCTTTTGTTTTTATCAAGAGACAGTATTAAAAGAGCACAGGCAACACAACTGTCCTCCATGTGTTAGAAGAACACAATGCTTAGGCCTTCTGGTTTACTGAGAATATGACTGAAATAATTTGGAGATTAAAAAAAAATGTCTTTTTGGTAGAAACCCAAACAAGAATTTTATGGGTAAAACAAAGAAAGTGAAGCAGAGATCAATGTGATCTCACTTGATTTCACACGGACAAGCTGAATGCAAACCAAAGGCCAACAAATTTGAATATTTGAATCCAATTAACATGTATGTTGACTGTGCTCTCTTACTTTTGTCAATATATACAGTGGTTCTATGCAAATTACATCCTAACCCATTATCAAATTTAGAGCAAATTATGCAACATACTCTGAGAGTTCAATAATGCATGTTCACAGACTAGGTGGGATAGAGCGGAGGCTCACTGGGCTCCACAACCAGCTGCCTTCAACAGGTCCGCTCCCACTGCAATGCTCTCTGAAACACTGAGCTAAAAGAGCAGACAGAAGACAAATTGTCACAGTTCCCTAAGACAAGTACTTGCTTTTATCAACACATGGGCAAACCCTACAAGACACGGAAGGAGAATTACTTCTAGAGGCTCCTAACAGAATCTCTTGTGCGTAACAAGGCGAAGCATGGAGAATACTTGGAGAAACAACACACTGTGTGTCTGCTCATTACCCCAAGTCCCTGGAGTGTACCACACAGCTTGAGTCGCGTCCCCTGGGAAGAGAGCATCCATGGTCCTGCATCTTGAGAGAAAAGGGAAGCTGGCAAGAATGCGTCTTCAATTCAAATGGTTCCTCCAGCAGCATCCATTCCGACAGTAACACACGCGAGAACATTAGACGGTTACGAAGCATTATTTGGCAAAGACACAGCACCATGCCTATCACTGACTCACAACAGGTCCTCTAAGCCTTGGCTAACAGATTAAGTAAACATAGAAATATAGGTGTGTGGTGTTTTTTTTTTTTTTTTTTCCTTTTTAAAGAAAGCTTGTTTATATCCTCTTTTACCATGAGATACACTGGGGAGTTTATTCAAGAATTTGCTGAGAGTCACATCCTTATTTTTCACGTTTCCAAGGTTCTTCCTCAACACTGCCGTCCGCTGACTTCCCGTTGGCTGCCAGAGTTACCTGAAAATAATCATCATCAACATCCAGCTTACAGGCCATGGGCCAGAGAACCACCCCGTGGGTTACGTGGAGGAGCACCAAATCCGGCTTAGACCACGTGACTTTGCTATCGGTTTTAAATATTGTCCCTTCCAACCAGATTTTGAGCTGGTCTTGGGTCTCAACACTGATTTGTGAACATTAAAAAATACTTATTTGCCTTGGGGGCCTATTGAGGGACTGGAGACACTAGGCGATTTGGGGGATAACTTCTACTATGCTTTTAGGGTTGTGGGGGTGTCTAACTACTTATAGACCCATCACACAGGAACGCGGTCCTTAAACAATAGTGCCCAAGTGCTACTCCATACAACCACAGAGAAAAAATCCAGAACTAGGCAGCTAGTTCTACTCATGCACGTGAAAGGTTCAGTTGCAAGAGGCCAGGTGAATTTGACACATGTCCAATTTTAACACCAGGAGGCATGATGGTCTGGATAGCTATGCGGGCTTTACAAATGAAAAATGAAAAGGGGGGATTAAGTGAGTCTGAGGTCATTTACTAAGCAAATGCAATCAGCAGACTGTCTATACTTTGCTCCCCTGGCTCTGAGCGAACTGAACCCTTCCACAGAATGGGAGGTTTTCCCCTCCACGTCTACATTTTTCCTAGCTTACCTTCCATCTGTCTGTCCTCAACGTCATGTGCAAACTTAAACCCACGACTGATATTCCACATAATGGAGAGACTGGATTTATGGAAGCATTAGAACATGGAGACATGACAAACGCAGCAATGTTTGAAAGAAATCTGACCATCCTCCCCGAGTGGAAGTGAAACGCATGCGTCATAGACACACACAACATGCTGGCAACAGAAAACCCAGTGCCCCTCACGAACCAAGCGAGTGAAAATAAAAAGGAGTCACTCCTCCAGTCCCCATTAGGTCCCCACATGCAAGCAGCCACGACCGCCTCCCGTGCAGTTACTATGATTAAAATACAAAAGCTATTGCGTCACTTTCAAACTACTTCACAAGGCGAGCGATTGGAAACAGAGAGACCAAGGTCACATAACGATGCTTGATGTGGTTAAAGTTTGACCAGAGCTGCAGCAAAGTGGCTTCCCCTTCAGTGAACTGTCAGGAGAGACTGCCAGGAAGGAGCACGCTGTCTGCCTGGAGAAAGCGGCCTGTTCTCTCTGACCTTGAATGCCTATTTGGCTTTCAGTGAGGAACCAGATCGGTAGCTGAGCAATTCTCAATCTCAGTGTGGTGCCTTTGGAAAACCAGACAGCATATTGGGGAAGGGGTAGAGGGGTGGGGGTTGTCCTTTTGTTGTTGTTTTGATGCTGGGGCCTATGTTTGAAAAGTAGCTGGGAAAGCAGCTTTTTTGGCATTTCCCTGGCTGGCTGGATTAAAGCAATCTGGGACTCCACTCCCCGATCCATTGCACCCCTCCTGCTCCAACCACCTGAGTAACAGGAGAGCAAACACAGGGAGGGAACTGCCAGTAAGCATTGATGTCTCCCATCTCAGTTTTTAAAAGAGTGAGACGGAGGATGGACCAGAAGGAAATTCAAAGGCATGAATCAATGTGATTCAGATATTCTGGGAAAGTGTGCTAATTCATCTCCATAGCTCTGGCTGCCTCCCCACATCAGTGTCAACTCAGTTAGTTGGTCTAGAGCAGTGGTTGGCAAACAGCGGCTCGCGAGGCACATGCGGCTCGCGAGCTGCGGTTTGCCGCTCTGTTGAGTTTGCCGACCACTGGTCTAGAGTGAAGAGAATCAATTTGCCTCACCTAGCAATGCCTGAGGACCAACTAACCTTCACTGAGCTAAACCCAATCTCGTCAAGAAAAAAAATCCAAACTGCCGAAATAGCCATTAAAGCAATATGGCTACTGCATCCTTTCCATGACATGCTCAGTTTCACTACTTGACCATCTAAATCAGGGGTGAGGAACCTTTTTTTTTCTGCCAATATCCATTTGGATATTTATAACATCATTCGCGGGCCATACAAAATTATCAACTTAAAAATTATCCTGCCAGATTTTTGTGGATGAAACTGCTGCTTTTTCATACTGCTGGCAGTATTGGAATAAATGCTCATATATGATTTAAAAAAATTATCCTGCTACATTTGGTCATTTAATTAACTCACCCCTAATGCCTTGGCAGGGACAAACCAAATGATTTCTCAGGCCTTGTATATCCCACAGCTGGACGTTCCCCACCCCTAATCTAAATGCTAACTCAACAACAAGTTTGCAGGTGGTTGGTTGGGTAGTAGGTTATGGAGACTGAGCCACTATCTCTATGGAATTGTCCAGCAAAAAAAGGTTACCTGGATTAAAGCATAGGGTCAAGATGCTAAAAGGCTACATTCAACAAATATTTCTAGAGCGCCTACTGCATGCGTGGCGCTGCTTTAGGTGCTAGGACACAGTACTGACACATGGGGACACAGTTCCTCGCCTCATGGGCTTACGTCCGACTGATAGGGACAACTGACCAACATCTCCTTTTAGAACTTGAATTGTTTTGCTTTAAAAAAATGAAGCAAATTTCTCCTGATGTACTTGATATTCTTTAAGGAAAAAAAAATCCAGGAAGTCTGAAATCTAAGGATATCTCCATGCCTACATACCTTCTTCAATACATGTCCTATACAATATTGCTAAGCCTCTTATAATGCTCCAATAAAGGTCACAGCATAGACAGTTAACCACTAGGAGTCTTCTTATACATAATTGCAAAATTAGAAAATATGTGATTTAATTTTGTTCAATACTACTATGTTTCCTTGTATGGCAGTAATTTGGGATCAAAACTTCACCACCACTTCAAAATCGTACATTCATTTTCCTGTTCTCCCATGACTAATTCAAGGCTTTGCAGATAATGGCCACTCAATAAACACTTGATGAATGTGATAAAAATATATATGGTCATAGGAATGAGATGGGGTTGCTCAACTAAACCTCACAAGGCACACAATAAATACTTATTGAATATAATAGAGCATAAAGCCATTCCTTGGGAATGTTGATCCTTGTTGACCCAAACCAACATTTTAATGGGAAATAATCCAGCACATTTATTCAGATGTATGAAATACTAATTTTCTAGGAAAATTGAGTATATTCTTTAGGTACATCTGAATTACTAATAATTTAAGTCATTTTCACGGAGTCAATTAATTTATGCAATTGCCTCCTGATGGGTGGGGTCCCTAATTTGTATCAGAGCCCTGGTTCACCCACACATGGACCTGATATAGAAGGGAGGAGCAAAAGGCTGTGGCTAGTCTATTAGACTTCTGGACCTATGTTGCAGTCCAGTAGAGAGGATTACTTCTGTGTCATCCTAAGTGGTCTGGCAGAAGCCATCGTATATATTTAGAATGACCCAGAAGTAACTCATAAAGAAATCAACTATTAAATGAGATCTCGTCAATAGGAATCAAAAAGGTACCAGAAATACCTGTTGGGTTCAAATTTTCCTCAAATGCTACCTGGGACCATTTTAGCAACCCAACCCCCAGAGTTGACTCTGCTCACCTGCCAGGGTTTCTCCAAGTTTGCTTCGCTCTGGTCATGACACTGCCTTTGACAATGTCAAGTTAGTTACAATGAAGGCTAGAAAGAGCTTATCGAGCTTGAAGACTTAGCACCCAGTGGCTTAGGAGAGTCCAGAACATCCTTGCTTCAGGAAAGAGGGTGCTGCCAGACAGTGTGTGAAATGTGGTGGTTTTAGAAGACATCTATGGATGATCGTCTTGAAGAATAGTTATCCTTTACTTGAAAATTTCCCCATACTTGGAGCGAAGTGACTGCCAGGTCACAACTCACATTCCCACAAAAATAATTAACCGAAACCGGCGGCACAGTTATGTGGGCACGTTTTTGACCAATACATGATTCATAGCAGGGAGGAAAACTTATGCTATGTAAATCAAATAAATCTGGGTATTTCTCTTGGTGCTTCACTTGAGGAATAGAAAAGTTGAAAGCCAGCAAAACCCTAGAGACCACAAATTCTTGGGCAAAATATTCAAGAAAAACAATCAAATTTGTGGAGCGGGTGGGTGGGGGAATCAGAATGAGAGTTTGTACATCACATGGATGAAAGAAGCAACTGATTGGCTCTTTCACTGTTAGACCTGTTGATTTCCAGCCATGTTAGACACAGAGTTAGATGATCTGGGACTCACAGAAGCTTGGGTTACATGATTCTTTAGAAAAATAAATGTGACAATAATACATGCAGGGCTTTGGTGTTCATTTTAAGAAATCGAGCATGCACTATCATATACAGGTCTCGATATCCATGAATGGGAAAGGTACCTTGCACTCATCTACTATGACAGAGTTGTGTGCGGCATAGACACATTGATTAGAGTTGCTTTCCCTATGGTTCTTCATGTCGTCATAAATGGACTGAGTCTTGGTCATTTCAATGTCTTCATGCGCTCGGTGCTGGGAGTCAATGGTATCCAGCTCATTCTTGGAGAGGTGATAGACAATCCCAGCCCCAAAAGAGTCACCCACAACGTTGACTGATGTTCTCATCCTGTCCCTGGAGACAAAGAACAGAAAATGTTTAGTGAGGAAGTAGAATGCTATGGTAGCTGAGAGGTCAAGGTCTAGAACCAGAGACCTACGGTTGAGTTCAGGCTTTACCTTTCTCTCTGCTTGGTCTCAGGCAAGTTGCTTAACCTTAATTTCCCTGTTTGTCATACTTCTCTCATAATCTTGTGTGAAAATTAAATGAGAAAATGTACATAAATTGTTTAGAAAATTGTCTGATGAAAGGTAAGCACCCAATAAAGAATTGCCAAAATAAATAAATAAATAAATAAATAAATAAATAAATAAATAAAGGAGGAGGAGGAGAAGGAAGGAAGGAATAATTAGAGGAAAATAATGTGTCTAGATCTCAGAATTAGTGCCCAGGCTCCAGACACTTCTAGCTGCATCCAGTATTCTTTTCTTTTCTTTTTTTTTTAATCCTTACCCGAAGATATTTTTCCACTGATTTTTGAGAGAGTGGAAGAGAAAGGGAAAGACAGAGAGAAACATCAATGTGAAAGAAACACATTGATTGGTTGTCTCCTACACTCACCCTGACCAGGGCCTGGGCTGGGGAGGAGCCTGCAACCAAGGTATGTGCTCTTGACTGGAATCAAACCTGGGACCCTTTGGTCCGCAGGCTGACACTCTATCCACTGAGCAAAACTGGCTAGGGCTGCATGCAGTATTCTTGATTTAAATAGTTTGTAAAAGACTCCACTTCAAAGATTACTTCTACTTATTTTACTTATGAATGCTACAGAAAAGAATAACAACCTATGAATTTCAATAATAGAAAATTCATGTTTTTGTAAGGATTGGAACTAACACTCCCTTTCCCCTGCACCTCAGGGTAACACACACACATACACAGACACAGCTGATGGGTAAGAAACTGAGCCATGATTTTCCTCCTGACCAATATGTGTAGTGATTATGCATCCTGGAAAAACCAAATTACTTTGTCTTGTTCTCTTTATTAACCTAAAATAATTAAATCTTCCCAAGTGCCTCTTGAACAAGAAACTGTTAAGAAAAAACCTTCCTCAAATCTTGTTTTTCAAGTTCTGATTTAAAAAAAAAAATAGGATGGTTGATAACTCTCTCTTTTAGAAGATCAGCAACCGGAAAACTAATGAAGTTCTTCAGAGTAAGCTGTGTTCTCTCATCCATAAGTTCAAATGTTGATGAGACACTCAAAATCCTAGAGAGAAGAATGCTGGAAAACCACACACACACACACACACACACACACACACGCACACAGAGAAAAAGGAAGGCAGGAAGGATTTTCAGTAAAGATTGTGGTAAGACATCTTAGTCCAGGTCAGGGAAAAAGCTGGTATTCGAATCCAAGTCAGGCTGCCTCCAGACTCTATGCTTTTTCTTAACTACTATCAGGTATTTTTTTCTTCCTCATACCCTTATATTGGGGCTTCTTAGCAATCTCTACAAGTACCTGATTTTGTGAATGACCTCAAGACTCCATCTTTATTCATGTTTTCAGGGGGAGATAGTAGCTGGGACAGTGAGCTACAGAGAAGAGAAAAATAATACATGTGAAATCTAGGCGGTAGAAGCACTCAGGAGCATTCAGGATGGCTAATGAATGCAGAGAGAGGCAGAAAGTAAGAACTGCCCAAATCATGTAAGGCTTTATCAGCCCAGTTCGGGAGTTATGACTTTACCCCAAGGATAATGAGAATCCATTGAAGAGAAAGATCACCCATGTTCCATTCTGAAGAATGGACTGATGAAAGACAAGACAGAGCAAAGTCCACTTAGTGAAGAGGTAGTGGATCTGAAAAAGATGAATCTGAGAGAGATTTAGGAGACAGAATTACAGGACTTGAGAATTGATTGGTTATAGAGAATAAAAGAGAAAAGAGTCAAGGATTCCCTCAGGGTTCTAGTTTGGGGAGCCAGTAGACATTGCTACCATATTTATGGGTCATAACTGATTGGGGTGGGAAAGATTCTGGTGTCATAGTGAGTGAGGTGAGGGCCTTGACCCAGCAGAGGGGAGATGTCCCACAAATGGTTTGGAGTGTGGACTAAAGATCAAAAGGGACATGTGAGCTGCAAGTAGTGAATTAGAAGTCAACACCTAGAGTGGCCATGGGTGGATGCCAAGGGCATGTTTAGTTTAATCCTTGGAGAGAATGTAGAGTGAGAAGAGCAGACAACACTTAAGGAATGTGTGAAGGAACAAGAGTCAGCAAAGGTGAAAGGAAAGGAGAAGAGTTTGGGGGAAGCTTGTTTCAAAAATAAGGGTGTGATGGACAATGCCCACTACTACCTAGAGCTCAGGTAACCTAAGAAAAAGAAGTGTCTCTTGGTTGTAGCAACCCAGAGGCAAGTATTGACAGGCAAGGGCACCTTTAATACAGAGGCAGAGAGAGAAGTCAACTCCCCATAGGTGGTACATTGAACAAGAAGTGAGGAAGGGGAGACATTATAATCAACTTATTCAGGAAGATGACTGAGAAGGTGAAGAGAAGGAATGGTAGATGGAGGGAAACAGAAGGTAAAAGAATTTTTGCTTTGTCTTTGAGGCCACCAGGGGAATATCTGGCCAACTCTGGGGAATTCCGACTCTGGCCAAAAGCAGGATATAGGAGTTTATGGTTCACACGTGGAAAATTCCTTCACAGGCCAATACTTTCATTTTCTCTTGAAACCCGCTCTGAGCATGTAGGAAACCCTGCTGACCTCAGGAGATTTTAGGCTACTTGGTAAAGAGAATTTTAGAGCATTTTACGCTATCCTTGGGTCTGGATGTTGTGCCAGGACTGTGCAAAGGAGGAGAGATGAGAGCAGAATGTTTTATTGGATTGGGTTCATGACAGATGACATAGCTTTTGGAGCCACCAGGAACCAAAGCCAAGAGAGGGACTTGAATAAGCTGCTTCACGCTGAGGCACTGGGTCTGGCTCCCTGGAAGAAAAGCCAAGGTGTCTGTCTCTCCTGTCTATCTCTTGATCTAAATCCTCTGGCAAGAAGACATGGAATTGTCTGAAAGTCCTGCTTCTCACAGAAGAACAGAGCTAGGGAAGCAAAGTCACCCAACATTCATCTGCTTTCTTCTATTGGGTTGAACCATATTAAATTGCCATTTCTATAAGTCCTGTAATGTTTCATATGATTCAACTTAACATTCATACAAACAAGCCATCGTGTCTGCCTCTCAGAAGGCAGGGTGTCCAGTGTGACAGATGGGGTCACCTGAGGCCCCAGAGCTGAGAAGGTTGGTACAATTCTGGTAATCCAAGGGCTTAAGCCACTTGAGTTTGGGAAGGGAAGGAGGGCCCACAGAAACATTGGGCCCACAGAAGCATTGGCTGAGT
Organism: Plecotus auritus; assembly: GCF_963455305.1. Classification (NCBI taxonomy): domain Eukaryota; kingdom Metazoa; phylum Chordata; class Mammalia; order Chiroptera; family Vespertilionidae; genus Plecotus; species Plecotus auritus. The sequence continues at coordinate 145,872,993 of NC_137783.1, read as the reverse complement.
GTGAATTTGGATTCGAACCTGGATTGCCATCCTGGCTCCGGCAGGGCAAGTTACTTAGCCTTTCCCGCTCAGCTTTGTCCTCTGAAAAACAGAGAAAGTAATACCCATCTCCAAGCATGTTGAGAAGAAAATAACTGCTGACATGTACTGAGCACTTGTCATCTGAGAGGTCCTCTGCCAAACTCTGCATCTAAAAGACCTGGCATGGTGCCTGACACAAACGCAGTGCTCAACCCTGGCTACTCATCATCATTGTTTATCATCATCATCATCATCATCATCATCATCATCATTCCAACTAATAAGGGGAGTATCTTTTCCTCTTTTATTCCTCCACCAAGTCTTATACATTTCTTTTTTTACACCTAATACATTCTGTTGGGATTTTATTGACCACATCTGTCCCCATTACTAAACTATAAGTTCTTTGAGGGCTGGTACCATATTTTATATCTTTAAGACATGGGCAGGTTCAGGGGACGGGGACAGGCAGGTGTGAAGGAGGCGGTGGGGGGTGGGATGGATTGTTAGTTTAAGAGGGCAGATTAAATCTAGAAAAATAACTGTTTGTTTGTTTGTTTGTTTAGTAAACATCAGTTGGATGTTTTGGTGGTGAAAAGCTAGGACTCTGGGAAAGATCTACAAAGAAGAGGGAGAGACAGAGAGCCAAATGACCTCACCTATGAAAATGAGAGCAGTGTCCTGAGAGCTGGGGAAAGATGTGGAAACAGAGGGCAAGGAGGCCCAGCACAATGGGGAGAGACTGAGGCTGGGACTACACATGAGTAGGGAGAGATTCCCAGGGTGGGGAATGCTGAAGGATTTTCTTTTTCAAGAAAAGGGATGCCTAATATTAAACTTTTACTTTTTTGTGCTACCTAAAATTATAAACAGTGATTACTTCAGAGAAAGAAGGCTTCAGGTTGTAGGGGTGGAAAAACTGTCCCTCCTTCCCTTCTAGGTTCTTCAGCTGGTCTAGTGATTAAATGAACATAAGACAGATGAACAGGAAGAAAACAAGTTTAACTTTGTACATATGGGAGCCCCATAAAAATATGAGACTCCCAGCAGTCAAGCAACGAGGCTCATATACCATCCAGAGCTAAGGGTAAGGGCTAGGGCTGGAGCTTCAAAGGGAAGGAAGAGGACTCACAGGAAGACGAGAAGAACAGATGTTTGGTAAACAGATGTTTGCCCTGCCACACAGATTAGTCTCTTCTATAAAAAAGTTATCTCTGGTAAGAGCTCTCTTCCTGGTACAGGCCCCCTTTCTAAATTCTTTTAGCAGTTCAGGGGGAGGTAAAAAGTTTTTCCTCAATCTGCTGGGAGTTGATTGCCTTCAACTAATAATAATCCACATGCCAATTGGAACATTTTGGGGTGGCCTGTTCTGCTCTCCTTCATGATCCAATTGTAGATGAAGGAGATTTTTCCCTTTTTCATTTTATAACTCTTTGGAGATTTCCCCCTCTCCTTGTTTTTCCATGAGCATGTATTTCTCTGGTGAAACATTAAAGAATGATTTTGCTGTGCAGAACAATCACCCTACTGCCCTGATCTGCAATTATACTGCATTGAATCAGGGACACTTTGTCAGTGGGTGGAAGGACTAAGTAGAAAAGGGTCACATTCTATGCTGAGGTTGACACAGACTGGAGATGAGGTAAGATGTAGGGAAAAAAATGAGCAAAAGACTTCAGCCTAAACCAGGGGTGGGCAAACTTTTTGACTCGAGGGCCACAATGGGTTCTTAAACTGGACCGGAGGGCCAGAACAAAAGCATGGATGGAGTGTTTGTGTGAACTAATATAAATTCAAAGTAAAGGAGCGGAGGGGAGAGCAAGAGAACCCTCCGCTCTTTCGGCTCTGAGGGCCAGATAGAACAGCCGAACGGGCCGGATCCAGCCCGTGGGCCGTAGTTTGCCCACGGCTGGAACCCTTGGAATGTTCAGAGATATGGTGAATGTAAGAATATCTTTTCTTTTCCACCAGACGTACGTGTGTGTGTGTGTGTGTGTGAGAGAGAGAGAGAGAGAGAGAGAGAGAGAGAGAGAGAGAGAGAGAGAGAGAGAGAGAGATTGATTGTGTGTATGTATCAGAATAAGAAGAACCAATTGGCAGGCCTGGAATCCCCAAAGAACAACAGCCTGATCATCTGGGTTTGAATTCCAGTTTAGTCATTCAATATCCACTAAACTGGGATAGGTTACTTCTCTCTGAGCCTCAGTTTCCTCACCTGTAAAATAGGCACAATACTATTAGCTGCCTCAAAACTTGCTTCGACTTTTAAAGGAGTCCATATAAAGTGCTTAGAACAATGTCTAATACTTAAGGAGCACTCACTAAAAATTGGCTAGCTGTATCCTGCATCCTTTCCATCCGTTTTCATTGTATGGATGCATGAACTGTCAACTCTGTCAACTGGTGCTCAGAAAAGTATAGAGATGCTCAACTACCCACAATCGAGAACTCCTGCTCCCCTTCCCTGCCTCTAGACCATTGCTTCTGGAAGTGAGGTCCCTGGACAGTATCATCAGCATCACATGGGAACTTGTTATCAATGCCCCCACTCTTGGTCCCCACCCCTGACCTTCTGAATCTCCGGGAGATAATGGTGCATGCTCAAGTTTGGGAATCATTGCTCTCTCTCTTCCAGGAAGAGATGCTAACAGGGGAGCTTCACAGTATCCCCTGCAGGGTGGAGGCCCTTTAAGGCCTTCCTTATAAGTGCCATCTCAACTATATCCAAACTAGTAAAGGTGTCCCCAGAAATGGCATCACCAGCAGGCTCATGTGATAAATGGGCCATCAATCCACTCGGCTTTCACTTTTCTTTTCCCACCTGTGGCCAGACCCAGGTATTTATCACTTCTCCCTGGTACAGACTCCCAGTTTTCACTCCATCCTGTCTCCTCACCGTGAGAGAGGTGTCAGCTAGGTCGCTGAAAAATATCTGCTAAGGATTCCCGACACAAAGAGCTTCCTGGACTCTGGGGAAGGTTCTAGTTTTACCAGCCCTGCCCATCCGGTGTTCCTAGGACTCAGGCATTTTTTGGGGCCCAGAATCTTGGTTTTCACCATGACATTTACAGAGCAGCTAGCCTGCCCTTTGAAAAGCGCCCAGGGCTTGGCGGACAGTGATGGGGTGGCTGGTCTCCAGCAGTTGGCAAACAGCGTGGCACATTAAATGTCACTGCAGGCTTTGTTTGGTTTTAAATTGAAAAATGGCTAGAGTTATGAAAGCTTATAATTCTTGCCTAGAGGAACAAACATCCCACTCTACCCCGGAAATGAGCAGCCTCCCCCTATCTCAACTCATCCCCCTTCCCCACTCACACACTAACGGGCACCCAACAGCATGGAGCCCATGACTAAGAGCGTGTTTCCGGAACTTCTCTTGCTGCTGGCAAAGAATGCGGCACCATTACTAATTCAAAGCAGGTCTGACCTACCTACGCACAGACCCCTATGCACATTTTCCCAGGATCCTCTACCCTTCCTTTTTCTTCTCTTCTTAAAAGGAACATTCATGCTTTTTTGTTTTGTTTTGTTTTTTTGTATACAAACAAAAAAAGGATTCCATCACCTGCAGAATCCTAGTCTGAGTCTTACAACCAGAAGGACACTCAAGGGCATAGAGTCTAGAGAGACGCTGCTTTCAAAGTGATAAGTTATTATTCCCCACACACATGATGAGGTCCAGAGAGTAAGCAACCTGCCCAAAGCCCTACAGAGAGTAAGTGTAGAGCTCGGACTCCGGGCACCTGCCTCTTTGCCTCTCTTCCCCTGATCACCAGAGAGCAGCCCCCAGAACTTGAGGACAGGTCTCCATTCACTCGTTCCTTTCCAGCCCAGCCTGGGACCGAATTTGGTGTCAGCAATATAGCTAATCTTAATGTGTCATCATTTTTGTTGTTGTTCAGCCAACTCCCTTCTGCTAGTGCATTTCAGTGAGGATGCCCCACTTCTATGCAAGTGTGAGCATGCGAGCACCTGTGGGGTGATCTGGGAGGACCCAGCCCTCCTTTTCCATTTGCTAGCATTTAGGTCAAAAGTAGGCAGGGTCTTGGATGGTTCATGATCTGAGTCTTATCCAACAGGCTTGACTGCCAAGACCAGGCCCACAAAGGGTGACCTCCTGAGACCAGAGAACTTGAATTCTAAAAGTGGCTGAGACTTTGATTGTACCCCATTTGTCCCTACTTAGGCTTTTTGTTTTGGTTTGGTTTGTTTGTTTTAATCCTGAGAGGAGGAAAAAAACAGGTCAAACAAAAAATCCTCTGATTAGCATGTAGAACCAGCGGTGACCCTAATAGGTCTGTCTTCTCCAACCTTTCCAACTCTGGACCTCTCCACCTCAGCTTCCCACTGTTAGACCCGCTTGGTACTAACTAGGATGCTGTGTGGGCTGGGATGAAGGGCCCTGACCTGGCCACACAAGCTTTCCTGTGCCTCAGGTGAGAGACCTGACCCTTCTGACTCCTAGTTTCCTCTGTGAAACACACACTAGGGCTCTTTAGAAATTAATTGTCAACAGATGTGAAGAACCTGTGGTACCCACAAATACAAGCTCCTTTTCTTCATTCCTGGATAACATTAGTGCATTTTTTTCCAGTCAAAAGCATTTGCATTATAATGGGGGGAGGCAGGTTCTATAATAATAATTTTTAAAAGATGAATCTCTAACAGTGAATTTGGGGCCTTAGAAATAAACCCAAGAAAAGACTAGGCAATGTCGTCATAGTAGGCAAGGGGCACTTGATGACAACACAGGTTTGAGAGGCTAAAGGGACAAAGAGGTGGAGGACTAAGTGAACAAAGTCACAGGAAAACTAGGTGGGATTTTAATAGCTCACTGTCTTTCTTCTTGTGTAGAAAGGGCCCTGGTTGTTATGCAGCATTTCTGTGGTTGCATCTATTGAACTCCTACTGTGTCCGTCCCCAAACCATTGCCAATGTTGTTCTTTCCCCTTTGTCTTCCTCTCCAAATCCTACCCCACCCCTTTGTCTCCTTCAATCCTATTCTCCCTCAGTCCTTCCAACCATACCCCACCACAGGACCTCAGCTGCCCATGGCTGCCTTGTCTGCAAATGTCATGAGAAAGGGGCTGTGACAGGGCCTGAAGAACAACCACGTTAGCATGAGGCCCCTCCCTCCCACCACCACCACCACCTGAGAGAGATGGGCAGAGACAGATAAAAGTTAATTTCACATGCTCTTCACCTTCCCTCTAAAGGCATTTCCAGAGAATTTCTCTGCTGACAAAAGAATGAGTTAGGAAGATTCATAAGTTTCTTTACAAATCTCCTGAGTTAAGGAGAATATGTCCAGGAAGCTACTTCTCTAACCTAAACCTCAATGGCAGGCAACTTTTATGGAGAGACCAGGCTATCTTCTAGTCTTCTCCTATGTCCTTCAGCCACGTGCATGGTTCTCTCTTTAAAATACAGCAGGGAGGAACTTAGTTTCGCACCGGGGAAACTCAAGTCCATAAAATGTGGCTTCTGGCTCTTAAAATCGATGCCAGTCCATGTCAGAAGAACTGCCACTGGCATGTGGAGCAGTTTTCAAAATGTGTTCTGTGGCCGTGGGCCTCTGTGCCAGTCTTTGCCACTCTGACATTGAAGTCAATGGCACCAACTAGCCCGTCATACAGCTCCAAGACTGGACAGGAGGCATTTGTGTACAGCCCACAGAACATCAAAACCCTAATGCGCCCTTAGCAAGGATCGATTACAATCTCCTTATTGGGGACCATCTAGCTAGACTGGCCCACCTTTGTGAATGTGCAGGGCATGCCCTACACTAGGAAAATGTCCTTCACTGAGAAAGGTGCTGGACTATGTGCGCAGTCAAGTTCAAGCTCTCTTCGTGGCCTTTAAGGCTGTCCATCTTGCCTGACTTTTGACACTTCCTGCCTCACACTTTGTGCTCCAACAATACTTAACCACTCATTGGTCCCCACAATGCCTCAGTGCCTTTGTACGTGCTGCCCTGATTGGAATGTCCCGTTTCCCCTTCCATCTATGTATACCGGGGCAACTTCTACCTACCAGTTGTGATTCAGCTCAACTATCACTGCCATTATAAACTTAAATATGGTCATAATTATGAATGTGGTGGCCTCCCAAACCAAGCAGCCCTAAGGTCAAATCTCTGTTCATTTCTAAGTCACATTACCACCCTAAACCTCAGCTTCCTCATCTATAATTTGGGGGTAATACCACCAAACTTTCAGTTGTCAGAGGAAGATGTAAAGCGCTCAGTAGAGTAGCTGGCACCTAGTGAGCACTCAAATTCAGTAGCCATGCTCATTGTTTCCTGATTTCTCCACTCTGCCTTCCCATCCTAGCCTGGGATAGTGCCTTTATCATTATCCTTTTAATCTACTCCATTAAAGAGTAATTTACATACAATATATGTAAATTTTCAATGCATGGTTGGACAAATGTAGACACCTATACCCGCCTATGCATAGGGAACACTCTGTTACTCCTAAAGATTTCCTTGGGCCGATTCTCAATTAATTCTCTAGCCCCTATCTCTGGGCTCAGGCAACCACTGATCTCTTTCTAATGCAGAGTATTATAATGCCTTTCATAGAGCTTCATCTAAATGGAGTCATACAGTATATATTCCTTTGTGCTTCATTCACTCAACATAATGGGTTGAGATCCTTTGCGTACCACAATAGCTGGTTCCTTATTGCTAAGCTTCTACCTTGTATTATAATTTTTATCTCATTCCTGCACTAGACTGTGAGGCTCTCAAAGATTCTATCTTTTTTTTCCTTTCGTTCCCAAATCAGCACTCAGTAAATGTTAGAGGGAAGAGGGAGAAAGGAAGAGAGGGAGTTGCAAAAAGGATCAGCTAAGCTCTTGGCTGCAGCCTTGCATCTAGTTCACCCCTGGAGGCAGTATTCACATCCCCAGCACAACCCCATGCACAGACACTTACAGCAGCCAGTCCACGGCCACCAGCAGGCTGATGTCCTCTGTCGGCAGGCCCACAGCTGTCAGAATGAGGAGCATGGTGACCAGCCCAGCACTGGGGATACTGGCTGCACCGACACTTGCCAGTGTGGCCGTGAGGCTGTGAGAAAAGAAAAGGTCAGGTCACGAGAAGACAAAATGGCCTTGGCAAAATCAACTCTGGCAATTTTAAGCTTGCATGTTCCTAGCAATCATAAATTCCCCTTTCTTCCCAAGAAATAGAAAAATCTAGAGTTCCAAGACCCAGGAATTAGGGTCTATTTGGATTCTGTTTAACTGCAATGGAAACTTATATATTCATGGACTGGAGCCTTATCCCCATCGTGATATTCAAGTAGCCTAGTCTATCACAGGCTAAAATGAAATAAGCGTGGCTCTAAAATCAGGTAAGGAAATATTAAAGAAGAAAAACAAGTCACTTTAATGCTCCCACAGGAATACCACTGCATTCTGTTTATACCTTTATGTCTCTTTGAGCACCAGAGACTTCTGGACTACGTGGCAAGAATCTGAGAAGACCATTGCCAATGTTAACATGAGAACTCAGAATAGCAAATATCCAGACCCAGTGGACATCGGGGGAACAAATCAACAGATTCCAAATGACATTGGGCTTCAGATGCCTGGACAGTTCATCATGGACTGGAAAATCCATCATTCAGACAGAGGGTGCCAACAAATGATAATGAAATAACAGAAGGTTTCTTTTTGAGGCATCTTGTTATTTGCTTTCCAAGCAATGCCAAGGGCACACCCAGCACCATTTTGAAGTTATCTCTGGAAGAGGGGTTAATCTAGGGTTCATGCTCCCTGTGGAAACACCAGGGGCCTTTGTGGTCCAGCAAAGGGCAGTGACTTTGTCTCCTCCTTTCTAGATGCCATTTATAAAAGCTGTCATTTCTAAATGGAAGGATGCTTCTGAAAATACAGATTCCCAACTTGCTTTTGTGGGTGCTGGAAAGAAAGGGGGGCTGATTCCTTCGCAGTAATAAAATTCTAGAGTTTCTAGAGGGACTCCGCCAGGCTCCTAAACTGGGGTAACCAAGTCTAGACCATGAGTGTAACCAAGCACAGCATCCTGGGGTCTTCCAGTTGGGAGGGACCTGAATTTATCTAATCTCACCATGAGGAAAGGAAAGCCCTGGTACATTTTGTGGTTAGCCTTATCTTTCCATATTGTCCTCCTTCCACACTTAGGCCTGTTAAGACACCTTCCCTTGGAGGGATCTACAAGACTCATCTCTGCTCTTCCCTGCCCCACCAATACGGTATTGGTGTCAGGGTTTAGAGAACTCCATTTTCCCTGGATCCATCTGGGTCATGGGAAGAAGCAATGTGCTGTGATCATCATTGAAGGTTCTGGAGTTGAATGACCTGGGTTCAAATCTCAGCTCTGCCACTTATTCACCACATGACTTTAGACAACTTAAACTCTTTGTGTTTTGATTTCCTTATCTGTGAAAAGGAGATAATAATGGGGTCTCACGCATGGGGTCCTCAGGAGCTAATAAATAAAAAACACTTAGAAGATACCATTGTAACCCCAATAAATGTCCAATATTATTCTTATTGAAAAATCTTCACAGGGTGAGGCTGCTTTGCAATGAAAACTTCCCTTAAACCCCAAGAGCTGGAAGGTGGGAATTCTCAGCCACTTCCCTGACATGGATAAAGCACCAGGGAAGGGGAACTTCCCAAGTTCCAACGACCTTGGCCTCAGCCGTTTACTTTACAACCCCAGCTGCTTCTGTTATGAGTCACTCTTACACATGCCTTTGCACTATGGCCACATTGTCTGGTTACCGCTTGGTTGTGTGTGACAAATTCTACAAAGAGAATGCTTCCTGGCAGCTGGTCCCCTCAGTTCCTCCACCCCAATCATGTCCTTATGGGCTGAGTGTCCATGCAATTCTAAGTCCTGCAGAAGCTCTCTGAGCAGTGATCTCCCCTCCATTCCTTCGTCCCTTTTCCTGTCCTTCCCCTCCCTGGCTCACGTCTCTAGGGCTGGTTCTTGGATGCTGTGCAAGGTACTGCACACACATTAGCAGAACCTCAAGATAGCTCTGCAAGGTTCATAGGCTAGTACTTGCTTTCCATGAGGAAATCATGGATCGATGGGTGGAGAAACGTAGGGTCCCACAGCTCAAACGTAGTCTGTTGGGATTTGAACACTTGCCTGCCTGATTCCAATGCCGTGCTGTTCCTGTTGTCCCTTGATTCTTCCCCACATTAAAAACTCTGAATTAATGAATCCCAACCACTTGGTCACTGGTCCATTCTCCCATCTCTATGTTCTCATTTAATGGTGTGAACTTGATGGGCAGCGTGGTTGTCTTCAAGGCCAAGAACTCAGGGGCCAGAAATCATCTTTGCTTGGCTCCAAAAGAAGGGGCTTCCCTAAGGCACCCTTTTCATCTCTGAGTTTTAAAGCAAGGGAGGTGGCAGTCTCACATGCAGTTAGGACGTGATTTAAAAGGCCTGATACTCTGACCTGAAGCATGTCTTCCCTCACTATGTCACTGTCATATTTTTCTTTCATGTTCTGGGAGTATTATATTTCATTTAGTATCAAGAACAGTAATAATTCCGGTAGCTAACATTTATTGACAGGTGACTATGTGTATAGTCAACCTCCCTAGACTATGTGATGATTGTCCCCATTATACAGATGAGGAAACTGAGGCCCCTCTATAGTGCTGCTATGAACTGAGTTATATCTCCCCAAAATACATTTGTTGAAGCCCCATTCTCCAACGTGATGGGCTTTGGGGAGGTAATTAGGTCATGAGGGTGGAGCCCTCGTGATGAAATTAGTGCCCTTATAAGAGGAAAATTAAGAGGTCAGCTATTTCTGTCCACACATGAAGGACAGACCATGTCAGCAAAAACAGTGAGAAGAAGGTCATATGCAAGCCAGGAAGAGGGCATTCATCAGGAGCTGAATTTGCCAACAACTTGATCTTGGACTTCCAGACCAAAGAACTATGAGAAATAAATTCTATTGTTTAGCCGTTTAGTCTATGGTATCTTATTATAGCCGCCTGAGCTGACAGGGTGGTTGTGAGAATTGGGTAAATTAATATAGGCAAGTAGGTGTGATCTTTAAGGTTATGGAGAAGCCATGTGTTTTTAATGACCTCTTGGAAAAGTATTCTTTCTAAATTTTTAAAATGATACATATGGTAAAAATAGCTTTATTGAAAACAAAACTACTTGCTATTTATTTGTAATTAAATGTTTTATGTTGATTGAGGAATCTCTTCCTTGCAGTATTTCATCATTTCATCCATCACCACCTGGAATGCTGAAGGGAGCATGTTTTAATGAAAGACAAACTGGATCCAGAGTCAGATAACGTTGGCCCCAGACACAGCCCTGCTAGCTCATTACTAATGACGTAGCCTTGGACAAACGTCCAAGCCCCTCAAAGCCTGCACTTCCTCATCTATTAAACGAGCATAGGGAATAACTGCCTTGCGACATCACAGGGTTGTTAAAATTCAAATAATATCAAGTTTCCAAAGCAATCTCATATGCCCAACACAAGCAGAAGGCATTGGTATGAGCCTGCTTCTCCCCTGCCACAGTCTTTTCCCTCTGAGACAGCCAATCATTCCTCTCCTCTGTTACTTCCTTCATCATTCTCCTGCCAGGAGAACTGAAATTCAAGTGGCCCCTATCAAACCGAGTTAGTGTGGAAGGGGGCAAGGTAAGAAGGTTGTTTCAGAGCTTCACCCCACCCATCTCACTCACCTCACGGTCACAATCTGGCCTCCGTCCAGGACAACACCATTCATCTGGGCAATAAAGATGGCAGCCACTGCTTCGTACAGGGCTGTACCGTCCATGTTAATGGTTGCTCCAACCGGGAGGACGAATCTGGTCACACGCTTATCAATCCCCAGGTTGTCTTCCAGGCAACGGAAGGTGACAGGCAAAGTTCCAGCACTGAGGGGCAGAGAGAGAGAAGGAGAGGGAAAGGGAGGAAGAGGGAGAGGGAAGAGTTAGGTCCACTGTAGAGAAGCAGAACAAAGAAACTGGAATGCCACCACCACGTTTTTGTTCTTTTGTTTCAGTTGAGCAATGTGACATGCAAAAAAGCAGTGTCTGGAGCCAAATTAAAAACGAGTAATTTGGAGGCTCAAATTCACTCTGATTAACATGCTAATAGGCAGCAAACTATTTTCATTGGTTCAAGTTTTTGAGATCTACTCAGAGCTACAAGTTCTCTTTTTCCTTTGGTCACTATTTCCATCTTGGATTAATATTGAAGCCCACATTAATTGAAATGGAAGGGGGGTAAGGTCAGAAAAGAATCAGCTGTCAACTGTGAAATGGAATGAGGAATTATTGAATGACCCATAATTTCATGTTAGAGGCACTGATTCCAAGAAGATGACTATGTGGGTTGCGTCCAGCCCCTGGGAACTGCCCTGAGCTGTGCCTGCTAATTTTGCAAAGGCTGGACAAGCACATTCAGCACCATTCAGCTTGAACCCAAGCTCCTAATAATTCACTGGGGACCCTCACAGGCATTCCAACTCCCTGATAAATGGCCAACTCTACAGTCTCTCCAACGACATAGGGCAGAAAGGCATGTACTTTGTAGCTCATCAAAGACCCACTATGGAGTGACTTCACCCCCACTCCTCCCAGGCTTCATGGGGATTCATGACCACATTACCCAGCTCTAAGGTCAGAATGCCTGACAGGGTCATGCACCTTCTAAAACAAGAGACCTATAGGATAAGGTTTACTGAGGGCCAGGATATTATTTCCATGTGAGCAGAGGTGCCTGGGAGGGTAGGAGGACATGAAAAGCAATGCAGAATACTCAGAGTGCCACTGGAGTGCTTTGTGGTCTATTCTATCATGCTTTTTTTTAAAAAAAAAATGTTTTTATTGATTTCAGAGAGGAAGGAAGAGGGATAGAGAGATAGGAACATCAATGATGAGAGAGAATCATTGATTGGCTGCCTCCTGCATGCCCCACACCCCCGGGCATGTGCCCTGACATGGAATTGAACCATGACCTCATGGTCCTTAAGTTGATGCTCAGCCATTGAGCTATGTTGACAGAGCCTGTTCTCTTGTTTTTTTTCTCTCCTGCACTTATATCTTTAGTCATAGTTCCTCCTTTTACTATTTAGAATTAGGGCTCCAGCCAAGCTGCACAGTCACCTGCTGAGGTCTCAGTTTCTCGGAGAGTGGGAGAGGACCGTCACCTTCAGAGAACCGACCTGAAATGCAGGTTCCAGGGCCCGTTCCGAACCAAGGAAGTGGAAGCTGTAAAACTCAGGTCACCTAAACCTGCATCTTATCAAACCACTGACTCACAAGCTACCAATACCAACCTAGAGAAGCCAGAGTCATCTGACTGGAACGTTCTTTGTGAGTTCAGGTTAGGGGTCTGTCTTGGGCCCCCTCCTTGGTCTTAGGTAGGGAGAAGAAATACACCCAGGGAGAGAAGTTAGAATCTGGCTTCATTCACAGGTGGGGATGCCATGGTACCTGGCTTGCTGTCCCCACTGCTTTCATGAGAAGTTAGCGTCCCTTTCTCATCTGCACCTTCCCCACTCCACCCTTTCTGGGACCCCTTCGAAAGGTTGCCAGGACACCACAACTGGCCTGAAATGGCTGCCCAGCCATGGCTGGCGGCCAGGATTATCAATGGTGTGACTCTAAGGACACTTTGGGGAGGACTGGAATACATTAATTTGTATTATTTCATCCATGTTCCCAAAATGTCATCCAAGGGGCCCTTAGATAATTAAACAGATTAGGGAAAATACTGATAAAGCATGAAGACACTCTCACTTTCTATATGGGACAGGCTCTGTGCCTTAACAATCCACATATACCCAACCAAGTCAAACTGATTCCTGAGCATTTTAACTCTTTCCTGTCCTTCCACATCCAGACATTATTTTTTGGGCTCCTGCCTCAATGGCTGATGACAGTCTTCACATGTTGCCAATAATAACTATCAGATACTTGAGAGTTTTTTCCCCAGGTTAGTTTTAACAGCGTGCACTGGAGTTGGAGGGAGGCAGAGAGGTGTGTCCCAGGCCATTCCCTCTCCTTCCGCCTCCCTGACACTGGCCTCTGTGCCCATTGAGAAAAGCAAGTCAGCCCCTTCCACATGCCCATTCAGTCCAAGGTCCCAGGGGTGAAAGGATATTTAGCTGGCTGTCCTGCGGCTCTGTATTTTCCCCTCTGGCCATGATGGCAAAGAGACTTCTTAGTAGGTGACTCCTGTCACGTTGACTTAAAAAGTTTTTTTCTTAAAAAAAAAATTTCCACATCCACATTTTAACTGAAGATTAAAACCACACTAGTTTCTTTTTCTTTTTTCAAATGAAATACAGGATAAGGAGGAAAAAAGGGTCTCACATTTGTGTGGCTTTGGTCAAATAACCATAGCACTTGTCTGATTTAAAGACAAACACTCCTTTAAGATTTAGCTTGTCTTGTAAAGGTACTGGGTTACATGTCTAGTTATTCAAAGAAAGGATAATAGTAATATTTTTGAAACAGTCTAAAGATCAAAACCATAAATGTATTGGAACAAAATATAAAGCAATGTTTTATAATCTTTTGTGGAAATGTTCCTAAGCAAAACTGAAATTCTAAATACTAAAGCAAAATACTGACCGCTCCAACGACACACAAACTAAAAACTTCTATTGGTAGAAAGTATTGTAAAATTTAAAGATAAATGTAAAGTAGAGGGAGACCTTATTTGTCACATTTGACATGGGTTAATATTCTGACACATGAAGAGAGCTGAAAACCAATCAGAAAAGGATGACTACCCCAACGGGAAATTAAGATCACAAACAATTCACAGCGTGGGGGAGCGGAGGGCGGGATGGTCAATGAGAACACAGAGAGATGCTTCCTCTCACTTGTAATCAAAGAAATGCAAGTCCAATGAGATCACTTTTCACAATAAGACTGGAAAGTATTGAAGTAACTGATATCCGCCGGTGTGGGTGAGTAGGCGGTGAAAGGCATCTTCTCACACCCATGTAGTGGGACTTCAACTAACACACTTTCCTGACTAGCAATCTGGCGATATGTTTTAAGCCACCAACGTGCTGACCATTGCACTCAGAAATCCCACTATCCTAAGAGGGTCATCGGACAGCCTTGCAGAGATGTAGTTACAAGGATGCTTGACACCGTCCAGCTTAATAGACACGCCTTCAATGTACATCAAGGGTGCAATGGGGGTGGTAGTGTGGTACATACAGGGTACTGTTATGCAGTTTTTTACATAGTGGAGAGATCTATATTATAGGATAGGTATAATTTTTATGATGTGTTGACCAGTGAAAAATAGCAGTCTACATATCTATGTATAGTAAGAACCGGAAAGCTATGTAACTGTAAAGATTAACTAAAAGGTTACCTACCACCAATGACCACTGGGTGGTGGGATCACTGGTGATTGTTAGACAGATAGGAGCAGAGCAAGGACGATGCTCCAGGGACAAAAACTCACCAGGGCAGAAAGCCCTGGATGCCTACCAAAAGGCAAAACTGGGAAAACAAGAACCTTGCCTCCAGAGTAACCTGTGCTCCCTGAGCATATCACTGGTCAGGCAGTTTAGGCGCCTTGACCTTTTCCTCCCTAAAGATAACATCTAGGCCTCAGTTGTATTTCAGCTCCAGGCCCAGAAAAGTAGCAAAACTAGACAGGTGACACTGTGGCTGCCTCAGGACCAGCCACACTGACTTATGATCCCCTGCCCTGACACAGACCAACCAGTGGAGACCTGGACCCTGAAAGACCACACCTGGAAAGCTGATGAATCTTCTATTGAGACACTCCCCTGATACCTCCCCTAAGATTCCCACCTGCAAGAAAGAGATAAATACACTCAGGACAAAGGACCCAGCTTGCGCTCTCCCTCCAAGGAGCATGCCCATGCCATTCCTTCCTCCCTTCTCCTTCCCCCACAGGCATGTATCCCCTAACCTCTAAGGGACCCCATAAGACTTGCAACCAGGGGTGCATTGGGCAGCAATAGCTTGTCCTGGGTTAACCCCTTGAGCCTGTCTCCAAGGCCCCCTTTTCTCTGACTTCTCAGGAGCTAAAGCAGTCCAGTCCAGACTCTGCTGTTACTTCTTCTATGCCCTTCCTTGTTTCACTGTCCCAAGTATATTTTTGCTGCGGTCATGACCCCAATACCCTTTGGCTCAGTGCTGTGTAGCCCTTCCCTTTGGACAGCCTCATTCCTCTATCCCCTTTTCCTTAAATAAATTTAATTTTTCTTTATTTACCATCTGAGATGGTTATTTAGACTGCCTGTGCACTACCACTTTAACCTTTCAGTGATATTCATTGTCTTCCTCAAAAACTTATTCACTCTCTGAACTTTTCACAAGGAGCACATACCATGCTCATAACCAGAAAGCAAAAATAAAACTCAACATAATTGTTTTTATGTTTGGAGGAGGAAAAAAGAGATTTACTTTTTCTCCAAAGACAGAGGATCTTTATGGATAGAGATACACAGCCATAGGAAATGTATAGGCCCCCAAAAAGAAAAAGGAAATTTTGAAGTGTTTCCTTTCACCTTAGAAAATGATGTAGAATCTAGAGCCCACGATTGCGTAGATTTCAGATTTTCCTGAAACCCCACATTCTCCTAGTCCTGAATCCTCATTGATTTGCAACATGGAAATATACTTTGGCTTCCCAGACAGTCACCACGATGTGCCTGTTAGGTCACTTAAGGAAAACCTGGCTGCCTGCTCAGTTGCCCTGTGTCACGGAGCGGCCACCTCACTGGCAGTGCGGGGTCATGGGCTCTGCAACAAGGGCCTGCCGACGTGGCTGCAGAGATAATGCTGAGCCTCCCTGCCACCTGCTTCATGACCTCAGTCTTAGCTTGTGACCCCAGGAAATGCAAACAACGACTGCAGACTGGAAGAATAAATTACCAGGCATTTCTTATGTATCTGTGCTTGCTTGTTTGTTTTGGTTAAATTCAGTCCAAGATGATATAAAAAAATTGTTTTCTCTGAGTATCTCTGGGTCCTCATTGGCTTCTGAGGTGGTTGAACTAGGTCGTGAAGGAGCATGTCGAGTCAATGTCAAGCCTGATTTTCTCAAAATCAATGCGGCAGAAAGGTCAAAGACTGGGCTGATTTCTGGTTTGTTTGAAAACTCTCACCCAGCATACCATTTATCCTCTAAAAGCTCATTCTCCTATTTTTGAAAAAATTACTCCAATAGACTGTATTTTGTGATAGGATTTTTTTTTTCAAATCACAGGTGGCAGAATTTCTTAAATAGAACAACACCCTGTTATACCCTTTTGAAGAACATTTAAAATAACTAAATGCTACATGTGGCAAGTTAGGCATTATAGATTAACTAGAGGCCCGATGCACGAATTTGTGCATGGTTGGGGTCCCTCAGCCTGGCTGGTGATTGAGGCCGATGGGGGCCGCCGGCCAGCTGAGGGGGGGGGAGGGGCCATGGGAGGTTGGCTGTGGGAGCGCACTGACCACCAGGGGGCAGCTCCTGCATTGGGCATCTGCCCCCTGGTGGTCAGTGCATCATCATAGCGACCGGTCAACCGGTTGTAATGGTCACTTAGGCTTTTATACATATAGAAAGCATGCATTCATCTGGTAAATTTCATGTGAAGTCATGTTTCCAACACAGTTTGCCTAGCAGCAAAAATGTTCATCAGAAAGCTCAGAAGTTCCTAGTAGGAGTCCAGAATACAAAGTGTTGACCTTTTTCAAAAAATATCTTAGTAAGATGTGAAAAGTGTTCTCACTGAACTTTGTGTTGGGAAGGATTTTGAAAACGAGGAAGTGGCAAAGAAGATAAAACAGTGAGCAGAGAGAAAGAAAAAGTGATTTCTGGGTTCTCTACCTGGAAGCAGTGCCCAGGGCAGTGATCCAAGCTTGGAAAATGCCAGCAAAAAAGGTGAAAGGGTTTTTCCTGGTCACTAGAAAATAAATCAAGGGGAGAAAGATGCCCCCATGGATGATAAGGCCCACAATCACCGTGACCATGTACATCCCCAGTTGCCGAGCAACCACTTCTAAGTCCTTGATAGCAATGATCTTCCCACAGATTAAGCAGGCAATACCCAGTGGGGAGTACCTGAAAAACATAAAAGGAAAAGAAAACAATGATGAAATCATTATGGGATTCAGAATTTACATCTGGGCCTTCCTATGTTGCTGCACCCTGATGTAAACTTTGCATATCATCAGAGTTTTGCTGAAAAAGGGGCTGGGCCATGAGACTCAGTAGATGCCACATGTTACTTCAGACTAACTGCATCATCTGAAATCTGGCCCATGGATTTGGTGGCTCCTGCTGATAAAAAATCCAAAAGCAAGCGTTGTTACTCAGGCAATTTTTTACGAATAGCTGTGACAAGCTTTACCATCTCTTAGGGAAGCACCCATCTTAACATTGAGAGACCACAGGTTACATCTTTGTGAGTCTTGTTTGAGTTGTCTTTCCACAGCTCCTGCCTTGAAACTTGGGAACAAATTTTGAGTTTCTCAGAAAGCTCATTAGAGTTTTGACAAATTATGAACTGGTGTTTGTAAATTTGCTTTGTTTTCACCTGGGAAGATAGGAAATCTATTTAAGAGGGAGAAAGAGAGAGGGGGAAACACAGAACAAGAAAATCATCTGTGTCAACAATACCTTGAGAGAAATGTGGTTTATCACTTCTAAGTCTGAAAGTATTCCTTTCCATACTAACTCTAGCAATAACACTGGCTCTCTAACAGAGCCCTCTACACACATCACCTCATTTAATTCTTACCATAATCCTAAAATATAGGTATCATTATCTCTATTTGGCAAATGAGGAAATTGAGGCTGGACAAAGTTAGATAACCAGCCCAAGACCATGAAAGTAGAAAGAGGAGAACAATCTCAGATCTGTAAACCTGCAGGACTAGGGTTTTTCCCCCCTTACCAAGCCAAACCACTTCCCTTTAATGAGCAACCGTAGCTCTTTGTAGATAAGCAGACGATTCACTCTGTACCAATGTATCCTATATAAGCTCATTTTAACATCTTTATTATTATTATTATTTTATAGAGCACTTGGGAGCAATTTATTGCTGTCCTCACTCTTCAGTAAGCTAATCATGTTCTCTCGCATTTCAAGTGTATTTGTCACATGTTTGGCGACATCCCTTTTTTCTCGCCCAGTTTGGGGCCGTTGGAGCTTCAACTCGCTCAGGCTGCAACACTGTCTGACAGAAATGAAAATGTTTGTGGGAACGATGCGATCTTATTAAGAATTATGAGAGCAAGTCTCTGAGGAAAATGAAATCCTGGGATGGGGCTCCCAACCGGAGTAAGGGAGCCAAAAAGGGAGAGAGCACCTATGCCAGATTCGGGAGGTTGGTGTGTTTTTTGTTTTGTTTTTGTTTGTTTTTGTAACTGTGCCTGGAGCAAGCCCTTCCCAGGCTAAAGGGAAGCTGTGAGGAGTAGAAGAGAGTCCTATACCCAATTACATAAAACATGGAGCTCATCCAGCCACTTACCAGCTGCATGACCTTGCTTAGTGACTCATTCCCATTTTACAGATGTGCCAGTCGAGGCTTAGAGAGACCCCTCCAACCTCCAGGGGTTGCTGGGAGGATTACATTGTGAACATGCACACGTAGGCACTGTCAACCACCTTCCCCCATCCCTGCCAGCACCATTACTTCTCTGACGCCTGACACAGGAATCCTTATATGTTCTGTTTCCCTAAATACACCTGTGTCCTCTCCTCACCCATGCTTACTGAGTCAAGTCTGAGTTACTGAGGCTTTCTAAAACATCTCACAGGCTACTGTCAACCAAGTGTGGATGTTTTTATAAGCAAAATATTTTCTCAAGAGGAACCTTCTCCTGAAAGAGGCAAGTTGTAACTGAATGAATTCGTTAGGACATTAGCATAGCAACTGCCCTCCTCCCTGAGGAGCTGCTGCTGGTAACCGCACTTCTCCTTTCCCTGGGGTGGAGGTTGACCATGTGTGAGGGCTGCTTCCGCAGGCATCAGGAGGTCATGGCTTTAAACCCCTGGCTTTCCCGCCATTTTACATGCTGCTGCCGTGCCTGTGGTCACAACAGCTCATAGATCAGTGGGGAATCTCGGGGGCCAGCTCCTTGTTCCCTGAGATTTTAAATAACTGAGCAAAATGTACCTTCCCGTAAAGCCAGCAAGCATTTATCTTCATAAGCCAAGAGATTAATTCTTTCCAAAGCACCCATCACCTTTTAAAGATGTCTAACACACACATAAGCTGTTTGGGGTGCCATCCAATTTTCCCGCTCTTTGGGGACAATTTGTAGACTGGAAAGAAAATGTTTTCAAGGCTCTTTGCCAAGCAAGACCAGCTACAGAGTTCCCTGGAGAACACACGTGAACCAGAGCCAGATGGATTAGAGAGGTAACAGGTTGCCTCAGAGCACTCAGCTCTCTGGGAGAAACAGGAGTTCCCACAATAAATGGGGTGTATTCAAAGGCCAGAAGGTAGAGTGTTAGGGGAGATAAATATGGCAAGCAGGGCTCTAGCTGACCCAACACCTTGAACTCTGGAACTAGAATGAGCATTAATTAGGACAAGGAAAGAGTCTTTGTTTTATGACATATTTTAGGGCCATTACTTTCCTGCACCCATTTTTAAAACATGTAGCTGAAGCCTCCACTCAGAAGCTGAAGCTTTTCAGTTCTTGGGTTTCCATCTTAATGAATTATCTCACTGAAAACGACCCGGCATGGAAAAGAAGGGCAAATGCCCAGGGTTCAAGGTCACCACTGGAAGCTTCTGAGCCGAAGCAAACAATCAAAGCCATAAACCAACGTGCATAAAGAAGCTGAGGGCTCCAGCGAGAGTTCTGAAGCCAAGTGATGCCCAGTAATTGGTGGACCAGTTTTTAAATGAGAAGGAAATGACTACAGAGCTCACAGCCCTTAGAGTGGCTGTATCTTCAGCTCTGGGCGCTGTTTTCAAAGTCATCAATTCATCCAGGACTGGCCTGTCGAGTCTCTTCCTTACTGCTTCGTCATCCATTCTTTCCTCTGCGCACTTTGTCCCTCAGTCCTTGCCATCCTAAGGTTCCCACCCAGATGCCTCTCTTAGGGCCTGCTCTCTAGTCCACAAACTCATTCACAGTACTTCACATACCCAGAGCTCAGTCAGTGTCTCTGTGCCTTCACAGACACCTGCTTCAGAATCACCTGGCATACCTGGTAACAAAATGGATTCCCCAAGCCCATCACATACCTACTGAGTTAGAATTTCCTGGAGCTGGCCTTGGGACATTAACATTTTAAACAAGTTCCCAAGGTAATTCTGACATGCTTGGAAACCAGTGTTTGAAGGAATAAAATCTAATCTGCAACCGAAGTAATGCAGATATTGCTTGGTTAGCCTTTGGAAACCATTTACTAAGCTTCAGTTTATTCAAAGGCCTGTTTGGTCTTAACCCACTAAATTCACTCAGGACTTTTGAGCACAGGACAGATGGTAGGCCAGACACTTGGAGTGGAGGTAAGTGGAGTTAAATCTTTAGGAGTTTTGGTTTCAGTGAACACAAAAATGTCTCAGTCTTGCCATAAAGCCACTCTGATTCTGTCCCACACATTTCCAACAGCAATGCCAGCCTGCCAGTTTGGAATGGATTTCAAGAGAATGCAGAGTTGGAGGAGTAGGTCAATAAAGAGTTAAAGATACATTCCAGTTACTCAGAGGCACTGTCTGTGCTCAGGCTCAGGAAGGAACACAAATCTCCAGTTTGCCCACTTCGGGAGAGGTCTATCCAAGGAGTGACTTTGGCTGAGAGTTACCATATGTGGGTTAGAACTTTCCATCAGAATGGAAAAGGCATTAGTTCATAGAGCCTCCAGGCTGCTAACCCTCTGGGGACCGCCTTTGGCAAATGCATAAAAGCTCAACTCATGATGATGGGGTGGCCGGTAGGGCCCTGTGGGCTGCCCACCTCTCCAGCTTCACCACCTTCCACCACCACCCTCCTTACCAACCACATTCCAACTACTCCAGACCTTCCTTTTGACTCTCTTCCTTTTGTTCCCCCTGGAAAATTCTCTTGATTCTTATAGAGCTGCCTCTCTCTCAGTCTTCAGGTCTTCACCAAAAGTGACTTTCCCAGACAGCCCTCCCTGACCCCACCTGTGAGAGTTCACTCCTTACTTCTATTTTCCCCATAACTCTCTATCCCGTTTCCCAGTCTACTGACTTTGTAGCAGTGATTACTATATGGATTTTTGTTTCCTTCCTTTTATTTTTTCCCCTCTCTCCTTTCAATAGAATGTAAGCTCCATGAGGGTAGGAATCTTTCTCTGTATTATTTAGCATTCTTTCAGAAATGCCCAAAATTCTTATTGGCATTGAAGAAATATTTGTGGAGTGAAAGAACAGATGGATGGATGGATGGTGGGTTAACTTAGAGGGATAATTGAAAAGGTGAGCAAAGATTTCACTTCTCACTTGATGTTTCTATCATGGTGAGATTATAAAAAGTTTCCATTTCTGTTTAAGTTTTTAAGATTTAAAAAATATTTTAAAGAACTTTGCAAAAAATGAGGATATGAAAATCACACCAAAATCAAGGGTCTCTCACTTTCTCTCTCTTTTCTGAGAATCAGAGATTTTTTGCAGGCTTCTTAAAGAATTCATAACAGAGAGAAACAAAAGTTATGGATGGAACTGATGGTAGTAATAAGAATCAAAATACAACAATAAAAATACTAGTGCATGTAAAGGGCTTAGACAGGTGCCAGCACGGAGGAAAAGTTCCACAACTATTGGTTGCAATTTCACTTAATTCTCACAGAAACTCTCTGATGTGGATTTTATAATCCATCATTTCACAGATCAGGAGGTGGGGGTTAGAGTGTGTTTAACTTGCCTGAAGTCACACAGCTGGTAGTACTAGTAGGAAGAGGACCCTGGATTCCATCCAGCTTGAAGTCAGACAGAAGCTGAGTTAGGTATGACTTCCTCGCAGCTCCTATCACTTCCAGGGGTCCTCAAACTACGCCCCGCGGGCCACATGCGGCCCGCCGAGGACATTTATCCAGCAGGATGCCACTGTCTGTCCTGCTTAGCAGCCCACTCGTCACGGGCCCACAGTGCGCATAGGAATTTGTTCATAGTTTTTTTTTAAAACTATAGTCCGGCCCTCCAACGATCTGAGGAACAGTGAACTGGCCCCCCGTTTAAAAAGTTTGAGGACCCCTGATTAGGCTGTGCAACACTGAGCAAGCCAACCTCTGTGCTTAGTTTTCTCATCTGGAAAATGGGGCTAATAAAGTACCTATTTTTCTTAGGTATTATTGTAAAAAGTAAATTAGTTAATGCATGTAAAGTACTTGGAATAGTAGTAAGACTAATTCAGGAATTTGGTGAGTCTTAGTATGGTTTAGTAATGATTATAGCTCAGCCGGCGTGGCTCAGTGGTTGAGTGTCGACCTATGAACCAGGAGGTCACGGTTCGATTCCAGGTAAGGGCACATGCCCGGGTTGTGGGCTAGATCCCCAGTTGGGGGTGTGCAGGAGGCAGCTGATCTATGATTCTGTCATCATGGATGTTTTAATTTCTCTCTTCCTCTCTGAAATAAATAAAAATGTATTTAAAAAATAATGGTTACAATAATAATTGTTATTATCTTCTCAGTAATAAATAGGTGCATTACAGTAATTGAAATAGTACAATTGCATATGGCAAGAAGTTAATTACTCTAAGCTATAATTTAATAATTATTAGAATAATCTACTCAATGTTAAATTTGCTATTATTACTGTTCTTACTAACACATAGAGAAGAATACACCAAGAACTCTATTTAAGCTTTGAGGGAGTCAGTTAAAGGGTGGTTGGCTCTTTTATTCAGAACCTTTTCATACTCTTTGTTATCAAATGCTGACAAGGCAGATTAAGAATGAAAGGAATGTGCAGAATTGGCATCTCATACCTTGTAACACCCTCCTGACTGCCTAGATGAGATAACTAACAGCTGTCACAAGTCATCCCGTAGATCTTATTCCTGACTCACAATTGCTCTATATCTCCTGGGATATGATGCTACATCTTCAGGAGTTCTGATTTCAGTGAATAGGAAACTTCTTGATCCACACCACCCTCTATCCCTGGGGAGAAGAAAGGCTGCATTTTATCCCATGACTCATCTGATTTCCTAGAAGATTCCGTTTCTTTCAAGGGCTCAGTGGAAATGACGTTGGTGCAGATGAAGGAAGGAGCTTTCATACAACACCCACATCATTGGCATCATAAGACAGAGATCTGAACTGCATTTTAAGGGCAAGGATGCTCACTCTGCCATAAGGTCTAGGAAACAAGAGTTCTATTCTGCTCGATATAACACCATTTATTAAACTCTTTGTGAGCTCATAATGGATTGAAAAGACTTTTTAAAATTTTTACAGCATCATATTGTGCGTGACTTTAAACCTTCACACGAAAGAAATATTCAGAGACCTAGTATTACCCGAAGAAGTGGCAGAACCAGTACAATAGACAACCACACAGTAAAACAATGATCTGAACAAGCCAGGTGTATTAAATGTGGTTCATGAAATCACAAAGAACATCTTCACGATCTCTGACTCTGGGGTCTTCAGCTAGCCCACTCAGTTCTGAAGTTTTCCTAAGAACTTAGTACTACAGGCACATCAGTGTGTTCCCTTTGGTGGAGATTAAAAAATCAAGAATAGATTTTTGCCTTTGTAAGGTGGGAGCAGGGACCAAGGAAAAGAAGAAAGAAGGTAAAATTTCATGGAACACCACAGAGAAGGGGAAGAGGACCAGAGGGAGGTTGGGGGCGAAGGTGGGTAGGACTGGGACATGAAGAGATGGGGAGTTCGTCACCCAGAATTCCTGTGGCCAATAGAACACAGATGTGGTTTTGTCTAATGTTTTGTTTTGTTTTGTTTTCTAGTCAGTCATACAGGACCATCATAAAGGTCTGAAACAAATGCATGTAAAAATCTGTCAGATAGGTTCCAGCAACAGAAGATGGCACGGCTTCCTTGGTGAAGGAGTGGACACTCATGATCTCCTGGGCTACCCCAAGACTTCGGAACACAGACCACAGACACACATGAAATGAAGGGGAGACGTTATTGCTTAGATGATTCAAATGAAAGCACCCCCACCCACTTTCCCATCGAGGATTTTTATAGCAATATGATGAACTCCAGCTCTCCCTAGCTATATAATCTTAGGCAAGTCCATTCACCCCAGTGACCCTCAGTTTATTTTTCTGTAAAATGGGAATAATAATTCATCTTTGCAAGGTTGTTGGGATTACATTTGATAGGTATAAGCACCTATCCTGGCTCTTGGATGATAAAAGAAAATCAATAAATGGTAGCTTTTATTATTACCATCATCATGATGTTAAAGAATCAAAATTTAGTGTGTTCAGGCCACAGTTTTTTTTCTCTTCTGTATAACTAGAGGGGGCCAGATTCCTAAGAGTACTTACAGTTCTAATATATCTTCTGTGATTTCACTTTTGCTTGCATGGTCTGAGAGCTGCCTCTTTTTTCTTCTATTTGTGTCATGAGTAACTAGGTCAAAGATGCACTGCTTTCAGACACCAGGATACTGGAGCAGTGGGTCATGCCAAATCCTGGTATCTTGGGCTTATTTTAATTTCCTGATACTGCTCAGCTTCAGTATTACTGATTGGTTTTTCCAGCTTATCTCTCTTTCTCTCTCTCTCGTATTTTCCTCTTCCAGGACAGGGATCAGCAAACGCTTTATGGAAAGGGCTAAATAGTAAATATTTCAGGTTTTGCAGGCTACACAGTCTTGGTCAGAGCTACTCAGCTCTGCCGTTTAGCACAATAGCAACCCTAGACAATATGCAAAGAAGCAGGGGTAGCTGTGTGTCCATAAAACCTTATTTATGGCACTGAATGTCAATTCATATAATGTCTGTGCATTGTAGAATATTATTACTCTTGATTTCCCCCCTCCCCCCAAGCAAGATAAATACATAAAACCCATTCTCAACTAGCAGGCCAGACAAAACAAATGGCAGATAGAATCTGGCCCATGGGCTAGTTTTTCCATCCCATTTTTTAGAAGAAACTCCAAAAAAAAAAAAAAAAAGATTTGCATCCCTTTCTCAAAATCCTTCCAGAGAGCTCTTTGCTTGGTCCACACCCAACCCACTCTTTCCTGCTGGGAGGGCTCTCATATTTTCTGGGGACCCCAAGACCTCCTCACCCCCATCCCCCCACCACAATGAAGGAAGAACAAGCCCACTCACCACATGATCATGATCACTAACTTCATTACAATCTCATTCAAAATGCTGAAGAATTCCACCATCAGCTTGGCTTGCTCGCCCATCTTCCCCATGGCGATGCCGAAAGCAATGAAAAACCCTATCAGACCTGTTGGGGGAATCACATTGCACAGAAGGACACAACATTATCAAGTCTGTGTTTCCTCTTGCTTGTTCTTTACCATCCCCGATGTATGGAGCCACATGCTCATGCCTGCTACCCACCCTGTGAATGAGGCATGAAAAGACACAAGCATTGGATGTCAAAAGCATTTGTCACACCTTGCCCCAATAATGATGGCTTTCCTCAACACTGTCCCTGAGCCAGTTGAACTATCCGCAGTGTTAGCTCCTTAAAGAGAATGAATTCATTTTCATTCCAAATTAAAAAGTACTCTCGACTTTCTCCTCCTCACTTATGGTGTAATGTGTAAGCAGATTTTATTAGCGCATAGATTAATGAAAAAAAGGTTTGTTGGGACTTGGGGATTAGCATGCAAACTTTGGAGCCAATACGAGAATAGCAGAGACCAATTAGGCAGTAAAGCCTCTGCCAGGGTTATGTCTATATTGGTTTGGTGTTATCCCAAATTAATGCATGGCTGGTATGTTTCACTCTAGGAAAATCCTAAACATAACATTATTTTTCTACAGCTACTGCCTAACGTAAGAAGGAAGAGGAATGTTGAGAAATCAAATGGAGAGCAAAGAGAAATCCAAAACGGCTGGGAAACCCCAACTGACCTAGTTTGTTGGGTTTAATCTGTTACTTATTAATTCATCATAATTTTTTTTTCATGGTCAAAATGATAAGTGCTTTTTAAAACTGTATTTTTTTCAGAATCTTAAAGACAGAATTTAGACTTTGTTACTTCCTAGCCCCTGAGCCCTTCTCCCTTCACTTGATATTTATCAGTTGACTTACATCTAAGTCCAGCCCCACTTCAGTTTCCAGGGTCCATCTTAACAGCCCCACCAGAGGATTTGAGGAGCTCCATCCCTGTCTCTTAATGTTAGCATCAAATTGCAGTAAGGCCTGGACCAACTCCTGCATTCAACCTTAGGTCTTACTTCTGTGTTTATTTTTGCCTCATTCCCTGTGCCTGAGTTTTTAGTGCTAGGAACCCACTCTATACTTTAGTTCCTTTAAGGCCTGGCTTTTCTCTCCTCACCACCGCCCGTCTGGCCAGGAGTCTCACTCAGATCGCCCTGGGATGGGGTACACAACATGGTTAACAAAAGTCCCCATGACTGCCTGGGGACTGTCTGGATTTCTGATTGCCAATCACCATGTGCCCCCCCGCCCCCCGCCCTGCTCCTGGCCCAGTATTGCTCCTCTTGGGGCTCCATTTCTGACAACTTGCAAGGACTATAAATCAATGTTGTTGTCCCCTTGGCTACAGGTTCTTACTGCCCATCTGCCTTTCCTCTCTGATCTGCAGAGGGCCAGCCTCTCTCCCCTCTCTCTTCCCCCTCTTCCCCACCCCTAACCTGTGCCAGTTTGGCAGGCCTAACTTCCAGTCCCTCCCTCTGATAGCCAGTTTCCTATGGTGTCCAGTTATACATAAAGTCTTGAGCTATATCAGGGAAATTGTAATATAATCTGATTCTCAGAGAGGAATTCTTTCTCTGAAACTCTGATTTCACCTTTTCCCTAGTCACCAAATCCACTTTCCACCCCACACCAAGCACATATCAAGCCAGATTCCTCAGCTGCCCTTCACTGGACCCTCTCCGTCTTCAGCACAAAGAATCCAGTACTTGCACTCGGGGTTGTTAATCCTCCACATTTAGTATTTCCCCTTTTCAGCTCTTGGCCAAGAAGATTGACAAGTGTCTTAGAAGGGAGTTGTTGGCCATGAAGGCAACGGCTCAATGAGAATTAGATCCAGGAGAGAGTGGCCTAACTCAGCAGCAATGTATGAAATCAAATCCAGGCTATCCTCAAGCCCTTCCCTTGAGCCCAGGGAGAGGAGCATGCGAGGTGCATGGCGAGAAGTAATCTGAACGTTCTGGCCGAGAGGAGCTAGTATGACTTGGTTAATCCCACTTGGAAAATTTAAGAGAAAATGAGCAAGTTCTCAAAGTCCCAAAGAACTGGAATTAAAAAGTTCCCCTTGCAGCGTCAGCAGAAACTGGCGGTATCCATGAGTACCAGAGAGCTGTTTAAAGGAGCCGTCAGTGGGCCCTGGCGTGGCCGAGTAGCTAAGGCACTGGATTAAAGGCGCATTCTCCCACAGGTGACTTAAGCAGCTGGGATTAATGTGCAGCCCAGAAGTGCTCTGGAGGTTTTCTGGGAAAGAAACGAATCTTTAAAAAAGTGTGAGGCCAGAGCCAGGGTTTTATCTTTATTTATTGCAATGCTTGATCCTTGGGACTTCCCAAAGCCAAAAACAAAACATACAGAAATTCACCATCTCCGCCTTTGGAAAACCATGGAAAGAACCGTGACTTCAGCCGTGATTTGTAAATGGGAAGTTTCTCAGCAGCCTAACGTCCCTTCGCTTTCCAGAGCCTCAAAGTGCACTTGAAACCCCTGTCCAGCTCGCTGTTTCCCTCTGGAAACACTGACTCACTGAACTCACTCTGGCACGGTGGTGTTTCATTTGAACAAAGCCCTCTCAGACTTGGTCACTGGGATTGAGAGAGTAGTGAGTTATGTTGAAACTCCCCAGTACAGTCCAAGGTTTCGAGACTCTGGAAACGACCTTGAAAGTCTTCTGAGTGATTCACTCCAAAGTTCTGGAATTACTCATGGCTTCAACTTCCTCCAGCAAGACTGTGGAGCCATGTTGACCACTGGATTTGGGAAAGCAAGGATAGTTGGGAAAATCCTGAAATAGTCACAGATATCTGGGCAGTGGGAGACATGAGCTACTCAGGGGTGGATGCTGAGGACATTTGCAAACCCTCTTTCTCAGAGGACTCTTCCACTCTCTCCTCTCTTCTTCCTCCTTCATCTCACACTGATGTCAACAGTGTTTATTTATCTTCCATTGCCTAGCAACCAAATCAGCTTATCACCACCCTCACTCCCACTTACTCAACACTTACCCAACCTGCTTCCTGCCAGGCCAAAAAAAAAAAAAAGAAAAGAAAAGAAAAAAAATCTCTACTGAAATTTCTGCTTTTCAGTAGCTGGACAGTCCCACCTCTTCTCCCCGCACCTCTTCAGACCATTCTGGATAAATAGGAGTAGGGTTATCAAATTTAAAATAAACAAACAGGATACCTAGTTAAAATTTGAATTTCAGATAAACAATAAATAAATAAAAATTAATTGATTTTAGAGAGAGAGGAAGGGAGAGGGAGAGAGAAACATTGACCCACTGCCTCCTGCACGCCCCCTACTGGGGATTGAGCCAGCAACCTAGGCATGTGCCCTGACTGGGGATATACAACGACCTTCTGGTGCATAGGACAGCATTCAACCAACTGAGCCACACTGGCCAAGGCACAAAAAAAATTTTTTTTTTTTTAAATATCAGTATGTCCCATGTAATATTTGGGCCATACACTAAAAAAATATTTATCTGAAATTCACATTTAACTGGGCATTCTGTATTTTATCTGATAAGCCTACTAAAGAGATGAGGGCACCAGGCAGAGAAAGATAAATATCACATGATCTCACTCATTTGTGGAATATAATGAACAACATAAACTGATGAACAAAAATAGATCCAGAGACAGAGAAACGTCAATCAGAACGTCAAACGTCAGGGAAGGTAGGGGAGGGTGGGGGTAAGGGGGAGAGATCAACCAAAGGACTTATATGCATGCATGTAAGCCTAATCAATGGACACAAACAACAGGGGGGTGGGGGCATGAAAGGGAGGTGGGGGGTAATGGGGGAATAGGGACACATATGTAATACCTTAATCAATAAAGAAATTAAAAAAATAAAATAAAATAAAGAGACGAGGGCATTCAATCTCCTAGATGGCCAAGTGGAAGGACCACTGAGCCTTCCCTAAACAACTTTCCCTCAAAACCTTAGAAGTCTTGCTTGCATGGATCAACCTACTTCCTCCACCCAGATTCCCCATTTCCCACAGTTTGTGGCCAATGTCCCTCTTTCTTGTCTTGGAGACACCATTCTAATAGTGGATGGGGATTAGGTAGGGAGTGGACCTTGGGGGAGTAAACTGAGCAAACTGGAGTCACTCACATTATGGGGAACTCTCTCCTCTGTGCAGGGTGTTTCCTTATTGAATTAGTTCCTCAGCTCACCTTTAATAATGATGGTAGCTCACATGCATGAAGCACATGGCATGTACAACTGTGTTCTACATGCACAGTCTCATTGAGTCTTCATAATGATCTGCAAGGGAAATGCCATCCCATCCCCACTTTACCAATGAAGCTCAAGAAGTGAGGCAGTTGCCTATGGTCACCCAGCCAGTGAGCGGTCCATACGGGACCCAAACCCAGTCTGTCCAACTACAGAGCCCAAGACCCTCTAGGATGGAATGCGAAGAAGGCTCCGGGCTAGGGGAAAGGGCTCATTCAAATCCCAGAAAGTTAAACAAGATAGTCTCCTTGTGATAAACTTCTTTTGACACCAACACTTTATGTTCCTGATAGCACTGCATTTGTTTATAGACTGTGAGAGCTGGGGAGGGACATCCCCCATGCCTAGCACAGTACTGGCATACAAGGGCAACTCAAACCAAAATGCTTAAGAAATGAAAGAATTGGATGTGTAACTGCATGAAATGGAGAGTCAGAGAAAGTGACTTGCCAACGCCACGCAGCAAGTCAGGGATCGTGTCCAATGCATGTTTATCCTGTCTCTTTCCCCATCCCTGACCTCTACTCGTCATGCCCCCTCCTGGTATTGCTGCTTCCCATCTCCCTCCTCCTAATCCCTCTGCTATCAGCCCAGTGGTCCTCCAACCACTCTCCTGCTCCACCTAGCAGACAGCAGAGCCATTGGTTTCCTGAGAAGGGAGTGAGGGCTGCTGGGCTGCTGAGATGCAGGAGAGGCTGGCCATTGTCTCTGAGGCAGAGATGCCTTCCCCAGGGAGATGAACACCAGGTTGCCTACCTAAGACATTCATGCCGTCCTTGAACTCCAGACCCTTCTTGATAACCACCTTCATTTCCTCCGGTGCCTCTGTCGCAGTTTCAGCCAGCAGGGAAACGACAGAGGTGGTGACGTTGCTCTCCTCTTCTGACTCAGGTGCCTCCAGGACTTTCTTCGTCACTGTCTGAATCTAATGAGTGAAAGGAAAACACAGGAAGATGAGGTTTGCTCTAAAAGGTTACCAGAAGCCTGGCTGATTACATGTTTTAAAGTTCCCAGTTAGGTTAAAAAACAATTAGGAAATGCCAAAACAAGGTTATGAAGATTAGGGAACATTTTATGTTTATGTTTAACAGAGTGAATTCTTTTTTTTTTTTTTTTACACACATTTGGTGGGATACGACTGTCCTCATCACATGATAATTACAGGGCTTATAACACGCATTGGTACCATACTACAGACAGAAAGCTTTAGTGATGGGACATGAGCTTCAAATGTGTGCGTGTGTGTGTGGGGGGGGGGTGTCTGCTTCTTTTATTCCGGTGATTGTAGTTCTATCCCTCAGCACAAGGTCAAATGTCCCACATGGACATTCTTCATAACTGTGAGGCCCTCTTGGATGCCCCTCCCAGCCCCTCATGATGGAACCTGGTCGAGAAGAAGAGGGCAGGGTCTTGGTGGGAGGTAGACCAGCACCACGTGATCTGCCTGTTTAGCTCCTTCCTGCCTGGCTCCTGTGGGCCAAAGTCTGCACAGACCAACTCGTGTGGGTCCGCCCAGGGCCAGGCCCTGCTGGGATCTCCATCTGGGTGCCAGATGTGCCAGCCGCCAGCAGCCACCATGGCAGGGGTGTTGGCTTATATTTCAGATCCAGATGTAAGGTGGGGAGACATCTGCTCCTTCTAGATGGTGATGCCAAGCCTTACTCGATGTCCCCCAGCATCTCTGTGCAAATGGCCTCCCAAGAACCGCTCATGCTATTCCTCGATGTCTGTGGCAGCCGTCCTATTTTTAAAGGTGCCAGGCACCCTGCGTGCAGAGTGCTGTGAAAACCCACATCTGAGCCCAGAGAAACACTGCCGCCAGGAGCATTAAAATAGAAGTCATGCGGGGTCCTAGAATGTCAGCACCGGCACGTAGTAGGCAACAGATGGCTGAACCCTGCATAGATATGGAAAAGGAACCATGGAGAACTCAAGGGACTTGTCCGACATCATAGAGTTATTGGCAGAGCTGAAACTTGAACTCAGATGGCCTGACCGCCACTGAGTTCTTTCCACCGCACGTGCTACGTGATAAACTCTATGGGCTCAACCCTGCTGCAGCTGGATCCAAGGCTCGGCAATGCTTGTCTGAGAATTGATCTGAAATAGGAGAGAACATAGCACAGGCTTCTCCGAGGCGTGGCAGGGTGCTCTCTGCTAGCCTGGCCACATGCTCTTGCTCAGGGAGGGAGGAAGCCCAGGCTGAGTGTGTGATATGGGGAACAGGTAGGTGTAGGTTCCTGAGTCTGGGCAATGTTGGCATGAAGACAGAATTCAGGCTTGCCCAGCACGTGTGGCTCAGTGGTTGAGCACCGACCTATGAACCAGAAGGTCATGGTTCGATTCCCGGTCAGAGCACATGCCCAGGTTGCGGGCTTGATCCCCAGTAGGAGGTATGCAGGAGGCAGCTGATCAATGATTCTCTATCATTGATGTTTCTATCTTTCCCTCTCCCTTCCTCTCTGAAATCAATAAAAAAAATTTTTTTTTAAAGAGAGAGAACTCCATGAGCATCCATTACCAACTGAGCCATGTTCCCAGGAACAATGGGGCCACAGGAGCCAACTGCAGACCTGTCCTGAGATACTAAAGCAACAAGGCTTGGCTTCAAAGCAAGTGACTTCATCTTCTAAGCAGCTGGCTCAGGGGCCAGCACATTACACAGACACAGTGCCAGTAAGCACCCCTTCCTTAGCCTGTTTCCATCCGCTCCCCATCCGGCTTCCCCAGCCTGGAATGGCTCCTGTTAGTATAGCTCCTTGTTATAAGTGGCACCAAAGTGGCACTGGGAGGCAGAGGACACAGCCCAACCCAGAATAACTTAGGCTCAGCAGTGGTTGGCAATTGCATTTTGGGGGAATACGGACTTTTCCTCTAAGTGACTATTTCCTAAGGCCATCCTTCTGTGATCCCCTGGAAATGGCTGGAGGAAGCTTCTTGCTTCTAGCTTAGTTTCTACTGGAGCTGATGGCAACTGAAGTGTATTCCAACCTGAACTGGCCTTGGGGCCCGCCAGCAGGCTGGTGAGTGGGCGCCACACAGCTATTTCAGTGGTTCCACTCGGCAGAATCATCTGTTTTTAAGAATCACACTTTTAAAAATAGATGTGCCTATTGGCAGTTGGTAGAAGTATACATCGCCGTAAACTTTTGTAGGGCCGTTCTGCAACACCCAGCAAATTCAAAGTAGAAAACTCTTTGGCAGGACATGTTTGCTTCTAGGAATTTATCCTTTAGAAATACTATGCAATCCTGACCAAAGGAAGCAGGTGAGGCGGGGGGGTGGGGGTGGGGTGGGAGGGAGAGAGAGAATGCTAAAACACTTTTATTTTTTTAAAATAAATCTTTATTGTTCAGATTATTACAGATGTTTCTCTTTTGAGATTGGACAAAAATCTTACACCTATGGATGAGGACAGTGGCGGGGGGTAAGGGCATGGGGTGGGGTGGGGGGGAACCGGGTGGAGGGGAGCTACGGGGCAGGGTGGGGGGAAAGGAACATCTGTAATAATCTAAAACACTTTTAAATGAAAAAGCAAAGTGCAACACAATACGTATAATGCAGTAGCACTTGGGTGGAATGAAATTTTAAACATTAGCCCTGGCCAGTGTGGCTCAATAACAGAGCATCGGCCCGAGAACCGAAGGGTCTTAGATTTGATTTCTGGTCAAGGGCACATACCTGGGTTGCAGACTCATTCCCCACCGCCTCCGGGGTGGGTGCGGGAGGCAACCAATCAATGTGTCTCTCTCACACAGATGTTTCTTTCTCTGTCTCTCTGTCTCTCGCCCTCTCCCTCCTTTCCACTCTCTCTAAAAATCAATGAAAAAATATCATTGGTGAGGATTAATAAAAAAAATTATACACACATGCATTCTACATACACAAACTCAACAGCTCTAAGGAAGGGAAGTAAAGACTTGAATTTTTACTTTATTTACATCTATACAATTTAAACTTTTCACAATTCTCATGTGTTACTTCCACGGTTTTAAAAATACCCCATTCCCAGGTTTTGATTCCGTTAAGCATATGCATTTTTTAAACACACCGCATGTGGGTTGGCTATACTGCCAAGATCAAGAACCAGTGGGAACTAGAGGGTTGTGGGCAAAGGTGATAAAAATGTGCCCTTGGATGATGCAGAGACGGGAACAAAAAAGAAAGAAAGGCAAAAAAACAAAAACAAAACCAACAACAACAACAAAAAAAAAAACACAAAAAATGGAGAAGTGGTATTGTGAGGTTAAAAAAAAAAAAAAAAAAAGGCAGGGAGGTTAAAAAACATTCACATGATTCCAACCCCCAAATCCTGCCCCAGATCACCTCACATAGCCCTAAAACAGAGATAATTAAATGCTAAGAAAATCGCTCTCCAGGTATGATTCCTTAAAACAGATTCTCAGTTAGCACCTGTGTAACTGGGCTTGTGGAGAGGTGAGAACATCAGAACATTGGCGTTACCTGTTGAAAACAGGCTTGGACAAGATTTTCTGGGAAGAGATTTCGAATAAGGTCCAGAAAGGCATCCAGGCTGGACACTTCGTCATTCTTCTTCCCAGGCCCCAGCTGCTTCTTAAGTTTGGGGTTCCCTGGGTGGATAGCCAAGACCAAGATGACGCCCAGGACCGCGGCGATGATGGTGGTGGACATGTAATACACCATGGCTCTCGTGCCCAGGCGCCCACTGGCTTTAGCATCCAGGCCTGACAACCCTGGATTGAAAAAAAATCGGAAGGATTAATTCTGTGATGTTTATGATAACTACCCATCTCTGCATACCGAGAACTTGCCTTCCTATTATTCAAATGCATTGATGCTAAAGTTAAACCTTTTTCTACTAACTTTACTAGCTGGTCAACCCCACAGTTTGCAATTCTGTTTTGCAAGGACATGTTTGACAGAACTGGGGAGAGCTGGAGACCTCTGGTCCAGAGTGTAAACACTGGTAGGTGACTACTTTTTATTCATCTGCAATGTTGAGTTCAAGTTGAATCAATTCAAGTTTTAATTCTGAGATGATGTCCTTCCCACTGATTTGGTGTCAAAATATCCCTTCTTTTATGAAGGCATGGTGCTGGTGCATGCTAGTTTTTTACTTGCCTTCTTCGTTGTTGTTGCTTTTAATGTCCTTACGTGGGAAAATAAGAAGCTGGTAGCCCTATGTCAAGCCTCAACATTTTTTACTATGTTACTGGTCATTGAAATGGAGCCTGGAATACTGATGTAGCATAGCCCTCTTCCAGCCTCGATCTTGCGTAGGGATCAAAGGACACATGCATAAGCCATCCCAAAAAGAGGGGTGCTTCATCTCTACTGGGGGTGGTTCTGTGATTGTTGAAGGAAATCCCAGCAAGTCACAAAAATTCCAGCCTTCATGGGTATTTTCCAGTTGTTTCTTTAGTTTTTCTACTTCTCAGTTTCAGTTCCTGCTTTTACGACACAGAGAGAGTGCACCCATTTTTGGCTTGGGGAGGAAGTCATTGATGTTAACTTTTTTGGATTAAGCTGACCCACATATGACCCACTTCTCCTTACAACCTACAGTCTCAATCTAGCTAATGGAAGCTAGGTTTCCTCACCAGGTTGGTCAGGGTACAATCTGTTACACAGGCATGGAGAACGTTTTGTCTGTTTTGGAAAGGGGCATTTAAGGTGAAAGCACCGTTTCACTCAATCTAGGCTGAATGAAATGATAAGATTTTCTGGAAACCGAATCCCAGCATTTCCAGTCACAGGGCTCACTGGTCGACCAGCTATGAGACTGTAGAACAGCCTGGCTTAGCCTCGGAATAGCTTGGAATGACCAGAACCCCACTTTCTTCACAAGGTGGACAGTCCAGAGGGACGACTTTCTTAAGGCCACCCAGCCTATTGGCACCTTAATATAGACCAAAGCCCAGAGACTCACCCTTCACTCAGCGCTTAGTCTCTAAACTATAACAATATATGTACTTCTAGTAATTATCATTTGATAAGAAGGCGAGTACCCATATAAGTCCATGGAGAGAAAAAGATTCTTTCATAATTTTTTTTCAGCCAAAACAAGTGACCATGAATATACATAAGGGTAACTTTCTTCTGAAAAAGTCAAACAGCTTTTATATCTAGTATTTCATTTATTTTAATACTTACTTCCCTCTACACACAGTTAAATAGTAAAGAAAGGTTTCCTTTCTTATTTATTACCTTTATCAGTTTCTGAACAAACTATAATCTAGAAAATGAGAAAAGTATACATTAAAAATTGAAAGCACTACAGATACCATCATTTTTAACATAAGGCTGTTTTCTTTTTATCATTTGTTGCTGAACAGATGGATGGACCAACCAATAGATGGCGAACTTATTTTAGGGTTGA
This sequence comes from Plecotus auritus, assembly GCF_963455305.1. Taxonomy (NCBI): domain Eukaryota; kingdom Metazoa; phylum Chordata; class Mammalia; order Chiroptera; family Vespertilionidae; genus Plecotus; species Plecotus auritus. The sequence goes on along the minus strand of NC_137783.1, from coordinate 145,837,017 downwards.
TTGTCCCCATTTTAGAGACAGGAAAACAAAGGCTCTAAAGTGAAATGACACAGATGATCATATTCATCCCTTCAACTAAATTGATATTCAATGGTCAATCCAAAAGCCAGCGCTAGAGTAGGACCCACTTGGCCAGGCACCAGAGAAGGACTTACCTGTGATTAAACTGGAGATGATGAGAGGGAGAATGAGCATTTTTAGCATCCTCATGAGTATATCTCCTGGGAAGGCTATTAACATAACCACGTCAGGATGGATAGGAGACGCCAAGCGGAGAAGCCCTCCACTTACTGCCCCCAGGATGACACCTATAAGGAAGGGGGGAAATCTGGATTTATTATTGTTTCTTTCTTTTTTTTTTAATATATTTTATTGATATTTCACAGAAAGGAAGGGAGAGGGATAGAGAGCTAGAAACATCGATGAGAGAGAAACATCGATCAGCTGCCTCCTGCACACCCCGCACTGAGGACGTGCCCGCAACCAAGGTACATGCCCTTGACCGGAATCAAACCCGGGACCCTCCAGTCCGCAGGCCGACGCTCCATCCACTGAGCCAAACCGGTTTCGGCTTATTATTGTTTCTTACTCTAGTCAAATAAATAGCTTTATGAACTTGTTTCAGTGACATTCCCCTTTCTCATACTTCTCTGTTATCAGATGATGAATAGCATGTAACAAAAATACCACTAGATAAGTGAAGCAGATGTTGACTAGTAAGAGAATATTTCGTATCTCCAGCTATTCTAAAAGGCAGCTCTGGGAGAGTCAAGGAGAGCATTCTCAAGGCTTTATGGGAAATATGTCATGGCAACTGGACTCCAACATTTTTGAGGCCATCATCCATGTGTAGAGTCAGAGATTGTCAGTAGAAACAATCCAAGTGCCAGACATTGCTTCTCCTTTCAGCCTAGGCCTGGCCACATGGCATGGGGTTGAATGTATTTCTTTCCTTTTTTAACTGGATGCCTGGTAAAGAGAGCCTTTGATTGACTAAGCTGATGTGAGTTTCCTTTTTTCTTCTAATTCCTTTAATTTCCAATAATTTCCCCGTGAGACTTTTGTCCTTGACTTCTATAGCCTCTTATATATTCATTCGACTTGCTGATCTTATGGGAGATCAAGGAGGGTCTCTAAAAAGGTATCATTTGGGAGGAAACAATTGGGGCAGAGATGCTGGCAGGAGCCTTTTTTTTTGCATATTCAGGGATTCCACAAGAAGAGCTTCAGATCTCTCCAGATAGGTGGCCAACATAAACAGTCCTTGTGCCAACCACCAGTCGGGTCATAGCACCACAGGCTGTGAGGGAGGGAGGGAGTGAGTTCCAGGATCTTTGGGCAATCGTGTTAACCCCTGGCATGCAAAGGGAGGGACATGGCCCAAAGCCTGATCTTTGCTTCTTCTCCAGGTGAAAACTTAGTACTTCTTCAAGCCCTATGATGAATGACTTGTGCTTTTGTGGAGAGTAACCCTTGGAAAACCCTACCAGGCCTGTGGTTTCTTTTTATTAAGTGAACTGAGCTATGGCAAACTCCCACCCAAGATGACTGACTCAAAGCAGGAGCCATGGAATGAAGGGTGTGCGTCTGTGTGTGGGGGTGGAGAGGTGAGCTGTTCATTGCTTCTGTGTGCTGCCCAAGCAAGAGCTGAAGAACAAGGGAGGGGTTAGGAAAGGAAATGGTGTGGTTGTCATTACAAGAAACTGCAATTTACCATATTTTCAATAAACCCTGGCTGAAAACCTAAGGCCAAAATTATATTAACAGTCACACATAAAAAAACAACAACTATGGCGTGGGTGAGGCCTGCAGCAGGGGAATAAAACTTTTGAGACAGACCAGGAGCAGATCAAGGCATCAGACAAGCCTCCCCGCTGCTGGCCTCATTAGCTAATGTGCTGAATTAACGTAAGTCAATGAGATGTTTGGAGAAGGTTACACTTCGGATGCCGTCTTAGTGGTTGCCTTTGTATTGATGTGGGTATTTCTCTCCATGCAGTACACTGACCATCTGCTTTGGAACCCTCTAAAAGGTTTGTTCAGAGACAGAGCCCAGGACTCACTCCAGGTGGCCCAAAGCCAAGTCTCCACAAGTAGGTGTCCCTGGGGGACCTGCGTGCCGCCACACTCAGGGGCAGTGTCTGTGCATACTGAGATCTGAGGACCACGAGGCTCCCTAAGAGCAAACACATGGCTAGGGCAGGTGAGGGGGGTGGGGACACCACTGAGGCCTGGGCCAACAGGGCCTTCGCAGAGCGCTCGGAGGGCTGGCTGCAGGAACCAGCTTCCCCAGGGAGCCAGGAGGGAGCCAGCCGGGAGGGGCCGGCGGGGAGGCGCCTGCCACCTACCGAACACCGTCAGGGTGAGCAGCAGGTTCTTCCCCAGCTTGCTGCACAGCCGCAGCCCCAGGTTCCGGTGCTTGGGCGGCTCCTCCGAGCTGACGTGGCTGTGGGGCATCCGCACCTCCACCTGCTTGGGCATGTTGTTGGCACTACAACAGAAAGGAAGGCTGTGGTTAGGGACCGCTGGGCACCTCCCCTCACCCATCGGAGGGGCATGGCTAAGAGGAGGAGTGATGGCCTTCCCCAGGCACACCTGGGAATCTGGAGACATTGGCAAGAAAATAAAAACAAAGGAAGCAACTCAGGGTACCCTGAATTCCAGTTCACCAAAAAGCAGGACACTCGGTCCCCCCGAATAGCTACCTGCCAGGTGCTTTTGTCCCTATTACCTGGGATCATCACAGCAAAGAAGAGAAAGGCCAGAAATATATATATTATTCTTAAAGAGAGAGAAAGAGAGAGGGATAGAGAGAAACACCGATGTGAGAGTAACATCAATTGGCTGCCTCCTGCATGCCCCCTACCAGGTATCAAGCCCGTAACCTGGACATGTGCCCTGATGGGGAATCCAACCAGCAACCTTTGGGTGCCTGGGACAATGCCCAACCAACTGAGCCACACCGGCCAGGGCAAGATGGGGGTTTTCTAAGAACTGCCCACCCCGTAAGTCTGAGGCAAGTGTCCCTGTAGCATTTGACAGAAAGTCACTTACCCAGGGTCACAGGCTAAAAGAAATGGAGATCAAACCCAGATATGTTGTTGGCACGAACACAGAAGTGAAAGCCATGGTTAGAGACCCCTGGGCAGAAGGAACGAGCTCTAAAACCTGAAGCTCTTAAAGTGCATAGTGGCACAGCCTAAGTCTCGCTAAATTAAAATGCCTCTGACCTCAAGCCTTCTCCGTCCTGGACACAGAGAAGTCATACACGATGGTAGTCCAAGTTTTGTCTCTCTTTCAGAAAAGATGGCTTATCCAGTTTTTTAAAAACTTAATCCTTTGTGGTTTTTAAAAGATCACTCGAATGACCAGGTCTCTGCTAAGCTGTCCAAGAGTCAGTACCACTCAACGGCAAAGAAGTGTGGTCGGAAGAAGTGTGTGATCACCTTCATCCCTGGATGCAGCCCAGCCCTTTTCCAGATAAACCCCCGTCAGCCCAGGCTGCGCTGGAGTCTGCAATGGAGCCCTTGCCAGGAGGACGCGCATACTGCCTCTTCCCCAGCTTTGTCATTTCCCAGGCCAATAAGATTGAAGCTTGAGGATTGACAGACAGAGGCAAATTTTGACTTTGACAACTTGGGACACTTGTTAGCTGCCATCTTGCAATCACCATCATTTGATAAAAGAAAGACTAGTCTTTAATACCAAGAAAGACAGGCTGAAGTCTCTGGATACATGACAGAGCCTTGTAAGAGGGGGTGCTAGCCTTACCCAGATAGTTCCACCACAGACTGGAGAAAATGTCCTTCCGAACCAACACCCATCTGCAGACCAGTGGCTTGCAATCACTGGTTATAATGGAAATAGCATGGGCTTTACCATCAGAGAACCTGGGTTTCAGATCCAGATCCATTATCTGCTAGCTGTGCGGTGTGTAGAAACAAGGGCTTGCTGCCATCCTTGTGGAAACAAACATGATTGTACATGGCAGAGGCCTGGCACGTGACACAGGTGGCTCCTTTCTCCAGAGAATATGAAGAAGAGACACATAATACTATGGAAGTTCATGACAAAGGTGACATTTAACTCAGGGATCTACCCAGGTGCACCACCATTCCAACAAGACACCACGCTTAGCTTCTAGTCTCAGAGTTAAGGCCAGGGACCCAAATACAACTACGTACTTATTTTCACATAACAGGCTGCTTAATATATTTGCTAACAAGATGCTTTAAAATTTGGAATAATGTGGCATGGTCTGGTAGAATACCCAGATGAAATTATTAGTCAAAATATAAGCTTCTTACTGTTCCCTCAATGCCCTAATTTTCTACTCATTTAGTTAGTTTTCGGGCAACCTCTGACTTTCTAACATATGTATGTGCTAATGATCACTCAGACCATCTAAAGAAGAAAATAGGACACGACTGCTCACAGCAAGCAGATGAGGTCCTTTCTGATCATCGAGCAAAAATACCACTTCCTCTCAGCACCCAGTGAAACACACAGAAAAGTTCTTGTTACAACACAGCAGGGGAAAATGATCAAAATGATCTTTTCAACGTGGATAAGACCATATTTTTATGTTTGCATTGGGATCTTTTAATATATTTAAACATTTTTCCAGCCAGTTATCTGAAACTCTAAACCAGAAAGTTGGCAACAGAGAATAGCGGTCATGTGTGTTCGGAAACAGTGACTGTGTTCCATTAGCCAGCCCTTGGCAAAACCCGTGACCCCCTCAAGGGTGTCATCCCGCCTTCTGCTTCCATGGAACCCCTCCTGCCATTGAAGTTAGAATCAGGCACACGTTTGGTACTGAAGTAAGACCAACAAGGACTTAAAGCAAACATTCTGGCAAGATCCATATGATGTAATGAGAGTGTCAAGCATCAAAACAGCCACGTCGAAGTGAAAACACACAAATTTTAGGTTAACGTACACACCCAACCCTGGCAATGTGGTTGGATGCCTGTTGCACACAGTTCTTAGCTGCGCAAACCTGCTGCGTGTTTAATGGTGTGTTTCTTAGGCCATGACAAAATGTCCCCGAAGCCCTGAATCAAAACAGCCACATCAAAGTGGCAACATCAAAATGCTATAAACCCACAAGTATTTATTGAGAGAGTTAAACAACTGCTCCAGACCGATCAGAGTTCCTAACTTGTGCAAATAGAAATATAATTTTTAAAGTATATCAAGGCTCCAGCTTGCATCTGGGGACACAGGGGGCCCCCTGAGAACTCTCTGGAAAGGTTCAATACCAGTCTAAGTGATCACTGCATCCCCAGAGCCCCTGAACTGGGGAAGATGATAGAATATAATGCCACATAACATTATATAACACAATATAGAGATGCATCTAAGCCTTATATATCTTCAGAAGAACAGATACAGTTTTTAAAATGAGATTACACACATACGGAGCTACATGAATGCTGGTTACTGGATACGCATAGCAACAATGGCAATAAGAAGGATAACGGTATTTATTGCGTACTCTGTGCCAGACACTCTACTCGGTAATGGGTAAGGGGCAATCCTTGCTCTGAAGGAGCTCATAAGGAGAGACAGAAAGTGCATTGCACCTTACTGGTCTTCTTCACATATGGGCCACGATAAAGGTCTGCCCAGGATGCTATGGAAAATGGTAAGAATGGTACCTAACCTAGCTGTAGAGAAGAGGAAGAGTGTTCTAGAATGGTCTCCAGGAGCGGCTGATGCTGAGTTGGATCTTAACGCATGGATTGGATTTAAATGTCGACATCCTCCACCAATCTGTGAACCTTGGGAAGGGCAGGACTGTGATCTTGAACACCTGGTACCAAGTGCTTGGTAAATGTTTGCTCAAAGCAGTTAAGACCTGGAAAGCAGCCATGAAGGACACCTTGCTCTCCCTGGAGCGAGGCTCTCAGCAAGCCTCTTACCTTCCTGCCTCTGTTCCACACATTCCCACTGGGCACACAGTACAGGCCCCAAGCTGTTCTAGGAGCCCAAGAAATCACAAATCAACAAAACAGACAAAGCCCTTGCTCTCACGGCGTGTACGCTTTAGAAGAACAAATACATGGATAACTGCATTTCAAGTGGAGACTGCTGGGAGGAGAGGACCTGTGGGAGGAAGGTGGGGGCTCCTGCATCCGGGGCCAAGGAAGGCATCGAGGATAAGGAGGCATCTGAACAGAAACCTGGAGCAAGGAGGGGTCTCCTAGTTAACTGTGCAATGTGTCCAGAGCTTAGCAAATACATGGAATACACACAGTTTGGAAATCTGTAGTATATTCAAACTAGAGCCCAAAGCTCCCACTAGATATGACTCCTGGTGTCCATGTGCTGGTTTTGAGCACCGACTCAAATGAGTGACCAATTAGTCATGCCAGGCCCTATTACCACCATGAATCTGATGGGCTTTCAACGACTCTCCCTGCTCCCAGAGGAAGAAAACCAGTCCCAGGGAGGGGAGAACTGGACATACAGGCAGGGGTCTGAGGTCACAGTAGCCTGCAGTTTGCTTCCCTGGCGATGAGCAGAAAGGGCAGGAGCTGGACTGGGTAAGTCCACTGGGTGAACACAATGGTTATTTCAAGTGAGCACACTTACCCCTTATGAATACTCCTTCCTACCACCGTGGCTATGCAGACAGATCCCAACACTAAGCACCTGGAAAGCCCAGGGGTGGCTTGGTTAGACCAAACCCACCGAGCCTGATGTGTTCAACACCGGAGACCCCCTCTGTTTCCATTTGCGTGTCCTCTGGATGGAAGATTTTGCAATGCAATTCCTTAGCAGTGGAAGTTTCTGTGAGCCGACACTGTCAGGTCTCTCCATGGCACGGCAAAGTAAGGCCATGTGACAAGACAGTTGTTTGGATAATTAGAAACTTTGAACAATGAGCCTATAATTTTCTTCAGCCATAACTTCTCCATTAGAACATTTAAACAGCTGTTAATTTTGCAGTGGCTGCCCCGTGGTTCTTTCTCATGCAAATCCACGGGTCCTGCTTCAAGGACAAGCTGGAGATATTTGTGTGTGTGTGTCACTCAGAAAGGAACATATAATGGGGCTGGTGCTAAGTTTTAAACTATTCGCAGAACCTGCTTTGTATTAGCATTTGATTTCCCAGGCTCTGCCAAGAGCCTCTAATAATAGGCTCATTAGATGTGGTGGCGGACTCAGATCTCCTGCCTGCACATTGCAGCATCCTCTTATCTGGCACCAGATTCTTTTCTCCTTCACGGTTCAGTGTGGTGCTAACAGAACATTTCCCGAGGAGCCTAAAAGCAACTGGTGTGTTTTTGCGTGAAGGATGTGCGGTCTGTGACAAGCATCACCCATCGGCCCTCGGCTGCCCAAGTCCAAGAACGTGGGGAGGCAGCAGGAGACAGTGTCCAGAAATTGCCCTAGTGAGGAATACTAGGCCAGACCCTTGAGAACAAAAAGGGGCTTTCCCCTAAGATACCTAGCGTGTTTGGAAAACAATGCTGGAAATACCAGTGGTGTCAGCTCTGAACACTGGACACCAGGAAGTGGTGATTACAGCTGTGACAGACCCACATCTGGGGTTTTCTCAGCTCCCTAAAGAATGCCAACCTTGCTGCAAAAAAGACTGAAGCTCCAAAACAGCTGGGCATTTCCAAAGGCCTCCAGTCCCTCCACCCTTGCTGGGTCCTACAGGACCTGGTTGATGTCAAGGATGTTCACTGACCAAGAAGTCAGAATCTCTCTCTGACACAACTGTGTCTCATAGATCCTGAGAAGGAAACCTAAAGGTTCACAACCTTCCAATCGCCTTTAGTTCCTTTTTCTGTTCATTTTTAGCCACTGTGTCCGTTTCCTGATCACAAGAACATTTTCGGGAAAGGTTCTGCCAGTGAACTCCGGACTTCACAAATGATCCTTCTTTCCTATAGCTCAGCCTTGGGCAAACTACGGCCCGTGGGCCGGATCCGGCTGTTCTATCCGGTTCTCTTGCTCTCCTCTCCGCTCCTTTACTTTGAATTTATATTAGTTCACACAAACACTCCATCCATGCTTTTGTTCCGGCCCTCCGGTCCAGTTTAAGAACCCATTGTGGCCCTCGAGTCAAAAAGTTTGCCGACCCCTGCATAGCTTCTTCCTGAATGGTGGATGGTCCAGCTAAAGAGCACGGTTCATAGTTGTCCCTAGTCATGATGGGATCAGAACTAGTGGTCAACATGACACTGCAAGTTGGGGGAAGGGTTCTAATTCTAGGGCTGCTGCTAACTGGTTGTGTCGGAAATAGCATGAGTATAAAAGGGATTAAAGTGACTTGAGCACAGTCAACAGACAGAAGGGTAAGGGCTACGAAATGATAAAAACACACTCTTATTGTAAGAATGTACCAATTCAGGTATCAATTTTGGTTGATTTTTATTTTTTTGGGTGCCAGGCTTTTAATCTTTAAAATGAGAGAGTTGGATTAGAAATTCTTTAATGTTCTGAATTTCTGTGATTCTCTAACTCTCAGAGGGAAGGGGGTTATTAATAGGCTTCAGTTCCAGAGATAAAGCCTCCATTCTATTCTAGTATATCCAGGACTGAATAAGCTTAGAACTTACCATGAGACAAATCATTGCCTCAACCACAGGTCACAGCCCAGTCACTGCATCATGAGCCTCCCAGCGAAAGGCAGACATATGACTTAGAGGCAAGAGACAAACCAACAATAACAAACATTTCTTTGCCTTCACCTCCCCCTTTCCTATCTCTGTCACAAAAGCATAATTTTCTAGCACTACTAAAGCTGAGTTAGGGGTCAAATTCAGTACACAATTCATACACAGGTATCTTCTTAATCCCCACCCGTGCTTGATCAATTATCAGTCTAGATTTCTAAGATGGGCAGGTCAATACCATGAGAATATAGTGGAACAGGTGAAATGGGATTGGGACCAGCTAAGTCACCACTAAGTCATCAAAAGGCCACCCATCTCGTTCATAGTCAACTCCTTGGGATTGGAGAGGCAGTACTCACAGAAACATCCAAGATGAAAACTTGAGGGAAAGAATCTTTCCTCCATATCACTTTCCAGGTCAAGGGACCCAAACTAATGAGATGAATGGCAAATACGGAGCCAGCTGGGGCCTTTGGTTGTCCTCACATAAGGGGAAGAAGGAAGTAGTAGTAAAATTGTGAAGGGATCAATAACAATAGCATTTGCTTTGCCCAGGAACAGAAGTTAAAACACCAGCTCTGATTAGCAGCTTCCAGAAAACAGTTTAGTGCAATACAATTATATAATTACATGGCCATTGGATCCTTGGTTAAAATCTCCATTTTCCAGCTGTGGCTGGGACAAGGCATTTATTTGCTGTCTTGGACAATAATACCCAACTCACTCGGTCATTACAGAGCTTAAATAAGATAACGCCTATGAAAGCAGGGGCAGTATTTAACATAACCGATACTCAATTTTAGTTTCCTTGTCTTAAATGACTAAAATGGTGCAAAACCACCTTTAAGACAGTTTATTCACAGTTGTGTTTTAGTAGATCACTTTGGCAACAAGTGATGCTGGTGCTTTTTACAAAAAGAAAGTCCCAGATGGGCCCAAGTGGCTGGGGGCCTGGGAAGTTCCCAATGTTGTAAGCTTCCACACTGTGGAATGACTGGAGAAACTCTCAGGGGACATCAGGAGTGCAGCCTTAAGTATAACACCTCTGGACTTTTGTGAAATCCTCCCCAGGGTAGAGACTTAAGACGACCTTGACCCAATGGGTTTGCCCATTTCCAGAAAGGAAAGGCTCACCACCAAAGCAGAAATAAGACACCAAGGAACAGCAAACCTCTAGGCCTGAGTGAAAGACTGGGGTGGGGCGTTTGATCAACCCAAATTGGGGACCTCTTCTAAAAATAAAGACTACACCATGGCCAAGGCGCACACTGGCCAGCCCAGTGCCCATAGACATGTCGATTCTGAAGTAATTGCTACCCGCCTCTGGTTCATGGAACAACATGAAAACGCGTTTGAAAACTTCACACAGCTCCAACAAACTGGGGAGATTCACTGGCATGCACTCTGCGTTTGAGCCACAGAGAACGTGGCCCCAGTTCCAGTGTGCCTTGAAGCAAACGGTCTCCTCCAGCTAAAATGTCCTCCCTACCTCCCCTCCAAGTTCTTAGTCTAACTTCTATCTCTTCTTCGAAACCCAATTCAAGTGCCACTTCCCTTGGGAAGTCTTTGTTGACTCCCAAGTTTGCTTTTTAGGTGCTCCTCCTGCAGATTCCGTGTGCTTCTCTGTGCTTCCCTCTCTCAAGGCATTTCTACCGGGCTGACCTCTTTCAAGATATTTATCACAATTTACTTGTCTTTTCCCCACTAGAACATAAACTCTTTGAGGGCAAGATATTGATTTATTTAACTCTATCTCCCCCACATCCAGCATGGTTCCTTGCATATGGTAGGTGCTCAACTATTACATGTTGAATGAGTAAATGAATTAGTAGGCACATTGATTGTAAAATATGTTATAGTTACAGGTTCTGTGTGACACTCAGTTTTAGGGGGTAGTGTTCTGAAAGACTAGGAAATCTGAAAAGAAGCGAGAAATGAGAGCAAAAGCACAAACAACTGCATGAGAAAAACCAATGAGTGGGTGGCAGGAAGGTGCTGGTCAGCACCACACAGGACTGGTTGTTCCCCGCTGGTGACTTTGATCTAGCTGCCCTGCCCACGGCTTGGTGGCCCCAGTGCTCATGGGACGATGCAGCCATGAACCAACCTGGGCTCAGCTAACGATGCCTTCAGGGGAAACTGGTAAGGATACAGGAAAACAACCAACTGCTAAGGTCAACATCTCTACATCTGGACCCTCCAAAATATGGTCCTTCTACCAAAGAGCATGAGCACTCATGACCGTCATGTCCAGGACTGGATGGAATTCTGATTTTGAGGAGCTCTCTTGATTAACAGAGCTCTGGATTTGACCCTTGGGCCTGGGAGGTTCTTTGTCTGGCCCCTGAAGCTTCCCAGAATGAGCCTTCCCAATCAGTCCCCCACACAGGGGAGTGGTTGGGATATGGACTAAGTGGCTTAATTGGCTGCAGTACCTTTAGGCACCAGCAGAAACCCAGGCAAGATGTACATACCTGCTTGGCTCCTTTTGAGCTAGCAGTCCCTGTCTCATATAGTTTCACCATTGCATAGATGAGGGCTTTCCTTTTCCTAAATAAAATCCCCCCAAAAGAGCAAATATTTATTTGCCAGGATATAAAGTAGGTATAGTATGGTTTAACAGAGTGAAACACATTGTTAGTAAAGATGCCACATAATTTATAACTTTGAGCAAAGTTTCCCAGGGGACAAGTGTGAAAACATAAAAGCAAGTGACCTGGGATCTGGCCTTCCTTGACAGAAGGTAGAGGCGGTGCATGAGGAATAATCAAATCACTGGCTAGCGGATGACAGAGGGCGGAGTAGGGTTTTCATTGTCTTCTCAGCACATCTCCTTATTATCAGTAACCCGAGGATTAGAACTCTCCAGAGTAATGACTCAGTATGTGCTAAATGCTGAGAGTGATCTCAGCTTTTTTTTTTTTAAACAAATCTACAGTGGGGGACTGGCATGCAGATTTGGTAATTTGGACTCCAGCCTGTATGGTCAGGCTGGACAGCAGCTCCTTCCAGTATCTCTTTTTTTTTTTAATATATATATATTTTTTATTTATTTATTTTTTTACAGAGAGGAAGAGAGAGGGATAGAGAGCTAGAAACATCGATGAGAGAGAAACATCGATCAGCTGCCTCCTGCACACCCCCTACTGGGGATGTGCCGGCAACCAAGGTACATGCCCTTGACCGGAATCGAACCTGGGACCCTTCAGTCCGCAGGCCGACGCTCCATCCACTGAGCCAAACCGGTTTCAGCTTCCAGTATCTCTTAAGGAAGATATTTTATACAATGTGAGGAGTGATCATTAGTCATTTTACAGATGAAGAAACAAGATTAAGTCATTTGTCTGTTGTCAAATAGCCAGGAAAGGGCAGAGGTGAGAATCACACCCTGGTCTGTCTCTATCGAAAGCCCAATCCTTTCTCACCACGATATGGCAGCTGAAGATCCTGGAACTTAAGATGAGAATATATAATCCTTAGATGTTCCTTTAGTTAGGGCATCATAGATCAACCTCAACCTCATAGCTCATAATTCTTCAGAAATACTTATAAAACTAAGTTATTAAAAATTATATCCCCACATGATGTTGAGCAGATAGATGGCTTTAGGCCAAATTTTTTCCAACTTCAGCCATAGCAACAGGAGATGCAACATCAAGGGCAGCGGGATGAAGTCACCAGGAACTAATTAGCCGAGGTCCCAGAGCTCCTATGGCCTGTAGTCTCTCCTCGCCCCTGGATCTCAGGCCATGTTGATGCTCTTGACCTGAAACAGATCATTTAACTTAACTCTATGGTTGAAGAAAATGTTCAGAAAAGAATTTTTCGTTTGAGATTTTTTCACTGAATGATGTGAGGCCTCATTTTCTGGAGAAAGGAAGATGGTCAGTCATGCTTTAGCACTAGGGTCTTAGCAATAATGCAAAGCAAATATGACACAGGCTCAATTTTTTCTCATAGAAGATGACAGTGAAGACAAGTTACTGGTTAAACTACACTACAAAGCTATAGTGATCAAAACAGTATGGTATTGGCATAAAAACAGATACAAAGATCAATGAAACAGAATAGAGAATGCAGAAATAAATCGATACCTGTATGATCAATTAATCTATGCCAAAGGAGGCAAGAATATACAAGTAGAAAAGGACAGTCTCTTCAACAAATGGTGTTGAAAAAACTAGACAGCCATATGCAAAAGAACGAAACTGGACCGCCATTTAACACCAAACACAAAAAAATTAACTCAAAACGTATTAAAGACTTGAACAGTATTAAAGAACTGATACTAGAAAACTCATAGGAGAAAACAGGTAGTAAGCTTCTTGACAGGTGTTGGTGGTGATTTTTAAAAATCTGACATCAAAAGCAAAAGCAACAAATGCAAAAATAAAGCAAGACTAACTCAAACTAAAAAGCTTTTGCACAGCACAGGAAACCATCAACAAAATGAAAAGGCAACTTACTGAATGAGAGAAAGCATTTGCAAATTATGTCTGATAAGGGTTTAATATAAAAAACATATAAGGAACTCAATAGCAAGAAACCACAACCCAAATAAAAAACAAAACTATGAAGAGATATTTTTTTCACAAACAAAACACACAATTATCCAAGAGGTACATGAAAAGCTGCTCAACATTACTAATCAGCAGGGAAATGCAAACAGAAACAAAATGATGTATCACCTCATACCTGTTAAAAAGGTAAGTAGCCCGGCTGGCATGGCTCAGTGGTTGAGCATCGACCTATGAGCCAGGAAGTCAAGGTTCAACTGCTGGTCAGGGCACATGCCTGGGTTGCGGCTGGATCCCCAGTGTGGGGTGTGCAGGAAGCAAACCATCAGTGCTTTTCTCTCATCATTGCTCTCTCTCTCTCACTCTCCCTTCCTCTCTGAAATCAATAAAAATATATTTTAAAAAAAGATAAGTGACAACAAGTGTTGGTAAGGATGTGGAGGAAAGAGAACTCTTATGCACTGTTGGTGGGAGTGTAAACTATGCAGCCACTATGAAAAACAGTATGTGTTCCTCAAAAAAATTAAAAATAGAACTAATATAGGACCCAGCAATTCTACTTCTGTGTATTTATCTAAAGAAAACAAATCCACTGACTTGACAAGATATATTCATCCTCACGTTATAGCCAAGATATGGAAGCAACCTAAGCATCCACTGATGGATGAATAGATCAAGAAAATGTGAGAAAGTATTTTGTTAGACCCTTAAAATCATGTTTCCAGGCATGTCCTTGGTTTGGTTGAAATAAAATCTAATAGATACTTATTAAATTTTCCATAGGTTTCGGTGTTCTAATATTGACAAACTCATGGATAAAAGAACACTCAAGAGCAATTAAAATTATTTTGTAATAAATTGACATGAAAATACAAATTATCAAAAGTTGTAGGGTGCAGCAAAATCAGTCTCTATAGGGAAATGTATAGCATTGAAGGCATATGATTGGAAAAAAAATCTATAATCAATGAGCTAAGTCTCTAACTGATGGAATTAGAAAAAGAAAAGCAAATTAAACCCAAAGTAAACACATAATAAAAATTATTAAAATCATTTAAAAAATTAATTAAGTTATAGGAAATCAATTGGAAACAAAAGAAACACACACACACACACACACACACACACAATATTTTTCAGCCAGAACAAAAGAATGAAATCCTGCTATTTGCAAAAACATGGATGAACCTTGAGGGCATTATGCTAAGTGAAAAAGTGAAATAAGTCACACAGAGAACAAATACTGTATAATCTCACTTATATGTGGAATCTGAAAAACATAAATAAAGAGAACAAAACAGGTTGATGGTTTCCAGCAGAGGCAGAAGGTGAAGGGTAGAAGAAATGGGTTAAAAGAGTGAAAAGAAACAAACTTCCAGTTATAAAACAGCATGATGCATATAGTCAACAATATTGTATTGCATATTTAAAAGTTGCTAAAAAGTTCTCATCACAAAAAAATATTTTTTTGTAACTATGTAATGTGATGGATGTTAACTGGCCTTATTGTGGTGATCATTTTGCAATGTGTACAAATGATTATGCTGTAATCTGAAATTAATATAATGTTATATGCCAATTATGCAGCATTTTTGTAAAAAAAAAACCAACAAAACCTACACTAACTTCTGCAGAGTTTCCCTTGTTGAGGGAAACAGGCATTCTTAATAAATGATAAACACTTTTTAAAAGATGGTTTCTTGGCATTCCCCACCAAATTCTCTTTGACAGTTACAAGATGGGTGTTGCTTAACTGTATACTATTGAATGGTTTCTTTTACCCATTGGACTTGATTATCAATAACAGCACGGGGGTACTACTTCCATTTAGAGCGCATAGTAGCTCTGCAGTGACTTTCTTTGTTTGATCCTTAAGACAGGTCTATAAAGGGGACTATTATTATCCCCATTTTATAGACGAGGAAACCTAAAGAACATACCTAAAAATTACCCAGTAAGCTAAGCCTACATCTATCCAACTTCAAAGCCCAAGTTTTAAGGGTGACATCAAGTAACTGAGCAGCCAATTCAAATACTCCATCTTTGGTCTGCTCTTGCTAACTAACTAGAGCTTAGAGCAGGAGTCAGCAAATAAATCATGGCCCAGCAGATGGCCACAAAGCCTAAAATATTTACTATCTAACCCTATACAAAAAAGGTTTGCTTATTCTTGGCTTAGAGGAATGCTAAACCAAATCCCAAATGTTCCATTCTGTTTATTGAGTTCTTTGTAGTACTTGGGATCTATGACTTGTTTTTGAGGCATTAAAATATTTTGTCATTGACCCTGAGTAATAAAATAAATTGGGGGTGGAGGGATAATAAAGCTAAAGAGATGTGGTTCTAAATGTTTACCTCCTGGATCATTGCAGGGCTATTGGTTAACCAAAACCCAGGAGGGTTTTGCCAGTCATGAAGAACTTGGCCAATGGGATGGACTCACTGAATGTAGATCAAAGTGCCCACAGGCCTCTCTCTGTCCATGTTAATGGGGGACTTCAGGGGCATCCTTTCACCAGCTGGCAGCCAAACTGAAAACTAGCTGTTTAGAGGGCTGCCAGCATGCTGAGCAAACAGAAACAGTGATAAAGAGGGCAGTAAGTGAGGCAATGAGTAACTATTTGTTTTATTCATTGTTTTCAAACATAGAGAGAGGTGTTTGGTAATCTTCATGTAAAACAGACATCTGAGTCATCCCAGAAGCAGGGCGTTCTCAAGTCATAAAGCACACGGTGGTCCAGAGTCAGGTCTTTCCACTGGCTTACGACTGTGCCAAGAATCTTACCAACACTAAATTGCCACACAACCCGGTTTGGATCCAAAACTAAAAACTAGAAAATCAATGATTCTTTATTGTCTGACTCCACGTATGTGCCGAAGATTGACCTGTAAAATGAGGCATTGGCATTGGATACCTCCGTGGTTCCTTCCAGCTCTATGAGTGTGTGGAGTGGAAGCTCCACTAAGAGTGTAGAAAGAATCCTGGAATACATTGCTATTTCTCATAATTCATTATAGCTCCTTTACCCAATTAGTGTTCTGATAATTATCATCAATGTTATCATTGTCATTATCCTTACTTACAGCATAAATAATAAATAGCCAGCATTTGTTGAGTGCTTTGCATGTACTAGATGTCATTTGTTGAGGTCACTGGAGTATGTGTGAGAACATTCTATACTGGGGTCAGTAAACTATATCCAGCCCACTGCCTATTTTTGCAAATAAAGTTTTATTAGAACACAACCAGGCCCATCGTTTGTTTACCTGTTGTCTGTGGTTGCCTTTGCATTACAAGAGAGAGAATTGAGTGGTTGCTGAGCCCTGCTGTGCACACCTGCTGCTCTTGCTCAGCCTAATATCAACTTACTACTCTTTGGTTGTAGCCTCTTGTCTCCCCGAGAGAACTCCTCCTGATTCTGTGGTTTGGGTGGAGTTAACCCATTGCCTATCTCAGGCCCCGGCACATCCAGATCCTCACTCCCATGGCCGCAAATATTCAGGGGTGGGATTGGTCCTAAGAGTTTTATGGGAAATAGTAGGAAGGAAAATCTCTTTTTGCTGAAGTTTCTGAGCTACTAAGATGCAAGTCCAGAGCTACCAAAGGCCAGCATGGAAATGACCTGCCTGTAGTTGGAGACAAAGAGAAATGGAGAAAGAATGAGGTCCGATCATTGATTTTAGCTTCTGGATCCAACTATGCCCGATGCTACCTCTAGACTTTTTAGCTAATGCGCCAATACATTCTCTTGTTAGCCTAAAAATTAAGTTAGATTTCTATCACCTGCAACAGAAACAAAACAATCCTTTGAAATAGACATAGTTACTTTCCAAACTAAGACTTACCTGCCCAAAGTCACATGGCTAGTGAGAGACAGAGGCTAGGACCCAGTCTACACTGAGCTCTACAAGGTGAAGGAACCAGTCTAGAGCTCTCCAGAAGATCTAGGACCAGGAACAGAACTAACAGTTGATTTTCCTGTCTTAGAAGAGGGAACCTTCCAAACCACATCACTGTTCTCTAGAGGGCGTTTCTTTGGGGAATCATCCTGTTTTCTACTTGTGACTATCCCACAAGGCCCAGTGGAGGACTGGCTTCTCATGTGGCAATTTGGAGGAAGTTCTAGAAAAAGTGGTTCCATAGCCACTTTTCAGCACCGTCCCCTCCCCTACCCCCCCCCCCCCGCCCCCCGATTCTTGCCATACTCAACTGAGAAAAGAATTTTCTGGGGAGAAAGCTGACTTCCCTCTATTGGAGCATCCAGTTATCTAGCAATCAACATATGTAAACAGGCTGTCTCCATGCAGGGAGCAGGATTGTGGGCCAGGCCCCTTCTATAGAAAGAAGTAAATTAGGGTAGCCTTTGCTGAAACACAGATTCCATGAAATCTCACCTAGCTGGACCCATCCATCCTACACGGCATCTTCTTACATTCTGCTTTGAAGAGATGGAGAGGCTCTAGGAGAAGGACAGGGCAGGATATGGAAACAGAGCTCTCAGGGAGGGCTCAGGTCGTGTGCAGCTCAATGCTACACCGTCACCAGCTGGAGGACTTTGAAATCTAGATGAGGCCTCATGATAAATGAGTCAAGATCTTGGGGGACATGCAAGACCCTCTGTGTTCTGGTGCCAACACACCAAACCAAGAAGAGGGTATTAATTCAGGAATTTCTAACAATTTTCAACCAAAGAGTTAAGTGTAAGTTGAAAAGAAAGGAAGGATAGATGGATAGATAAGTGGATAGATGGGTGAATGATTAGATAGACTGATAGATAGATGATAAAGATAGACACATAGATAGATAGATGATATAGATAGATACATAGGTAGATACAAAAACTACATACTTACATTTGTATTTACAAAGATTATAGACAATATTTCTGGAAGGCTTGCAGGACACATTAATAGTGGTGGCCTCCGAGGAGAATGCGTCCATGGGCATCAGGTGAGACTCACTGGTCAGTGCACATCTTTGGCAGAGCTTAAATGTTTTGCCATGTGTTTATTACTATTTCAATGTAAGAACCAAAAATAAGAGGGAAGTATCAAAATACCTAATGACAAACCCCTCTTGGCTTCATTTCTAATGACCAGAACCCCATTTCCTTGCGCTTCCTGGTTAAGCTTTTTCCTCTGAGACTCTGTTATATAGGCCATTGCAGAATTTACCCTGACATGAGCTCTACTCACGTGTCATTTCACCTCGTGCCAGGTAAATAAGTTGCATGGCACCTGCTATTTGGGGG
Organism: Plecotus auritus; assembly: GCF_963455305.1. Taxonomy (NCBI): domain Eukaryota; kingdom Metazoa; phylum Chordata; class Mammalia; order Chiroptera; family Vespertilionidae; genus Plecotus; species Plecotus auritus. Next base: position 145,818,612 of record NC_137783.1, on the reverse strand, counting down.
TTGGCCCTAGCTCAAAGGTAAAGGAGAGAGGGTGGCATGAGAGTCCAAAGTTCAGGTCACAAAGCCTCCGGGTCACCTGTGCACAGCCAGGTGCAGGACAGAGCTTGGTTTCCCTGGCTGGTCTCAGCCTGGTCCACAAGACACTCGAAATCCTCAGGAAGATCTGAGCTCCCAATTGACTTTCGATGGTGGACAAAGTTGGCGACTTCAAGAGAATGGGAAACGAAACAGAACTGTCCAACATGACTCCATGCCCCGTGCCCCCAGTTCCTCTCTCTCTCTCTCTTCTCTCTCTCTCTCCCTCCCCCCCCCCCCACACACACTCACACATGTTCCATGGGAAGAACATGGATGGCTCTGGTGTTATAACCCAGTGCTACCACTCTGTTGTTCCATGATGCCCAGCACCTCACTTTCATCCTGAAACCTCAGTTTCCCTTTCCAAAAGGAAAGGGAAAGAGAACTATAGAGAAGGTTATATTGGATGCAATAATTTCTGCTAAGGAGTGTACCTGCCACATAACAGCTATACTGTCCCTTCTTGTTTCCCCTTCCCCTTCGGCGACTTCAGAAACAAGGGAATGCTTTGTAAAGAATTCAGTGACTGAAAGACAACATAAACCTCTGTCCACAGGAACTTCCAGGCTTAGAAAACTCTGCAGACACTCCAGAGAGTCTCTGATCTCTGTACTCTTATGTAACAAGTTACATAAGGGCCATCTTATTCCCCCAATGTGCCCTCTCGGATTACAATGTGCAGGCTAAGGTCAAAGGAAATTATGTAAGCATAATCCCAGAAATCGGCACACAGAGCAGGGACCAGTTCAAGAAGCAAAACAGCAGCATGTATGTTAGTGTGACTCGCTCAGAGGCCAGCAACTGCTGCACATCATAAAACATAGGTTCCGCACATTCGGTTGAGAATGGGGACAGATCATCAACATGTTTTTTAAATGGTACTGCAAGGCGCCAAACAATCTGAATAGAGGCTGGGACAGCAGTAGACCCCGGTCTTGAAGGGCTACGTGTTAACCTGTTAAGTGCTGCCTCCCAGGGAGGTGGAGCAAGGGCCAGAGAGGCTGGGGGTGGTGGGGGGGAGGAGTAGCGAGGGAATTGAGACTTGGGGCAGGGGCACTTTACCAACACGTATGAAAATATTTCAGTATTTTAACCACCAATGACTTATCAGCCCTGGAGGAGAGAGAGTTCTGAAATAGTCCTATTAGTGAAAATGTTTGAAACCATGTCAAAAAACCACCAACATATGAAGCATCATAAGCAACACTCAAAAAGATTCTCCATCACCTTAGAAATCAGGTTTTTTAATTTGATTTGCCCCACGCTGTATTTTTGTACATTTTTTTTCTTTTTTCAGATTTTGACTTTTAAAACAATGCTACATTCATGTGTCATGCTGTATCATTAAATTTTATTTTGAGGAATGGTGACTCAGCTGTCTAAAGAACAGTATCTGGAAGAGAACAGTATCTATTTTTTAATGCAGGAAAATATGAACTGTCTACAAGAAAAAACTAAGAAGCTGTTGTTTATAGAAGGTGTTGTCAGGGAGGTCCTCCGCTCTGTGCACTGAATTTACTTCTGAGCTCCCCCAACACAGATATTGACAAAAGATAACCTCTGTCTGAAGTGACTCTGAGGTTTCCGCTCAGGAAACAAAGCTGATAACCTGCCAGAAGAGATCAGGGTTTATTTCTCTCCAAGGGAGTGTACCTCCTGGGAGAGTGTGGTACTGTTTATTCTCTCCTTTAAAATTAGGTGAAAATGCAGAACCTCTTTCCCTAGTCTCCAATCTACTTCCCCTGGTGCACAGAGGCAGCGGTGACCCAGTCACACAAGAATTCATGTATCAGAAAACAGTAGCTCATGCTGGTCCGGGACACTGCAATTCCGTCCTGGGGCATCTTCCCCAGAACTAATAATAATTCCGGATGCAAGTGAGACTTCCATCACGGCCCTTCTCTGACACATTGTGAACCTCAAACAAGTCACAAACACCCACACTGGCACGTCTGTCATGTCAGCACACCATCTTTGAATGAGGGCAACCCATTATCTGTGCACCAAAATAATAACAATTAATAATAATAATAATAACATCTGTAACATCTGTGCACCAGGATCTGAGCCCTCCATTTACACACACACACACACACACACACACACACACACACACACCGACCAATCTGGTGTATTCGAAAGACTGAGGAACTTGATGATATTCCAACGCTGTGAAATTCCTAGAGGACTTCTGCCTAAACTTCTACTGCAGTGACCAGTGATCATTTCACAGCGGATGAAACACCTTTGGGAACCAAAGTACATGCCTGAGAATTGGTCCCACTGAGAATTCAGACCTTTGTTTTCTGTCATTTAAAAAAAAAATACACACACACACACACACACACACACACACATATACACACACACACACACACCTGAGACACAAATATGATCAGAGTTATTAATTCGTTCTTTCACACATCCGTTCAGTTGACATTTACTGAGTATCTGCTCTGGGCTTGGCACATATGACAGATACAGCAGTGGACACAATAGAAGCTTAAATACTACAGGAGGGAGAAAGTAAACAAATAATGTCATACATTAGTGAGTACTGTAAAAAACAATGAAGTGATGTAGTGGTGGGTGGGATAAAGAGTATTATTTTATATGAGGCAGTCCAGAGGGTGGCATTTAATCAGTGACAAAGAAAGTAGGGGGGACCAGAAGGGATCTTAGGGAAACGTATGCTGAGTGAGAATAGCAGGTGCAAAGGCCCTGGGGCAGAAGCAAGCTGGTGAACTCTAAGAACAGCAAGGAGGATCTCCTCACTACTCTGCCCACAGGCAAAATTCTGTGAGTGCTTGTTCAGTGGGATTAAGGGGTTCTCCCTGAAAATGCACATACAGAAAAGTATAGCTTACAACTTACGACCCCCGAAGCCTTTTATCCCGTGGGCCCTGGTTAAGAACCTCTATTCTACTCCAGCCCCTGAAGATTGTAGCTTCATAGCAGCTCCAAAAGACGGTGTCCTGGTTCCATCCCTCAGCGGGTGAGAGAGAAACAAAGAGGAGACACATCCATTCCGTAGGCCATGTGCTGGGCTGAATCTCCAAAAGAACAGGAGGCCCCGCCCTCAGTGCGGGGCTCTGAGAAATTAACCTGGGGCCGTGACCAGCACAACCACGGGCCTGCTCACTGCCCCCCTCTCTCTACGGAGAAGAGGCTGTGGAGTCCTGAGCACCTGATGGGCCCAGATTCCACTGCTGCCCTGAGTTGGACAGGAGGCGGTCAGAGAAGTGAAGCGCTCCAGTAGGCGAAGCAGCTGTGTTTCAGAGAGCAAGCAACCGACAGATATTTGGGGTCAGCCTCTAAGTTAAGCTTTGCATGCCCCAAGAGCAAAAAGAAATTAATAACAGGAATTTAAAAAACAAGGAAGGAGGGCGAGTTGAGCAGTGTGCTGAATCCCAGCCACCCACTCCAGGACGCTTAGGGCGCCTGTTTCGCATTCCGGCTTCCCTCCGACCCCAGGGACTCTCTGTGCTAAGACCATCACGCCCAGTAATTCTTGCTAAATACCAGGGTTCCAATTACAGTTCCACCATAAAACACTTCATAAAACGTGTGGACTTTGCTCCTGCTTTTTGCAAACACAGCCTGGCCCTCCCTCTTGCCTCCCCTTGGCAAGCACCCCACCTTCCTGCTCAGAGCCCTCTGCGGAGCCCCAGGAAACCCAGCCCTCTGCCTGCTACTGTATTGCCGATGATGGCATCTGCTGGGCGGAGGAACCGCTGGCTGATTTCACGCCCGGATCACAGTGCGAGGCTCGCTGGGTGCCAATCGTGACACCATCCAGGAAGGCTGGGGCCTCCCAGGGACGCTGCTGGGACTGGGAGGGTCCAATGGAGACAGGCAGGGGGAGGGGTGTTGAAGCTTATCCCCCCACCCCCACCAAGTACACCAAGAAATACATGCCCCAGGCAAAGGGCAGGGGCTGGCAAGGTCAAATATGACCCCCTTACCCTCCAGACTCAGTCCTTATCTCTTAAAAAAACAAAGTTTTATCATGCTCTGCAGATTATATAAATAACATGCACTTTGTTTACAGAAAATAAAGTGCTTGTTATTTATGCATTTTGTGAAAATCACAATAAATCCTATTGCTGGCGAAGTCTAAGTAACAGCCAGTGTTTTAAGTGCTTTACATTCATTTAACTCATTTTCTCATTGAAGCCTCACAACTACCGTATAGGGGTGGCATTAGTTTAAGACCCACTTTGCAGATGAGAAAACTGAGGCACAGAGAAATTAAATAACTTGTTCAGGTCTCATCGTTGTTAAGCAGAGGAGCTGAAATTCATACTCAGACCCATGTTCTTAATGCATTTTAACGACGACTGCTGACTGCTTTCTGTTTGAGGCTCCCAGCTCCTACAGCTACGGGCTCTGGCGAAGAGCACAGATGTCTGCCTCCCTGAGCCTCCACGACTGGTCCTTCTCCTGCCAGCCCGCCAGCCCTCCAGCCCTCCGTGAGCTTCCCAGAGGGCCGCATAGTCACCAGAGTCCCCAGCAGCCCACTCAGAATGGGCTGAGCGTCTAGTACAGCCATGGGCAAACTACGGCCCGCGGGCCGGATCCGGCTGTTCTATCCAGTTCTCTTGCTCTCCCCTCCGCTCCTTTACTTTGAATTTATATTAGTTCACACAAACACTCCATCCATGCTTTTTGTTCCGGCCCTCCGGTCCAGTTTAAGAACCCATTGTGGCCCTCGAGTCAAAAAGTTTGCCCACCCCTGGTAGGTGGACACAATGATTGAGACCCAGCCCCTGACCACAAGGGGATTGGTTTATAGCAGAGATGTGACATGTAAACCAGGGCTACTAACCATAGAAATGTGACCAGTCTCCAGGCTCCGTGAGGGCAGGCTCCTATGGTATTCACTGTGGATCCATGGAGGGTGCTCGGGAGCTGTTTGTTGTATGACTGAGAGAATAAAAGTCAGGACCTCAACCCATGAGGTTCTCTTCTGGCTTGCTCTCTTCTGAAATAACAAAGTCAGGAATGACTTTCCAGGTGCAGTAACAGTTCGGCTGAGACTCCAAGGCTTGATAAGATCTGACAAAGCAGACAGAAGGAGCAGAGGAATCGGGGCAAAACTCCCCATCCTGGCTCCACACGCCTTGGGCCAAGGCTAGAAGAAGAGCCTATGTTCAGAGCAGAGGTCCTGTAGGCAAGGAGCAGAGAATGCTGGGTAGTTGGAAAGATAGTTTCAGATCACACAGGTGCTCCAATGCCGAAGGAAGTTAGACTTTGGGAAAAGATATATCTGAAGATAAAGATTTAAGATTTAACTATTTCAATTAGCTCTTCAATGGAGAGAACAGGCAAGAAAAAAAATAACCTTAAGAAGAATGAGAGTTGAATCTTGCAAAACAGCTCCCTGTGGGGAAAGAGGAGGAAGAAGAATCCTCCGAAACTCAGACAGGAAGCAGCCGTGAGGGAGTAGCAGAAGCATGAAGGTGTCATAAGGAGCAATCCTAGGGGGCTTCTCCAACAGCAACTTTGGAACACTCCCACCAAAAGGGTCCCCTAGTCTAGTCTGCACTGGACAGATGTGGCTGCTCTGTACGCTGGCTCTTCTGAGACACCTCCCTCTATCTCTGTGGCCTTTGGACCACCTTAAAGACAAGCACAGATTCCAAGCTGATTTTCTCCCAGGGGCAAAATCCTATCCAGTAATAGATTCTGCCTGGAGCACTGTGCTGAGAAGGATTCTGAAGCTGAATCCAGAATCAAAGTTCTAGGATTGATCAGTCATCTCTGCCATGGACACAAACTGGTGTTGTGGTCACATATGTGCCATCCTGCTTTCAGCAATGTGCATTTCCTTTAGTTCTTAGTTCCAGGCTCCTGCGTTTGCTTTACTTCCTAGTTCCGGGCTCATTTAGAGCAGAAACTATCATGTTTAACTTTGTGTCAGCCCCCTGCTGGGTAGACACTGGGGAAACAATGATCACTGTGCTCAGTAAATGTTTGTGAAATGAATGATCACACTCCTTTATTCCTAAGAAAAACACAGACAGAAGCTAGATGCTGTGAGCTTTAGAAACACTGAAGTGACAGAAGGGCCCTCTCTCTGAAGCCGGCTTCCCATTCTGGCCCTGCCTGGAGCCAAACTCCCTGAGACAGGCTCCACTGGGGTGGAGGGTGGGACATTCCTGTTCAGGGAAGCGCCCAGCCCGTGGACAGCACCCAGCCCTTGTTACGGGAGGCGGTGTTGCTAACACAGCCAGTGAATTCTGGAATGGATGAGTACAGCCTCTAGGAGCAGCCTATGAGCCCAGACTAAGAGGGAAGCATTCCTCGGGCATCTGCTTTGACAAAAGAGAGATGCTCAATGCGCAAAGCAGGAGCAAGTCCAGCTTGGCTTCCCCTGTTGTTGGTGAGAGAACTGTCTCGAACTGGGCTGGGCCAGCGAACACTCATTTCTGAGGGCCTCCTCTCAAGCAGTTATTGATGAGCAAAGCCAGTATTTCTCTTGGCTGCCCTCCAACCCTCAGCAGGGTGCCTCATAGGGAGCGATTACTCAGTGAACAAGACAGAAATATTGCATTTAAAGAACTCCTCACTAGATGGAGAGGAAGGCAAACAGGTGAGAAGTTATGGGCCAAGAGATAAATAATGCTCTAGGAGGAGATAAGAGGAAGATGATGATTAATTGCCCAAGGAACCTATGTAGACACATACCAGGGCTGCTGGAGTTACGAAGACAGAGATGGATGGAGCAGTTTGAAACTGAGTCCCAAAGGAGAAGGACATGTGCTGGGTTTGGAAACTGTGGGTAGACTTCCCACAAGGGGAGGGACGGGGAAAGGAGACATCAGGCAGAGGGAATGGAGAGCGAAAGCTCAGAGACAGGATGGGAAAGGCAAGGTTCAGAAACAGATGGAGCATCATGGGAGGTGAATCTGGGAGCAAGAGTGGAAGCAGAGACATGAAGCAGGGGTCACTCCAGGAACCCAAGCAGTGAAGTAAGAAGCTCGAATTAAAGTGTGGACTATACAGTTGAAAAGAAAGATTAAACACCAAAGCCACATTGCGAGGGAGAGTCAGGAAGAAATAATGATACAAAGGGAATCAAAGGCCTACAGGCCATCAGGAACAAGAAATGAAAGGAAGTGATGGATTAAGGGGCAGTTTCCTCTGAGTCCTTTGAAACATGGATTCTTTCTGTGGTCCACAGACCACCACCTCCTCCAGCAAAGGCTCAGGTCTTGGTAATCAACAACTCAGATGGTTCGTTCTGGTGAGACCATGGAGCGGTCTTCCATGTCTCACCGCCTTTTTCTCTGCCTTGTCCTCATCCCAGATTTTCAGGGCCCTTCCCTCCACCCCAGGAAAGTCCTGGTCTCTCATATCAAAGACAAGCATCCAGTGTGCTTACTCCTCAGAGGCACCTGCGTTTTACAGACGCCTGCCCCAGGTGCTTAGATTTCCAATTGTTCGCCCTTGACTTCCTACTTGCTGCGTGCCTGGGAGGGGGGTAGAGAGGGCAACATGCAGTCCTTGGGCTCAGGGCGCTCACAATTTAGCAGTTGCAAAGGCCATTCTACTCCATTTTATGCTTATTTTTTCCAGGAGAGGGCAGATGTCCCGTATTTGGGATGGTTATGAAGATGGGCTCTAGAAGCAGAGACCTAGATACAAATCCCAGCTCCACCTCTTACCAGCTGAGAAACTTGGGATGAATTTCTTAATGTCTCTGAGCCTCAGTATTTTAATTGAAATGAAATGAAAAGCCCGAGGGGCTCACCCATGCAAAAGGCTCAGCACAGCTCCAGGGACATGGTAGATACTCGGTAGCTTTCTGCCAGGATGTGCCGGGAAATACTGGAGCCTCGCTACTGATTTTCAGGAAATATGGGCTGGCAATCAACGACAAGAGGGCATCTCCCTGGCCCCCAAAGGCTGAGTGAACCGGTAACTCATGAACTCTTCTTGTTCCAGTTCCTTATTACAGATCAAGAAACCAAAACACTCTTCCCAACCGTGTTTTATCTTACAGGATAGAAGACGCTGTCAACATTTACTTTGACATTGCCTTCGTCAGCCTGGTGCTGGCCATCACACACACTTTCTCTCTTCTGATCCCTACAAAAGCTCGAAAGGTACACATGTTTACCCTGGATTAAGAGAGAAGGTAAAGAGAGACTGTGTTTATGAAATTCACCCAAGGTCCTAGAGCTAAGAAGTTGCAGAGCTGGGATTCAAACCCAGGTCTCGCTGACCACCTCTTGCTGCTTTCTGGCTCCTGCCTTGAGCCAGACCTGAAGCCCAGGCACCAGGGGCTCCTTCCACAAATGTGTGCTGAGATAAGATTTATCCCAGCTTCTCAATTCCAGACCCTTGGCTGAAGCAACAAACTATATATATATATTGATTTTTTACAGAGAGGAAGGGACAGGGATAGAGAGTTAGAAACATCGATGAGAGAGAAACATCGATCAGCTGCCTCCTACACACCTGCTACTGGGGATGTGCCCGCAACCAAGGTACATGCCCTTGACCGGAATCGAACCTGGGACCCTTGAGTCCGCAGGACAATGCTCTATCCACTGAGCCAAACCGGTTAGGGCAGCAACGAACCTTTTGATGATTCATTCTAAAACCCTTAGCTGCCCTATCAAGCTTGATGGGGAAGATGCCTGACCGGGATTGGAGCATCTCTCTGGTCTGAACATAGACCTTGGGGTGGGAGACCTCCTACCAGGCATGGGAGACACCCTCAATCAGAGCCTAGAAAAGGTCAATGGAAGGAACCTTAAGATTCCCTTCTTTGACCTCCTAAACCTTGAGCCCACCATCTCTCTGGAAAAACATGCTAAGCCCACCAACATTTTTATTTCCATATAGAGATTGTCTTACAGAGTGAACCCATCTACCCATTATCCTCTTCTAATGGATTCAGCTGACCCACCTTTATTTAAGAGATTAACCATAATAGTGTACTAATGATCACTAGCATCTATTGAGTACTTAGTCAGCTATCCCCCAATAACCCAGTGAAATAGATAGTATCATTGGCTCCACGTTACAGATGAGAAAACTGAGTTTTAGAGGGTTAGGTGGGCTAATTAAAGTCTGACAACTGTTTAGTGGGGCAGAGACAGAATCCAAACCAGAAATGCTTTCCTTAGGAGCCCACACTCTACTCACTGTCCACTGCTTTCTCCAGGGAGTGGGGTGATTCCCCATCCCTTCACCACCTCCCTGAGGGACTCGCACATCTCCCCTCTCCCAGACAGCACAGCAGCTCCTCCTGGGACTGTGGATCTGTCTGAAGGACACTCCAGACCAGAGCATCTTCCCACCCACATGGACATGTGTGCCACCATCCCACCCACTCAGCCCTGGCCACAAGGATGTCAATCAGCTAAAAACGGCCTGGTTTTCAGGTAATATGTGATGACCTCTTAAAATACAATATCATTGTGAGCACTTTGTGTGTACATTTAAAATGCAAGGCAGAAAACTGCATATGATTGCGGTTTTATAAAAACTGAACGTGGTATCGAGGTACAGAATAAAAAGGCCCAGAAGGGTTCCAGTGGCTGTTTGTGAAGTTAGGATGATAGATGGCTTTTATTTCCTGATTGGCTCTTGTCTTTATGTTCAAACTTCCTACCACAAACACAAATTAACCTTTATAGTAAGAAACCAAAAATTACCAAAATAAGCTGATTGATAAAAAAGTGTCTGCATTATTCAGGGTAAGGACAAAGAACTCCTGAATCTATAGGTCACCTCCCCAGCCCGGGCTCCCTCACCTTGCCGCTCACACATCCTGCCCGGTTATGAAGGAACACTCCACTTAGCACTGCTTGGCTCTCGAGCCTGCCGCTGACACTGAGCGGAGAATGTCAGTTTTGGGAGGGAACTACCTTAACCCGTCCACGGCCCCTGTCCAGTCCAAGCCACAGCCTCCTTAATTCCTGAAAGCCCGGTGATGCAGTCAGCCCATTGGAAGCTGGCAGGCGGGGCAGGTGAGCTGGTTACCCACTCCTGCCTTAGCCCAGCCTCAGAGGTCACAGGGAGGAGGCTCTCCGTCCTCCTGGCCCTCAGTGCCTGCTTCCCGCATCTCCACTCTGCTGCCCTGCTGCCAAGCCCGTGTTTCTAGAGGCCACTCCAACGCTACCTCCCCAGGAACCAGCCAGGCTCCAGCTCACTTCTCCAAGGCCTGCCACGCTTCCTCCTCTAAAGGTACCACCCCAGCTAGAAGTGTGAAACATCATGGGGTGCACTCTACTCAACCAGAGGGAGAGGGAGCGGCCCTTGTTTTATAATACACCTGAATGCACACATTTCACTACGAGGATTAGGCTAAGATGGTGGGAGCGAGGTAATGAGAAGCTAAATGCACAGCAGGGGAAATGAATGGGAATTCAGGGAACTGGGGCCCAGAGATCAAGGGAGGAAAAGGGAAGGGCCTTAGCAAGGCCCACGAGGTCCTATCAACATAGGAGGGAGCCACAAAATGAAACGATAACCAATGAAGACCATCCCAACTGTACGAGTGGCCACGGGACCATCAATAATGACGACGATAATAATGGCAATACTAATGTTGACAGTCATGATAGCCAACATTTACAACGCACTGACTACAGGTGTCCTCCCAAGCACTGACACCCACAATAACCCCGTGGGGGTGGTCCTACGCGTGTCCCCATGCGACAGGTGAAGAAACAGAGGCACCAGGAAGTAAAGAAACCTGCCCAAAGTGACATGGTAAGTGGCAGGGCTGGGTTTTGAAATTCTCAGCTTGACATCCGAAACTCTGTTCTTAACCACCTGCCTAGACTGTCTTTCCCTGAGAATAGAAATGCCAAAGGTTCCATTGTCTTCCATTGACTATTTGCTCTGCAGTACAAGGCACCTCCCTGCTCAGACCTGCAGAGGCCGTGGAACTTTGGGGAGTGGGAGAACAAACCGGCTTCCAGGGAGGGAAGGCGGGGCTCAGCCTGTGCAGAGGTGACAGGATGGGGAGCAAGAATTCACCAGAAGCTGGGCTCAGGATGGGAGGTGCCTTGGAGAAATGCAAGCTTCCAGGAGTCCCCGGGCATGGGAGGAGATGCTCAGTATCCCCTGAATGTAGGATGGGCTTCAAGTTGATTTCACTGAAATCACCAAGGACAACAGGACCCTATGTCAAACTGGAAGGTTTGTGAAATTTTGAGACAGACATGAATTTTGATCCTTCATTTCTTTGGTTCTAAGATATGCCTTTTTTTTAAAAAACACACACATTTTTAAGATTCTTGAAATTGGGATGCATATTATATTCAACATATACATCTATTATGGCGTTTCTCTTTCTACTTGAAAAACTACTATTAAATTGTTTGTGAAGCTCACACAACCGAGGGAGATTCAGGATGGAGCAAATGCAGGTGTTAAGCCCCTCTGACAGAAGCGGATGAGTCTGCACTGACTCCCTCGTGCACTTGTTTCTATGATCTTAAGGTTTCCTGGACCCCAGCCGTCCATCCGAATGCGCAGAAGCAATGCCCCACCCCTGCCTCACCTGGAACACTACCACCTCCTACTTCTGATCTTGGCTCACACATTGCTTCCTCTGGGAGCCCCCTGAGCTAACAGAGCAGGTCTAATTCTCCTGCTGGTCTGTGTGACAGATTAGTGTCCACCCTCCCCCACACTAGACTGCACCCCCATGAGGGCAGGATCAGGCCTTTCCCCTTCACTGTTAAATCCCCATTTAAAAGCACAATAGGAATTTCAATAAGTTTCTTGCTTTATGAATAAATCTGAGTCTCTAATATAGAACCAGAAAACAAACGATTGAGTCCTATTTCAGAGGATCAAAAGTTCCTTTCAGTCGTCCTTGGCAAACATCACCAACAACGGGGTGGACATGAGCTAGCTCTTCAGAAGAGGAGACAGTCTTGTCATCTTTCTACCAGCACTGGCCCATGTTGATATCTAATCCACTGCATGTTAAATAATACGTAAGCTTCATTATTATTGGGGCCTTTTGCTCTACTGGCTCCTAGTAACTCCTTCTTACTCACTCCTATTTCATTTATAAGCCAAAGCTCATTTGAAAGGATGTTAAACAAATAGAGAACATGACAGCTAGGCTTAATGCAATATTAATATGCATTGTAAACCAAGGAAAACTTCAAGAGAGGTATTAGAACGGTGATACAGGTTGTCATTATTAATATTCTTTAAAATCCTATAAGCTTATCAACACATTGGGAAAAATTTCACCAGCCAGAAGGGTCCCTAGAAACCCTTGGGTCTGGCCATTTTGCAGATAACGGGCCAAAGACACAGTCAGCTACCAGATGACAGAGGTGTCCTACTGGGGACCCACTGGGACAAGAGACCCCTGGAATCAAAGAAAAAAGCTTGAGCCAGGCTGGTGTAGCTCAGTGGTTAAGCATTGGCCCATGAACCAGGAGGTCATGATTTGATTCCTAGTCAGGGCACATGCCCGGATTGCGGGCTCAATCCCCAGTGTGGGGCATGCAGGAGGCAGCCGATCAATGATTCTCTCTCATCACTGATGTTTCTATCCCTCTCCTCCTCTCCGAAATCAGTTAAAAAAACATATTTTTTAAAAGAAAAGCTTGAAACCAAAGGCCCTGTATTGGCCCACTTCTTCAGGGGTGTCTCTTCTGCCCTAGCATCATGGCTTTCAACCAGGGGCCATTTTGTAACATCTGCAGCTATTTCTGGTTGTCACAGCCAGAGACTACCAGGATGCTACTCCTAGACAGAGACTGGGATGCTGTTCAACACCTCCCACAACAAGGAATTATCTGGCCCCAAATGCCAACAGTGCCAAGATGGAGAAACACTGCCCTTGTAGAAGTCAGAGAAGGCAGAAAGACCCAGAATGAGCACGAACATTCCTCACACTTCCCACCCCTGACCAGAGCCCACTCCCCGCTCCGCAAAGCCAAGGTACTCGTCTAACCCCATGTGTACATGAAATATACCAGAAGACAGACCCAGCCCTACCAGAAACATGCCACATCTCTTATTCAAAATTCACTGAGTTGCCTCAATTCTAAGATATACACTGTCCCCACATTTTTATATTTCTGAAAATGGAATGTGACCTATAATTAGTTTCCCCCCAAAAGGCTGTTACGAAATCAATGGAAACGTTTATGAATAATTACATATTAGATCAGAGAAACATGGTAGTTTAAAACATAATGTTTAGACTGAAATAGACTCCAATAGTGCGTCATGTAAAATTTGCTTGAATTCCAAGAACAAGGCTTCCCAGAATTTCTCCCTGGGCAAGCTCCTGCGGCCAGTGTGAGTTCACATTCCTCCACCTATCGGCAGAAAAGCTTCAAGCACAGACTTTTCTTCAGGATGAAAAAGGGTCAGTGGCCAGAGGGTTGGTGGGTGAGAACACCCTGTGGGCTCACCTTTACAGCTCAGCATCCCGGAGGCCCGCTCTCTGTCCTCCTGGCCCTCAGTGCCTGCTTCCCGCATCTCCACTCTTTTTCTCTCACATAACCAGCACTATTTCCAGGATTAGCACTTAGGGGCGTAAGGGGGCTCACCAAGAGAGCCCCTGGGTCCTGCCTGCTGACCATCTTGTGTCACTGCAGGGATGGTGAAAATCTGCAGGGGGTGCTCCCCACACCAGCTTCGGAGTGAGGCCAGTCCCAGACCCAGACTCAACACCCTCACAGACTGTTTCCCTGGATAAGTAGGTAGCTCTGTGGGCCTCGGTTTTCTCACGTAGAGAGTGGCAGGGGACGAATAACAGTCCTGCCCACGATAGACTTGTTTTTCTCTTTAGATGGAAATAAAATAATTCTGTGAAACACAGGGCACATGGCCAGTTGCCCACTACAGCTGGTGGGTCTTCTGAGCAGGTTGTAAGGCACCCAGTGATTCTGAAGACTCTTCAGCCTTGCACTGGCCACGCTTTGGGTTTCCCGAGTGGATGGAATGGCACCAAGTACAATGAATTTAGGGGAACCCAGCACTTTTGTTTTTTTCCAAATTCATCCTCACAAACCTATAAACAACCCATAGGAATCACAAGTTGATTTTGAACAGAGATGTTATGGGAAAGTGTTGCTTTGTTCCATAAAATTTACAAGGATAAGACCGTTAACATCCCTCTGATGTCCCTGGATCATAGAAAGGCTCAACTGGAAACAATTCACTCATGTTCATGTGCTTCTCGCCAAGTGTTGTGGCCATGCACGTGCTAAGGTTGCTAAGGCTCCAGGCAACCCCAGGGCTCACCTGGAGCTCTGGGCAGAATGCCCGTGGTTGGGACATGGGCAGAGAGATACTTTTGGTCAAGAACATATTGCAACTTTTCTCTCTGGGGCAATGAAGTTCAAAGACCCTTCTCCAACACTTGAAAGGAAATTGGTTCTGAAGATCTACAATATGACTTTGCTCTTGTCTAGGTTTGTCTGGAAACATATAGGGCAAGTAGGTGAGTGGCACTGAGAGATGTAAACTTTCTGACAATTTGGGGAGAGGATAAAAAAAGGGAGAGAGATGAAAATAGAAGCAATCCTTGTTCTTTCAGAACTTTTCCCAAACATGAAGTCACTACGGTAATTTTAATTTTCCAATAACACATTACATATAAAGTATTGTCTATGTAGGTAATAATGAACTTGTTACTCATTTAACCTGCATATTTTTATTGTAAGCATTGTGTGTAACTCTTGCTATAAAAAGGCAAGAGTTTAAAAAGTATATTCAAACCTATTGAACTTAGTTTTAGATCCCCCTGAAAGCAGCAAATATGAATAACATGACTTTCACCAGACAGGATTTGGCTTTGTGCAAACAAGTTCATTTGGAAATCATGGGTGACAATATCAATTGGATGTAGTTTTGCTGGAAATAGGTAAAAAGTATTATAAATCTGTTTATGTTCATGGACTTGGTAATCTCATTTTGGAAAGATGTGCATAGAACAAACTCCAAAAAGAAATAAATTCAATTCAAACAAAGATGATCATTTAGGGATCTAAAGCTAAATTAAATAGGTTTTAGTTTACTTTTTAAACTGTTAACTTTGTATAGTAAGAGTTACATATAATGTTTACAATAAAAATGTCTAAAACAAGGAAATTGGAAATAACCCAGTTCAATCACTGCAAAAAGGTTAAGCAAATGATGCCACAGCAATAGTGAAGTATAATAGAACCATGAAAACATATAATTTCTTATCCATATTCCCATATGGCAACCTAATGCAAGTTCATAAAGCAGGTCCTATATAGTACATGGCCCACACAATATGAGAGAGGACATAAGAAAGGAATTTAGAATAAGAATTTATACTGAAATGGTTTAAGTTCTTTTTCTTGAAATAAAGGCAGGGGTTGGCAATCCAAAAAGCAGATGTAAGCCTAAAGGTATGTACTATGATGTCAAATATGCATCATCATACATTATGGCCAGAAGGAGATGCATTTTAATAGTGATTATCTCTGGTTGAAGAAATTGCAGGTGATTTTTTTCCTTATTTATACCTTTAAATATCTTAACAGTTCTCTCCAATGAGCATATAAAACTTTTATAATCACAACATTAATAGCCTTTAAAAAATAAAACTATAAACAAATAAACTTTAAGGAAATATTGTTAAACAGTGAGAATAGGCCAACATGTGAATAGAATAAGTCATGTATATTATTGTTAAAAGGAAAATCGTTAGGCTTTTCACAACTCTGTCATCCACAGACCCAGGCACATACGAAAACCCTCACTCAAAATCCAACTTTTCCACAGTGCATGCTTCCTGATTTCTTACATCATTGCTATCAGCAGTTTCTGCTTCATTTGACTTATTTTTTTCCTACCCACTTTTTCAGCTTCTGAAAACAGAAATCAACATGTAAAAGGATGGAGAATTTGAATATTGTCCCAATTCTGATAAACCTGAAAACTGTGCCCAAAACATAGTGAACACACAAAAGAAATGTACTGAAGGACTAAATGAACATCAGCCATTTTCTTGCCAATTCTGAAGGAAAACAAGAAGCAAACTGAAGGGAATAATAGCACGAGGAGCTGAGGATCATTGTAACACCCACACTCCGTGATGTAAGAGGAAAGAGAAATGCTTAACAGGGTCCCAGAGTAGAACACTGGAGCGAGTCTATAACAATAAAAGCATAATATGTTAATTAGACCGGACGTCCTTCCAGACGTCCTTCTGCACAAGCTTCCAGATGAAGCCAGGGCTGTGAGGGAAGCCCGGGTCCTGGGTGCCAGAGGGAAGCGGGTGCTGGCAGCTGGGGGAAGGAAGGCCTACTCTTGCACGAATTTCGTGCATTGGGCCTCTAGTACCTTATATATTTAGCAATGTCACAAAATACCTCTTCACCATAAACCCACCGCACCACGCACAGGTAGCAGTGCAATGTCACTTACACTTTGCCTCTGAATCTGCGCCCGCAAGCCTCTACAGTGGGGTTAACTGGCTGACAGTACAATCTTTTTTTTTCCTTTTCATTTTAAAATATATTTTATTGTTCATAGTATTACAGATCTCTCCCATTTTCCTCCGCTTCCCCCCCCCCAGCCCCTACCCAACCCCCAAGGAAGTCTTCACCACCCTATTGCCCATGTCCATGGGCTTCACATATCTATAATAATAAAAGCGTAATATGCTAATTAGACCAGACGGCCTTCCAGACGTCCTTCCTTCCAGACAAAGCCACAGCGGGCGGGGGCCGCAGCAGAGGCGGCAGAGGCCCCCCCGGCCGCAGCCGCGGGTGGTGATCGGGGCCAAGGTCCTTGCACAAATTTCGTGCATCGGGCCTCTAGTAAGCATATAAGTTCTTTAGTTTATCTCTTCTTGTCCCCTAACCCCACACCAAGGTATGTCAGTTGGTTCCATGCCTCTCTGCCTTGGGTCTCATTTTTGTTGATCAATTCATTTTGTTCATTAGATTCCACAAATAAATGAGATGATGTGAGGTCATTCACAGTGCCCTGCATGTGCAACTGGAAATGCAGTTACCGCACAACAGGTAAATGACAGAGCTGAGACTCGTGGGTTTTTATCTGGATCAATTCCTTCAACAGGGGTTGCCAAAGACACTAACATTAGAACCATTAGAAAGAGACCAGGGTTGAATGCAGAAGATGGATCATTAAGGACGACGTCTCATACTTTCTGGGTGCTTAAGTTCTTCAAGATGCAATCCCAGAGGATGATTTTGGTAGAAGGTACAGCTTTTCTAACTTGTCTCTAAACATCTTACTCATGTGTTTTGTAAGCAATCATTGAGAAAGGGAAAATTCTATATGGAATTTTCTATAAATTCTATTTATCCATTCATTGACTCATTGAACACAGATTCATTAAGGAGCACGCCATGTGCCTGGTCTATTGTTAGGCACTGGGGTGTGGAGACCTACACATTTTCTCCACCATCCTGAGACATTTCAGAACCAACTGTATTTCTGATAAACCTGTCACACTTTCTCATTTTGAGTCTTCTTCCCTGAATCTTTACATTTTTAGGGAAGACCTGGTTCACAGGAGGAAGCTCACATTATTTCAACCCGTAGGAAAAGCGAGGGTTCCTCCCAAATACCAAAATAGGCTCCAATGAGGTTTTATAATAACCTACTGCTCCACCTTGCCATTTCTCCTCTTTCTCCAGGAGTAGAAGCGATTCTGTCCTCCTCACTGGCCCTCGCAGCCCACCGCACCCCACCCGAGGTTCCTGACCTGACCATCCTCTCGCCTCCAGGAACGCACGGGCCACCACGTAGCACTGGAATGAGCTCTGTCTTCCATCAGGTCCTCTTGCACCTGGGAGGAACATCTGTCAGGAGCTTTAATGTTTACCCAGCCAGTGTTTGGATGCCAAAGAGGTAACAAACTGTTTATTGACTATTGTCATTTGACTGGAAAGCTCAAGGCCAGTGAAGTGCAGTTTGAAAGTTGGGAAACTGTGGGGGTGAAAGACCTCATTGGGATCGTCTCAGGCCTTTGATGTCCCTTCCCTCTCCTTAAGCAAGAGCTGCGGCTATGTACTTTCTGTTTTGTGAATTTCCACTGGGCTATCCCAGCAGCTCGCTGGAGTCCCTCCCAACCAGTCACTCTGTCACCAGACGATCCTCCCTTGTCACTCAGCCCTCTATTGCCCTCCTTCCAGCCACTGGTGATCATTAATTAACCATTTTAAACCTGCCAGCCTGGCTCCCTAACATTTAAGCTGGACTCATCAAGGTGCTTTGTCTTTAACGTCTAATTCCCAATGCAAATGACAGGAGCCCTTTGATTTTAAGGTCCAGAGGTGACCCAGCCTTCCAATCAGTTCTCTAGGCTTCGATTCTAAATGTTCTATAGCTTAATTTATTCATGGATTCTGTTGAGGGACCTCTGTTTTGCTTTCTAATTAGATGTAAAATGAAAGATCAACATATTATTCTGAAGTAGATTTGAACACCAGCCCCCACGTCACCTTCAACAGCTTCCATGGATAACAGCACCGTTTCTCAGAGAGTGTCCCTTGGAACACTAATCCCCTAAAGGGTTCCTGGATACAAAGGTTAAAGGGCCAAATAAGATTGGGAAGAGCCGCTCACCCCTGAAGGCTCACAATGTGTGTTAGTGCAGGAAAGGCTTCGAGAAGTTCAGAAGAAGGAAGCGTGCTCAACCAGGCCACACCCCAGGTTACCCAGAACACATTCTACTTTTTGTTTTATTTTTCTTACCTAAGAACTGTATACACATTATAGGTTTAGGGATCTAAGGAACACATGCTGGGAAGCAGTGGTCTGCTACCTGAAGACCAAGAGGGCTCTGAACCTAGACTACATGGTTGGATTTATTCTTGTGGCAGGGAGGAATAATTAAAGGCTTTGGGTCAAAGATGAGTACGATACAGGCCTCCTTGAATTATAATCTGACCCCAGATCAGTATAGAGAATGGAGACTCAGTTCTTCTCAACTGGGAGAGGTAGCAGTGGGGAAGGGAGTAGGTGGCTATCTGAACCATCATTCACCCTAGACAGCAGACATCCCAGAGTTTTGCAGGTGACCTAATGTAGAGCTCCCCACGATGGGGCCTTCCAGGATCCCCGTATCCTCAAGTCGCGACCCACACCATAATTGTGGCTCCTTTACAAATTGTCTCTGGCCCTACTGTGGGCCGTTTCGATCCCAATCTGAAATTTCCACAAGAGCCATTGCACCTGGGCAAGGGTTGTATTTGAGTTAGTTCCTAATTGCAGCCATGGATCAGTGGGTAGCAGGCAGGGGATCTCTTTCGGAGTTTCCCCTGAGATTTCAATCTCACTTCCACCACTCATGAGTTGTGTGATATTGGACCTCAAATCCCTCATTCATAAAGATGGCTTAAAATTGGTAATAATAATATCTCATAGGATTGTTGTGAAAATTAGTCAATCTGTATGGAAGTGCCTAGAACAGTGGTTGGCAAACCGTGGCTTGCGAGCCACATACGGCTCTTTGGCCCCTCGAGTGTGGCTCTTCCACAAAATACCATGGCCTGGGCGAGTCTATTTTGAAGAAGTGGTGTTAGAAGAAGTTTAAGTTTAAAAAAATTGGCTCTCCAAAGAAATTTCAATCGTTGTACTGTTGATATTTGGCTCTGTTGACTAATGAGTTTGCTGACCACTGGCCTAGAACATAGACAGCATGCAACACATAGAAACTACTGTTATCACCATGACCTATTCATTCCATAAACACTTCTCAGGCAAAATAGCCATTGCCTCTAGGAGCCCTTATTGCCCTTTAAGCAATTGTGCTATTAAGAGTGTCCATTAGAAGCCACGGCAAAACCAGTCAA
Source organism: Plecotus auritus (assembly GCF_963455305.1). Lineage (NCBI taxonomy): Eukaryota > Metazoa > Chordata > Mammalia > Chiroptera > Vespertilionidae > Plecotus > Plecotus auritus. Next base: position 145,798,729 of record NC_137783.1, on the reverse strand, counting down.
ACTGGATTTTCAGGTATTAGGATCTCCTTGGCAGCTTGACCACATTCAGTTCTCCCAGTTGCAGCATCTACATCCTCTTTGGGTGACATTTATCACTGTAGGCTGTTGATTCTAGCTGACCTTCACTGAAGACTTCCTCTGAAGTTCACAGCAGCTCAATAGCAGAGCTGGGATCCAAACCCTCGAAGCTGGACTCCTGAGTCCGTGTCCTTAACCATCACACTACCCTGCCTCTCCCTGGAGGGGCTCGCTGTCTCTCTAAAGAAGGGGCAGAGCGAGTTGTGAATATGCAAGAAGGGATGGAAAGTGGAGGAGGCAGGGGTGGGCGCGCATGAGATGTCACACAGGGAAAACAACCAGCCAGCCAATCATTAGTCAGGCCCAGGCTGAGCGGCATTCACATTCTGCCGCAGACAACAGGCTGCAGCCTGGCAGCGAGGAAAGGGGCCCAACCAGGGCCTGGGACACAACTAAGAAGAGCAAAGCTGCTGTAGATGCCTCTTTGTCTGGGTTGCCAAAGGTTTGGTGTGGGATTTTTCCATTGATTTCAGAGAGGAAGGGAGAGGGAGAGAGACTGAAACATCAATGATGAGAAAGAATCATTGATTGGCTGCCTCCTGCACAGCCCCCACTGGGGATCAAGCCTTCAAGCTGGGCTATGTGCCCCAACCAGGAACCGAACAGTGATCTCTGGTTCATAGGTCGACACCCAATCACTGAGCCATGCCGGTCACCAAAGGTTTTTGACATTTGTAAACTAGGGGCTCATCAGAGGGTTTCAAATATAATTTGGGATACAGAATGGAGGGTGCCTTACGATCCCTCCAAGCTGTGGAAGTCTAGGATGCCAGTTCCCCGCAACATCACCAACCGATCTGGCTGGATCCCCAAATGACAATAGAAGAATGAACATTCAGAGCACTTTCTGTAAGCCGGGTGCTAGAGGCTGAATTCTCCCAGCAGCTTCTGCACAGAATTACTTTCTCCACCTTGCTGAAGAGGCATGGACAGAAAAAGTAACCTCCCCCAGGACAGGTGATCCTCAAAGATTGGAGCCAGGACCTCAGCCAAAGATGGGAGCAACTCACCTCCAGGTATAGTCTCTGTACTGAGTAGGTGGTGTTGGGAAAGGATTTTCGTTGGGGCCCCTAGGATGGGCCCAGGACACAGAACTGCACACAGCAGACCAGGTGCCCGCACCCTGAGTTAATACTGTCTAGTCCTGCAAGGAGAGCCATCAGTGACAACTTAGCAATGACAGGCAGGAGGGCGGCCCTGGGCCCTGGGACCCTGCCACTCTGTATTGAGAGGCTGGATTGAAAACCAGTCCCTGGCACAGATTCTGCTCCCTCACACTGAGAACGCCATATGTGTGCCCACACAGAGGGAGGGAAGACAGACTCCCTGCTGTTCTGGAGGTGGTGGCCAGCAGGCTGGCAAACAAGCTCCCAGCCTTTTCTCTCAATAGCCCGGGGGTGGAGCGGGGGTGGGGCTGGGGTGGGGCTGGGTTGGGGGTGTAAGAAACTGCAAGTTTCCCTTTGTGTGGCTCTCACAGACATTTCTGGAAGGGGTCAGTTGTTTCGGGTGCTTCATCATCTGCCCAAGTTGCCTCGCACCGAGAAGCCAGCTCAGACACTGCGGTTAAAAATATATCTCTGCTTGCCCACCTTCTTATTAATATTCTGTAAGTGTTCTAAGGCCCTTCCGCCAACAGTGAGAAAAGTTCATTTTAGCTAACCGTGGCTACACTGGCTCTGATAAATTGGTAAAAGTAATCTATAACGAAGCCCTGAAGTTCATTTCAAAAAGTGATGGGTCCCTGACCAGGTGGCTCAGTTGGTTACAGTGTCGCTCTGTGCACCAGAATGTTTCTGGTTCACTTCCCAACCAGGGACACATACCTAGGTTTCGAGTTCGATCTGGTCGGGCACCTACAGGAGGTAACCAATTGATGTTGGTTGGTTTCTCTCTCTCTCTCTCTCTCTCTCTCTCTCCCTCTACCTCCCTCACCCCATTCCTCTCCTTCTAAAATCAATAAACATATCCTCCCAATAATAAAAAAAATAAGATGGGGAAACACTAAATACTAAACCACCCAGGAAAACATTACTTGCTCGGACAGTCTGCTGGCGTTTGAGTACCGCTCACTAACCATACACATTGCTCTGTGAGTCAGTCTCTTCATAGGTGGGACAGAAATCATCACAACACCTATGGTAGTCATAGGTTAATACATACAGACTCTCACGATGGCGCCTGGAACATCACTGCACTCAGTACAAGGGAGCTATCATTAGGCAACTCACCCCAATCATGGTATTGACGGGAATGACTGACTGTCATTTATTCCTCCCTCACTGTGTGCCAGGCACAGGGCTGAGAGCTCACGGTGCGGGTGAGTTATTCCCAGCGCAGATTTTACAGCCGGTCACATGCAGGTTGGAGTCCTTTCTGCTCCAGCACTTCCTAACTTTGGCAAAGTCACTAGCCCTCTCTGAGCTTGTTTCTTCAGCTGCAAAAGGATATTTATAGTCCCTACCTCATAATGTGAAGACCTGTGCACCCCAAGACTCTTGGCCCACACAGTATATGGAAACCATCTGCATTATTTTTGTAGTTCTTAAGACTAAAATTATCTAAAAATTTTTAAAAATTAAATATTGGGGGGGAAAAATAAAAAAATGTAAATGACAAAAGGATCAAAGCCACTGACATTCTCAGTGTGTAAACTGATGTGTTTATCTTTGTACTTGTAACCAAATTATATTCTTTCCACTTCTCCATGTGAATAAGCACTCATCTTGATTTGACATTCAATCTGTTTTAAATTGTGAATAACAAAAACAAGCTGGCAGGGCTTAGATTTAGAAGCCTGGATCTGCTTCAGAAGAACAAATTACTTACACGTGCTTCAGGATGTGACCCCATCATCGTCCCCTGTGACGCACAGCCTCAGTGTTGCTGTTCCACAAATCGAATCGGCCCCCACATGTGGATGCTGCCCAGGAAAGGACTGGACCGCTTGGAGGTCAAAGGACCACTTGGACGGCAGAGGTGACCTTCTAGGAACGCAGCAGGTTTGGCACATTTGGAGAAATGGGCAAGTCAGGGAGACCCGAGTGTCTTCATGAGGGTCAGGATGGGTGGCAGCCAGAAAGGTAAAGGAGAAATTAGGCAGGGGTCCCCGCGCTGTGTGCAGGGTGCTGCGGTATACAAGCTGCCTGCCTTAGCTCGTTTGATCCTCACCATGCCTCCACAAGGAAGAAACCATCATTATCATTCCCATTTTACAGATTAGGAAATCGAAGATCAGAGAGGTTAAGCAACTTCCCAAGGTCACGCAGTAGTAGCGTTGGGATATAGCAAGAAAACTGTATAGCTTGAATGACTATAGGCATCTCTTCTTTGCTCACTTTCTTATTTGAACCAATCCTGGACGGGCCATCTCTAACTACTCATCCTCTGGTTAGTCCTCAACTCAGAGAGTGGGATGTAGAGTGAACCAGATGAATGTCACATAACACACACTACGTACCAGATGCTCTACATCCATCATTCCATTTGATCTTTATACAAGGGAGTGGTTACCAACTCCATATGCAGACGAGGTAACTGAGGCTCAGAAACGTTAAATGACCAGACAGCTAAGTGGCTGCCCCAGAACTCGAGCCCAAGCTTCCCAATGGCCAATGCCCATGCTCTTTCCATTCATTTTATTTCCAAGGAAGACTCACAAGGTGAAAAAAACCACCAAGTGGGTAAGAAGAAATGAACCCCTCTCAGCAACCCTGAAGAAGTAACCCTCCAAGACAGGCCTGCTCTTTCAAGAAGATGTTGCCATCATCCGAGTGACTTTGCCTTCCTATTGATCAAATCCAGGTAATTCAGACCTTAAACAGCTGAAGTCATTTTTGTTTGTGTCAGTTTTACTTTGTTGGTTTGTTTTCTTTGTTTGGGGCCTACATCACCTATTTTAGAGACCTACGTGATCTAAATTATCCAGAAAATTGCAACTACTGCTTTCCCTCATCCCAATGTCGGTTCCTCTTTAAGAAACACAGATTCACAATCCCTTTCACGAAACGGGCATTTCTACATGAAAACACTTGCACAGGCAAATGGAACCGGCATTGCCCTTGGGTGTTCCTTTGGTAGTTTCAGCCAGAAAAACAGAGCCACAGCGAACCAGGCAAGCTCCCCCAAGTCCCAGCCCTGTCCGTGGGCTTCACACTTGGAAACAGAATCAGCAACACCCCTGCTTCCCACCCATAAAGAGCATTTGTGGTTTGGGATTCCACATTCTGTAAGGAAGAGCAGTAAGTGGATTTAGGAAAGGACAGAGCCCCCAGATCCTCAAACACAGGCTTACGGGGATGTGGCCCGATTCCTTTGCACAGTATTCCTTTAGGGACCGATTACTCTGAAATGTTGTTTGGGTGATGATGCACAAGACCCCCGGGGGACCCTGCCTCTTGGGAAGACAGCAGCCTTCGAGCCACTCACTGGTGCGCATTACACATCTCTCACCGAAGGCGGAGAAAAAGCCAGAAAACAACCTCCATGCTGACTAATCTGAAGCATTTTAAACCGCCACCAAGCTGGACTGATTTATTAAAACCTTTTGTCCCCGAAAGAGCTCGCCCTTTCCATTCACACCAACAACTTGACTCTTTACAGCAACTCTGCAAGTGCACTGCCCTGCTTTTCCATGAAACGGAACTACTTAGCTTAAAATGAGAACCTTTGGAATATGCTGGAAGCACGAAGTGCAGAGGGAACAAAGTGGGCCTTCGTGACTGAACCTCTTACTTGGGATGATAAATGGTGTGCTTTAAACTTACTCCCACAAAACCAAAAAGGGTGTGAAAGACCACAGTGTGTCCAAACAAACACGTAACCCAGGGGTCTCTTTAACTAAACTCGATTAAAAGTCTAGTCTGTGTGATGCGGTTAAAAGTTGGCAACTCCCTGGCCATCTTGGTAAGAGTGCAGAGCCAATCTGGCTCATTTTAGCTTCTGGAAGGAGGAGAAGGAGGAGGAGAAAAAAGAGGAGGAGGAGGAGGAGGAGGAGGAGGAGGAGGAGGGGGAGGAGGAGAAGAGGAGGAGGAAAAAGAGGAGGAGGAGGAGGAGAAAGAGGAGGAGGAGGAGGAGGAGGAGGAGGAGGAGGAAAAAGAGGAGGAGGAGGAGGAGGAGGAGAAAGAGGAGAAAGAGGAAAAAGAGGAGGAGGAGGAGGAGGAGGAGGAGGAAAAAGAGGAGGAGGAGGAGGAGGAGGAGGAGGAGGAGGAGGAGGAGGAGGAGAAAGAGGAGAAAGAGGAAAAAGAGGAGGAGGAGGAGGAGGAGGAGGAAAAAGAGGAGGAGGAGGAGGAGGAGGAGGAGGAGGAGGAGGAGGAGGAGGAGGAGGAGGAGAAAGAGGAGAAAGAGGAAAAAGAGGAGGAGGAGGAGGAGGAGGAGGAGGAGGAGGAGGAGGAGGAGGAGGAGAAAGAGGAGAAAGAGGAGGAGGAGGAGGAGGAGGAGGAGGAGGAGGAGGAAAAAGAGGAGGAGGAGGAGGAGGAGGAGGAGGAGAAAGAGGAGAAAGAGGAGGAGGAGGAGGAGGAGGAGGAGGAGGAGGAGGAGGAGAAAGAGGAGGAGGAGGAGGAGGAGGAGGAGGAGGAGGAGGAGGAGGAGGAGGAGGAGGAGGAGAAAGAGGAGGAGGAGGAGGAGGAGGAGGAGGAGGAGGAGGAGGAGGTGGTGGTGCTGGTGGTGGTGGTGGTGGAGGAAATGGAGGGATGAATCTGAAACTCCAGGCTGTGGAATAAAAAGCATTAAAACCTGTGACACATAGAACAGTGTCTGGCACATAGGAGAGGCTACAGAAATGTTAGCTGTTGTTGTTGCTGCTGCTGTTACCGTTACTAAGATAGTTGTGAGGCTGCCCAGACTCACAAAACTATTCACATCCTTCGCCACATCTAGGCAATTCAATTGAAAAACAACAACAACACACACACTCACACACAAACACAGATTTTTTAAAGAAGGCAGATCTGAAATCCCGAATGAGCAAACTCCCACCCACAAAGAGCAAGGCGCCCCTGCCTCTGCCATGTTCCCAGGGAGAGACCACCTAGCAATGTGGGAGCTCCGGAGCTTGTACTTGAGGCTTGAGAAGATGCCAAGCACTTTCCATGAGAACCAGTCTAGAGACATTTGATCGCATTTTCCAATGAGAAGCATGTGTCCGGGTACACACACATCCTCCACTCACGTATGGATGGAAACAATGCTGAGTACATTCTGTCCCAAGAACTTACTCATGCTCCCTCTACAAGGACCAACTTTTTCATTTAAATCCCAGAATCCTGCCAGAAAGCGGCCAACTGAAAGGTTGCTCTGAGAACATCTTCTGGGCAATCTATTAACCTCGTGGCCATTCCCAACAGCTAAAACAGATATTTCCTGTAGTCCAGGAAGCCACAGAGTTGTTAAAAAGCTGTGTGTGTGTGTGGTGTGTTTGTGTGTGTGTGTCGGGTGGTGGGGGGGGGGGGGGGTTCTGCTTTCCATGATCACCACCAGCGACATCTAATAAATTCCATTTAAACATCAACAGCAAAAGACTTTACTCACATGCTTGCATGGGGTACATTGTCTTGTTAACTCTTACAGGCAATCTATCAAAGGCCAGATCTGTAATCATTCACATATTTTCATAATCCATCTGCTTTTATCATTTAATCCCTTGGTTAGGTTTCAAAAACCCAAGTGCTCACTGGTTTGATAAGACCACCAACACTCAGCAGGTTCCTAAACAGTAGACGCAGGGCATGCGAAATGTTAGCTGTTGTAACCAATATCCTTAGCCCCTCGGTCCCATAAAGTGCGACACCTCCTTGAAGCAAGAGAATCTCCCCAGATGGATCACCTCCACTAAAGAATGCCTCCGAAAGGGGGTTGTTTTGTGCTTTGCGTTGGAAAAATAAGCCAGGCTGTGGCCCTGGTCATTTGTGAGCACTAACCTTCTCCGAATATGGTCCTCAGGCCTCTTCATGGACACATACGTGGGTTATTCAAGGTGACCTCTTGTTAAAGAGTTTTATTTTAAATCCCAGCTAAATCTCTGCTGTTCCCTGGACTGGTCTGATCTCTTGACACTTCATAGTTCAGGTCTACAGTGAGCTGTGAAAAAGACAGTGTGAACAAGTCTGGTTTCTCTCTTTCCCTTTCTTCCAGTCAATTCTGTTCCATCAATGACCCCTGTCTCCTCCTCTGCATAAACAGCGGTATAGGTGAGCCAGAACTAAAAATAAAAAAGTGAAGAAAAGAGCTCAGTGAGTCCATGGCGCTCTTGACAGCGACCGTGTTGAGACAAGTTTGAGCGCTGGGATGTGTCGGCGCCTGTGCTTAGGAGTTTTCAGTTTGCTTTGAGTGCCTCTGGGTATTTTTAGAATCTGTAGGGAGAAGGTGAGCTGCACAGGGCGACTGCTATGCTACTAATGACGCCCTGAGCTTAAAGAAGCAGGATTCACAGGATTGTTGAAGCTTCGGGTGATAGAAAGCAACACTTGACTTAAGAATCACATACACGTGAGGGTGGAAGGAAAAGGGAGGGGAAAGTCCTTGATAAACTAACCTGGAATTAAGTTTGCAGCCTTAGGTGAAAGTCACCTAATTATGAGACTTTTATGAGTTTGTAGTAGCCATACCTATTTCCCTTGCTTCCTTTCTTCCTTCCTTTCATCCTTCCCTCCTTCCTTCCTTCATCATTCTTCATTATTCCTTCTTTCTCTTCTTCTGATCTCCCCAGCATCTTCCTGGGGAACCCTGTGAGGCAGACCTAGCCAATCAGACAACCTTTCTACAATGGTCAGACCAAGAGTGAGTGTAATCAAAGTCTGGCTAATGAGACTGTTCATTTCCTGAGAGTACCAGAAAGAAGGCCCTTTTTATTGCTGGGATCATTCACTGTGAGGATGCTGTAAGCCTGTGCTGCCACAATCCATCATTGTCTGAAAGGGACAGCCTAGGAAGGTCCAGCCAAGAGATGGGGAGGGAGACAAGATGTCCGTGATGGTGTCTGTGCCCTTGGTCCTGCTCTGTCTGCAGCCCGCTAAATCCCCAGACACTCCAGGTACCTTAGCCAATAAAGTTTCCCTTCTTTCCCTTTGAGCTGGGGTTCTACCAAGAGCACCCCAAAGTATCCTAATTCAGAGCTTCTTTCAGAGCAAGTAAAAAGTGGAGACAGCATTCCAAGTCAATTCCATGCACCTACAAAGTCTGTGTTCAACCACTCTGTATTGTTCTCTTTCCACTGAATCACCCACTGCTTGATGGACCTTGACTTGCCATTTATCTCACACTGTTTTCCCTCCTGGCCTTGTCAGCCTGTCTACATTTTCACAACCACAGAGTTCCTGCCAAACCCGTTCTGTGTCTTCCTGACTTTCCTGTGTTTGATTCTCCACAATCCCACAAGCTGATTCCTCAAGGTGGGCGAGAAGGGGCAACCAGGCCAGCTAACCCTCAGTGAGATCGTGAATCCATTTCTCAGGAAGAAGAATCCTATATGTCAGAAAAAAAAAACAAAAACCAAGATCATCACTTTTAACGTTTCTCCTAAAGAGTAGAAGGTGAATCATTCAGATCAAGTTTTAGATAATTAAGGTATCACTGTTTCAGTTCTCTAGGAGTGGAACTGAAACGGTTCTTTTGAACCTGATTCTGAAATCTGATTCTGATTTCCCCACCCAAACACCACAAAGTTAAAAGCCTACAACCACTTTAAAAACTATTAAATATATATGAAAAAATGTATATACAAAGATGTGTGGCTTATGACAGTGAAATGTTAAAACTAACCTAAATGTCCAACAATAAGGGATTAGTGAAGTCAATTGTATGATATAGCTGTGATTTTAAAATATGCAAACCAATTGAGTCATTAAAGTTATGTCAAGGAAAAATATATTGGGGGAAAGGGGAACTAACATAATCCTAAATGAAAATTTCAGACTTTTAAAACACTACATAAACATGCAAATTTAAAGGATATAAAATTGTAACAGTAGTGGGATTATGAGTGATTTTTGCTTTCCCTGTTGCTTTTGGAGTTGAAAGGGTTTTTGTTGTTGTTGTTTCTTTTGCTTTGAGCAACATTTTCTTTAGGTTGTTATGAAAGAGATATGCCTTAAGCAAAAAGCTGCAAGGATGAGGGAGATGAGGATGCTATTGAGATTATCAGAGAAAAGGAAAATACAAGCAGAATTGGTGTGGGTGGGAGCCCAGACTCTGGAGTCAACTCTCTGGATTCTAGTCCTTTCATTCATTAGCTAAGCAACTAAGCAAGTTACCCAACTTCTCTGCGTCTCAGTCTACCATCTAGAAGACATGGATGTTAATAATACCTACCTCTTATGGCCAGAGGGATAGCAAGGTCACCAAGAATAATTTGGAGGTTGCCAAGGACTTGTTTTAAAGTGTTTTCAAGTCTGACCGAGAGCTCTGACATTTGGGGGGAAAAATAATACCTATCTCATTGGGTTGTTCTGAAGGTCACGTGAACTAATATATATAACACATTTAAAACAATGCCTGGCATAGAGTATGTTCTATGTAAGTTGTTGTTATCCTTATAGTATAAACCACTCCAGGGCAACCACTCATTCATCTCCACATTTCCAGCCCATATCACAGGGCCTGGCACGCTTGGGCACTTGATCAATGCCTGCTGAGTGGTGCCCAGGTGGATTCCAGAGGGCAGTGAGAATGTTTCAAGGAGTGGCCACCATGATACCAGCTCACTCATGACATGAGTTGTCCCATCCATGGACATCTCCCTCCCGACCCTGTCTACAGGGCTCCTTGGTGCTAAAGGGACAACATTTGTTCTACGGGGGCTGTCCAGAGCACCAATGGTTAACAGGATAAAGGCGAGAGTTGAGACACTATTGCCATCTCCCTTCTCTGTCCTACTCAGAACTTTTTTGGTTGATTGAAAGAGAAACGCATTCACAGACATGCTAACAAAAGAGGAGAGGATGATATTGCTAGGCATAGATATCTCATGGAGTCCAAGAACAAGAAACAAAATAATAATAGAAGCTCTCTTATCAAATGCAATTCGGACCAGTGGTTGGATGACTATACAACAAAATTGGTTAGTGCTGGGAATGATCTTTTAAAATAATACCGTAATACTATAAACATTTTAACTGAAAATGTATTAAAACGTTCATTTGCCAAACTCTGGATGACCTCAGATCCCTCATGGAATATGGAAGATGACTGTTCACATCCATGTAGCTTGTCTCAGTCCTGACTTCATCCTTAGAATCCCACGAGTCTTTGAAAAGTAATATACATATAAGTGAATATGACCCTCCTTGAATAAGAAAGACCAACCCAGAGCCATCTGCACAGCATATGACCATAATTTAAAATGATATGTACATATTAGATCCGAGTATCCTAAATGAGTCCCAGGCAGTTTCAGCTTTAGGCCAGGTGGATTACAGAATATCAATTCATCGTTGCAGCTTACTCATTTGCCGAGTTACCTACCCATCTGGCACTGTGGCATGTTCATCAGTGTCCCAATTTCCAAATCTTCACAACAATGACTAGCTTTGGGGGAGAAAAATACCATCAACAAAAGTCTGGCCATGTATCTGCTTGTGCTTTGGACAATTAAACAAAGAACTGAGAGCTTGAACTATAGAATTTGGGGGACGAGAGGGATTGTAGAATCCCAATCATTGACCTCATACTTTACATACGGGGAAAAAAAATAAGCCTAAAGAAGTCAAGGAGATGTGCCAAGGTTAGAAAGCCTACAGTCACAGAGTCTGAGTGCAGTATGGTTTTCCCTACACTATGCGTACCTAATGGGTAACCATCTGCCTAAGTATGGCACAATTCACAGAGAGGCACTTGTATCAATTTCTCAGAACTACGTGGTTTATAGGAGGATAAACTAAAGAAGTATGTTAAACATTTACCCACATGCTGAATGACTGACAGGATCATTTTAAAGGTGAGCCTCAGAGTGAACTGACAAAGGAGTAAAATAGAAACCTCCAAAAATAAAAGCTCTCTCCTAGCCTTTTTTCCTAAGCTGTAACTTAAGAAATCCAGTAACTCCCAGCTCAAACCATCCTTACCCTCCTCTTTATGAATTAGGCAGATGGAGAGCTTTCTCAGTATACAGAGTGGGTAACAGGTGCTGAGAGCCTCCAGGAATTGGTCAAGTGCATGACAAGCACATCAGAGATGGTTTCTTACTTCATCCTCATCACAACTTTGTAAGAAAAATATTTTCTCCTTTTTTTCAGATGAGCCAGCTGAGACTCAGAAAGGTCAGGTGACTGCTAAGAAACCAACAGCTAGCCCGTTTGGTTCCTAAAGCCTGAAAGTTTTGCAGTGCTTCCCCTCCCATTCTTCCCAGGCAGGAGGGCATGGTTGGCAGTAAAATGATCTTTTCAGAGTACCTCACAGATATACTGCTTGGGCCATGGGAGTGATCTCAGAACACTAATTCACAATGCACCAGGCCAGTCCGTCTGCTCTCCTGACTTGATCTTTCCCCAAGGGTTGTGTTTTCTTCAAAGACACAGAACTTACTTTCATTTCTCTCTGGTTCCCTAGATTCTCCTTAGCATCTTCTAACCAACCTATAGAATGAAGTTGTAAAATCTTGACCATCCAGGAATTAGTCTCATCAGAACTGGAAGAATTTAGACAGAGGGAACAGAAAACAAGAAGCAAAATCAGCCTTGAAAAATTTCATTTCCCCTGGCCCTGAACCATGCTCCTTGCTACTTTTCTTTCACATCGCGAGGTTTTCCTCTTCAGTGGAATACCTAAATTCTCAGGCCCATCTTGCCTTCTCTCATCCCTCACTCTTTCACTGTGTCAGAAAGAGAACATGTCTCTTAAAATGGGTATATTTTCTAGATACCTTCAGCCATGACACCCTCAGATACCACTGCAATGAAATTCAGGGATGTTAGTGTAAACCAACACCGAGGAAAAGATGTATGTTATTACTTGGGTGGCTATTTTAAGCATTTTCTTTTAAAAGAGAGCAAAAGAAGAAAAGCAATTTTTATTTTTGAAAATGAAAAAAAGAATCAGCTTTCAAAGGTTGTATTTTGAATATCCTAACAGATTTCAGGATATTAGACAATAGAGAAATACTGATACATGTGGCCTAGGTATAAACCGTTTAAATTGCAAAAGCTAACGTACTAAGGGCTTGCTGTGTGCCAGACTTCTCCATACACTTCCTGTGCACTTATTTTTTTTTTTCATTTTTAAAGTAGATATAAATTTTTTAATTGATTCTAGAGAGAGTGAGAGTAAGAGGGAGAGGAAGAAAGAGAGAGAAACGTCGAGGTGAGAAACATCGACCAGTTGCCTTCCTTTTGGTGTACAGGAATAAGTTCCAACCAACTGAGCCACACCGGCCAGGGATGTCTGCATTTATTCTCCTAGCCACCCCTAAAATATTTGGTTCTATTATTGAACCATTTTACATATGTGGAAACGGAGACTCTGAAAGGTAAGTTACCTTAAAGTTAACTTGTCTGAGAAGCCACTCATGGCTAACATGCAGGGCTTCTTACTTTTACATAAAAACGAGGGCAGCCATTTATAGCTCAATACGTTGCAAACGTGCTTTCTCATCTGGCCTCTCTCATTCTCTCGTGGACTTGGTATATGAATTTATTCCTGGACAACCAACTGCTGGAGGTGGCTGTCTTAGTTTGTGGGAAGGCTATCTGAGCAGGAATGGGCCAAATCTTTCTGGAAATAAAAGGAAGTGCCAATTTTAGCATCCTGCTTCCGGTAAAGTGACTCAGAGAGAGGCCCAGCCTTTTACACGACCCTGAAATGCCAGGAAAATCGGGTCTTTGGCCGCTGAAGAGAACCCTGTGCAAATGGCTGGCTCCTTCGGGTCTTTCCCAAGGACGGGATGAGCAGGCCAGCAGCCCCCACCCTCTCGGCACTGTGACCACTCTTGCTAGTACCTTCCCCTGAGGACCATGGGAGTGCTTACTGACCATGTCCTGGACAAAGCTCAGGAATAATTCCCTTCTGGATAACTGTCAGGAGAGTGTTGGCTGCCATGGCAACAACTATGAAAGTCTTTATTTGTTGTTGTTTTTTTAAGTGTCCAAAAAATGTGGCTATTTTTGGCATGATTGGAATTCCTGACAGAGACTGTATTTGTGAGCGTGAGATACAAATGGGTGGAGAAAAGATACCTTTAAGATGCAAGAGGAGAAACAGTCCAGAGATGGAAGATGCTGACGACGCCTTGCCACGCTAGCAGTCAGCAGCTGTGCGACGCAGCAGGTTGCCTAGGACCAAACCAGAGAGGGTCGGACCTGCATTGCCACCATGGGCCCACCATCCAGATATCATTGCTGACATGTACACTTAAGGAACTGTTTGACATTGAAACGGGGACTCAGAACTGTTGGACATTGAAATTGGGAATCAAACATTTTTTGTTATTATATGTTTATTTCTAGTCTGCAGAGGCAAGATTTTTTTAAGGAAAGAAATGGGGAAAAAAGAGATACAGAGGCAAAGAAGCATTGAACAGACTGTCAAACCACAGCGGGAAGGCAGGGGAGGTTGGGAGGGGGCGCTATAAGAGATCTACCGAAGGACTTGTACGCATGCATATAAGCATAACCAATGGATACAAGACACTGAGGGGCGGGGGGAGGGGGGCAGGTAAAGGCATGTACTGGGGGGTAGGGGAGGCTTGGGGGGAGGTCAATGGGGAAAAAAAAGGAGACATATGTTCTATTATTTGTAATACATCAAACAATTAATAAATAAAATAAAATTTAAAAAATATAAATAAAAAAAAAAAGATGCAGTCTGTAAGTCATTACTACTTTTATCAGGACATGAAAATAAGGGAAACAAAATGTGTTTCTTGGCTTCACACTGCACCCTTCTGGAAGGAGGAGGAAGTAAAAAAACACATCATTTCTATACTCCATTTGCGGTATGATTATGAAAACTGATTCATATAAAAATTCACATATAAAAGCACTTTTCCAGGCTTATGCCTTTTTTTCTCTTAACATATTATTTCCCCAACTAATCTTTGCCACAAACTTATGAGGCTAAGATTATTATTCCCATTTTACAGATAAGGAGTTGAGTCTGAGAGATGATGGCCCGAGTCCCACAGCCTAGAAGTGGTGCAGATTTATACCCAAGTCAGCCTGAATCTATTATTTCTACTTATCAGTCCTGTGGGAAAGGAAGAAAACTGAATCCAGTGGGATGGGGGGGTAGGGGGTGGGAGGGTGAGGTTACCCAGAATTGACTTCAGGAAATGGACCTTCCCCTCTGCATTGTGAGTTGTTCGAGCCCAGAGCCTGAAAAAAAAACTTTTGTTTTGGGGTGCTCAGAAAAATTGGTGGAAGAAAATCAAGAAGAGAATGAAATAGTTTAAAGCAGTATCTCTAACTTTCAATTCATGTATTCAAAAATTCCAAGCAACAAATGACTCGTGACACTGAAATCACGGGGTGAGTTGACCCAGGTTCCCTCTCCTTGCACAGGTGGAGCCCCAGCGTGTGGGGTGGGGAATAAACTGTGCTCCAGCTGGGCTCACGGCCTTCCCCATTCTCATTCCAAACCACTGCTGAGGTTGGGGTCTTGGTTACACATTTTACCGCACCGTCTCAGTGTGTTATCTGTGAAATGCGGATTCTTTGAGATTAAGTAAGGAGAAAGTAAAGTTTAAGGTTGGAAATTTTGATGTGTATTTTTTAAATGGTCAGCATGACATTTAGTAACTGGTTTGGCTGGTTTCAGACATTCATTCCTTTGATCAACAGAGGACTTTGACACAACACGGTGCAGCCTAAGAAAGAAACTAAACACCTCAATCAGCGTGATTTAAAAAGCAAAACAAAAAACTTGACCTCCAGGTAGGAAGCAGTGAATTTCAAACATGTTTCACAACAATCCACAGGAAGAAATGGCTTATGTTTCTCATCATGACCCAACACACGCACATGTATGCACACAAACACACACATGTATGCACACACAAAACTGCAGAAACAACTGACATCCTTTGTGTGTGCAATGTACTCTGATCGTTTCTGTCCTCCTGCACTTCATTTTTTAAATTTGACTTTTTCTACTAAATGGAATTCTTGACCCACTAAATGCTTATGGCCTGCAGTTTAAGAAGCACTGTCCGAAGCCGTGTCACTCAATAACGTGACTGAGCGCTTGAGATGTGACTAGTATGAAATGAGCGGTGCCATAAGTTTAAAAGACACAGCTGATTTTTAAAAATAGCACCAAATATTAAAGTAAAATACCTCATTAATGATTTTTCACATTGATTACATGCTGAAGCGATCATGGTTTGTATAATTTGAAGTAAAAATAAAACATATTATTAAAACTAATTTCACCTGTTTCTCTTTACTTTTTTCCTGTGGCTATAAGCAAATTTAATATTCCATACGTGGCTCACAATATATTTCTCGTGGACAGTATTGACCTAGAGCAGGGTCAGCAAGCTACTGACCCAGGGTCAAACCCACCTTGTCATCTGTTTTTGTAACTAAACTCCTTTTGGGACATATGCATACTCCCTCACTTACATATTGTTGAGTAGTTGCAACAGATACTGTATGGCCTACAAAGCCATCCGGCTCTTTGCAGAAGAAGTTTGCTGATACCTAACAGTATTGGGTGCTATTACCTGCCAGCCATGGTGCCAGGTCATATATATATATCTTACTTGACTCAATACTGATGACCATCCTGCAAGAGGAGTTTTTACTGAATTGATAAATGAGGCTCTGAGGGATTCAGTAATTGCCCCAAGGTTACCCAGCTGGGCAGCAAGTAGCAGAGCTGGGATCTGAACCTGTGCCAGTCTGGTGACAAAGCCATTTCTCCTTTGTATGCTCCTGCCCCCAAACAAACAACCCCTCGCTACCCATAGAGCGAAATCCCGCCTTGTGGCTCGGAGAACCAGCCAGCCCACCTGGCTGCCAATCGGTCCACGAGAAGATGGTATGAAAAGGAGGCCTGTCCTCAAGGGAACGTAAGGGTTGTAAGTGCTCTTTTAGTTTTAGGAAGAGTGACCTGCCTTCCACCCTCCAAAAAATTAAAACTGCTCAGCTGCTGCTCTCGGCGTGAGCAATCTGTGATCATTCCAAGCCTCTCCTCACTTCAATTAGGAATTTGCAACACGATGCCTTGTTTTTTCATTTTCAACCCCAATAACTTAGGGCTTCAAACCTCAGTGTTGATAGTCCCAGATATCCAAAGTCACTCTGAGGAAAAAATAAGAGGGAATGTCTA
This sequence comes from Plecotus auritus, assembly GCF_963455305.1. NCBI lineage: Eukaryota > Metazoa > Chordata > Mammalia > Chiroptera > Vespertilionidae > Plecotus > Plecotus auritus. Next base: position 145,782,397 of record NC_137783.1, on the reverse strand, counting down.
AAAAAAAAAAAAAAGTTTACTGGGGCTATTGTTAAGTGAACAAAGTGAATAAAATCGTTTTCAGAGTAATACCCTAACTTTGGCAAATAAATAAAAATCGCTTATAACTATCCTATTTTGTGTGTGTGTGCGCGTGTGCGCACGCAGCTGTGTATGTCAAACACTACTCTCAAGGGGTCTATAAAATTTGTTTTGCCTTTTATGTACTTTTAAATGTTTGTCGCAATAAGAAATGTATTGGTGGCAAATGTTTTCTATTTCCTGGTTGAAGAATCCATGCACATTTTCTTTGTTTTATAAGGGCACTGCCAGCCTTCCACTGATTTCCACATGGGAAGGCACAGAGAATGTGCAACCAGGCAAGTACAAAGGAAACCCAGGATCTTTCCCGCTCGGTGGGGAAGCCCAAGGGGGGCCTCCAGCCATTAGAGGAAAAGTAGAGCTGCAGCGCCCCCCTGTGTCCAGGGTCGTGGGCTCAGGAAGCTGGCCTCTGCTGCTTTGGGGCAGGAACTCCCAGGGCCAAAGAGTGTGTATGCTTACTGAGTTTGTTATTCCTTCTTCTTAGACTTGCCAGGCCAGACCCGAAGAGAAAGCTCGCACTCCCAACCTTTTGGCTGCCAAATACAGGCTTGTAGGGTTCCCGGACTTTTTCCAGGGGCATACGTGTAGCAACAATATACTTTGAAGGTGTTCTACCTCTTAAATGCTCAGTGTTTGGTGTTCCAGAGGGAATACAAACACAACGGGACTATGTTTCAAAACAGCCACCTGCTTCTGAGCACCTGTGTCTTCCAGCACTGGTCCAATGACAGGTAACCTTCCTTACTGCCCTGCAAAGCAGATGCTATTTTCTCTACTTCATAGCAGAGACAGAGGAGGAGCCTGGAGCTCCCAAAAGCCAAGTCACTCATCCGGAAAGTAGCTGGTCCTAGATTTAAGCATCTCGAGTTTCTTGGTGCCAGGCATCCTATGCAAAGGTTTTGGCCAGGGCATAGGGACAGCGGGTTGCAGAAGACCAAGGTGCATTGTCTCCGGGCACTGGACTGCCGGGCTCCCCTAGATGCCTATGTCTGACTCTCAGAGGGCCCGTCACTCCACAGGTACCTATTAAACCAGTGAATGACACCACAGTTCCCTGCAGCTTCAGCTGGGGGTCATGTGATATTCCAGGAGGCCCTCTGATTCCTGATCTGGCCTCTGCCCCATCGCTAATACAAAAGTTCCTTCCCTGGCCCCTTCAAAGACACATGGCTGCAGGCGACCCACAGCCCATGCTTCTATTCTTTCTGCTGCCTGATTGTCCTGAGCGGAGATGGCAAAAATAATTCCAAAACTGGTGTTCACTGCTAAGCCTTTCATCGAATTAGGATTTGGTAACCAGAAAGAGGCAGTCAGACAAAATGCGTGGGCATGTCACACATGTGAAAAAAGTCACCAACCACTTTTCCTCTGAGCTTTGAGCATTCCCTTCAGTCATCTGTGAGCAGCCTGGGACCCAAAATAACCAAAAAAAAATGATCATGACTAAAACATGCACCTTACAGTGGTTTGGGGACATTATAATGGTTTGTTTGCCTAAAATGTCCCACTTTTAAAAGCTGGGAGAGAATAGAGACTCCCTTTTATTAGCGTGTGTTTCTTTCACACATTTCCTCTTCCTCCCCGCGGCTTTCTTCTCCTGGGAATGGCTAAAGAGGTCCCACGGCCCTTGAGACTCTTTTGTAACCATGACTGAGCATTCTCCAGTCCCTTGTCAAAAAAAAGACTTCTTTGTTCAATGGAGCCCTTCCTCCCTCTACAATTTGCAAAGCTTACTTCCGGTCTATCACTAATTCCTGTCTCAGCCTGAATAAACCCGAACCTTCATCCGAGGGGCTAACTTGCTTCCGAAGGTAAAGCCTGTGTCTTCTAGAAAGCCCCCTGCATGGGATCCTGCCCCCAACCCCCCACTGCAGGCAGCGGTGGTGCCCTGCTTTGTTCTGGATGTCACAATGAAGACCTGAGATCCACTGCTGCCCCAGGACACGCCCTCAGCCAGGTGTGAGGGATCAGACACACATCAGCTGGGTCCCCACAGCCTCCACCGGACACCACAGCCACCGCCTCACTGCTCTCACCTCCATGACGACCCTACCCTTGGACGGTGGACGTGCAGGCAGCCTGTCCCTGCCGGAGTGAAAGGCCACTATCCAAATGTATGAAAGACAAACTCGTGAATTTAACTCCCCTGATTAAAAAGAAACATTTCCTAACTTCAGTCAAAGGAGCATGAGCTTTTTGGCTTGTGGAAGATGATTGGGAGACTCGGCAGGAAAAGCCAGAGCAGGCCGGCGGGGCCATCCCTTCTCTTCCGCACCGTCTCACCCTCAATTCCTTTTCATCCGCTGGAGGACCAAGGTCCCAACAGCCTCCAAACGGATGGAATTCCAGGAAGACTCACACCTGTAGTGATTTAGCCAGTGGGTGTGATGGGGGCAGGAGGCCTTGGGCTTAGAGGCACAATACTGGCCCCAGGTCTGTCGCATCCTGAAGCCACTGGGTGTACTATGGCAGCAGGAAGAAGAAGAAAGGACAATGTACAATAAAGCTAAATGTGCTCCCTGTGGGGGTGGGGGATGGAGGATGTGGCTGCAGGGCACGTTGCCTCGGAGGAAGACATTTCTCTCCTTGGTAGATAGGTAGGTATGGAGGGTGCACTGGCCCCAAGGACCACTGTTGACCTCAGGAGCTCACGTGTCCCCCGCCCCTCATCCCGTTGATAAGTGTGGGCTGTGCCCTGTAGTGACTCAGAGGGTCCCAGAGGCCCAGGAGGAGGGGAGCTCTGACCCGGGTGACAGCATCCTCCCTGCCGATGCTCTGGCTGCACCATTTAGTGATGAACTCCGACTTCAGGAACCCCCCACATTGAACAATTACAGGCTATCCCTGAGCAGGGAGGGCCTTGGGGATGCAAGAACAACACCCAGCTCCCTGTGGGCAGCAGTGGGGGGTTTCTGAACGGGAGTGGCGGTTTGCGGGAGCATCAGGAGTGAGTCACTCTCCTAGGAGACCTCCTGTCAAAAGTTGAAAAATGTTTCATCTCAGAAGCCCTGAGAATAGTGATTTTTATGCTTATCTTTTTTAAATCAGTATTCCCTCTAGTTATTCCCAGATCTTCCATTAAAAATGGGACATTCACAACCCCCTTGTGTGTGAGAGGCCCTGGGAATTCGGGGACAGGGGAGCTAAGGAAAGTCTGGCTCAGCCACCTCAGCCCTCCACCAAGACCGCTGGAGGAAGTGGCATCCTCCAAGGGACAGTCCTAGGGATGCCGGAGGAGCCAGCATCCAGGGAGGAGAGGGAAGAGCCCAGGTAAAGCAGGTGACATGTCTTCTCAAGCTCACAAGGAGAAGAAAAGCCCAGACTATGCCTGAGCCACAGTCTTTGACTTTAGATGGAAGAACCTCCTGGTCTCCCTTCTCCCAGCCTTTAAGACTCACAGAGCATTCTGTGAGAGATAGTGGGTAGCCTTCCGGTCCAGAGGCCCAGGGCAGAACAAGAACTACACCCTGGTCTCAACCTGCTCTGCCTGTGGGCCTCACGATAATGGGGGGGCTGGGCCAAACGGCCTGGAACATCCTGAATCCATGGTGACAACAAGCAGACACAGCTTATTATCCTTACCATGTCCCAGAAGCCTAGTCCGGATTCATTTCCAACTTTCACGCGCGCTGATGACTCTCACTTTTAAAGGGGACAGAGCAAAAACATGGTCTGAGTCTGGCCAAGGAAACGCAGCCCACACTTGAAGTGCTACCGATGGTGAGTAGTCTGACGCCAAGGATCCCAAGCATAAACCACAGCGTATCAGGTAATAAAAGCAATGCCACTGCCTATCTGTCTCAGAGGGGTGATGTGAGTTACTTAATCTTAAGAGAGCTAAATAAAGGCAGTCTTACCCTAAGCACAGAGGGCTTAGCTTCCTACTCAGCTCCGTGGGGGCCGCGAAACAGGTGAGATGAGCATGTCTTGCATGTTAGAGAGAGTCCATTCAGAGACCCCTGAAGGGGAAGGAAGGGTACCACCCTAGCCCTGCAGAACCTGCCCGTGGCTGGGTCACGGTCACAGCCCAGTTCCAGGAGAGGCTTCATCTGGGAGATTTGATTTGCATCAGCCTGCCCAGTACTGTAGTTACAAAATAAACATTTTCAGCCAAAATCTGTTCCTAGCAGCCTGGAAAGAGCAACCCCATCCACAGGGACCTTTAGCAAGTCCTTCATACTCCTCTTTGTTGCTCTTCCCTCTGCTTCCTGAATCGCCGTCTTCCCATGTGGTTCACCTTCATCCTTAAGGAAGTCAAGAGTTGACCTTTCACGGACACTTAGTCCCTGACAGACATCTCCTACGGCACCTGGGAAGCTAAGTAAAGCAACCACCTTGAGCTTGACCTACCCAGATAATGAAGCTGATCTGGATGATGGCTTCCAGAGCTTCTAGGTTGGTGAACATATCAAGGGGTTGGGAAAGCACCATGGCCCTTTCCCCATCCCTTGCTCTATGCATCTCTTCCATTTGGCTGTTCTTGAGTTGTATCCTTTATAATAAACAGGAAAACAACAGGAAAGTGTTTCCCTGACTTCTATGAATTGGTCTAGTAAATTTTCACACCAGAGGAGGGAATTGTGAGAACCTGCTGGATTTATAGCCTGTCAATCAAGAGTACAACCTGGGCTTGTGACTGGCATCTGAAATGAGGGCAGTCTCCTGGGACTGAGCCCTTAACTTATGAGATCTGACGCTAACTCCGGGTTAGTTGTGTCAGAATTGAATTGAATTGTAGGACACCAAGTGGTGTCAGAGAGTTGGAGACATAGTGCCAAAACAAACAAACAAACACCATTTTGAGTAAGACATGTAGTGAGTAAAACTAGTTCAAGGGTTAAAAGCACATAAGAGAAAAATATTCTAGCAAACCTTTGCTAGTGCAAATGCACCACCCATAAGATCAAAGAAGTCCAGGACTTGCTTTCTAATCTTATCACCTATGGCTCTATGAGAAATAGCAAACAGTACTTGTTCGTATGCAGCAAGTGTTAGCAACCTAATTTGCAAAGCCAGGGGACTGATGGATAACCCAATCTAAGTTCAGCTGGCTGAAAGTAATACAGCCATGCTATTCCAAGAAGAAGAATGACAGTCATCAGGACAGGGTGTCCTCCATATCCCAGCACTATGCTCAATGATTCACACAGTTCTCCCTTAAACCTTTCCAAAACCCTATCCGGTGGGGCTATTGTCCCTTTTTAATAGACAAATAAACTAAGTCTCAGAGAGACTAATCAGCTTCCTTGAAGTTATACTGCTAGTAAGTGAAGGAATAGGACATTTTGTTTAGGTCTTTCTGAATATGAATACCCTAGAGGCCCAATGCACGAAATTCGTGCAAGCATAGACCCTCCTTCCCCCAGCTGCTGGCACCAGCTTTCCTCTGGCACCTGGGACCCAGGCTGGCTTCCCTCCAGCTGCCCGCAGGCACCTGGGACCTGGACTTCCCTCCAGCCCCGGCTTTGTCTGGAAGGACATCTGGAATGATGTCCGGAAAGACTTACGGTCTAATTAGCATATTACCCTTTTATTATTATAGATTCTTTTAACTGCTGTGCAACACTGGCTCCCTGAAGCTGTTTTATGCAAAGTACTATATCTCATTATTGGAATATTCTAGTGCACTGCAAGAGATCAGATATACTCAAGGTTACCATCTTTATCCTGATCACTGTCATCATTAATAGTATTTCAGCCCTGCCAGTGTTGCTCAGTGGTTAAACGTTGACCCATGAACCTGGAGGTCACAGTTCGATTCTTGGTCAGGGGCACATGCCTGGGTTTTGGGCTTGATCACCAGTAGGGTGTGTGCAGGAGGCAGCCGATCAATGATTCTCTCATCACTGATATTTCTATCCCTCTCTCCCTCTCCCTTAACTCTTTCTCTGAAATCAATAAAAACATATTTTTTAAAAATAGTTATTTTATACAGGTCTCCAGAGGTGTGGCTTCCCTAAAGGACTAGCCACATAATTCGTGGGGCCCAGTGCAAAATAAGAACACAAAGTCCCATTTTTAAAGAATTTCAAGATGGCAACTGCGAAGCGTTAAACCAAGGACAGGACCAGTCTGAGCTCAGGACCCTGAAGCCGACTATGTTTCCCTGTTTTCCTACATTTCTACTCAAATAATCAAAGATTCTCTTGAAGGAGGAATCAGAAATTCCTGTGCTAAATAATTTATCCAGTGAGCTTTCTGACTGCTTTCATGTATTTATTCAACAAATGCCTGTGATTATAGGACATGAGAAACTCAAAGGTTAGACACAAATTATCCTTTCTGCTCCTTAAAATCATGGGACCATCTTCATGGCACTGGCTGGCCTCAGCAGTCAGCTTAAAGGGGAAGCGATAAAGCCCTCTGTAGACAAACATATGGGCACATGGGTACGTCCCTGACTCCTCTCGGGCTGCCTTCTGAGGGAGCGAACCTATAACAAAAACGCGGCATTTTTCACACCTATTTTAATTGTGTCGCCTGCTTCCAGTGGAGCTGAAACACAAGCTAGATTTCTGTTTTCATGCTTCCATTCTTGCATTGCTTATTCTGGGGCCTTTCCAACCCTTTCAAAATGTACTTTTCAATCCCTCAAGTGTCTTTTTCTCCCACTTCAAAGGCCTCTCGTCTTCCCCACGGTTACCCCTTCACCTCCAAATGTCTGTCAATAACCCAGGCAAAACCAGGCTGGACATACCCGAGCTCAGGAACCAGCAAGTGTTGTTTGAACCCCGCTGATGACTCTCAAGGAGAAGCCAGGAGGAGGACGACAGGAACCCAGACCACAGTGGTAAATGGCGACCACTGTCAACTCCTCCACCGCTGTCCCGTTGTCCCGAACGCAGTCTTGGGCTTTAGAGAGCTCTGCTGGTTGACTTAACAACTCCAGGTCAGTTGGAATGTAAATAATCGACGTGGCATGGCTTCTCTTCTTAAAAACCAATGCAACAGCTGCTGCTGGCCTGGGAAAGAGGCAATTCACCTTCTGGCTCTTTCTTCGAAACAGCAGGAAAATCACCATGACCTGCAGCTGCCGCAGTGAGGCTCCACAGTGCCCCCTGCTGGACAAACTGGTTCAGTGGTCGGCAAACTCAGTCAACAGAGCCAAATATCAACAGTACAATGATGGAAATTTCTTTGGAGAGCCAAATTTTTTAAACTTAAACTTCTTCTAACGCCACTTCTTCAAAATAGACTCGCCCAGGCCGTGGTATTTTGTGGAAGAGCCACACTCAAGGGGCCAAAGAGCCGCATGTGGCTTGCGAGCCGCAGTTTGCCGACCACGGGTCTTGCTGATTGCTGAAAAAAGATGTGTGGTCTGTGTGTGGAGAACTGCAGTTTACTTTCCTGGGAACTCATAGAGAGCCTTCCCCGGGAGGGAGAAAGCAAATAAAGTAAAACCACGATCTGTATATGCTTGGTTCTCCCAACTAACAACGGCTTCTATGTCAAATGAAACATGAAAACTCAGCATCTCTACGTGGATTCTATGTTCACCTAAAAACCAATAGCAGTTTGCATGCCCTGGCTCTGAATCGAGGAGGACTCTAGCATTGGCAATGAGGATGGTGAGGGTGGTTTCCACGGAAGACCTTCCTGTAAGACTCGGGAAGGGGTTCCATAAACTGGCCCCTCATCTAATCACAGGGTTCTCACTGAGGGTCAAGAAAGAAGGTGCTGGGCACAGTTTTTATTGTCTTGTCCCATCAGGACACAACAAATACCCCTCAACTTGTCCCACCGCCAGAAATCTCCAGGAAGGAAGTATGGAAATTCCAAACATTTTCATTTAGGTTACCAGGAAACACACATACCAGCTATGAGACATTCTTTCTAGACTCTTTTTTTCTTTTTTCTCTCCAATTGCAGTTGACATTCAATATTATTTTAGTTTCAGGTGTACAGCATAGTGGTTAAACATTGATATAATTTATGAAGTGATTCCCCCATTAAGTCTTGCATCCACCTGGCACCATACATAGTTATTATATTATTAACTAATATCCCCTTACCTGTACTTTACATCTTTGCGACTACTTTGTAACTCTCAATTTGTACTTCTTAATCCCTGCACCTCTTTCACCCAGTCCGCAACCTCAGGTCCCTCTGACAACCATCAGTCTGTTCTCTGTATCTTTGAGCTTGTTTCTGCTTTGTTTGTTCATTTATTTTCTTTTTTAGATTCCACATATAAGTGAAATCACATGGTATAGGTCTTTTTCTGTCTGACTTATTTCACTTAGCATAATACCCGCTAGGTCCATCCCCAAATGGTAAGTAAGATTTCATTCTTTTTTAAAGCATGGCTCTTATTTTTCTAACCACAATAGGAAGCCAGCGAAGAGAATTCTATTGGGGATGGTTAAACATTCAGAATCTCTTCAAAAGTTAAAAAAGCATCCATTTAACAACATTGTTGTCAGCTTCTGGGCACTTTTTCTAAATCAGTTTTTCAAGCAGTTGAACTGTTGAGCCTTGGCTTTTACTCACTGGTGAAATTTAAATATCATCTTTGACTTGAGAAATCCTTTGTGTCTGAATATCAAGTGCATGCTAGTTTCTCCTTGCTTTCCTTCATAAGCAAGGAAAAGGAATAGAAAGACATCATTCTGAGAGGAGGCAGGAAGTCCTGGGAAAGATGGGGCACAGGGAGTGGGCTCAAAGTCTCATCCGATTAAACATCCTAGCTTTTTAAAATAACAGCAGCTCTAGGAGTTTGTCATCTTTTCCAGACAGCGGCAAGGGAGCACGATTGACTGTGACAAATACATTTTTGGCTTCACAAGATCAGTTGCTCTCCAACTAATTATTCTTGTAACCTATCTGAATCCTATCAACCCTTAGCAGTCAAAGCCTGGTTACTGACTCCTGGGCCAAGAAGTTCATCTGACCAGAACCTTAAAAAGAGGATGTATCCCAACAAGCAAAAGGACATGAATTCTCAACCTTGGCCCTGTCGCCCCTTAAAACTATCCCCTTCTGCCCTCTATGTCCTTGGTGTCTCGTTCCCAAGGTAGACAATTGAATTACTCTAACACACAATTGTAATAATGATAATAAGTTGGGGCACCAAGGAATTAATGTGGTCCTGATCGTCAGAGAGATACCAGGATGTGAGCAGACAGACAAGAAAACACTCAGCTCTCGTTATAATGAAATGCTCTAACAGAGGTCTGAACAAAGTGTCATGGGACAAGGTCCTTGGAAGAGGCCCAGCTCAAATGTCACCTCTTCTGAGCGCTTTCTCTATGTAACCCAGGCAGAGTACTCAATCAGGAAGCTTATTGAGTGCTTGGTGTCAGTGTCTACGGGGATGCAATGATGAACCAACCAGCCCTCAGAGTGCTTACATTCCTGAGGTCGGTCGATACCAACAAGAAGATAAACAAATAAAATATTTAAAAATTCTAACTGATGCCATGAAGGAAGCAAGCAGGGGAAATAAGATAGGACTAAGAAAGGCAGACCTATTTTTGGAGGAGTGATGCAAGAAGAGCTCTCTGGGAAATGGCATTTAAGCTGAGAACTAACGGATACTCAAGGATATCAGCCACCTGAAGAATGGCAGTAGGTGGAGGGTGGGAACAAAGGAAATGGGTCCTAAGGTGGGCAACACCATGGAGTATTTGAGGAACTGCCAGTTAGGAGACTGTGTGGCATCCAATAGGGCAACGACAGTTGTCTAGGCTGATGCAATGGCCATGACAATGGAGAGAAAAGGCCAGACTCAAGGGACATTTTTGAGATAGAACTAAGAAAGCTTGTAGGGTGGGGCTTATGGAAGAGAAGCAACAGGGGTTTGAATATCTAGGTAGATGATAGTGCCATTTACTGATAGGGAGAAAACTTGGGAGGTAGTTGGGATGCATCTGCAGGAAAAAATAGCAAGAGTTCCATTGTACCCATGGCAACTCCAGCTGTCGCCGGTACATTGGACATAGAGATGGCAATTAGGTGGTAGGATGTATGAATCTGGAGCTTGGAGAAAAGTTCTGAGATAGAAATGTATCATTGGGGAGTTATCAGTATACAGGTGTCATGTAAATGCCCAAGAAGTGATCCAAAGAGAATGCAGAGCTCAGAGAATTGGGATCAAGACTGAGTCCAAGGAAGTTTCATAAGCTATGTAAGAGTGCAAACGAAGGATTAAGGGGGGAAAGAGAAGAATTCCAGCTAGGAGACTTAGAAAAGCTTGTGGAAGGTAGGTCCCCAAGCTCCTCCTTCCTGCCCCCATCAAAAAAAAAATAGCAACGCCTACTAAAATCTACCCAGCTCTAGCTGGCTGACTAAGGAAGCTACAGAAATCAGGAGGAGCTGGTAGTCCCATCTGTCACTCTACAGATCACCCTGGACTGCACGGATCTGGGAGTCCTGACAGGTGTTCTGAGTTGTCCTTCCCTATGCTGTGGGATCAGGAAGACTGTAGGAAGCTCTGGTCAAGCATTCACAGAGCCGCCTGCCATGCCCTACTCTGCAAGCTTCTCTAAAGAAAGCCAGGGTTCTAATTCTTTCTTTCATCAGCTTCTTGCACAAAGGGTACTCAGGACCAATCATCACTTAGGACCAAAGGGTACTCAGGACCAAATCCTTCCCTTAGCATCTGGACATGCTTATAGCACAGCCACCCAAAAACTACAACAAGAAGGCCAAATGTACTAATAGTCCTGGTCTCCTCTGCATCTGTTTTCCTATGCCCATCCTCCCCTTGATGGACACTCTTAAAAAACAATTTACAATCATTTTCTCTCCACCCATTCTCAACCAACACCAGCATGGCAAAGTAGCCACCACTTTGCTGACCATCTCTGGCACAAGCCAGTGATGCCCTTGAAATTGATGAACTCAATGACCACTTTTCAGTACTCATGTTATTTAATTTGTCTACAGCTTGTGGCACTATCACCCACTCCAAGATACCCATTCTCCCTGACTCCGCTCCTTACCACTCAGCATCCTGTGCACCCCGAATCACCTCTCTCTGCCCATCTATAGATGCTAGAGCTCCCCAGGTTTTTTTTTCCCTCAGCCCATTTTTTTTTTCTAGCTTCATGATCTGAGTGAGCTCATTTACTTCTATGATCATAAATACCACTCCATAAAGGCCCCAGCCTCTCATGTATCCAATTGCTCGGTGAGCATCTCCACCCAAAAATTCGAACCCAGTAGGCTGAACCAAATTCATTACCTTCTCTTTCAAATTTACCATCTCTCTCTTGAATTCCTTTTCTGCCCTCTCCCCTACCACCCATTTGCTCAAGCCAGAAACCAAGAGACAGCTTTATGCCTCCCTCTTGCTCACCCCCTACATGCATTTGGTCACTGAGTCCTTCTAAATGTCCTTGGAATCTGCTAATGCAAACATAGCCCTATGCCCTAAATTGGACTATTACCTCCCACCTGAATCATTGCTGTCACCTAAATCATAACTGGTCTCAGCGTCCCTGCCCCATCTACTTCTCCAATTCATATTCCACCCAATGTCGTCATAAAAACAGAGACTTGGAGATAACCTATCTACCAATCAGGGGCTGGTTAAATCAATTATTATATGACCATACAGTGGACTGTTATCAGATACATATAACACGGCAAATATACCCAGAAGTATAAACCAAAAAGCAAGTTGTAGAATTGTCTGTATAGGACGGTACAAGTTGCATATTAAGAATAAGATGCTTATGTGGCATAGAAAAATGTCTCAAAGGATAAACCAAAAAATGAGTCCTTCTAGAGAACAGGATTGGGATGGGAGGCAGTTTTACATCTTTTTTATGCCTTTCTGTAATACTTGAAGTTTGTTTGTTTTTTTGGTTTTAGTTTTTTAATGATGTCATGTGTTTTATTATGGGAAAAGAACCACTGATCCAAACCACAAAAAGTTAAAAGTTTTGTTAAAAGTAATTTCTTTGAAAGTGAACAGTGAATCCTTTATGCTCCTTTATTTGGCTGGTAGAAAAAGCCTATGTGCAAAATGTGTTTTCTAAATGTAGAGTGAATACAGTCACTGTTGTCTGTACCCAAATACTGGGAACATGGACAATGTCTTATCCGCTGTAGTAAATACCAGATTTGTAACTTACAAACAGGTAAGGAAAGAAAGCAAAGGCACGTTTCAATGTTGGGGGCTTTACCTTCTATTACTCTCCAATGAGCCACTTGAATTAAGCTGTTGTGCTAATAAAAACACAAACACATTGATAATCAATGGCCTGGTTTCAGAGAGCAGAGTCGACTACTCTGAGAAAATAAGGGGAAATATCCACAGGTATAACTTACAAGGCCTCAGATTATGTACAAAAGCGTTCTTTCATCTCTGCACATATCTCAATATTTACCAAGGGAATAGAGAAGAGAAATGTCAACATCCGAGCACCTTTGGCCAGAGGTTGACAGAATGCATGACTTTTTGAATCAACAGAACACTATTGGAGAAAGGGCTGATCCAGTTCATTGCCTGCCTTTTCCCAAGGTAGGGACTCCATGGGAAATAACTCTGGTAGGAATACAGAAACAGCTGCTATCAATACTGGGAAAAACACTACTAGCTATATTCTGCTTCCCAATATATCTGACTGGGACTCCTCGTGGCCCCTTCCATTAGTTTGAGTTGCTTTCCCTTTCTAAGGCAGCAATTTCAGACAACCATCCTCCCACTGGACCAAGCCTTTAGAAGGTCTGGAGTGAAGAAGAGGGCTTCTGACGTCAGTCCTTTGGGGCTGTGCGGGTCACAGCTAACACTGAGGAAGCTGATGCCTGTGAATTCTCCCCATCCTTGCCCACCAGAATCCACCCCCCCCCTTTTCCCCCTACCATGCACTTCTTTTAAGGTATAGTATTTTGTTGCAGATGGTAGTTTTACGGAGGCATGAATATTCAGCTTGAAAGCAACCGTACCCATTATTTTATTATCTCTCAAACACTTGAATTTGGAGTCAATAATGGATGCGGTGGCATGCTGCCCAGATCCCCATCCCCCACCTTCAGGACTGAGGTAGTCATTCCCCAGCTGCTGGGAGTCTTGATAAGTGACAACATTAACCAACTCGATCACCCCCCAAAGCCTGGCCCTCTACTCACCACCCAGGACCACCCCCACTGCCTGAGCACAGCCTGGGTCCAGCGGCTGATCGATGCCATGGTAGACAGGCCAGAACTCTTGCTTCAATTCCAAAGGACCATCCCTGTACCACAGCTTCCTGTGACTGTTTCAACATCTCCCTCTGCCCGCCTGGGCTCCTTCTCTCTTCCACAGGATTTATGCCAGGAGCTCCCCTCAATAAACTTCATGCACACAAGTTTCCACCTCAGAGTGTTTCCCAGGACCAGCCAGCAACAGTGCCTCAAACTCAATGTATCCACGCCCTGAAAAGAACCCAAATTTGAATACTCTCAGACTAATAGATAAGCTCATACAAATGATTAGTCCTTCATTGGAAATGATAGCAATTAATCATGATCGAAAAATCAATGATCCCATCAGTGCTTCTCTTCTGTGATGATTTTACTAACTCCTGCTGATGGATGACCTTGAATCCCAGAAAAACATCAGGGGAATAGATTCAGTCTATAATTCAATTACTCTCTATTCTATTCTTGGAAATTAGTCTCATAGTCATTTTTGACACTTTTTCAAGACCATATGTTGCACCGAAATATAAAAAATAACTGAACCGATCCCCCGGGGAACTTCAGTGTCGGAGCTGAGTGTTGTCAGCTGATATTCATCCGTCTCACCCCTGGACACATTTATCTGCTTGTGCTTCGTTCATGTTGACTCCCACCCTCTCTCCTAACAAAGCTGGTTATCAGATCACAACTGCCCTTTTAAGTAGATTGAGATCAAGACAAAAATACAATTTGTCTGCAGCACTTGCCCTTGCCCGATGCCTGATAGAGAAGAATGCTTTTCCTATTTTACCTGTTTTCTTTGACCTTATCTCCCTTCATGCACTGTAACTCCCTCTATTTGAAATTCTCTGGTTTAATGTCTACAAGCTGGGGTCTGACCATCCTTCTCAGTTGCCCAATCTCAGTTGTTTGTTTTTTTTTTGGTGGAATTTTCTTTTGACTGTCACATCTCCGCTTAACAAGTTGACTTCCTTCTGTGTTCACTGCTGCCCTTCTCGCGCCTTGCCTCTTACAGTCTGCATTATCTCTTTTTGGCTATCTTGCTTCCTTGGATCAAAATGATTAGAGACACCCACTGGGGCAAAACCAAACAAAGGGGGGAGCCTGTGAAATTTTAAGGAAATGTGAATTAATAGCAAAACGTGGATAGTATGGAACACTGTAGAATGAAATGACAAAAAAAAACAAGGCACCCAATAACAGCATAAAATCAAAATTTCCCCAAGCTTCAGTTTCTGCATCTGTAAAATGCCAATAATATTTCGTAGGAGTTTTCCAAGGATTGGCTGAAATCATGTATGTATAGTCACACCAACTTGGAATATGGAAAAATGAATGGTTCTAGTTACATTTGTATATGGTGATATCTCTGAAAACTGTTGGTACATGACAATCGTCTCAGGATCTCCACATGATATATTTGGTGGAGTCACCTTTTTTAATCAAAAGAGGATGGAATACTGTGGGAACTGGGATTCCCTAAGGACCCAGGGGTTTCCAAAAGGAGTCAAAGGGAGACTGTTGAGTCTGGATAAAGGGCTGGCATATACTGCCACCTATTGGGTGACCAGCAAACTGTGCCACTCTTAAAAATACGTATATAGCTCTAACAGGTTTGGCTCAGTGGATAGAGATCCAGCCTGCGGACTGAAAGGTCCCAGGTTCGATTCCGGTCAAGGGCATGTACCTTGGTTGCGGGCACATCCCCAGTAGGATGTGTGCAGGAGGCAGCTGATCGATGTGTCTCTCTCATTGATGTTTCTAACTCTCTGTCCCTCTCCCTTCCTCTCTGTAAAAAAGCAATAAAATGTATTTTTTAAAAATACATACACAGAAATGCATCTGAAAGATTTCCTCCTCACTTTAAAAGGCACCCCTAGCCACCACGGTTCGCATGTGTTGCCAAAAACACCCAACAGTAACATCAGCCCTGCTCCTAAAGGGGCAGGACTAGTAGCTGTTTTAGGAAAATGGGTAAGTTACAACCTTCAATAGCCACGCTTGAAAGTCACATAAGAAAGGATACATTCCAGAGCCCCCTAAATGCTCAACTACATTTGCCACTAAGAAGTGCACGCCCCAGGCTCCATATGCCCAAGAACGGGACCCAGTGCTGGGCTGTTTCAAAGCACTGCATCTGGGTAAGACAATGCTATTGGCGTCCTGCCAACCAATAATTACAAGAGAACTCTTCATGAAGGACAACCCAGAGCAAAGGCGAAGAAATCGCAGAAGGTAGAGGCAGGGGGTTAAAAAGAAAAAGTAGCTGGAATGACCGTCCATGACATAGAAATGGGATGTGGAAGAATGTCTCCAATCCACACTCACCAGGCAGGGGCGTTCCCTAGGACAGTGGTCGGCAAACTCATTAGTCAACAGAGCCGCATGTGGCTCGCGAGCCGCAGTTTGCCGACCACTGCCCTAGGAGGATGGAGCCCAAGCTCGCAGTCTCCCCAGGGCTGTGTTAGAAAAGTAAGGGGTCAAGCAGGTAACAGGAGTGAATGGTCTCAGAAAAGGCTGTTCCCTCCTGAAAGGCACGTGCCCTGTCTCAGGACAGCCACAGCTCCGCCCCAGCCCCACGGGCCTATACAGTGTGGCCAAGTGATTAGGGGCCTAGAGCCAGGCTGCCTGGGTTTGAGGGCTGGCTTTGCCGTTTGCCAGCCGGAAATGTTGGGCACGTTACTTAACCTTCCTGTGCCTCAGTCTCCGTGCCTGTAAAAATGGAGACAATAATAGCCCCTGTGCGTCACACTGTTGCAGGGATTAAATAAATTAATAGGAGTAACGTGTTTAAAACAATGCTGGACTGTAATGGCCCAACAGATAGTACCAAGATAAAAGGGCAGGTCCTTGGTCAGCAGATCTGGCAATTTTTGACAGAGGCCAAAATCGGGATTTTTTTTCTTAAAAATTACAAGCAATTATGATTTTAATTAAAACGTAAACATTTTCAAAATCCTGTGGGAGCTAAAAACTAGATGCCTGTGGGCCACCTGCCGTCCACAGGCATCCACTGCCTCACGTCCGGGGCTGTGGGAAGAGCAAAGCCGGGGAGGAGCCTCAGACCCACCTCCAACTTTGCCACCAGCTCTGCGATGCCAACAGCACAGTGGCTGGAAAGCTGGGATGGCAGGAGGGCACGACAGAAAAGTCCTGTGCCAGATCACAAACAGCGAGGGACAGATGGCCCTCCCGACCAAATGGAACCGAAGAAAGTACTCTCGGCGATGTAGATGTACCGCAGCCTCGATACAGTGGGGTGCGGGGGTGCGGAGAAACCCTCCCTCCTAGTCCCAGGGACTTCACTCGAGGTCTCTAACGCCTACCATCCTCTATCCTAGAGGGAGCCGGCATTGACACAGATCAAGTCCAGCCGCCAAAATGGAGTTCGTTCCCTTCATTCCACGTTTAAAGGACCGTCCTTGTTCAATGAGCCTATAATCCAAAGCAGCTGCCAAGATCGCCAAAAACACCAGACGGCCATCCTCTCTGCTAAGTGAGACATTCGGTAAATGTATGAATGAGAGATAAGTAAATAAATGTCAATAACGTTGAAAAACAACCGTTAAGAAAACACAGTCCTAAGAAAATGAGGTCTTTTTTTTTTTAAGTTCACGGACCTACCCTTTTCTTCCTCCTCTTTTCATGCAGCTGCCCCCTGGTCTTTTCTGCCATTGTTTGAAGCCAAGCAGACAGATTTACAACAAGCTGCTAGCCTTTCCTCTCCTACTGACAAACACGCGGCCCATCTGCCTCCAATCAATGATGGAGCACGTGGAGATGGAGCCGTGAGATATTTTTAAACACTCCTTTAATTAATTCATTCCAAGGACCCGGTGCTTGGTATTGTGGTTGAGGGGTGAGGGGCCGGCAGAGGGAGGAGAGAGCAAGCGCACGATCCTGGTAAATAAAGAGATTTGCCTTAATCTGGATTCTGAAACCCGTGCTCTGAAGCATCCTGCTTGCCCCCTACAAGCTGTTAAGGGCACGGAAGGGAAGACTTGCCAGCAAGGCGCAGTTAGGGCACTGGGTAGATTTTTGCCGACTTCCAGGACAAGTTCTTAAAAGGCAAACCAAACTAAAATGTTACCTCGAGAATGACTCTTCTGCCGCCTATCGCTAGAAGATTTTTAAATTATCCCTGTCTTATTTGATTACAATATTATAGCAGGTGATTGAAATGAAGAGTAGAGTCAGCTCATTCCGAGAGGCAAGCCAGTCCCCGTGGGATCAAAATCAGTATGGAAAACAATTTCGTTTGCCTTTAACAGGGGGAAAAACAGACAGTGGGTATGGTGTGATACAGCTATGGATGGGGGGTGGGAAGAGGGGAGATTTTCATTGAAATCAACCTGTGTTGTGTTTCAAACGGTGAGAAGGCTTCGCAATCCTGGATCTGCAGGATTTATGGCACACTGACCCAAGAAATCTCACACTTTGCTCCCATATTGCTTGTTCCTGCAGCCGAAGCACCATCTCTTAAGGACTTTTCCTTGTCCGACAATTCCCTTCAGTCTGACCAAAGGAGACAGAACCTACTCACATGGCAGAAAAGATGAGAAGTGGCCATGGAGAGTGAGGAACAGACCTGGTCTTTTGGTTTTTAACAACCCGGCTTTTCCACATTACAAGCTTCATTTGGATCTGGAAATTATTTCTTGAGGATTAAGCTTTGAATGACCCACAAGAGGCTGTCTTAGTCAACATGAAATGGCTTTCTCCTGGTTCCGCTAATAGCTATTTTACCCAAGGAGGCTGATTGTTATATTCTTGAAAATGAGAAAATGAGAAATGAAAGCTGGAGCCGAGCCTGAGGCATGCAATATGCAAACCCCAGTGGGCCCCCAAGACCCATGCCCTCCACCCGCTTTGCAATAAGTCCGTCCCTGGGCTCTTCCTCCAGCTGACCTCAACCTCATTCCCGAGGGCACGAGGGAGGAGGCAATCGTTCTGTTTTGCTTTTGTTTGCTTGAAATAATAAATCCAGAGGTCTCCCTTGCCAGAGATTTTCCCTTGTCAGCAGTTTTCTGTCTCATTTGCTTTCCAAGTCAGACTGCAACCCAAGCCCTCCTTGGCTTTCGCCCCGACCCCTTGCTTCTGGGAGCTGATCAGAAGACAGATAGCCCGTGGGTCCCTGACATACATGGTGACTTAGTGTCTTCCACCCCAAGAACATATTTCTGAAATGCCCCCCTCTACAGCATCTGGGGGCTCCACTCTAACTCAGGCAATAATGGACATTAGCCTGTCTGCCACCAACTACTTATAATCTCTTTCCAATTTGGGTCAGGGACCTAAAACCATAATTCTTGCCATGTCAGAGGGCACAGGGCGGGGGGGGGGGGGGAGGTGAGAAAAAAAAACAACAACAACAGCAATGCTCAACTATGACTTTGCTTTGCAAGAAAATGCCTCTGAGGGCATGGGAACTACCTGAGTACACTGCTGACTGTTACAGAAACAGGATGCTAATCATCCCCATTCCAAATGAGAACCCTCAGGTAACCAGACGGTGTTTGAGTATGCTTTGCAATGGCCAAGTTCACAGGATGATACCAAGAATATTCCAAAAGGCAGTTTGTGTATGCCAAAGGTTTGAGAGAAAGCTGGTGATCTTCTCTACCAGATATGCCTAGTTAACAGTGGTCGGCAAACTGCGGCTCACGAGCCGCGGTTTGCCGCTCTGTTGACTAATGAGTTTGCCGACCACTGGGATAGGGGCTTAATCACAAGGAACAACAACAGCCTGTAATTATTGGAATCGAGAGTCTAGGTCAGTGGTCGGCAAATTCAGTCAACAGAGCGGCAAACCGCGGCTCGCGAGCTGCAGTTTGCCGACCACTGGCCTAGTAGACTCTTCAGTGATAACTGACATTTCCAGGTGATACCCCACAGTTCTGCAAGTCTTGGAATTTTCCTGGAAAGATGACATTAGAGTCTATATCATTTATTCTTAAAGCCCATTTTCATTGGACCCCCTGCTTCACAGTTATTGAAAGAGTCAAATGTGATATACACAAATGAGCTTTGAATGTGGAGTGTGAAACAAACATCATATGTCACTATTGCTTCTAATACTTTAAAAATTGGTAATCAACATGTTGTTGACTATAACGGTATCACCAAATAATCGGTAACCACAATGGTCAGTTTACCATAGTATCCCATTCCCCAAACATTCTGGAGCAGAGTTGAACTGAAAATACATACATTGAAAGCATAGAACTCTATTGCTGTTTTTGCTTCCTTCTCAGTAATGTATGTTTCTTTTCTTTTTTTGCTTTTATTATTTTTAAATATATTTTTATTGATTTCAGAGATGAAGGGGGGGGAGAGAGAGAGAGAGAGAGAGAGAGAGAGAGAGAGAGAGAGAGAGAGAGAGAGAGAAAGGAAGAAAGAAAGAAAGAAAGAAAGAAAGAAAGAAAGAAAGAAAGAAAGAAAGATCAATGATGAGAGAGAATCGTCGATTGGCTGCCTCCTGCACGCCCCACACTGGGATTAAGACCGAAACCCAGGCATGTGCCCTGACCTGGAGTTAAATCGTGACCTCCTAGTTCATAGGTCAACCTCAAATTTTCTCACTGAGCCACACTGGCCGGGCAGCAATGTATGTTTCAAGGAAACAGTCTCAACTTTGTAGAGCCACTAACAAAAGAGACCAGCCTGAGGATGCTTAATGAACTTCCCTTTATGAGTCACTTTAACCAAAGACACCAGAAGAGGCAAGGGAATCTCACCAAACCACGTGAACACTTTACTAATCAAAGTCCTCCATAGGCCCAGCCTTGTAAAGGCCAGCTCCCAGACCCTGAAGGTCTTGGTACCTCCTCAGAGAGCCTGGCACCTGAGGTCTATCCAGCAAGTACTCAGCAAGTGCATCTGGAAGGAGAGACGGAAGGAAGGAAAGCCCAGGGCTTCTGACAATGTCACCTGCTCATCAGCGACTGCTCTGACATGAGAATGGGTTCTAGGTCTTTCTGTATTTGTTTCCAAGCTTTTCAAATGTTCTCAACTCTTTCATCTCCTCAATACGAGTTCCCCTGACCAATCTTTTCTTCATTACACACAGTGCACAAATATAGCATTTTTTAAAAAAAATACTGCAAATCACGTCTGCTCCATATGTAATGTTAAATCATTCGGCAGCTTTCATTTAGGAAAAAGGTGAGATAAGCACACTTAATTTGGGGGTTTCTGTTGTTGTCTTAACCTCTCCCTTCTCTATCTGGCCATGAGAACAAGGAGTGAGTTGGATACAGGATTTGAAAGACTGCCATCAGCCATCTCTTCCGCAGATGTTTTCCAACCGGGCCTGTACAACCAGAAGGGCCCGAAGGAAGCAAGAAATGCCTTCATATTTTTTCTTTTATGAAAGATTACTTAATTAAACAGGGAAGGCACTGAGGTTGAGCCAGGTGGGCTCTTAATATTTAATTCTAGCGATCTGTTCTGGCACAATACACCAGCCTCCTGCTACACAGTGTCTTCCCAGAGCATCTTAATAATAATCAAAACGGTCCAACTGCTGAACAGTGAAGATGAAAAGAGAGAAGACATCTCCTACTACCACAAGATTCCAGGCTTCAGAGGACAGAAAAGGGATGCGTTCCAAACACAGAGAGATAGTCTTAGGAATAGTGTCCCTTTGTGGGAGATTGGAGTCTAGAGATCTGACTCTGGGACCACTTCTTCACTCCTACTGAGAGACCCCCGTCCCCCCAAACGAGCCTGCAGAGCTGGCGAAATGTATTAAAGAGAAACTGTGGTAAGTGCCAGCATCATCTTTGATGCTCACCTACGGGCCCAGAGACGGGCTGATATTTCCCTTCCACGTAACACGGATCGCCTGCCAGTGGCCGGTGCAATTTTGTGAATTAACCAAAGGGCCGAGCTCCCCAAATAGTCCTTTAATTCCTACTCTGGATCCCCTGCGCTGGAAAAGTTTCCTGGGAGACGCCGGTCAGTTCAGGGACGTTGTTCTGGACCCTTCCATTGAGATCTGACTACTGGGAGGGATCCTTTCGCCCCTTGCAGCCCCATCTCCCTCTGGGTAAAGACATTTGTTCTTTTTTGTCGCTGGGAACAGTCTCCCTCCAACCGCAGCCTCAGAAAGCAGGCGAGGACTCCACGGCCCCGGGCAGAAGGAAAAGGAAAAGCCGACGCTAACCCGCTGATGTCTGGGGACTCCTGCCCCTGCCCCAAACCACTTATTTCCCGCCTCTTCCCGGGAAGCACCCAAATCTCTTGCACTCTCCCTTAGAGCTGGCCAGGGAGATTCCGCCGTGCAGGGCCGAGGAGCGCCGGGAGCAGGCGGCGTCTGTCCGCGGCTGCAAAGCTCCAGTTCAAGGCGCGCGCGCAGGTCCTCGCCCCGCCCCGCCGGTCGCGGCTCATTCAGCCGGCGGGTCCTCACCTTCCAGCCGGCGCCGCTTCCCCGGCGAGGTCCGCCGCTCCCGCCGTGCCCACTCCCTTATTGCTTTTAAATCTCAAAAGTAACCTCAAGGGAATTTTTTCCTCACGTCTCACACCCCCCATGCACCCTTGAAATAAATAAAACCTCCCATCTCGCGCATCCTCCAAGGGTTAAGCAGGAGGCTTGGCGAAAGAACACCCATCCCCACGCCACCATCCCACCCCCCCCCCCCCCGCCATCAACCCGACGCCGTCCCTGAAACCCGGTGCGGACGCCTCTGGGTCCCCATCCGGGACAGGGGGCACCACCCCGCGCGGGGCCCCCGCTCTCCCGTGGATACAAAGAGAAGCCCCCTCACCCTTCCGTGGATGCCATGGTGTGGGGAACGCCCCCTCCTCTTCGGCACAATCCAGCAGCGGCGGGCGAGGGAGGGAGCGAGCGGGCGCCGGGCTGAGCGCGCGAGGATGGCCGAGCGCGGTATTTAACGCGGAGCCTCTCCCCGCCCTTCCACCCGCCTCCCGGGTAAGCCCTTCAGCGCCCCGACGGGCTCGGGCAGCTCTGCGGGCGCTAATCCGCGTCTCGGCTCTCCTCCGCGCGTCCTGCTCTCCCTTCCGCCCGCCTCCGTGGCGCTTGGCGGGGCGTGCGGTGGGCTCCGAAGGTGGCTTCCCGGACCGAGCGCCGCCCCGGGGCTGCGGGAGGCCGGCACAGCACCGTGCGTCGCCGCGGACACCTGTGTTTGCAGCGGGGCTTGTAGGCGCAGCGAGTGGCGGAGGGTGGGCGCAGAGGGTGGTGGCAGGGGAGGACGAGGTGTGTGTGTGCGTGTGTGTGTGTGTCCGCCAGGGGAGGCGGAGGAGGCTGCTGCGCCCTGGCTCGGCGCCGGCCAGGGAGGGATTGCAAGGTTTAGCCCCGCCGGAGCTGGGGATTTGCAGGCGATCCCTCTCTATTTTCGTCGAGAGCTGACATCACGCGCGACGCAGCCTCTGGAGACTTCTTTCACTGCCGCCCCCTCGTCCCCCCAACTCTAGACGCGGCCCCTCCTCTGCCCTCCCTCCCCCCAGCCTCTCGCCATAAATTAGCCAAATAAGAAAAGAGACCTCGCCGGTTGCCGGGGAAGGCCTGGGCAGCCCGTGGCAGGAGCCCAGGATCTAAGGAGTCGCTATTGTTCCCGCTCAAGTCCGCGTGGACCCGGGTCACCCCGCAGGGGCGGCGCAGGCTCTAGCGCTGAGACCTGGGATGCCCGTCCGGCCCAGCCTCCCTAGAGCAGCCCTGGGCGCCCAGCCTCACTCCTGGGCGGAATCGCTCCGGCTCACGCTCACCCCAAGCGCACCCGCACCGGCGGCGGCACACCCACTCCATCCTCCCACGTCCCGGGTGCCGGGCCCCGTGGAATTCGAGCGACCTAAACACGCGGGCGGCGTGGCCAAAATGAACCCAGCTGCGCGCCCGCCCCCGCCGCGGCTCGGATAAATCTCTGGCCTTAAATTATTCATTGAATTTAATATTAATGCAGTTCCCTGGGGGCGGCGGGCGGGATGCAGAGGCTGTGGTGTTTTTAAGCTGAGGGGGAGAGGCCTGGGGCGCTGGCTGGCAAGGCGCGGAAAGATGGCCCAGGTTAGTGGCCTGGAACGCGTCTCCACCCACTTGGCTCCGCTGGCCACGGGCTTCTGAGCCCCAGGGACAGCGCATGGAGACAGATGGGCTGGGGCAAGGGAGGGTCTGAGATTCCCCTCCGGCTTTGCATAATAATGAAGAGATCCGTGCAGATTTTATTCTTTGCTACCCAGATGACACCTACAGTTATACCACCTGCCGGGCAGGGAGGAAAAGCTTCATTTTTCCCCGTCTGCAAAAGGGGATTAGAAATAACCCCCTTTGCAAGCCCCTTTTGCGGTGAGAACTACGCAGGCTCTCTTGAGAGAGAGATTTGCAAAGTACAAACGCACCAGAGACGTCAGTGGAGCAAGCCTGTGGCTTGGAACCTGCCAGGCTCCCCCAGGCTGGGTCTCAGAACCGGTGATGTCCACTAGACGCGGGTGTCCCTGGTCAGCTCTCCTGGAGGAGGCAGGCTTCCGTCTGGACTGCGCTGACCCTGGTAAGAAGATGGAATGCGTCTAACTACATGGAAACTCCCAGAGCTCATCCCAAGCTTCGTGGTTAAAGGCCAAGCACTGGTACCTGAGAGCTTGAGTTCGTTCTTCATCAAATACCAGCGCAGTCATCTGGGGCAAAGTCCTCAACTTCCCGTCATCCCATCTATGAAATGGGAGTCACAGCCTCAACCTCGCTGTGCCAAGAGGCAAGAGAACACAATGAAATGTAAAAGATAGGCAAAGCTCTTAAGCTAGGGTCTGGCACCCAGTGAACCTTCAAAAGATGTTCAGTTCAATGGAAGGTCCTTGGAAGATAGTTTCTTGAACACAATATCCAAGGACAAATAGGAAGTTGAGATAAAGGACAAGAACAAGATAAAAGAAATAAATGGACTTGAAATTTAAAAAAAAAAAAACTAAAAAAAATAAAAAGAAGAAGAAATGGAAGTTTAAAAAATATCTCTGCTCGCCTCCTCCCTTCCCAAAATCTGAGTTCAAACATCTTCTGCCATCCATGCCTTCCTTCATCTCTCTCCTTCCCTCTCCTCTCCCCTCCTCCCCTCTCCTGTCTGCCCCATTTGATTAATCAGGTCTGTATCTTATTCAACCTAGGATTTTCACAACCCCTCTAATTTTGCATTTTCCTTTTAAATTTTTAGTTATTAAAGTAAGGTATAAATCTGTGTTACATTTATGTACTCCGGTATATGGACTTAAAACGGATAATTTGTGGATGAAAAGCTACTGTCCTGCACCTTGGTGTTAGACTTGATACTGCCTTCTCCTTAGTCCTACCGGGGACTATGACCTTGTAGCTGAAGTTGTTTGGTGCAAAACCTTTAAGTCCCCTTTTCTCTTTACAGTGAAGGATTTGACTTCCCAATCTGCTGAGGTGGCAGCTGTAGAAAAAACCATAGGACTCTCTCTGATCCCAGCAGCGCTACTGCAACTGCCTTTAAGATGAGCATGAATGAACTTGCCCATCACAATTCCTCCATATCCACACGCAGACATGCCCAGCCTAGCAGCACCAACCAGTAGCACTCTCCGCAGAGAGCAAGGCACACTGTGCTACAGAAGCACAGGGTGAGTAAAAGGAAAGAGAAAAGGGGTGGAGTTGTTTTAAAACCAGCCAGTTAAAAAAGACTCTCAGGGCACTATGCTAAGTGAGATAAGTCAGACAAGGTATGATATCATTTATATATGGAATTTGAAACAACTGAACTTGTAAAAACAGAGTGGAATGGGGGTTTCCAGGGACAGAAGTTTGGGGGAATTGGGGAGATGACATTTAAGGGTACAAACTTGCAACCGGAAGGTTAAGAAGTCCTGGTTGATGTATGCCCAGCCTTGTGGTTATAGATAACAATGCTGTACTATAGACTTCAAAGTTGCTAAGAGACTATAGATGTTAATTGCTCCCACAACACACACACACACACGCGCACGCGCGCGCACACACACGCGCACACGCACACACATGCACACACATACACACATACAAAATAAATGATAATTATGTGACATGATAAAGGGGTTAGCCAGAACTATAGTGATAATCATTTTGCAATATATAAATGTATTAAATCAACACCTTGCACATCCCAAACTTACGTGATGTTATATGTCAAGAAAATGATATCTCAATAAAATTTAAAACCTCTCAATTATGTTTTCAATGTTCAGGACCCGAATCAGGTAAATCATCACGCATGGCCAGATTAGATGGGAGTTCGTGATGTCACTTTGCCCCTTTCTCTATAAGGGACCATCTTTGGGAACCTTGACATTCCATCCTACACTTGAGAGACATTTGCATTCAGCTGCGCTTGGAGACGAGGCCGATTAAATCACGTGGCATGTGCCACAGATAATTCTGGATAACATACGTTCGTTCGTTAGCTAGAAGGAACTGATTCTCTTTGCTCTCACCAGAGGGCCCCTGCCAGCATTCCCACCAAGCCTTCATTTACAGAGCAAACTGGAGCAGGGCTTTGCAATGCTGGCTGCTCATGAGAATGTACTGCGAGAGCTTTTTACAAAACAACAATGCTCAGGCCGCCTTCCACGGATTTTGGTTCCATCAGCCTGGGGTGTGACCCTGACCGGTATTTTTTAAAAACTTCCCCAAGTGATTGATCCTACTGTGCAGCCAGTGTCAGGAGCCAGGGGACTAGAAATAGTTCAAGATGGAGAGGGATCCAGAAACAGGGCCCCCAGAAGTAGCTGGAGAAAATATGCATGTTTAGCTTTTGGAAAGAAAAAAACTAAGAAGGACATGATACAAGGCAGACCCTCCTCTTTTCAAATACAGGGAATTAAAATTTTTGTCCCGGCAAATAGTTGTGTGTTATTCTGCACAACTAATGTGGGAAGCTATAGAAACATAGGACTTTTTCTTAGGTTGTACACACGTGGAACATGGAGGCTAAGCCCCTGTAACTACAACGCCCCACCTCAGCGCTGGGTCAGAATCTGCCTCCCGGGCAGGCAGACCTGCGTTAAATCCTGCTCATGCGTGTTAGACTCTGTGATACCTTAGGCCAGTGGTCAGCAAACTCATTAGTCAACAGAGCCAAATATCAACAGTACAACGATTGAAATTTCTTTTGAGAGCCAAATTTTTTAAACTTAAACTTCTTCTAATGCCACTTCTTCAAAATAGACTCACCCAAGCCGTGGTATTTTGTGGAAGAGCCACACTCAAGGGGCCAAAGAGCCGCATGTGGCTCGCGAGCCGCAGTTTGCCGACCACTGCCTTAGGCTGGGTACTTTATTATATTTTTAAAGTAAATGTTCATGCCACATGTAAATAATGACAGTTTTATTTCTTTTTTTAAAATATATTTTTATTGGTTTCAGAAAGGAAGGGAGGGGGAGAGAGAGATGGAAACATCAATGATGAGAGAGAATCATGGATCGGCTGCCTCCTGCACACACCCTACTGGGGATCTAGCCTACAACCTGGGCATGTGCCCTAAGTGGGAATGGAAACGTGACCTCCTGGTTCATAAGTCGATGCTCAACCGCTGAGCCACACTGGGCAAGGCTGGGTACTTTAGGTTCTCAGCTTCCTCCTCTAAAAACTAGGGAACATAGTAATGGCCACCTCAGGGCTGCCATGAGATTCAAGGGGACAATATGTAGGAAATGCTTAGCTCTGGG
The DNA here is from genome assembly GCF_963455305.1 of Plecotus auritus. Lineage (NCBI taxonomy): Eukaryota > Metazoa > Chordata > Mammalia > Chiroptera > Vespertilionidae > Plecotus > Plecotus auritus. The sequence continues at coordinate 145,755,523 of NC_137783.1, read as the reverse complement.
CCTGGCACATAACGAGGACTTAACAAAGGGCCATCCTAGACATGTGGAGCTGCCAGCATGCGCCCAATTGAATTTATCAGAGTTCACTTGAAAACCTAGCCTCCCCTAAAGCCATCTAAATTGTGACCCTATTAACCCCTTCTTATCCTCACAATGCACTGTTAGTCTCCTAGCCAGCATAAAGGTGATGGAGCCTTGAGATGAGAACAGAACCAGGCCAACCATACCAGCTAGCAGGAACAATTTTGAACTGTCTGGCATCTCTCAGTCTCCCCCAGGAAGCCCATGGTATGGCAGCAGCAGAAAGGTGAGATGCTCTGACATTTGCATATAGGTTTACCTTTCTAAGTCTAGCTTATTGATTCTCAAACAGTGTAAGAACCACTCTGCAGGGCTGAATACAAATTAGAAGGAGAAGGAGAAGGAGGAGAAGGAGGAGGAGGAGGAGGAGGAGGAGGAGGGGAAGGGGAAGGGGAAGGGAGGAAGGGAGGAAGGGAGGAAGGGAGGAAGGGAGGAAGGGAGGAAGGAAGGAAGGAAGGAAGAAAGAGAGGGAAAGAAAGAAAAGAAAATTGTACTATAACTCCAAGAGGTGACTTAAGGAACTTTCAAAGTTAACTTTTACCATTGGAATTTCTTTTTTTCTGGTGACTTTTTGATTGGTGAATTGAAGCCTATCACAGTTATGAGAAGTTAAGGTAAAGTACTGTTTAGGCTGCGAGTTCATGGTAGTTGTAATATTACCCTAATATTTACTGAGTCCTTATTGAGTGTTCAAATTATCTTAATATGTATAACCTCATTCGATTCATAGATGGTCTTCTACAGGAAATATTAATATTAACCCCATTTTACAGAGGAGAAACTGAGACCAAGAGAGGTTAAGGAATTGCCCAATGTTACACAGGTAACGAGTGGTGTATCAGTCAAGGTCCTAGCTAGAAAAAGATGGCATATTCAAATTAAGTAAATTGTACAAGGTTTAATAAAGGGATTATTTTGGATGATATGGGGAGGGAGTAGGGAAACTCTAGGGTAGTGCAGACCCCCTGGGCTGGGAACAGGGGGGCACCATTGCCCACTGTAAGCCTGAAGGGAAGTTACTGAAATCTAGAGGGGAGTGCCGTATGGAACAGAGACCTTTGTTGCCACAGCAACCTGCTGGAAGAGGGCCTGGGAATAAATAACTCAACCCCGCTTTCCTTCTGTTCTCTCCCTTCAAGGCTTCCCTATTGGCCAAAGCTGGAAGCTGGGAGTCCTTGCAGTTCAGCCTTCCAGGGGAGCACAGCAGGATGGAGAGAGGTGGAGAAGGGATCGACAGAGACCTACATATGGATGAGTTGGAGTGAAGCCAGGGTTGGAATTCCGGGAGTCTTCTTGCAGAACCTTGCTTTTAACCTCTGCTATGCAGCCTGTAGCATATAATGTCATCATTATTGGAACAGGTTGCTCCCAGGACCTGCAGGACCCTCTCCGCCTGAGAGGATCTTCTAGCTGAAGAGCCAGAGCATTTGCTGGAGATGAGGAGATGGCATATTTATACCATGGAAGAACTCATCAGAGGGTCTCCAGTGTTCCAGTCTGAAATTCTGTAATTCTCAATGTTCTTCTCCAATCATTAAAGGAGCTTTGTTGGACCAACACAGCTCTTCTAAGCAAGAGCTGCTTCTCCCACTGTGCTCTTCTAAGAAATTCATTCCCTGTCTCGGTTCTCCTTCAATTGCTGGAGATTGGTTATTGTATCTCCATGTAAGGGGGGTGGGAGGACTCCTAATATAGAAAAGGAAAGAAAGGTCCCACACTGTTTTCCCATAAAAGACTGTTCCATAAGCCCATTGGCCCTCATAATGACAACAGAGGAGACATGTCTTAATGTTCAAAGTTTATCAGAAGAAAATGACCTAGAGAGAGATAGCAGTCAAGTGACCCTAGAAGGGACTGTCATTTAGTAATGTCTGAGAAATGGGAATTTGACTCTTTCCCGCTGAATGCAATAACCATTTCATCTGCCTTGTTCTTAAAGATTAGTGATGCTGTCCAGAATTCAGAAATAAGAAAACCACCCAACATTAGCTCCCTAGATGGGACATTCACGCTTGTGGTTCTTTGCAAAGTCAGAGCCACCCAGTGAACAAATGTGTTCTTTCAGTTTCCATGCAGCTGTTCTGGTAAAGCACATCTGGGCTTTGGAGTCGAACACTGGGCCTGTGTTCAAATCCCAGCTCCTCCGCACATAGCATCAAGTGGGCCACCCAATCCTTTTGAGTCTAAACTCTCTCACCTGTAAAATGGAAGCCATGCTGGTAGTTGCAAATATCTATACTAATAAAAGGATAATATGCTAATTAGACTGGGTGACTGGACATCTTCCGGACGTCCAACTTCCTTCCAGACAAAGCCACAGTGGTGGGGGCCAAGGCAGAGGTGGTTAGGGGCCAACAGGCTGGCAGGGGAGGGCAGTTGGGGGCCATCAGGCTGGCAGGGAGGGAAGTTGGGGCCTAAACCGGCAGTTGGACATCCCCTAAGGTGTCCCGGATTGGAGAGGGTGCAGGCCGGGCTGAGGGACCCCCCCCCCCAGCCCCTGTGCACAAATTTCGTGTACCGGGCCTCTAGTTATTTCTATAAAGCAGATATCACAGGGCCTGCCACATAGTGGGAACACATTCAATGCCTGTCCCACACCCTCCTAAAAACCAAGGAATCATCAGCGGCATGTCTGCATCTGTCTCTTAAATTTTGGGCCCAATCATTACTAGGAAGACGACAAGACTAGACAACTTAAGGTTTTTTAAAAATAAATAGAAGGGATGTTGGGGCCCTTTCATCCAATTAATATAAGTATGCTAATTTTTTAAAAATGTGAGGTATTTTTAGGATGAATGAAAACATGTCAACGAAAATTGTTGTATAATGTTTCTATTATAAGAAGATACTATTTTCACCAGCATTGGCCCTAAAGACAAAAGCATCTCAGAGAGAGACTGAAATGAAATTGAAAATGTAAAGGCTTTAGAAAGGAAAGAAGGTTTAGCCCCAGATCTTTGTAATGAAAACGCTAAGGTGATCCCAATAGAAGTGACAACACTGGCTTCAGCATTAGACTGACCGGGACCATCCGTCTCAAACATGTGTGGAGCAGTGAGTTTCAAATTGAGTTCGTTATCCCCTCTGTCCATTTTGAATGGCCTTGAGTAAGTCACTTAACCCTCTGGGTATCCATGGGGAAGAGTAATGGCCCCATCCACTGGGCTCAGGTGAGAACTAAATGAGGCAGTGTCACACAAAGTGGTTAGGACACAGTTCCTGGCACACAGTGCCACCTATTATCATCATCTTTATTATGTCCGCCTCCTGGCTGCTGCTGCTGCTGCTGCGGCTCTCATCACTCAAAAATGATCACAGTGGTAACGCTTGGGACCCAACAACACAGTACAGACCAGCCTTTGGCTCTGCCATGTGGTCATTAAATAGAGTAAAGGGAACCATCCACTCTCGGGTATTTGGAGCAGGAAGATACAAGTTGAGCTCATTCACTCTTTTCCTGTTAACACACGTGATCAAAAGAGAAGCAAGAGAGTGCTATTTTTACCTCTCTCTCTACACTATGAGAAGAGAGATGTTACTTCATCAAAATCTCAATTCAGACTGAGAACTTGGTCTAAATATAACCCATTCTTCGGCAGAAACCATCTTATTAAGTTGAAAATTCGGGGAAGACTAGAACATTTGTTAGCTACACTCATTGCCTGATGAATTCTAATGGAACGAGTGTGAATTCATTCCATTTATTTAGTGCGAATGAAAGAGGAAAGGACACAAAAAGATGAACTGTGAGTCCTGGGTATATCATTCTTACATGTCAGCATCTTCTGCTATGTGATGACTTGAGGCTAAATGTCAGGTTTGGCGCAAATTCTTTATGCCCACCACAGAAACCATACAATTTTGAATTAGAGTGACTGTCGTTTTTTTTAGCAGCTTGCTCCTGTATAAAGTAGAAATACTTTTTGAGAGTGATTGCTGGTATTTTAATCCCCAGTTTCTTCTAATCGTGGCAAAGAATTCCAGTTATGCGTCTTTCCCTTCCCTTTGTTCCGCTGGGACATTGTTCAGTAGTAGGATCTTTATGATGGGCAAAAGATGGAGAGAAAATGTGTTTTATTTTCTGAGGGGATTTCTTTGCTTGACACCAGCTCACTGAGGCTAAGAGCTGCATGATTTGGCTCTCGGGACCTCAGAGAAAACCCAGTGATGTTACTTGTTCTGTTTTCTCTATCCACTTCTTTATCAAATTACTTGGTAACTTTGAGAGAGGCTTTGTACCAAATCTCAAAATGTATTTTTCTTATAAAGTTATTTTCTTTTTCTTTTATTTTTTATTGATTTCAGAGAGGAAGGGATTGGGAGAGAGAGATAGAAACATCAAGGATGAGAGAGATTCATTGATTGGCTGCCTCCTGCATGTCCCTCACTGGGAATGGAGCCCGCAACCTGGGCATGTGGCCTGACCAGGAATGGAACCATGACCTCCTGGTTCATAGTTCAAGACTCAACCACTGAGCCATGCCAGCCAGACTAAAGTTATTTCCTTTATTAAGAGGAAGAGAGAGAAATCCACCAAGCAATTTAGCTCAAAACTGAAATTATAGATTCAGAGATTTTTCTTAATCAAAGGCTGACTTATGCCTTGGCATAATGACAGTAAATTAGAAGGATCCCAATTCACTGGGTGGTTTCACTTATCAGCACCTGAAAAGATACTGTTTTATTTGTAACACCCTGTTCAGTTTTCCATGTAAGAATTAAAGTTCTTCCTTTCTCTTGTGTTTGGCATTACCTTTTCCTCAAAACCATAAATTGGGGAACATAACACTCTTACTTTCCTCTGAGAATTTAATTTCTAATATCATTCTTCTCCTGAAAAAAGCTATTCCCTATTTTTATCTGCTGACTTTTTCTCCCTGGTGTTGACAAAGCTCTCCATCAAACCGAGTCCACAGGCCACTCGGTGAACTGGAGTACAAACGTGAAGTGAGCCCTAACACACTCGGCCATTGAGGCGGTCTTCTTAAAATGCTGGGCCTCAGCAGCACATCCGGGCAGAGCCCTGCCAGGGAAAGCAGGTCCTGCTGCCAAGAAAAGCAAAGAGAGACCACAAATTGCTACCAAACCACTGCAAAATGTTCTCATCTCTCCAGCAGCTCTGAAAAGATAAACGTCCCCAAGCCCTGGAGATCCAAAGCCTTTCACTCAAAATGTTCACAGGATACTGAAGGAGAGAAAATAAGGCAGGAGTGAAGATGCATGTGGCTCACTTCTTTGCGTCTTACATTGGCTGTCAGCTCTCCTCTTTTAATTCATCTTCACTTCAGATAATTCTTGGTTAGAACTCCATGCCCTTGTGTGAGTGCAATGAGGTCCAAGGTCTTCATTCATATCCAGGTTAGAAATCAAAAAAAGACCCAAAGTCATAGCCAAAGGCTGTACCTGATGTGTTGATGACCTCACTGATAATTCCTAGTGCAAATGTAGGAATTCCTGGGCTCTGATATGTACAGTATGGTCCTGGCTGTGCCCTCTCACCTTGTTCTCCCAGCTTCTCAAGTCGCCATGCACCATGGGAGTCCCTTTCCAGCCTCACATCACACCACTCTCCTCCTCACACTGTCTCTCCTGGTTTCTTTCCCTCCTGGTTCCTCACATATGCAGGAGCCCCCATTCTCAACATCTTGCACATAATCTTCTCTCTGTCTGAAATGACTACTCTCCTTCTAGTAGTCAACTCCTTCTTAACTTGGCCATCACTTCCTCAGGGATGCTAACCTTTTACCTCATCCCTTCCAGATTAAATCCATTACCCATGCTGTACAGTCTCACAGCGTGCTGTAATTTCCTTACCAGTGCTTATAAGATTTCTAATTATGTACATATTTCTGGGATTATGAGACTATGGACAAGCACCAAGCCTATTTTGTCCACCTTTAATCTTTCAGTCCTTGGCACACAGTAAGCACTCTATACATTTTTGCTGATGAATAAATGACAGACAAGTAGAAAATCAATGAAATCGCAATTCTTGATTGAATTCACGACGGAATAGATTTTTTAAACTAATATTCTGATATAGAAGGTAAATATAGAATTCCCATTACATTTTGAGTAGGTGGCACATTTGACAGTGTGAAAAAAATTTTTTTTTAGTCTTTAATTTTTTTAAAATCTGATTTTAAAAATTGATTTCAGAGAAGAAGGGAGAGGGAGAAAGAGCTAGAAACATTAATGGTGACAGAGAGTCATTGATCGGCTGCCTTCTGCATGCCCCCTACTGGGGATTGAGCCTGCAACCGGGCATGTGCTGTGACCTCCTGGTTCATGGGTTGATGCTCAACCATTGAGCCATACAGCCAGGTGACAGCATGAGAATTCTTAAGTCCCAAAGAACTGTAAAGATTCATAGTCAAACCCCATACCTACAAATCCAGAAAGAAGAGAAGGAAAGGGTAAGATGACTACAAATTTTGTACTCATTTAGCTGAGCCTGGTCCCTTTTAGTTAAGTCCAGCCAGTACACAACCCCCAACATACATGCGTGCATGCAGACACACACACACACACACACACACACACACACACACACACACACGGGAAATGTAGAAAAAAATCACCCTGGCACTTTGTCTCAGAAATTTATTATGCTAACTCCCACTTACACAATCCCATTTCTCCTTGTTCTCAGCCTTATTGGTTCTTCCATGGACCCATTTCTTTCTGCCCATATTATCAACCCCACTCCATGAAATTCCAAACTTATTTCTGCATGCTTGGAACTCAACTCAACAGCATTCTAAAACTTCTCTTCCTTTCTCTCCTCCCTCCCCACTCCTAAGGTTTCACATCACTGGTTTCTCAATCTCCAATCTCCTTGTCCTGAAGAATAACAAACCACCACCGTAATTGTGGCCAATATGTATAGAGTGCAGTGGGTCAGACACTGTTCTACATACTTAACTCATATCCTCAGGTCATATCACTCCTGTTTAAAGATGAGGCAGCTACAGGAGAAAGATTGAATGTCATGCTCAAGGTCACAGCGTATAAGTGACAGAGCTGAGATTTGAGCTCAGGCTGGGTTTTCCAACCACTGCCTTTGTCTAGCACTGCCAACCTGATGGGCTTTTCTAGAATTCCAATTCTATTCTTTCACTCTTCTGGAGACATCAAAATGAGCTTGATGTTTGCATTAAGAAGCCAAATTATTAATCCTAGCATTTGAGATCCACCACCAATTGACCACACCTTGACTGGCCCTGTCTTAATTGGCCAACTTCACCTGTCATTATAATAATGGCTTCATCTTGGGAAATAACTGGCCCTTCTCCAAGCCATCCCCCTCCAGGCTTAATCTTATGTACTTTCCAATGTCTTTCTGTACTTAACAATACCCTACTTCCTTCCCATCCACCACTCCAAAGACTCAACTGAATTTCTAACTACCCTGTGAATGACAAGTTAACTGAAAACGCTGGCCTACTTGGACTGTCCCTTCCTCTCAATTCCTGTTGGGAGTTTATGTAAGCGAATACAGGGTGAGTTGACTATTCAGTTATTCTTGAAAGTCTACTTAATGTGTAATCCTGGCCACTCTAAGGAAAGTAAGAGTGTACCATGTAATAAACAATATTCATTTACGTAAAATCTACGTGATTGAGGCAATACTTATACACACATACACACACCTTTTTTTTTTTCAATGTCTTCCAGCCAAAGACCACCAGATCCTGCTTCGGAGGGGATCAGAGTCATTGATTTCTGAGATGACTTGAATGTGAACCAAATCTGAGTGGTGAGTCAAAGATGGAAAATGACACTAAATAGTAAAGAGGATGTCAAGAAAGCAGGGGACGTGTGATCCAGGGGAGGGGTCAGGGCAGGGTTGGAGAACAGAGAGTACAAACTTGGTACCCATGTGAGATGTGCCCACAGATGCAGATGTGGTGGTGTGATGGCACTGTGCCCAGATGGACAGACTTGCCCCTGCCAGGTAATCTAGGCACCAACTATATGCCATGTATTATGTTCAGTGCTTTATACAATATCTCACTAAATCATCACAGCTACCACACAAGACAGATCTTATCATGCCCATCTAACAGATGGTGAAAGTGAGCTAGAGGTTAGCCTGCTTGCCCAAGATCACCTAGAAAAGAAGCTGAAAGACAGGAATTTGAATTTAGATCTCTTTGATCAGACTTCCATTGCACCTCTCAAGATCCAAGCTTCCTAGGTTTAAAAAAAGCAAAACGAAAAAAAATTTGAGCAACCTGATAAAAGTATTTGTAGAAGCTAATGCTCCAGCCTCAGTTAAGGCCTAAGATGACTGCACCCTTATGTCAACCTCAGCTCCCCAATTCCTAACCCACTGAAATAGAGAGGGACTAAACATTTCTTGTTTTAGCCCACTAAGCATTGGATGTTTGTTACTCAGAAATTGATAATACACTTCTGTTAGATTAAGGTAGTGATTTTCGATCCGTATGCTGCAAGAATTTTTAAATCATGCAATATGTACCTGACTATTTAGTCAGGGGCACTGACCTCTTTCCCTTAGATCGTCAGAAAAGAAAGAAAAGAAAGGAAAGAAAGAAAGAAAGAAAGAAAGAAAGAAAGAAAGAAAGAAAGAAAGAAAGAAAGAAAGAAAGAAAGAAAGAAAGGAAGAAAGGAAGGAAGGAAAGAGAGAAAGAGAGAAAGAGAGAAAGAGAGAAAGAGAGAAAGAGAGAAAGAGAGAAAGAGAAAGAGAGAGGGAGAGGGAGAGGGAGAGGGAGAGGGAGAGGGAGAGGGAGAGGGAGAGGGAGAGGGAGAGGGAGAGGGAGGGAGGGAGGAAGGAAGGGAGGGAGAAAACAACAGCCAATACAATAGCCATCCTGTGTGAATGAATTACAATTATACATATTTTTTGTCAGATCAGCAAAAAGTATAAAATATTTTTAGTGTGCCACAGAATTTTAGTAATTAGTTTATGTGTGCCATGAGATGGAAAAGGTTGAGAATTGTTGGGTTAAGCCATAAGGATGTGTGTGTGGGGGGCGGCGGGGGGAGAGAGGGGGAGTAAAAGGAGTAGAATGTGACTTACAGAAAGCCTGACAAAAAGAGAAAAGTACCAGAAATTCTCCTCTGGCTCAGGGAATTATATAAAGACACAGATTTGGAGACAAATGTGTCCTGACCTCCAGTCTTGGGACTAAAGTTTTTGAGGTCACAGTTCTCTGATACGTCGAGGAGGAATCAAGCTCCTGTTTGGTCTATGGGAGGTGAATGTCCCCCCGGGTACCCTGTACTGACCGTGGGTTCTGAGCACTCAGGAGGTATAGAAAAAAACGCTGAGAAGTTCCCAGAGACCCCCGAGGGAGGAAGAAGAGGTCAAGGAGAGTCTGGCTGGGTAGCTGCCAGAGAAGGTCATCAGTGTGGCCATGAGGCTGAGTGACCAAACCAGGGTCAAAGAGACATCACTCCCACATGTCAGGAGAACCAGTGCCAGCCAGAGCTGAGGAGGAGCCAAGTCAGCAGGCTGGGCCTCAGGGAAGCAGAGAAAACACAGCACACGTTACAGTGGTTACAGACCCCCGCGCCCAATGTCAGTGTCAGCAAAATGCTCAGGAATGGGGAAGACTCATCACACACACCCAGGAAACAGCAGGAACTCATCCCTGTTCATCCCAGTGCTTAAGTCATGGAAGCCTCCATTCACCGTCTTGGAGAGGAAGACATTGGTGAGGAGAGCAGGACAGAAAGAGAATGTTACTGAAGAGATCATTCAGGGGTTGGATTGGGTTGAGTTCATTTGTTATCTCTACTCTCCAGTGGGAGCTGGGTGAGGGGCTTGAAAGGAAAATCACAGAAATTATAGAAAACAATGAGGCTACAGTCTCTTGGCAAATCTCCATCTAGTGGAGTAAATAGGTGATTCCAGTTCAGATTCTATGAAACTCTGTCATAAAGATTTGTGGAGGTTCAAGGCGGGGTTTTGTGCTAGAGCTAGAACATGAGAACCAGAAGAAACACTAGAAATCACCCAATTCCTGGTATTTTCCTCTGTGCCTTATTTGATGGTACCCATGTCTCTCCTCGTCCCATCCATGACCCAGCAAACTCCAAGGGCTGGAATTCAAAAGATGGCCTCAGCTGTGCCATATGCATTTTGGGGACTTATACCTTTAGGATCTATTTTAAAGGGCTGTCACCCAGCCACTGGCCTCCACACATGTAGCTCAGAATAGTAGCATGCAGAAATCAGGTGTAACACACTTGTCCTGTAGGTCAGAAGCCAACCCTTATTTTATTCAAATGTGTACAGGAGATGGGGAAGGAGCAGGACCACACGGTACTATGGCAGTGTGCACAAAAGCCAATGTCAACATCTCATCCAGGCTCCGCTGTCCTGGACTGTCCCGTAGGCGGCTCCTTGGAACTTGGTCTGGATGGATGGAGCCTTGGAAGAGACCTCATGAAACTCAGGCCTCCCAGTCAACCCTTCTCCACCAGGGCTGACCATGACATTTGCACCATGAAAGGGCAGGTGGGGAAGGCCACCAGGTCATTTGAATGGGGACGTTTTCTTTGCTGTTCACATAGTCTTTTTTGAAGCAACCCAGCTCTTGCAAGCAGGCGTCTTCCAAATGGTCAGAGCAGCTAGGGAGGCAGGGGCCTACCACAAGTGAGCTCTCCTCACCCTCCATAAGCTCTGTGCTTGAAATCAGAAGCCCTGGCTTGGCCAAATTCAAGGGCAGAATCCCACCTCAGGTCCACACTGCCTTGTGCAACACGCGCACGCATGCACGGGGGCACAGACATGTTCTCAGTGGGCCTGAGCTCACTTCATGTTTCTCTCGATCCAGTCCTTAAAAGGCAGCACCTTGGTGAAGGCTGTGTAGAGGCTGTGGCTGCATGTTTTGTCGTAGCTCCAGCTGACCAGCCCCACCAGATGCCAGCGCGGCTCAGGGGACGCCTGTCCCGGGAAAGACACAGCCGCGATGCCCCCCGTCTCTGCCGTGCAGATGTCGGAAGGGGCGGCGGGGTCCCGGCTGGCACAGAACATGTTGTCCGTGACGCTCACTGGGATGCCATGTTCTTCATGCTGCTCCTCACACATCAGTGAGTCCACCGCCCTGAATACCCCCGAGCGCAGCATGTCGTTCTTGAAGCCGGGGCTCCTCACGTCTGTCAGGACGTTCCAGCCAGCCACGGTGATGTGGGCCTCCTGGAAGGCGGTGCTGAGGTCCCTGGTGGCCGCGAGGCAGATGGGCTGGACGCGGGTGCTGATGCGAGCCTTGTCCAGGAGCTTCAGGACGGCGATGTCAGAGTCCAGCAGGATGGGGTCGTAGTTGGGGTGCAGAATGATTGCAGAAATCTACACATGCAAGGAATGGACAGCAATAGTGAGCCACCCACTCTTCAGTGAACAAGAGCAGGAAAGCCTGGGGGCTGAATTATCGGGAATAAATGTCTAAGAGACAGCTTCAATTATTTGGAGATACTTTGCCCAAAGGATCATAGAAAGCAACTGCTCTGTTTCCAGGGTTTCAAACTGAAATGCATACTGGGGCCTGGTAGGTATTTTAAATAAGTGGAGTGGAGAGGCGAGGCTGCGGAGAATGAGAGCACACAGTCCATCTAGAGTGGGCAATTGCCACCTGGCTCCGGCTGACCACTGCCATGCAGTAATGGGGCCAGCATTCTAACTTTGCCAGAGACTAGACTCCAGATCTTTATCTGAAACCTGATTTTTAAATGTTGGCAAACAACTGATTTAAAAATGATGTTAGCACAATCGAAACACAAACCCCTACAGGCTACCAGCTGGCAATCCCTGGTCCACTGTAAACATTTCATTTATCTTCAACCCAATAAAACAGAATGTTCCACAGACTTTTCCACAAGTCTTCCCTGATTGTCCCAACCCTTGCTGATCACTCTTTGATGGGGGCCTCTAGGAGCTTACATCTGTGATACCTTGTGCCATTTTATGTTTGTTTTCTATTATTTTACCTACGTTTGGGTTCATTTCCTCAGGGCTTCTTTTGAATTGAACTAATCATGATATACCAGTCTGTCTCTGCCACTACTAGTCTGTGGACTCTTCAGGGAAAAAGCCATGGATGGATGGATGGATGGATGGATGGATGGATGGATGGATGGATAGATTAATAGATGAACAGATTGATGGATGGGTGGGTGGATGGATGGATGGATGGATGGATGGATGGATGGATGGATAGATTAATAGATGAACAGATTGATGGATGGATGGATGGATGGATGGATGGATGGATGACTGGATGAACAAATGGATAGATGGATGGATGGATGGACGGATAGGTGGGTAGGTAGCTAAAAGAGATGGAGGGAAGGAGGCAGGCAGGGAAACAGAGAAGAAGATTATAAGTTGATTTGGAATATCCTGGATAAAACCTCTCTGTCCTCAAAGCCTACCCAGTACAGTGCCCTAAACATAATAACAGGTGGTTGACTTTTGATGACCACAATGAAAGATATTGTTACTATCTTATTTTTAAAACAATTAAATGGAAAAAAGACTCTGTAATCTTTCTAGATGCTCCCTCTCTATAGTTGTCAATATAAAATACTGGGTACCTGCTACATGCCAGACTCTCTGCTGGGTGCTAACATGCTGAGGTGAAGGACTGATACCTTCACTGTTCTCCTAAAGCTGGGAGTTTGCTGAGCCAGAGGTCCAGGGTCCACGTTGTAACCCTCTCTTACCCGCAAGCTCTGGATGGTCTTTTCATCTCGGTCATCATCCCGGTAGAACTTCCCCAGCACAACTTTGAGGTCTGCTGTCTTGACCATGGTGACCTTCGCCAGGTCAGTTACGCAGTGGGCAGCCACTACCACGGTCCGCTCATTCACCAGGGCACCGCTGCAGACCAGGAACCACTCATCCTTGTGCAGGCTGCCGCCATGCACCCCGCTGACCCTCCGGTAGATGGCCGCCTGCCAGGGCCAGCGCAGCCCCTGGGTCTTCGGAGCAGTGATGTTCTCCGTTTTCCCACAGACTACAGAGAAAGCATGGGCTCAGTAAGATCAGCTCAGAAGAGAAATGTGTCAACACAACCAACAGAGCACAAAACCATCGGCGTCATGACCGCTAAGCATCTAACTTGTGGTTTTTCCCCACTTTATTAAATATTAATCAATCACCTTGCCATGGTTGGCTATAAAGTCTAGGGTAAAGATTGGAGACTTCCAATCCCAGGCACTTACTGGGCAAGTTGCCTAATCTCAAAAGCCCCAGTCTTTTGCTTTCAAAATGGATAGAGTAATAGCAATCACCTCACAGGGTGAGATGATGTATAAAACCATTTAGACTTGAAATATTATGACTATCATTATAAAGGTGACCATCATGGACTAAGCCAATGTGCTTTCCTTTGACAAAGAGGATGGGGAAGGCAGCTTAGGATGTGCAAGACCCTATTTCAAACACTTCTACAAATTATCTCAGTAAACATTATAACCTTATGAGTAATTAATACGTCATTATCTATATACATAAAAGCCTAATGACTGAACGGTGGAACGACCAGAACAACTGGTCAACCAGTCACTATGACGCACACTGACCACCAGGGGGCAGATGCTCAATGCAGAAGCTGCCCCCTGGTGGTCAGTGCGCTCCCACAATGGTAGCGCCACTCGGCTGACCGGGATGAGTGGCTGCTCCTGCAGTGGGATGAGCAGCGCTCCCACAGCAGTCCGATCCCCGCAGGCCACATCCCCACCAGTGCACGAATCTGTGCACCAGGCCTCTAGTCTAATTAATAATAATAAACTAATTAATACCATTGGTTAATGAGGATAACAACTGGGGCTTTGACAGGGTAACAACCAAGATGACATAACTAGAAGCTATCTGAGACCTTTAACCCCTTCTCCACTTGGTTTTTAATGACTGCTCTCTCTCTTTTCTCCAAGTAAATATAATAGAATTAGCCACAAGAAAGTATGCCCCATCCCCCCAAAATTATCTAAGATTTAATGAGTTAATTTCTCCTGGGTAATAACTTTAAGCCACAGGAAGGAAACTCTGTGGAATTTCAGACATCACCAAGCTAGGGAAAGTATTAGAGTACCATTCCTTTGGGCAAGGAACTTTCCCCCCGCCCAAAAAAAGGGTTAATGACTTTTCATAGGTCACCGTGGAGGATGTAAGCTGCCCAAGCCTAAGGATGAACCTTGACTCACTAGGGATGCAGGACGGGGCACGCCCACTCCACTTTCCGGTTCTCAGACAGGTCCTCCGGCTGCTGCCCAGGCGGCGGTAGAAAGGTGAGATGCACTCATACTGGAGCTGGGTGTGTAGATGTTGGTACCCAGTGGGCAGGTCTCCGAAGGGAAGGGCTGGCTTCTTGGTAGGGATGCCCTGCAGTTTCTGCTTGCTGAATGTTGACGAGTACAGCTGGTGTAATGGGGTCTCCCTGCATCGGGGCACATGGATCCAGAGAGGGAGAGCAAAGTGAGACGGCCATTGTGGCCTTTTTAGTTCCATGCCAATCCCCATGTAGATATTTGGTTACATTCAAAGTAAGCAATGGATTCTGTCTCTCTCTCCTTCCTTTATCTCCTCTTTTCTTTCATTCTCTCTCTTTCTCCTTTTCTCTTCCTGCCTCTCCTCCCCCCACTCCCACACACACATGCACACACTTCCCTTCTCCCACTGAGCAAATTATCTTGCACATTTCAACCTTCATTTTATTCTCCATTTCCATTTCTGGCATGTCTCCAGCTGTCTAGGATTTTAACCAAAGAAGATAATATCTGACATAATTGCTGCTATCCAAAGGAACACTAACATGCACACACAAAAAAAATTAAATTAAACAGGAAAGGAAGTTAATTTGAATGGGAGAAATCCAGACGTATTTTTTTTTCCTCTAACCGTTATCATAATGGGGCAATATCAGAAATTGGCTTGAACTAAACTGAGTTGCTAGAGTAGCTTGATTTAGCAATTAGTAGATGTAATTAGTGCACCTCGGAGAATAAAGCTTTCTCTCAGGGCACATTGATTGGGAAAAATATGGAGTGTTGTGTGTAAATGTCAAAAGGTTTTTTAAATGAGCCCCAAAGTTGAAGCCCCTGGAGACCACTTGGGGATTCTTGGGGGAGATGTAAGCACTAGTACAGCTTGTGTTCGTTTTATATCGGTGCATAATGACTGTTAACTGGAAAGTTAGAATTCCTTTAGGAATCAATGTGCTCATCCCGGCTTATTGAATGGAGGGAGGAAGTCCAGAAAGGTAAGTGGGAGTGCCTGAGGGCACACAGGAAGCTAAGCCGGTACCCAAGGCAGCACTTAGCAGTCATGATTCCCACCCTGCTGTCTCTACTGCACCAATTTCATAGCATCTAAAGCGATCTAATTCATATGTCTCTACAGGGCTTTGCTCAGAGCAGATATTCAAGGCCCATGGATTTCATCAGAGAGACCCTCAGCTCATGTTCAGAACCAGGTCTGCAGCTCAGGGAGCCTCTGGAGCAAACAAACTCACCTCTTGGGTCATCTGTTGAAGGTCTACACTGCCTTCGGGGGTTCCTGGGTAAGCCTGGCTGCTGGAGATTGGCATATCCCCGCTCCAGCAGCCTGTCTTCCAGAAAGATCCTTAAAACCAAGTTTTAGGCTTGTTTTCTTATCTACATGGGACACCTGGCACCCGGGCACCTAACCTCCCATTACAAGTGCTTTTAAAATGCAAAGCTGGAGTTCTTTTTGGAACAGCTTGGGCCTCCTCTGTGAGATGTCTCCTTGGGAAGGACAGGTGGGTCAGGCTTATCCCACTGGCTGAGGGTCCAGCCCAGGTGACTCACAAAGATCAGAAAAGGGGGTGGAATCTGGATTCCACTGCCACTGCTCCTATAGAAAGGCCCTGCCTGAAAAGGGAAAGACAGACATGGAGTGAGACAGCAGCAGAAAGAGGGAGAGACTGATGAATTCCTGTTGTAAGAACATTTCAGGTCACTTAGTTGGGGTTGGGGTCAATTCTAGTCCCTTATTGTTACTATTTCCAAAAAAATTATTACTGACAGGTGTGCATAAGGCTAAAGTGTTTTGCTAGGGCCTTTACATAGACTTAAAGTTTCGTGCCTACGGGAGCAGACCCTGAAGACTTCAGACCCTGAAAACCCTGGATTTGCATGTTGGCTTTGCCATTTCTTCTACCAATGTGACCTTGAGCAAGTTCCTTAATTTCTCTGAGCCTCAGTTTACCCGTCTGTAATAAAAATGGTAATAAAATACATAATAAAATGATAATAAGACCTACTTCGGAGATTGTAGTGAGGATTAAATGAGCTAAAAGATATAAAGCATTCGCCAAAACTGGTTTGGCTCAGTGGATAGAGCGTCGGCCTGCAGACTGAAGGGTCCCGGGTTCGATTCTGGTCAAGGGCATGTACCTTGGTTGCGGGCACATCCCCAGTGGGAGGTGTGCAGGAGGCAGCTGATCGATGTTTCTCTCCCATCGATGTTTCTAGCTCTCTATCCCTCTCCCTTCCTCTCTGTAAAATATCAATAAAATATATTTTAAAAAAAAAAAAGATATAAAGCATTCGGAAGAGCAACGGGCATACCGCCAATACCCAATCAAAGTTAGTGTCACATTTAATCCTCACAAGAGACTGATGTTATTATGATTTTACTTCTTTTTCAAAAGAGGACATGAAAGGCTCAGCAAGATTAGGAACTTGCTAAGGATACCTCGTTCTAAAGAGAGACAGACCAGGTCTTGAACCCTTGTCTGCCCATCCAATTCAGTCATTCAATAGATGTTTATCAGGGGCCTTCTCTGTGGCAGGCACTATTCTAGGTACTGGGACTTCAGCATGAACAAACAGGTAATGTTCGTGCACATGTAACTTTTACATATTTTGGTAGGGTCGGGGGTGGGGCGGGGAGCAGATGGAAATAGAACAAGTAAACCAAAAAACTGTATGGATGACACCAGGCTGAGATGGGTACTAAGATGAAAAGTGAAGCACAGTAGCCCAGCCGGCATGGCTCAGTGATTGAGCGTCGACCTTTGAACCAGGAGGTCACAGTTCAATTCCCAGTCAGGGCACATGCCCAAGTTGTGGGCTCGATCCCAGTGTGAGGCTTGCAGGAGGCAGCCGATCAATGATTCTCTCTCATCATTAATGTTTCTATCTCTCCCTCGCCATTCCTCTCTGAAACCAATTAAAAAATATATTTTTTAAAAAGTGAAGCATAGCAAA
Organism: Plecotus auritus; assembly: GCF_963455305.1. Taxonomy (NCBI): domain Eukaryota; kingdom Metazoa; phylum Chordata; class Mammalia; order Chiroptera; family Vespertilionidae; genus Plecotus; species Plecotus auritus. Next base: position 145,738,240 of record NC_137783.1, on the reverse strand, counting down.
GGCCAGAGAGCACGAGGTAAAGAAGCCAGCTCAGGGTCAAGGTGGAGGAGAGGGGTTGCTAGTTTGTAAAGGACAGTCAGGGAAGGTCTCTTTGCGAGGTAAAAGCTGACCAGAGAACTAGAGGAAGCCAGGCGTTAAGCCTCATTGAAATCCAGTGCAAGCAGGTTCCTGACAGAAATGCAAAAGCTCTGAAGCAGATCTGTGCTTGGAGGGCTATGGCAAAAGCAAGGGGGCCGTGTGGCTGGAGAGGAAAGAGTGAGGCGAGGATGCTGGGAGATGAGATGAGTATTTCCTACAAAGGAAAGGAGTAGAAATGGGTCTGTTCTCTCCCCACTGGGTGGTCCCCCTCTGTTCTTCCAGGAGTAAGGCAGGGTGGGTGTGCTCGAGGGCTCACAGCCCTCCTTGGGGCAGGCATTCATCTCTAGTTCCTGGGCTCCACCAGCCTGCCTCACCTCGTTGGTTACTACCAAGAACATCTTCCTGAGCCACAGCTGGCTGCATCTGGCAGGAATGCCATCTCCCTAGGAGCTGCCATAATAAATACATAGACATTTCAGGAAGAGTAAAGTATTGAAATCCAGTTCATCAAAGATCATCTTCAAGTCTCGCTTCCCGGCAGCCACCTACTTTCCCACGATCCAGCGAAATCTGTACATCTTCCAACAATTGCTACCTCTTGGCTAAAGGCAGCTGGCTAACAAGCCACCATCCAACAAGCCCTATTCTCTCATGCCAATCAGCACTGAGTGTCCCTAAGAAACCCGAGCTGCCTGGCCAAACACAAGTGGGAAAAGGGGCGGGGAGGGAACCTTCATTCGCCTTTACCTTCAGAGGAGAGCTCACCTGGACTGAACCTGCATTGGAAGAACTCTCCGTCTCACCAGGTCTGAGATCTTTGGTTCTCGGCAGGCTAGGAATAAAAGAGACAGCGCTGGATATTCTTGTTCCATTTTAACTGCTCACATCATTCAGTGCAGACTCAGACCTGACCACCTTTTCTGGACAACGCACATTCCGCAGGCTCTCGGAGGTGGGACATGCGCAAGCTTGGACAGCTTAGCAGAGACACAATTGACATCCCCTTTGAAGAGCCCAGGTGTACACTTGGGAAGAGCGCTCCACCTGTGTGGCTTGGAACAATGGCGGCTAATAGACTAGGATTATCTGGACACATAAATAGTATTTGCAAACTGGGTCAAAATGGCGTAAAAGTCAAAGCGGAGATTCTGAAAGCTAGCCCAACATAGGGAATGTCAAGGTTCTCATGTAAAAGCAGACAGCAGTGTCGACCAGTAAGTCTTGGGTAACTGACTCCTCCACGTCACTTCCCTGCAAAGAAGGCTCCTAACAACCCTTTGAGGGCGAGTCAAAGCCCAGTTTAATTTTCAAGTCTTTTCTTCTTCACCAGTCAAAAGAAATCCTCCCCATGTCACTTTCTCCATCAAGCAGCCAATATTCATCTCATTAGCAACCTAGGGAACTTGGGTTGTATTAACTTGTAAGAGAAGAGTGGACAAAAATCTCCACGGGCATATGGGACACCCTTTCCATGCTTAATGAAATCAAGAATCGGGGAGTCTGTGCTGGTGGGGATGAAAGTCGCTTCTGGCTCAAGTCTAAAGGGATTTATTCCTTTCATAAACCATCCTCTTTCATTCCTTTTTCCCATGATTGGGGTTGTTGACAAATACCCAGAAGGGAAAGTGGAGGATTGAGGCAATTATCTGGATAATCTAGGCCAAGGACATATCCCCACTGCCAAGGGGTAGGGCCAAACTTCTCTATACAACATTCCTTTTTTTTTTTTTCTGGTCCCCAACCACCTTTTTCATTTATCTCCCAGATTGCCAGATTGCTTCACTTTGAGTTGACATGATTCTTTCACTCCAGCCTATCCTCCCTTTTCTTCTCTTTTGTTTTCCAACCAGATTATCGTCCCAGCTCTTCACCTCTACAAATCCTCCCCAGCCACCCAGACTGGCTCCAAGTCTCCTCACTGCATGCAATTGTCCCTGCTCCAGGCAATGGGGTCGTTCCCTTCTCTAAACGTGCACTGCCCATCTATTCTTGGAACTCTGCCTTGGATGGTCAAGGGTTTTCTGCCTTTTAAAGATGTTTGTAAACATTTTAACATCTCATACCTCCCTCCACCTAGGCTGGCAGGAATGGTGTGTCCATTTTGTTGTTTCATTTCCTGCACGAACTTAATGTTACATAGAGAGGAGATGATACATGTAGCTATAAAAATGCATATTGATTGCTTCAATCCAGTCCTTGGGTTTGCATATTGAAACTCAGCCCTGTCTTCTTTCCTAAACTGCTCTGATAACCACATACTGTTCTCGATCACATCAAGATGTTGTGATTGGGGTGAGCATGTATTAGTCATATCTTCACCTTTTTGGTGGTCCAAAACAGAAGCAAATGTTGTTAGGGATGACCTCCAACCTAAGATTAATAAATATCTGGTTCCAGTGAGAACTTAGGGAGAAAGGAATTTTCCCAGCAGCTCAAAAGCATGCATGGGAGCTACCGAAGTTCAGCAACTCCACCTCTATTTCTGTAGCCTTCAGAAATACATGCAAGGTACCTTTTATGCAGATGGGCTGCTTCCCTGACCACTCTCCACTCTGCTGGCAAGTTCTGTTCTCATTGCCACTAAGCACATATGAGCTGTTACAGAAGAAGGAGAAGACGGTGCCAACTTTTGCATGGCGCCCACTGATGAGCCCAGGGCCTCCTGTTATTTTCTTGTATCCATTGACTGGACCCCCAGGGTCTGAGCAGTTTCTTTCTTCAATGACTAAAGCGAGAATAAAAGAAAAGGAGAGCTGTTAAAAGTCTGAAGCATTCCATTTTGGGATCGAATCTTTTCATGTTTCACTGAATGAAAAAGGCAGTGACACGGAGCCTGCTAACAATGGCACTCAACGGAATTACCGAGAGAAAATGCACAAGAGAAAATGCATGTATTAGTCATATCTTCACTTTTTTAAACAACTTATTTTTAAATAAAAAAGTATTTCATTCTCTATGTAAAGAAATTTGACGCCACGACGGGCTCTCATATGATCATGTTCATTTCTTTCTCCAAGTGTGGGAGCTGGGCAGGCCTGGACAAAAATAACCACGTCACCTAGATTTTATGATCTGTATGGAAGGGTTATTGTTTTTCAGTGTTGTTATATTATCTCCTTTGTTCCCTAAAACTTGGGTGATTAAACTAGATTATTTCATATTTGTGTTGTACCCAGAAAGTAGAACCGATCAGAAACAAGAGTGCATATATGATAAAACACAGGAAAATAAAGAGTGCATATATGAACTGAACTTAGATTTTAGATTTCATCGTCAGGAACATGAGTGTGTTGAACGTTATAGTTAAAAGTACTAGAGCACAATGTAAATTCAGGGATACAACAAGTTCCTTTGATATCCAAATATAACTTTGCATCTAAACCAGTGGTTCTCAACCTTTCTAATGCCGCGACCCTTTAATACAGTTCCTCATGTTGTGGTGAGCCCCAACCATAAAATTATTTTCGTTGCTACTTCATAACTGTAATTTTGCTACTGTTAATGAATCGTAATGTAAAATCTGTGTTTTCCGATGGTCTTAGGCGACGCTGCTAGCGGTTCTCAACCTGTGGGTCGCGATCCACAGGTTGAGAACCACTGCTGTAGAGCCAAAGACCATCAGAAAACACATATTTTACATTACGATTCATAACAGTAGCAACATTACAGTTATGAAGTAGCAACGAAAATAATTTTATGGTTGGGGGTCACCACAACATGAGGAACTGTATTAAAGGGTCGCGGCATTAGAAAGGTTGAGAACCACTGATCTAAACACTTACCAACATTCATTACAAAGCTATTTCTATTCTCTAATTCAGTTGGACAGCTAGTTAAAGTAGAAAAAGAATCACCAGCTATTCTGAGCACTGAACGGGATATTAGATACATCCTGGAAGTATTCTATCAGATAGATCACATATTCTTCTCAAGTGGATTGTGACACAATGCTGAATAATACTTGCCTAAGGACACAAAGCAAGTCCCCCGAAGAATCCAACCTTTAGTTACCGAGTTTTGGTACCAATTACTCTATTAGCCTCCCTAGTCTCTTTTTTTCCATCCCCCTTTTTTTTTTATTGTTGACAGTATTACAGATGGCCACCAATTTCACACACACACTCACTTAGCCCCATTCTCCCAAGTCCCTGGCCCACCTGAGGCTTTCACCATACTATTGTCTGTGTCCACTGGTCATGCCTACATGTATGTAAGTTCTTTGGTTAATCTCTTTCCGTTGCCCCACCCCCTGAGATATGTCAACCTGTTCCATGCATCCATGCCTCTGGGCCTGTTTTGTTTGTCAGTTTATTCTGTCTCTTTTTAATCCTTTCTTCTAAGATAAAATGCACTGGACATTCTTTTCTTCCCATAATTGTCCCAATTACCTTTCAAGCAACTTGCCTCCAGGCAAGAAAAGAATCTCCATTCCGATAACACTTTAAAAATATTTGAGAACTAAAATTAATTATTTCCTAAGTTCAATTTGGCAAGGTTGCTGATATTAGCTAAATTACAGGTTGTTTACTCTTAAGATTGCCAACAGACCAAGCAGTGGCTGATCTCAATGATACTCTGCTTCTGGGCTATATAACATGAGCAAATTCCCTGGTGGGTGAGACCAAAGCCAATCTAAAGTGTTAAAAAAAAAAAAAAAAAGGCACTGAGTAAGCTGTAAAAAGGTCCAATAATGGTATAGGGAGTGCAGTGTACTTTGTGAACTAAGAGAGTACCTGCGGCCCTTGCCGGTGTGTATCAGTGGTTAGTTAGCGCGTCGGCCTGTGCACCACAGGGTGGTGGGTTCGACTCTGGTCAAGGGCATGTACCTGGGCTGCAGGTTCGATCCCCTCCACCCCGCTTCCCCCCCATTGGGACACATGCAGGAAGCAACCAATCAATGTGTCTCTCCCACATTGATGTTCTTCTCTTCTCTTCTCTCCTCTTTTCTCCTATTCTCTTCCTCTCTTGCTCTCTTCTTTCTCCCCCTCCCCCACTCTCTCAAAAAATTCAATGGAAAAAATGCCCTCCCTCCTTGGGTGAGGATTTAGAAAGAAAGAAAAGAAAGTACACGTGGACTCAAAGCGCCAGTGCTTGTATTTCCAGGAATGGAAGAACACAGAGGAAGCATTCCACACTGCTTCCGTGATGGGGCCACCTTCTGATAGTACAGACTCATTCAATGCTGAACATGCAGCTCAGCAGCAACCCACAGGAGTCCACAGACTGCAATCATCTTATAAGCATGGTGTGTTATACCTGCCAGTTTTAGAAAACGGGATAGTTGCCAACATAAAAATCAAAAGAGTTCTCATAAAAATCTGTATTAAATTCAGGTCTGGAAACCCTGGGCCTGTATCCCCACATGGCAACAATCAACTGTCATTGAGAAGTGGCTCTTGCTTAGATGAAGGCTGCATTCTTCACATGGCCACAGCCCCTCTCAGGTCCCCCCACCCCCACCCCACCCCAGCTGCCTGGCTCTGCAGGCACCTGAATTTGTGGCCAGTTAGCTTATCAAAGGATGATGATTTGTGCAATTCAAACGTAGTTCTCCATCTATTTTGAGCTTTGCTTGTTAGAGCTTATGGCCAAGAAAGATTGGGTGATACTCAAGACCAGTCCTGAAATACTGAAAGGTAGTGGACTGTACTCAAGCCACATCAGTCTCAGCAGAAGATGAGAAATCCCTTCAATAGTGAGCTTGAGGGTAGGGGTCTTCTCTCCTTGGATGTAGGTGCTGCCATAGTCCACCAGGCTTCCACCCATGATTTCCTATGTGCTGAATTCTCATACATTTAATATGGGTGTAATTAGCAGGAACCTTGGAGAGTTCTCGAGCCCTTGGAGGTAAGAAAGCTTTAGGACAATCCAGGTCCTTTGTTTCATGAAGGAGGCTTTACAAGAAGACTTAAAGAGAAACAGACTCAGGATGCACAATCAAGTCTGCCAAGGCTGAGGAATTCGGCTGTATTTCTGTCATTCTTAGATGCATACTCCTTTACTATGTGATATGTCTGACCTCAGGTCACATGTATATTTTTCCTGTAGTATTTCTTTATGCCAACCCCCAGAAAAGCTATCATTATATCAATAGTGGATCTTAAACTTGATGAGATCCTAGAATGGAGTACTATTATTTGGTTTTAAGTTACTGTTCATGGAATGTCACCAGGACAGATAGGAGTAATGCTTCCGAGTTGGGAGTCCACTGGAAGGCAAGGCTCTATGGCTAAAATTCAAGAGACATACAGACAATAGAAACAGACTAACAAAGGATCTAGATAGTGTAGTTGTTTGACATTGCTTAAAAATAATTATACTGAATATATTCAGGGAAATAAAAGATAAAATTTCAGTAGAAAACGGAAAATCTTGAAAAATAACCAATAGACAAATCTAGAACTGAAACGTTACAACAACAGAAATTAAAAACTCAGTGGAGGAGTTTAATAGAAAGTCAGATACAGCTTAAGAGTATGAATAAACTAAAAGATAACTTAAAAAAATCAGGATGAAGCCCAAGGCAGAAAAGGTGAAGTATGTACAGAAAAAGTAAGGGACACAGGGCACACATGGAGAAGGTTAATCAATACATGTAATTGGCATACCAGAAGGAGAAGGGAGAGAGAAAGAAGCAAAAACAATATGTAAAGAGAGAATATCTGAAAAATCTAAAACAGATGTAAGACATCAACCTACAGATTTACAAAGCCCAAAGCCAGATAAACATGAAGAAAGCCATACACAGATATAATACATAAAACTGTTGAAAACTAAAACAAAAGCAAAAAAATTTTAAACAGCCGAAAGTAGAAAAGGAGGCTGGAAAAACATATTTGAATATAATTATTCTCATTATCCCCAGCTTATAACTTTAAAAATGAGTTTTGCTTCTTTAGACTTTTCCCCAAGTTTTATCATCGGAAAATGTAACCCTAAAAGTTTGTTATTCGTTTTGTTGTTGTTTCTATTATTTTTTTAAAGTATCAGGCAAAATGGTTTGGGTCCAGACCTTCCTTTTGTTTTCATACTCTCTCCACCCCATGCAAATCTCTTATACTAGAGTAATCCAAATTTGCATTATCTCAAATTTAGAAGAGTTTTGTTTCCAGATGCTGGTGAAAAAAGAATGGCCTCCAGGATCAGCTAAATACAGGTTCAGATAATCATTTGATTCCCCAGTGTCCAGAACAAGCTCAATAAGTGCTCAATAAATATTTGTTGGTGGATGGAATGGACAGAGTGACATTTATTCATTTTTCCACTTAATGCACAAGGGTGTGGGAAAATAATCTAATTTTTCCAAGCCCTGCGTTTCTCATCTGTAAAACTGAATGATACCACTTATCTGGGCTGGTTTAAGGAGTAATTGAAATAATACATAGTCTCCTTTTCCCTTGTTTGCCTTTATTTACAAAGCTTCCAACTGCTTTAAAAACCAATTCCCCACATTCATACACATTAAAGAAAAATCCACAAAGAAATCTAAAAGCCCATGGTTGGCCCTATTTTAGTAACAGGCAATGTTTCACTCTATTTTCTGGCCTCTTGGTAATGGCTACCCATGATGGGCTTCCAGACCTGGGTCCAGTGTGTTGACTAGGGCTTCTGGGTACCAACCATGGTCTCTGTACATTCATCTCTTTTAATCCTGCACAACAAAGCCTTAAAATTGGATTCCAGTATCAAACGTCCAGGGGACATTATTCTCTCTTCCCTCTCACTTGTTTTCAAAGCTGTACATTCTCCTAGGATGCTTTGAAGAGAATTCTAAGACTTCCTCCATCCATTCTCTTCTCTCCTGTTGGGTTCATAGACCATCAGTATCTCATCAGAGCATCTCCCCAGGGTTAGATTTCAAAACAAACTCATTGCCAACCCCTGCCATCCCTACAGGTTCTCCTTTTAGAAACCTTTGTATCTCCCCATTAAATAGATTCATGGTTCTTTTCTTTTTGATTTTTCAAAGCTTTGTGTTTCATTTCTCCTCAGAGGGATGGGTGTTTCTAGACAAAGCCAAATGAGAATTTAAAATATCTGCATCCCTGGTCTGAAGGAGCATCAAGCTCCTACTTTGCTAAGTAAAAATAGTCCATGATTAATAATAAATAATCCACTGCCCCATTACTTTTGTGACTCACCCCAAGGACACAAACACATTAAGTTTAGTGAGCCCTTGCATGCAATTCCGTGAACAAGAACAGGACTTGGGAGTCTATTTTTCTGGGATATTATTTCACATAAACATTTGAGGAAAGACCTTCTCCACCTTTGTCTTCAGTTTTTCTCAGGACAACAGTAAGCGATGGTTGGCTGTGGTACCTCTTTATGGCCATGCAATGGCTTTGTGATCATTTTCATAGTGAACATTATGGGTGCTCCACCCAGGTCCCTGTGCATCCTTTTTACCAGCTCAACTTCTACATGTGAATTTATTGCTGAGAGCTGGCACCTGCCACCTTCAGAGGCCTGCCCTCAGGCATGGGCACCATCTTGCTCACATGAAGAACTGAAACGTGCCTCCATTTATATTCCCCCCATGCACACCTCAGAGTTGCCTGTAGCCAATGACTGATAGACATGAATACAAAAGCCCAACTCCTGATCCTCCAGGTGTCCCTTAACTCCCCAGCACCCCATGGGATGGGGCTGAGGCTGGGACTTGAGCTCTGCATGCCTTTCAGCACTCTGGGAGATCTCAGGGAGGTTGACTGGCAGGGCAACTAGAGAGGCTGGATCTCATCAGAGGACCCCACCTCCACAGATACTCTCGGGCTCCAGGCCAGCCCCACACTAGAAGAGCTGTTTTACCTGAAGGGATCAGGTGCTCTGAAACAATGGCTTCCCCAAGCTCCATGGTGTGGTTCTAAAATCCACCATCAGAGTACTCTCCCTGCTGATTTGGTGCTGTCTGAGTAAAGCCAGAGACCTCTGTACAACCCTGGGACACAGAGAAGGCCCCAACAATGATTGAGACTGAAGTTCTTATGACGCTGAATGATGGGCCTTAGGATTGGATTTAAGTTGATTTAAAGCAAGTAAAGTTGTATCTTTTGCCCTCCTCTCTGATTGGAGATGGCCATAAAGTGGTACCACAGCCAACCACCACACACTGTTGTCCTGAGAAAAACTGAAGACAAAGGTGGAGAAGCTCTTTCCTTAAATGTTTACATGAAATAATATCTCGATACTACGGTAGAACATCTAGAAGAAATGGCCATGATGATGGAGACATGAGAGAACATGTCAGAAAAATGTGAAGACATTTTAGGAAAAGTGGCCCTTCAGGGCACACGGATATCACTTTTTCTGTGCCCTCCAGTCGGGTTAATTATATTGAATGTGGCAAAAGGAAGTCCACACTCTTCGACCCTAACCTAGGGGTGGCCTCACCCCTGATGACCACCCTAATGACCACCAAACTCAGGGGTCAGATCCCAGCAGTGACAAGAAAACAGGCCTCTTCCTCCATTACATCACTGTCCACCCACATACCCTTGTTCACAAAATATCCTTTTCTGAATGAATCTCGAGTGTTAGTTAACATGATATACCAGATGCCCATGAATATTTCTCTTTTCCTTTTGCTTCAGTTTCAAAGCTGTAAGTTTAACTTTGGAAACAAGATCAATAAACATCCACCAGGAACCAAAGAATCCAGTCACTGTTCTGCCTTTTGGAAGTCCAGCACGTGGTTCTTGCAATAGAGAAAGACTCCGAAGAGTGTGACCTGTTGATTTCACCGAGTTTCTTGCACCGTATGTTTAATGAGTGCGTCCTCTGTGTCCAGCAGGATAAGGCATGGACAGATGTTTTTCTGCAACTTTAACACAGAAATTTTTAGTTTAAGTCCAGAAATAGAAATGATGTCAGTTAAGGCTTGAGACACCTCAAGGTTCTCCCCAGCTTCACTTAAGCACTTCTAAGAATATAGTTTGGGGCCTTCCTTCCAATTATGTATTCCCCAGGTGTTCAGGGGAGTAGCTATCTACACTAATAAAAGAGAAATATGCAAATCGACCGTCACTTTGCAACGCCCACCAGCCAGTCAGGAGTGAGTATGCAAATTAACCGGACAAAGATGGCGGCGGCCCTGCCCCCCAGCCGCTCCGGGCCTCTGGGCAGCATGCATGCAGGAGTGGAGTGGCCGGGCGGGGCGGGACGCCTTCTATGAGGGGGAGGGTGGGAGGGTGGAGGGAGCTACAGGAGCAGTGCTCCAGATGGAGTGAAGACTAAAGGCTCCAGCCAGAGCGAAGACTGAAGGCTGCAGCCAGAGCCAAGGCCTGGGTCTCGGGTGCCGGAAGAAAACCAGTGCCGGCAGCCAGGGGAAGGAAGGCCTACTGCACAAATCTTCATGCAATGGACCTCTAGTATATATATGTGTGTATATATGTGTGTGTGTGTGTGTGTGTGTGTGTGTATGTGTGTATTCATTAGCACCAATTTATCCTATGAGATTAGTGCCTTCCTTAAATGTGCTTCTAAAATTACACCAGAACAAAGGACCCTAACCAAGAAATAGAGTAAAGGTAATCATGGGGGCCTTAAATGAATTTGAATGGGGAGTACGGGGATCTCAGGAAATATTAGTCAACCCCAGCAGTTAACCTGAGTTACAACAAAGATTTCATCAGGTACAATGGATAGAACTGAGTTGATACCACTTAGCCTGCTGAGTTTTCTGAAAGAAAATATCTTAATCTGCAGGTGAAATGGGTGAAATGAAATGTTCCTGCTTTGGGGGGAGTTGGAGGGAGGGAGGAAGAAAAGAAATCAGGGTACTATTATGTCTTTTTTTTAAATCCTCACCTCAGGATATTTTTCCATTGATTTTTAGAGAGAGTGGAAGGGAGGAAGAGATAGAGAGAGAAACATGGATGTGAGAAAGACACATCAATTGGTTGCCTCCTGCATGTGCCCCAACCTGGGCCTGGGATGGAGCCTGCAACCAAGGTACATGCCCTTGACTGGAATCAAAGCTGGGACCCTTCGGTCCGTAGGCTGACGCTCTATCCACTGAGCCAAACCAGCTAAGGCTATTATGTCTCTTTAATAGGAGCTGCATTAAAGCTCTAAGTGTATCTGAACGTTTCAGCAAAGACAACAGATCCAAAGCTAACAAAATTCATTACCCCATTATCTAGCTGGGAGCCCAAGGCTTGTGAGTCTCAATTCTTAGCTGCCCTTGGTATCCACCCACTCTCACTCATCACCCAAAATCGAGGAAACAATTTGTGACAGAATTTTGGTCCTGTTTGGAAAAGGCATTAACTTTCTCGCTGGGGTTTTGATTCCTGTGGGAAACCTGATTTTTCAGGAGAGCGGCACCCAGAGACAACCCGCCGAGCTCCCTCTTGTCCTCATTTTTTCCTGTTCAGCTTACATTTGAGTTTGGTGTCTCCGGACCAGATCCAGTTCTCTTTTACTCCCACAAGGGTCTTCCCCAACCAGGAATAACAACACCAACTGGTGATGTAATCCCCACTGAGAATCCTTTTTATCGCTTTCCAGCCGATGGCATCTGCCCCCTGCTGCTGTCCAGCCCTCCGCCGGTGTGAGAGAGACAGTATCCGTGTGAAATTATGCTTGGATTGCACACACTGCCATTTATTCATCCGGCAGCAATTTGCAGGCCGAGGCTCACAATTAGCTATTTGATCTTAATCAGTATTGTCCGTGGCCCCTGGTACACTGTGTCTTTCGGATACCACTTTTCCGGTGTTTGGATGGCCTAGTTAATTAAACAGCTGAAGCGGCTGCGCCTAAGAGACAAGTCAACATTAAAAAATCTTCAGATTTTTCATTTTATTTTGGTTCAAAATCACCCGGACGTATCCTCGTCTGGTAGAGATGGTAACCTTTGTAACTGGTAGACATTCCGCTGTCCTCTAACTAATGGATCTGCTTGGTTAGAGTCTTCTTGGGGCACCCCCACACCTCAGAAGGTTTCTGAGTCAGCTCTGGGGGTGTAATGGGGGTGGGTAATAACACTAAACTAATGGGGGAAATGTCCCCCAGGGGTGTTCCTGCTCAACCTTCAAAATATAAGAGATGCTCACAATTTAAAATGGCCCAAACTGAGCAATTCTGCTGCTAGCCTTGGGGATAGAGAGAATGAATGGCCTTGCTGAGGAGCCGGCGGCTGCTGAGCACATCTGAATCCTAAGAGATGACGGATTCTCACCGCCCTCTTAGCACTTCTCATCACCACCATCACCGAAGGCCTTACTAGAGGAAGTTGATGTTGGGAACCAGACTGCACTTGAGAAAGGCTAAGATTGGAATTGTTCTGTGGTTCTGCCAGAGAAGAAAAAATCTTTGCCGCATAGCCCTGCCTTATTTCCTCTGGTACCTAACAGACGCTCAAAGGCTTAGGCAGGATGCATGTGTAAAGCGGGGAGGATAACAGCTCCTAACCACGGGGCTGTGGTGACAATGAAACAAGACAATGCCGAGTAGAGAGAAGAATAACTACAGTTGTTGTTGTTGTTTTTAACGCTCCGATACCAACAGGGAAGGCTTGTGTTTTACGAAGAGGAAGCTTTCCTCTTCTGAATCAGAGGGAGGGGCGGGGAGCACATGCCCCCGCGAGGCAGGGGCTGTTAAGGAAAAGTGGGGGAGCTCTCCAGCCTTTGTCAAGGGGCTGGAGTTAGTCTCGGGGTCCATGGTGGCAGGGATGTTTGTTTCCATCAGAAGTTAACTCTGCTTGGCTCTCATCTTCTACTCTTTGCACCCTCTTGCCTCTTCATACAGCCCATTCCCGTAACAGTGGGTTAGCCCTTAGTCCACCAGGGGTCCTCAAACTTTTTAAACAGGGGCCCAGTTCACTGTCCCTCAGACCGTTGGAGGGCCGGACTATAGTTTAAAAAAAAAAAAACTATGAACAAATTCCTATGTGCACTGCGGGCCCGGGACGCGTCGGCTGCTAAGCAGGACAGGCAGCGGCACCCGGCGGGCCGGATAAATGTCCTCGGCGGGCCGCATGTGGCCCGCGGGCCGTAGTTTGAGGACCCCTGGTCCAGACCCAGAGTAAAGTCTGCCCCCTGCACTAAGCCCTGCCTCGGTGAGCTCACCTGCCAGAGCAAAAGCCGCGAAGGCCTTGGCAAGGCTCCTGCTCTTTTCTGCCCCGTCCATCCCTCTAATAGAAAACCTAAGTGATGCTCTGGAGTCCGGGCCTCCTCTCTGACCACCAGGGGGCCGACACACGCCCACCACATGTTACATGAGTCACGACTGAAAAACCACCTGAGGAAAAAGGGAGGCCGAGCAGGTAACGTGATAATGTTTGGGCAACACGCTCTGGAGTTTCCAGCTACTCCCAACACGATGCCACCGATCATCTCTAAGTGCCCCCTGGCTGGGCTGTCCTGTCTGCGCGGTGTCCTCTTCTGGGATCCGGGATTCCTTTATGACAATGGCACTGGTTGGGTCTACTTGCCCTTTTAAAACCAGAACTTTCTCGCCTGCATGCAGGTACGGCGGTGGCAATGCTTCGTGTCTGGCAGTGATGTGGGAAGGGCGGCTCACAGAGGAACCTTAGGGAGTTACGGAACAATTTCCTTAAGGAGCCCTGAGGAAAGTCTGCCATAATCATCTCGTTTGTGGAAACCAGTGCTGCGGCCCTACCCCCTTCCCTGGAGAGTCCCCTGCTCTCTGCCAATGGCCATAACAGGGGACCGGAGTAGTAAGAACCATAGTGGCTCCTCTTTCATCAGCTCAGTGCCTTATGCCAGTCTATCCCCACCACCACTCTGAGAAGCATTTGGTATTATATTTCTGAACATTATAAACGGAGGCTCTTGGGAGTTCCATGACTTGTTCAAGGTCACCTGACTGATGAATTGGAGGCTCAGAGCCAAGCCGAGGCCTTTCTGTCCTCTGGTTCAAGCTCTTCCCCGGAGTGTTCCATGTCACGATGGGCAAAGGCGCTCCCGTGTTCCAGGTATTGAGGATAAGACAGGGCTCTGGACCAGAAAGCCAGTAAGCTGATTTTATGACCCCTCAGCTGAGTGGTCCTAGAGCCTATTGTTTCTCTGTGATGGGAGAGGGGATTGCGACCCATCGGGGGTCAGCGTTAACGTTTCCATGAAAACCGCAGATCTCCTGACCGCTTATTCTGATGAGAAGCACGGGCCGCCCCTTTGAAGCTGAAGCAGCAAGTGTGCTCTCCTCCTGGGCGCTTTTCTCCCAGCCCTGGGGACAGGCTAGTGGGAAACCTCCTGACGCTCCAAACCCCCAAAGCATCCAGAGTCCCCGTCTTCCTTTCATTGGTGGAGGCCATTGTGCTGTGTTCCGAGGCGCAGCAGAGCCCGCAGTGCGAGCTTTGTGCCCGAGAGTCAGCCGGGTTCAGCGCACGTCATTGGGATGCAGGGGGCAAACCCGGCCTCGTCAACTGGGCCAGAGGAACAAAGGCGACATGGAAACTGGAGCAGGCGATGAATCCGCCGCTCTCCACTTTTTCAAAACAGGATTCCGACCCTTTACTTAAGAACTTATTTTGTCCTTGTGTTCCATACAAAGAAACAGGAAACTTCAGAGGAAAAAAGGGGCCTCGGTTTCTTACATGGTGGCCCAAGGAGGTTGGGGTCGCCGAGGGTGCTGGCAGGAGGCTGGCTTGGCCCCAGTGCTGAAGGGGGAGCCACTTGCCCCTTTTGATTGCTCTCAGAGAAGGTCACCTGGGAGCAGGGGAAAGCTGTTCTTCCTGGGGAACAAATTAATGGGAAGTCTGAGCAGAGCAGCACTTAAATGTTGTATTTGCGGCTCTCACACCCTCTTACCACCTAAACACTGATTGTTTCTTATTCTCTTTGTATAAAAATATGTTTTTATTGATTTTAGAGAGAGAGGAAGGGAGAGGGATAGAAAAGATAGACACCAATGAGAGAGAGACATCGATCGGCTGCCTCCTGCACGCTCCCTATTGGGGATGGAGCCTGCAACCCAGCCATATGTCCTGCCTGGAAATCGAACCGTGACCTCTTGGTTCATGGGTCGATGCTCAACCACTGAGCCACACCGGCTGGGCGATTGTTTCTTATTCTTTATCTACTGCCCCAGGAAGTCCCAGGGAGAAACTCCTTTCAGACCCACGGAATTCCTTTGAAAATCAATCTACTTCCAGCTTGACCCCAGTTTCTGAAATGCAACTGCTAATTCTTATTTCAGAACTGCTGTTTATAACGGCTCATTTTGAAAATCGGTAAAATCTTTCAGTGATCACTCTGAGGACACCTCTCAAAAGTGTAACTCTCCATACCCTTTGAACGAACAGCTCAACAGCTACGAATTTATCTTACAAAAATACCTCCACATGTGAACCAAGAAAGATAGGTTAGGGCAGTCATTACGGCTCTCTTCACAATAGTAAAAAAAAAAAAAAAAAACAGACACAGAAACAGGTGCATCTTAAGGAACTGGATGAGTAGATGACTGTATCTACATCCACACACTGGAATGCGCAGCTATTATTGTTTCATATGAGTGGAAAAAATGGTTAAGGCTTGTTTCGAAATTACAAGGTAAAGTGGCACAGATAATTTTCATGATTTTTCCCTCATTGACTTAGTTGGAGCTCGTGCTGAATTTCCCAGGAGGAAAACCAAACCCCTAAACCTTATAGAAAATAATCAGACATTTGGACCAACATGGACTGACCTGGAAAACATATCCATGATATGGGCACTGAAAACAAGTTGAAAATCGTATGCGTGCTTTCATCCACTTTTGTTTAAAACAGGGCTTCTCAATCTTGGCACGACTGACATTTGGACAAGATAACTCTTTGCAGGGGACGGTGGGGGAAAGGGTTGCCCTGTGCATTGTGGGATGTTTTACAGCACCCCTGGCCTCTACTCACGAAATGCCAATAGCACCCCGCCCCCGCAATGATGACAAACCAACAATATTTCTGGACGTCACCGAAGGTCCCCTGGGGTGGGAGCGGGGAGCAAAATCCACCCCCCCCCGATCCCCCAGTTGAGAACCAAAGGTTTAAAATGATGACATATAGACAACTTCACAGGGGTGGGCAAACTTTTTGACTCGAGGGCCACAATGGGTTCTTAAACTGGACCGGAGGGCCGGAACAAAAGCATGGATGGAGTGTTTGTGTGAACTAATATAAATTCAAAGTAAAGGAGCGGAGGGGAGAGCAAGAGAATCCTCTGCTCTTTCGGCTCCGCGGGCCGGATAGAACAGCCGAACGGGCCGGATCCGGCCCGCGGGCCGTAGTTTGCCCACGGCTGCCCTAGAAGAAAGTCTGGAAGGATAGTCATGTTGTTAACTGCTGGGAGCCAGGCTTGGTCAGGAAAAGCAATGTTCTCTTTCTATTTTACACATCTCTCTACTGTGCAATTGTTGTTACAAGTATATACGTCTTCTACAATGAACTAGAAAACAGACTGCTATTCCACTCCCACTCACAGGCACGCACATACGTCAGGATTCTCTGTGGAAAAGAGCGACAGGTGGGCCTCGCCTGGGAAGCCAGGTCCTTTGAGGGGACTTGATAATGAGACACGATAACCACACGCATCAACTGGTCCCATAAAATCTCACCAAGCCCCGTGGTGAGACGGCGTCTGAGAGCTTGTGAGCGATGTGGGGAGTGTGAGATCCTCGCCTCCACTTTTGAATTGGATGGGCCAGCATCCTTGCACCCTCTGCGTCAGCCCCTCTCCTGCTCCAAGGAGCATCTAACACTTCCCCAGGACTTCAGGAGGTCAGAGCATTGAGGCAGCAGGGTTGCAGGGTTGGTACTCCATAAATACAAGATGGATTTCTCACTAATATTTGCTTCGGTTCTTTTAAAGCTATTTTCAAAAAGATACATTTCTGGAACCCCTGCATGTTTGGGTTTCTTGTTAATCTTCGAAGCATTTCCTCCAGGGAGATAGTTTTAGTTCATTGATAAACTCATGAGAAAAGCAATAAAGATTTCCCCCCCTTTTTTTGTTTTTTGTTTTTTTAGATGATAGACTGCTGTGGAAAAAAATGGTTAAGGTTTCTTCCGAAATTACAAGGTAATGTGCCGACAATTTTCGTGATGTTTCCCTCGTTGAGTTAGTTGGAACTCATGCTGAATTTTCCAGAAGGGAAACAAAAAGCTGAAGCCTTATAGAAAATAATCAGACATCTCGTCCTCACGTTGATGCCAGCAAATGACATATCAGCTATCCACCACCAATACCTTCACCCAGTTACAACTACCGGGGACCACGGGAATTATGGGTTGGGAAGAACATTTTGAAGAGTGGCCAGGAAGCATTCTCTTGTCCAGCTATGCTGGTGTTTTGAGTTGAGACAGTTTGTGAATCGAGTTATGAATCAGTTCATAATGACATATTGTATATTCCTTTTCATTACGTTTGTTTTGATTTTTTTTTCCAGGAAAGAATAACAATGCTGGGAAGTCCATTTCTGGCTCATAAACTAAGCATGAATATTTTACTCACAACCTTTGGACCAATTTTTTTTTTTTCCTCCCTAATAAGAGACCCGGCTCTTAAAGACATTTTAGCATATTTAGTGTACTATACTTTTCTTTATCCCATCTTACCTTTTGTTCATCGATAATGTGCAGTTCCTTTATCAAGAAATTGAGCCTTCTCCTTTTTTGTTCCCTGCCCTGACTCTCAGAATTTGCCATTGCCAAGACTCCAGAACCACTCTATAAAGCAAGTCTTGAAACAAAGAGGAAGCAACGTTTCTCTTCTCTGCCTTGCACACAACACAGCAGGCTGAAACGAGGCAGGAACCACGAAGGGGAATGCCATTTGCTAAGCATCTGGCATAGCCACCCTTTGCTCCACTAGGCCAAGCCAAAGCAAGGGCTGCTCTTAGCGGAACACAATGGCACACTCAAGGACACACTACTGAAACCATCCACGGCTTCCGTCTGCACGGTTTGCAAGGAAAATTCGGGAACTCAGTTAAAAAATGTATGAACTTTATAGAAAAATTTACCCTTTGTGACAGCATGAATGAACCTGGAGAACATTATGCTAAGTGAAATAAGTCAGTCAGAGAAAGACAAGTACCATATGACTTCATTCATATGCAGAGCCTAATGAACAAACTGAACTAATGAGCAAAATAGAGACAGACTTATAGAGAGCAGGCTGATGGTGCTGGTGGGGAGGGGGGCGCGGTGAAGGGGGTGGGCAGGGGGTATGGAGCGATTGAGCAACAAAGGGGAAAAAGAAAAAGAACTCCTGGATATAAACAACAGTGATTGGGGAGGGGAGGAGGGAAGGAGAAGAGGGTATGGCGGGGGGGATAAATGTGATGGAGAAAAAGTATGAACTTTATAGAATGCTGTCAGAACAGGCCCTTTTGTAGGATGTCCCAAAATACCTGTGCATGCCAGTGAGGAGGGACTGATGCAGACACTGTGGGTGCTCTGCCCTCAGAGGTCTTCTCACACTCTCTGTGGGCCCCTGCCCACCCACTCCCACCCCCAAGCTATCTTGTTTCACCTCCGTGGCCTGCACCTGCGGTCTCTTTGATGCTCAAGGGCGACTGGGACCACCTGGCCCACATGCATAGGAAGTGAGGCATGTTCTCCTGCTTGCCCAGGCCAGCCTTAGCCGATCACTGATTGCAGTGGGGTGGGCAGGCATGGCTCCCTTGCTTTAAAGCCAGGACTCACTCTGAGATGTGACTTACATCCATTTCTCACGGCCAGTGAACACTGGGGCTGGGATTCTGTCCACATTATGTGCCACCTTGGACAGACCATCCCAGACACCAAGAAGAAATACGTGGCAAGCTCCCCAAGCCCTCTCCACGCCAGCCCCACGGGACACGTCAGCTCCCACTCCCGAGGCACACTCACGATTTTCACAGCGCCGCCCGGTGTAGCCTGCCAGGCAGGCACACCTGTAAGATCCCGTTTGGTCAACGAGGCACGTGCTGTCATGGAAACAAGGGGACGAGGAACAAGCTGCAAGAGAAAAGGCAGTTTCAGTGCCACTGTGTGGCGTGTCCATTTCTTCAAGCCTGGGGTCCTGCAAACAGGCACACCCATGACTAAAGCAGAAGCGCCTTTCACCCCCGCAGAGGGACTCCAGGGGCAGAGCAGCCTTGGGTAGCTTTATTTAAAAAAAAAAAAAAAAAAAAAAAATATATATATATATATATATTGTTTATTGATTGCAGAGAGGAAGGAGGAAGGGAGAGGGAGAGAGAGATGGAAACATCAATGATGAGAGAGAGTCACTGATCAGCTGCCTCCTGCATTCCCCCGACTGGGGATCAAGCCTGCAACCTAGGCATGTGCCCTTGACCGGGCATTGAACCATGACCCCCTGGTTCATAGGTCACAGCTTAACCACTGAGCCATGTCAGCCGGGCATCCTTGGGTAGCTTTAGATCATCTTTTTCAAGGAATCCCAGCATCCTGGATTCTGGGGGAAAGGAAGTGGAAGGTGATCTTCAGGACACTGTTGAATGTGTGCTCAAGAACTCCCAAAGACACATTCTGCGAACAGTAGTCCCTTGAGATGGTGAGAGTTCTGGGCTCAAATATGGTGGGGCATTAACCAGACTTCCGTTCTGCAGAACTTCTCGGAATGCAATCCAATCCCAGACGATGAGAGCTAGGCTGATCTCTTAAGATGGAGCACTTTGTTCCCCTTTGTTAAATCCTACTTCCTAACCCGGACCAGGCAGCAGGCAAAGCCAGGCTTAGAGTCAGTTACGCATAAAGTAAGTGGCATTTCCCATTGTAGCTTAAACCATTTAATACCTGTTTTACAGATGGCAAAGCGAGGCTCAGAGCACGCCTGGTGCAGGGCAGCTGTGGAGTGCTTCCTATGGACCAGACTCCCCACTCCGCCCTTCATCTTTCTGTCTCCCAGAGCCTCCTTAACGGAGCAGGATCTACCGTTATTCCCTTAGTCACTGCTTGGGAAACTGCGCCCCGTTATTCCCTTAGTCACTGCTTGGGAAACTGCGCCCCGTTATTCCCTTAGTCACTGCTTGGGAAACTGCGCCCCGAGAAGTAGAAGAACTTGCCCAAGGTCACCTGGCTTCATCTGCCAGGGATCCAAAGCTAATGTTCTCAACCATGGCAGGCCCCCCAGTGGGAGCTCCAGGGCCAAACTGCTTGTGTATACGTCTCTGGTTCCACCCCCATGGCTGTGTGACCTTGGACAAATTACCCAGCCTCTCTGTGCTCCAGCAGCTGTACAGGGGAGAACACAATCCCTAGTTCTGGTTCCCGTGAACATTTCTGAAATATACCCCGCCATTCCTCTCCTCCTGCTCAATGTTGGGGCTCTTCTGAGACCCCAGCACGCCGGGTCTGAATAAGGCTGAGCAGGGAGGGGAGCGGTACACGGAAAGGAGGCGTCTGTGTGCAGCATCGTCGCAAAGCGCTGCATGTGTCTCCATGGTCCTTACCTGTGATCTCTTCGAAAATGGCATGGAAGCCATCGAAATTCTTGGAGCCATCTGAATGGAAGAGGATGTGGAGCGATGAGCCCGTGCTCCTGATGGGAGCTGGCCGCTCGTTGCCACAGAAACGCTTGATGATCTGGCCATCGCTGTTGTCCCCGTCACGGACCTCCACGTAGTCATACTGGCACATGTAGTCAAACTCCAGGCTCAGCATGACAAACCTGTGGGCGGAGAAAGGGACAGCGGGACCCAAGTGGGCCCCAGGTAGTCCTGAGACCCGTGGGCAATTCGAGGCCAAATGATACACAGGCCTCTGGAAATTGGGTGCCACTGACCTGGTCAGATAGCGAACTGGTCCTGGAGGGCTTGAGTCAGGACTTTAGTGGACAGGTGTGTGTACATTCGCTGTGAGCATGTGTGTGCACACACAGAGTGCGCCCAGGTGAAGGGGTGCCGTATGCCATTCAGGGAACCTTTGTACATGCTGGCTTCTTCGGGGACAGCTGAACTACTCCTCCCTCAAAGAGGCCTCCCTGATGACTCTTTCCAAAGGAGATCCCTTATTTTCTTCATGACGTATATACTAATTTTCGTTTCTCATTTTTATCTCCGTGGTATGTGTGTGTGTACACATATATGTGTGTGTGTGTGTGTTTGTGCGCGCACGCACACATGCCTGACTCCTCCACTAGACTGCAAACTCCTTGAGACTAGAGTGAGCCATCTGTCTTATTCCACTGTGCCTAGAGAGGAGTAGGAGAGGTGACACAGGAGGCAGAGAACAGTTCTTTCAACATTTATTCACGCAACCACTATCCACCCAGCCCCTGCGGTGTGCCACATTCTGTTCCAGGCACTAAGACCTGTTCCAGGCAGCCGTGAACATTCTCACCACCAGGACTCTCCTGTGCTACTTCTCCACAGTTACAATAAAACCAGGTCTCTACTTTGGACTAGGGTACAAATTAAACATTTGCATGGACCTCAAAGCCCATTAGAGAAACAACTTATCTTCCACACAAGTGAGAGAATTGGTTAATTTGTTGCGGGGGGTGGGGTGGTGGTAGCTGTTTTCCGAGAACATCAGTGAAAGGATCTGTGACAAGCGTGAGCCCCAATCTCGAGTCTAAATCCCCTGAATGTTAGACCTTCACTTTAGTTCTTCACTTCCCTCCCATGGAACCCAGCCCGGCACTCTGAGAACAGGAAGACTTGGTTATAATCTGGGCATGAGTAGATGGCTCTCAGTATCTTGTTTTGTTGTGTTTTCTTTGGGTAAAAATCAACGGAGCCCCACTGTTACAAGGCAGTGAATGACAGCATTTAATTAGCCATAGTTTTGACCGGGCCTTATCCCACTAAAACAATGAGAGGTTAAAGAAAAAGGCTCCAATATACATTTTCTGCTTTTGAGGATAATGTGCTCATGGCTAGTTAGCCCCCCTGGGTCACTAGGATCCAGCACCCTCAGTCCTGTTATTGTGTTTCCTCATAACCCCAGCCCCTTACCTTAGCTGGATGTTAAACCCAGGTTTGGCGTGAATGGTCCATTCGCAGTGAGCATTTAGTGGGTAGCTCTCCAAAAAAATCTGACCCTTCGAGGCTCGCAGAACCTGGCCACATCCTGGGGAGAGAAGATTGGGGCATGGACATTCGAGTCAATAGGAAAGTGATGCTGGAAAGTCTCAAAGAGCCTTTGAGCTCATCCCACACCCTGAGAATGAAACGGAGAAGGGAAGAACTATTTCTGAAGCACCTAGCGATGCGTAGGTTTCAATCCACCCAGCAGCTTGAGAAGGGAAGGGGCATCGTTCCAGTGTCCCAGCTGGGAAAATGGATAGCCAGAGGAATAACTGGCCTAGCTATTGAGTGACAGAGGAGAGATTCAAACCTAACTGTGTCTGACTATGAACAAGCCACGCTGTCACCCCCCTTCGCCAAAGGCCAGCCTGCGGTCTCCACCTTCATGGGCTCTGGAAGCTGACCTTCCCCACACCTCTCTCTATAGGACATGGTGGCTTTTGTCCCAAGTCTCCACCTACACATGACCCTTTGGTCTGTGTTCCCTGCACCTTCTCCACCCCACAAATAGAGTCCCAAAGCTACTCTGCTGAGTCCCCTCCATCCAGTTAGAAAATTAATTTGGTCTATGACCAATCCTATCTAATAAAAGAATAATATGCAAAATGACCATCACTCCAACACACAAGACGGCTGCCCGCATGTGGAC
Source organism: Plecotus auritus (assembly GCF_963455305.1). NCBI lineage: Eukaryota > Metazoa > Chordata > Mammalia > Chiroptera > Vespertilionidae > Plecotus > Plecotus auritus. The sequence continues at coordinate 145,715,532 of NC_137783.1, read as the reverse complement.
ACAAGATGGCCGCCACAAGATGGCCAGCAGGGGAAGGCAATTGGGAGGGACCAGGTCTGCAAGGGAGGGCAGTTGTGGGCAATCAGGCCAGCAGGAGAGGGCAGTTGGGAGGGACCAGGCCTGCAAGGGAGGGCAGTTGGAGGCAATCAAGCCTGCAGGGGAGGGCAGTTAGGGGTAACCTGGCCAGCAGAGGAGGGAAGTTGGGGGCAACTAGGCCTGCAGGGAAGGGCAGTAGGGGGGGACCCAGGCCTTCAGGAGAGAGCAGTTGGGGGGACCAGGCCTGCAGGAAAGGGCAGTTAGGGGCCATCAGGCTGGTAGGGGAGCAGTTAGGCATCAATCAGGCTGGCAGGGGAGTGGTTAGGGGGTGATCAGGCTGGTAGGCAGAAGCAGTTAGGGGCAATCAGGAAGGCAGGCAGGTGAGCAGTTGGGAGCCAGCAGTCCTGGATTGTGAGAGGGATGTCCGACTGCCCATTTAGGCCCGATCCTACCGGTATTGGGCCTATACGGGCAGTTGGACATCCCTCGAGGGGTCCCAGATTGGAGAGGGTGCAGGCTGGGCTGAGGGACACCTCTCCTCATGCATGAATTTTGTGCACCGGGTCTCTAGTTATGTAATAAATGCCTTTCTAATGCATGATACTGGAGGGTGGACACAGTCTCTAACCAGTTGGACTAGATTAATGGGTTTCATTTTTTTTTCTAGTTTCCAACCCCCTTTTCTCAAACAAACTCCTTTGAAGACTGTCAATCAAAACATGGACCCAAGAGGGGTTCTGGGTTAAAGCAGAAGCAGAGACCCAAAGCCCTCCACCCTTGTCATCACCCCTGTCCCCTGAGTTACCTACAAAGGAGCCCTAAGATTTGAAAACCACTGGAAAAGCATAGGTAAGGTGCACCTCAGTTTTATAAGAGTTTGGGGAAAATGTCTTGAATTGGTTTTATAAAAAAAAAATTATCTGGGTCATGTAAATAAATATTTTCTACAGGAGTTGGCCATCTATGATCGTGGACCAAAACCAGCCCAGTGCCTGTTCTTGTAAATAAAGTTTTATTGGAACAGAGCCATGCCCATTCCTTTATGCATTGTCTATAGTTGCTCTCAAGCTCATAACAGCAGAGTTGAGTAGTTGCAACAAGAGATAAAAAGATGAAAGACCTAAAAAGATGAAAATATTTACTATCTGTCCCTTTACAGAAAAAGTTTATCTATCACTGGTCTATATAGAAATCCAGATCTATAATCCTTTTGGTAGAGCTGGGATCTTTTCTAGCCTGTACACCTAGAACGGTACCTGGCATATGACAGGTGCTCCATAGATAGGTGTCGAATGACTAAATGATGATATCATGATAGGCCAGGCACTAGCGAAAAGATTCATAAACATTCTCTCCTTTAATCTCCATGAGAAACCAAGGAGAACAACATTCATCTCCTCATTTCCCAGATGTGAACACTAAGGATGGGACTTCCCCGAGGCCAGATGGCCAGGAAGTCCGAAGACCGTCAATCACTGTTCCAACAGGAAAGCCCTGGTGAATCTGGAGACCTCAGCATCCTCCTACCCTTGGCTTTAGACTCAGCATTACCTTCTCTGGCTGTGTGGCCTTGGGCAAGCTACTCCATCTCTCAGAACCTCAGCAAACCTAAGTCAAACGGGAATAAAACTGGTACCTTCATCATAAGGTTTGTGAGACTTGAATCAAGTTATGCACAGAAAGCCCTCAGCAGAAAAATCAGTAAACGCTAGCGGGCCACGGAGCGGGGCCTTGAACTTGAGTCTGTCAAGGACCAATGCTGGATCTTGACTGGTAACTTACACTGCCTTCGGGGCTTCCTGACCCAGCCCCCTCCCACCTCCCACTCCATTTGGAGGAGCAGAATTTTTCTGCCCTGTCCCCCACCCCCACCCCCACCCCCACCCCCCAAAAAGGTACGCTGACTCGTCACCACTCCCCCTGCTTTTCTAGAGCGCACGTTCCTCCTTCCTGCACACCTCACGCTCCTCCTCGCCCACGCCCATCTGCTGCCCAGTACGGAAATGATGCGTTGGGTGTGAGGGCCAGAAAAAGAAACCTTCGTGCACAGCCTCCATCCCTGGGACTGGAAGCTGCCCAGCCGCCAGGCATGAAATCTCAGCTCCCACAGCAAACCTCCTGCAGGGACCCACGCCAGAACCAGCAGCAAATGCTGCTGCCCGCGTGCAGAAGCTGGAACCAGACAGCAGCATCCCTCACCCCTCCCCCACACCCCGTCCAGGGGGAGCCGCTGCCCAGCCCTGGTCAGGTCTCCTGGGCAAGACCATTCAGGCATGGGCACGTCCCAGGATCTCACACAGCCTGTGGAGGGCTCGAGCCGCAGCCCCACCCAGACACCGGCCCCCGACTGGCCATGTGAGCTGCTAGACCACTTGCTCCTGCAGGCCCAGGGCTGTCCTTCAGGAGCCAAGATCCCAAACCACATGGACCATCTCGGTTATGCTTCACGATGCTTCCTTCTCACTCCAGAGGGGCGGGCAGAGTGGGCACCAAGATGGCAGACAGGTTTCAACCAACCAGAGACCAAGAGACCACTTCTCAGCAATGTGCCTGGGGGAGGGGTATCAGGTCCAGGGGAGAGGAGGAAGGAACCCCGCTCCCACCCCACACAGGGGCTGCTCCAGCTCCCTTTTCCACTCTGTCCCTACCAGGGGAGGTGGCGGGCTGCGTGCAGGATACGAGCCGCACCTCTGTCTCAGGCAGAACAGTGAGGACAGCTGAGCGTCCCGCCAAGGAAGTGCTGCTGGCCAACCAAGCAGGTGGTCCTGTGTCTGAAAGACCAGGGCCGGCAATGGGCCCGGGATCCGTGCTCAGACTCCCTGAGGATGTCTTGCTGCAGAGGAGGAAAGCGGTGTGTGTGTATGTGTGTGTGTGTGTGTGTGTGTGTGTATGTGTGTGTATGTGTGTGTATGTGTGTGTGTGTGTATGTGTGTGTAGGGGAATTTGCCAGCGAAGTCAGACTGTCCACTGGGCTCTCAAATCCTGGACTCATCTCCAACCCACCCACCCACCCACCCACCCACTTACCACCCTTCCCGGTTGCTACAAGCCAAGCAGGAGAGAGAGCCGGATAGGCCCTGCTTCTGCAGAGCTGAAAGGAACTCCAAACGAGAAAGGGAGCTGGAAGGCTCCCAAAGACACGAACACCCGCAGCGTTCAGACAGAAGTCTTGTTGTCTCCAGCACGGAGGGGGTAGGGGGCAGGAGAGAGATACAACATCCTTCTGAGAAGCGGCTGAGTTTCTTTTCTTTCTCTGTAATCTTTCCTCTGGGGGAAAAGAAAGCACTAAGGAAAACGCTCGGACTCAGAGAGGGATGTGCACTTTCCTCCCTCCTTCAGAGACGGCGCGGGAGACAGGACTCGGTGGTTGAGCGGCAGCCTGGGGAGCCGCCTGGGTCCGAATCTCCGGTCGGGCTCTAACCAGCTGTGTGAGCCCAGACAAGCTCTCCGGACTTTCCCAGCCGAGGGGCTTCCTCATTTGGAAATGAGAATAATAGCAGCACCGACTGCCATGTTGTTATTTTTCTATTTGTTTGTTCTGAGGGTTAAATGAGATAGATATTGTATCTAAAGCACTCAGCATGGTGCCTGGTCCATAGAAATGCTCAATAAATGGAAAGCAACGCTATTTCTCTGGAGTCTTGTCTGGATCTGAGACACTATTTTGGTACAAGAATGACAGGGACAGCCCAGGTTCTGGTCACTGCCCCAGGGATCCTAAGAGCCTCGTTACATCATTGGCTGGAGCCCTAAACCCGTTAGGTCCAGGATCCCAGGCAGTGATGGCAGAACAAACGCCTGGATGACGACATGGGAGTGACCCATGCACCCGGCCAGGAGTTGGGAGAAAGCTCGCACCTTCCACGTGATTTGGTCCATCATACCATGACCTGCAGGCCCCCAGACAGGCCCTCGGAGTGAGGAGCATCAGTGCCTCTCACCTCCAGAGAGGATTTGTAGAGAGGAGGAGAGATTGGGCTCTGGGCCCAGCCTCTGAAGTGGCATCTTGGCGCTGCCATTTCCAAGCTGCGTGACAGCAGGAGCGTCATTTAACCTCTCTGTGACTCAGTGTCCTCCCCCGTAAAATGGCTGTGCTGAGGATTGATGAGTTAGTGCATGAAGGTACAGAGAACGATGCCTGGTTCACAGTAAGTGCTACGTGATGGCTTTTATGGGGGGGGGGGGGGTGTTCTTCTTCAGGAACAACCAGATGTCCAGGAGTGACTCCACAGCCCACTCCGTGATGTGGCTGATAATCCCAATCAAGTTGACACTTTATACGGATTGTTTTATGTAATTGGTTGCCGCCCCCATGACACAGTTCTGTGAGATCAGGGACCTTGCCTGTCATGATCACGCCTTTATATGCATTGAGTAGGTGCTCAATTAATTCACTGAATGAATGGCTGTGCAAGATAGAATCAAACATCTGCCCAGTCAGTCCATTTTTAAAGCCCCTCCCTTCTGTACCAAATGGTCTGGCCATTCAGTTGAAACTGTGGTCCAGCAAGAATAGCATCAGTCACTTTGTTGCAGAAGGTCTTTCCTCCCCAATGTTGCCTGGGTATTTGCAACAAACACACACTGAGAAAACCCTGCCAATCCAATTCAAAAGACGGGATCTGGACTAGGGTAGCACAAAGGACATAGGACGCTGAACACTTCCGGTCTTTCTTCTCTGTGCTTCAGCTTGGTTCACTTCTATTAAACCTGTGCTTAAGTTCCCCGCTCCTTTCCGCTGTTGTGACCAACTGGCTGTTAATCCCCTCCAGTCATTTTTAAAAATTTTTAGATAATATAGTTCTCAGTTCTGGGATTTCCGTTTGGTTCCTTTTAACACTTTTCAAATCTATTTTGAAATGTCTCTTCTTCAATTGTATTAACATTTTACTGTAAACCCTTTAATATATTTATTTTTAAGTTATTCAAAAATCCTTGTCTGAAAATTCCAGTATTTCCTCATGTGTGGTCTGTTTCTTTGGACTGATTTTTCTCTTGACTATAGGTCATATTCTCTTGCTTCTTCACAACAAGAAATACATAGACTTTTTGGATTGTTAATATCCTTTCCTCTATTAGGCAAGTCGGATAAGGGACTGATTAGGTCGACCCAATCAGAAATTAAGCTAGTTTGAAGCAGGCCCGAGGCTATAATCCTTCTGGAAGGCTCTTGAAACTCAAGCACCAGGAACCTAATAACTGTCTTTGCTTTTCAACACTCCCCCACTGCCCAACTTCCTGCAGCTCCATTGCTGCAAGAATGGAAAAACGCAGCCTAGGAGGTGGCACCACTTTGAAATGACAAGTGTTTGAAGCTGCAAAACTACACTATCTCAAGATCTCCAGCTTTCCACGTCTTGTCCCAGCCTCTGCTTGCTCGGCAAAATTTCATTTAAGGGAATATCTGGTGGAGAGGATGGCCTTTGCTTTGCGGTCTCCTTCAGATTTCAGTCCAGCCGGCCAGCCCATAGGTTCCTCACAAGTGTGGCAGGCTCCCCCTCTGCCTCCAGCAGGCCCACGCTCTCACCTGCCCTGCCCCCAGCCAACCTCCGTAGCTGACTCACGTACGGTATGAAGCATCCTGGATCACTTGCTCACCCAGAAAGAACTCATTCCTCCGGAGTTTAGAGTCTTATAGAGTACGTATTCACAGATACTCAAAGGTTTTAAAGAAAATGCTGAATTTTCTTTGATTTATCAAGTGGTTCCTTGCTCTCTGAGCAGAAAGGAAGTCTTTTTCATGTCCTATGCCCTAACCAGAAGCTGAGCAATGATGGATGAGCTCTTTGACAACATGAAATCTTCTGCAAACTTCTCACATTAATTCCCTAGAGCCAAAGAGCTTCAGGACATGAAATATAAAATGCAATTTACCACACAATACTCGTCCTGGGAAGACTACTTCCTCGTGTCCAGCATATATTTTCTTGTCACTTTAGGGAATTCTGCTTTATTATGTTTCCTCTCTGGCCTTACATTGATTTCCTTCTCAGAAAAAGAAAGAAAGAAAAAGAAGAGCTTATTTTATGGCTCTGGTTTAGTAATAAAAATAAGAATAGCCCTGGCCAGTGTGGCTCAGTTGGTTGAGTGTCATCTCATGCACCAAAGGGTCACTGGTTCGATTCCTGGTCAGGGCACATGCCCAGGTTGTGGGTTCAGTCCCAGGTCAGAGTGTGCATGGGAAGCAACCTATCAATTCTCTCGCATATCAATCTTTCTCTTTCTCTCTCCCTACTTGCCTCCCTCCCTCCTTTTCTCTCCCTCTAAAATGAATAAAAACATATGTTGTTTTTTTAAAAGGAATAGCAGCCACCATTTATTGAGTACTTACTATGTACCAGATTCCATATTAAGGGATTTATAGATGGCACTTAATTTAACCCACAAAAATCCTCTAAGGGGCCACTATTACCCCCTTTTGGTAAATGAAGAAGCTGAGACTTACAAAGATTGAATAACTTTGCCCAATGTCATAGAGTAGAGATTCAAACCCACTGGTTCCAAGCCCCATTGTTAACCACCGCATAATACCACCCCCAATTTGGACCCAATTGGGCATCGTTCCTTTCCTGGAAGTGTCAGGACACCAAAGACTAGAGCCAGATGAGCCAGTTTTCAGTGACTCCACCCAGGTGATTCTCTGGTTCCCTAGGAGGACAGCTCCTTTAATCAGCAATACAGCCCAGCCAGTGTGGCTCAGTGGTTGAGCATCGACCCATGCACCAGGAGGTTGTTGGTTCGATTCCCGGTCAGGGCACATGTCCAGATTGCAAGCTCGGTCCCCAGTAGTGGACATGAAGGAGGCAACCGATCAATGGTTCTCTCTCATCAATGTTGCTATCTGTCTCTCCCTCTCCCTTGATCTCTCTGAAATCAATAAAAACGTATTTTTTAAAAAGCTTTGTGAAAGTGCTCTCTCTCTCTCTCTCTTTCTCTCTCTCTCTCTCTCATACAGACACACAGAGATACACACACACACACACACACACACAGATTTGCTCTTGACCATTGTCTGTTATAGCTCAAGGACCAGCCTCACAAATCATCCTCCTATCTCCTATTCTAGCCCACACACATTGTGGGGCATGGCTTATGGCCAGTTCCTGGGCTCCTCTACCACTATGCAAATTATGACTGAGAAGATAAATGTATTAATAATCTCTCCCTATAAATCCTCTCTTCTCTGGGTTGATTTCCTAACCTTCTCATATCCCCTGGGTCCTTCAATGCCTGAAAGGTTCGTATCACTGTCATGCTACCTGGAAGTGTGGCAAATGGAGTGGCTCTTGGTCCCACTCACACTCATCTTATCTGGTGGCTAAGAAACTCAGTCTGAGGGCCAAGTCAAATAAACTCCACTCTGGAGTTGGCAGAGTGGCTCCGCGGAAGAAGTCTACCTCCCAGTTTAAGAAGTGTTGAGAGGAAGGCTTCATTTTGACTCTAGCTCTCAGCCCCTCTTGGAGCCAGCACACAGACTGCGTTCCTAAAGGCCTTTCCCGCCAGAGGAACCAGGATTCATGGAGAAATGGCTGTTTCTAGACCAGGGAGCGAGGAATTGCTTACCGAATGATGCAGTAGAGCCAGCTTGCAGGGGCTAGGCTGGCCAATTCCAGGACAATTTTAGCACAGAAAAGAAAAATGGTGATAACATGGAACATGGAGAATATTAAATTCACGTGTTTATAGTGCAGTAAAAGAAAGTCAGATGCGGGGAAATGTTAATAGGTGAATCCAGGTGAAAGGTATAGGAATGTACTGTTCTCTCAACTCTCTGTAGATTTGAAATTTTTCAAAATAAAAAGCTGGGGAAAGAAAAACAAGAATCGGCTCTTGTCCATAGCCTGGATTTTCTGAGCTCATGAAACCATTCTTTCCCAGGCAGGGAGATGTGAATAAAGTCTTCCCTTAGGTTCAGTGACTTCAGGCCATTCTCCTATTATCTTGTTTAATACAATCTGCCAATGGTTATGAATGACTTGATCACACATAATGGATTTTAAGACTGTCGTAAGTTGGGTTAACACTAATTAACATAAACATTGTCAAGGACGTGATCAAATAAAGGTGCTGTAACATATGCTCAGTGCTTTATAGGAAAGCTCTATAACTCACATATAGAATTGTCTTTCTGGAATTTGCCAGTCACTTCTCCTTCCTTCTAAGGTCCTATATGGTATTGGGGGGGTTGGGGGAGGGGGGGGGGGGATGCCTGGGCCTCCAGATGGAATTAAGCAGGAATCCCTCCTTCCTTCAGAATGAAACTGCCTGAAAGGATCACTTGAGCGCCATCTACTGGGTAAATGCTTGCACTGCCATGGGGGTCCAGCAAGATGCCCTGGCCATAAACACCACTCAAGTGTGGCTTGCCCTTAACAGAGGCAAGCAGTCCACAAACAGTGAAATGAATTACTTCCTCATTGAATTCCACTCACATTCATTTAATGCCAATACGAGGCACATGTGGTAAGAACTTAATAACATCATAATATCACACGGATGTCTTCTTTTTATTTTTTTGTTTTTTTTTTAATTGTTCGAAGTATTACAAATAGTAGTACATATGTCTCCTTTTTTTCCCCATTGATCTCCCCTCAGCCTCCCCTACCCCCCAGTACATGCCTTTACCTGCCCCTCCCCCAGTGTCTTGTATCCATTGGTTATGCTTATATGCATGCGTACAAGTCCTTCGGTTGATCTCTTACAGCCCCCCAACCCAACCTCCCCTGCCTTCCTGCTGTAGTTTGACAGTCTGTTCAATGCTTCTTTGCCTCTGTATCTATTTTTCCCCCTATTTCTTTCCTTTAAAAAATCTTGCCTTTGCAGACTAGAAATAAACATATAATAACAAAAAATGTTTGAGTCTCAATTTCAATGTCCAACAGTTCTGAGTCCCCGTTTCAATGTCAAATAGTTCCTTATGTGTACATGTCAGCAATGATATCTGGATGGTGGGCACATGGTGGCAATGCAGGTCCGACCCTCTCTGGTTTGGTCCTGGGCAACCTGCTGCGACGCACAGCTGCTGACTGCTAGCGTGGCAAGGCGTCGTCAGTGTCTACGGATGTCTTCTTATGGTCAAACACTGTCTCCATGCATGGTCTGTAAACTCACTGAGGGCTTGTTGTTTTCCCTGGTGACTAACCCAGCGCTCCACAAGAAATGCTCTATGAGGGCTGAGACTGGCCAGATAGCACACTGTGTGGGATGAGGCTTTCAGAGCAAACATCATGGAACTGAACAAGCACAACTGAACTAACACAGAATGAGACAGGAATCGGACTGTTATTCTGTTTGTTTCATAGCACTGATGACCACACTCAAAATTTTTTGACTTTTTCGGTGTGTTTTTTTTTTTTTTAGTCTCTCTTCTCTAAATTGCGAGCTCATCATTGTATGTCCAGCACCCCAGGGCATCTACTCAAGAAATATTTTTTGAATGGCTGGGTAGACTGATGAATGAGGGCCTGGCTCTCTGTTCTGCCAGTGGCAATGGCCTGCTGTAGCAATAAGCTGTCCTTGAAGGAAGCCTTGATCCGACACCGGGATACCATCACTGGTCCTACCACTTGGGATGGAGAATACTTCCCGAGTTGACTGATTTGGGGCTTAGCCACGTGACCTCTTTGGAAATGTGAGTGAATGTGATATGAGAGGAGGCCTTACACGTGCCTGTGTGTATGGCTTGGCCTCTTGTGCTTCTGCAACTCCCCCCAAGAACAGCATGTCCCTTAGCTGTTGCCCCTTTGGCCTGGACCCTGAGGCATGGAGTTCAACCCAGACCAGCTCAGCTGAAATCAGCTGAACCCCAGTCCACCCACAGACCCATAATAAAAAAAAATATTTCCTTTTGAGATTTGTTACACAGCAAAAACTATTATATATGAACATATTACCACCACCACCCCTGAAAGCTTCAACTTAGATATTTTACTCTCTGCCTACCATACACCTTCTATCTACATGTTCCACCACTTTATTACCACTAAGCCTACTTTTCTACCACATTGAGACACCCATCCCTATTCTCTCTCTGCCAGGCTCTTTCTGAGTTCATGGCCTACCCAACATGGATGAATTGCCTTAGCCAAGTCTCAGATCAAGCAAATGCCTGTTTCAATGCAACGCTGCTACCATGCTGCTGGAGAGCATTGCCCACTGGCCTGACTGCATCGCCTACATAACAGCTCCAGCTTGAACTGGGCCCTCAGTCTTGCTGGGATGTGCCTTTCCTTATTCCTCGTGTGGCTGTCTCAAACCTTTGCTACTCTCAAGCCCCGGTCTCACTTCCACTCTGCCCTCAGCAGAGATCCCACTTCCCACTTTTCAGAGAAAACAGAGCTTTCGAAGTGGAGGTTGGATGGTACTGTGGTTAAGAACCAGGGGTCTAGAATTGCACCCACATAGGTATCCTCCTGGTTTGCCCACACCTGAGCAAAGGCATAGCTCAAGCATCAACTCCTACCTAAAGTCTTCCCTACCCCTGACTCCCTGTTCTTTTACCTCTGCTCTGCCAATGCCATATCCTAGTCCCCAACTTTTCCTTGGCTTCTCACTGCACTCAGAATAACATCTAAACGCTTGACCCAGTTCACCTACCTACAAGGCCATGCACGATCTGACTCCTGCCTATGGCCCCAATCGCATCACATAGCCCTTCTCCACTCACATAGAGAAGGAGCAACCTTCCATTTCCAAACAGAAGAAACCTTAAAGTGATCTAATATACTGTTGGGCAGGAGTCCTCAAACTTTATAAACAGGGGGCCAGTTCACTGTCCCTCAGACCGTTGGAGGGCCGGACTATAGTTAAAAAAAAAAAACTATGAACAAATTCCTATGCGCACTGCGGGCCCGGGACGAGTCGGCTGCTAAGCAGGACAGGCAGCGGCACCGGGCGGGCCGGATAAATGTCCTCGGCAGGCCGCATGTGGCCCGCGGGCCGTAGTTTGAGGACGCCTGCTGTAGGGGGTCAATGCGAAATCGAAGTTTTGCTGGACAGCTCTGATTCTCTCTGTCTTAAGCACTTTCATTTCTGGACCACTACCAGCTTGGCCATTCAGGAGCATATAAAAGAATAATGATATGTTTACTGTATTCATTTTCGCTATATGCCAGGCGAAGCACTAGGCATTTCACACACATACCTTCTTTAATTCTAGAAACAGCCCAGTGGCATAGATAGCATTCTTCCCATTTTAAAGAAAAGGAGACTGCGATTAGCAAGCTTAGATGGCTTGGCCATGGTCACAGTGCAAAGCCATTGGTTAGCCCAGGCCTGGGTCATTCCAGAGCCTGTGGTCATGATCATACCAGAATGTCTTCAGAGAACAGCTACCAGAGGAAGAACAAGGTGAAATCCTGCAGTGTCCTAAATTTAATCCCCCCCAAGTCCTAAATTCAATTTCCTGGAAACCATCTAAAATGACATCGAAGTTTTAAATCTGCACCTGAGACCAGCACTGTAAAATCATCTGTATTCGGGATAACGGAGCTCCCGGGCTCACAGAGAAGCACCGACACGTCCCTTCTCCTCCAGGGGTAATTGCCTTTTTTGGCCGCAGACCACAGACCTCACCCTTTTCCCTAGACTCTTGAAATTCGTGGCATTTTGCTAAGGTTAGATCAGGCAAAGAATACCAACAGCTCTCCAGTCAACATCTCTGCGGCCTGGGAATATCATTACAAGAGGAAAACTGCTCAGCCTGCAAGTCCACCCAAACTGCTTCTGACTCAAGGAGGGAACATGGAGAACAGGCTAAACACAATACTAACAGTGTGTCCGCTGCCCTGGGTCCAGCGTCTCAGAGGGACGGCCACCATCAGGGCACTGCAGAGGGGACTCGCTGGCTGAGGGGAGGTTACAGTTCCACTCCATTTTCAAAGGCTTGTGGAAACCCATAGGGAACCCTCATAAAGACTAAGTAATTCTTGGAGTTCAAGTAGAACCCAGAAAAAAAAAAAATCTCTTTCCCGGGACAAGGGGCATGCTGACAATTTGACATGGGCCTCAGGAATGGAACGCAGGCTTCAAAAAATGTACCAACAGAAATTCATATTTAAAATGCATTACAGACTGAGCATTTCGATGCTGTGATCCCTGTTATCTCACAGATGCTAATGTGGAGCCGCTTCAGGAATGGCCAGGGCGCCGTGCAGAACGCCACGGCTTTGTTCAGCAGAAAGGGGAAGATTTAAGAGCAGATAGGAACCTCCTGTGGCCAATTCCAAACAGATGTCCACAACCAGCAGATGGAAATGCGCGGATTTGTTTTTTTTTTTTTATAGCCTTATCTAGAAAGCTCTCTGGCCGCAAGCTTGCCAGAACTCAGATTCCAGCAAGAGAAACCGTAGTCCGCGGCCAGCGGAGACATTACATCAGCGGGCACTAGACACGGAGCTGCCTCGGGGGTCTACTCACGCATGCAGTCTCCTCCGTACCAGCCCGCCCGGCATTCCGCACAGTAGAATCCCTTCACGTAGAAGTCGTCCAGTGTGCCGCCCCATGAGCCGTTTCGGCAGGTCTTGCAGTTTTCAAAGATGGTGCAACCTGAAAGATTTGCAAGAAGAGGGTGTTGGAGTCAGCACCTGCTGCATGACCGGCTGCATGGGAGAAACCGGGCACCTTTGCAGGGCCTTGTCTCAAGGAAGGGCACCTGGACGGAGCAGGCACCGAAGCCTTTGGGGAAATGCTGCCTCGAGTCACTGGCATTCAGACCCAGGAGGGAGCTGAGAACCGCCGTTCTAGTGAGAGTGGCTGGAGTTTTATTTTATTTTATTTTTTATTTTTTTTATTAAGGTATTATATGTGTACATATCTTACCATTGCCCCCCCACCCCCCTCCCATACATGCCCTCACCCCCCAATGTTTTGCATCCAAGTGGCTGGAGTTTTAAAGTAACATGAAATAATCTGCAGCAAAACCACCTATAACAGTAGTCGGCAAACCGCGGCTCGCGAGCCACATGCAGCTCTTTGGCCCCTTGAGTGTGGCTCTTCCACAAAATACCACGTGCGGGCGCGCACCTACAGTGCAATTGAAACTTCGTGGCCCATGCGCAGAAGTAGGTTTTCGGCTCTCAAAAGAAATTTCAATCGTTGTACTGTTGATATTTGGCTCTGTTGACTAATGAGTTTGCCGACCACTGACCTAGAATGTCATCATCCAGAGCAAACTGGTCACATTCTGTATATCCATCTATACAAACACATTTTTGTCAATTAGGCTTACCCTATATCCTGTACATTCTGGTTTTGTAACTTACTGTTTCACTTAATAAAAGGAGGCATCATCCTATTTCATTGAAGGTCCTTCTATGTCATATACTTCTATCACCCAACCTTGGAAACAACCTTAATGTCTAAGAGTGGGCTAATCTGCGAAGGTGTCAGGCTGCTCCCACCAGCAGGCCACACCAGAGAGGGGTGAGCAGTTCTCAGGCAAGGGTCAGTGAAAAGATTTATTGATTGATTTGAGAGAGGAAGGGAGAGAGTGAGAAAAACATCAATTTTTGTGGTCCCACTTATTTATGCATTCACTGGTTGATTCTTGTAAGTGTCCTAACCAGGGATCAAACACACAACCTTGACATATTGGGATAATGCTCTATCCAACTGAGCTACCCGGCCAGGGCTAGGATCATTTTTAAAACATGGTCTCTTGAGCCGTGGAGGGTGATGAGGGAAGGTAGAGCTCGTTCAATCTCACTCAGGGCAGACAGCTAAGTTCTAGCTCAGCCACATTTTATCCTTAGAACCGACTCCAGTATCTGCCACATAGGAAATATTCAATAAATATTAGAGTGATGGATGGATGGATGGATGGATGGATGGGCGGATGGATGGGTGAACTGCCAATGCAGGCTTCTGAGCTGTTTGAGATAACCAGTGTTTCCTTGAGCTGACAGCATACTCTTTTGCTTCTGGCTGAAATCTGGCTTTGTTGGGTTATGGTGTATATATTTGCAGTGTGTATATGGTGGTTTCTGTAGGAGAGAGACTAGTAACCCTCTCTTCGCATACCAGCCTGATGCTACTTCCCTCCCCCGGTCCCTTCTCCCACCAGAGAAGAGTTGCTTATATGATGCCTCAAATTCATATGGCCCATAACTGGGTCCCAGTGGGGTCACTGTGCCTCCTAAAGGCCATCTTCACCCATGTGCCACTTCCCCTCGTTGCCTCCCTTACCCGTGTGCCACTGAGGAGGCAAATGGACTCAGAGTATAACCTCAACCATCCTGCCAACCCTTTCTTGGCACAGTAACACCCAGGCCATTACGTGCAAGCCACAGAAACCAGCCTGGGGATGAAAAAGAATGAGGCTCTACTAAAAAAGACACGAAGGAACTCGCAGCATTGCCAGCAGGGCCAGAGGACCGAGTTCAGAGCTACACAGCCTAGAACCGCACACAAACACCTCGCAAACTTGGTCGGGTGAGGGCCCTGGTGCTGCTGGACATTCTGGAAGTCACGGTTCACATCCTGCCACCGTGCCCCTGGACCTTGACCCTCCTACCACCCCTGCCACCAGCACAGAGGAGGTTGTTGTCATCCATGATAGAACTTTCTAAAACCACGTTGAGATCTCATTTCTCATGCATGAATGAAACTGGCAACGATCCCAAATGACACGTTCTGTTGCGAGGCTTTGGGAAAACAGTCCCCTCGTACACAGCCACTGTGAGTGCCAAAGGCAAGGAGGAAAATTTGGCAAAGGCTGGCAAAATGACACGTGCACCTCTCTTTGACCCGGCAACCCCTCTCCTAGGAATGTACCCCAATGATACACCGCAAAAATACTACATGATGTATGCCTTGGGCTATTCACTATAGCATTATTTATAGTAGCAAAAAGCTGGAAGCAACCCAAATACTCATAAACTATGGTAATCACACAATACAGTTATAAGTAACTGCAAAAAGAAATGAAGATGGCGGCTTCATACTGTCAGCGAGTGATCTCCAGCATGCATTGTTAAGAGCATAAAGCAAGGGTAAAGTATGCTACCTTTCGTGCAAGAAAGGAAAAGAAGTATACGTGTGTGTGTGTGTGTGTGTGTGTGTGTGTGTGTGTGTATTTTTTAATTTTTTAAAATATATTTTATTGATTTTTTACAGAGAGGAAGAGAGAGGGATAGAGAGTTAGAAACATCGATGAGAGAGAGACATGGATCACCTGCCTCCTGCACGCCCCCTACTGGGGATGTGCCCACAACCCAGGTACATGCCCTTGACCGGAATCGAACCTGGGACCCTTCAGTCCGCAGGCCGATGCTCTATCCACTGAGCCAAACCGGTTAGGGTTGTGTGTGTATATTTGCGTGTATTGTAAAATATGGAAAGCAGATGGAAATAAAAAGCCTATCTGTAGATCACATAGGTGGCATATGTTACAGAGAAAAGGAGTGCAGGCACACCTTGGAGATACTGCAGGTGTGATTCCAGACCACCGCCATCAAGTGAGTTGTAAGCTTTTGCTGGTGGGGAGTTTGCCTTCAATTTGTAAAAAATATATGCAACATTTATGAAGCGCAATAAAGCAAAATTCAATAAAACAAGGTATGCCTATACGTTGATTGGCTTTAAAACACAGTACTTTGACTGTATACACTTAGTGGGATATATTCCAAGGTCAATAATAACCACAAAGAAATCATAACTTCAATCAGTGGTCTTATTGTTAGTGCTAATAGTATTATTGTTATTTTATACAATTCTATTATGTTCTAATGTAAGATAAAGAATATAAGTAATTGGGTTAGTATTATTAGAAAATAGGATGTTCACCATGGGACAAAAGTTATACAAATATAAAATCAAAGAAGGTAAGTAAACCTTATTACATTTGAACTTGAATATCAACATCAATTCATTTAAAAATAATACATACTCCCTAGCTCTGTTCACTAAAACGAAGACAAAACAAAGGAACCTGGAACAATGACAGTCCGATAGCAAGGAACACCCCAGGTGCTTGTGTTCTCAGACCAGAGTTCCCTGGAGACACGGCCGACTGCAGATCTGGGGCAGAAAACGCACAAGAAGAGCATGAAACATCTTGGCCTGTGAGAAGCCAAGGAAGCCTTCAAACCCCAGTGTGGCCATGTGGGAAGAACCCAGGAGGACAAGAAGGGGCTCCTAGTGTCCTCCAATGGGGTGATGTGTGCAAAACATGGATAATGACTAAAACAATTGAAGCACATAAATAAATCAAAATGCCTGAGTTCATAATCTCTCTCTCTCCCTCCCTCCCTCCCTCTCTCTCTCTCTCTCTTACACACACACACTCCTCCCTCCTGCCAGACTGAGCTACTTGCAGGGTCCTACTAGAAATCCTATGCTTTCTCTTGCCACAGGGCCTTAGCACATGCTATCCTCCACAGCTTGACCTCTATCAGAATCCCTTCACCCTTTTCAGTTGGCTGCTGCCATCTTCAGAACACACATCACCTCCTTTAATAAGTCTCCACTGACCTTCCCTCCACTGACCCAGCCCCTTCTGTGCTCCCATGGTACCTTGTGCTTCTCTGTCACAGAACTTATACTTAATTACAGTTGCCTGTTTTCCTCTCCATCTCTCCCACCAGGCTGCAAGCCCTGGGAATGCAGGAAATGTGACTTTAAAAAAATCATTCTTCGATTTTATAATACATCATCTGTATATTGTATTGTGTGTTCACCATCCAAAGTCAAGTCTCCTTCCATCACCATTTATCCCCCATTTACCTTCTTCTACCTCCTCCCACCCCCTTTCCCTCTTGTAATCACCCTCCTGTTGTCTCTGCCTGTGAATTTTTTGTGTTCCTTTGATTTTGCTAATCCCTCCATCTTTTTCACCAAGCCCCCAACCCCTCCTCCCCTCTAACATCTGTGAGTCTGTTCCATGTATCTCTGAGTCTGCTTCTATTCCATTTGTTTATTTACTTTGTCATTCGATTCTTCATATAAGTGAAATTTTATATTTGTCTTTCTCTGATTGACTTATTTCACTTAGCATAATACTCTCCAGATCTGTCACAAAAGGTAAGGTTTCCTTCTTTTTTACAGCCGAGTAGTATTCTGTTGTGTAAATGTACCACAGCTTTTTTATCCACTCGTCTACTGATGGACACTTGGGCTGCTCCCAAATCTTGGCTACTGTAAATAACGCTGCAATGAACATAGGGGTACATATATTCTTTCGAATTAGTATTGTGGGTTTCTTCAGATAAATTCCCGGAAGTGGAATTGCTAGGCCATAAGGGAGTTCCATTTTTAATTTTTTGAGGAAACTCCATACTATTTTTCACAGTGGCTGCACCAAGGTGCATTCCCACCAACAGCATGAGGGTTCCCTTTTTGCCACATCCTTGCTAACATTTGTTGTTTGTTGACGTACTGATGATAGCCATTCTGACATGCGTAAGGTGATATCTTATTGTGGTTTTCATTTGCATTTCTCTGATTATGAGTGACATTGAGCATCTTTTCATAAGTCTCTTGGCCATCTGTATGTCCTCTTTGGAGAAGTGTCTATTCAGGTTCTTTGCCCATTTTTTAATTGAGTTGTTTGGTTTTTTGGTATTGTTTGAATTCTTTATAAATTTTGGATATTAACCCCTTATCAGCTATGTCATGGGCAAATAGGTTCTCCCATTCAGTGGGCTGTCTTTTTTTAGTGATGGTTTCCTTTGCTGTGTAAAACTTTTTCGTTTGATGTAGTCCCATTTGTTTAATTTTCCTTGCCTGAGGATATATATCAGAAAAAATATTGCTACAAGAAATATCTGAGATTTTACTGCCTATGTTTTCTCCTAGGGTTTATGGTTTTGACTCTTACATTTAAATGTTTAATCCATTTTGTGTTTATTCTTGTGTATGGTATAAGGAGGTGGCCTAGTTTCATTTTTTTTTACATGTATCTGTCCAGTTTTCCAACCACCATTCATTGAATAGACTGTCTTTACCCCATTGTATGTTCTTGCCTCCTTTGACAAATATTAATTGACCATAAAGGTGTAGGTTTATTCTTGGGCTCTCTATTTTTATCCATTGATCAATATGTCTGTTTTTATGCCAGTACCATGCTGTTTTGATTACTATGGCCTTGTAGTATAGTTTGATATCAGTTTGTTAAATCAATGAATGAGTAAATAAATTCATAGTTTTTACGAGTTTAACACTGAAAACACTGAACTCCTCCAGTTCATCCAGTTAGAATGAGCTGAATTATGCCATCCTTAATAGGCATGGCCTCACAGCTTCCTGATGGCTGCCTGTCAGGACAAGTGTTCAGCCTGTTCCCATTCATGACCTCAGAAAACACAAGGCAACCTGAGGTCTCCCATTCCACACTCACCTGGGTGAATCAGGCAGGAGTCACACTCATTGTCCTCATTCCTGCAGCAAGGGATGGTATAACCCACAACTTCCTTCTTTCCAGGGCAGACGCATTCAATCTGATCATATTCACAGCACTCTCGACACATGATATTCCACTCGGCCCCGGGGCAGGCTTCATTAATGACTGTGTACTCTGGAATAGAAACCAGCAGGTAAGGACAAAGGTCCTGGCAGGAAGGGGTAAGACCCAGCAGTACCCTACTGCTAAAAAACACCCCTGCCCTTCAAATGTACTGCCCTGCCTGAATGACAGAGAGGATGCTAGGCATTCTTCCAGGCCAACATCTCCCAAGTCGGGTGGCTGACATCAGAGGGTGTTCAAAACCATCCATTGTGCATAGATGGAATTTGTTAGAACTGCTATTCATTTTCATTGTTTAATAAAGAAATCATGTTTTATCCATATATAATCTAAGTGGATGGCACATACACATATATAATTTATAAGCAAATATACACCTCTTGAGTGCCTACGCTCATTTCTATTTGTGCTGGGGTGCATCAGGCCACGGCTTACAGTTACACAGGTTGTGCAGTGCACAACCCCAGGACCATTCAACGACACAGCTGCCCAGCACAGCCCAGGCATTCAGGCCATCAAAAAAGTTTGGAGACCCGTCTCTAGATTAGGCCATTCAAGTGCAAGGCTGATGGCCAAGTAGAGACCATGCCGTTCATTTCCTCCAAACTTGCCTCCTCCCTCTCGCAGCATGCAACTTTTATGGTATCTTCAAAGTGAAAACCAACAGAGAAGACAACAAGCACCTTAATTAGTATGTTTGGGAGAATTTCAATGTTTTTCAAGGGTGAACTCATTGGCAGAACTTTATTCAGTCCCTAAATTCAACTGAGCATTCTTTCCCTTGAGAAAAAATAGAAGTATTCCTTTCTGGGTAGGATTTATGTATTTCTTTCTTAAAACACACACACACACACACACACACACACACACACACACACACACACACCTTAAGGAAATGAAAAAGAAAGACCATCTGGCAAAATCTATAAGAGGAATCAGGCGGAGGCTGCCCAAAGGAACCCAGGCTAAGAAACAGACTTCACTTTGATGCTTCTCTTTCTCCCATTCCCCATTTCTAAAAATGTTGCACAAAAATGACGAGTGAAGCAGAAATAGGTCAGATATTTGAGGAAGAAAGTGAATCTGGCTTCCCTTTGAAGCTGTTTCTAAAACCCTCCGGCAGGAATCCCCAACATGCTTTGTAGACCTACTTAAACCCACCTTAGCATCTGTGGTGGCGTCTAACCCCCTGAATTTCACAGTTCAGTTTTCTGTTGTCCACCGCTGAACTTGCAAGTCTGACACAGAGTTGGTCATTCTTAATTTGCCAATTAGGGCCATTTAAAGAAAGTATCACCATCTACGCATAGCCTCATAAGAACATTCTAGTATCAACAGAAAGGAATCATTTGCATAAAAGGTTATTATCTTTTTTATCCACAAACATTGGTGGATGAGCCAAGATCCTCATACTGGCATTTGGGAATGAATGACATCGGCCGCTATGATTTTGTCACTACTGGCAGAGATGGTTTTAATGGCTCTTTCTGGCCTGGTAAATCCATCCCTCTTTTCCTCCCCACTGAGACAGGAAAATGCCCCCATAATATGAGTAAGAAATAAACACATAAGTGAAATATTCTATGAGAAATATTTATTGCTGACCAGCTGAAGAGACTTAAAAACACAATAAGCAGACAAGAGCCATTTCCTGGATTTCTTCTCCACTTATTACAACATTTGCAGAAAAGGCTCACTGGTCATTTGGCGTTAGCTGTACAAATCTCACGAATTTCAACATGGTGCTAAAGGCCAGGTCCAGAAACAAGGATTTAGAGAAAAACACCAATAGCACTAAAAGTTACTGAAGGTTTTCATATATGTATGCTAAAGCACTTTAACATTTATTTAGCTAAGGTGCTTTTACATTATTTATACAATTTAATCTTCAAAATGACTTGGTGAAGTAGGTCATACTTTTTTTCTCTCCTTAAAAACATCTAGTCCAACCCACCCAGTTGTGGCTCAGCAGATGAGCATCAACCTATGAACCAGGAGGTCACGGTTCGATTCCTGGGCTCGATCCCCAGTGGGGAGCATGAGGAGGCAGCTGATCAATAATTCTTTTTCATCACTGATGTTTCTGTATCTCTCTCCCTCTCCCTTCTTCTCTGAAATCAATAAAAATATATTTGAAAAAACAGACAAACATCGAGCCCACCTCTTTGCTGTACCAGTGAGGAAAAGGGCTATGTAAGGAAGAAGCAAAAATAAATGCCAAAGGAGCTATTTTAGAGAATGAATTCTAGGGGGAAGGCAGGCCCACAGAATCCCAGGCCTAGGGAGGATGTGGCTGCGTAGGGGGGACAGGCCAGGACAACCTCCAGCTTCACCCCTAATGGACTGAGCGAACTTAATTTGTCTTCCACACTTAACAACAAAGTCTTATAAAAGCTGAAAATAAATTTTATCGTGTCATTGCTCCCAGGAAATAGAGTAATCCCTCCTTATCCATCTGAGGCCCCCAGTGGGTACCTGGAACCACAGACAGTACCAAACCCTAGGTATACTATGCCTTTTCCTACGCAGACAAACCTGTTCACTTATCTCTGCGACATACCTGAATTGCCAGCATCACTACTTTTGCACTTTTGTGCCATTATTAAGTAAAATAGAGGTTTCGTGAACAGAAGTGCTGTGACAGCAAGCCAATCTGATAACCAAGAGGGCTACTAAGTAAAGGTGACTAACGGGGGGTAGTGTATATAGTGTGGAGACCCTAGACAAAGCAATGATTCACATCAGGAGCGGGACACAGATGGACAGCACGAGATTTCATCACGCTGTGCAGAATGGTGCACAATTTAAACCTTACAAAATTGTTTGCTTCTGGAACTTCCCATATAATATCTTTGAACCACAGTTGACCCGGTAATTAGAACTGCAGAATGTGTAACCACAGATAAGGGGGCGCTACTGTAAGCAATTAAAGCAAAAATAACTCATGGAGCACTGCCCTGGGATAGACCAAGGCAGTGAAAGGTCAAGCACACGCCCATAATCACACAGCAAAATCCAGCTTACAGAGTTCCGGGCACCAGACATAGGGGGTCATCCCTAATTCTTCCATTGGATAAAGTATTTTTTCTTTATAAAACTCAACATGTTTCAATATAAAAGATCCCTTGTGAAAGCTTCAAAAAAATAAGATCGTAAGAAATAAAAAGTCTTCAGAAGTATCCTTAATATTTTGTTGTCTATCCTTCAAATTGTCTTCTTTCAATAAGCACATAAATATCCACAGGTAGATACTGACAAATGTATACACATTGTCTTCTCCCCTCTCAGAACTGGGAACAGTATTTTTATTTAAAAATTGATTTTTTTTCCAGCAATTTTCAACCTTCGTTATCTCATGGCACACATAAACTACTAAAATTCTGCAGCACAACAAAAAATATATTATATTTTTGCCGATCTGACAAAAAGTAGGTATAATTTTGATTCACACCGAATGGCTATAGTTGTGTTGGCTGATGTCTTTTTTTTAAAGTTGATAATCTAAGGGAAAAGAGGTCAGTGCCCCTGACTAAATAGACAGGCATTGCATATTTTAAAAATTCTCGTAGCACAGTGGTTGATTTTAAATTGCTGCATCATCATCCTATGTGTGCAAGTGCTCCTCTCCCTCCTTTTTAAAATCAGGGTGAACAAATGTCAAAAGAGTTGCAAAGTACTTGGACATCCTAAGCTTTGCTCAAGCCCTTCTTCCAACAGCTATGCTCGGGACAGCCATCCTCTCATCTCCTATCCAGAGTGGGGAATCCG
The DNA here is from genome assembly GCF_963455305.1 of Plecotus auritus. NCBI lineage: Eukaryota > Metazoa > Chordata > Mammalia > Chiroptera > Vespertilionidae > Plecotus > Plecotus auritus. The sequence goes on along the minus strand of NC_137783.1, from coordinate 145,693,268 downwards.
GTCATGATGGTCCAGCTCTGGATATTCCAGAATTTACTTGGGAAAATGCAAGATCCTTAACCTCTCAGTCCTGTTTTAGGAATGGGGATGCCAAGGCAATGACAACAATCTGAACTTCCTAACTGATGTCTAGCCAGCACACAGTTCTGACCAGCGGGCCCAAGTTCAGCTGGTGGAGAATAAAGGAATGAATGAATGAGTCGGCTGTCATCACCATCATCATTACTGAGCACAGCCCCTCGTCTGCCTGATGGTTTGCTGCAAAGCTATCCAATGCTCAATCATGTCTATTGGTGACAACATGGGGAACACTTAATCCCCCAAACAGCAGGGGCTTAACGCCACAGAATGGCAGGGGGAGCAACTGTGTCCCCTTAGCTCAGTCTCCGAGAGCCACATTTTCAACACTAGATTTTCAGGCAATATGCTGACATGATGGTTGCTACGGCTGATCTGAAAAACTCAGAGGATTCTTTATGAAAACAAAGGTCAGCCTGTTCCACACATGCCTGAAACATCAGTCGTCCTATTAAAGGCCCAGGCGAGACCACCCCAAAAAAAGTACTTTTATCGTATGTCCGCTCATGCTGGATGTTAGAATCTGCCTTTGCACCCACCAAAAACCCCATAGCATCCCATATAACCATACTTAATTAAAATCTCTCCTGAGCTGTTTACTGTCCTGCAATTTTATAAATGAGACTAGTGTGAGAGAGAAAAAAAATGATGTTATGAATCAGAGAGATAGGCACCTAGGCCCTCACTCATCCCCACTCAGTCCTCACCTGCCCTGTGCAATCTGAACTTCCCAACTGATGTCCAACCAGCACACATTCCTGACTACCAGCCCACTCCATGGGGCCAATGACAGACAAGCAAATCCCGAGCAGAAATGACAGGCAGACAGGGGCGACGAAATCATTACTGGGACCATTGGTGATTCCCTATTTCCTCCTGAGCCTTTGAGAACCATGCCATCGTCAGTGACCCTCCGTCACAGCCTGGCTTGATTCCCAGTCTCGGTGACCTCGGTCTTCCCCTTTCAAAGCTCCTCTTGCTAACGAGATAATGATAGCTGCAGAGGCAATGCCTTTATCACCCTCCGTTGGGAATCAGGAGTGAGAAAACGTCCAGTGGATCCCCTGGAAATCTGGTTTGTAGGCTCCTGTACATTGGGGAGTGGAGGGGCAAAAATCAGTTTGGCGCTTCCTTTCCCTCCCCATCCTTTACTAAGCGTACTGCTCTACATCGTGGCTCTTCATTCATCCTCCTCTACTCCCTGGGTCTCAGCACCCATAGGGAATTTATCTGAGCCCCTGATGAGCATATATCAGCTCACTGAATCCTCACAGTCACCCTTCAAAGTGTTACTTTTTTCATTGAAAAGACAAAGAAACTGAGGAACAGAGGGGGTAAATAAATTGCCCCAGGTGGCACAGCTTTCAGGTGAAAGAAGAAAGATCAGAATCCAGCTCTTTCTGGGACCAAAGTCTTATTCCTTCCAACACACTACCTGGGTTCTACAGAGTTCACCCCTCTGACTATGCAGATTAAGAAAGCAATACTGGCAAAGTGGACACACTCAGGGATCAAACCACCCCACTTTTAATCCTGAATCTGCCCCTCGCTTATGCTGCTGGACAATTGTGGACAAGATACCTTGGTGTAGCATTTTCTCCACATCTCAGGATGGACATAGATTGATGGAGTTGTTTATGTTCCTGTAGTTGAAGAAGACAATGACCATAAAAGGCTTTGGAAGAAAAACTGCATATATGTCAAGGCATCACCATTATTCTCTACAGAATAAAACACCATCACATGTTTGGCGAAGACACCAATGGCGAAGGGAGTGAAGAGGGTGAGTAATACTGTCTCCTCTGGAGGCCCACTCACACACGGCATTTTCTAGCGGTCTGCACACGCTATGCTTTGGTCATGGCTTTCTGGGTTTCTCCCCCTTGCTTCCAGATTTCCTAGTCTCATTTTTCCACTACCCTCTTTTTAAATACCTATTTATGTAGGACATACCTCACCCCTGCTGCTTCTCTGTTAGAAATAGAAATTACACATCCATAGCCAAAGAGAACAAAATCCAAACTCTAGCGTCTTAGAAGCGTCCCCATTTGCCATTTTCTTCAACAACTGTATTAATCCTTGAAGGACAGCTGCTTCTGGGTTATTTCAAAGGTTGTAATATGAGCTCAGTGGATCTTATGTTTTTTATTAGCATTGGCTACTACAAAAAAGGGACTTTCATATTACATTGAAAAGAACTTGGCAACACAACTCAGCAAATATTATAACAACCAAAGCATTAGAATAGCTAAGTTAGAAACAATGAAACTTAAGCTATACCCTCAAATGTAATCTGGATTTCCCCCAATCCAAGAACTTTACACACAATCATGCCTGCTCCCCAATCTTCCACAATTTTAACACCTTCTTTCTGAGTCAGCGTGTCAGGGCTATACGGGGGTCTGGGTCAACCACATTTACCTCTTTGCCAAGAGCTTCCAGACTAAGTGTCATTGTCTTCACATCCAGGTTCACCGATGCCAGGCAGAGGCCAGATTCTCCTTCTACCAAAGGCAGCTGGCCAACAGCAGATGTAAAGTGCGGAGGGATGCTGAGCGAGGGTGATGCATTTATAATGGTATGTTCGATGGCTCACTAAGCCCTGAGCTGGCAGCAGCTTCACACAGGCTAGCCCTCATTATAGTTACCTCCTCCAGCTCTGCACGCTAGAACAAGAAGAAGGGGGACTTCTTGCCTGAGGATTCCTGGCTGGCTTTACCCTTGAATCACAACAGGTGGTCATGAGCAACATCTCATGTTTGGGAGAAAACATCATTGACCCAGAATCACCTATTCTTCGAGACACCAGCCTCTCAGCCCCTGCAAGAATCTACCAGTGGCCCTACTTCAAACACAGGGAACTAAGGCACAGCACGATAAAACCAAGGGGACAAAACAAGTCTCAAAGAGATAAATGTATGGTGAATCGTTAGGGACTTTTTTTTTTTTTTCTGACAGAGTCACAGATGCATGGAATAGGACTAGAGATGAAGCTGAAGTGGGCCTTGTGAGGACCATGTAACGTCCATTTTACTATCTATACAACACCCAGGGTTTTCCCTTTTCAAGTCTTTATGAAACGTGTACTAGTGGGAAACACAGTAGAAAGGAGAGCAGATGACTTTAACTTCCTGAGTACTCCCTTTAAATAGACGATCTCATTTAACAACTGCAATAAACCTGTATTAAAGACACAGTTATCCTCCGTCTATAGGGTGCAAGGTGGTAAGGTCACATTAAAGAGATCTAGCAACTTGCCCAAGAAAATCAGCCATAATGGTGGAGCCAGGATTCAAACCCTGGCCCGTATTTTAAAACATAATACTTTATATCCCATGTATATGCATACTCATGCATGCACACCTAAATGTATACATACCCACATCTACACTTTTATTCTTTTATGTACACGTGTATTTGAACATGAACACATCCACACCAAGATATCTGTATTGAAGATGAATTCCATAAATTTGGCAAGTGAGGGCTGAATCTCAGGGGTTACTCAAGTCTACTGAGGGAGAATAACCTCTAAAGAAACAGCCAGTTTTATTCCTCACTCATTGCCACTGTAGTCACCTAATCTAAAACAAGTCTGGGCAGAGGAAGGAGGCAAGCAATGCTGAAGCCAAGGAGAAGCCGTGTTGCATGACAACAAGAGCAATATTTAACAAATGCAGGAACAAAGCAGTCCCCAGAAACAGCAAGCAAGGGGTTGATGAGCAGTTCAAACTTACAAGCTGTCGCCATGGGATACAGCCCCAGTGTAAACAGCCTAGACCAGTGGTCGGCAAACTCATTAGTCAACAGAGCCAAATATCAACAGTACAACGATTGAAATTTCTTTTGAGAGCCAAATTTTTTAAACTTAAACTTCTTCCAATGCCACTTCTTCAAAATAGACTCGCCTAGGCTGTGGTATTTTGTGGAAGAGCCACACTCAAGGGGCCAAAGAGCTGCATGTGGCTCACGAGCCGCAGTTTGCCGACCAAGGGCCTAGACCACTGCTGGGTGGTGCAAATCAAGGTCATGGTGACTGGGCTATACCAGAACTGGCAAGGTGGGGGTTAATAACAAGGGATTAGAGACAAGTGGCACAAGAGTGAGTGTGTGTGTATATGTGTGTGTGTGTGTGTTTTAGAGGGGAAGGGGGAGGGAAGAGAGTAACTGGTGATGAATTGGACCTTGAACTGTGTCCCCAGGGATTAAAAGAATGCTCAAATATTCTCCTTATTCTTTAAAGAGGCGACAGTATGGCTGTCACCAAAGATACAATCTAGTCAGGAAGTCCAGTCACAGTTCTTATCATTCCCAGGACATCCAATGATCCCAGACCATCCACATCACTTTAAGCATTGAGTTTCCTCAGTGAAACACGCAGGCCAATGCTGGCGAGGACTTCTCACTGAAACATGGAGTGGATCATCTCCCTGGTTCTTTCAGCATCTCCACAAGGGTTAACTGTCAAGGACAGCAGACTGCCTGCCCATCCCTCAGCAGAAGTCTGAAGAGAAGCCCATATTTTGCAGATTTTCAAATTCTCTTCTTACCCTATCCTCTGTAGTAACGAGCTATTCTTCAATGTTTTATTCATTATGGGCAAGATACCAGAGTTTTCCAAACTAGATTCCATGGAGCACCAATTCCCCTGGTTGGTGTAACGCAGCAATTTTCAACCTTTTTCATCTCATGGCACACACAAAATAATTACTAACATGTGGCGGCACACCAAAACATATATATTGCATTGTTTGCTGATCTGACAAAAACAAGTATAATTTTGATTTATTCACACCAGATGGCCATTGTTGTGTTGGCTGTTGTCATTTTTTTATTTGATAATCCAAGGGAAAAGAGGTCAGTGCCCCTGACTGAATAGTCAGATATTGCATGTTTTTAAAATTCTTGAGGCACACTGGTTGAAAATCACAGGTATAAGGTATTATGTGAGAAATGGTTCTGTGGCCAAACAACTTTGTAAAAGGCTAATAGTAGCTTTCTTTATTACAGGGCCTTGTGGGGGTCTGTAAGATACTTTGTACATAATCCCCCAGACTCATTTCGTCATAAAAACCTGGGTTAGTTTGCTTATCTTCGCTGAGTATCTCCCAAGATTGTAGGTTTCAACACCAGGCTGGACCCTACGCTCTCTCAACAGGCTGCGAGTGCCTCAAGGAAAAGGACTTCGTCTTACTCATCATGGCATCTCCAGCACCTCGGGCCGTGCCTGGTACCTGGCAGGTGCCCGATAATGTTTGCTGAATAAAGCCGTGAATGTGGACTCGTGAGCCATGCGTGATTCCCAGGGAAGGCTATTTGTGAGGAAGACCGATGGTAGAAATATGTCTCTTGCTGTGACCTTTTGGAGTCTCTGTTTTGCAGTACAGCTAGCTAATCCCTTGGGTTTATTCCTGCTGCGTTTTTTTGTTTATTGCCATTTGTCTTTCGTTTCCGTAAAGGCTTGGGATGCTCACTTGTTCTGTTCTACCAGCAGGTGGGCCAGAGGAGTCAGCCTTGCACAGAAGGGAGGCCGGACACCATTTAGGAGCAGGCAGTCAACCACCCACTGGGAGGCAGAAAGCCAGACCAAGGAGCCTTGCAACAGTGATTCTTCACACCAGCCACACCCTCCCTTCTGCTTCCATCCAGGTGACCCCAGGGTATGTTGGAAAATATGGGAGATGTTACCAGCTAGAAGCTCAGCTCAGGCAACCTGACCTAGAACATCTCAGGTGATCTCCACCATCACTGTTGACTCCTGAGGCGGGATCCCATGCTATGGGGCATTACCTGATCATCTCCAAAGGAATCCTATGAAATAAATGGACATGGAACTGGGTTTGAAAAACATTGATACCTTAATTCCCTGGAGCCTTCAAGCAATTCATTTGATTTGAAGTGAACTGGGCCCACATCCCCCCTCCATCCGGTAGTTTTCCATTAAACTGGCTGGAAATCTTTCAAGGGCTCATGAATTCAGCTTATGAGGACATATGCTGCGTCTCCCCATAAACTGAAATTGCCTGAATGTGGTCCTCACTCTGTTCTGGCGGCAACAACCCTGGTTTTCCAAACACCAAACCAACTGACCAGACTTCTGCTTGCACAGATACTTGCTGCCAAACCACTAACTCAAGCCTCTGAGACAGCCAGGACCTCCGAGAGGGCGGTGGTGAAGATGCCCACACTGCAGGAGTAAAGGCTTTCCCATGTCCAGGGGCAGAGGGAGACAGAAATAGTGTCTTCATTCGCTCCTCAGCCAAGGCGTGGGGGGTGGGGGAGACACTTCTCTTAACCACGTGACATAGTACCCCGGACAGTAGAAGTTGAAATGAACTGGTTAAAACCCATCTTAGTATTAATGGAAAGGGATCACATCTCCATCCCCTGTAATATTCATCAACTGTGTTATGTGAAAAAAGAATAAAGAAAAAAATGCTCCCCTTTACTGACGCCAGGCCTGCTCCTCCCTTTCCATAGCCTAAGCGTTTGCACATTGATGGCCTTGACAGAATAAATCCATCAAGGAGCTGGGCTACAGAGTGTCAGGGCCAGACTGGAAATGTGTCTCATCCTTAATTCTGACCCCCAGCAAAGAGACACATGATTTTTGTTTTAAAAGTTGACCATGGGACAAAGAAATTCTCACCTCCCACATCTAATTAGAGAGAGATGCACGATCCTGTGGACAGCTATCCCAGAAACTGGTTGGATTTTTGATCTGCTTAAGACCCGTTTCCTTTAGGAAATGGCTCCTCTCGGGTTCTATGAGTGGATACTTCCTCTGTGACCCTGGGGTGTTGATGTCTCCCTCCTTTCTCCCACATCCACTCTGCCTCCAGCGAGCCCATGACCTTACTTGGGCCATTTTGAGCTCTTGGACTGTCCAAGGGATAAATGGATTTCTTCACTAACGTCATGGTCTCTTATGATTTGGGTAAAACACTCTAGTTGGACCTACTGCTTACTGTGGCAGTGTTGTGTAGTGTTTCAGGGCATAAACTATGAAGTCAGACTGTCTGGGTTCAAGACATGACCTTCAGCTATGTGACCTGGGCAAGTACTGAACCGCTCCTTGCTTAAGCTCTTCATGTGTGAACTGGGGATCATAACACTAGTACCTAGGTTTGTTGAGAGGATTAAATACATATAAAGCACAGAGAAGAAGGCCTGGTTTTTACCACAAACTCAATACATTATTTCAGATTGAAGCATCCATCTTATATAAATACTGCTGTTTGAAATTTTAGCCCTGCTATTTGGCTTCTGTAAATTCTTGCTTGCTAAGACTAGTCCCACTTCAGAGAGGCCATTAAACCTTCCCCAGACAAGGTTATCAGTGCTGGTGCCAGGCCAGGCCTCTGGTTGAGGTCTCGAGGCCCCAGCACATACGGGCTCTTTAAGAACTTGCAAAAGGGGCTGGAAACACCCCATATTTGGGAGACAAAGAAGGTAAAAACATAAATAGGGAAAATTCCTGCATGTTGGGGCCCAGAATTTGAGAGACATTTTTTTCTGGACCCGCGCGTAATAATTGTAACTCCATCTCTCTAAGTATTGCTTTGTTCTTCTTCGGTTTTCTGTAACAAGATCAGGTCCCTTAGGTAAGATAGGATGGGAGCATCCTCCAAAGAGACGTCCATCATTGATGTTTCCATCATCAAGGGTGAAGAATTTGATGTGCAACCCCAACCTATTTCACTCTCAACCTTCTACCTACCCCCACCTACTTCACTCTCAACCTACTACCTACCCCTTCCTACTCTGTTCTCAGCCTATTACCTATCCCTTTCTACTCTGCTCTCAACCTACATGGGCTCTGCACCTGTCTCGCTGATAACTACAACCAGGGTTGAGTGGGGAGCAGTAGTAAGTCCCATAGGTTAAGAGAGTGAAACATCTCCAGCCAACACTCTGCCTTCCTTGAGTGGTTTTGTTTCCAGATATGATGCTTGGTTTTCCCTCCATTTTTACTTCTTCCTCTCCATTAGAAACCTGATGCTTTGGCCTAGAACATGTGATGACTGACAAACAGAATGCCTTAAACACAAACCAGGCTTGGAATCTGATAGACTTTCTGCCACTGCTCTGGTAGTTTTCAAAGCTCTGGCTGACCTCTGGGTCCCCTGCCCTGGAATTCAGGAACTAGAAACTGTAAACAATGCATTTCCCTCTCCTTTAACATAAAGTAAGAGGAGAAAGATCTGGGCTCTTGTGACTTTCAAATATCCACCTAGTGAAGGTGACAGGTCCTCCCCCATGTGTGTGTTGGGGGTGGGACTGGGGGGGAATGAACACAACCGCCCCTCATTTATCACCGAAATGGAACTTTTCTTGATTTGCATCCCCCCTCCCCCCCCCAAAAAAAAAAAAAATCAAATGCAGCTTCAAGAACTGGTCTCGGGGGAGCCAGGTAGACAAGTTTTCTCTTGCATCAGGATTGGCCACCCCTAGTGGGGCAGATGGAAATAATTTTCAGACTGGAGTCCAGTCGTTCGGTCCCCCAGACGTCATCATCTCAGCCATTTCTGTCTAGCCAGATGTAAGTAAATTGCAGTCAAACCTGCAGTCCATGCCACTGGCATTCCAATGCCCTCCTGAGACTTCTGGGTACTTCCAAGGGACTTAAATGCTCCAGGTCACCTCTGCCTCTAAGCAACCATGCCCATGCTTTGTCTGTCGCTTATAGACCCAGACATAAAACCCAGCCCTGTTCTCAGTTTCCACCAAAAGCTCACTCCCAAGGGCATTCGTGAGAGTAAAACATTTTACCAAAGAGTTGGAGCTGGTAGAAAGAAGTGAGATCATATTCCTTAACACATACTAGTACATGTAAAATATATACACATTTCTACTTATAAAAGACCAGTCAGCTACCATCAGTCCTTAAGAGCTTGACTCACTTGCATTTCTCGCCATTCAGCACCTGGCTTTCCACCTTCCCTCCTTCACTCTTCCTTTCTGCACCAGACCTCTCAGGAATGGAGGTCAAAACCTCAAGTGTCAGTAGGGACACAGAGACGGGTTGAGAAGCTTGGGTGTCAAGCCATAGAGAGGACCCAGCCTGCCTCAAAGCATTCAGGTTCAAAACATTTGTAAGCATTGTGTCCTACTCAATATTTCTTTAGACTGCTTGGCCCGAAGGCTGCCCGTGAGCAGACCTTCAGCTCTACAGCGTCTCTTTGCCACACAGCCAGCCAAGACAGAGCAACAGTGCCACCAAAACTGGAGCTACCCAGGACTCTCCCTGCCCACCCCCATGTGTGTATCCTGAAGCCTTGCTAAGGTTAGGTGAGTGTCGGCATCGTTAACTGATCCTTTAGATGAGCGAGCTAACGTCAGCCAGGTACCAGGTGAGCTGGAGTTCAGGACAGTCGGGGATCGCTGCAGGCTCCACGCATCTGCTGTGTGTTCTTTTGATATTATTTTTGTGGGAAGATATAAATAACACAACACTTGCCATTCTAATCATTCTTAAGTGTGCAGTTCAGTGGCTTGCACAACCATCACCACTATCCATCTCAAGTACTTTTTCATGATCCCATATAGATACTCTATGCCCATTAAACAGTAAGTCCTCATTCCCTTCTCCCCTAGCCCCTGGCAACCACTGTTCTACTTACTCTCAATGAATCTGGCCACTCTAGGTGCCTCATATAAATGGCATCATACAGTTTTTGTCCCTTCGTGTCTGGCTTATTTCACTTAGCTTAATATCTTCAAGGTTCATCCATGTCATAGCATGTGTCAGAATTTCACCCGTTTTGGGGACTGTATAATATTCCATTGCATGTATATGCCATGTTTTGTTTGCCTGTGGATGGACATTTTGGATTGTCACCTTTTAGCTATTGGGAATAATGCTGCTGTGGACACTGGTATACAAACATCTGTTCAAGTCCCTGCTTCCGCTTCTTTTGTGTATGTACCCAGAGGTGAAGTTGCTGGGTCAAATGTGTAACTTCTTGAGGAACCGTGCCTGTGTATCCTTGAGCAGATCATGAAACCTCTCTGAATCTCATCTGTGAGACAGAGAGAATCACAGCACTACCTCAGTGGGGTGGACTGGGAATGACTGCATGGAAAGGATTTGGCTCAAAGATGGGGCACATCATAAACCCTTATAGGTGCTTAATCTCATTGTCCTCTGAATCTGAAAATAAACTCATAAAAATTCCCTAAGAAAAAAACAAAGGCCCAGCTGGTGTGGCTCAGTGGTTGAGCATCGACCTATGAACCAGGAGGTCACGGTTCAATTCCCGATCAGGACACATGCCTGGGTTGTGGGCTTGATCCCCAGTGTGGGGCATGCAGGAGGCAGCCAATCAATGATTCTCTCTCATCATTGATGTTTCTATCTCTCTCTCTCCCTCTCCCTTCCTCTCTGAAATCAAATTAAAAAATATTTTTTTTAAAAAAAGTATTCAAACTAAATGATCTCTAAAGTCACTCCCAACTCCCAAACTCCATGATCCCACCATTCAATTATTTTCCTGTTGGAGAAGCCAGAAGTTTTCAGAGTATATCTCAGGGAAACTCCCTCTCCATGGTCCCCACAAAAATCCACCCCTGCCAAGAAGGCCCAATTTTCATAGCTCTCTCCTTGGAATTTGCTAACACATCCCATTAGAAACCAACATCTAATTTTTCTTGCCACTCTTTCCCCTGCTTTCTTTCCACATCCCCTCTCTCAGCTCCTTCTCCTGCCCACTGAATAGCTGTGCTTCAAATCATCCTCCCCCGTTGCCTTTATGCTTCGTCCCCTCCACAAGCTAATGTCTGTTGGAAGCAACGCTCGTGGAGTTATCCATATTAAGGTTTCATTCCCAAGAGTCACATATTTTAAATGAGTTTTTCCTCTTGGGCAGAATCCTGCTGGCAGAGCTGCTGCTATTTGGTGAAGTCAGTGGAGTTGGGTTTCTCCCTCACATGCTATTTATGTTGGGTTATCACTTGGCCTGATGTTTGGCTTCTCGTCCTCTGACATGTGTCCCATGCCGATGAGCAACCACATCCCCTGAGCCATCCAGTGGATGCTTGCGTTTCATCAAGCACTCGTTTTAGAAAAGCAATTAAGAGGAGCTGTGCTCCCAGGCTTCTGCCGGGGCCAGATTTAGATTCCAGTCGGGAGGGGACTCATTCACTACTTAAAGAAATATTTTCCTTCTCCTCGCCATCCCTCCGCCTGCCCTCTAAATGTGAACGCTCACCAGCTGAGCTATCCTCCCTAGACACTGAGAAGTTGCCCTGCGGTTCAGCCCGCAGCTCGGCTGCCAGGAATCCACGCACACTCCCTGAAGCGTTTCCACAGCAGAAAGTAAAAGAGATTCTCAGGTCGGGAACAAATGGGTTTTTCAGATCCTGGGCAAGAAAAAAGGTAGCTGAGCTTTTTTTTTTTTTTTTTTTTTAGGTTTTATGGGTTTGAGATATCTCCTCTGCCACATTATTGAGAGAGAGAGAGAGAGAGAGAGAGAGAGAGAGAGAGAGAGAGAGAAGCAGGGGAGGGCTGATCACTGATCGGAGCCCTGATGCTCCCAGTAGGAACCAGGCTCCTTTGGAGTTGGCCTGGGGCCACCAAGCCTGGAGGTTAGGCTCCAAAAGGCAGAGGTGGGGCAGGGAGCAGTCTGCATGCGAAGCCGTCACCCTACAGGGCGAGGGTCTGGGTTATCGGCCCCTCATGGGCCCCCTTTTTCTTCACTTCGGTCTTCACTCCAGATGAGACAAAATTCAAATGAAACCGTCTGTCCATGTTGAAAGGAAATCACTAAGATTTCACCTGCAGCTGACAGTCTATGGGGAGGTGGAAAGCATTGATCAAAGTGGGGCTTTTGTCATGAATCCTGACTTTCTGTTCACTCTCGGGACACTTGCCAGCTAATTGCAAAAATGGAGCACCCAGCTCTGGGGTAGAGCCCAGGTGACAGGTAACCAGCACAGGTGACAACTAACCAGCACAGAAGGTGACAGGTAACCAGCACAGGAGGGAAGCAGCAAAGCTCACACACTCCCTGCTCCCGTGCAAAGCTGCCCTGTTTTGTCACATCTGCGCATTTCCACCTGCCTTACCGCAAGAGGCCTCACCGTACCTCCCGACACCTCCCCCCCAGAGCCATGGTAAGGACAGATGCTCCTGAGAAGCCCCCCTTTCCCTGCCTGCCAGCGAGCAGTCACAAAACAAGCCTGCCACCCCCTCGCTTCTGCTCCAGCTTCAGAGGCTCCCAGAAGCTCCGGGTCTGGTTTCAGCCGCACTTGCCCCAGGAGCCCATGGGACGTGGGTTTGTGGCTCCGAAAATGACACATGAAAAACAAAAAACAAGAAAACAACAACAGAGAAGCCAGAGCTCTTTCTAAACAAACACTGTGCATCCCCGGAAACAACGTGCACTTTTAACCTCAGCCTTTTCCTCGCCCTTCTCACCCTTATCAGGAAGGAAATACATATGCCAAGCGAGCCAAGCGAGGAAATCTCCCAGCGGGGATCTGTCCTGAAGGGATGTGACAGTAACATCTCACCAAGCAAGACACCCACCGGCAGGAACGCCCTTGAGGCACGCCCGGCTGGCGATTCACTTCTCTCCTTCCCACTCACCTCCCAGGGGCTCTTTCTAGGAGAAACTTGGCTTTTGCGAGTCAGAGTGGGTAACTCAGTCTGGATAGGTTCCTGGAGGTAATTTTATGCTATAAAAAAACTAAGACAAAATAAAACAAATGGATAAAACTGGAGCTGGTACCCCTTCGGAAAGCAGTTTCAGTCCCACAAGTTGGGATGACAAAACCAAGTCACATTCTCGGGAAGAAGGCAGGCGCACCAGCCAAGACTCCACAGCCCACCGCAGCACCCACTATTGGGGCTCCCCAGATGCCTCCCAACTGGAGTGTCCTGCCGGCTACTCACGGTACCTCTTGGCAAGGATGAGATGAGTAGAAGCTGCAGGAAAGTGAGCCCCAACTGCATCCACCAGCCCAGCTCCATCGTTCCTGTGGCCAGTGCCCCGAGTGACTGCTGGGGAGGGACTGAGGGGGCCCGATGGGCAGCGGTTCTTACAGGGACCTCCCCAAGCCCCAGCTGAGCAGGAGCTCGGGTTTCAGCTCGCCAGGCTCTCCCATCCTCATCGGAGGGAACCACCTTCAGCGAGAGAGCTCAACGTCAGCCCCAAACCTCTCCTCTCTGCTGCCTTAACCCTTGCGGGGCCTGGGGAGGTGTGGCCACGCCACTGGGAAACTCAGGCTGGGGCTGGAAGGGACTGCTGCAGGGAAGCAGGGATAGGGGGAGAAGGGAGCCAGCCCAGGTCCGACCAGGCTCCCTGGCCAGGTTGAGGGAGGGGGACAACTGGCAGGTCCAGGGTGGCTGGATGAGGCAAAGGTAGGCGGGGCTGTGGGGCGGCTAAGGTGAGTCGTGAAGCCTCACAAACATGTATGCCCCTACCCACTCCCTCCTCCCCACCCCCATCCCCACCCCCACAGTAGCCTGGGATGGAGGCTCCCCTGCCTGCCATGTGAGTGTCCTTGTGGGAGGAGGCACTGGTGATGGAAGGAGAAAGGGAACCTACCCCCCTCCCCTCCACCTCTATCCCTTCTATCATTCAGGCCCAAGGCAGTGGGAGGTTTCCCTGAGCTGGGGGAGCTTGATCTGGGGACTGAGAGTAGAGTCTCAATCCATGGAGGGGATGGGGAGAACTTTCTAGAAGGAAAGACTAAATTTGGGCAGTGCCACTAGGAAATAATGATTGTTTACAAGTTTATATTACAATTTATATTTATTCTTTTCCCAAAAGAATCCATGGCAACATATATCATGGTGTGGCTCAGTGGTTGAACATCAACCCATGAACCAAGAGGACACTGGTTTGATTCCCAGTCAGGGCACATGCCCAGGTTTCAAGCTCGATCCCCAGTAAGGGGTGTGCAGGAGGCAGCCAGTGGATGTTTCTCTCGCACATCAATGTTTCTATCTCTCTATTCCTCTCCCCTCCTCTCTCTCTAAGATCAATAAAAACATTTAAATGTTTTTAAAAATGCGAGTTAAAGATTTATACATATACCAGAGGCCCGGTGAACGAAATTTGTGCGTGGGTAGGGTCCCTAGACTTGGCCAGTGATCAGGACCCATCTGTGGGCCAACCAGTGAGGCGATCAGGGGCCCCTGCTGGCACCCGCCTTAGCCAGCCTGGCACTGCCTGCTTGCCGGCTCCACCCCCTGCTGCCGCCACCAGTCGCCTCCCTCTGTGGGGCAATCATGGGGCAATCGCCCCCCCCTCCGCTCACACCCGCCTTGGCTGGCCTGGGGCCTGTGGGCTGGGGGCAGCTCCTGCATTGAGCGTCTGCCCCCTGGTGGTCAGTGCACTTCATAGCAACTGGTCATTCCACCAGTTGTTCCTCAGTCAATTTGCATATTAGGCTTTTATTATATAGGACTAGAGGCCCGGTGCACGAAATTCGTGCACAGGGGTGTGTGTCCCTCAGCCCAGCCTGCACCCTCTCTAATCTAGGACCCCGTTTAAATGGGCAGTTGGACATCCCTCTCACAATCCAGGACTGCTGGCTCCCAACTGCTCGCCTGCCTGCCTTCCTGATTGCCCCTAACCGCTTCTGCCTGCCAGCCTGATCACCCCCTAACCACTCCCCTGCCAGCCTGATTGATGCCTAACTGCTTCCCTGCCAACCTGTTTGCCCCTAACTGCCCTCCCCTGCAGGCCTGGTCACCCCTAACTGCCCTCTCCTGCAGGCCTGGTCACTCCTAACTTCCCTCCCCTGCAGACCTGGTCCCCCCCCAACTGCTCTCCCCTGCAGGCCTGGGTCCCCCCCAACTGCCCTTCCCTGCAGGCCTGGTCACCCCTAACTGCCCTCCCCTGCAGGCTTTATCGCCCACAACTGCCCTCCCTTGCAGGCCTGGTCCTTCCCAACTGCCCTCCCCTGCTGGCCATCTTGTGGTGGCCATCTTGTGTCCACATGGGGGTAGCCATCTTTGACCACATGGGGGCAGCCATCTTGTGTGTTGGAGTGATCGTCAATTTGCATATTACTCTTTTATTAGAATAGATATGAACAAAAGCCAACCTGAAAGGATAGACAATATGTCTAGTTTGGATGTGGCAGAGAGCAGGAAAAGAGGAAGAGTGTGGCCCAGGGTTGGATTTTATTCTTTAGTTAATGGGGGATTGGCAGTGTAGGAGAAGTGGGTGCTGGGCCCAAAGTAAAGTCCTAGGAAGAGGGTGTCATCCTGATATCCAGACTGAGGGATGGAGGAGGCCAAGACTGGTAAAGAAAGAGCAACTGGGCCTGGATAAAGGCCTGAAGTAAGGAGTAAGCAATGGGAATGGAGGGGAGGAACTTGGAGAAGGTGGAATCCCCCCGGGCCCAGGACAGCCTGCCTGGGCAGGGGCCCTGACACAGGTGCTTGTCTGGGGGAGAAATTCCTAAATCCCAGCCCTGCCCCTGAGCCCACTGCAGTGAAGTAACTGAGAGGACGAACTCAGCACTCAGGGACCTGGGTTCAAGTCCTTGATTCACCACTTTCTGACTACCTGACCTTCAGCAGGCTAACTCCCTCTCTGAGTCTCTGTTTTCTCATCTGTAAAATGGAAATAATTATCAAACCCACTTTGTAGACTGTTGGAGGGATCTGATGAGGTTATGTACATAGGCCCTTAGCCTAGGGCCTTGCTCAGAATATATACTTGATAAATATTAATCATTATCTGAATTATCTTCCCGAGACTGACACTAAAGTAATCCCATGTTATGAGCTTCCTTCCTCACCCTCAACTTCCAGGAGTAAATTTCCATCCAGGTGAAATTTGTTTAAAACCAGCACCAGGAGTAGCCTTAAAAGTGGGGGCAATACCAAAGGGCCGCATATCTAAGCAGTAGAGGGGAGTAGGGGGGAGCTTTACCTTGAGGCTGGTCAACCAGCCCTAGTCCTTTGGTGATGGGAGTGGGGAGAAGGTGACTTAGTTTCCTAACAAGAATGGGTATCACAGCCTCTTAAGAGTCTGTTTCTACCATCAACGGACAGTGCCACTTCCTTTTTCTTTTGTCTTCTGTCGTCCCTATCCACACACACAACCTCCCTGAGTTGCTATACAGCAACCTCATCCCTGCAGCAATCATATCCCATCAGGGTGGGGCCAGGTGATGAACCTGACTGGCTGCTCCCTGAGGAAGTCCCTGGTGCCAGGTGCTTGCCTCTTTAGCTCATGGGCCTGGGTACAGGCCCTCACTTCTCTTCCTGGACTGCTCTACCCACGGGAGTCATTGGTCTCTATTAGTTTATTGCACTCCTTTGGGTTTGCAAATTTCCTGGGGCTCTGTAACCTAGAAGGGAATTTTCCAAAAGGAATGAGACACTTTTCCCTGGGGACCTCAAGACATCATCTTGTTGAACTTGACAATAAACTGGGGCTGCTAGAGGACAAGGGAAGCCACTATGACTATGATACAGAAAAGGGCACAGTTTGCCAGAGGCTGTGCAGCCCTGCACCAATTTAGCTTCCTCTCCTCCCATCATGGTCAACTCAGCTTTTCATACCAATAGAGTTTAGTATTGTTCTAAATCAGGTGTTCTTAACCTGGGTTTCATGAAGTCTACAGGGAGGGAGTTTTTGGAGGGCATCTGAACCTTTGGAAATTATAGGCAAACATTTTTCATGCTTTTTTTTATTTTTTATTTTTTTGAGTAAGAGGGAGCCATAGCCTTCTTCAAGGGGACCTGCAACTCCCAACTTTTTAATGACTGATCTTCATAAGTTGATACTGCAAATTTGACCAAATATTAGTTGAATTTGGGTAAAGTCATTTATTATATATAATTATTGAGTCTAGGCTATAAACTGCACAATGGATATTTGGAGAATCACACACACACAGACACACACACACACACACCCATTTTTATATTTCTACCTTAAGAGCACTTGCTCTGAACCACATTGTCTAGTGTTGAATCTAGCTGGACCATTTACTACCTGTGCACACCTGGGCACTTACCTCACCTATGATGGCCTTAGTTTTTTCATCTGTTAAGTGGGAAGAATATTGGTACCTGCCCAAATAGGACTGGAATAAAGAGCTCCAATAGTGCCTACACACTCAGTAAACGTTAGCTATTTTTATGATGGCTATCTCTCCCTCCTGCCCTTACCTTCTACACCCACTTCTGGGAGAAATAAATCACTAGAGAGGCCGTGGGTGTAAAAAGCAAAGTGTCATACTGGGAAGTAGGGGATGATACCTGGAAGTAAGAATTATTTACTTAAAATCAATACTGAGAAATCCACAATTGGCGGTAGTAGATGGAGTCAGGCCACTCATTTAATTACAAGTCACAATACCCACTAATTTTTTCATGAAAGAAAGAGGCACTTAACACCTGTACCTTTTTCAGTGCCACCAGGAAGGCTGGTTGTATGTGAAAACACAGAAAGAAACAGCAGAGAAGGCTGTCCTGTGAATACTAACAGCTCCCCATTCTTTAAGCTGTTACTTGGGCAGATCAGCCACTGAGCAGCAACCATATAGTGAGTGGGAGAGCCAGAGGAAAGAGCTGGGTGGAGCTGGTCTGCAAACCTGAGAGAGGCATCCCAGACTGCTGGCAATTAAGTTTGGTTTCCATCAGCTACACAAAACACAAAGTTCAAGTCAACCAGGGCCGGAGATGGAGAAGGGTCGGTCTGTGGAAAGACAAAGGGCCCTTCCACCGGAGCCTGCTGTAACCGGCCCCACCAGGGAAGTCTCCAGCTCTAATAAATACCGGCTGTTCACCTACACAACAAGCAATAATGTTCTGCCTCCAGGTCTGGCTCAGCTCCACTCTCTTTCCACTGGGAGCCAGGCAAGGGGGTAGGTGCGTCTGTGGTTCTTTCTCTGGCCACATTCTTCTGGCTCTAGGTCATTTTTCATGCAAATTGCTGAAAGCCAGTGAGCCTCCCTCCTGCATAGTCCATGTGCTCCTGAATCACTCGGGGAAACCTGCTCTTGACTTCCCTATGTATATTTATAAACTTCAATTTAATACAAGATGTTGTCAGTTCTGCAACTGAACTGCAAAGTATTTCAAAGAACACTGGCAAAAAAAAAAAAATCTGATCAGAATCCAAGTGTCTAGTTTAAGAGTTAGATGCAGTTGAGACATTTTGGGTGATGATGGAAACAAAAAGTAGGGTAACTCCATGAGAAGGCATCAGGGTACGGTAGCACAGACAAAGACACCATAGTCAACAGACCCCGGTACGGATCAATGCTCTACTACCCACCAACTGTGTGAACTTGGGCATGTTCATTGGCCTCTCAGAGCCTCAGTTTCCTCAACTGTAAAAAAGAGGTAATGACTACCTTTTAATTTTGGTGAGAAGATTATAACTATCAATGAATATATAATCTTAGAATTTTTCAAAAATCCGCCTTTCAGATATTGAACCGAAATAAAACTTAATAGGTATCATTTTCCTTGGGTCTGGTGATGTAAGTTAGGTTAGGTTCCTATAGTGAAACAGATGCACCTCTGAAAAATATATTTCCTTGTATATTCCTTGTATATTTATGCTTCCAGTTGGAGGTCTAGGTAGTGTTGGAGGCCTAATTCTGAAGACAATAAGGAAAAGTGGGAATTTACAGCCAAGGAGTAGGATGGGATCAGTGGGTGGAAATTACTAAGAGGAAACATTAAGGGTAAGGGGGCATTCTGGCTGAACTGATTTGATAAGATTCTTGACAAAGGCAGGCCGGGGTGATCAGGTATCACCTAGGGCAGTGGTCAGCAAACTCATTAGTCAACAGAGCCAAATATCAACAGTACAACGATTGAAATTTCTTTTGAGAGCCACATTTTTTAAACTTAAACTTCTTCTAATGCCACTTCTTCAAAATAGACTCGCCCAGGCCATGGTATTTTGTGGAAGAGCCACACTCAAGGGGCCAAAGAGCTGCATGTGGCTCGCGAGCCGCAGTTTGTCGACCACTGACCTAAGAGATATGCGGTGTGAGGAATTTGATCAGATATCAAGGGTAATCAGACATCAATGACTGGGGACTTTCACTAAGCTGATTTAATAAGACTTTTATTCTTGAGGACAAAGCCTACTTGACCAAAGGCTCAGAGATTCTTGACTAAAGTTGGGTTAAGAAGAGAGTGTTTGTCACAGGGCCCAGAAAATCCCCTGCACTGCACTGACTGTCTGTTTCAATGCTGCCAGCTGTTCACTGGGATAAATAATATCCTATATAATAAAAGCCTAATATGCAAATCGACCAAATGGCAGAACAACCGGTTGCTATGACATGCACTGACCACCAGGGGGCAGATGCTCAACAAAGGAGCTTCCCCCAGCCCACAGGCACCAGGCCAGGCAAGGCGGGTGCCAGCGGGGCCCCCCCAATCACCCCGCCAGTCACCCCACAGATCAGCCCTGATGGCTGGCCAGGCCTAGGGAACCTATCCGTGTAAGAATTTCATGCACCAGGCCTCTAGTTTGTATATAAAGCAATAGGTCTTCTATGGAACCTCCTTCCATGTGCTAAAGGAGAAAGTAAAAGACTTACCAAGTAAAAATCATTCATTTATTTATTAAGCACAATTTCCTGCATATCTACTATGTGCCTGGCATCCTTTCAGGCCCTTAGAGTATGGCTGTGAACAACACCTGTGTGTCCCAGACTCAGCTTGTGGATTTACAGACAAGATAGCACTGAGACACAGGAAATGTGATGAGCAATACAAGTGAGGACAGAATGTTCTGGGAGCATGGAATGGGAAGAAGGGAGCAGTCTTGTCTGAGCATCAGAAAAGCTTCTCTGAGGAAGTGGCATTGAACTTTAGAACCAAAGCAAAACAGGGAAGGGAGAGTAGAGGACAGTGATGAGGAGGGCCACATAATACGGAGGCTGGAGATGCAGGCAGGCCTTGAAGACCATGAACTTCATTCTGTGAGACATGGGAAACGATTGGAGGGCCAGCTTCAAAATTCAATTTGTCCTCAGACTCAGCTCTCTCTGCATCCTGCATCCAACAGAATGGAGAGAAGTGGCGTGATGTGAGAGGCAGGTAAAAAGGAGGCAGTCAGTGGTTATAGTGTTCGTGGGAGACAGCAATGAGGGAGCCATCAGATATGACTCCCAGTTGATGACCAGGTGGATATTGGGGAGTGCATGGTGGCATACCGGAGGATCCTCCATCTCTCTCTCTCTCAGATCCCTCACCCTGGGAACAGCCAGCTGCCATGCTGTGGGAGCAGCCCCAGAGAGAGTCTCACGTGGGAAGAAATGGAGGCTCCTGATGACAGTCCAATGGATGAGCTTGGGAGCACGTTCCCCTGCCCTTCCGATGGCTGTGGCCCCAGCCTGCAACTTGACTACAGCGTCATGTGAATGCCCCAGCCAGAGCCACCAGCCTAGCTGCACCCAAGTTCCCGGCCCACAGGAAATGGGTGAGATGATCAATTGTGTTGTTTTAAGCTGTTACACTTGTTACACAGAAATAAATTACCAATACAAAACATTTCTGAATTGGGCAATCTGAGTTAGAGGAAGCAATAAAATTGTCTGTACCTTGGTAAACAGGCAGCCAGACGACCACAGTTTAAGACTCAACACAGTGAGAAATGTGGCTAACACAGGGAGGAGGCTTTCAGCTGTACGTAACAACAAACCCAACTCCTGGGGCTGGAACAATAAGGAATTTTATTATCATATAGAGCAACAAGTCCATAAATAGGGTGCCTCTAGAGTCCCTGGCTCAACAGTAGTGTTAAATACCCAGATCCAAAATATGGGATATGAAATTTTAGCTAAAATATAAAATAAGCAAAGGAGAAATTGAAGCAAAATGTTAGCATCTATTTACCTCTGAGGTGAGTGCATCCATATCTTTTCTCTGGAATTTTTTGTATGTTTGGATTGTTTATAATTATATCTATATTTTACAGTGCTATAAAGAAGTAGCTACAAGGAGATGTAAGAGGGGGGCATGTAGAAAATATCTTCCAATAGAGAAGACAAGCATTTATTCTTTAACATGAGAAAATATTGTATTTCTCACATGTCAGTCACATTGTTGGCAATAAGGGGACATAATGAACAAGACAATGATTCCTGTTTGCATGGAGCATATGTACTACTGGGCAAAGATTTGTAATAAACAAATCAAGAAGGAAGGACCAGGTGGTGAGAGTGCTATGCTAGCCATGAAACAGAAGTCTGCTAGAGAGTGGCTGAGGGAGGTGCTTCAGTTTGTGGAATCAAGGCAGGTCTCTCTGGGAAGGTGACATTTACACTGAGACCTGAAGTAAAGTACCATGGGAGCCTCTGAGGACAGGGTGTTCCAGGCAGAGGGAACAGCTAATGCAAAGGCTCTGAGCTGCGAATGAGCTGAGTGCATGTAAGGAACACAAAGAGGCCAGTGTAGCTGGCACACAAGTATATAAACAACTCCTTAAACACGGGGCAAATGAAAGGGGCCAGGAGAAAATGGGTTGATCAAGTGAATTCATTTCAATGCCACAGGACTTTGGGGCATCGGGGAATCCTTTGAGAATCTAGTCAAAAGCTACGGGCCATACATAAATAAACACATCCTGATCTTTGCTTGCAATTTGAGGATATGTGTGGACCCTCTAAGCCAGCCGTGGGCAAACTACGGCCCGTGGGCCGGATCCGGCTGTTCTATCCCGTTCTCTTGCTCTCCCCTCCGCTCCTTTACTTTGAATTTATATTAGTTCACACAAACACTCCATCCATGCTTTTGTTCCGGCCCTCCGGTCCAGTTTAAGAACCCATTGTGGCCCTCGAGTCAAAAAGTTTGCCCACCCCTGTAATCCGACCCAGAAATGACCTAATTCCAGCATGTGAGCTGAAAGCATGTTATTCCCAGTCAGGGAGGGGGCAGCAAGGAGGCTAGTCATTACTATCAAGCGCAGAACTCCTCTGTAGGTAATATTTGCACTAGAGCTCCTCCTGTACCAGTCTGACATCTCCAATCCAATCCTCCTTTGTGACCCCCTGCTTCTCACAGTGCCAGACCTGCGTGGGTAGCAGTCTGAAGGCCCTAGCTGCCTACTCTTGCCCTCTCTCCAGTTCATCTTTCACAGACTTTACCACCAATAATGAGGTCTTGCGCTTCTAACTCCGCTTGGTGTCTGCTTCTTAAAGGAACCAACCAACACAACTGGTACCAGGAATGATCAAAAAGAAGAGGTGATAAGAAGGGGTTTGGGTTTGGGATCACTCACACACAGCTGGCAAGGAAGACCCCTTCCCAAATGGTATTTGGAGTACAGATAATTCCTGTCACAAGGTGGCAACCCAATGGATAAAAACTTCACAGGTGGCTACTTCAAAGAATATCCTGGTGGAGGGGAATGCCTCTGAACATTATGGAGAAACAACACATATAAGGACAATGAAATAGCTGGGCACTAAGTTGGATTGCTGCCCTACAGAGGGATAATAAGAAACAAAGGACAATTAACAGACTTAAAAACCAAGTGTGAAAGCCAGGGGGCCTCTTTGGTTGCTCCTGCAGAAGAAGTGTGGACACAGTGAAGGAGCAAACTCAGATTCTGATATTTATAGTCACCAGGCTTCAACGAGTGTTGAATACCTAGTCAAGGCAGGTCTACTATGCTAAAACCAGTGCCTTGGCTGGAAAAACATGAACTCCTGAACATGAGACGGAGTCATCTGGATGGATGCCCCCAAACCTTGTGGTTCCATTGACTTCCCTGAATTTTCCCTACAGAGATGGCTCACCTGTCTCTATTAAGAACTAGAACTGGTTCCCATGGGGAGATACAGCATGGACCTCTCCACTTAAAGAGAGCAAGTGTCCTCCTCAAGACTTCCTGCCAAATTTGTCCTGGCTGCCAGGCCAGTAAGGAGGGTTAAATCCCAGCCTAATCCCAATTTAGGAAGTGCTGGGTCTGATCAGGAAAGAAAGAAACAATCCCCAATGAGGCTGCAAGAATGTACTAGCATGTTCCAGCAGGAGGAATTGGATTTTGAGTGTGCTTGATCAAGGAGTACAGAACATAAGTAAGAATGGATCAGCAAGAGTTCATTTACTTGTGAGTATTCTTTAGGGACATGGGCTATACACCCTAGCAAGAAACCTAGGGTATGTGCTAGTTTGCTGCTAGGTAACTCTTAGAAACCTGGAAAAAGCAATAGCCCATGCTGACCCAAGTGGAAATGCCCGAGATGCCACAGAGATGGTGGGATTAAATGGTGCAGGGAAGTAGGCACACTGGATTGAATGGATATATTATGTAAGGGCACAAGATCCATCAGAGATTTTGTTCCATGGAAGGACACAGAGAATACACTGTTCATCAAGGCCATCACTAAAGCCATTCAGTGGTGGCTTTCCTACAGGCTAGGGTTGACTGTAGGAGATATGTCACAGGACTTGGCCTACTAATAGCCAGGGAATGATGAGGACTTGAAGAAATAGAGTCCAGGTGATGATATTTAACTACCATAAAAGGTGGGCCCTACAATTACCCTCACAATCAGATGACTTGAAGGGACATCCAAGGGGCTTACACACCTGCAAGGAGTTGTGAAGATGGTTAGTAGAACACACTCTCCCTAGGGAGAAGACAGGTAGACAAGCAAGGTGCTGCTTAATATAATCAATCAAAAAGAGCAAGAATGGATGAGCAGGAGGCTGAGGGTGGTAACCCCAACAGTAAGTCATGAACCTTGCTCAATTCCTAGACCTGAGCCAGTTTTCATACCAAGAACTTGTTGGCTGCAGAGACCAATGAGTCCCCAAAAGGAAGAACAGCAACATCATGGCAAGTAGATCCTATATAATAGAGGTAATATGCAAATTGAACCTCACGCCTTCACAAGATGGCCACCCATGTTATCACAAGATGGCCGCCCCCATGTTGTCACAAGATGGTCGGCAGGGGAGGGCATTTGGGGGCAACCAAGCCTGCAGGGGAGGACAGTTGGGGGAGGACAGGCCTGCACGGGAGGGCAGTTGGGGGCTATCAGGCTGGCAGGGGAGGGCAGTTGGGGGCGATCAGGCTGGCAGGGGAGGGCAGCTGTGGGTGATCGGGCTGGCAGGGGAGCGGTTAAGGGGTGATCAGGCTGGCAGGCAGAAGCGGGTTAGGGGCAATCAGGTAGGCAGGCAGGCGAGTGGTTAGGCGCCAGCAGTCCTGGATTGTGAGTCAGACATCCCCCGAGGGGTCCCAAATTGAAGAGGGTGAAGGCTGGGCTGAGGGACACTCCCCCCAGTGCATGAATTTCGTGCACCGGGCCTCTAGTATTATAATGATTCCTTTGACATTTCCCTAAAAAGACATACAAAGACATGCATCTTTCATAGCTACCACCAAGAATGAACTATGATGTCTGTCAGGCCTCCCTGGGAGAATTGGGTTCTGGAGACAGAACTTAATCAGATGACTGTGGACTGAGGAGAGAGAAAAACCCATACATTCTGAGGATTACTGGACACAAATGACATTGATACCTAGAGGCCTGCAATGGCATCATGCCCACCTGTTAGAGGCATATGAGAGCAAGTTAATAAATTGAGTCCTGGTCAAATGCCAAGTTACAATGGATCCAGTGAGGCCATGGACCCACCTAGTGATCATTTTTCTGGTCTCCAAATATATAATTGGGATTAACATAGTTGTTGAATTCCTACATGAGATCCTTGGCTCATCATAATAGAAAAGATGAATAAAAACCTCTGAAACTGCCTTCCCCTTCCCAAGGTAGTGAATCAAAAACCATAACACATTCCTGGGGAATGGTGGAGATTAATGCCACCCTTAAGAATCTTAATGATGCAGTGGTGATGGCTTTTTTCATATCTCCATATTTTAATTTAATTCACCAGTCAGGTCCCTGCAGAAACCAGATGGATACTGGTAAAATGGCAGAAGATAATCACATACTCAACCAAGAAGTAGTTCCAATATGGCTGTCGTGTCATTCATGGTATCTTTGCTAGAGCAGATTAAAACCCAATCAGAGAAAAGACTCAGAAATAATTTACATTCATGTGGAATGGACAATAATTTATAGTACTGTCCTAGGTCTCTGTTAATTCTCCTGCCGTCACAGTGTAGTCAGAAGAAATCTGGACTTTCTGCAGAATATCACATTGAGTCATTACATCAGTGACAGAACAGAAACAATAAGAGCTAGCTAGCACACTGGAGGCCTTGGGAAAGCATCTCACTTCAGATGGTGGGAGATAAACCCAATGAAGATGCAGAGGCAGAGCACATTGCTAAAGTTTTCAGGGGCCCAGAGATCAGGGGCATGCTGAGAAATACTGTCCAAACTGAAAGACATATTGCTGCATTTTTCATCACTACCACCAAGAATGAAACATGATGTCTATCAGGCCTCCCTGGGTTGGGTTCTGGAGACAGCATAGTCAACACCTAGCAATACTATTCCAGCCCATATGCCAGGAAATCTGAAAGGTAGCCAGCTTTGCATGGGGCCTGGAACAAGAAAGGCATCTGCAGTCAGTCCAGGCCATGGTACAAATAGCCATGGATGTGAGGGCAATCTGGCTGTGACATCTTTCACCCCATTGATCACCAGGGTTGAATTCAGCTGATCTGGCTGGCTAGGCGGGTGTCCCCCTACTTCCTCACCGATCCATGTGCGTCCCTTCCAAAGCTGCATGGTGGGTCAAAGAGGACACCCTTCCCCCAAGAGGAAAGTATTGGTCTTCAGTCAAGGGTAGCTGCGCTCCCCTGCTAGAACCTCCAAATGAGCTCTCAAATAGCTCTGCCACTTGAAACATATGACCCACCAGGCCATCTGGTGTTGAAGATGTCAGTGGTGGGAAAGGATGCAGTAAGGATCTTATAGCAAGCTCCAGTGGGAGAATCACAACATAGATCTCTGGGATTCTTACCAAGGCCATGTCATCTATAGCATTTGCTTTTGAGGAATATACCCTAGAGTGTTAATGGGCCCTCATGGACATGGGATATTTGATTCTGGGATATCAAATGACCAACCTATATAATAAAAGCCTAATATGCAAATTGTCCCCTCGACCAGGAGTTCAACTACGAGTTCGACTGCTCGCTATGACATGCACTGACCACCAGGGGGTGGCACGGAACATGGCAGGCATTGGCAACACAGTGCTGGCAGCGGGCGGCAGTGGAGGTGCTGCTGGCCCCAACGGGCCCCAATGAGAGCGGGACTGCAGTGGGATGGTGGAGCAGGTGAGCAGACAGTGCCAGAACAAAGTGAGTGCAAGTGGGGCCCAATCACCCCACTAATCGCCCCACAGACAACAACCAGGGGTGGTGGAGGGGGGCGGGTTCGCCACCAGGCTCCCAGATGCTGAGGGAGCCAGGCGGGGCCCAATGACTCAGGCAGAGGGGGTCCATGGGGGCTTGGGGGCCCAGGTGCTACCCAGGGCCCAGAGGTCAGCTGGGACCTGCCTTTCCACATCAGACGCTCACATTTCAATCACTGACTAGGCCTAGGGACCACACCTGTGCATGAATTTTGTGCACCAGGCCTCTAGTCCTATCTAATAAAAGAGTAATATGCAAATTGACCATCACTCCAACACACAAGATGGCCACCCCCATGTGGTCAAAGATGGCTGCCTCCACGTGGACACAAGACGGCCGCCACAAGATGGCCAGCAGGGGAGGGCAGTTGTGGGCCATCAGGCCAGCAGGGGAGGGCAGTTGGGAGGGACCAGACCTGCAGGGAAAGACAGTTAGGGGTGACCAGGCCTGCAGGGAAGGGCAGTTGGGGGAGACCAGGCCAACAGGGGAGGGCAGTTAGAGGCGACTAGGCTGGCAAGGGAGGACAGTTAGGGGTTACCGGGCCAGCAGGGGAGGGAAGTTGGGGGCAACCAGGCTTGCAGGGGAGGACAGTTAGGTGTGACCAGGCTGGCAGAGGAGGGCAGTTAGGGGTGACCAGGCCAGCAGGAAAGGGCAGTTAGGGGCAATCAGGCTGGCAGGGGAGCAGTTAGGCATTGATCAAGCTGGCAGGGGAGTGGTTAGGGGGTGATCAGGCTGGCAGGCAGAAGCGGTTAGGGGCAATCAGGTAGGCAGGCAGGTGAGCGGTTGGGAGCCAGCAGTCCTGGATTGTGAGAGGAATGTCTGACTGCCCATTTAGGCCCGATCCTAACGAGGGGTCCCGGATTGGAGAGAGTGCAGTCTGAGCTGAGGGACACACCCCGCCTGTGCACAAATTTCATGCATCGGGCCTCTAGTTAATATATAATTGCTCACCATGAGCTGAGTTCTATCAGACCCTCCAAGTCATAAAGTTACATGGGACCATAGCAGGCTATCCTAAGATGACACTGGTACATCCAGAATGGACCCCACGCAGGACCAGAGGGGCACAATCAGGCTTCATGAGTAGGAACCCCAGACTCCCATGCCATACTCCATGGCTGTCCAGTGCCCCTCTCTCCACTTGCATCTACAGCCATTGTGAGGGGTGTTTACCAATACAACAAGCTGAAGGAGAAAAATCCCACATGGAACATCTCGGAGTGTGAGCTCAGCTGGAAGTGGATGGTGGGTGCATCAGAGAGCAGACTTGAATGACGGAGCTAAGGAAAGTCTTTCCAATGGGTAGAGCTCTGAGTGGTGCACCAAGTCATCTGCTTTGTGTGGAAGGAAAAGTGGCCTGAAGTGAGAACATATGTAACTCGTGGACAATGGTGAATGGCCTCACCGGCTAGTCAGGAGTCTAAAATGAAAAGGACTAAATGAGTAAAGACAAGGAGGCCAAAAGTGAGCACTACCTATGACCAAAACATGTGATCATGGTAGACAAGAAAGCATCTACCAAGAAAAAGTCACTTAAGTAGACAAAAATGACTCAGCTGGGTGACATTAGCCAGTATTTGCCATCAGCTACCCAAACCTGACATGAGGGGCACATGAACAGAATGGCCGTGCTAGCAGAAATAGAGGTCACATGACACAACAGCCCGGACTGCTGCTTACCGAGCCAATCAACCACCACCACCTCCAAATAACCTGCAGGCAACAAGGCCCAATCCTGAGCCCCTGATATGGCTCTATTCTGATCCAGTAGAACTGGGCCAGGGACCTGGGATTTTATATTTCTAACAAGAACCCAAATAATGCTAATGATGCCAATGATACTATGTATTATAGTTTGAGGAGTAAGAACTTAAAGGAGCAGAAGTTATCTCCTCTAAGGTCATAGGCTGGACTATTGATAGAGGGAAAAGTTCTTTCAATAGACTCTCAAGGAGAGTCATGAAGGTTTTTAGCAAGGACCACGTTTCCCCTTAAGCAGCAGCAGCAGGGAAGTGCTGGCCCTGGAGAGCTGGCACCTCAATTTAGCCTGACTTGATCCCTGGGAATGCTCCTTGGGAATGAAGGGGTTACTCTTTATTAAGCAACTTGAGGTAGGCAGCATGAACTGTGCTCTATCTTGAGGGATTTAGGTCTTATAACAAAGTCTTCTCTTTCCTCTGCATTGCTGGCTTGTCCAGGGGCCTCAAACTTTCCATCTTGAGTTTCCATGAGCTGCAACAGAATCGTAATCAGAAGTGTGCTACTCTCCAAAGGAGTTAGAGGTTGGGAGGGATCTGGCAGGCTCCCCCCCTCCCCCATAAATCCAAGCCTATGCAACACTATTCCAGCTTCCCTTGGGCTCTGTAAACCTATGTTAGTCCTTCTCCTTCACAGTGGGCCTCCCAGGGCCTCTGGACAACCATAAGTCAGGCTGGACCGGGGCCACATTCTCACCGGGCTGCTCACGAATGTCCCTCTGGTGGACTGGGCAAATTTACCTGTGATTTGGCATTGGACCCCTTTTTTCTTATCATATTTCATTGGAAAATCTGATCTCATTTAAGGTTTGTGTTTCCACTTGTGTTTCTGGGCAGGTGACCAGTGGAATGCAGGCAGGGAAATGTAAACAGTTAATGAAATCTAACAGGGTCCACACTGATATTCCATGCCTCCAACAAGCCTGTCTCTCATATTTCCTCCACAGCGCTCTTCCTCCTGGGTATGGCCTAGGTCTGTTCTCCATCACCATGATGAGCGCCTCAGGGAAACACAGGTGTCTGCAGTCATTAGAAATTCAAATCCACCTGCTGCACCACGTGCAAGAAGAAGGGCAACTGGGGGTCAGCTGGGATGTGATGGGTGAGGGGTGGCTGTCTGGCCATGAGCCCAGAGGGATTCATAAATCATGCTGGTTTCCAGCGGCAAGGAGCTCTAATGGGAGTCAGGTGAGAGGCCCACCTGCAGCCAGGAGGCTGGATGCTATTATACAGTGGCCCCAGGAGGTCTTGAAGGTGGGCGTCTGTGGTTCCTTACACCCTGGAAGCAATTTATGGCCCACGCCTGCTCTTTCTCTCTGTGTGTCTCTGTACATCTCCCTGCCCTCTGCTCTGAACCTCTCTCTCTCCACTCCCATTTTCTCTTATTTCTTTTGTTTTCCTTTCATCTCCTCTTCCCCCCTCTGTACGTGCAGTGAAGTAAGGCTTAAGAACCTAAGCAGGAGGTCAGATGGGCACATCAGCTGTCCTGGGAAAGGGGAGTTTTCAGCACATGGCTGAGGTACATCAGGCCATTTGAAACCCAGGAATCCTGCCTGGAGGGGGCAAATGGGCCAGGGGCCTCCAGTTAAAATATGAAGTGATCCCATTTTGTCACTGTCCTCTGCTTCCACCCCTTCTCCACTTCAGCATCTGCTCACCTTTCTTATTGTCACCATGGACTTCCCCTCCCCGGTGAGAAGACATTTTGGGCATGCTGGCATTTGTCTCTCCAGTCACAGGACATGTGGCAACCCACCCAACCTATAGACTGCTTGCCTCTTAGCATCAGCCCACCCCTCCAAGTCTCAGTGGTCTTAAGGACATATCAGATATATGTAGTTCCCCAAACTCCCTAGGTACCAAAGACAGCGAGGCTAGAACTCAGTTCTCTGTCTTAGCTCTCTGCCCTGGAAAACTTGCCTTTCTCCCTGGGTTCTGCTTCCTTTCAGCAGAGTGAAGGGTTGGACTCTGATCTCTAAGGTTTCTCTCACCTCTAACTTCAGTGTTTTATTCTATATGAATCTGAATTTCTCAGGTCTCCCTGGTCTATAGCCCAAAAAAGGTCACCGATTACAGCCATGTCCACACATCACTGGCTTTTGTCCATAGGATCCTAGAGGACATGGGTGCCCCATGAGATCTCAGCCTCTGGTGTCCCTAATGTCCCCTGGAGGTGTCTCCCAGCTAATCACAAACCAGTCAGTTACCAGAGACACAATGCATCCAGTTGCAGCTGCTGGGTTTCTCTCTTCTCCCACCCACTCACCCGCGGTTCCTGCACGTAAAGCCCCTGAGAACACAATGTGGCCTTGAAGCTGCTACTGATACTAGTTCACCGGCAATGTCCACGCTAGGGTGCTACCTGCCACGCCTACAGCTGCTGGGCATCCACGTGCCAGCAGGTCCTGGTCCACCTGAAGTGAGGTGATGGTCCTCTCCCCTACTCACAGTCATACCAGGTCACCCGGACCTCCAAAAGGGCCTGCTTGTGCCCCTAAGGGTCACAGAGTCCACTGTACAAATAGGTCCTCATTCTTTCCCTCAGACGCCTCCTTATTACAGGACTCAGACGCAATCTGTGTCTGACTTCATGGGGTCCTCCCCACCCTTTTCCTCTCAGAGGGTGAGAGAGCCTCCCACAAATCACTTCCTGGTGGTCCCCCCACCTTTTCTACAGACATGTTTGAATTCAATTTTCGGCTGAGACATGCCTCCTGCTCCCCAGCATACACACATACACGTACATATATATGCTTCTGTAATTTCCATCACCCTAGCAAATAGGATAAATCAAAGGAGTGCATGAGTGTGTGTGTGTGAGACAGAGAGTGAGTGTGTTTCTCCTGAGAGAAAGAGCAGAGAACTAACCGCTCTGCTCCAAGTGGCTTGTCCAGGACAAGAAACCACAATCCTGGGTAAAAACAGAGAATTATCTTCCCCAACTCTTCCCCCAATGCATTCTAGAAGCAGGACTTGATCTCCAATGAAAACCTGTGACAAAAAGAGCAGCTGGTGACTTCTCAAACTCTGTACTTGATGACAAATAAGAGTCAAAGTGACCAGGGAATAAACTAGCATACTGTAAAGAAAATAGTTTCTTGTGGTTAATGGAGGGGCCTGGAAGCAAAAATATAGGCCAGATGCTCAGTCTGGAAAATCAGCATAGTCCTATTTTAAGAACTAATGAAAAGAGCCTTGTAAAAGGACAAGGTAGAATAACAGCTATTTTTCTCCCCCTAGGAATGGGAATTAAAAAGTGGTTACAAAGAGTGGAGATCCAGGATTCCGAGTAAAGAAACCTGGAATCCAGGCCTGACTTTATCACCTCTGCTCCCTCCTGACAACCCAGAGAGCACAAGTCAGACCATATGCTCCTGTGTATACATATTAATAATTAATTAATTGATGACTCAAATTATTTTCAATACAGACTTAGTTTAGAGAATCAGGAGGACATGTTGGTAGAGTTGAGCATTAAAGGATGAAGAGGATGAGACACTGGAGTGTTATATTAGTGATCCAGGTGATGTGACATGAGTACTACATTGGTGTTCCAGGTGATGAGACATTGGAGTGTGACATTAGTCTTCCAGGTGATGAGACACAGGAGTGTGACATTAGTGTTCTAGGTGATGAGACATTGGAGTGTGACATTAGTGTTCTAGGTGTTAAGACACTGGAGTGTGACATTAGTGTTCTAGGTGATGAGACACTGGAGTGTGACATTAGTCTTCCAGGTGATGAGACATTGGAGTGTGACATTAGTGTTCTAGGTGATGAGACATTGGAGTGTGACATTAGTGTTCTAGGTGATGAGACATTGGAGTGTGACATTAGTGTTCTAGGTGATAAGACAGCGGAGTGTGACCTTAATGTTCCAGGTTATGAGACATTGGAGTGTGACATTAGTGTTCTAGGTGATGAGACATTGGAGTGTGACCTTAGTGTTCCAGGTGATGAGACATTGGAGTATGACATTAGTGTTCTAGGTGATGAGACATTGGAGTGTGACCTTAGTGTTCCAGGTGATGAGACATTGGAGTGTGACATTAGTGTTCTAGGTGATGAGACATTGGAGTGTGACATTAGTGTTCTAGGTGATGAGACATTGGAGTGTGACGTTAGTGTTCTAGGTGATAAGACAGCGGAGTGTGACATTAATGTTCCAGGTGATGAGACATTGGAGTGTGACATTAGTGTTCCAGGTGATGAGACATTGGAGTGTGACATTAGTGTTCTAGGTGATGAGACATTGGAGTGTGACATTAGTGTTCCAGGTGATGAGACATTGGAGTGTGACATTAGTGTTCCAGGTGATGAGACATTGGAGTGTGACATTAGTGTTCCAGGTGATGAGACACTGGAGTGTGACATTAGTGTTCCAGGTGATGAGACATTGGAGTGTGACATTAGTGTTCCAGGTGATGAGACATTGGAGTGTGACATTAGTGTTCTAGGTGATGAGACATTGGAGTGTGACATTAGTGTTCCAGGTGATGAGACATTGGAGTGTGACATTAGTGTTCCAGGTGATGAGACATTGGAGTGTGACATTAGTGTTCCAGGTGATGAGACATTGGAGTGTGACATTAGTGTTCTAGGTGATGAGACATTGGAGTGTGACCTTAGTGTTCCAGGTGATGAGACATTGGAGTGTGACATTAGTGTTCTAGGTGATGAGACATTGGAGTGTGACATTAGTGTTCTAGGTGATGAGACATTGGAGTGTGACGTTAGTGTTCTAGGTGATAAGACAGCGGAGTGTGACATTAATGTTCCAGGTGATGAGACATTGGAGTGTGACCTTAGTGTTCTAGGTGATGAGACATTGGAGTGTGACATTAGTGTTCTAGGTGATGAGACATTGGAGTGTGACATTAGTGTTCTAGGTGATGAGACATTGGAGTGTGACGTTAGTGTTCTAGGTGATAAGACAGCGGAGTGTGACATTAATGTTCCAGGTGATGAGACATTGGAGTGTGACATTAGTGTTCCAGGTGATGAGACATTGGAGTGTGACATTAGTGTTCTAGGTGATGAGACATTGGAGTGTGACATTAGTGTTCCAGGTGATGAGACACTGGAGTGTGACATTAGTGTTCCAGGTGATGAGACATTGGAGTGTGACATTAGTGTTCCAGGTGATGAGACATTGGAGTGTGACATTAGTGTTCTAGGTGATGAGACATTGGAGTGTGACATTAGTGTTCCAGGTGATGAGACATTGGAGTGTGACATTAGTGTTCCAGGTGATGAGACATTGGAGTGTGACATTAGTGTTCCAGGTGATGAGACATTGGAGTGTGACATTAGTGTTCTAGGTGATGAGACATTGGAGTGTGACCTTAGTGTTCCAGGTGATGAGACATTGGAGTGTGACATTAGTGTTCTAGGTGATGAGACATTGGAGTGTGACATTAGTGTTCTAGGTGATGAGACATTGGAGTGTGACATTAGTGTTCCAGGTGATGAGACATTGGAGTGTGACATTAGTGTTCTAGGTGATGAGACATTGGAGTGTGACATTAGTGTTCCAGGTGATGAGACATTGGAGTGTGACATTAGTGTTCCAGGTGATGAGACATTGGAGTGTGACATTAATGTTCCAGGTGATAAGACATTGGAGTGTGACTTTAGTGATCCAGGTGATGAGACATTGGAGTGTGACATTAGTGTTCCAGGTGATGAGACATGAGTATTATAGGTCGAGGGAGCAGCACTTGCCAAGTGCTGGCATAGGGTAAGTAGCCAATAAATGGTAGGCTCTTCTTACATTACCCCCCTCCCATCTGCTACCGACCTGTGTCATTCAGTGTTCTCATCTATGGCCACTGGTCTGCCTTCAGGGGTTCATAGCCTACTTAGACTATCTCTAATTGACATTCTATTACCCATGTCCATTCCCAACATTTTATAGGTGGAAAAAGAAACATGGTCTGTGTGAAGAACTGAAAAAAGACCAGTGCAAACTGGAGCTCAGAGAGCAACAATAAGTGGAGGCTGATGAGGAAGGTAGGTCCCTGGGACCATGTTAAGGACTTTTGTCCTTAGTCTTTTATAAACATACTAGAGGCCCAGTGCACGATATTCATGCACGGGTAGGGTCCCTAGGCCTGGCTGGTGATCAGGGCCAATCTGTGGGGCGACCAGTGGGGCAATCGTTGCCCCCGCTCACACCAGCCTTGGCTGGCCTAGTGCTGCCCGCTCGCTGGCCCTGCCCGCTGCCGCTGCCAGTCAGGGTCTGTAGGCTGGGGGCAGCTCCTGCGTTGAGTGTCTGTCCCCTGGTGGTCAGAGCACGTCATAGTGACCGGTCATTCCACCAGTCGTCCTGCCGGTTGGTCAATTTGCATATTAGGGTTTTATTACATAGGATATACTGATTTCAGAGAGGAAGGGAGAGGGAGGGAGAAACAGAAACATCAATGATGTTAGAGAATCATTGATCGGCTGCCTCTTGCATGCCTCCTACCTGGAATCAAGCCTGCAATCCAGGCACGTGCCCTGACAGGAAATTGAACCGTGACCTCCTGGTTCATAGGTTGATGCTCAACCACTGAGCCACACTGGCTGGCTTAAGTCTTGTGAAGTAGCCAGTCTTAAGTGGAAGCCAGTTTCCAAGACGGTGTCCAATAATCTCTACCTCCTGACAGTTGTGTCCATGCACAACCCCCTCTGAAAGTGTACGTGAGTTGGTCTGTGTGACCAATAACACATGGGAGAAGTGATGATTCATCACTTTTGCAATCCTATATAATAAAAGGGTAACATGCAAACTGACCAGGAACAATTGGTCACTATGATGCACACTCAGTGCAGGAGCTGCCCCCTGGTGATCAGTGCACTCCCACAGGGGGAGCGCCACTTAGCCACAAGCTGACGGCTGTGAGCGAAGCAACGGTGGTGGGAGACTCTCCCGCCTCCTCGGCAATGCTAAGGATGGCCGACTGCGGCGAGAGGGTGCAAGCCGGGCTGAGGGACTCTAGGTAGGTTATAAATTTTCGTGCATCGGGTCTCTAGGTAGGTTATAAAAGACACTGCTGTTTCCATCTGCACTCTGTTGGATCGCTCACTTTGGGGAAAAACATGTCAGAAGCAGCCAGCCCTGTGGAGAATCTCACCTGGCAAGGAACTGAGGTCTCTCATTCATGAGCTTACAAGATGATTATCTAGCCCAGTGGTTGGCAAATTGCGGCTCGCGAGCCACATGCGGCTCTTTGGCCCCTTAGGTGGCTCTTCCACAAAATACCATGGCCTGGGCGAGTCTATTTTGAAGAAGTGGCGTTAGAAGAAGTTTAAGTTTAAAAAATTTGGCTCTCAAAAGAAATTTCAATTGTTGTACTGTTGATATTTGGCTCTGTTGACTAATGAGTTTGCCGACCACTGATCTAGCCCAACCAAGCCTTAGGTTTGACTACAGCCCTGGTTGACACCTCAGGGTCAAGAGAGACCCTGAGCCAGTCCATACACCCAATTCCTGAACCTCAGAAAATGTGAGGCAATATGTTTGTTGTTGTAATATGCTTCATTTTGGGGTAATCTGTTATGTGGCAATGGATAACTAATACATATGAATAGCAGTAGAGTTAGAGTTGCTAATTGTGTGACTTTGAAGAAGTCACTTAACCTCTCTGGACGTCAATCTCTTTTCCACCTATAAAATGGGGGGAATGGACATGGGTAATAGAATGTTAACACAGGAAGGGATTTAAAGCTAATCTAAGTAGGCCATGAACCCCTGAAGGCAGGCCAGTGGCCACAGATGAGAACACTGAATGACACAGGTCGGTAGCAGATGGGAGGGGGGTAATGTAAGAAAAGCCTACCATTTATTGGCTACTTACCCTATGCCAGGCATTGTGCATGCATTATTATCTCATGTACTCCTCCCATCTAGCCTGAGTTAGGCACTAGGTTAACCCCACTTTACAGAAGACAAAATGAAACATAGAGACATTAAGCCAACAGTAATCCCACCTTTCCATGTTTCAGAAAGCTGTGAAAAATTGGGGTCTAGAAATAATGGCTTAAAAAGGCAAAGCAGAAATAACCTGTTCTTCTGCTCTCACCTTGATTACTCTCCACTTCACCCCCATCAGCATCCTCTAGAAAATTATCCCAGCCAGGCAATCCTCTCACAATGGTCCTACCTACCTTCTGGGCACAAATGTCAAATTTTCTATTCCACTAGAAGTCTGGGGGTAGGGGCCATAAATGCTGGTGGGATTTGGTGTCCATGGTGTAGACCAAACAGCAGCTACACAAGTGTCTTCCACATCATTCATTTCCCGACACAGCCCTGAAAATACAGCCACTGAGAGTTTCCCCAGACTCAGTGGAATTTGGGGGTCTCTGTTCCCACTTCTGGAAACACATCAACCTGCCAATTCTGGTGAAGGGGTCTATGACAATGCTCTTGGCTTTAACCATTGTTTTTGACACAAGCACTAATGTTAGTGACTCTTTCTTAGTTTTTAAATCTCATTTTTCAGAGAAGATAAATTAACTATACAAGTATGTCATGAAAACCGACTTGGCAAGCAAGGTCTGCTGGAGAAGAGCAGGGATTGCTTTATTTTCCATGATCTCAGTGTAAAATAAATAGATTTATCTTAGATGTTCATGTAAGGTCATCAGGAGCACAGCGATTTAAACCGTGGCCCTTGGCTGACTCGAGTCCAGAGCATGATCTAATCAGGCCTGGAATTCTCTAAGAAAAAAAGGAAGGAAAAAAACAGCTGGCCTAGAAATGTGGGTTTCAAAGTTATCTCAGCACAAGGAAGTTTTCCCTTTCTGCTCGAGCCTCCTGGGAACCCTCCAAAGCCAGCCTGATTCGCAACGTTTTTTAAAGTTTCTTTGTTCTGTTAACAGTGAGTGAGGTTAAGTATGAGCAGACCTGACCCTCTCCCTCATCCCTCTCCCGACAGGCGCAGACCTTCCTCGGCGTGATGGCTTTGCTCTGGAATGCTGGTAGCTGAGCAACCTTGCACAAAGCATTTAACCCCCCTGGGCCCCTGTTTCCTCATCTCAGTGGATGCAATCAGAACCCACAGTTCTGACTGGCCATTCCATGTAACCTATCATTCTGTCAACGCTCTCATTTTCTGGGAGGTAATATTGCTTTTGTGAAAATTAAATGAGATGACTGATGTAAAGTGATTAGCACGATGCCAGGCATATTCCATCCCAGTCATTTGATAGAGAAGCAGTGTAGTGATTGAGGGTGTGAGTGCCAGAATTGAAGATGCTGCATCTGAGACTTGGCTCCATCATTTACCAGCTCTGGGCAGGTTACTTGGCCTCTCCATGCCACAGTTTTCTCACCTGTACAGTGGTCTAATAATGACGCGGATCCGCTGCCTCGCAGGGTTGGCATGAGGATGCTGCAATGAGATAACACTTAGAATAGTGTCCAGGACATAACAAATAGTAAGTAAATGTTAGTTATGACTATAATGACTTTGAAGTAATGAAAATAACAATCACAGTTATGATTACTAATATTATCTCCCAGAAGTATTTAGGGTTCTTTAATTATTAAGCAAACAAATCACCTCTGGTTCTTGTAAAGAACATTTTAAAAATGTATTGGGTGGCTTTAAGAGAGTTGACAGAATCGAAGTTACATGGAATGGCCAAGCGTTGGAAGGAACTAGGAAGCAGGAGTCAGGAGCGGCCCCAGGTAAGTCACAGGAACTAAGGATAGTACCTTCGAGGGGTTGTGCTGAGAAGGAATTAGCTCCACTACCTTTGAGTCACCCTCCAAAGAAGGGTGTGCACTTGGACATCCCAACCAAGACCAAATCCAATGGGCGCGGTAATTATCCAAAGGGGAACCTAGATATCACCAAGAGCGGGGGCTGGGATACTGGGCGAGCGAAACTAATGATGCCAGCTACAATTATGACCGCATTACTACCAATATCAATATTTATAATAACTAGTAGCCCTGCACACAAATCCATGCGCCAGTAGCCTGCTGACCCGCCCTCCTGTAGCTCCCCCCGCCCCCCCTCCACAGCTTGCTACCCTGCCCCCTCCTATAGCTCTCTGCTGCCCGCTTGTAGTTCCCTGCCCCCCCCCCCCAACACAGATCCATGATCCGGTCGTTATGCAGTCGTTCATTACGGGTAATTAGCATATTCCTCTCTTATTATATAGGATAATAATGGTGGTTGCTGCTAATATTATTAGTCATTCAGGAAAGGTCAAAACCAATCAAAATGACAGTCCGTGAATATCTAGACCTGAACTTCACAAACACTGCGATTCCTAGCTAATCAGAGTAGCCAATGGGCCAGAACCATTTTCATTCCCTTTTGAAAAAAAAATTAAGTTTTTCCCAAAATGCTTTTATCTTTTGGAAGAATTATAACTTTCCCATGATAAAAGGAAGACTATCATTGCTTACCTGCTTTTTAAATGTATTACACTGTACCAAGCACTTGGCATATTTTATCTCACTAACTGTATTACCAGGTTAACCACCGTTTATTTAACCACCGTTAAATAAAGTTTAATGGAAACAATAAAGATAAATGTTGAATCATCATTTTTATAACAGTGAATAATGAATACCTTTAAATAGTGCGTCGGCCACTCAGTTCTCCAGGATACACCACGAAAGCCGCGCTGCTGCTCGCCCTGGAGAATGCTGCCTGGAGCTGCTGGCGTGAGAAGCAGTTCAATCACCAATGGGTGCCTGCAGTTCGTAAGTTCTGCCCCGTCATGTATCTGTGGTAAAACAGGAGAAACAGGTGCTCACGGGGACAACGCACGTTTGTTGAATTATGAAGTGTTCAACGCTCAGACACTCAGGTGCTGTGCAGCAGTTAAACATGCTTGGGGATAATGCACTGCTTCTTAAAATAGCCTAGCTTCCAGAAACGGCATTGCTGTTGGACTCTAGCTGAATCCATTGAGGGCTCAGCTTCGAAAGCAGTGTTTGTATTCTGTCTTAAAGGAGAGCCCATGCCTATGGAAAGGCAACGCAGTCTCCTTCGGGTTAGAAATCTCTGGGCACTGCTGTGAAGACGTGGGCTTCTCCCATCAGCTGTCCCGTGTTCTCTGAGCCTCTCTCAGAAACTGAGCTTCGGCAGTCCTGGAGCCTACCTCTTTGACCCTCTCTACTCTTTTGAGAGAGCGACTCATTATGAAGAGTGTATTGCAAGCTATTTTCCTTGGGGTGGTGATGTGTTTGCACTGACCTTTCTCACCCCTGTTGACATTTCTGTCGTGCCCAGCAATCATAGCTGCATACCAGGAGTAAGCGGACTGAGTTCTTTGCTGAACTAAGTGTGCCCGGGAGGACTCACCCTCCCCCCGCCCCCCGTTTCCTTGGCCTCCTTAATCACGCCCAAAGGAAGACAGAGTGGGAGGCACTGAGAATCTACCCATCAGAACAGACCACACAGGCCACGGGGAGGGATGCAGTCATCAGTCATTGAGAGACCAATGGAACGTACTTTGGCAGGAGAGCTATGGAAAGTCTTATTTTATAATGGCATTGAAACCATGTATTAAAGAAGAATTATCCAGAAGAATTCTCTCTCCATCCTCTCTGGGGATGCATGCTTGGTACTAAAGGACTTGCACGGGCCCCAAATCCTGTCTAAAATACCCCGAGGGCACAGAGAGAGGAAAGGGGGGTGAGGCCGTGCACACCAACTTACTCTAGTAAATCATTTTGTGAGAACTTTAACGCTGCACCTTTCTCCCTCATTTAGAACATCTCTCACAGAGGAGTGTTGGAAATCTGATCATCTAACTCACTCTAATGTAGCTGGGCATGAAAAAGAACCGGAGGGGGAGGGCCATGGCTAACTTGAAAGTGTAATAGTAAGAAAACAACAGTCAGTGCTCCTGGGTGGGCCCCAACTCTGTGAAAAAGCTTGACTTGGCGGATTCAGAACTATCTTAAAAGGCAGGTGCTCTTAACTTCCTCATACAGAGGAGCAAATGGATGAGGCTCAGAGAGGCAATGATTTGTCCAAGGGAAGCCCAGCAAAAGATAAATAAAAACGGCCAAAGCTGACCTTCCACCTGGTGTCAGCTTATCTCTGAAACGTGACGCTGAGAGAGCTGTGCTCCTGCATCCGACCTGCACCTCAGAATTAGCCATCAGCTTTTACAACTACAGATGCCTGGATTCTTCCCGTGACAGATAACTCAGTCTCTCAGAGGTGGGAACCAGGTGGGGTGTTGGGTTTTTTTTAAAGGCCCCGTAAGGTAACTCTACTGGGCAGCTGGGTTGAGAACCATTGAGACAGGGCACCATGCTACCACCGGAAGAGACAGAATACGTGTCTCTTTCCTTCTTTGAGTCTAAGCAAGACCTTTCAGCAACCTGAACTCCCTCACTGCCCCTCTACCCTCCGAGTGAAGGGAAGTGCCAGGCCAGAGCTAGAAAACAGACCAGGCTCCCTGGCCAGGAGGCCAACAGACACACCTCTGTGTCTGCCCCAGGGAGGTAAAGAGAAGATCCGAGGAGAGTCAGAAGGGAAACTAAAGGGCATAGAAAGAATATGTGCGATTGGTCGGGAGGCCACGGGATGTTGGAAGGAAAGAGTAGCTGCAAGGTGGGGAAGGGGGGAGGCCTGGTTCTTGGAAGAGGGAGCGAGGGGGGAGAGCATTGGTGGGGGAGCCAGGAAAACTGGGCTCTCACTACCTCGGGGGCCTCAGAGGTCCCAGGTATTCCAGGTAGCTTCACTGGGGGTGGAAGGAGAAGGGCTTTCCTCCTAACAAGCAAGGTTAGACTTGGGTTTTTAGGTTTCCTTAAATAACCCCACCTCTAGACAGCCTTCTAGTGGAACTCCCTGCTAGAAACTCTGCCCTACCCCTCATTCCCTTCTCCACTGGGCCAAAGCGACCCTTCTCAACTTCAAAACAGGTTAATCCTTGATCAGATTTCTTCCAGGCCTCCTAATGCCCCCAGAATAAAGGCCAAATGCATGAACATAGCTTTAAAATTTGTTTAATCCCCGTAGGGTCTTTTGTTTACCACCCTTTCTGTTTTTCAAACAAGTTGGCTTTGATTTGCTCCGAGCCTTTGCACAGACTGTG
Source organism: Plecotus auritus (assembly GCF_963455305.1). Lineage (NCBI taxonomy): Eukaryota > Metazoa > Chordata > Mammalia > Chiroptera > Vespertilionidae > Plecotus > Plecotus auritus. The sequence continues at coordinate 145,652,092 of NC_137783.1, read as the reverse complement.
CCTTCAGCCCGAAACTCTCTTCCCATTCCACTTTTTGCTCACCTTTCAGCACTCGCGTTAGATACCGTTTGCAAGCACGTCAAACTCGCGGCCGGTGGAAGTGTCTGCACTGAAGCCTGCAGCCTATTCCAGGAGCTTATAGCACCCTTCAAACAGCCACATTCCACAGCCCGAGCTCACTGGTGACTCCTCAACCAGAGGGCATCAGCCCACCTGCAACCTTGTCTCCTCTGGACTTCCAACGGGGACCATATCCGTCACTCACCTGAGAGGCAACTGATGGATGCTCTCTCTCACTTTATGTTTCTCTCTCTCTCTTCCTCTCACTCTAAAAAAAAAAAAAAAAAAATCAATAAACATATCCTCAGGTGAGGATTTTTTTAAAAGCCTACTGAACATTGGATTTGCACCTTGAGACCAGGTGGCCTTGGAAATGTCACCACTCTGACCCCCGTGTCTTTATCTGTCCAGGGGACCTGTATCTGGCCCCTAGGACCGTGGTGATGAGGAAGAGTCAACAGACTGGCACTGATGAAACACACAGCAAGTTCCCAGTGGCTCAGAATACACTTGGGCAGTTTGTGTAGTGCACACATGTGCCCAGGTTAAGGGACAAGCATAGCCCAGAATCCAGCCTGGCTTCTATGGCCAAGCCATGTGTCCATAGCTGTAGTCACCCAAAGGGAACATCTTTCAGTAATGCATACAAATGCACCCTAAAAACGGTCCTGGCAGGGCCTAGCACAAGGTCTCAGTGAACATTAACTAGATCTTCAATTCTCTGTTATCCACACACACAGAAACAAAAACTGTGGTCGCTGAAATCATCCGAATACACTTCCCCAGAGGAGAGGGGGTGGCAATATAACATGGTACTAAAAATAACAGCTTCGGAGTTAGGGGTGAAGCCCCAGTTCTGCCACTAACTGCGCTCAATGGTCATAAGCAAGATGCATCACCTCTCTGAGTTTGTTTTATCATCTGTAAAAGGGGAATAATTTGAGAGGATTACCGGTGAGGAGCATAATTACTATCTCCTGAATACCTCATGATTCAAGTGTTCTAGGACCCAGTTTTATGGGGAAGGAGACCGCAGATCACCAGAGGTACTTAAACATTCATTATTGTAATTGGTATTTATTAAAATCCTAATGTGTTTTAGGCTCTGGAGCGCTTACACCATCTACAGAGAATGTTCTGCTTGCCAGACAATGTGCTAAGCACTGCATGCTCATCTATACCCACAACCACCCTAAGAGGGAGACACTATGATTATCTGCCCGAAAGGAAGTGGCAAACTAGTTAAGAGAGCAATGAATCCATGCTTGCAATCATTAAACACTAAACAAATAGAGACAGAAGACAAGAATAAGGATATACTTGGAGTGAGGTGGTGGCTAGGAATTGGAGTGGGTTGTTGTAGGCAACCTAGATACCCATATCCAGATAGTTTAGTACAGCGGTCGCCAACCTTTCGGACCTCACAGACCACCAGGGGTCTGCGGACCGCCGGTTGGCGACCGCTGGTTTAGTATAAATACCTAATGAAATATTACACAGTAGTCAAAAATCATCATTTACATCTAGGAATAGGGATAGATCTCCAAAACCATGTGAAAGTGGCAAAAAAGGTAAGAAACAGGTTGAGATTTAGAACGTGACACGTACTGGAAACAACAGTGACTAAAACATGCACCCTGACCTCCAGGAGCCCATGGCCCAGATACTTGTAGTAGGAGCATAAATGGCTACAATTTTTGAAGGGTAATTAGCTCCACCTATTAAAACACAAAATGCGTTTCCTATCAAAATGCCATCGCACTTCTAGGAATATTTACATAAGGGCACAGACTCTGTGAAAATGCTTGACTTGCACCTTGAGACCAGGTGGCCTTGGAAATGTCACAACTCTGACCCCCGTTAAATATTTGTTAAAGCATTCTTCATTGCAGCATTGTAATATCAGAAACCCACATAAACAACTGTCGTATGAGAAGGGTTAAATAAACTGTGTTACAGCCACATGTACCATATAAAATGTTATGTAGCTGTTGAAGAAATGTATAAACTATCATCCAAATGCAAAAGCCAAGATCAGGACTATCATGAGGAGATAATGCATGTGTCACAGAGCACTAGGAGGGACTTTTTCTATTGCCTCTGAAGTCTGCTAAAGCCCAAAGTTGAGAACTAGGTGGCGGGTATCGCACATTCTAAAGAGAAGTTCCAGACACACCCACGTAGGTCTTCCTATGCGGTACCCAAAGAGGCCCTTCACTGTCACTCCCCCTCGCCCACCTCCAGGTCATGGAAGAAAAGGTGGCGAGCCATTAGATCTTTGGAATGGGACTCAGTCATGTTTCTCCTCCCCTCCCCTTCCAACGGAGAGAGGTGCTCCCCAAGAGCAGCCCTCACGGAATCTGGATTATCTGCCAGGAGAAGCAGTCACATCTCACCCTTCAATGTAATGTGTCCTGGGAACAAGTCCCAACCACCCAACCACCAAGTGTTGCGAGCTGAGTACAGCAGAGCATGTTCTGGGATCATCTAAAAGGGAACCCTCCAAGTATGAGAAGTCTAGACAGGGAGATAGAAACCCTACTCTAGCTTGGAAAGAGTAAGAGCGGGGAGGCTGCCTGAAGCTACCTGTGATGGAGAGAGGAGTGAGGACAGCAGCAGAACCTACCGGCACCTGTAGGTAGGTTGGACATGTCACGGAGGAATGAGTTTTCCTATGGGCTAAGTCATAGCCACCCTTAATATTCCAGGGTTCAGACCAAGAGTACAAATGGAGGCCCACATACCCTATGTCTAAATATTTTGAAGTATAAATCAAGCTAAATAAAAGATGTTCTATCATCTTACCTTGACAAATATTTTTCCATCATGACCTGAGCAAATGGGTGATCCTTGCCTTCACTCCCGAATACAAAGCATAGTGAGAGCTGGCCCTGCCAAGCCTCCCTTCACTTCCCACCTCCGGGTTCCACCTCCAACACACACACACACACACACACACACACACACACACACACACACACACACGAGTTCCATCCACATTCCCGGCAAGCACCCTTGGCCACTCCTTGGGCCTCGTGAACCTGGAAAAGAAGGTCCTGCAAAGACCTTAGAAGTGCATTTAATACCATTCGGGCAAGGAATTCTGGGATCCCATTACCCAAAATGAGGTCTAGAATTGCTGCTTGAGCTCCAGGTGGGAACATCCTCCTGGATCTGGTGGTTTCTCCCTCAGCTGAAGAACTTTAGATCCAAGAGGTGAGCATGGGGTCCTCTGAAGGGTGAGGTCCAGGGCTGACGCCCTTCTTGCCAAATCTGAGGCAAGTGCTGGGCCAAACAAACGATGAGCGGGCTGGGTGGCTCAGGGGTAGGGCCCAGGTTTGGGAGCAATAAATTCATCAAATGGTACACAGGAGACTGGTTGCTGTGGAAGGAGGGTCATGAGGTCTGTGAAGAGCCAAGATTTGGACATCTGCCACAGGGTTATAATAGTGGCAGGCAAATACAACTGTCTTTTTCTTCCAACTCCCTCGTCCCCACACTGGAGGGGCCAAAAGCCACAAAGGGCATCGGGGTGCAAGAAGTTTGAAAGAGCAGATCATATCACCACCACCACCTTTCCTTCCTGACAGGTCAGCATTGAACCGGGTCAGGGGTGGTGGCGAAAGAAACTTTGAATTAGATGAAAGACTCAAGTTTTAATTTATATTGGACTGGATTTTTTAATATCTGCCAGTGATCAAAAAGCGGTGAGGTCATCGGAGATGCCTTCAAGGGATTGAAAGGGGTATCAATAGAGGACATCTGAAGTAAGCAATTAGGGAAAACTGAACTAAGTCTCACCTGCTCAATAATAAACAAACCCCAAAACCAAACCAATTAGCAATACATTCGTATGTATGTACATAGGAATTTTATGACTTCATATAGTACTTGTTACTCCAGAGGAGTAACAAGGGAGGGGTGATTTTAAGTTTTCAAATCATATATCTGAGTTACTTTGATTTAACATTTTTTCTGGAAAGGCGTATGAGGTTTTTAAAGATGTATAATTGCCTCTATTTGCCCAAAGAGGCACTTAGCAAATCTCTTAAACCCAGGAGAAAAAAAATCAAGCCTAACACGAGATCTAACTTGGGCAAAACTTATTTCCCTTCTTAATGTGGCCACAAGGCCAAAGTCTATGATTTTCCTAGGGGGAGAAGTTGTTTATTATTTCAACTGTTGCCATAGCAGTCAGTGTTTCCATGTTATCGTCCTTTTCTCCTCAGACATGACTCCACTAATACATGTTCCAGACCTGCAATCCCAGGCATTTCAGACAGAAGAAAACGTACTTGAGCGGCTGAAAAAAATCAACGGGGAAGGCCAGCCCTGCCTTGCAGGCTGAGTCCTCGTGTTTTCAACCACTGCACCGAGAGGGAGGGGGAAGTGGAGCCTATCTCGGTACCAGCAGGACAAGACCCTGAAGAATTTTAACCAGTCCCACAGTCTCCCGTCTCCTCCACCCACATATTTGGCCACAGAACTGAGATCCTCTAATAAAAGCAATTTAAAAAGAGAGAAAATAGAAACTAAAGACCAGTTATTTGAGAGCTTGCCCCTGGTTATATTTACATCAACATAATGGCATGAAGAATGAGGGCAATTCTTCAATTCTCACCAAGACATCTGCTGTCTAGTTATCACCAAGTCTTCCAACCTTAGGGGATGGTGGCTCTTTCATTTATCATTTAAATAGAACAGTAAGTGCACAGGCAGCCAGGATATATGCTATTACACAAATGATGCCAAGGATTCTTTGGGAACATATGTTTCTTCTGGCTACCTCTTACCCTGATTTTGTTTTTCTATTGAATTATTTTTCTCCATTCCATGACTCACCTCCTTTGATTCTTGTCACCTCTCTGTCCCACTTGCCACACTCCATTCCTTCTGTCCTCCCAAGTACCACCAACGTTGTGTGAAGTTTGTAAGCAACAGAACTATAGCATAGCAGAATATAAGAACTGGCTTAAATTTTCTTTTCTTTTTGTAAAATTAAATTTATTGGGGTGACATTGATTAATAAGATTATATAATTTTAATCTCATATTTGTATTTGACTGGAATATCCTTGGAAGCATAAACTACACAGAAGGACTGGAGTCAGAGGTGATAGGGAGACCCTCATTCATTCAGCAACTTCTGCTTAAGCACCTAATGTGTGCCAAGCATTGTTCTAGGGGTCCTCAAACTTTTTAAACAGGGGGCCAGTTCACTGTCCCTCAGATCGTTGGAGGGCCGGACTATAGTTTAAAAAAAAAACTATGAACAAATTCCTATGCACACTGCGGGCCTGGGACGAGTCGGCTGCTAAGCAGGACAGGCAGTGGCACCCAGCGGGCCGGATAAATGTCCTTGGCGGGCTGCATGTGGCCTGCGGGCCGTAGTTTGAGGACACCTGTTTGGGATACATCAGTGAACAAAACAGACAGAAAACCACACTCCTCATGTATCTATTTTGCCAAGGGGAGACAAAATAAATACAGCCTGGGGATCCTCCAACATTCAGAGGAAGGCAAAAAGAGAGAAACCAGCAAGGACCTAGGAAGGAGCAACCAGTGAGTAGGAGAAAAACCAAGAGAATGGGGTGTGCCACAAGCCAACTGAAGAAACTGTACCAAGGAGGAGGGAGTGATCGGCTGTGGCCAATGCTGGTGAGAGGTCCAGTAAGATGGGAACTGAGCACTGACCACAGATTTAGCAACATGGAGGTCAGTGACCTGACCTTGAACTCAAGCATTATTTTGTAGTGAAGGCCAAAGAAGGGTTGACATAGATGTAAGACATGCATTCTCAGTGGGGGTGATAATACTCTCAAGGGAGGGGGGAAATATATTTACGGGGAATGAAAAAATCTTGCTCTTTTAATGATTAAAGCATAAATATATACTACATAAACAACTATATAGTACATCTGTGGTATTAAAATGTCATGGGTAAGGGGTGGCCATTTAAAAAAAGGCCAGCCCAGCCAGTGTGGCTCAGTGGTTGAGCATAAACCTATGAACCAGGAGGTAATGGTTTGATTCCCAGTGAGGGCACATGCCCAGGTGGTGGGCTCAATCCCCAGTAGAGGGTATGCAAGAGGCAGCCAATCAATGACTCTCTTTCATCATTGATGTTTCTCTCTCTCTCTCTCTCTCTCTCTCTCTCTCTCTCTCTCTCTCTCCCTTCCTCTCTGAAATCAATAAAAATATATTTTAAAAAAATTAAAAAGAGGCCAAAAAAGATTCCTTAGTGGGACAATAACGGAAAAAGAAAGCTTGGGAAACACTGATTTGAAAGTCAATGTGAGGAAATGAATTAGAGATAGTGCTGTGTGTGTTTTGCTGCAAAAAGGACCAAAGAAATGAACCAGCAGTTGGTGGACCAAGTGGGGTTGAGAGAAGCATCTCTGAAATATTTGTATATATAAAAGCCTAAGAGAACGAATGACCGAACAACCTGTCAACCGGTTGCTATGATGCACACTGACCACCATGGCGCAGACACTCAACACAGGAGCTGCCCCCTGGTGGTCAGTGTGCTTCCACAGCCAACCTCCTGCAGTCCCTCCCTCCTCCCCCCCAGCCGGCCAACCTCCTGCAGCCCCTCCCCCAGGGATGCTCCCCAACCCCATCCCCAATCAGCCCTGATTGCCAGCCAGGCCGAGGGACCCACCCATGCACGAATTCATGCACCAGGCCTCTAGTTTATTAATAATAATATAAATATTATGCTTATTTAGAGCTTACTAGGGGCTAAATACTGTCCCCAACCCTTTTCAGATGTTAACTCAATCGAGCTTTCCTCGACAGCTCTGCGAGGCAGGAACATCACTGTTCTGCTTCTGTAGCTGGGAACACAGAGGACAGAGAGGTTAAGGAACTCTCCTGCCCAAGATCATGCAGCCAGGAAGCCTTGGGCCTGAAGTTTAAATAAACAAAGGCAGCTTGGCTCCCGAATCAACATTTCAGATTTATCCTAGATCCTTTATATTGTTGGGCTTTGTTCTCTGTATTTCCTGCACAACAGCATATACAATCATACATAGTCAAAAATTACTATGTGTCATTTCTCCCCTAAAATCTGCCAGTCACCCTCTGCCTAGGGGAATTCCTCTAGAGCAGTGGTTGGCAAACTCATTAGTCAACAGAGCCAAATATCAACAGTACAATGATTGAAATTTCTTTTGAGAGCCAAATTTTTTAAACTTAAACTTCTTCTAACGCCACTTCTTCAAAATAGACTCGCCCAGGCCGTGGTATTTTGTGGAAGAGCCACACTCAAGGGGCCAAAGAGCCGCATGTGGCTCACGAGCCACAGTTTGCCGACCACGGCTCTAGAGGAATTCCCGTTTCCTTCATCTTTGGGCCCTTCTCCCTAAGGAGATATTCAAACCCTATTTCTTATGATTGTAACTGTAGAGCAATTTACTTAGCCTCGCCCACCCAAATTCTAAGTTCAGTGTGGGGAGGGGTGTCACACCTTTCTCGATCCAAAAGGCCCATCAAGGCTAATCAAGAAGATTTCCTGCGAAATAGTTCCTCCCCTGGGATGCAGAAATGCAGCCAACCATTCTATTTGTTGTCATTTTCCCAATACACAGAGCCTAGACCACCCCTCCCCTCCCAGGAGAATTTCCTCCCACAGAATAGCTTTATGAACACAATCCAAGAGCAGTTTTGGGGAAAAGTCAAGTAAAAAAGTAATCCTTTGCCTTAATCAGATGAATTTTTCAGGGAAAACTATATTCAAAGACTAAATTATTTGTATAATTGTCTTAATTCTTCACTTAATTTAACAGGTTTATACTAGGCCAGAATGGTTTAATTCTGGGAGATGAGCCCTAACCAGCAGTTATATGTATCTGTCCATGACAAATTATTTTAATGAGGGCTCAATTTGGGAGCCAGAACATTTTTTTTCTAATGTACAAGGGCCAAATGATTCATGAAAAAAACAAATGCCTTTCTGGAGTGGCCTGTCTCTAAGCCCTTTAGGGAGTGTGCTATGAACGAGCACACTGCCATCCGCAGTCTTGCTTTCTGGTCGTCTGGTCCATGAAAGCACCTCCTATTAGTCTCTCCCATAAACTTCTGCAACAACCTTTGGCACAACCCTACCCTAGTCCAAGAGAGCTCCAGCAAGATTCAACCCTGTGCTTAGGCACCCCAAGGCCCACAAAATATTGTGGTTAATACTTTTCAAATGTGTCTACGAATGTAAGTTAGAGATGTTGGTGGCAATAATGGCACAAGAATGTTGCCAACAATTGGATCTCAGTTCAGCAACATCAGTACTTGAGTTCTGGCTAAGAAAGAATTCAGAGCCAAGACTCAAATGCAAGCAAAAGTTTATTTAGAAAGTCACAAAGGTAGAAGAAGTAAGCAGTGGAAAAAATGGATTCAGGAAACAAGTTACAGAAGGGCCCTTGGAGCTTAGAAAAAAAGAGAGAAAGCTAAAGGTAAGAAAATAGGGAAGGGAAAGGCATATGGGGGAGGGGGGAGATAGATGATAGATAGATAGATAGATAGATAGATAGATAGATAGATAGATAGATAATAGATAGACAGACAGATAAACACTGGGTCCTCCATCCTAAGGCCTTTTAAGGGTGGGGATTTTAGGTCCCTGGGGAAGATCTCAACAAAATATTCATCAGCTTTCCAGGGTGGTGGTCTCCACTGATTGGTCAGCACCATGGTAGGGGGTCATTAGTTGACGCAGCTGGTCCTGATGTCAGCCATGGCATTGCTTATTTGGTTTTGCTGTTTTGGCCTAGAGCTGAAACATAACTGAGCTCTAGATGTTATCCCTAGGGGTTAATCCTAAGGGCCCATATGGGAGTCCCATGTTCCTTCTCCAAGGGGATCTACCACATGACCAATGACATGCCAGGGGAGGAAAGGTCAGGGGAGGGTCTGAACCCAGTGATATGAAAGGTCAGGGGCTTAAACCGCATGACCAGAGACATGCTAGGTGAGGAAGATTACCCTCAGGGTGAGGTCCTTGTTTTCCTAGTTTTGCCTATTGCTACCGTGTTTCCCTGAAAATAAGACAGTGTCTTATATTAATTTTTGCCCCCAAAGACACGCTAGGTCTTATTTTCAGGGGATGTCTTATTTTTCCATGAAGAAGAATACGGTACACATTTATTGTTAAATGAAAATAAAGGAAATTTATTACCTGTATACAGTACGGTAGTACGGTAGTTGTCAACACAAACCAGACAAACTGTGAATCCTACAGTATCAAGAATTTACTCATTTATTCAATGACAATCATGTCATCATCTTCTGGAACATCATCATAACAATCCAATTCCTGAATTTCCTGGTGAATTTCTTGTGACTCCATTTCTTTCAGAATCAGTGGACCAAATCTCTCATGTTTAGCAATAGCACTGTCTTTAAATGAGTACTTCTTGTCAAGGTAGCCTGCTCGCAGTGCATTTGCAAGGCAACTGTCAGTGATTTTCTCCCATGAATTCTTCACCCAAGTCACAACTTCTTGCAGTTTAGGTTTCACAAAGTTTCCACGCTGATTTCTCTCCATTCTATTTTCAATGTAGTCATTAATTTCCATGCGCAAATTGTCTTTGAATGGCTTGTTTATTGCAATATCAAGAGTCTGGAGATAGGCCGTCATTCCTGCGGGAATCATTATCTGATCTATTTTTCTTTCGTGAAGAAATGTCTTCATGTCTTTAGCGCGGTGAGTGCTGGCTGCATCCCAGACTAGCAGACCTGTTTGGCTCCCTCGCATAACAAGCGGCAGCATTAAATCGACCCACTTCCTTATAACTGCTTGTGTGGCCCAGGCTTTTTCAGTTTCAAGAATAAAAACGCCCAAAACACGTTCAATCTTTTCCTTCTTGCCCTCATAAATGATTAAAGGTGGGATTTTAGTGCCATCCAGACGAATTACCCAAATACAGGAACCACGTGCACTTTTGTAAGCAGTGGAGGGAATGTATGCTAAAGGAGGCACCTCGCTGTTCAATTGTTGTTTGAGATGATTGGCCCATAAACACTGCAGTTTCATCCATAGCAATCATGTTGGAAAGATTGTATTTAGAGAAGTCAGCATCATCAATAAAGGACTTGAATGCAAGTGCTCGCTTAATAACTTGAGTATCTTCCAACCTAAACAATGTTGGAAGATCTTCTTAAAGACAGTTCACTTCGCTGAAGGAAATTATCCAGCCAGTGTTGTGATGCTTTGAAGTCTTCGGGGGCTATGTCAAACTGTGGTGCCATTGCAAGGGCAAATTCTTGAATCTGAGCCCTATTCACAACCAAAGCCTTTGCTCTCCTGTCAACAACCCATTCACAGATCAGGTCTTCCAGCTCGGAAAATAATGGTTGCCGACCTGATCCACACTTGCGCTTTTTAGCATTTCCCTTGTCCACTTGTTCAATGAGGTTACCATACTCTGCTCGCCATTTTCGGACCAATCTGATACTCAACATCTTCTCTTTGCAGAAAGCAGTAAGATTTTGGCCCCAAGAGTCTTCCACGATTCCTTTCTTGTACTCCACAGAGTAGCTTTTTCTTTTTGCGCTCATTTCTAGGGGTAAAAAAAAAAGGAATTGGGGTATCAAGGTGGGGGGAGGGGGATCACTCAAAATGACACAGGGGGGATCAGAGGGGGGAATCAAAATGGCACAGGAGAATCAGAGGGGGGATTACCATTTTAGTAACCCCTTTTGATCCTCCTGTGTCATTTTGATTGCCCCCTCTGATCCTCCTGTGTCATTTTAAGTGATCCCCCTCCCCCCACCCCTGTGCCACTGAACACCTTCACCAGACATCCCCCCTACCCCTTTATCAGACATTTACCCCCTGGGGCCTGCCTGGGGACTGTCACTAGGCTTGCTGGGGCCTGGATCTGGGCTGGAGCAGGGTCTGCCACTGACTGAGAACCTTCAGTCATCATGAAGGGGGCCGCGAGCATCAGGTAGTGTCACCAGAGACAGACCAGCACTCACCACCTTCGCCGCGTCCCGTCCACTCTAATCCTCCTGTTCTTCTACATGTATCTGCGAAAGTCTCCTCCTCTCTCCCACCCCGCGCTCACCGCTCACTCCGACCTCCGCTCCGCCTCCACACAGCAGTGACGTCAGGACTCCGCGTAACATCACTGGTTGCTAGACGCCAGTCGGGGTGGCCCTAGCGACCAGTTTACGGTAAATTAATTTTCATTCTGAGACAGAGCCTGGGGGCCTTATTTTCGGGGGGATGCCTTATATTTCACTCAGAAGGAAACATGTAAGTAGGTCTTATTTTCGGAGGATGTTTTATTTTCGGGGAAACGCGGTAGGTACCTGGAACTTTCCACCTTGGTGACCTTCCATACCTGACCCATTGTCCTTGCTCTGCTCATGTCTGTCTAACTGCCTACCACAGACATACCTCATAATTTTTTATTATCCAGTTCTTAACTGTTGAAATCAAGCACACCCACTCAAAGACAAACATCAATTTCAGCGTCAGTATAGTCATCCCATAAGAAGAAATATTTCATTTTTCCCTGAAATTCTCTATTTATGAGACTATCTCTCACACATAGAAGACATAGTCCTTTCTGTTACTATGCAGAAGTGGCACCTCCTTTCCCCCCTATCATCCTTTCCCCACTATCATCACCTCCCCAAAACTCCTAACTAACCCTCACCCTTCCAATCCTGTCTCCCAGGTAGCAATATACCTCCAAATTATTCCCCCTTGGTTCCAGCCTAAGCTTAGAGTACCCACATATAAAAAGAATATTTAATTCTCGGCCAAGGACCACGCTCACCCTGAAGGATGCTCACGATGCTACTTTCACCTAGATTATGGAATTTCTTGTTCTTCAATCGTACCTTTTCCTCCTTGTCCCCACTGAAATATGTGGGAGTGATATTACCTTACAGAGAGTCCCAAATCTACTCTAACATCTCCACATAAATCATTATTAGCTCCTATCAGCAATTATTTTTTAAATATATTTTATTGATTTTTTTACAGAAAGGAAGGGAGAGGGAGAGAGAGTTAGAAACATGGATGAGTGAGAAATATCAATCAGCTGCCTCCTGCACACCCGTTACTGGGGATGTGCCTGCAACCAAGGTACATGCCCTTGACCGGAATCAAACCTGGGACCCTTGAGTCCGCAGGCCAACGCTCTATCCACTGAGCCAAAGAGCCAAACAGGTTAGGGTAATATCAGCAATTATTAATGACTAGAGACCCAGTGCACAAAATTTGTGCACTGGCGGGGGGGGGGGAGGGTTCCCTCAGTCTGGCCTGTGCCCTCTTGCAGTCTGGGAGCTCTCAGATGTCCGACTGCCGCAGGGGTGGGAGAGGCTCCCGCCACCGCCACTGCACTCACCAGCCATGAGCCCAGCTCAGAGCTTCTGGCTGAGCGACGCTCCCCCTGTGGGAGTGCACTGATCACCAGGGGGCAGCTCCTGCATTGAGCATCTGCCCCCTGGTGGTCAGTGCACATCATAGCGACTTGTCGTTCCGCCGTTCAGTCGATTTGCATATTAGCCTTTTATTACATAGGATGGTGAATTACTTGTAATCTATCTGGCAACTGATTGCAGGTACATGGCAATTCTTTGATTGAGATCTACTGCAAAGGGACTAGAAAGAGGGAAATATAGACCTGATAGAGTGGTTCAGGAAGTTCATATTATGAATACTGGGTATGAGGCAGAACTACCATGGTTATGAGCTTGAGATATGGAGCCAAGGAGAGGAGGCCTAAAACTTGTTGTGCCCTTTAGTTAAACTTTAAGACAGTAGGCAAGTCACTTAAAACCTTTTTTTGACCCGGGGTATAATTTATTAAGGGGATAATAATAGCGTTGTTGTGAAAGTAACAAGCAATCTGAGTAAAAGAATAAACACAGGGCAATCCACAAAGCGCTGGTTCTATCCAGTAATGTACATCCCACAGATCATAACCCAATCAGAAGGAAGGAGGAGGCTGGGTTGCAAGCTTTGCAAAATAGTTTTCATATTATTGATAAAGAAAACATTTCAATCCATTTGCAGATTGCACAGATGTTTTAATGAAAAAAAATGTAGCTGATTTTGCAATAATGTGAAGTTATCGCTTAGGCTCATACTAATATGAGGGGAAACCAATGTTTTGAGACAATAAAATGGTCCATATATCACTGCATGTTATCTAGATGAACCATTTTGAAAGTATCCAGCTTTGAAATCTGTCTCGGATCCAAGCTATTTCGACTAAATGTTTTGAAGTTCAATAGTGTGACACTAATCCAGAAATCTCAGTACTCAGATAAATTGGTTCCTAAAGAGTTTTTAAACTGTTTGGATTAAAAATTCTTTAACTTTTAAAATAGTATAAAAACAATACAAAAATATTTGGCCAAAGTGGTCTGTTTTTTAAAAAAACACACAGTTTGAAACCAAACAGGCTTGCACTGTCTTAAAAAACCACTTATATGTTATGAAAACCACATAAAATAGGTCCCAAATCAAATAATTTTAAGGAAATCATTCCAAAACCAGTATTTTGAAAAACTTTAAAACTTTCCAAACTTAACCGTTGATGGCAATGACTTTCAAAATTCCAAAGAAACCAGATGTAAGTTTCATGTTTTCAAACTTTACAATCTATCTTACTCTTTTCCTCTCCTAGTTTATTTTAGCTGTTGGCCTAGAGCAGTGGTCGGCAAACTGCGGCTCGCAAGCCACATGCGGCTCGCGAGCCGCGGTTTGCTGCTATGTTGACTAATGAGTTTGCCGACCACTGGGATAGGGGCTTAATCACAAGGAACAACAGCCTGTGATTATTGGAATCGAGAGTCTAAGTCAGTGGTCGGCAAACTCATTATGTCAACAGAGCAGCAAACCGCGGCTCGCGAGCTGCAGTTTGCCGACCACTGGCCTAGAGGATTCAAACAGTGAATGCATGTATAGTGTGGCAACTAAAAGCATACAGAGAAGCCAGATTCCATAGCAGGAGGAAGAAAGGTCTTGTTTTTTAATTCTTTAGCTTTGAATTCCTTTTCTACCTTACATTATCTCTGGCATCTTGGCACCATCACATCCGTTTTTGAACTGCCACTTCTGTCTTGGACTGGGTTCCCACAGAAAGCAGAGCCTGGCCAAAGGCTCTTATGCAAATATTTTGGGAAATGACCTAGGAAAAGGATTAGGAACTAAAAGAAGTAAAACAGGAAAAGAGGAAAAGCTATTACAAGGGCTAACTAGAGTTAACCGCCACTGTGGGCAGCTGGGCGCCATAGTACAGGGACCTTCTGGGGGCCCTGTGGAATGCCCAAGGGACTAAAGAGGGAGCAGTTTGAGACGGGTTCCATTGTTCACTCCTGCATCGTCCACTCCAACATCATGCATGCATGCATGAGTGTCCGGTGGCTTCCTGCAGACGGCCCATGCAGCTGTGTTAGAGAAGTCCTGAGGCAGTGAAGGGGATCTGAATATGCCACCTTAAAACAGGCCACTTTGGCATAAGGATTATTTTGAGCTGAAAGCAAGCGAGAATCAACAGATGCAGAAAGAAACCTTCTCAGAGTTTCCCCTATCTAATTAAAAGCAGCAACTTCTGGGAAATGAGGCTGTCATTAATCCTCTCTCTGGGGCAGTTTCGTGGCCAAAAAGAAGACAGAAAGACCACACGTCCCTGCCTAAACAAACATTATCACAAACGCTCTGATTTCCCATCTGTTCTCCTAAAAACCCACTAGTCTTTCCTTAAGAAATGTGTTTATTTTTCCCATAGAACCTTTTCTCCTCCTTCCCTTCCCCCTACTCAGTTACGTATATTAGCTACTTCCTTCCTTTGTTAACTTCCATATGCAAATAAACTTTTTCTCCTGTCCATCTGTCTTTGTCAGTTTAATTCGCAGGTCCCCAGAACAGAACCTAAGAGGGCAGAGAGAAAAAGTTTCCTCTCCAACAGTGGAAAGTGAGGGAAATGAGGAGCGACCTAGACAAGGTGTGCTCAGGTAGGCTACACCGATGCCAACCTGGTTGCGGCAGCAATGGCTGGAATAAATGGTGGGCCCAAGAGGACGTGAGTACAAGTGATGGCCAGTGCCTTTTCCTCATCTATATAATGGGGGTAAAAGTGCCAACATTACAGGGGCTTTGTGTGCAGAGCCTATGCTTCAGCAGCATATGTATTCCTTGAACTGAAACCCCCTCTTTTCTTAGCTGCCTGGTGAACAAGTCCTCATCATCAAATTCCTTCTCTCTTCACTTTTTCCAGATCTAAGTAGGAGGCTCCCTTCCCCTCTCCTTGCTTTCCCCCAGGCCCCTAAAGCAGGAACTTCTGTCATTCTAGCCATCGCATTCTCCATCACCACCACCACCACCTCCAATTCCTACACTCTCTCCTAGTATAAAGGAGTCCCTCTGAATATCAAGATTAGGAAAAGTTCTCTCTTTCAGGCTAAGCTGACCCTCCCTCAACCCCTCCCGCCTTCCCTGCGGTAAGTACATCAGGGTCAGGGCCCAGGGAGTCCCATCTTAAGGTTGGTTCTCAGGCTGGGCAAGATGAGACAGGTTTCATCTCTCCTGAAGATGGGGATAGGGAAAGAGGAGTATCTGACTCCAGCCACAAGCCCAAATCACGGTCTCTCACACCATCTTACCAGCTAACAAATCGGATATGCAGGTCCTGATCTGATGCCTCAATCAATTGTGTCCCCTTGTTACACTCTAAGTCAGGGATGGGCAAACTTTTTGACTCGAGGGCCACAATGGGTTCTTAAACTGGACCGGAGGGCTGGAACAAAAACATGGATGGAGTGTTTGTGTGAACTAATATAA
Organism: Plecotus auritus; assembly: GCF_963455305.1. Classification (NCBI taxonomy): domain Eukaryota; kingdom Metazoa; phylum Chordata; class Mammalia; order Chiroptera; family Vespertilionidae; genus Plecotus; species Plecotus auritus. The sequence goes on along the minus strand of NC_137783.1, from coordinate 145,636,231 downwards.
ATTCAAAGTAAAGGAGCGGAGGGGAGAGCAAGAGAACCGGATAGAACAGCCGGATCCGGCCCGCGGGCCGTAGTTTGCCCACGGTTGCTCTAAGTTATATGAGAGCAGGAATCTTTGTTTTTTTCACTGAGGTATCTCAAATGCCTGGGTCACAACTGGACACATAGGAGGGGCTCTGTATTTATTTGCTTCATGAATTTATCGTTTCATGAAAACCCTCCATCACCCCCTCAGTCAGAAATGGGTTCCCCTTTGCTTTCCGTCAGCCCCTTCCAGCATAGCACTTAAGGCATTGTATTAACCGATAGGCATCTGACTCTCGGGTTTGAGCTGGAGCTTCCCAAGAGCCGAGACTTTCTTTTCCACTTAGCTTTGTCTCTCAAATGCCCAGCAGCATGGGGACTGACTCCTAGCAGGTGCTCACAAATAATAGCTGAATAAATGACAAAGACAAGGAATGCAATAATGTTACATTTTAATTGTCTCCTTTTCCTTCTAATGCCAGGGATTCTGTTTGTTTTTATGTTGAACCCATGACTAATGAATCAATCCCAAGCTTGTTCCAGAACTCTGAAGACGAGAAATGGAAAACACTGGGTAAGCCAAAAGGAAAAGCCCGGTGGGCAAACATAGACAGTGAGTCTTGGCTCTTCCGCATCTGTTTTCCGAAATCCAAGAAGCATGAGTGAGTCAGGGGAAGGCAGTAAAGTCCTTTGAGGATTTGCTTAAATTGTTATGAAAACTATGATGCCAGGAAGGAAACGAAGAGAACTCAAGGAAATAAGAACAGAAGCTGTTGGAACTTTAAAGAATTACAGGGATGACAAATACATGGGACACACTTTCCCCCAGCCCATTACCGCACACCTTCACCTTGTCATTCTTGGCAAATATCACTAATCAATAGATAGCATACCTGGTTCCTTCGGGGACTCCAAGTCCTTCCCAAACAACATGGTAGAACTTTATTGGTGATTCCTGGTCTAGATCAAGAGTGCTCAAACCTGGATGAACTTCAGACTCCCCTGCTGTCTTCATTCGCCTCAGGCTGCCACACCAAATACCATATACGGGGGCTTACACAACAGGCATTTATTTTCTCACCATTCTGGAGCCTGGGCAGTCCAAGATCAAGGTGCCAGTAAGGTAGGTTTCATACTGAGAGGCCTCTCTTCTTGGCTCATAGGTAGCAACTATCTCATAAGCTCTCTGGTGTCCCTTCTTATAAGGGCACTAATCCCATCATGAGGGCCTCACCCTCATGCCCTCATCTAAACCTAATTATCACCCAAAGGCCCATTCTCCAACTACCATCACATTGGGGGATGAGGCTTCAACATATGAATTCAGGGGGAGGGGAGGGGGAAATAATTCAGTCCACAGCATCCGAGTAGCTCCTTGAACATTCAGAAGCCTGAGCAACCCCCTGGAGATCTCAACTTAGTGGGCTACAGGAAGGCACAGGAACCTGAGGGCTTCAAAGTCTTCATATGAGGAATATTTTATCACTGACCTGGCTCAGAACTGCAGGCACATGGTGATAATAAAAAGCAGACCTACTTTCCATCAACGTTATTATTGTTTTTAAATTCTCAACACAGTCCCTCACTGCCTGCACCTACCCCACCCAGTACTGCAGAGCGCTCACTTCTGTCAATAACTTCCCGGTTGTGTAGACTGGAAGCTCCATGAAGTCAGAGGACCCATCTGTTTTTCACTCTCACTGTTGTAACCCCAGCACCCAGCAGAGCTTGGCCCAAGGTAGGCCCTCAATAATGCCTATTCAATGAGGGAAGGAAGAAGTCAACTCAGGTGTGGGGTTGGCTGTCCCAGACTCCACTGTGCAACTCCACTGTGTCTAATTGAGATACCCGTCTGTGAGCTGGCATGGCCCTCCAAAACATTCATATTGAAGAGAGAGAACAATAAGGACAAGGTAATTCCTTTATTCATCTAAATGTATTCATTAAAAATTTCAGAGCTCATGATGGTGTGTATGTGTGTGTGTGTGTGGTGTGGTGTGTGTGTGACAGTCCTCTTTCTTTTACTAAGTGATGGCACAGAACTATATCTGTGGCTACTGAGCACTTGAAATATGGCTGGTGCAAAATGAGATATGCTGTAAGTGCAAAATATACACTGGAGTTCAAAGACAGTCTGCGTAAGGAATGTAAAAGACTGCATTAACATTTTTCTATTAACTAAATGTTAAAATTATGTTTTGGAATCCTATATAACAAAAGGCTAATATGCAAATCAACCAAACGGCAGAATGACACTCAGTGGAGGAGCTGTCCCCTCGCTGCGCCGCTCAGCCAGAAGCCAGGCTCACAGCTGGCGAGCACAGCAGCAGTGGCGGGAGCCTCTCCCACCTCCGCGGCAGCGCAAGGATGTCCAGCTGCCGGCTTAGGCCCGCTCCCCACACCCAATCGGACATCCCCCGAGGGCTCCTGGACTGTGAGAGGGCGCAGGCCGGGCTGAGGGAACCCCCTGAGTGCACAATTGTCGTGCACCGGGCCTCTAGTGTTATAATATGTAATATTTTGGATGATGAAACATTTTTTAATTCTTAAAAGTTATTACATAATGAAGAAAAATTCATTTAGAAAATACAAATAACCACTAAGAAGATAATAGAACCATCCTTCTGACACTGTTAACATTTGGCTGTATATTATTCTAGATTTCTGAAAAAATGTCTTTTTAAGATGTTTGTGTTCTTGTGACGCTAATGATCAGCTAAGTCTGGCTATAACTGGCATTGACTATCATAGACAGGGATTAAATTCAGGCAAGAGTGTCCAGCACTATCTGCTGAACAGAGAACCCCGAGTTGCCAAAAACCCTTTTAGAAGCTCTATCAACCTCAGCAGTTAAAATTCAGCTTTCTCAACACACGGGTATGTTGCCAGTGCTTTGTTACTAAAAATAATTAAAATTAAGTTTGAATGCACATAGTAAATTAACTCAAAATGGTTCAAAGTCCTAAATATAAGACCAAAAAGTATAAAACTCTTAGAAGAAAACACAGAGCAAAAGCTTCAAAACATTGGGTTTGGCAATGCTTTCTTGGCTGTAACACCAAAGCCACAAAACAAAAATAGACAAATTGGACTTTATGAAAATTTAAAACTTTTGTGCATCAAAGGGCACTAATAACAGAGTAAAAAGGCAACTCATAGTAGTAAAGGAGAAAACACTTGCAAATCATATATCTGATAAGGGACTAATATCCAGAATATGTAAGGAATTCTTAAAACTGGACAACAGAAAAACAACCCAATTCAAAAATGGGTAAAAAAGGTGAGCAATCTCTCCAAAGAAGATGTGAAAATGGCCAAAAAGTGCAGGAAAAGATGCTCAACATCACTAATCGTTAGGGAAAAGAAAATCACAATGAGATACCACCTCATACCCATTAGGTTTGCTACTATTAAAAACAAACAAGAAAATGCCCTAACCGGTTTGGCTCAGTGGATAGAGCGTCGGCCTGCGGACTGAAGGGTCCCAAGGTTCGATTCCGGTCAAGGGCATGTACCTTGGTTGCGGGCACATCTCCAGTGGGGTGTGTGCAAGAGGCAGCTGATCGATGTTTCTCTCTCATCGATGTTTCTAACTCTCTATCCCTCTCCCTTCCTCTCTGTAAAAAAATCAATAAAATATAAAAAAAAAAAAAACACAACAAGAAAATAACACACGGCAACGAGTGGAGCGACTGGGATTGTTGGTGGGAGTGTGAAGTGGTACAGCCACTATGGAAAGCAACGTGGCAGTTCCTCAAAATTGTAAAAATAGGAATGCTATCTGATCCAACAATTCCACATCTAGGTAAACATCCCGAAGAACTGAAAAGTGGGTCTAAGAGACTGTTTTGTACACCCATATTTATAGCAGTATTTTAAAAATATATTTTTATTGATTTCAGAGAAGAAGGGAGAAGGACAGAGAGACAGAAACATCCATGATGGGAGAGAATCATTAGTGGGCTGCCTCCTGCACGCCCCACACTGGAGATGAAGCCTGCAATCTGGGTATGTGTCCTGACAGGGAATCAAACCGTGACCTCTTGGTTCGTGGGTCTATGCTCAACCACTGAACCACACCAGCTGGGCCATAGCAGTGTTATCCATTAAAGCTAATATGTGGAAGCAACCCTAAAAGCCCACCAATGGATGGATGAATGGGTAAGCAAAATGTGGTCTATACATACAATGTAGTATTATTCAGCCTTAAAAGGGAAGGAAATCCTGGCATATGCTACAAGATAGATGAACTTGGAGGATACTATACTAAGTGAAAAAACACGGACACAAAAGGACAATTACGGTATGCCTTCACTTACATGAGGTACTTAGAGAGGTCAAAATCATAGCCACAGAGAGGGGACACTGATTGCCAGGAGGAGGGAATGGGGATTTACTGTTTAATGGGTATAGTTTCAGTTTTACAAGACAAACGTGTTCTAGAGATAATGGTGATAGTTGCACACCATTATGAAATGTATTTTATACCACTAAACGGTCCACTTAAAAATGGTTATGACCAATTTTATGTGTATCTTACCGCAATAAAAAAACTGTTTGGGAATTCATTTCCTTTCAACGAAATAAAGCATATTCAAGGATACCTCCTTGTTACTGCCAATGTTATTTTATCACTTACACACCAATATCCCTTCTTTTCTCTTTTTTACATGCATTTTTTAAATGTTAGGATAGTTATAAATTCATAGAGAATTGCGAAGTTCATTTACAGAGTTCCCACATCCAGTTTTCCATTATTAACATCTTACATTAGTATGGTACCTTTGTTACAGTTAGTGACCAAATATTGTTACATTTTTATTAACTAAAGTCCATACTCTGCTCAGATCGCCTTAGTTTTTCCCTAATGCTATTTTTTTCTTGTCGTAGAATCCCATCCAGGATGCCATAGTCCTCACGTCTCCTTAGGCTCCTCTTGGCTGTGATAGTTCCCCAGACATTTTTTGTTTTGGGGGGCCTTGATAGTTTTGAAGAAAACTGCTCAGGAATTTTGTCCATCAAAATTGAGATTTTGCTGGCGCTTTTCTCATGATTAGACTGGGGTTATAAGTTTGGGGGTGGAAGACCACAGAAGTCCAAGGCTATGTTCAGCACAATGTAGCAGGGGTTCCCTTACCTAATCGACTTCTCATTGACGATGTTGACCTGGATCACCTGGCTGAGGTAGTGGCTGTCAGGCTTCTCCACTGTGCACCTCCTCTTTTTCCTCCTTTTCCATATTGTAGTCTTTGGAAGGAAGTCACGATGCATAGCACACACTTGAGCAGTGGGCAGACAAATATTATGAGCTCCATTTTATAGGAAAAAAGGTAGATGGAAGGTTAAGTCACTTTTCCAAGGTGTGAAAGTTAGTCATTTGCTAAGCCAGGATTTAAAAAACCCAGGTTTGATCAATAGGCCTTTTCCATGGTCTTTGGGGAAGGCAATAGAAATCCTATATAATAAAAGCCTAATATGCTAAGTGTCCGGTAGAAAGGTCGGCCATTCAACCAATCAAAGCGTAATATGCTAACGATATGCTAAGGCTGCTCAACCGCTTGCTATGATGTGCACTGATCACCAGGGGGCAGAGAGTCGACCAGTCGCTATGACACGAACTGACCACCAGGGGGCAGATGCTCCAACTGGTAGGTTAGCTTACTGCTGGGGTCTGCAAATCAGGACTGAGTGAAACAAGCCAGACACACCCTGGAGCCCTCCCACGGTCCCTCCCCCGCTGACCAACCTCCCACGTCTCTCCCAGGCCGCAATCATGCACTGGGGGTGGCGGGGGGGGGGGGTCCCTCAGTCTGGCCTGCACCCTCTCACAATCTGGGACCTCTTGGGGATGTCGCAGAGCCATTTTAGGCCCAATCCTGCAGGCCAGTCCGAGGGACCCCACTGGTGCACAAATTCATGCACCGGGTCTCTAGTTTATATATAACAGAATTCACTGTAGGAATGTACCACATTCCTTCAAAATACAGAACCCCATTTTCATAGAAAGAGCACAGCCTGAGAAAGTCAAGAGATATTGTTCCATCTCTAAGTTCATCCCAAAGGGTCACGTGGCCTTGGATACCAAACAGACCTCCAGCCTTGAGTGTACTCCTCTGGGGGACAAAATTGCAGAGCTTAGGAACCAGGCTCTGGTGTGTCAACCCCAGCCAAGCCATTCAGCTCTCTGGAAGGTTCAGTTTGCTCATCTGTAAAACTGCTATAGCAAGGAAAATGTCAGTCCAAAAATTCCTGTAAGGGAGAAATATAATCTTACTTTCGAGAGCTCAGCTTAATTTCTATCTCGAGCACCATCTGTCTCCCAGTGGCAGATATTCTGTATCCTTTGTTATGAGCTTGAGAGTTGTCCAGTGCTTAAGGACTTTCCTGATGAGACAGTGGTGATTTTGACAAATGTGATTTTTTTAATATTGTATAATGAAATGTGTAAATATTTGGAAGGTATGCACAACCTCAGTGAAGCAATCTTTTCCATGATATTACAAAATCATGCATGGGTAAAAGATCCACTCAAATTTCAAAAAATGCCAATGGAATTTAGAGCAACAGGGTATGAAAAGTTAATTGATATGGTTTTGAGATTCCATGCTGCAAATAATCTTTAAGAAATCAAAACTAGCAAAGTTTGGTATAGTACCAAAGAAGAATATCCACCGTTACCTAAGAAAGCTATTAAAATACTCTTGCCTTTTGCAGCTACAGAGCTGTGCAAGGCCAGACTTTCTATACTTCAACCAAAACAACACTTCACAACAGACTAAACACAGAAGCAGACTTCTATTAAGCGAGACATTAAAGAGATTTGCAAAAAATGCAAAGCAATACCACTCTTCTGACTAAACTGGTCCTTTGTTTTAGAAAATATGTTTGTTTTTATTGTTGTCAGTATTATAGATGTCCCCATTCTCCCTGTTTTCACTCCAGATATTATTTTCGTTAACACATAATAGGTTTCCTGTTATTCTTAAATGAGTTAATAAAGATTTTGATAGGTATTTTTTCCCGGTTTTAATTTCTAGTATAGTATATATCAGAGCTATAAAGCACACAAGCAAAAGCTCTTCAGAGTTCTCAATAAATTTTAAGAGTATAAAGAGGTTCTAAGACTGCTTAGTCCACAGTCATTTTTTTGAACATCTGCTACATACCCAACAGTGGGGACTTGATGCCCAGGGCTGGGGTATAAGGGAGAAAAGTCAGTGCTTGTCCTTAAGCTCACACAGAGAGGAGAAAATGTTGAATATCAGATGGTCACTGTAGTTTTGTCTGAACACTCAAATGAGGGTACACAAGGGTGGCCGTGGGAACGTAGAGCCAGACAGGCCTTAACTCAGTGAAGTGTCACTGTTTGTCTAAGATCACCCAACTCCCAAAGGGGAACAGGAAAGGGTAAGAGGAATCACAGAGGGAAACTGGGCAGGAAAAGACAGCCCACGCTGAGAGAGCTACACATTCACGTAACCTGAGCGAGAAGGAGCCGCATAAGCTCAAGGAAGAGCAAGGGCGTGTTTGACACGGCTGGCGTGGGGGCCACACGAGGATGAGTGAACAGGGCGGCTGGATGCCTAAAGAACAGAAAACAAATAGATGTTGCAAAATCTCTCATTTTTTCCCTATTAGCAGATAACAGCAGTCAACTTCTCCGTGTCACAGAGGAAGTGGGCACCGATGACTCAGCAGAGATGACCCATGGAAAGGGAATTGCTGGTGCTAAAATCAGTCTCTTCAAACTAAATCCACATGCTGCCTTGACTTGGAAATCCATTTTGCTCCGTGATAAGCAGTTTGTCTACTTTTATATTCAAACAAACACATATACGACGGCCTAGAATACAAAATTCATGAGAACTTTCTTGACAAAGCGTAAAACTTGAGGAAATTTTCTCTTTGCCACTGACTGCTCTGAGACTCATGTCTATGTTTGTAAGTTTCCCTTGTTATTAGCAGTTCCGTGGAGAAGTTTGCCTGGTACTGTGTGAATGCTAACCAATCATTCCTCCTCAGCGGAAGCCCACCAAGCCCTGTAAAGGTTCGTGCCCTGGGAAGTGTCCTTCCATCTTGGTCCTTCCATGTCCTTCTTCTAGAGTGCCCGCAAGTCACGTGTATTTTAATGTAGGCTTTTGTGTGGCAGGCAGCTTCCGGAATGGCTCCCAAATGGCCCCTTCCTCTTGGTCTGCACACTCTTCTAATCCCACTTAGCAACTGGCTTCTAACAAATATGGCAAACGGGGATGGTGGTATCCTTTCCAAGATGAGGTTTCAAAAGACTCTGAGTCCTATCTTCTGTGCATCCTCTCTCTGGCCTTCTCACGTGCTCACTCTGATGAATTCCGATGCCACCTAGTGTGAGCTTCCCTATGGAGAGACTCACTAACTGGCCAGGTGAGAACAGCCTCCCGCAATGGCCATTGAGAAACAGAGACCCTCAGTGCAGCGGCTCACCGTGAACTGGATCTCGCCAATGACCACATGGAAGTGGATCTTTCCCAGTGGAGTTTCGAAATGGCAGCAGCCCAGATGACACCTTGATTACAGTCTACGACATACCCTGAGCCAGGGGACCAGCTAAGTTGCACCAGAGTCCTGTCCCATAGAAACTGAGAGATCAAACACGTTGTCGTTATTTAAGTCTCTACATTTTGCGGTCATTTGCTAGGCAGCGATAACAAATACATTTTCTTTTGTCATGTTACAAACTGGTAAAATAAATTGTCTTCACCTTTAATGAAAGAGGAACGAAATCTGTGTCTTGCCAGTGCTCCAGAGAATGCGGCAAATCCTCAGGAACAAACCTTCACGTCCATGGTCTTTCTCAGAGGCGTGTTGTGAAATTTAGCTTTTGACATGCTCTGTCCAATTACCTCCCACTCCTGTACTTACAGGAAGCCAACAAAGCTGGATGTTTAAGTGCCTTCATTCCAAGAGCTGCTACTATCCACTTGAATTCTCTAATCTTTCTACTTTGCCTTTAAAAATTCAATGAACGTGAGACTGCTTGTCAAACCTGACATCCTGCCCGATGGTGAGGAAGGTTCTGAACTCAATAAAGATTTTTATGTCTTTTTCCTATTCGACTTTCTATCCTTCTTCTGATATTTACTCTTCCTGTCCGTGCCTGTATCTAGAGCAAGCATGTCAAACTCAAAGGCTAACACGGGCCAAATAAACAATATTTAAGTTTATGTGGGTTGCAAAAAACCAAAAGCTTCAATTTTCAATGTATAACTTCGGTACACTAATAGCATTATTACATATCAAGCAGATTATTTTATTTTTTACTTCACAGCAAAAATACTCCAATTCCCACTTTTCTTGGGAATTTCGATGTTCATCAGCAATTTTTCATTTAATTTTACTACCACTTGATTTCGATAGAGACATGCTGAATACAAAGGGCTGAAATGAGTAATCATTAACATAAAATAATAGAACATTTTAATAAAAATTAATATTTTTTTCTTGAACATGAACTTTCCAGACACGGATTAACTGCACAAATTAATAAGCGTAACACACATAAACCTATTTTTCTTGTTCTTCGAAAGCAAAATATTTTCTGTCGTGCACACCAAACAAGTCAGTCCCAGACTAATGACGTGGCAATCGGCTGCTAAAATATTTGCTGTTAGTATTAGAGAGAAATGGTGCGCCTGTGTGTAAGATGCATAAGGGGAATGAATGTAACACGATTATAGTAATCAGTCATTAGGGAACATTTCAGTTTGTTATTAATAATAATGTATAACAGGATATTGTAAAAATTAAGTTATTAAATTTTTATAGGCGAGATCTACAAGGAGCATTTTCCTGGCTACCACAAAGGCATATGACAATGAAAATTAAGGAAGCAGTGGAGCATGGGTGTTATTCTGGAATGATAGTACCTCTCTAAGAGGTAAGAGTCATAGTTTTTCTTTGTCTTTACTGCAAACATGGTTTTTATACTGTCACCAAAGAAGGAGAATTGTGACATGTTTCATGATTTATGTAGCTCATTTTCTGTATTGTCATATTTCCTATTCATTCATTCATTCCCCCTATTATTCACTGACCAATACTTTAACTGTTCTGGTCATTAGAGAATCACTGGTAAATAAGTCAACCATGGAAATATCTTGTTTTAGGGAAGATGGACAACAGAAGTGTGAACAAAAAATGAAGATGAACATTTCTGATCATGATACTAACTAAAAGAAAATAAAACAGGATGCTGCAATAAAGAATGACTTTTGGGGGAGGGGGAAGAGACCCTACTATGTTCAGTCATGTTTCTGCTACTTTCTTTTCCTGTCTGTCAGACACTGTTTTAAAACACTGAGGTGGGGCATCTAATTCAACTCCAGTTTGTTTTCTTCCCCAGCATAAACACTGATTCAGTCTATTCACTCCAACTTCTGCCTCCCCGTAACAATATTAATGCTGGCAAATCATATCCCTAAGATACTGTGAGCATCCGTGTACATCACTCTATACACAGGGGATAGGGTTGGTCCTACAGTGATGAGTACGCATTTCTCCTACATTACTAACTCCCTTAATTTGTTTTGGGCTATCTTTATTTTTCCCTTTAAAAAATAAAACCACAAACAAACAAGGTTCAAACAAGCCATGTGAGAGTAAAGCCTACCAGATCACACTCAGTTCTGGGAATACCAGGCCTTCCCCTCAGTCAGTCGCAATGGAGTGTTAGTCAACAGCTAGATGAGGAGGAGGCATGAAGTGGCAAGAGTACTGGGCTGGACGTCAGAAGACCTGTGTTGTGCCCCAGCTCTGCCTTGAACTAAATGTACAATCTCAAATAAATCCCTTCCTCTCTGGTTCCTGGCACAAAATAGTACATAATGTTGAGTGTTGAATGAATGGAACATGATCTTAAGCTAGCACTTTCGGTATCAGCTAGATTATAAATTATGGGGCTATAACATAAAGACCCCAACATACAGGGGCTTAAAAAACACAGGGGTTTATGTCTCTCTAATACAACAGAATAATGGTAAGCAGGGGCTTGGCTCAGTGGTTGAGCATCGACCTATGAAGCAGGAGGTCGTGAGTCGATTCCCGGTCAGGGCACATGCCCGGGTTGTGGACTCAATCTCTAGTAGGGGGCGTGGATGAGGCAGCCGATCAATGATTCTCTTTCATCATTGATGTTTGTATCTCTATTCCCCTCTCCCTTCCTCTCTGAAATCAATAAAAGTATGTATTTTTATAAAGGCTATCCTGGACCCAGCTTGCTTCTACTTTCTTCCTCTAGATCCTTTTAGAGTGATGCTTCATGGTTGGTGCTGGTCCATCAATCTCATATCCAAGCACCAGCTCAAGGAAAGAGGGCGGGGAGAGTAGAAAGCAAGCAATTTCTTTTTAGGGGAATTTGCACACTTCTTCTCCCATTCCATTAGTAAGAGTCTGATCACATGGCCTCTGAGCTTCAAGGGAGGCTGGGAAATGTGGCCTTTAGCTGAGTAACCGAGTTCCCTGAGAACACGCGTGGAATGGGGGTGGAGGGGAGTCTCTTACTAAAATAAGAAAGGAGAAGCCAGACATTTAACAGTCTCCGCCATACCTATGACAAGATTCCATACTTGAGTCCATGATTCTAATAAGGAATGAATTTTATTGTCATGCTATCTTCTCATGTTATTTTGTTTTGTTTTCCTCAGAATTTTTCATTTATTCCAGCTTTAAACCTATAATTGGCCTAGACCTAATGGCTTTGGATATATGCATTTTAATATGGGGTCTATGGCTCCCATGGACCCTCAAGAGAGTCTTAAATTTTTTAATGAGGATTTTTTTAATTGGGGGTTTTGCTTTTGATCATAGTTTTACAATTGAATTTTACCATTTTCTGCATCTTTCTAATGACTCCACATGATCAAATCATGCCATGGGATCCGAGCGGCCTTGTTTGTTCCTGTGGCACAGTTGTAGACTTGGCACAGAAATGCTAGGTTTACCCCAAATTAAGGCCAAATAAATTACCAGTGTGCTGCACAAGGAGGTCTCCATTGCAGTTCAAACAGCGAGGAATGGTGAAAACTTGAATCAGCACACGGCACCCAGTAAGCCAGCATGCCAAACGTTGAAAGAACTAATGAGGCGGCAGTCAATATGCTCTCATTTGAAAGGTAATTTGGTTTCAGCTAAACGACATCATCTTTCCCCCTGAATTAATGTTGTTAAAATGAATCACACTGGCATTGCAGTTTCATTTGTATATAACTTCTATGGGATGAAATGGAATTGTAGTGAACTGAATTTAACTTGGCGTTGGTTTCAGACACATATCAGAGCTATAAGGATAAGTTTAAAAGTGGCATTGTAATCAAATAATTGTAGTAAAAATGGGAGAAAAGTAGAGATCATGTTTGCTTTTTTCTTTCAAAGGGGCCCGTATATTACTGAAGTTTAAAGATCAGAGGTACCATGAATAGCCCTAAAAGCTTGTAAGTGATCCTTCCTTAGAATGATCCTCTCCTAGACTGTGATTCTAGCAGATCCTAAATCATCTCTGCCCAGGTAACACCTACCAGTACTTCAGATCGTGTCCTAACTCACCACTCAACCACGATGCCTGCTCTTTTGTTGCCAACTTTAGAAGAATAAACATGGAAGTCCCTAATCCTGGCAGCATTTCAGGAACCCAAGTAATTTTCCCCAAGAGATCGTTAGGTTACTCTCCGACTGCTGCTAAGGTCCTGCTGGGTAGCTAATTTCTGCTGTCCCCAAGGACAAGGAAGTGAAAAGTTCCTTTCTTTACCTCCCTGCCTGACGCATGACTACAGTTTGGAGGGTAACTAGATGACAAGGGCAATAAACATTCCACACACTCACCCCCTGAGGCAATGGAGTCAATGAAAATGACATATCGGGGCTGGGTAGCGGCACGTACATCAGTCTATCTGGCGCTTGGAGATCCTCTGGGATGAGGGGTGCAATAGAGCTGTAAGTTATGGAGACGCTTAATCAACTATTCTCCCACCAACTGGTGTTCTGTCCGTGATTTACTGGCACCTCTGTTTACCTACAGGATAATGGCCCTGGTGGACGAGAGTGTGAGGAAATAAATGACTTGGTGGGTGATTAATTGTCCTGGCGCAGCACTGGGTCCGGCACCAAGATCATTATTCCTATTGTATGACAAGGAAGAAAGAAGGAACCATGGGGCGGCGCGCATAAATTATGGGAGCGAGATTTCCTCGCTGCTCTGGAACCTCCTGCCGTCCCATTCTTTTCAGCTACCATGGTCCCAAGCCTAGTCTCTTTCCTGAGCCCTCAGAACTCATCTTTGCTAAGCCATTTGGGAAGGAGCTAGGGAAGCCTTGGGGGATGCCGCCCATGCCATTCACTGCCAAGTACGAGGGGCACAGCAACGCTGCCCTTTCTGCAGCTTGACCACACGTGCCATCCCTGAGGAGGCAGCTCTGGGCGCTGAGGATAAGAGGCAGCAGGGAAGAATATCAATTCTGATGGAAAGAAAAGTAGGAGAGAGAACAATGCAATGTGGAGAAAAGCTCAAGGCACACAAATCCGCTTTCGGCATTTTAATTAAGAAAATGAGCATTTAACCTGAGCATAGTTCTAAATCCCTCTAGAAACTCTTCAGTGGGGGGCCTTTAAAAAATACTAGGGCCCAAGTCTCATCCTTAGAGCAATTAGATCGGCTGCTCTGGGAGAGGTGTGGGCAGCCTATCCCTTGTAAGCCACTGATCCCATGGAAGCAGGACTCCTGGGCCTTGGAGGTAAGTCTGTGGGAGCCTTGGGGCATTGGTCTCATTAGTAAGTCCCTCATCAGCCTGAAGAGGACATCAGGGAAGAGAAAAACACAAGCTGCTGGAGGACCATGCCGGCTCCAACATCACCTCACCGCTTCCAACAGGGGGAATAAATCACTGAAGAAGCTGCTGCCTTTTTTAACTTGTCTGGGTTTTAATACTCCATCAGCTCTGGTTTAAATGCTTTTTGATAGCATTGAGCACCTGACCTTAAGCAAAGCACTTAGATTCAACCTTGACATTTACTATAATTAAACAAAGAGGAGTTTGCTCATTCAATATTATTTTTGTTTCTTGGGCCATGAACTGAATGGTGAATGAGATTCCATTTCAGGCCAAGCAGTGGCATGACCCTCCATTCCTGGCAGCTGTCGGCAGGGACAAGCCCCAGTGTGCCCTCAACTCCAGACAGGAGGGAGGCTGGCATTTCCCACAGGCTCTCTTGGCTACTGTCAGCTACTGAGAAATGTCACAGAGGCCAGCATCCTCCAAAGGGAGGATGGGTAGAGTGCCAGGGAGAGGTAGGCAGCCCCATCCCCATTCTCATGGATATGAGCTTTAACTCCCTGGAATCTTCACTCACTGAGATGGAGGAGTAGATAATTTCTGGCAATATCTGCCAAGTTCACGTCGAAACTTCAGCTCCCTCCTCATCCACAGCAGCGGGCCTCTGGCAGCCACTGTGCTAAAGCATGACCTCCGTCCTCTGCCGAGATTGCCTGGACCTGAGGTGGTCAACTCGCCCAAATCGAGTTGATCCAAGATCCCCCGGGAATTGAAATGGAACCAAGAAAAAGGGAGTACCACCTCACTAAGACACTGGACCTGTTCAGTGGATGTGTTCCAGTCCCCATGCAAATCAAGAAGCAGAGGAAGCAAGTCTCTGCAAATCAGAAGAATGGAACAGAGGAGATGGGAAGCCAGAGACCCAGAATGAGTCTGGCTTGTGGTCTGGTCCCTGATCCTAGACCTTTGCACGGCCCCATTTTGTCCTTGTCATTTGACTGCACAAGACACTTCCGTGTCTTTATCATAAACTCCCCCTTTAGGCAAAGGTAGCTTGACCTGGCTTTAGCTACTTATAAACATGGCCTAAGCAAGGCAGGTAGGGAAGCATCTCTTTCCTATTCCCTTTGTCAAGATTACTTACCTGCCCTCCTTTCTTAATGCCGTGTCACTGGGCCAAGCCAGCCATTTAAAACCGGAATCCAGATGCGACCTGGCTGGGCCACAGTGTCCAGATATTTGGTCAAACATTATTTTGGATGTTTCTGTGAAGGTTTTTTTTTTTTTTTTGCAATTAATATTTAAGTGAGTGGACTTTGAGTAGAACAGATCGCCCTCCATACTATAGTGGGCCTCATCCAATCAGCTGAAGGCCCGAATAGAACAAAGACTGATATCCCCTTAAGAAAGACGGCATTCTGCCAGCAGACTGCCTTTGGACTTGAACTGCAATAAAAGTCTCCAGCCTGCAGGCACACCTCATCAGATTTTGCACTTGCCAACCCTCCACATACACATGAGCTAATTCCTTAAATATCCCTTTTTGCTATCTCTCTCTATGTATATCAATATATATAAAAGCCTAAGTGACCTTTATGACCAAACAATCGGAATGACAGAAACAACCGGTCGCTATGACACGCACTGACCACCAGGGGGCAGATGCTCAAAGCAGATGCTGCCCCCTGGTGGTCAGTGTACTCCCACAGCGGGTGCACCGCTCAGCTGACCGACCCATCCAGGCAGCCCACCAGCCTGGTGGCAGCCACTCACTCCCTCAGTAGTCCTGCAGGTCCAATCTCCAGAGAATAGGCCAGGTACCAACATATCAGTGCCACCGGCACAATCCTGACAGCGCCACTGGCCTCCTAGAAGTCAGCCTCAGGCACCGCAGCCACTTCTCCTCCCTAGACACACTGCAAGGAAGAAAGAATATAAAAGCAGCTGCCAGGTGGCTCCTGACCACGGGCACGAACGTCAGCAGGATGGATCCGGATCCCAGGCCAGCAAGGGCATGCCACTGCCCACCGGGCCTCTAGTGTGTGTGGGTGTGTGTGTGGATGTGTGTGCGTGCGCGTGTGCACGCACACACACAAACACACACACACACACACACAGCACACATCCTGGTCCTATTGGTTCTGATTCTCTGAGAACCCTAATACATTCCTCCTCACCCATAGAAGTGAAACTCTGGCTACTCTTATTATTATTACTTCCTTCCTGTATTTATTTTCAGTGTTTTAACATTGATATCAACTGGTGACAGGGAGGCTGTGTGGCAAAACAGAATAAACACTGGACCCAATTCCACTAACTAGTGGTGTAATCTTGGGCAAATCACTTACTTCTCTAGGCCTCCTCCTAGATTACTGGAGAAGATTCCTGAGGGTCCTTCTAGTTTCATAATCCACAAAGGTGCCTTAACATGTCAGTGAAGGGAGAGTCACTCCCCATTCCGCTGGCCACACACCACTCCCTTCTCTCCATCCTGCTGCAGCGGCAGCTGAGAGCTTGTATATGACTCTGACTGTCACTGTCCCTTTTGTGGAAAGAGAATGATTCCTGAATTAAGTACTAACTCAAAAAGTCTCGCCCACCCCCAGAAACCCTTTATTTCTGTGTCCCGTTATCAACTGTGCCAATAATAGTGAAAATGTGTCTATGTCTGTCTGTGCAATACATACTCATTCGGGTTGTCTAGGAAAATAGATGAACTGGAGGGAATGGAAATGTTTAAATCCCAATTTACATTATGCTCCACTGCTGTCTCAGGAGACCTGTCCCAATATCAACGCTTGGGCAAAAATGACTTAACCAGACTATAAATGCAAAGCGAGCCAGTGCTTTCCAGAATGTTGTCAGCATTTGTTTTTTTTTTCCAACATCCTAATTGCTGGGCATTTTACAGTTAGTCCACAAGCCTTTTCCACTGTGCACCTACCATTTATATTAATAGAGTTTGTACCTTCTCCTGTAAGAACATGCCCTGCTTTTGTCCCTACTATACTTTCCCTGCTTGTCACTGGTTCTTTCTCCATCGCCTTCAGGTAGGTACTGCTAAGTTTTTGAGGTCCTAATCAATCATGCCTTTCTTCCCTCGCAAGTTTTGAAGCAATTGAGTAACATACAGAGGAGTCAGACAGAGGTCCTAGTAATAGTTACACTGCCGGCTCCCTGGGCTGGTGCATGGGGACTACTGATCCCTCTCTGAATTGCCCTTAGCCACCAGCAGCTGGACAGCTGTAAGCCTCTCTCCTCAAGGGCAGGGTTTGCCCTGCTGGGCTCACCACATAGAAAAGGCAGGAGCTCCAGGCCATCCAGCCCAAGAAAGGGAGCCACAGAGAGTATAGAAGGTTGAAAAATACATCTATAAATTCCTCCCATCCCTGCACCAATGCCTCTTGGCCCCTGCTCCCATCAAGATGTGCGTTCTCTACTTTCTATTAAATCTGGACCACCCCTGTGACTTGCTCTGGCCAAATGAACATAGCAGAATGACATTATGCAATTTCTGAGCCAAGACCTCCAGAGACTTCTGCATTCTCCCTCTTGGAACCCAGCCGCCAAGGGAGGAACCCAAGGGAGCTATGCCAGTGAAAAGGCCTTGTAGATGAAGACCAAAGTGCCCCAACGGAAACCCAGCCAACTGCTGGACCTGTGAAAGATATCATCCAGGATCAGCCAACACCCAGTCAACATCTTTCCGTCCACCACAAACACATGAGTGATCCCAACCAACACATAGTACAGGGATGAACAATCTGAACTGAGTCCTGCCCAGATTGCCAGCTCACAAAATCTTCAGCAAAAAATAACAACAACAAAAAAGATTCTACATGAGCAGAGAATGTTCAGTCATTGCTATTCAGCCTCACCAGTGAAATAAGTCTCTGGTATAAGGGCAATGTGACTCTAATGTGTTTTCTATGAAAACTCAAGAGTAATATCCTGAGTTTTAAATTCTGTTCCTATGATACATGCCAAACTCCTCCATAAATACAAGGGTAGTTTTTAAATATTGACCATTCTTCAAGGAGCTCGTGAAAAGTAGTGTATTCGTTTTCTACTGCTGCTGTAACAAATTAATAAAAACTTGGTGCCTTAATCTGACACAACTTGATTATCTCTCACTTCTAGAAGTCAGAAGTGCAAGATGGGTCTCAATGGGCTAAAATCGAGGTGTTGGCAGGGCTACATTTTTTTCTGGATGCTCTAGGGAAGAATTTTTTTCCTTGTGTTTTTCCAGCTCTTAGAGGCTTCCCACATTCTTTGGCTTCTGACCCCTTCCATCGTCAAAGCCAGCAATGGCCAATTGAGCCTTTCCCAATGACTGACCTCCCTCTTCTACACTTAGTGACCCTTTAGATGACAATGAACCCATGTGGATAACCCAGGATATTCTTGCTATTTTAAATCCATCTGACTAGCAACCTCATTTCCACCTGCAACCTTAATTTCCATTTGCCATATTTCATAACATGTTCACAGGTTCCAGGGATTAGGACATGGACATCTTTCATCCACCACAAACGATGATCTCAGAAAGAGGAGTATCACACTTCTCTATAAGGATTAACACCCAGTTCTCTGCTTGCACCTCTCCTAGCAGGTCCAAAGTTCCCTAAAAGTGGGGATAATAAGAAGCAATATTTTTACAACATGTTTTGGAGTTGATCATATATGACAGAAATGAAACCTTATTGAAAACAAAACATATTTTAGCTCTTGCTTCAATCTAATAGCCCTGTGAAAGCCAAGTTGACAAACAACCCAGCTTCCCTCTCAATCATGCTGCCCATAACAACACTGAAGCCTTCAGGCTGGACCCTGTCAAGGAGACAGGCCTCGCTGAGTAAGAGGCAATATGTCTCGGTCTATCAGATGCTACACAATTTCTGATGGCAATGACAGGGAGAGCACTCAACATCCTCTGTTTCCATCAGTCTGTGGAGTGGAGGGAGAGAAGTAACACAGCAGACTCCCTTGCCAGAAGCCAGAGAAGGAGATGAATTGATTAAACAATGTAGAACTTGGTTGCCTGTTTAGCCATTTTATTCTTGTAACTGAATGCTAAAAAGAGGACACATTGTACCAGGTAGGTGCATGGACTCATCTGTTGAATGAAATAAGATACAAAGGTGATGGGCATTCATTCACCCCAGGCCCTATAAATTAAGGAAGTGAGAGTGAGAAGAACCATGTAGTAACTTTAGGGGTATGTACAAAGGAAAAACATGGGTCAATCATGCTAACACTGCTCTTGTGTGTATGTGTGTGTTTGGGAAGGAAGTTGAGACCAGCAGCAGACCTGAGACACATAAGAGACCAGCAGCAGACCTGAGAATAGGTTAGGATAATTTGACAATGGACTATGCAAAAGAAGTTAATGCCAAGGCAGGGTATCAGAGATATTACACTAGTTAAGGTGTGGGCTTTAGAGACAGAGAAGAGAGTGTGAGACCCAGCTATACCCCACCCTTGCCAAACATGAGTGAGACCTTGAGCAAGATATTTTATTTGGTTTCCTCATCTATAAAATGAGGATAAAAATAAATACTTGCTTCAAAGCATCCTGTAACAGATTGTTACGTTGCATGCCGCCAATGATCCCCCAGGATCCATGCCCTTGCATATCCCCCTCCCCCATTGATGTTAGACTTTGCCATGTAATTTGCTTTGACTGATAGGACATCATCAAATGGGGCACTAACAGAAGTTGATAAGTGTTTGCATAGTGGGGTTTGCCCTCTTAGAGTACTGTCACCACCATCTAAGAAACTTAAGATATCTTGCTGGGAAAGCCTCTTGGAGAAGGTACCCCAGCTCATCACCAGATATGTTGTGACCACCATCTTGGACCATTTTACCCTTGTTGAGCCACATGGACAGATGACTACAGTCTACATTAGTGACCCCAAGCAAAACCAAAGAATAAAACTGTCCAGACCAAATTGCAGAATGCTCATCACATTTGTAGAGATAATCCTTCATATTTTGTACCATTATATGAATGAGATGAGTCCATGCACCTATCTGGTACAAACTGCCAAATTTTAATCACCCTTTTCTGCCTGCTCAGATACACTGGAAATGGTTTTTCTCCTTGGGAATATTTTTCCTTCTCATTCAAGATGAGTGACAAACCCAGCAGTCCTGTACATAGGAATGGAATAGGGAGGGATGCACAAAGGTAGGTCAGGATGGGCTTCAAGAGTAGGAGAAGAAGGCAAGTGCGCATACCCATGTAAAGGAGGGACTCCATTAGGGGGTGGGAGGGTGGGAGGTAAAACAGACTGTTCTGGTAATCAGGTTCTGAGCCAGGAGCCAAGAGACAGAACCCTCCTCTATGCGACACAAAAATACAGGTTCCAGGCCTCAGCGTCTCTGCAGCAAGAGAAGATGGGCATTAAAAACCAAACAGCCGAATTTGAATTCCAGCTCTGCCAATTAACACATATGTGTGACCTTGGACAGATTACTTAACCCCTCTAGGCCTGGTTTCCTCATCTGTAAGTTGGAGATTCTGGACCTGAAGCACTTGGCACATAATAGGCACTGGTAAAGGGTGGCTCTCATTACCATCATTACATTACGGTGTCACAGCCAAGGGAGAACTGCTTGGGCTAAGAATGGCGGGTGCTTTTGTCCCTAGATAACAATGATTAATCCAGCCACACTTCACTAGCTGCCATGAGCACCCGCACAGCAAGATGGGAGTAAAGGAGCTGGTAGTTTGGGATTTTCTCAACACAGCCTGACTAAACCCTCCCCCCACCCCCACCCTCACCCCCCGCCACCCTCCAGGACAAATTCCTGACTTTCATTTAGATTTAACAGACCTGGATTTAACAAGATAGCTATTATACCTGAACTAAATACTGACTGGCCAGAAACGCAATGTTTACTGCGAATCAGGAACCAGAGAGGCCACCTCAGTGAAATCTCTGGTCTATATCAAGCACAGCTTTGAATAATTAATTTGCTATTTCGATAATACACAATGACTGGCCTATTAAGCCAAGAATCCTGCATTTATAAAACGCTAACTTAGTGGCAAGCAAACAAAACCTGAGTCAATAGCTGCCTCGCCAGTTATTAAAAGCTCCTCTCCCCAAGGATGGTGTGGGCGGCAGACCACAAGGTGGGGCAGGGCACCGAGGAGCAGCAGGCAGCATGGAAGCTGAAGAAATATACAGGAGGCTATTGAGAGCCAGACCCTGCTCAGGTGGAAGGGGAAGAGAGGGGTCACTATGACAGTTTGAGGTTGGTGCCAAAGAAACCAGTTGGGTTCCCCACCAATGCTCTACCACCCCTGTAGCAGCTAGCCAAACATCTGCCTTTCGTTTGGGCTTTCTGCAAGTTTTTTATTGCTCAATGGTGGGGCTTAGAGGCAGGAAAGGTATGTAGAAGGTGGTATATAGAACATTAGGACCTCCCCCAACAAGAATAATGAAGACTTGAAGAATACAGCCCTAGGTTATAGTTGACTACCCAGGACAGATGTTCACAGTATGGGTTCTGAAGAGGAAACAATTAGGATGCGATTGATTGCACATAAAATCAACCCCAACTCCAAACAGTTTACACATTAAGGAAATTAATTCTCACCCAACAGGAAATTCTGAAATATATAGGTTTCTCAGTTGGGGTTATACTTAGCTGCATATAAGAGAAAACGCAAATAACGATGGCCTACATAAGATAGAGGTTTATACTTCTCTCACAGAAAAGCCCAGAATAAAGAGTCAAAGCTGGTATGGCAACTCCGCAGTCAGAAGGCACCCACACTTTCTGCGCTGCCATCTATAGCACATGGCATCCACTCTCAAGTTAGCTTCCTGGCGAAATAATGGCTACCACAGCTCTCGCCATCATGTCTACGTTCCAGGAAGTAGGAAGGTAAAGAGGGGCAGGACAAAGGGCCACTTAACATTTCATCAGTTACTTGCATTGACAAAGGAGTCTGGAAAATGTGGTTTTCTCTCTGTGGACATAGCTACATCCATCAGTATAGATTTTCTGTTCCTAAGGAAGAAGAGAATGGGCATTGGGAAGGCAACCAGCAGTTATTTAGGGACTCACCCCACCACCAAGAACCCAGATTCTCTCTGGCTTGGCCCTGTCATCTCGGCCTGATCCTCAGATTGGTAGCCAAGTGGCTATGCAGCAGTTCTAACTGTCACACCCAGAGGTGATGATGTCTGGAGGAAGAAGAGGGAAATACTCCTGTAGCTCTCCCTTGGAAGTGATCAAATTTCTCCCAAAATCCCATCAGCAGACTTCCAGTGGTAAGAACTAGGTCCAGGGGAACAAAGGCCTCCCCCTTGCAGGTGAAGGTGAGGTCAGATTCCTGAAGCACTGGCTTCATGGAGGAGGGTGGACAAGTTGTCCAAATTTAGGCTCTATTAGGAAGGCAGAAGGGCGAGGGTAGGTTCAAAGACCAGCTCCACCATATTCCAGCTCTACCCCTTGGGCCATAGACTAATGCCTCCAAGATGGGCTTTCTTCCTCTGTCAAACAGTAAGAACAATGAGTACTTTGGAAGGTGTTGTGAGGCTCAAATCAGATCACGTATGTGAAGTACAGGTGTATGTAATTTTACAGATCTGAACATATGAACTACTCCATACTCCTGGGGTAAAAGTAACGCCATGGGTATTTATTTGTCAAATAAATTGGTCTACATAGCAAAGCCCTGGAGACCCTTTGTCTAGAACCCCAGGACCTCGATTCTTCTTACTCTGTTCTCTCAGCCAGCTTCATAATCATTCTTCTCCACAGAGACCCACGGCCTGAGAGGTGCTGTTCTAGAGTGGACCCATGCTGAAGAACTAGGAAAGCCAGTAGGTAACTGAGTCTGAATCCAAAGGCCCAAGAACCCACAAGGCCAATGGAGTAAGCCCAAGTTCAAAACCCAATGATCAAGACTAATGATGTAAGTCCTTGTCTAAGTCCATGGCCCAAGAACCAGGAACACCAATGTCCAAAGGCAGGAGAAGATGGGTGTCCAAGCTTAAGCAAAAAGAGCAAATTCACCCTTCTTTCACCGTTTTGTTCTATTCATGCCTTTAACAGATTGGAGGATGCCCACCCACATTGGGGAAGACCATCTTTTGAATCAGTCTATCAATTCAAATGAAATCCCATCACAGACACACTCAGAAAAAATATTATACCAGCTATCTGGGCATCCTTCAGCCCAGTCAAGGTGACACATAAAATTAACTATTACAACCTGGCTCTTGGCATTTAATGTCACTCAAGTTCCTGTCCTTTCCTTCCCATCTCCACTGCTACCACCCAAGCTCAGACCCTTCCTACCTTAATTCCTGGCCCTTTGGGGCAGCTTCTTAATGGTCACCTAACTAATCTGCCTTTTGATAACCTGGTACCATGAATCATGAATCATTCACTTTAAAGCATTCCCTTGATCGTTCCAGCCTGCTCAGACATACGTGCTAAGTATAATGAATAAAAAAAAAAAAAAAAAAAAAAAAAACAGGGAAAAGAAAAAAGCCTTTTCTCTTCAAATTTACTTTCTCCAATGTCATCACTATTAACAGTATCCTCCTGGACTCTTTCTCTTTTTTTTTTTTCAACAAAGCACAGTTTAGCCTTATCAAAATTACTACAATACAAGAGAAGGACTTCCCTGAAATCACATAAAAAACTATCCTTACTTGATTCCTTAGGGCCACATTCACTCAAAATAACAGAAATTTAAATTCAACTGCCCTGCTGGGGAAGTGTTCTGAAGCCTACAACTTGGTATTTTATTTCCATTGTTTCATTCTCTGCTGGTTTAATTAGTGCACAATATTGTCTGAAGTAATGTCATTTTTATTCCAGTTTCGGCCAGAGGAGCACAAGACTCACAATATTTTTAATTCCAATAAAACGATTCAGTCTAATGGTCCTATTCCAGCAACTTTCGAGGTTAGAACACTGGCGTCTGAAGCTGCAGAGGAAGAAAGCTTTGCCTGGGTGTCTTAGAAAAAGTGCTCCTCACGGCTGGGAATAAACTCCTGGTGGCGGTTCATGGTGTTGTGGTCTCCCAACCCTACCCAAAAGAGCAGACTCCAAGACTTGGCTTCAAATTATGTTATTACAGTGCCGGCTTTGGGAGCAAAAACGCTACCATAATTCCCAATTGCTTGTAGTTAAGGCCGAGACTGCTCTCCATGCTGTGACCGCTCCCGGAGCAGCCAGGGACTGGTGGCAGAGCTGCTGGGACTTGGGTTCCTTCTAACCCAGCTTTCCGACATAGAGAAGCTGTTAGGACCAGGTGACTGGAGACACGCCGGCCTAGGATTGAATTTGGCTCTACCATTTCAAAGCTGTGCCAACTTGAGCAATATATTCCTCAACCTTGGTTTCCTACTTTGTCAAGGAGCGTTATAAAAGCCACCTGAAAGGGTGTGTGAGGATAGCTGAGCTGCCTGGCACTAGCAAGTCTTGGTAAATGGTATCGGTTCTATCCCTGGTTGTTCAAGATGAGGCTCCTACCTTCAAATAAGTAGTTTCTGATCATCTCTCCCAGCAACATTCACCCCCAGAGAAAAAAAATCACAAGGAAGGGGTGGGTGCCTGAGGAGAAGATGTGTTGGGAAGGATGCTTATGGCTGACAGGAGCGGAAGCAGCCTCTGTGGTGTCCATGTTGCCAGGACACATGACTAGGACACAGAGCATCCCCCAACTCCTCTCCGACTGGCTCTGCTCCCTGCTTCTCACCTCTGCCTCAGCCTCCCCTGGGCTCCTCCCTGGCTGGGCTCCCCTTCCCTGGGAAACACAGATGGTCAGCATAGAAAATGCAGTCTGGCTTTGACCTTGTCTCACAGTGGACTGGCTAAATCATTTTGCCCCAGGGCAATGAAGTGTGCTCTCTCCTCTCCTCTCCTCTCCTCCCCTCCCCTCCCCTCCCCTCCCCTCCTCTCTCTCTCTCTCTCTCTCTCTCTCTCTCTCTCCCTCCCTCCCTCCCTCCCTCCCTCCCTTGCACGCACACAGGCACACACACACACACCCGCATACTTTCTGTGTGCCTCACATTCCCTGCCTCCCAATAACCATAAAATAACAGCTACTGATGGAAAAACCAGAGATGCCCCATTACTTTTCTTTACCCTAATAAAGGTCTCAAACTCCCTTCCTAATCTGAGAGGCAGCACTAAACAAATTTATGGAGATTTTAGATCTGCTAACTGTTGGAGCCAAAAAGACAAGTATTGTTATTGCTGTGTGGGTGTGTTTGTCATCATAATCAACATTTATTCAGACCCAAGGCAGATGTGTCATTGTGATGTATCACTAGGCACGGGAATGATGAATCATGCTGCTTGGTTTTGATTTTTATTGGTTCCTTCACAAAGATGCACAAAACACATTCTGTTGAGATCTTACAGCATAGCGCTACTTATTTTATTAGTTGTTAGAGTTTTCTCATTATTATGTAAAAGCGATGCAAGATGATAATGTTTCAAAAATCCCTGCAGAAGGGTTGGGGCGGATGCATACAGAACGAGGCTTCAGCACAGAACTGCTTTCTTATGTACTTCCTGCCCAGTCTCATGGCAAAAAGCTCAATGAGCCAATGGTGGAAATGTCTGTCCCAAGATGAACCAATCAGATTCCCTCTCCATGGAATGGAAGAGCTTGAATGGAAGGTGACTGGAGCCGAACATCTTGTACCTGCATCTTTCAGAGAAGGTGCGAACCTCCCTGGGACTGCAGAGTACTGGTGCTTTCCAATACCCAGTTTTCAGTTCTTCCATTGATGCTGAGGACTACTCCAGTATCCTATGAATCCCACTTTTGCTTCTTGACTTAGCCAGTCAGGTTATGTTGCTTGCCACCAAAGGCATCTCAACTGATTCAAGTATAGTGAGTACAAATTTTATAATCACACAAAGACTGGGTTACCAAAATATCATATTCTTTATTATTCTACTTCTGATCTTAGTTTAACTTGAGCCTCTACACACACACCCATTAACACTTACACAGCATCTTTTCCCCAAATGCTATATGATGTCTAAAGTAAAAATGTATATGGTAAAAAGTGCCTCCCACACAGAGACACCTACTTGAGGAGTAGCACTATTGACTGCTCAGTATGTATCCTCCCAGACATGCTTCCATACAGCTGGGTATGTGGTTATAAATATTGAGTTCCTACTATAAGCCAGAACTTGTATTGGAACTCTTCGCCTACTCTAGTTTATCTAATCTCCTGTCTCATTTAATTCTCACAATACTCCTCTGTGAGGCAAGAATAATATCCCATTTTCCAAATGAGAAAAGCAAGGCGGGAGGACCCCCATGGAGTCCAGCTACCCTCCCTGATCCTAACCAGCCATGCAGATCTGTCATCATCCCTAGCTGGATGAGCCTCTCATGGGGAAAGACCACAAGGTCAAGCACTTTGCTTTGGCCTGTTGGCTTAGCTTTGCCCTGTGTGAGCAAGGGTAGCATACCTGGGAGCAGAGAGGCAAAAGCTTTGTTTCTGACCATTTCCTCTTGGCCATCTCAAAGTTGTTTTATGATCTCCCCAGCCCCAAAAAACTTACTTAGAAATAATCCAGTGATCAATGATTTCCCCCTCTTTCTCTCTCTGAATCCCTTTGATTAACCCCCTGTTTGCTAACCAAAAGAAATGGCAAGCAAAAAGATTTGAAAATACTCTCTTTTCCCCTAACCCTTCTGATTTTTCTCCCTCCTCCTTCTGTCATCGCTGCTAACAAGAGAAATAGAAAGCGCCATTCAATGGGAAGCAAAAGCTTTTAAATATTCCAGCTTTTCAGGAATGGTCCTTGAGTTCCTTTTTTATGCCCTTCTGCCTAGAGTTTTAGTGGACATTAAACATGCGTGTAACCTGTGGAATACTGGAAGTAGTGAAGAATGGAGCAAAGAAGGATATCATGGAAGAGCCCGGATACAGAAGTTGGGTTAAATGCGTTCAAGTTCCAGGTCAGCCAGGAACTAGCTGTGTACCTTGGACTCTTCACACAACCCTCTGACATTCAGCTTTCTTTTTTATCAGATAGAAACAGTCACTAACACCTGCCCCACTGTCCCTCCCTAGCAGGGTGTTGTGAAAATTCAGCTAGAATGGCATGTGAAAGTGCTGAGCAAAACTGCAAGGAGCTATATAAATATATCACCACCATTATTCCTCAGCCCTTCTCCTGCCATTGGCCCATTATTATCCCTAAAATGCTGCCATTATTTCAATTCAGGCAGGCAAGGCCTGGCCTCTGAGGTTTCTTTCATCCTTATTTCCTCGGGTGAAATGAAAAGGAACCAGAGATACTCAGGAGCCCATCTCGGTGCATGATGGGTAACACACATGCCCTGCCCCACAAAGACACCTTCTCTGCTCCTCTGTGGCAATCTGTGGAACCAGAGGCGACATGACCACAGGCGTTCCGGCACTGCCATCCTTACTCAGGCTATCCCGGTCCTGCGACAGTGCTAGTGTGGTCCCCAGGACTATCAGACCAGCCCCCTTCTTTTCCAACCGCTCTTATCCCACCTGATCAGATATGAATCACAGGGAGCGTTCCATGCTGCAACATCTCACAGTAGATGGGCTCAACCCCACAGCAGAGAAGAGGACGGAGGTCAGTAAGCACCTGTTTCCAAAGTTCTTAGAGTCAGATAATGTGCCAGAACCAAGGAAGAGTCAGTTCCCAGCAAGAGGCCCCTCTGCTAACTCACCAGGGTGTTTGTCAGCCCAGGAGGCCACGTCGTATTGTTAACATAACCTCCGTCTCCTGGCGGGCCAGAGTTGGGATTCCTCTCCTGTCACTTGGCAGAAGTCTCCTGGGCCAAGTCTTACTTCTCAGGATGCTCCAGTTTTCCCATCAATGAAATGGGGGAATAACGCCAACGGGGGCAAGGGCAGGGTGGTCTTAACGATTAAGCGTACAGGGAAAGCTCGTAGCACACACTGCCTTGCATGCAGAAACTATCATGGAAATGTTAAATTGTGCCCACCAGACTTCCCTTTCCCATTTGATCACAAGAGAAACCCTGATCTGCTGTTGAATCTGAGACGTGAGATCCTGAGGAGGCCTGAATGCGAGCAGCCCTGAGTCACATGACGTAAGAGAGAAAGGAGGGAAAGGGCAGCTAGATGACAAAGGAAGGCCTTGCACAGTGATACACAACCCCCCTGGCAAACCCCTTCCCCCACAACCTTCAGTAAAGTCAATAAACTCCTATCTTTGGTCCAAGTGGATTTGGTGAGGTAGGGAGTGGTTAAGGCATTGAACTTTGCACCCCTGTTAATGCATTCCGGAGCCAAAGCAACAAGCAATGGAAGCAGAAAGTGGATGCGAAGAGACAAGCTTGAGGAACAAAGCCCTAAGGACTCTCGGAAACGGAGGGAAAGTCTCTGAACCCTCCGGGCCATACAGGCGTCCTCAAACTACGGCCCGCGGGCCACATGCGGCCCGCCGAGGGCATTTATCCAGCCCACCGGGTGCCGCTGCCTGTCCTGCTTAGCAGCCGACTTGTCCCGGGCCCGCAGTGCACATAGGAATTTGTTCATAGTTGTTTTTTTTTAAAAAAAACTATAGTCTGGCCCTCCAACGGTCTGAGGGACAGTGAACTGGCCCCCTGTTTAAAAAGTTTGAGGACCCCTGGAGGAGTTTGGGTCAAGATTAACTGGATATCAAACGAGTAGGGAAGGCCCTAACAGTAGAGTTGCACCACTGTCACCATCATCACCATCATCCGATTTATTGATTTGTTTGCCCCTAGAATGCAGAAAACTGGCTTTAAGCGATGAAACCTGGCACCCAGAAAGCTAGCACACGCTTAACCAGGACTGCATTACTGAAGAACTTCTAACGGGGTTTCACCTACCTCATCACTGAAGTACAAAGCTATCTAGCTCTCCATTCACTGTTCCCCACCAGCCTGTGTCCATAAGTTACCTTCGACCTTTGCATATTCTTCCAGGCTCTTTTGGTCCAACAGCGATGACTTTTCCCAGGTCTGCAAGGCCCTCAGTCTCCCACTTAGCCCGCTCACTAGTCTGATGACACTTGTCTGCACAGCAGGGAGCCCCCCAGTTATAAATGACTTACCTGCTGGCCATCATTTTAATGTAAATGGATTTTAAAAAGCAGCAAAGGGATATATTTTCATTTGGAGTTAAGGCATCCATTTTTTATTTGAGTTTGAGTCTGTTGTAGCAGAGACGGCAGAAAAAAATGGCTTCGAGGTTAATATGGCTAATGATTATGATGGAGGTCCCAGGAGCAGCCGATATTTCACTTGCAGCCACTTCTATCCTGGCTTCGCTGCCTGCAGCACTTTTTTTTTTTTTCCACAGCCACCTCCATTAACACCCACCGCTTATGATGGAACCATTATGATAATATCTCTGCTGTCAGAAGCCACGATTGGTCTTGACACATTTTCACCCTAAGAGCTCAGCCACATTGCACTAAGTCCTATTTATAATAACCCTTGGCAGGAGCCACCAAAATAAAACCTGGGATGTACTCGTGGGCCACCTTTCATCTGAGGAAATCAGAAAGCTTTACACGCTTAATTAAGCGTCAGCATCTATCTGACTGATGAGCTGTGTGGGGCCTGCCTCCAGAAGCTGAGGAAGAGCAGCATTGCTAATTGCACACTGGAGAAGGCTCTGGGCGGATGAACAAAGAAATCAACAAAGCCAGCGCGAGGCACCTCCTTTAGTGCGAAAGGCTTGCTGAGTGAATTTTTTCAGGTTGGGCTGAAAGAGTCATAAGTGAGTGATGAAGGGGCCATGGAGAGTCTCTGATCCGGCGCTTAATCTAGGCAGACGACCGGAGATGTGTTTCTTTTATGAAAGGAGATTAAGCTAATCCAACACATCCAAGCGTATTTTTTGTGTGTGTTTTTTAAGGAAAAGGAAATTGAGCTCCTGAAAGATCTGGCACATTGTTCCCACTGCTCACCTGGATGTCCTTCTCCCCCAGTCCGTGACCTGCAAACCCCATTTGCACTTCAAGACTCAACGTCTGTCCCCTTGGTGAAGCCTTCCTGGACTTCCTTAGAATGTATTGCTCCCTCCTCTGTGCCCTCGTCTGGTTTATATTCCTAATTGATAATATTTATTGAGCACTTACTAAATGGTTAATGTACATCTCACCCGCACAGTAATGTTATGGAGCAGGTACACTTATCATCTTCGTTTTCCAGCTGAGTTAACAGGGCCAGAGAGGTGCAGGGGCTTTCGCAGGATAGCACAGGAAGTGTGAGACTCAGCCTGGCTACGACACATGTTCCAAAAGACCTCGCCACGCTGCCTCCCCAGAGCACCGCTGTGAGGGAAGAGGTCTGGTTGTGTTTGTGTCCTTCTCTGGTTGGTGAGCTCTGATGTGAGAGGTATATCATTTGGGAAACTGATGGCTGCAAACAATAGACACCCCAATGCAGAGTGGGTTAAACCACAGTGGAAGTCCAGAGGAAGGGCAGCTCCAGAGTTAATTAATTTGGGGGCTTGGTCACATCACAAGGACCCTGGCTCCTTCCATCTTTCTGCTCTGCCCCCCTCAATGTGTGCACATAGCTCCCCTGGCACGCTTGCAATAACTGCCCCAGTTCCAGGCCTCAAATCTGGACCTGAACCATGGAGAAAAGGTGCCATTTCTTTATCTGTGGCTTTTAGTCATAGCACAGACATCTTTTCCCAGAAACCTCACTGTGGACTTTCCTTCAGGACTCACTAGCCAGAAAGGTGCCACATGCTTATGGTTTGGCCTAAACCAAACACTGGCGAGGGAACTGAAAGCACCATGACTGGTTTAGCCCAGCGGTCGGCAAACCGCGGCTCTCGAACCACATGTGGCTCTTTGGCCCCTTGAGTGTGGCTCTTCCACAAAATACCATGTATGGGCACGCACGTACAGTGCGATTGAAACTTTGTGGCCCATGCGCAGAAGTCGGTTTTCGGCTCTCAAAAGAAATTTCAATCGTTGTACTGTTGATATTTGGCTCTGTTGACTAATGAGTTTGCCGACCACTGGTTTAGCCCAATCAGGATTCAGCCTCCCCTCCAGCACCAGGCACCAGGGAGAGCTGTGGACACCTGCCAAGGAGAAGGGAAGGTGAGGAGACAGCTGACACTCACTGATGCTGGCTTAGGACAAGAGCAAATCTGATGCCCCATTACGTATTGCCCAGTTCTTTGGCTTGTAGCAATAAAGGGCAGTTGAACTAAATTATAGTACAGAAAGGAACTCATGTCCCCAAACGCCGAGTCCAGAATTTTTACCATCATCCCCTATAATACGGTGTGATGACATGTGACTCAGATATGTGTCCGCGACTGCTCTAAAATTTACTAAATTAATTCACCAATGCTCTAACCTTTAGATTCTGGTCTCCAACATATTCTAATCTCCAGGCTTCAGGAGCCTTTTTCAAAAGCAGGTCAAAAAGAGAGCGACGTGGAATAAAGAGAAGCATAAAAATGTTAGTCACATCATAAATTAAGGGTTCGTGTCAACCTTGACATTCTTTCCAGGACACAGTGTTTAGAGTGGGACTTATTCAGGCAGACAGGTTAATTGCAAAGACTATTACATCTCCTGACCTCCTTCTAGCTATCCAGTAGGATTTACCTGGAACCAGGACCAGGTGTGCCCACACCTGCCTCGTATAGCAAGGTATGAGGGGATAAGATCATTTAAGCCAGTGGTCGGCAAACTCATTAGTCAACAGAGCCAAATATCAACAGTACAACGATTGAAATTTCTTTTGAGAGCCACATTTTTTAAACTTAAACTATATAGTTAGGTACATTGTCATTAACTTAATTAGGGTACTCCTAAGCTGGCCTTTGCTAAAAATTCAAGGGGCCAAAGAGCCGCATGTGGCTCGCGAGCCGCAGTTTGCCGACCACTGATTTAAGCAATTCCTAGGAGACCCAGATCTATCTTGTCCTAAATAAAGAAATACCAAGAAAAAGAAAATTATCTTCAAGCAGAAAAATAATGTGCCCTAGCAAGGAGAAAGAATGAAGAAGAGGGAGATACAAATAATGAAATTGATCCAGAGAGGTTAGAAAGCTACACAAGGTCACACAGCTAGGGATGGCTGAAGCAGGAATCATACCCAGTTTCAAGGAATACGGTAGTCCTCTCTTTGGCATGGTCTTTCTCTCTCTTCCTTCTTGTAGAAGCATCTAGAAGGGTACGTTCAGAAGCCTCTATCTTTGGGGGGTCCTATAACTCAGAAGACCCGGAAAAGGCTGGGATTGCAGGAGGCAGAGTAGTGAGAGGAAGCCAGCACCTCGAGGCTAGCTTGGAGGCTAGGCTTTCAAGAAGAGCTGTTCAGGGAACCTTGATAGGGTCCAGCTGGCCCCGCTCCATGGGGAAGGAAAACAGCAAACTTTTCAGGGAAGATGCCCATTTGGGGCATAAAGAGGGTGCACTGGGCAGGAACGCCACTTGATTAGGTCCCTCAAGACCCAAGTGAAGCTTGCTGGAGGACAGCAATAGGAAAAGGAAGAGGCCCCCATCCGGACAATGAAACAGGGGCACAGGAAGAAAAGGGAGTAACAAAATGATAATAGTAAACTCTTAGTCTTTTAAGCACTTGATAGGGTCTAATCTAATCATTACAATAAGCTATAGGGTTTGTTACTATTAATTAATTAATTAATTACTATTAATGATCAGATGTTATAGAATTGTTATAATTACTATTTGTAATACCAATAATATTATTATTACTGCACATTACAGATGAGTACACTGAGGCCCAAAGAGGGCAAGTAACTCACTCAAGGTCACACAACTGGTTAGTTTTAAACCCAATCTGGCTTCAGAGTTCATGCTCTTAACCATGTCACTTAGAAGCAACCCCAGAGAACATTTCCAAGCAAAATTTAATCTGAGTTGAGTCCACTTTGATTTAATGCAATCATTTTTACCTTGGACATTTTCCTTTCAGTTTACAATTTGCAGCTCGTTTTGCCTCCATCCTTCTGAATCTCAGCCCTGCCATTCACTTGGCTTCAGGTCCATTACTAGCTAAGCTTCAGTTTTCCCACCTGTAATGTGGGGACAACAGTACCTGTGAGGAGGGCTTAAGCCCTAGGCCAAGCCCATCATAAGCACTCAATACAGTGTTTGCAGCTAATGTTGTTGTGGTGATGATTAATACCTCACTAGAACTTCATAACAACAGCATGAGGTAAGTAAGCTTTTCTATCCTCATTTCTCAGGTGCGGAAACTAGCACTCATAGAAGGGAAACAACTAGCCAGAAAGGAAACAGCCAGAAAGTGGAAACACCAGACTCGGAAAATGTTCCAACTCCAAGCGGCTGCCCTGCTCCCAACCCTCAACTCCACCTCCTCTCCTCTTCCCCAGGAGGCACTGTTATAGGAAGCAGATCGTTCTTCAAACAGGACTGTGGGAGTTTGAGGCCATTGGAAGTCGAGGCTCAGAGAGAAGCTCTGAGGAATTATATGAAGAAAGTTTTCAAGGTGAAAATTGGTACCGATGTCATGACAGATGAGCAGCATCCCCCAGCAACTGCCGAGGGGGAGATGGGACCAAGGTTACCCACTGTGATGAGCTGTGCTGTCCCCAGGAGCCACAGTGGCTTGGCCATGGGTATGTGGAGGGGTGTCCTCGGGCCGGGAAGTGAAAGAAAACAAAAGTGTTTTCCTCCAACTCTGTCTAAAACAGTGATTTTCAATCTTTTTCATCTCAGGGCACACATAAACTAATTACTAAAATTCTGCAGCACACCAAAAAATATATTGTATGTTTTGCCGATCTGACAGAAATATGGGTATAATTTTGATTCATTCACACAGGACAGCTGTTGTCGTGTTGGCTGTGGATAATCTAAGGGAAAAGAGGTCAGTGCCCCTGACCAAATATTCTGGTATTCCATGGTTGTTTTTGTGTGTGTTTTTTCCTCCAAATCAATGCTTTTGTTTAGTGCAGGATTTATCAGAGCCTTTATTATAAAAACTAGAGGCCCGGTGCATAAAAATTTATGCACTGACGTGGGGGTCCCTCAGCCTGACCTGCCCGCTCTCACAGTCCAGGAGCCCTCAGGGGTGGGAGGCAACCCGGCGATCAGGGGAAAGCAACACCCCATCACACCTCTGCTGCTGCCACTGACGGCAACACAAGCCTCTACCGCCCTGGTTACCTGAGCCTCGGGCGGCCCTGGGCGGCTGGGCAGCAGCCATCTGAGATTTGCCTGCGCCTCAAGCCAGCCCTGGGAGGCTGAGCAGCTGCCATCCGAGGCTTGTCTGCACCTCGGGCCAGCCCTGGGTGGCTGGGGGGCTGAGGGGACTGGGCGCCACTATCTTGTGGCTGTGGACACCGCCATCTTTGAGGGCGTGGCAGTCAATTAGCATATTCCCTCCTTATTGGCTGTGGGAGCCACCATTTTTGAGGGCAGGGCAGTCAATTAGCATATTCCCTCTTGTATACTCTGAATCTACATTGGAGCAGGATAACACATGAGCATTTAATTTTTTTTTTTAATTCTTGAGGTGCTGAGAATCACTGATCTAAAATAATCAAATGCCACCTTAAAACCGCATTCCTCATTGGGTTTGTTTTTGGTTTTGATTTATTCCTTTGGTTTTCTGTAATTCTGCATGTTAATGAACTTGACCAAGTTCCTGTTAGTGTATCTTGTTCTGATATACCGTGCGTTCAGGCCTGGCAAAGGTTCTATGATCAAGTCAACCTGTCTTTTGAGCTGTGAGATCTTAGCCGACTTCTTTAAGACTCAGTTTCTTCATCGGCACCAGTCATATGATTGGAAGATTCTGGTAGTTGGGATATCCAGGTTTGAGACCAGCCTTCTCAGACTGAAAATCATATACTTCCTCCTACATTAAGCGGAGGCTTCATTGATATGTTTTTTCCTCTTAGAATAAATGGAAGTTATTTTGTATCCTTTTGTAGTAAGATATTTTTTAAAAGATTTAATGAATACTATTTACAGAGCTTCATCTCATTAACATTCCAATTACTTATTTAGCAAATTGTTAATGAATAGCCCTGAGTGCCAGGCATTGTGTCAGGAAGCCATAAAACAACAGGAAAAACAGACTCCTCATGGAGTTTACAGGGAACTATCCCTTTGGTTATGTATAGCTTTTGTTAACAGCTAAAAAGACAGAGACACCAGCTACTTTGAATTCCCCCACAGAACCTACGTAGCACCTGGGGTGAGCCATGGTAGCCACATAATATTCTCAGAATTTAACTTAAACAATGAATTGTTCCTTTAAAATGTATGCGCTTTTCTCTAATTAGATGATATTCTACTTCTACCCACAAGGTGGAGATCTTGCTTACAGTTTACCCAAGCTGAAAGCAAAGAATTAAAAAAAAGAAAAAAAGAAAAAAATTCTCAGTGGAAGCTAATCAAAAAATCAAAAAATTAAAATTGAACTTATTGAGCCTCTCGTCAGTGTAATATACCATGTTAGGTGTTGAGAGAACTAGAAGGTTGATAAGACATAGTCCCTGCCCCCTAGGGAGAGTTAGGGGTAAGGAGCTCGCACAGAGCAGGAAGACAGTACCCGTCAGTGAAGCAGTATGTTCTGATGTGTCCATATGGGAGAGCAGCAATCTCATCATCAGGTAAGATCTATGAAAAGGCAATGATATAGCCACAATGTGGTGCAGAACAGATGCAACAAAGATCAATACGGAAACACCGAGAGCCTAGTGGGTCAGTGCTGGAAGGCCCTCGGTGTGGTCGGATGCCTCTGCTCAGCCACAAAATTAGGGTGTCTTCCCAGAGCATTATTCATTCTTTGGTGAATAAAATACACTCAGTGTCAGCTGATGACCCCCATGTGCAGTTGATGGGGATAAAAAGAGAGAAAAGAAACACAGGTAAGGAAACAAATTTAAAACTGCTTTCCGGAGGTGGGTTCCATCCTCACCAGCAAGCAGGTGCCTTACCTGGGAATTGGGGTTTGGATC
Source organism: Plecotus auritus (assembly GCF_963455305.1). Lineage (NCBI taxonomy): Eukaryota > Metazoa > Chordata > Mammalia > Chiroptera > Vespertilionidae > Plecotus > Plecotus auritus. The sequence goes on along the minus strand of NC_137783.1, from coordinate 145,600,435 downwards.
TGGGACACACACTGGCACAGAGAGGGAAGGAATATCCCCCATTCTTATCTAAGAGTTTTCCTGGTGGATTGAGCTCAAAGGTGTCTGGAAGACAATGTGATCTATTGCCTCGTTATTTGTTTTTTTAGTTTTTGTTCCTCCATTCCCTTCTCCAACCATCCTCCCCCCCCCCCTTAAACCGTTATACCATTAAGTAAAATGCAATATGGGGATTCTCTTTGTTGAATTGAAAATCACATTTGGGGAATAAAGTGATTGGCTAAATGAGAGAGAGAGAGAAAAAATATTACCAACTTGATACAAATATGGAACTTGTTTGATGGAGGGAAAATCAAGCGCATGCTGCCAGGAGACCCGAGCTAGAATTTTAGTTTCTCCACTTGCTAACTGTGAGATCTTGAGCAAACGCCATCCCTGCTTTGTGCCTATTTTCTCATAGAATAGTATCATTTCCTTAGAGAAATTGTCCTGGACACACACACTCCCATGCCCCGCACTAGGTCTAATCCTGGGCCACTATGCTCTCATAGCAACTTGAACGCCCCCCTCCCCTCCTAGAATGTAATATAAACTCCATGAGCCCAGGGATCCGGATCTGTGGATTTTACTGAGACCAGAACTGAGGGCAGACACTGTGGAATGGATGGGGGAATGAATGGAGCCGACCTAAATGCTCCACTGGCACAAAAAAGGCACAGCGACCAACCTCAAAGCACAGTGACCGGTGGAGGTGACCACGCTCGGGAAAGTGGGTGTCGGTCGAAGCTGTTTGCCATAAATGGTTCTTCTACCCTCTGGAGTCACATCCTCTGTGGCTCAGAGAAAGTCCCAGAGATTTACATAAGGTTGAGTGAATCACACCGTCTGTAACGGAGAAGGCAAAGGGACCCGCCCTAATCCTAGTCAGGCTGCGCCTGAGCGCAGTGGGGGTTAGTCCGAAGTTTGGAGGAGGCCAGGCCCTGCCCAAGCCAAGAGACCCCGCGACCACTCCAACCCCCGCAAGGCCAGGGCGCGTCCCTCCCAACCGGCTGGACTCCAGCTCAGTGCCGCCCCCTCCGACGCCCCCGCGCGGGCTCTGCTAGCCGGGCTTCCTCCCCGCCCCTCGGTCCCCAACCCAGTGTGGGGCTGCCTCTCCGAAGAAGCCATTGCCGCTTTAAGGGGAAGAGGAGGAGAAGGGGGCGGAGGAGTGGGGGGCGGGAGCGGCGGCGGAGGAGGGGGAGGGGGATCCCCCTCGCGCCCACGTGGTCCGGACGCCTGTGAATCGCGCCCGCCGGAGGGTCTCACAGCGAAATACAAAAGCAGCTGGGAAGCGGCGGCGCAGCGAGTTCCCAGCGCCGGGAAGACTCCGCACCGCCTCGCGGCCGCGATGGGGCTGAAGCGCCCGGAGCCCGGGTGCCGACCAGCTGCCGGGCCCGCCTCGCCGCCGGGACCCGGGCGCCCGGGCTCGTCTTGAAGCGGCGGGAGAAGCATGGGCAGGAGGATGCGGGGCGCCGCCGCCACCGCGGGGCTCTGGCTGCTGGCGCTGGGCTCGCTGCTGGCGCTTTGGGGCAGGCTCCTGCCGCTGCGGACGGCGCTGCCCGCCTCCCGGCCGCCCGAAGACAGAACCCCGCGGCTCCCGGCCGGGGGCGGCGGCCCGGAGTCCGCGCCCCGCTTCCCTCAGCCCCCGTTCCGGGCGCGGGACCCCCGCGGCGCCTCCCAGAAAACTTTCCGGACGCTGCTCACCTTGGCAGCTGGCGCAGACGGTCCTCCCCGGCAGCCCCCGGGTGAGCGCAGGCGGCGCGTGCCCGACGGGCGGCCCCGGCCGGAGGAGCTCGCCGTGGTGCACGGGGGCGTCTTCTGGAGCCGCGGCCTGGAAGAGCAGGTGCCCCGCGGCTTCTCCGAGGCCCAGGCGGCGGCGTGGCTGCAGGCGGCGCGCGGCGCCCGGGTGGTGGCCCTGGAGCGCGGGGGTTGCGGACGCAGCTCCAACCGGCTGGCGCGCTTCGCCGACGGCACACGCGCCTGCGTGCGCTACGGCATCAACCCCGAGCAGATCCAGGGCGAGGCCCTGTCCTACTACCTGGCGTGTCTGCTGGGCCTCCAGCGCCACGTGCCGCCTCTGGCACTATCCCGGGTGGAGGCTCGGGGCGCACAGTGGGCGCAGGTGCAAGAGGAGCTTCGGGCGGCGCACTGGACGGAGGGCAGCGTGGTTAGCCTGACGAGCTGGCTGCCCAACCTCACGGACGTGGTGGTGCCCGCGCCCTGGCGATCGGAGGACGGCCATCTGCGGCCCCTGTGTGCCGCCGGGGGCGAGCTAGCCAACCGCAGCCAGGAGGAGCTGGTGGACCTGGTGCAATGGACCGACTTGATCCTCTTTGACTACCTGACGGCCAACTTCGACCGGCTCGTCAGCAACCTCTTCAGCCTGCAGTGGGATCCGCGCGTCATGCAGCGCGCCACCAGCAACCTGCACCGCGGCCCCGGCGGGGCGCTGGTCTTCCTGGACAACGAGGCGGGCTTGGTGCACGGCTACCGGGTGGCGGGCATGTGGGACAAATATAATGAGCCGCTGCTGCAGTCAGTATGTGTGTTCCGAGAGCGGACAGCGAGGCGCGTCCTGGAGCTGCACCGCGGCCAGGACGCGGCCGCTCGGCTGCTGCGCCTCTACCAGCACCACGAGCCTCGCTTCCCGGAGCTGGCTGAGCTCGCCCATCCCCATGCTCAGCTACTACAGCGCCGCCTCGACTTCCTTGCCAAGCACATTTTGCACTGTAAGGCCAAGTACGGCCGCAGACCTGGGACTTAGTATCACCCTGAGGAAGAGAGAGAGGGAGAAACCCCTGGCTGGGGAAATGGATGCTGGGGGAAGGGCTGTCGCCTCTGCCACCGCCTGGGACCAGTCAGCCAACGCCCTGCCAGTGGCTTGAGCAAGAAGGCTGCTAAAAACTTCAGTTTCACCTACCTGCCCCTTTCTCTCAGTTTCAAGCTGTTTCCTTTCAAAGTTCTGGGAGAACTCACCCAGGTGAGAAGTGTAACATCCCCTCCACCCAGCCTGTAAAAGAATTCTTCCCTGTGGCAGCAGGGAGTTTGAATCGGAAGAAACTGGCTGCCTGAGTTTGGCCCCCCGGTGGCTGTCTCTGTGGGAGATGCATCCTATTCCTCGACCTCCTCCTCCCCTTTCCCAAAAAGGGAAACTTCTATTTGAGCCTTTGAGCTCATTCTGCAGTTTTCTACCAAACAGCGCTGGCGGCCAGAGGCGGCTGTGACATTGGCTGGTGGAGCCCCCTTCCTGTGTTCTCCCTTTGTTCCAGCTGGTGATGGTGAGATCACTGTTAAGAGCTGGGGAACGGATCCGGATAAGACAAAGAGATCAGGACCTCCAGAACCTGCGGAGTCCTGCAGACTCTGTGTATCTGACTTGTTCTTTACCGCTGTCGTTTTGGCCTGAAGGCTGCAAATGTGGGACTGGCTGGCTGTGTGCACTGAATCACATAATGCATTTCTCCCCCTTCCCCCCAATCGACCAAAATTTTGACAATGATGATGTTCACCAGAAGAAAATCAGTTTCATGCACTTTACTTTGTTTTTATTTTAATTTTGTATTGAAAAAAAAAAAAACTTTTTTATTTGACAAAATTTGCCTACTATGTATATATGTGATAAAGTGTGGTGTAAATATACTAAACAAACTTATATTTCAATAAAAGGGAGTTTAAAATTTAGAATTTAATTCCTGATGGTTTTAACTGTTGGAGGTATCTGATGGCCTGCCTGGTTTTAGAATGAGTTTTAGGGTTGCTCCTTTGTGGATGTGTTTTTAAAACAAACCCCAGTTGTGACTATGGGACTTATAGAATTGAACAAAGACAAGGACAGATTCCCTGTTCTGCTCACTCAAATGAACCCTAGTGCTGGAAATTTCAGGTTTCAGCATAGCCTGTGGGGGAAGATGGAGAGAGGGGAAAGGAAAGTATTCTATTTCCTGGCAAATAAAACTTTGATATAAAGGGATTTCACTGTAATATATTCCTATATTAATCATGTGGCAACTATGATAGAACCAGATGTGCATACTACAATATGACAAATCCCCCCCTTTATAAACTTAACTACAGGGGTCACATGTTGCACATTGTTTTCAGCATTGTAATTACCATGTATCACAACGTGTACAAATAATAAGCTGAACACATTGCGAACAGGTAGAGAAAGTCATAAATTAGTTCTCCTCTTTAATCTCCTGGCATAAATTCCATTGCATCCAGGAGATCATAATCTCCAACATCTGGACTCAGCATCCAGCTCTGTTAAGAGATTGTACTGTTTATTTTTCCAGGTAGTATTAGCACAGTCCCCTCGGAGTAGCTGTTGGGAGACCGTGAAAAAGTGTGCAGTGCTTTGTGGTTGACATTTGGGCTTTGCTTCTTGGGGACTTGAAATGTAGAAAATAGTTTTGGATTGTCTTAAACTTCTTTTGACCCATGGAGGAGGGGAAAGGTGGCTTTTTGTTTTACAACCCATTGGTGTTTTATCTTGGCATTTTATTTGCTATCTGGGTCCAAGTGATCTTGCCTATGATCTTTTTTTATGTAATGACCTTTAACTCAAAAGTAAACCTTTGTTTACTTTAAAATGTTTTCTTTGACTAGTATTTATAAACCTGGAGTTTTATAGACTCCTGAAGATATTAAATCTCTGTGGGTTCCCTTCTCACTGCATGGCAACACAGCATGTAACTTAACTACAATTTAATGCCACCCTTATGTTTCAGTGCCTTATGCTAAGCCACATCTTATCTCAACTGGAAAAAAAAAATAGAATCCATAAACTTTGGATTTTTTTCACAATATAGCCACAATGTACTGGTAATGACAAATATATATCTTTTTTCAATACAATGTGAGAGAGAGAGACCTCTGATAATTACCTTTTAAAAAGAAGCATTTTCCATTTCTGATAACCAATGAATAACTCCATGAGATTTGCTGCCTGAGTCAAGGGAGGCAGCTCCAAGGAAAGGATAACTATTCAGCAACCTGCATTTTTACCCGACATGGCCATCAAGGAAAACAATGACCAGAGGTAAGTTCGAAGTTTCACAGATTGTGCAGGAAATACACCCTGACTCCCATCTCATTTCTGCCCTGGTGAGTTCTGGGCCAACAGCATTCTCCACATTCCTCCTAAACTTCAGCTCCAAGCCCAGACTTGACCATGGGTAACCCAGAACAAGATAATTTAAATGACTTCTTAGATTCTTTAGTGAACCGTATTTGCCTGTTGGAGAATAAGTTTAATTACAAGGTGGAGTTGTTAAGGGAACCAAGACTTAATGACAGAGAACAGGTTTTAACTTGCTTGCTCTTCGTGGATAATCAGCGGGCTGTGGGACAGAAAGATCAATTAAAGTTTTGCCATGGTCAGTGAATGCTGCTACGGCCAAATCATTTTGCAGGTGAAGGGGAAAAAAGTTTCCAGACTGCAGCGTGATGTGGAAAGAGTAATGGGTTCTGCAGAGCCTATATTCTGAATTCTGTCCCTCACCTATTTACTTTCAGCAAGTCATTTAACTTAGTTTCCTCGTCTATGAAATGGAAATTCGACCAGAGTATGGTGGGATTTAAATGCTAACATATAAAACATAAGGGCACCCCGTAAGTATTTTTTTAAAAACTCACTTCCTATTCATCTTTAACAAAACTCTTGCCCTTCTTACACTTCAGTAAACTTTGAAGAATAATTCTCATCATCAAAACCAAATCTAGCAGTTTTCAAAGTCAGGTTCGGTTTTTGAATTGTGGTAATAAATTAATTCAACACATTGAGGACTCTTCGTCCAGCACTATGGAAAGCCCTGGATCATAAGGCCAAGGGCACAGGTTTGGCCTCGACATGGACTTGAGTGGGTTGTTTCAGGATCTAAGCAGACTCTGCACAAGGGATTTAGACTACAAATATATGCAGAGATTTTATTAAAAGTAGATAGCTCCTTGCAAATTCATCACCACTTCTGGAAAGCATCAAAAGGTGATGAATCTTTGCAAGAAGAACAATCCTCCCAATTCCTTCTGCCAAGAGAAAGTAGGCAGTTGACCTTTTCTCTGTGGATTTGACTGTTGATTAATTCACATTGTCAGTGAACATAGTTCTAAACTCTATTGATACTTGCCCTCCTGAATTAGGAAGCAAAACAAATTATTCTAGCACATCTCAACACTTCTCAACCTTCTGCCCACGACGGTGGCTAGCAAAGCTCTAAGGCTGAGAGGTTGATTATGTGGATTAAACGAGTAAATATTTGTGATATCCTCAGAACAGTGCCTGACACATAGTATATGCAATGTGTTTGTTTATTGGTGGGGTAGATACTTTCCTCCTCTAAGTCAAAACCAGAGGCACTTGGAGCCCCCGGCAGGATCCTCTTTCATAATCCTGCCGTATCTCTGCAGTCCCGGAAGACTCCGCATGCTTCGATTTTGGCCCAGGGAGACCAGCCAGAGGGCCTGAGTCTGGCAGGAATTACCTAAAGCCCACAGTTGTCAGGTGGTTGCCTCCTTCCTAAGAATGCCCTCAATTTGCGTTGTCACATGCACCCCCTCTTTTTCACAGGGAGGCTGTGATTCTATCATGTATCTCATCAGCTTCTCACGAATCTCGTCACTGGTGGAATTTGCATTTTCTGAGCTACCCAATAGTCTGGGATGATCCAAGCCTGGGCACTCATTATTTGTCTGCTCACACATCTGTCCCATCCCACAGAACCTCTAATCCCATCTGGTATAAGGTCTGAAGGGGCAGTAGAGGAGGGAAGGGAGTCCACTTGGATTGCTCCAGAAGGGAATAGAGAGTAAGCTGCCAGGTGGTCTGGAAACCGCAGGGCACAGTTGACACTCAACAGGAGCATACACTGATCATTAGAGGATATTGGGAGTCAAGAGACCTGGGCCACTTCTGACTCCTGTGACTTGGGAAAGTCATTTTCCCTCTCTGGCTCCCGGTGTCTTACCTGGAATGGGAGGTGTTTGATTTGATTGGTAACTTCCCAGTTTCTTGTTTGGTTGGTTGGTTTTTCTACCAGAATTCACAATAAGTCACAGAATTTACATTGTGACCTAGCACACACACGTACATACACACACACACACACACACACTCATACGACTGAAATCAAAGTTTCCCACGGCAGCGTATGCAACACACTTTCAATATTCAATTCCATTTTTATTCTCTTCCTTCTCTTCCTCTACTTCCCGTTGCCAGGTGTGACCCTCTAAACCAGTGGTCGGCAAACTCATTAGTCAACAGAGCCAAATATCAACAGTACAACGATTGAAATTTCTTTGGAGAGCCACATTTTTTAAACCTAAACTTCTTCTAACGCCACTTCTTCAAAAAAGACTCGCCCAGGCCGTGGTATTTTGTGGAAGAGCCACACTCAAGGGGCCAAAGAGCCGCATGTGGCTCGCGAGCCGCGGTTTGCCGGCCACTGCTCTAAACTGACCTCAGTTCATCAGTGGGGCTCAGTCTACACTGTGCAAAACATGAGCCATCGCTGTCAGTCTGTCCTGACCATGTGTGAGCAAGTAGTGCTGTTGTGGGCCTTGGGAGGGGAAACAATTCTTCGAATCTCTGCCTCAACGTGGCCCAAGGACAACTCAAGAGGACAGCTCCTTTTCTGTGCAGTCATAAAGATCAGATGTAAGAGTCATAATTTTTTTATGTGATTGTTTTACCAATTTCTCTCTCTGTGTCCTGCTGTGGGAGAAACTACATTAATAAACTATGTCTCAATGCTGCCTCGCTGGAATTTTTTTCTCTGCAGGACTCCGCCAAATATAGTTAAAGGAATGCTCGTTTTATTTATCTTTTCAACCTTCTTTCCATTTTGGATATGTCTTCTTGACACTTCTGAGATTTTTCTCTTAAATGGTACCTTTATTTTTTTTTTAGGAGAATAGAGAAATAACTATTCATCAAGTAACAACACCAGAAAAAAAATCTTTTTCCCCCCTTCCTTTGGCGCCATATGGTATCTTTTATAGCTTTAACAGTTATTTTACACCATATCCAGAAAAATTAAATAGCTTATGTATAGAACTAGCATTTTCCCAGGATCAGCTCACAGGTTTTACTTTGCTGAGAAATTGCTGGTTAATAATAGAGAAGTGTCACTCTAAATTTGATGGTCCTGCATCACGCATTTGTCTCTGCTTGTTTATACCTTCCCCTCAAAGTATATATTTTTTAATGTTCTTTAAAGTCTTTGTCCCCGTTTGGCTGGCGTGGCTCAGTGGTTGAGCATCAACTTATAAACCAGGAGGTCAGGGTTCAATTCCTGGTCAGGACACATGCCTGGGTTGTGGGCTCCATTCCCCATGTGGAGCATGCAGGAGGCAGTTGATCAATGATTCTCTCTCATCATTGATGTTTCTCTCTCTCTCTCCCTCTCCCTTCCTATCTGAAATCAATAAAAATATATATTTTTTAACAAGTCTTTGTCCTCATCCTAAAAATGGCCTGGAGAAGCAAGGCGAGTGGGAATGACATACATGATCTTTTTCTCTTTTTTTTTAAATTGTGATAAAATACACATCATAAAATTTGGCATTGTAATCATTTTTAAGTGTACAATTCAGTGATATTATACTATGAACATTGTGCAACCATGCCACTATTTCTGAAACGTTTTCATTATCCCAAACAATATTGTCATCGTTAAGCGATAACTCCTCATTCCTCCCTTCCTCCAGCCTCTGGTAACGTCTCATCTACGTTCTGTCTGTATTAATTTGCCTATTCTACGTATTTCATATAACTGGAACCATGCAATATTTGTCCTTTTGTGCCTGGATTTTTTCAATTACCCAGCCATGACCTTGGTCCTGGAGGCAACATGGCAGAACGTCAGCAGTATCATTTGGGAACTGGCAGAAATGGCTTTGAGTCTGACATCCACCATTTCATAGCCATGGGTTTTCAGACCAATTGATGAACTCTTCATTTTCCTCATCTGGAAAAGCAATGGGAAGACTAGATAGTCTCTAGAATCCCTTTCAACTCTGGGAAAAGGCCATGATTTTATGTACAGCAATCCTGCAAATGAAGCTCAGCCCTAACTTCCAGTTTCTTTTCTCTACCCGAAGCTTCAATACTCTTTAGGCGCCTCCTAAAAAGTCCCAGGAGCCATGAGCTAGGCTCTATGGATTCAGTGGCGAGCAAGCTATGTAAGGTGCCTGCCTTCATGAAGCTTAGAGTCTAATAAGGAAGATGGAACATTTTAGGTTCATAGCAAAATAGAGCAGAAGGTACAGAAATGTCCCATATTCTCCCTGCTCCAACACATGCATAGTATCCCCATTACCGACATTCCCACCAGAGTGGTTCTTTTCTTACAATCTAGTAACCCACATACTAGAAATCATTGTCACCCCAAGTCCATATTGACATTAAGATTCATTCTTGGTGTTGTACATTCTGTGGGTCTGGAAAAATGTATAGCAAAATACATTATAGTGTCATACAGGATAGTTTCCCTGTCCTGAAACCCCTCTGCGTGCCTCCCATTCATCCCTCCCTCCCCCTTATCCCTGGCAACCACTGATCATTTACAATCTCCATCGTTTTGCCTTTCCTAGAGTGTTATATAGTTGAAATCATATAATATGTAGCCTTTAAGATTGGCTTCTTTCACTTAGCAATGTGCCTTTAAGGTTCTTCCATGTTTTTTCATGGCTTGACAGCTCATTTCTTTTTATTGCTGAATTATATTTCATTGCCGGAGTGTACTACAGCTTATTCATTCACCTACTGAAGAACTGCTCAGTGGCTTCCAAGTTTGGGCAATTATAAATAAAGCTGCCGTAAACATTTGTGTGCAGGTTTTTGTGTGGACATAAGTTTTCATCTCCCTTGGATAAGTACCAACGAGTGCAATTACTGGGTTGTATAGGAGGAGGATGCTTAATTTTGCAAGAAAATGCCAAACTGTCTTGTAAAGTCATATTTGGTTCTTCTTCAAACTTCCCAGTCATTTAAAATATTTTCTTCTTCTCTTATGTTTTTAAGATATATTCAATTATTTAAAGCTGTACATCTGCTAACTTTAGTATCAGAAGTTCTGGGTAGTCTAATCCTGCTGGTGGGTGTTTCCTGACTTTTACACATATGGGGTTGCCCAGTAAAACACGGGACACCCACTGAACTTTAAATTTTATAAAAGTGGGGCTCCTATTTTGTTTGGGTTGAAGATTTATCCTTCCTAAGATGTTTTTATTTCCTTGTGTCAAGCCCCCCAGGGTTAACGCCAAAACTGGTTCATTTTTTTAAAAAAATATATTTTTATTGATTTCAGAGAGGAAGGAAGAGGGAGAGAGAGATAGAAACATCCATGATGAGAGAGAATCATGGATCGGCTGCCTTCTGCAAGTCCCCCACTGGGGATCGAGCCCACAACCTGGGCATGTGCCCTTGACTGGAATTGAACCTGGGACCTTTCAGTTCCCAGGCCAATGCTCTATCCACTGAGCCAAACCGGCTAGGGCAAAACTGGTTCACTTTTATATTAATTATGTTTCCAGGAAGTTGAAGTCCTAGCAGGTAGTGTCAATTTAAATGCTAACCATATATGACAATAGGAATCTTCCCAGAGACTTTCTTTTTCCCCAACCAGAGTTCAGGCTAAGACAAGCAATCTCCTCTCACATCTCCCTTTGCTGAAAAGATGAAGGTTTCCTTTGAAGGTCCTACTTTTATTTCCAGGGGCAACACTTTTGGCTTGAAAAGGTCTAACTTTCCTCCCAAATCATCTGAATACACATATCTCTCTCTCTCTCTCTCTCTCTCTCTCTCTCTCTCTCTCTCTCTCTCTCTCACACACACACACACACACACACACACACACACACACACACTCAGGGCAGCCCTAGTTTCAGTTCACACCTCTCACTCTGATTTGGATTCTCTTTTTGCTTTGGACCCATGGGGATGTTCCTTGCATTTTTCTGAGCTCAGCTCTGCATTTAAAAAGATGTTTGGTATATTGTATAAAACATTTAGAGGTGTTTTATAGAGGGAAGGCTTTTTAGGTCGTTGGCCTTATTGCTAGAAGCAAAGTCCACCTGAGCTCTTTCTACACCTGCTACGGAATCCTGCTTGCAATGAGCCGGCCCTTACTCGAGGGCTAGAAGCCCTATTCAGAGAGATTTCCCCACAGTGGAGACATTTACTTTAATAGGGTTTTATCTGAAATAATTCATGAAACACGTGAGCCAGGAGTCAAGAACAAATTCTGTTCTGTTTGCCACTAGCAAGTTGCAGATACAAACCAGGAAAATGATGAAAATGAAAGAAGAGAAGAAAATATTGTAAAAGAGGGAAAAGGGGAATGGGGAGGGATTGTTAAAAAGAATCCCATGTGGCTGAGGGGCAGCCTTTGCTTCTGGAACATGTAGCGCTCAGACTGACCTTCAATCGTCATCAGAGCCAGCAAGAGTGATGCCACAAGGCAGGCAAAAGAGCTGGTGATTCTGCAGGTTACATTTAGGGTTAAAGAAAGGTCAAGTCAATTCAGGGAAAATTACTTTCCATCTGCAGTCAGCTTCCTGCCTCCACAGCAGCTCCCAAATATGCCAAGTTCAGCCATCACCCCTTGACACGGATGACCAAGACTCCGCCAACTTCGTGAAGAAAACAAAGGCCTTTGCCATCACACGTGAATCTCAGCCTTGCCTTTCCAGGGGCAGCACATTTAGCTTCATCGTTTAGTGAATCCCTCCCTCTCTAGTGACCTATTAGCAACATCAAAAATGCTAATGAAGGAAGAGGTTAAGCATCTTTGACTTCTCAAGACATCCAGCTAATAAAAGATGTTCCAAAAGCATTGGTTCCAAAACACAAAACAAAACAAACACACATTGCTGGGTGGCTCCCTTCTTCTCCATCTGCGTATACTTGAGACCCATCCAAAGTCTCCCTATAATATAGCATTTCTGACCCAGTGCCACATAAAGTATGTATCTTGGAGGTTATGATCCTCGGTGCATGACTCATATCACACAGATTATTGTAATGCTTCTACATTTAGTAACTCAGATGTTGGTGCTCCATGTGAAGTCCCTGTTGGGTTATTTTCAAGCGATTCCTCATGGCCTAGGTTATGTGCCGTCTATATCAGTAGGTTATATTGGTTATTAGACTATTTGGAATACTTCCAGTTGGCTTGATAAATGCCTACTGCCCTGCGTCCTCACAGGGCCTCTCCAGTTTTCCCAAGGACCCCAGCCCTTCTCCTGAGCAACTCCCCTGCTCCCTAGGAAGACGCTATGGCATAGTGGTAAAGGCCTGGATTCTATTATAGAGCAAGATTCTCTGGGTTCCAACCTTGGCTCCTCCGTTTTTTGGCTCTGTGACCCAGGGCAGCACGTAAGCTCTCTGACCTCCAGTTTTCTCATCGGAAAATAGGGATAATAATAAGACCTACCTTTTATGAGTTAACATGTAAAGCACTTAGAAAAATGCCCAGCATATATTAAGCAAACAGGAAATGTTAGCACAAAATAAAGATGTGAATTCACAGACAGATAAGCAGCTTCTTGCCTACCCCTTTCCACCCAAAACAAAGGTGGCTGTTAAATAAAATATGCTGAACTTAATAGTCCCACTTGAAGACAGCCATTGTAGTCTGTGTTATTGTCACATAATAAAATAGTTCAAGAGAAGCTTCCTTGTTGACCCCCTTCCCATGACCCAGGCTATCAAAAGAAGGTTCCCTATGTCCCTGGCGGTTCATTATTGATCTTTCCTGAACCGATCTCTTAGCATATTTCTCAAAAGTAAAGCCACAGTGGCCTGCTGATAAAGGGAGATCAGCCAGACAGTGTCAAAGAAACGAGGCCATCATCTACAGAGCCGTTTTAACAGACGAGCTAAAGAAGATAAAGCCACCTTTCTAAATCGATCACAATGAGGAATAGAAGGGAAAAGAAATTCAAACTAGAAAAGGCACCCCGAGGCCCAGCAGTGCTTTGGACAGGTTTACAGAAGACTTTCCCAAAATGCTTAGTTGGCGCCCGTAGAAATGTACGGAGGCCTGGGAGGAAACAGATTGACCTAGGATGCCATCCCAGGATGATAGATGCCTGGGGATTCTGGGAAGCTGTCATCAAAGCCATCATCGCTTTCATCACCCTGGGCAGCAACAGGAGAAATTGGAGGTGAAAAGGGCAGATGAGGTTCTTAAGACTTTCCCCGGAGGATGCCACGCGGAGATCACTGTGAAGTGCACTCTCGTGAACTCCATCAACTTTGGGATTATTCGGGCTAAAGGCAAGGCTCTCTTCCTTTGAAGGTATTCTTTTCTGCAGTCTGGTGGGCCTTGGGTTTTTCCCCACTGATCTATGCTGCCTCCACATGCTGTGAAAGCCCATGTGTGTGAAGTTCAGTTGGCATTGCCACCCCCTTTGCAGAAAGGCTACACAAAATATTTCCCACCAGGAAGACTAAGAAGGTAGAGTGAACATTTATCATGGTGGTTCCATTTCTTCAAGAACACGTGGCTCACGTTCGGAAATTACCAGTAATTTTGTTGAGTCTTAAATCTAAATGCACCCATACCGCCAAAAAGTGGACATGTGATCTAACCTGGGTCAATTGATTTCTCCCTCCTAAGACTTCGTATCTTAAGCAAGAAATAAATTTTAAAAAATTGAAGCCGGCCGAAACCGGTTTGGCTCAGTGGATACAGCGTCGGCCTGCGGAATGAAAGGTCCCGGGTTCGATTCCGGTCAAGGGCACGTACCTTGGTTGCGGGCACATCCCCGGTGGGGGGTGTGCAGGAGGCAGCTGATCGATGTTTCTCTCTCATCGATGTTTCTAACTCTCTATCCCTCTCCCTTCCTCTCTGTAAAAAATCAATAAAATATATTTAAAAAAAAAATTGAAGCCGATTTGTTCCAGCTGGTGAGACAGTCTAGTGGTTCCTGCTACCAGAACTTTCTACAGCTGCCTGGGACCTGTCTCTTCCAAACCACCTACTTCAAACTTCCTGTCAAGTGAGTGTACCATTTTTTAGCTGGAAAGCTTATGTTTGCTAGTTTGTTTCTGTTACCTACAATTAAATATTTCTGTCTAAAGAAAATAAAAAGTAGGAGCGGTAGAAATGATGTCTGGAAAGATTGTCTCTGACAACAGATATTTCACCTAATGCTTTGTCGCAGGGATAGATGGGGTGAAGACGATAGAGTCAGGGGAGGAAGACTGTCTGCCTTCTCCCATCACCTTGATTGGACAGTGGCCTTCGACCTGGCTGGCACTGCTGTTTTCACCTGGCCCTTGGATTGTGAAAAGGCAGGCCTGGTGGCACCGTGGGTTTCCTTGCACCCAGCAGAGTGTTGGTAGATGTTTGTTCATTGATTTGGGGTCAGAAAAGGGGAGAAGAGGTGATTTGTAATGTTTGCCAATTTCCATAGTGTAAATACTCCCAATTTCAAGCTACCAGTGTGTGGTCACTGAATACAGAGGTCTGGAAGAGATATGCACCATCAGCTATCCTAAGCCAGTGTGAGCCAGCTCCACTTCTACCCTTCTAACTATAGCAACTGCCCAGGAGAGCTTCTGGGTTATAATAATGGCTAATATTATTAAACACTTTACCTTTGGTGGGGCACCATTTTAGGGTCTTCACATGTATCTTCTTATTTAATTTATTCATGATGTCTGAGGCAGGTACCATTCTTATCCCTATTTTACAGATCAGGAAACTCAGATACAAAGAGAATAAAACATTGTTCAAAATCATAAGGCTTGGAAGTTGAGGTGCCATGATTTCATCCCTGATCATTGACTGCAGAGGCAGCTTACTGTGCTGACAGAGAGAATCAGATCATAACAGACTTCTTCAGCCCCCTAGAGTGTGGGAGGTGGCATCTGACTCCAGCAGCCCAGCAGAAATGGCAGTGACAGTGCCCACAGATAAATTCAACACAGATTTTTAAGTTTCCGAGTCCAAATTTCATTTTTTGTATGTACATTCTGATTATTTATGCCCCATCTACCATCAAAAGGATGAAAGGTATCTTGAAATAATAAATCTAACAATTATTGAGTATCTACTTCAAACCATTTACTTGACTTACATTTTATCTCATATCCACAATCCTTTAGAGATAAGAGTTATTCTCCCCATTTTGCAGATAAGGAAACTAAGGCTTATTAAAAGTTGATCCATGGAAGCCCATATAGCTAATAAGTTGCCAAAGCAAGGTAGATTTTTTTTAATTATCTTCATTTTATTGCTGTAGAATCAGGCACATAGAGGTTAAGTACTTGCTCATGTGACATAATTAGTCCTGATGCAAACAAACCCCAGTCATCTGAAGCCAAAGCCCATGATAGTCACACCAAGTCAGTGAGTCCTCTCACTAAGCAGACCCCCTGATAATTCAGCTAGAAGTGATTTTCCTAGAAAAACCTGGCTGGGCCCTAACCGGATTGGCTCAGTGGATAGAGCATCAGCCTGCGGACTCAAGGGTCCCAGGTTCGATTCCAGTCAAGGGCATGTACCTTGGTTGCAGGCACATCCCCAGTAGGGGGTGTGCAGGAGGCAGCTGATCGATGTTTCTCTCTCATCAGTGTTTCTAACTCTCTCTCTTTCCCTTCCTCTCTGGAAAAAATGAATAAAATATATTTAAAAAAGAAGAAAGAAAACCCTGGCTGGGTCACTTAGGAAGGAGACTCTGCCAAGTGCCTATTGAAGGAACAACTGTAATTCCGTTGCTCAGAGGGCTCCCTCCTAACCATTTACTCATGATCCCCTAACCTCCGTCCATCTGCTCATGACCCACTAAGTCAACACTCTTCTCTCTGAAAAGCTCACCTGTCTTGCTAAAATCAGCAACAGGTTAAAATCAACATCCAAAGGATGGGTTTGGTTTCTGAATGGTGGTGAATTCTGATCTTCTGCAACTCTCCCATGGGAACTGGGCTGGATGGTGAGGTGCATCACCAGAGAGCAGGAATCTCCTCGTGTGTGATGCTGGAGTTGGCTTTTTTTTTTGCTATGACACAGCCCAATCTAACCGATTTGACTGGTGTGATATGGATGAGGTGCTCCCTTGATTGGTGATAATGAGACTTTTCAGTGTCTGTCATTTAATGGAACAATTTGAAGTCATCAACCGACTTGACAGCTTCGTCTCTAATTCACTGCTCAGAGGCAGGCCTGCTGAAATATCAAATGCCTTGAGAAAGTCATTGATGCTGGCTCAGGAAGGGTTAACACGCCCCAAAGTGCCTGCCTTCGCTCCTCCAGCAGAGAGAGGAGGAGGCAGGGTGGGGGTGGGATATGTGTCACATTCAGATACATATCCATAGCCAAGTAGTGGAGAAACAGTGTTAAACCGTAGTGTTCCCTGCTCTGGTTTGCATACTAATATCTTTGGGATTACTTCCCTGCTCTGGCAATCTGTCACCTGTAGCTGGGGAGGAGAAGCAGGCAACGGAGAGCCTAAATAACGGAGTAGCATGCTTTTGATTTTACCGAGCAGCCTTGTGGGTCCTTGAAGTAATTTGGAACACCTGAGAATCTCCCAGGGTACTTCTCAACACGTCTTTTATTCCAAATTTATATATGTGTGAGTGTGTGTGTGTGTGTGTGTATACACATATATATGTATATATACATACACATCTATACTAATAAAAGGGTAATATGCTAATTCAACTGAGAGACCAGACGGGGAGGGCAGTTGGGGGCGAGCAGGCTGGCAGGGGGGCAGTTGGGGGCAAGCAGGCCAGCAGGCAGAGTGGTTAGGGGCCATGAGGCAGACAGGCAGGTGAGCAGTTAGGAGCCAGTGGTCCCGGATTGTGAGAGGGATGTCTGACTGCTGGTTTAGGACAGTCGGACATCCCTCGAGGGGTCCCAGATTGGAGAGGGTGCAGGCCAGGCTGAGGGACACCCCCCCCCCCCGCCGCCATGCACAAATTTCGTGCACCGGACCACTAGTATATATATAATATCCAGCCTAAAAAATTAAACATAGAATCACCTTATGATCTAGCATTCCCACTTCTGGATATATACCTAAAGGAATTGAAAGCAGGATTTGTATACCCCTGTTCACAATAGCCAAAAGGTGGAAACAACCCAAATGTCTATTGACAGATGAATGGATTACCCAAATGTGGTATAGACATATAGTGGAATATTATTCAGCCTTTAAAAGAAAGGAGATTCTATCACATGCTATAACATGGGTGCACCTTGAAGACATTAGGCTCAGTGAAACAAGCCCGACATAAAAAGACAAGTATTGCATGACTTCACACTGTTCTGAGGTAACTAGAATAGTCAAATTCATAGAGAAAGAAGGTAAAACAGTAATGGCCAGGGACCAGAGGGAGGAGGAAATGGGAAGTTATTGTTTAATGGGTACGGAGTTTCAGTTGGGGAAGATGAAAAAGTTCTGGAAATGGCTGCTGGTGGTGGTTGCATAGCATTGTGAGTGAACTTAATGTCACTGAACTGTGCACCTAAAAGTGGTTACAACGGTAAGTTTTAGGTTGTATGTATTTCATCACTCATTTCTTAAGAAGACAATCAGTACAGCGTATGCAGTCAGAGTTTACAAAGCAGGAGCCTAATGAAAGAGCTTGGCGTGCATTGCCATTATCTGCAAAGTGTGCTCCGAACGTTAGCTAAGTGCGCACACTCGCCTGCCCTTACTTAATCTTCAGGAAGGGATCAGCAGCTTCTTTTGACAGGGGAGGGAATCAAGGTTCAGAGAGGTAAACTACCGTAGTTACCCAAGCACTGCAGCGAAAGAGGGAGGCTCGAACCTTGATGGGCCTTTCATCAAATGCAGCACAATTTCCATACTCTAAAATGCCTGGAAAAAGGACCCCTCTATCAGGATGTTTATATGCCAGACAGTCAGATGAAGCTGAATTTACCTGCTCTCCCAAACATGTGAGACCCACACTTGGAGGTACTTTAGAATTCATCAGGAGGAGAAGTCAATTTATAATTCATAGAACTAAAATACATAGATGCTCTGATAATAACTTTATGGAAAGTGACCTGGAGAATTTCCCAAATAAAGATGCGACTATCTGTTATGTATGGCTTTGGTTGGATTATACAAATAGAATCACAGGATTCTAAGCATGCCACTATAATCCAGAGAGCCACACCTGGACCTGGCTGGTGTGGCTCAGTGGTAGAGCATTGGCCTGCACACCAAAGGGTCTCAGGTTCGATTCTGGGTCAAGGGCAGGTACCTGGGTTGCAGGTTCATTCGCAGGCCTCCGTCTGGTTGTGTACGGGAGGCAACCAATCAATGTGTTTCTCTCACATTAATGTTTCTCACTCACTCTCTTCCTCTCTCTCTCTCTCTCTCTCTCTCTCTCTCTCTCTCTCTCTCTCTCTCTCTCCACCTCTCCCTCCCTTCCACTCTCTCTAAATATCAGTGGGAGCCCTAGCCGCTTTGGCTCAGTGGGTAGAGCGTCAGCCTGGACTCAAGGATCCCAGGTTTGATTCTGGCCACGAGTTCATGCTGGGTTGCTGGCTTGGTCCCGGGTGGGGGGTGTGCAGAAGGCAGCCAATCAATGGTTCTCTCTCATCATTGATGTTTCTGTCTCTCTCTCCCTCTCCCTTCCTCTCTGAAATAAGTTATATTTTTAAAAAATTAATGGGAAAAATATCCTTGGGTGGGGATTAACAAAAAAACAAAAACAAAAAAGAGAGAGCGCCACAACTGAATTGCCCTGATAATTACCACAAACCACTGGTTACTTTTCTAAACCCAGCTGGAATAACTTATCCCTGGCCAGGTCTCTCTCTTGGCTTAAAATGGTAATGGTGTGTCATTCTCACTGTGTTTTTCTTATAGGTTTAAAGATCTTGGGGTTGTATTGATCCCCATCCTCATAGTTATATTAGGAGGTACATTATAGTCTGTCTAAGCTAGCAGGATATAGCACAGTGGTTGAGATCATGGGCTCTAGGCCCTGGGGCACAAATCCTGGCTCTTCCATTTACTGGTTATATGACCTTGGGCAAGTTACTTCACTTCTCTGTACCTCAGTTTCTTCATCTGTGATATGGGGATAATAGTAGCATCTAATTCATTGGTTATTGTGAGATTTAATTTCTTGGAATACATTGATGCATCTTGTTTCCCAAATTCCACTGCTATAGAAAAGGTCTAAGGTCATCACTCTTTGGAAGTGCACCCATTGCTATTTCAGGAGAGGGAGAGGCAGGGACTGGGAGGTGAAGAAAGGTGGCTTTGAACCAAGTATCAGCATCATGCATTCTCTTCTGGTACCAATTACTGTGATAAATTGAAGGTGACAAGTTACTTTATGACATAAATGCAAATCAGCATTCCCTTCGCTGTTATTTTCCAATGCCCTGGCACTTTAATGGTCCCCATAAGTTTGCTTCACTTGCAGCAAGTATCGGTATGTTCGCAGTCAGCCAGAGAATTTATTTTTAGGTGGGGAGCGCAATGAACTGAGCCCACTGGCTGACTTAGAAAAATGATCACATTCCCATCCACAAATTATTCCCCAAGTTAGCATTTGAGCCTTCGCTGGTGAAATAACACAATAAATAGAGATTTGTCACAAGGGCTCATTTCCACCTGCCAGACTTGACTCTCTAAATATTCAGCATTCAACACCTTTGTGGGTTGGTGTTTGCTTATGTGTGTTTATTAGAAAAAACAAAAACCTGCCCCAGAATGTAATATTCTCTGTAAGTGACGAGGAGTTGAGACCTGTTACTCCTAAGACATGCGAGGCGAGAAGAGGATGGCTTCCCGTGTGTTGAGCCAGGAAAGTTTACGTATACTTGAAACTCTAATGCCAGTGGTGGCTTCAACATGAAAGGAGACAGAGGGGACAGAACCCAATATTTGTTTGCTTTTCACCATTGATGTTGAATTCTTGTCCTGCCAGTTCCACCAGCTGTTGTCACTATTCCAGAAAGAAAGAAAGAAAGAAAGAAAGAAAGAAAGAAAGAAAGAAAGAAAGAAAGAAAGAAGCAGCATTGTCGCTATAAATAAGACTGCATTTCCCTACCTGCCTCTCTCCAGCCCACTGGCATTA
This sequence comes from Plecotus auritus, assembly GCF_963455305.1. Lineage (NCBI taxonomy): Eukaryota > Metazoa > Chordata > Mammalia > Chiroptera > Vespertilionidae > Plecotus > Plecotus auritus. The sequence goes on along the minus strand of NC_137783.1, from coordinate 145,580,352 downwards.
ACAGACACTGGAAGCTGTTAAATACATTGCCTAATTAATTTAAAATACAACTTCTGAGAGACAATGCCTAATTGTTCAAAGTGCTTTGATTAGGGCATAAAGATAATCACGGAATTAAGTCATTAAGAGTCATAATAAGGAAACTGGTGCACAAAATGAAAGTGTGGCTCCCTTTCCCTGCTGAGGAGCTCGTGGCTGCATGTATTCATTTATTTATTAACCAAATATTTAATGAGCACCTACTACCCTGTTCCTGCTAGTAAGGTCAAACATTCTGCATAAAGGTGGCTTTTTTTGTGTTTTTTGTTTTGTTTTGTTTTGCTTTTCTGCTTTATCCTAAGAATTACTCTTTGTGTGCATGAGTGTGTGTGTGTACACAGTTTACATTCTGAGATGCAATGAGGATGCCAGGGCAGGGAAGACTGAAGGAAACAGGCAAGGAGAGACGTTTTTTATGCATGACACAGAGCACGGAGCCCTTCTATCAACACCTTGCCTTAAGTGCACTGCATTAGGCATTCCGTCTGACAAGTTGCCACTTGGAGATACAGTCTTACCCCCCTCCCCCACCTTCCAACCGGAAACCTGACATTGCTTCACATCCAGTGTTTAATTTCCCATTGTTTGAAATAAAATGGTATGTAAAGTATGCGTTGCCATGGATGCAAAACCCAACCCTGCATATAGAGGTTTCTGGAGCCGGTAACCTCGGATCTGCCCAGGTGGCAAGGTGCTGAATAAGGCAAAGCAAGAGCTGACCCTCCCAAAAGAAGCTTCCGGCGACAAGTTCTCCAGCTGCAGGGGTGCCTGGCAGATTCGCCAGCACCAAACTCTGTCTTCTGCCTGGAGAGAATGTACTTGCTCCATTTTTGCCTATGTTTCCGGGGGTTCAGGTCCTTACCTGGAAGCTTATCTGAAAATGTTTTGGAGCAGTGATTCCTGAGGGATGAAACCTTGGAAGCTTAATCTGCACACAACACTTGGGGCTGGGCCGTCCGCATTCAGTCCGCTTCTAGGTATGTACCCACTAGAAATGCATGCCTGTCTTCACAAAAGGCACACACTAGAACGCTCTCAATAACCCCCAACTGGAAGTCACCCAGATGCCCAGCGTTCCAATGGAAGCCAGCACAGTGGAATACTAAGCAGCATGAGGATGGACAAGCCATCACTACACGGTGCAATGACTCTCAGAAGAGATGTAAGGGAGGGAAGCCAGACCCAAAAAGGGACGTAGTGCAGGATTCTATTTATACACAACTTCAAAGTCTGCAAAACTCATCAGTGGGGATAGCAGTCGGCCTGGTGGCTGCCTTTAGGGAGAAAAGAAGGGAACTTGGTTGGCAGCAGATACAAGGAGGAGTTCTGCGGGGTGCTGGCAACATTCCAGTTTTTGACTAGGTGGTGATTTTGTCTTTTTGTTTGTCTGTTTGTTTATGTCATATATTTCACACAAAAAATAAAACATTAAATAAAAAATTAAATAAAACACCTTAAGGGTGGCCTTGAGTCAGGCAAGGGCAATTAATTGTCTTGTCTCTGTTAGAACCTGCAGTCTCCTTAGGGTCACCTCGGGAAGCATGAGAGGCAAATCAAGGCAGTCAGCACAGGGCAGGAGCAAGGCTAGCCCTTCTGCTCCCACCCAAAGAGGTGCCTCAGTCCAGATGATGAGTCAGGCGGTAGCACTGCCTCAGTTTCCCCAAGGTGCACGATCTTTTGGAAGATAAGAATGCAGAATGGCCAGTGGTTAACTTTTTTCTTAAATCATTTTAGAAAGCAATATAAGAGGCTCTTCCCCTCTGAACACACACACACACACACACACACACACACACACAACACACGCACACACTTTTACATCTTTCAGATGGGGATGTGCCTAGCTGTTGATGACCAGAAAGCAATGTGTCAGTGAAATGGGCAGCACTTTTCCTTTTCTCAGTGGTACATAAAATAATAGTGGGCCTCAGATTTGGTAAAGCACAGTCCATCTCTTGTACAGTGAGATGCTTTGCTTACACTCTCTGCCTCCTAGAGGAGAAGCCAGGCACTGGATTTTGCATGGTTTCAGGCTCACTTGGAAGGCTGGAGAGAAGAAGACATTTTGCTTCTGAGCAAGTTGCAAGTCTGCTGTGGCATCTGGGTGGAACTTTGCGAATCCCCTGCTCTGAGGCAGCCAGCCCAGATGGTCAGAGGCTGTGTAGGGGAGGAAAAAGTTTTCCTCCACCCACTTAGGGTCCCTGGCTGAGACAGATTCACAGGAGAAGGGCATGAAGATTTCATTGAATTTGTGCATGTACGTGGGAGTCTTCACAAGAGAATGAAGACTCAAAGACGTGACCAGAGCAGGAAACTTTTATACCTTCAAAGAGCACATTTGTGAAGATAGAGGTAGTAATAGGAGGATAAGGGTGAGTTTAACAAGGTTTGTTTGTACAGATTTCTTGGCCCCCAATTCCCCATCTCTGGTAGTAAGAATGTCTTCCTTCCTCCTGGTTCAGGAAGGATACCCATCACATGGGAGATTTCTGACCTCTTTCAGGGAAGATGTGCATGTGGGAGGGTGAGAGATCAGGTGATCTTTCTGCTTTGCTGTTTTCTACCATTCCTTCGGCTTCGATGTTCAATAGGCCCAGGTGACATATGTTGAGGGTAGCAAGTCCTGAACCCCATCAGCTGCTTCTCTGACTTTTGCTCCACCTCCCCCTCAGTTTTATAAAACTACGATTTCCTGTATTATAACCCTTCAATCTTGGAAAATATGGAGTAGCCTTTGTTTTCCTGACTGAACCTTGACTGGGTAGAAAAATATAAGGTCACACACACAGGATTCTATCATTCTGGGGCCTGATGTCACCTGTGGGCCTCCCTGAGGAGTTAGCTTCAACACCAGGGCTGTAAGTCCTCCATGATCTCACCTCTGGCTCTTTCTAGGACTTCACCTAATGCAGATCATCCCTCACTCTCTGAGCTCCAGCCAAGCTAGACCATGGTGGCTTTTGGCTCTTTGATGTGCCTCACTCTATGCTGACTCTGAGACGTCACTCTAGCTCTTCCCCTTACCAGGGAGCCTCTTACTCCTGGGTCCTCCCCACCCCAATCACTTAACATGCATCCCTGAGGCATTAATTAGTCCTTTCCTTGGGGAGGCTTACAGGATGGTGGGAGTCATTGCAAGTAATAAGCAAGAAAGGGTGAATGAGAGTACGTAGCAGGGAGTCAGAAAATGCCTCCTGGTTTTTGCAAAACTCAAGCCCACAAGAGCATTACTGTATCTCCAGCACCCAGCACCCTCCTTGGGACACAGAGGACACTCAACAAGTATTGGTTGTTATTCATAGTCAAATCCTCCTCTCCACGGGTAAATAATGTACTCCCCTCCAGACAGATGTGTAGAGAGCACCTGGGAAGGCACATGAGTTGATTGTTGGCTGAGTCCAGTGGCATTGGCAGAGCCACATCCTGGAAACATACCGTGCCAGAGGCAGGTGTGTTGTCAGCCTGACCCTTAGCTCAGGTGTCAGGGGGTGGGTTTGATTATCTATGTTCAGCCAGGTGCAAGGAATGGACCCAATTATCTGGGCCCAGCCAGGAGTGACAATTACAAAGAAGCCACAAGAATGAAGAATTACAGCTTGATCTTTAACCATGATTTCACATAATTCCCTTTGTCTTAAACTCTAATAAAACATTCTGGAATCATACTATATACCATAAATGTGCTGCACCAGCTGTGGGTCACTGTCTCTCCATCAGAGGGCAGCTGTCCCACCTGGTCCCAGCTTTCCCTACTGTCTGTGTCTGTCTCTTTCTTTTTCACAATTCCCCGTCACCCCTACTCCTGTCTCGTCCTCTACTCTCTAGCTGTGCTGGTCACGGTAAAGAGAGAATACTTATACAGATGGGACTCCGTTTTACAGCAGGGGGAACTGACAGGGGAGCAGAAGGGAGAACTCACACAGTTTGGGCACTTGCTGTGTGCTATGCATACTGACAAGCACTCTATCTGCATTATCACCATTTAATTCTTCCAAGAACACTAAAAGGTAGATGCTTTCATATGTCCATTTTACAAATGAGGGAACTGAGGCTTGGAGAGGTTAAGTAACTTATCAAGGTCATGTAATTGTCCCAAATCTCAATCCCTCAGCCTCCGTTGCATCAAGAATTGTTCATGATGTCATATGTCCCTCACACCGCTGGCAAAAATGTCTCAGAAATAGCAACAGCTAATTTCCATAATAATTATGTGAGGTTGTGTGAAGGTGTCCTGGTGTTCTATTTTGTCACTTGCGCAGTGACAGGCTTGCATGACTGCATCGCTTAGCTACGGTGGCTTAGCCTTGACCTCTCACCTCCCCCTACTCTTTGAAATTGCTTCATTTCTCTCCCTTCAAAGGAAGGCAGCACTGCTTCAGTTGGGAGGCCCCACAACAATTTCCTTCCAAATCCCTCTTTCCTCAGACTGCATTGAGTTATTGGTTCTCTAAGAGGCTCCCCACCCCATTCCTAAGGAACCTCCAGGGTGCATGGCCTGCTGGCAAAAGCCTGTGGGTGTTTAGCAGTGTAATGTCATGGCCAGTGCATGTATGGCCTCTGGTGTCAAAATTTGGGTTCAAATCCTGACTCCACCACTTACTGTGTGAACTTGGGTAAGTTACTCTCTCTGCCTCAGTTTCCACCCCTGTAGAATGCAATAGTGGACAGTAGTATCCACTTTATGGGATCGTTGAAGGGATTAAACGATATAACAAATGGATGTTGCTTAGAGCAGTGCCTGGCCATAGGAAATGCTTGGTAAATGGGAGTGTTTATCTTTATTGATGCACACACACAAGGAATGACAGACCATCAGCAGCTTTATCTCAAGTTCTAACTGCAACCCCAGACCTCCTTTCTGTTTTGTTTATTTTCCTGCTCTCAATGGATTAGAAGCAGAGTCCCCTTAGGATGTTTAGCAGTGAATTCAAGAGAGCTAGCTCCTAGGGGAGTGAAGAAGAAACTCCCGGTGGTGTGAGCCACTGCAGGCCATTCTTTCTTTGTTCAGTTTTCTTCCCTCAACAGCACTACTGTCCTCCCTCATCTCTCACCAGTGCTCCCGTGGCAGAAAATTTCATTCCCCTTTCTAACTGAATCACATCTTTAATAAAGCTATTGTATTTGACCACAGGCTTAGGAAACAGGAATATAACATAATAAGAGAAGATCATTAAAGTTCTATAGAGCGAGCTTTCATGTCCCTCATTTCCAGTGTCCCCGAGCCTCAGATAAGGGATAAACATCTTTTAAATCAAAATCTAAATAACAGCAAACCTCACTTTTCATTTCAAGTATTTTTCCACTAAGGTATGTGGTGTTTTCTAATTTCCTGTGTAGATCAGATGGACTGTAAAAGCGTTTTGTTTAGGGTGTTTTTTATTTTAAGTTTTCGGGCACTTTGCTGACTGCAATTCCAGCACATGTCTTTGGTAAGGTTGTTAGAGAAGTGAGCCAAGAATGATTAAAATTCTGGAGACTGATTTACAAGGGAACAAGAACAAATGAGTACTGGAAGGTAAACGCACTTATTGGAGGGATAACTGGGTAAGTAGCTCAGAAAGACTGAGAAAAAGCAGACATTAAATTATATGATGCGAAGAGTATGAGAGGAGACATTTCTAGAAAGGAAAACAGAGGCGTTCTCCCCCCCTGCTTTTGCTTCTCTGAGAAACAGCAGTTAAGCGCACAAGCACTGAAGTCGGAGCCAGAGACTCAAATCTTATCTCTGCCAGTTGCCAGCTGGGTGGCCTTGGACAAGGCACTAAATTTCTATTAGCCTCAGTTGGCAATATTAAAAACCTGGGTATTCATAAGATGATCACAAGATATCAAGAGGGATGGTGTATTTAATGCACTTAGCACAGAATCCAGCACATTAAAAGTCGCATATTTCTCTGTTAATGTTTGTGGGGCTGCTTCTTACTAGTACTTTATTTTGAACAATGAAAAATGTCCAAAGGAATTGTTCAAAGGGAACTTACTAGAACATTTTAAAACAGTCTGGGTTTAGGGATAAGAAACCTAAACTGTGGGTCAGCCCGGGAGTGAATGGGCAAACTGGGAGTTGAAAGTTCATCAACATCATCATTCAAAAAAAATTTTTTGAACTCTAGTTTATGGACTCCAAGACGAATTTTTCCACATTTTGATATCTCTCAAATTGGGAAGTCTTACAACCCCTAGCAGTTTTTCTTTCTTAGTGCTTTATGGAATGAGGGTGCGTATTCCAATTGGTGGCATCAAAGATTTGCTGAAATATGGTCTTAAGCATTAAGCTTCCTGGTGCTCTGTTCTAAATAAATAAGTCCAGGCAGTTCTGGTCCTCAGATAATTTATCATGTGAGTGGACTGTACAAAGAACATTGGACCAGCTCAGTCAGCACTGCACAGAAACAGGGAGGGGGGCAGCTGGGTTGTAACCAGGTCCCTGGAGGGAAGTTGAAAATTTAGTTACCAGAAAGAGGCAAAGTGTACACTGGGTAGCAAAGGGTGGGGGCGGATTCTGTTGGGGCTAAACTGAGAGCAGAGAAGGTTTCAAGGCCTAGAGCACAACAAGTGTTCAATGGGGAATTTATTGAGCCCATAACCCAAAGTGAGAAGAAGTGAGATTGGCTCTGAAATTTAAATTTAAATATGGACTGTCAGAGCCAGCATGTACCACAGGGATTGTGGTGATTGATTTGAAAACTAGTCACAACAATTTTCCCCATCCTTGGTGCTTTTTCGTCATGTGACTTTGAAAGTCTTCAGGAGGTGGAGCCTTGAATCTCGGCTGCCCTCCTTGCTTTCACAAATATTCTCCAATGGAAGTAACACTGTGCCATCTGGCCTAGGCCTTAGGAAACTTTGACGCTTTCATTTCTGCTCTCTCAGAAGCTGGCTGCCATGTAAAGCAGTCTCAATTGTCACACTGGAGAAGTCATATGGAGAGAGAAAGGTTCTAGAGGATGACAATTCACACAGAGGCTGACAAAGACAGCTGTCACATAGAGGCTGACAAAGACAGCTGCCAAACATGTGAGTGACACCATTCTGGATGGTCCAAGCCCCAGCTGAAAGCAGCTGCATGAGTGACCCCAGCCAACCCCATACAAAACAGAAGAACCGCCCAGCTGAGCCCAGACAATTCATAAGATCTTGAAAAATAATGAATCATTTTAAGCCACTACGTTTTGGCGTAGTGCATGGCAATAGTATTAAATAATTAAAATGGGAATAATCTCCAACTCACTCGTTTCACAGAGGAGACTGAAAAACCATAGAAGTTAAGTGAATTGCTCTAAGCCACTAGCCTCAAAGTGGCCGAGGCATGCAGGAACTCGGATTTCCACATTCTCAGTACACTGCTCTGATCATTAAACCTGGCAGAACTATTTTCTTTTTTTTTTTAAATATATTTTATTGATTTTTTACAGAGAGGAAGGGAGAGGGACAGAGAGTTAGAAACTTCGATGAGAGAGAAACATTGATCAGCTCCCTCCTGCACACTCCCTACCGGGTATGTGCCCGCAACCAAGGTACATGCCCTTGACTGGAATCGAACCCGGGACCCTTGAGTCCGCAGGCCAATGCTCTATCCACTGAGCCAAACCAGTTAGGGCTGGCAGAACTATTTTCATACAGGTAAAATGAGCACATTTCTCAACTTTTGCTGATGTGCATTAATGTAATGGCTTGCACTGAGTGTTTATTAGGTGCTTGGCTCAGTGATAAATGCACTCTCACTTAATCCTCATAGTGAATCTATAAAATAGATGTGATACAACCCCCATTGTACAAATAACATAACTGAGGTTAAAGAGGTTAAGGAACGTGCTCAGAGTCACCCAGCTAAGTAGGTGGTGGAGTCAGGATTCAAATCCAGATCAGTCAGATTCTGAACTGCTTGCTGTTTGAACCGTCATGATCCACAGTTCCCACTGACTACAAGGGTCTTTCCCCCAAATCAAGTTTTTCTCTCTTGCATGATTCTATTCAGCCCAACTCTGCATCTTCTGTTTTAAATGTGCCTCACAGTCATTATGGAATTCAGGATAAAGCCAGAGAAGACATGTTTGGATTCATCTAAGAGTTTTTCCTTATTAGGTATTTGCTCAAAATCACTACAACTCTTTCTAAGGAGGGAAATAAACATATTTTGAGTTTCTATTCCACAGAAAAGCTATAATCAAGGCACTTCCCACCCTATCCCCATGCACTGTACACTCCATCAGGATCATGGGCTCTTCTCACCCTTAAATTAACTTGTGAAATGAAGGATGAGAATTATAGCAGTTGTGGTTTAGCCAAGTTTATATAAGTCTTGCTGAGCAAGGAGAGAGAAAATAAGGAAGGGAGGAGGAATGGATAAACAGGAAGGAAATTTAACAAATGAAGGGTAAAGTGTTAATCTATTATTTTTGGACTGGGAATCTGAGGCTGCCTCCCTGGTCACTTTATCAGGATGACTACATTTCCGTTCACCCAGGACAGTTCTGGCCCACACCTAGTGTCCTGGCATAATTGTAATAGTGCTCTGCTTCACTCTCAAAGGGTCCCAGTTTGGATGATAAATTGTATGATGATCCCCTCCATCATGGTTCACTCTCAGCCTACCACTTCAGGTTTCATGGAGACGAAATGGGTACTAGATTCTACAAAGGGTTCTGGGGACACCAGGGTCAACAGACACAGCCCTTGACCTCAATGAGGCCACTGCACAGTACAGGAGACACAAAACAGCTTTCTGATGTATGAAGCACAGTAACAGAGGCAGTGCTGAGAGCACTTGTAGGCAGCAGCTGGGGAAAGAGATGAGGCAATGCATTACACACAGAGGGGACAGCAAGTGCAAAGGCTTTAGGTGTTATCATCACAATTAGCTAGTTATTAGCACTAATAATAGGAAGCGAGCAAAGGGGAGGCCCAGCGTTATAAGCATGGTCATCTGGGCAGCTTCACCAGGAAGCTATAGCTTCATGCTCCCCAGGAATCCACTGATCCATTCCCTGCAGATCCTTGGAAGAAGGGATCGAACAAAGGGGGAGATGGATACATACATGTGCAGTGAAGTTGAGGTGAGGTGGGGAAGGTGCTTGTACGTCAGTCTAGCCTGGAAAAAAGATCATTGGCCAGTAGGGTGAAGCCACTGAAAGTGCATGAAATCTTGAAAGGATAAAATCCCCAGAGGAAGAGTTCTCTTCTCTCTCTCCCTCTCCCTTTCTCTCTCTCTCTCAAATCAATAAAAACATATCCTCATCCAGCCAGTGTTGCTCAGTGGTTGAGACTCAACTTATGAACCAGGAGGTCATGGTTCCATTTCCAGTCAGGGCACATGCCCAGATTGTGGGCTCAATCTCCAGTAGGGGGTGAGCAGGAGGCAGTCGATCAATGATTCTCTCTCATCATTGATGTTTCTATCTCTCTATCCCTCTCCCTTCCTCTCTCTGAAATCAATTTTAAAAAACCAGAAAAACATTAAAAAACAAAACACAAGACAACAAAAAACACATATCCTCTGGTGAGGATAAAAGGAAAAAGAGAAAAAAAAAAGAAAAAAGCCACACCTCACTCTTGTCCCAAATCCTTCTGGAAGAGTGTTCCACTCCTTGTGAGGCACTGTGCTTCCCCAAATCCATGGATTGTTTCCCTTGAATAAAGGACATCAAACTCATGAATTTAATCGTTTTAGCTTTGACACTTGATATCATGTAACTAGAATATAAAAAACTATTCATCTTTAAAAGTAACCCCCAAAAGGCAAATAAAACCACGATAAGTTATCAAACTACATAAATTTACTATTAGATTGACCAAAAAAAAATGGAATTTCAGATAATACCAAATATCAAGGAATGAATATCCAAGATTTTTACAATCACAACATTGGATATAAAAAAAAGAGGGAGAGAAAGAAACAGAAAGCATTTTGAGTGTTATATTTATATAGATTTTAACAAAAATAAAACAATTGAATACTTTTTAAAGATACATATATATTGAAGAACATTTATCAATCACCTTAGAGAGAATTTCTGTGGGAAGAAGTTGCAAGAATAGGAGTGGGGTTTGGCGATAAAGGAAAAAAAACAACAAAGCTAAGTCAAAATGAAACAAGAAAACTGGCTTGCATGAACTAAAGTGAGGCTATGATCTGAGGAGTATGATTAACTAGCCTATCTGCACCCCAGTTCCAAAATGAATGGAGGGAACAAACGTCAGGGAAATTTTCCTCCATAACCCCTCATTTACAAGGGCAGTGCCCTCAGCACTGAAGCACAAAGTCTTTCATTAGTTCCTGTCCATAGGCGACTGCTTTTTCCAACTGGAGTAACGGTAGGCAAATTTAGGGATTTTTCCCACTCCCCCAAATTACTGAGTTTACAAATGATTAAGTCTCCTCCTCATTCCCCAGGGCCCACTCCGATGAAAGCCAAGACCACCCCTAAGAAAGCCTTTACAAGGAGAGAAGTTTGAAAAACACCATTTTGCCAAAAAGAATTAGCATCACCCAGGGATTAGGGAGCTGGCTGTAAAACCGGAGAGGAAGCCAGAGATTAACTCAAATTGACTGGATGTTCTTTTCAATTACTCTCCTGGCATTTCCTTTCCAGGCTGTTAAAATGGAGGCATGCACAGGCACAGACTCTGTAAAAAGTATCCGAAGAACAGGGAACAGGTATCAACCGACTTCTTGGGGTGAACGAAACGGTGGTTATGAAGATGAGGTATTTTTATTATTTGTTGTGGTCATGGAACTATTTAACACCATTCTGCAAGTAACATACAAAATGAATGTACTGCCTGTTCAGTGTGGCTCAGTGGATGAGAATCGACCTATGAATCAGGAGGTCATGGTTTGATTCCAACCGAGGGCACATGCCCAGGTTGCAGGCTCAATCCCGAGTGTGGGGCATGCAGGAGGCAGCCAATCAATGATTCTCTCTCATCATTGATATTTCGATCTCTCTCCCCCTCCCTCTTCCTCTCTGAAATCAATAAAGATATATTTTTAAAAAATAAATGTACTGAAATTAAAATATCTTGATCAGAGCTTATCTGGAGTTTAACTTTACATATACTTATATTTTCAGGGTTGAGGGTATTTAGAGCATCGAACCATTCATGTGTAAGAACTGGATGAAACGAAAATGTTCAGAAGGGTGTTCGGCCAAGGAATCTTTTGGGTATCCATTTCCAATAAGCTTCTGAGGAACGAAAAGAGTCAGGCTCAGCCATAAAGGCTTCATTCTTTATATTTTGGCAGAGTTGGGATTGGCTCAGGGGATATCATATTTCACTGCACTGGCTTTAATAGGATAAGATGTTAGCTAATATGATAACAGCTTTAGGTGATTTCGGGAGCTTGGGGCAGGAGGAATGAAATCAGTCACTGAAGTGACAGTCTAATTACATAAGAATGGGACCAGCACAGTGGGTACAAATACCTCCCCTAAAGCAGTGGATTTAGTAATTCCACCATGTTCTGTTCTCAACTTTTAGAGGTTTTTTCTGAAATTAAATGTACTACGTTATGAATCTTACTAAATCCAGTTTGTCTCTTTGGAACAGGTTAAGGAGACAGAAATTGATTTCACAGCTGGAAGGAAAAGACAGGTATGGTTATTAGGAAGCAGTTAGGCAAGTTAGGGGTATCACCAATAATACCACAGGTGAATATGATTAAAGATGGAGTTAGATAGACATGAGTTTAAATCCCAATTCAGCCACCTCTGGCTGGCTGACATCTAATACTTTTTTTTCACCTCTCTGGAAGTAGGTTTCCTCATGTGTAGAGAGTTTAAATGTCTAATAACTCAAGAGCTATCACCCACATAATTAGATGACACCAGGGATACACCCTTTATTTCTCAAAGTACCAAATGCACTCACAAAACAGTCTCAAATGCAAACTGCCCTGTCCTTCACATCTACTGCCGGCTGACCATCTTAGAGATGCTTAACAGCTGTTGCTCACCACAATGAGGAGAGAATGCCAATGTCAAGTGTGGGAGTCTGCCTCCAAAAGGATTCAAAGTTTTGAAGGTAATTTATTATTCATTCATAGACAACTAATACATATTTTACCAGAAAGAGTAAGTGCTTCCATAACAAAACCCCAAAATGGTAGAGTGGCTTTGGAACGGGGCAGTTGGAGAAGCTGGAAGGACTTGCAGTTTTAGTGAAAGCCTGAAGAATCTTGAAGAAACTGTTAGAAGAATGCTGGTGGCTCTTGAGGAGACCGTAGATTAAGGCTGAAGAGGAAATTAGAAAAATGTTATTGGAAACTGGAGGGATGGGTCCTTGTTTTGTAGTGGCAGGAAGTTTAGCAACACTGCCACCTATATACAGTAGAAAATGTGCCCAATTAATTGGATGTTCTAGCTAAGTACATTGCCATGTAGAGTGTAGAAATTCCTGATTATTGCAAAATGTGAGAAGAAATAAGGACTTTTTAAGTAAAGGACCCAGAACTTGCTAGATTTGAATATTACCATCCTCTCTAGATGGCAAATAATGCTAAAATGAAGAAATGGCTTCCAGTCAAAAATAAACTCCAGGACACTACAAGGAAAATATCAAGTGACAAAGCTGAGAGTGTGGCTGTAAAAACCCTTTGTTCATACCTCCAAAAGATCTATAGTAGTGATTCAGAGAATTATTCAGACGAATTATAAGGCTTCAAAGAAGTTTATTAGTGTTGTGTTTCAGCAGTTCCAGTAGGGGGATGCTCCGGAGTAGAAAAGGGCTTATCTCGAAGGGATCTGTGGGTATGATTTTTGTCCAATGAAGTGGTGCCCCAATTAGATTCATAGGAGACTCACAACATTTTTAAAGAAATTATATTGGCAGAAACATTGCCTGCATGGACTATAATGAAACAGAGACAGTATAAAACCAAAAGGGTCCATGAAAGAACCTAAATTCTACTGGCAGAAAGCAGACTGACAAGTTACATAGCTGCAAACATGGGCTGCTTTTCTTAGAAAAGAAAGGATGCCTCAGAGAGTGGACTCAAGATCTTAAAGGGTGAAGTCAAAAGCCATGGAGAATCATTCCTGGGCAGAAGTAGAATTGGGCCCTAATTTGAGGAGCTTCTAACATGTGTTCAACTGAATTTCAGGATTATTGTGCACCGGTGAACTCCTCTGTGTCTTTTCTCCTTTTAAACAGGAGTATCTGTACCAGTTATCCTAAGCCTGTCCCATCATTGTATGTTGGGAGTGAGGAGGAAAACAAATATTCAGATGGAGAGGAACTATATTCAAGGAGCTGCATTTAAGACTATATCTAGGAGTCTCATCCACACCTGGACCTGATTTAGATAAGATTCTGGACTTTAAGCTTATTGTTTGAGACTTTGGAGGAAGTAGATGTATTTTACATTTGAGGGAGATGTGAATCATTGAGGCAAAAGGGCAAAATATGGTAGTCAACCTCAAAGATGGCCCCAAAGATGCCCTGGTCAGTGTGGCTCAGTTGGTTGGGCATTGTTCCATGCACCAAAAGGTCACTAGTTTGATTCCTGTTCAGGACACATGCCTGGGTTACAGGCTCGATCCCTGGTGGGTTAGGGGAGTTTGTTCAGGAGGAAACCAGTTAACGTTTCTCTCTCGCTCGCTCTCCTTTCCCCTCTCTCTCTAAAAATCAATTTAAAAAATCTTAAAGAAAAATGATGGCCCCAAAGATCCTCACCTCTTGGTAACCATACCCTTGTGTAGTCCCTTCCGTAATGGAATAGAGTTGATCTCTGTAACTAATAGACTATGTTGGAAGTGATGATGTGTAACTTCTGAGCTTAGGTAATAAAAGACGTTGCATCTTCTACCTTGCACTCTCTTGGATCAGTTCCTTTGGGAGAATTCAACTGCCATGTCTAAAGCAGCCCAATAGAAAGTGGTGAGTCTTCCTGCCAACAGCCATGCAAGTGAGCTACCTTAGAAGCAAATCCTACAGGTCACACCTTCAATGCCTATAGCTCCAGTCAACATCTTCACTGAAATCTTTTGAGAGACCCTGAGTTAGACCACCCAGCTAAGCCACTCCTATATTCCTGGCTCATAGAAAGTGTGACATAATAAATATTTATTGTCTTAAGCTGCTATGTTTTGAGGTGATTTTCTATGCAATACAGATTAATATAACAAGGTTTCTATCTCTGAATGCTCCCAAAGATTCCAATTCCTGGGGAATCAGACTGTCCTGATTTCTGTGCAGAGGATTACAGAAGGTCTGTCTCATTGAGTCTGCCATACCGCATTACCATAACTTTTTTTTAAAACATTTTTTAAAAATTTATTTCAGAGAGGAAGGGAGAGGGAAAAAGAGATAGAAACATCAATGATGATGAGAGAGAATCATTGATAGGTTGCCTCCTGCATGTCCCCCACTGGGGATCAAGCCCGCAACATAGGCATGTGCCCTTGACCAGAATCGAACCTGAGACCCTTCAGTCCGCAGGCTGACACTCTATCCATTGAGCCAAACCAGCTAGGGCCATAACTTTTTAATAGTTCCATCAAACTCTGCCACTGAGACCCTCTTATCAGAGGGCTCAAGAAAGGATTGTGAAGTGTCAGATACTGAACTGTCAGGTAAAATTAAGAACAAATAATAACAACAAAAAGACACCCCTCTGTTCCCACCAAGATCTTGGACACACACAAAATATGTTCTTTTAAGACACTGAAAAATTATTTTCAGTGAAAAAATATTTTCTAAATGTGATAACATTATGCTTGTAAAAGCTATTTCCTTCTAAGCCTGGAGAGTTGGAAATTAGTAGACCTAGAGAACAATGATTCTTGCTTGGTTAGAAAGCAAGAAACACTATTCTCTAAGTATACTAATGTTGATGTTTGAGTTGACATTTGTTGATTTTTTTTTTCAGAATGGTGCATCAATTCCTGTTTTAAATGCAGCCACAGAAATAATTTCCAGAGAAATGAACTGGAAAAATATGGAAATGTGTATTCATTGGAAAAAAAAATAAACCTTCTGACTTTCCTTCCAACATTCTATAGAATTGTTCTGAAGTTAAAAAAAAACACACACAAATATTTCTAAAAAATAAATCTCTGACAAAAGCTGCATAGAGAGTAAGCATACATTATATGTGGAGACATTAAAATTATTTTAAATGAGTTTTTACCCCACCCCATTCCCTTGCATTTTTGTGATGTTCATCTGGAAATTGGAGCTCGAAATTTGCAAGGGTGTCAATGGAAAACAGACATCATTCCATCCCCCTCCATTCTTCTCAACCACACCTTGGCCTCTCCTGGGACTAGATCAAAATGTCCTTTTTCTCTCCCAAATATGAAACAAAAGCTCTTCAATGACTGGAGAGGCTTAGATATGGTGGAGAGATGGGGGGTTGATTACACTACAGGCAGCCAGCCAAAAATGCTCAATGTGTTAAAAAATATGTTTAAAATCCTTTCAAAGGGTCATAATGTCCATTAAATATAATTTGTGCCAATAATAATAGTTTAAATGTAGTGAATACTTCTACATGGCAGGCACCTTTACATTTCATCCACAAAACAGCCCCATGAAATAGGTATTACCATTATTTCCACTTTACATACATACTTTGTTAAAAGCAGAAAACAGAAAGATCAATTAAATCTCCATGGTCACAAAACCAACAAGTTGTAGTATCAGGATCTGGGGGCCCTTGGGCAGTGGATCTTTCAAAACCAGCTCGTCATGAGCCACAAAAAGAGCTAGCCCGATTCTTGGCACTTTAGTATCGGTTAATAAATAACAGTCCCCTTCCTCTCTTTGGAACCCAATCTGCCCACTGGAACTCTCATTTGGTAAATGCTGTCTCTCCACCTACTTCATTGGACAGCTCAGCCAAACCCAAGGCCGGCTCTCAGAAAGATGCACAAAGGTTGCCGCCCTCTAGGTTCTGAGCCCCTAGGAAGCAGGAATGCAAATAGACTTTGCAAACAGACAAAGTATAGCTTTGCTTTGGATGGACAATGTCTGTTTGCTCAGGCTGACTCTGAGATTCCCCAGGCCTAGGAGAACAAACAGGACCCTTCCCAGGGTCCTCTGGAAATGCCAGGCAGTCAGGTTCTGGTAAGGAATGCTCTGTCCTGACACCTTCCCTTGCACGCAGCAGCGGGGACTGGGGTGGTCAGGGACACATGGGGAAGGTGAGAGACTGAAATAGACACGCACACCTGCCTAGTTGACACCTCCAGAGAGATACCCGGGGAGGCGGGGCCCAAGCTGGGATGTGAGGGAGGCCTCCTCCATCCTCCCCCTCCTTCCGGGGATGCGGAGCCCCCACGGGAACCGCAGGAAAGGGCCATTGCCACTTTAAATGACTCAGGAAGTGAAAGGAGGCCGCCTGACGGGGACACGGAAAGTGGAACCGGGGTGGCGCGGCTCCGCGATCTCGGATCTCGCTGGGGCAGCAAGAGGCCAAGTAGGCGGCGCGGGGACCATCAGGGGCGCGGGGCCGCCGCACCGGAAGTGCCCGGGCCCCGAGGAAGCGCAGGGGGCGCCCGGCGGCGGGGCGGGCGAGCAGGCCCTCTGCTCCTCGGCCGGTGGGGGCTGCCCGGAGCTGGCGGCAGCGGCGCCCCAGCCCCTCTCCCGGATCCCACGCGGCCCAGGCGGGCAGCGCCTCCCTGGGACCGGATCGGCTGGGAGGAGGACGTGAGGAGCCCGCGGAGCCAAGCGGCCATCTCCGGGCGGGGGGGCCCCAGGCCTGGCCCTGTCACCGCACCCGCATGGCCTCCGGAGTGGGCGCGGCCTTCGAGGAGCTGCCGCACGACGGCACGTGTGACCAGTGCGAGCCCGACGAGGCGCCGGGGGCCGAGGAAGTGTGCCGGGAATGCGGCTTCTGCTACTGCCGCCGCCACGCTGAGGGCCACCGGCTCAAGTTCCCCGGGCACCACCTGGCCCAGTACGTGCACGGCGCCGCCCAGGCCTGGGCCCCCCGAGTCCAGGGGGAAGGGGAGGGGAAGGCCGGCGCGCAGGCCAAGGTGGAGGAGGAGGGCGGCGTAGAGAGCGAGGCGGGGGAGGAGAGCGAGTCCCAGGAAGACAGTGAGTCCGAAGAAGAGAGCGAGACGGAGGAAGAGAGTGAGGAGAGCGATGAAGAGAGTGAAGACGATAGTGAGGAAGACATGGAGGACGAGCAAGAGAGCGAGGCGGAGGAAGACAACCATGAAGATGGAGAATCTGAGGCGGAGGGGGAAACTGAGGCCGAGAGTGAGTTTGACCCAGAAATAGAAATGGAGGCAGAGAGAGTGGCCCAGAGGAAGTGTCCGGACCATGGGCTCGATTTGAGCACCTACTGCCAGGAAGATAAGCAGCTCATCTGTGTCCTGTGTCCGGTCATTGGGGCCCACCAGGGCCACCAACTCTCCACCCTGGACGAAGCCTTCGAAGAGCTAAGAGTAAGTACTGGGTATTCGGAGCAGAGGCCTAGAGGTCAGTTTACCTTGGTTTCAACTCAGGTGGCGTAGCTGTGGCCACATTCACTTTGATCATGTCCCTACAACGTTGTCCCTTCAGCTTGTGGGGAGCAGTTGGGAGCTTCTTCACCCTGTTGGTGGAACTCCTTAGGGAGTCAGATGAAAGTTCTGGACTCCGACCCAAGAAAAATACATGTGCTCACAAAATCTAGTAGACAGTTTCTGGAAAATTGGAAGGCTCTGGTCTCTGGATCTCAGATAAAAAGCATGTGTTGGGAGTTTTGACCCCACTTAAGCCTGTTCCCACAGCATCACCGTTGTTGAGACTGGTGCCTTGACTTAGGGCTCTTGAATTTTGCCAAATGAATCCTAGCAAGTAGTGTCAACACTGCCCAAGGTTGGGGTTTTGATAGTAACTTTGTGTGTGCCCTGAGTTCCTTTTGGGTTCTTCATGTTTGATACTTGTTTGGAAGAGAGGAAGAAAGGGTGGAGGCAAAATTGGGATGGGAATGGGGGTCTTCAGTCCTCCATCTTTTGTAAGAAGGCCTTGCTGACCCCCTAGAATAGTGTTTGGAAAGTAGTGGACATTAATAAATACTTGTTGAATGAATGAATTTTCAAATGACTTTCCTTTTATTTATATTGTGATGTATACAATCAATGAAACTACGGGCATTAACCAGAGAGGAATGTTTGAATGGAGTGATCAGTTTATTAAGTGATCAGTTCATTTGTGAATGTTGTCATCTTATGATGACTTTTGATTCCATAAGTCACATTGCTGGCACTGAGATAACAAATACTTTGACAATGAAAATCCTCGCATTGAAATTTTCCTTTTTTTATTTATTGTAAAATGCACACTCAAAATGGGTAAAAATCCATGCATAGTCTGTCAAGTAATTATAAGGCAAACCCACTCAGATTAAGAAATAGAATATTAGCAGTGTTAAAGCCCTGTGCCCTTTTTCAGTTATAACCATTTCCCTTCACTTAAGTAACCATTATCCCGACTTTTCCAGTGATGATTTCCTTGCTTATTTTTATACTTTTACCACATATGTATGCATTCCTAAACTTACTTGAACTTGGCACAGTTGGTATAATATGTCATTGTGTTTGTAAGATTCATCTAGCAGGTGGCCGTGGTTTGTTCATTTTCATTGTTGTATAGAATTTCATTTTATGAATATGCTACAAGTTACCTATTCTGTCAATAATAAACATTTGAGCCCAGCTGGCATGGCTCAGTGGTTGAGCATCAACCTATGAACCAGGAGGTCACGGTTGGATTCCCAGTCAGGGCACATGCCCAGGTTGTGGGGCTGAATCCTCAGTGTGGGGCATGCGTCTCTCATCATTGATGTTTCTCTCCCTCTCCCTCTCCCTCTCTTTGTCCCTCTCCCTCTCCCTCTCCCTCTCCCTGTCCCTCTCCTTCTCCCTCTCCCTCTCCCT
The DNA here is from genome assembly GCF_963455305.1 of Plecotus auritus. Classification (NCBI taxonomy): domain Eukaryota; kingdom Metazoa; phylum Chordata; class Mammalia; order Chiroptera; family Vespertilionidae; genus Plecotus; species Plecotus auritus. The sequence goes on along the minus strand of NC_137783.1, from coordinate 145,561,447 downwards.
CTCCCTCTCCCTTCCTCTCTGAAATCATTAAAAATGTATTTAAAAATAATAACAATGAACATTTGATTTCCAGAGCTTCTGGCTGTTATAAATATTGGTATAAACAATCTTGTTCATGTCTCCCAGTGCACATCTGCATACATTTAAGTGAAATATAAACTTAAGACTGTGATTGTTGGGTCATAGACTATGAATATCTATATATATAAAAGCCTAAGCGACTGTTCGACTGGTAGCTATGACGCACACTGACCACCAGGGGGCAGATGCTCAATGCATAGGCATGGAAACATGGAACAGACTAATGAATCTCAGAGGGAAGGGGGGAAGGGGGAGGGTGGGAAGAGATTAACCAAAGATCTTATATTCATACTAGAGCCCGTTGCATGGATTTGTGCACCAGTGGGGTCCCTTGGCCTGGCCTGCGCCCTCTCACAATCCGGGACACCTTGGGGGATGTTGAGCTGCTGGTTTCAGCCCAATCCCTGCAGGCCAGGCCGAGGGATCCCACTGGTGCACAAATCCATGCACTGGGCCTCTAGTCTTTAACATTACTAGATGCTGCCAAATAGTGTCCAAAGTGGTTGTACCAATTTGCATTGCCATGAAGAGTGCTTGAGAGATCTTGCTCTGTATCTTCAGGAACAGTTGCTATTACAGAATTTTTAACTTTTGTCAATCTTGTGGATATGTAATATCTTCTTGTGGTTTAAATTTGCATTCCTCTGGTCACTGATGACTGAATATCTTGTATTCTTTTGAAGTGCCCATTCAGGTCCTTTCTATTGGTTTATCGATCTTTTTCTCATTAATTTATAGAAGTTTTACATATTTATTTCTGACTTCTTTGTTGTTTATATATATGGGTTACAAGTGTCTTCTTATATACTCTGTTTTCTCTTTTACTTTTTAAAAATTTGTGCCTTGAATCAAGTTCTTTATTTTAATGTAATGGAATTTTCATCAATAATTTTCTTTATTGTTAGTGCTTTCTGTGCTTTGTTCAACTTAGTATTGATTTTTGTGTAGTGGAGGTAGGGGCTCAATTTCATTCTCCTCTCCCACATATAGATAGCCAGCTGCTCTAGCGGCATTTATTGAAAAGCTTATCCTTTCTACACTGATATGCTATCATCACTTTGTAACATGTGTTAATATATGGTAGAGCAAGTTCTTCCACTTTGTTCTTCTTGGAGAGTGTCTTATCCAGTCTGGCCATTTACATTTCTTAGACTCATACTATGAAGTTATATAAAATAAGCCTGCAGGATGTTTTCTGTATCATATTTAATTTATAAACCAATACATGAAGAATTAATATCATTACATGAAGTTTTCTAAGCTATTTATTTAGGTATTTTTTTTGCCTTACAATAAAGTTTTACAATTTTTTTCTGAAAGATCTTCTACATCATTGCGAAAAATATTTCTGGTTACTTATAATTTTATAGTATTGTAAAAAATATTTTTAATTTTTCTTTTCTAATTGTTTGTAGATAGGAGTATGACTAACTTTTATATATTGATTTTTATATTAAGGTATCTTCTTAAATTCCCTTACATATTATAGTAATTAATCTATAGGTTCATTCTACCTAGATGATAATGTTATTTGCAAAGAGGGACAGTTTTTGTTTCTTTTTAATCCTTATACCTGTTACTGTTTTTTCTTGCCTTATTGGCGCGGATAAGACCTCAAGTATAATGTTTATATAAGTGATAGTGGTTATTCTTTGTTCCTAATTGAGGGATTATTTACAACATTTCACAAATAATGTGATAGTTGTTTGTTTTTTTTGTTTACATATGTATTTCGTCAGATTAAGAAAGCTCCCTTCTAGTTCTAATTTATTAAAGAGTGTTCTTTAATACTGAATGGACTCTAAGTTTTATCAAATACTTTTTCTGTATCTTAGGTATACATGTGATTTTACACTTTAATTACATTAACCAATTTACTATTAAATTTAAAAATCAGTAATATATTTACATGTCTCAAAAGCATATCTTTCACCTTTGCCCCTTTCACCTGGTTTCCCACTTTCATTAAAATTTTTGCTTTATCTTTCAAGTGCTTCTTTTAGCAAATACTGGTATATGCATATATTAGTATATGGTCTTATTTTTCATCCCTTTGTGTCATTATTATTGTACAATTAAAGCAACCTTGTGTTTCTAGGGCAAACCCAACTTGTTCATGATGTCCTTAAATTTTTGAGTTTGGTTTATTAATAAATTGTGTAGGTTTTTAATTTAGATTTATGGGAGAAATTTACTCAAGTTTCTTTTACTGTCCTCATGAGATTTTACTATGAAGATTATGTTGGCTTCATAATATGAGTTAAGTTGTTTGCTTCTCACGTTTTCTTTCTCTTTTAATGCTCTGGAAGTGTTTGTATAAGATTGGAATATTTCTTCCTAGAATGATTGATAGTTGGCTACTTTGCAGTCTATGGGTTTGAGTCCTGTTACATAAAGAATGACCATGGAAGCCTTCTGGACTTGAAAAGACAGAGGGTTTGGGGAAGGGGAGAGAGGTAGGGAAGGAGGACAGGAGAAAGAATTTTGTTTTGTTTTGTTTTGTATAGTATTTTGGGCTATGATTCCATTTAATGGTTATAGTTCTGCCCAAGTTGTCTATTTTCCTTAATTTTAATGTTATTTTCCCGAAAGTTGTTTATTCTATCTAAATTTCCAAATGTATTAGTATAAATATGTGAATCATATCCTATTATCTTTTGTTCATACTGCAGCTGTCTTTATTCCTTTAAGAATAAAGTCAGCGTGTTCATTTAGAATCTGTGATGTTTTTAGTAGGTGAAGACTTTTTAGATCTCTGTTATTGTTTTTGATGGTGTTTTTCTTGTTTCTTTATTTCTTTTTGTTCATTATGTTTGACAGCATAGCATCTCATTGCCTTTAAAATATTATTTGTCGGGATTTCCCAAGTCTTGGCATGAAACTGTATTTGAAGGAGGATTTCGGTTTGCTTCCCCTAAAGCTTGAAAGTGTAACTTATTTAGAACCCCCCTTAAACTAAATTGCTTGAGACCAAATTTTCAGGAAGTGTCTTCCAAAGTTTACAGCCTCTTGAAGAATTTTCTTTCATCCCAACCCAAGCCACCCCCCTCAACCCATTTTGTTCAGCTCTAAGGCAACACTCCCCACAGTCTCCTTTGGAGGGTCAGGTAGTGAAAAGTTTACTTTGGTTTGCCTTTACTCTGGGGCTTTACTCTTTGGCAGGGTGGGAAGATTCCAAATCTATATGGAAAGCGTCTTCTTTAAATGTCTCAAATGTCATAGGCTTTGCTTTCAGTTACCTTCTGCTCACCTGCCTAACTTTCGATTCCTAATCAAATAAATGCTCAGCACAGTTTCTTTCAATCTGTAATGTCCCGAGTTCAAAAGCTGCGTACAGTACTCCGGTTATCTTAACATGGGAACAGTATTACTAACAAAACTATAGAATTCATTAGAATTTCACCAAGTTTTGCTCTGATGACTTCTGTAACCAGGATCCTATGGCCACGAAGAATGGATAGCACAAAACCTTTAGTCTTGATATGTGGAGTAGAGATGAGAGTGGGATGAGAGAAACACAGAATTCTGGTCCTGGTGTGTGTTTTTGTCTTTGGCGTATGTGTATCAGTATGGTTGGGATCAAGTCAACATGGCATTGGGAAAAAATCAACATTGATGCCCTTTTCAGATATCAAAAATGAATCAAGAATTAAAAAATAAAACCAACCAACCAAACATAATTCTCCAAATATACTAAAGGCTCAATCCACAATTTATGGCAAATAACCATATGGACAATGACTCTGATGTACATTTTAATGTGCTAGATTATTCTTGTTGAACATTTAATTAGAATCTGTGATGTTTTCAGTATAAAACTCATTTCAGATGTGTCTAGCTAGTTTTTTGGCAGGTAGCAGAGTAATCTGCTTTTAACTTAAATAGACTATTAGAGAAAAACATTCATTGTAATATGTTGAAACTATAGCATGTAGTTAACTTAGTGTCAAAGACTGATACTTTTAAGTTAATTTTATTTATTTGAATAGTTTTTGAGTACTATGGTGAGATGTATGACCTATTGAGAATAATATTAAGTGGTTCCTGACATCAGAAAGCTTATACATAGTCCTATAGGAAAGATACAAACAGTATGTGATGTGGACTCAGAGAAATTAATTTCTGCTGGAGGCATGGAATCAGGAAAGATTTCTTGGAGGTGATGGTGTTGGAGGTGCTTCTTCAAAGATAGTATTTACTAGTAGATACAGACTATTAGGTAACCTTCTGTGTTCCCATAACAACAGCTGGTATACATTTATTGTAGCACTAAATGCAGTATACTATCAATGTAATTTCCACGTCTCTTTCCTGTGTGGGTGATAAACTCTGCTAGGGTTAGGGCTATATGTTATCCATCTTTGTGTTCCCGGCACCTAGCACAGGGCCTGTTGGATAGTAGATATATATGAAATATTTGGTACATTTATGCTATGAAGTATAATCTCATCTATTTCCAGGGCATCAAAGAGACAGTATTACATTATGATTTAGTATATAAATGTTTACATTAAGTTCAACTGCATCTAAAATAATGAAATAATTTGGAAAAATCCAAAATAACAGCAACTCAAACAAGATAGATGCTTATTTCTGTCTTGTGTAAAAGAAGCCTGGATGGAGACAGTCTAAAGCTGGTATGGAGAAACGATGAGGTTATGAAGAATCTAGGTTCTTTCCAGCTCTGCTATCCTTATGATGTAACTAGAGGCCTGGTGCACAAAATTGTGCATGGGGGGGGGTCTCTCAACCCAGCCTACACCCTCTCCAATCTGGGACCCCTCGGGGGATGTCCAACTGCTGGTTTAGGCCAGATCCCGTGTTTTGCACCTAAACTGGCAGTTGGACATCCCTCTCACAATCCTGGACTGCTGGCTCCTAATCGCTTACCTGCCTGCCTGCCTGGTTGCCCCTAACTGCCCCCCCACCCCGCTGACCTGATTGCCCCTCACTGCCTCTGCATGCTGGCCTGATCACCCCTAACTGCTCCCCCTGCCGGCCTGGTCACCCCTAACTGCCCACCGCAGCCGGCCAGGTTGCCCCCAACTGCATCTGCTCACCTGCCTGCCTGCCTGGTCGCTCCTAACTGCCCCCCCCACTGGCCTGGTCACCCCTTCCTGCCCCCAATTCCTGCTTGGTCACCCCCAACTGCTCCCCCTGCCGGCCTGGTCGCCCCTCACGGCCCCCCCGCCAGCCTGGTCGCACCGTGCAGCCTGCTTGTTCAGTCGTTTGGTTGTCCCTCACTAACCCCCCTGCCGGCCTGGTCGTAAGCAGCCATCTTGTGAGGGTGTGATGGTCAATTTGCATATTGCCTCTTTATTATATAGGATGGACCAAGATGGCTGCTGGGGGACCAGCCAGCACATTGAAGTTTAGGCTAGCAGGCATAGTAAAGTGAAGATGGCCTTATCTAGTTGCAAGAGGAGCTGGGAAACAATCTTTTCTCCAGGCCACAGTGTATCTAGCTAAAAGCTGTGTTCTGTTACTAAGGAATGGGAGAGTGAATATGAATGACCTAAAAGTCTTGTTTTAGTTAGCTACTTTGCAGGCTATGGGTTTGAGTCCTATCCTGAGACTTATTAGCTGTGTCATGTTGGATAATTCACTCTCGGAATCTTGGTTTCCTCACATGTAACATGAGTATCAAAATTGTTTCTCTTCATTGGGTTATATAGTGAGGAACAAACAAGATTACCCATGTGAAGAGCACAATGCCTGTGATATAATAAGCCCTCAGCAGTTGGTGGCTCTTATTCTTGTTACTGTTACAGAGCCATCTGAGGTTCTATTCCGAGTTCAATGATAGACCAGTCAGTCTGGCAGCAGCAGAAGTTTTGGATACTGAGTTTCTTTGGGTGAAAGCTATTCAGCCCCCTCTCCTTCTGCTCCTTCAGCCTTCTCTACTCTGGTGGGCAGATAGGCTGGTGAAAAACTTGTCTTCAGAGAATAGGCTCCTGTATATTTCGGTGTCCTGCTGGTGCCTTATGCACTAGCTAACCAAAACACAGCTGGTAAGCCTAATTTTAGGTTCACAAGTCTTGCTGGTTGTCCTCTTTAAATTCTGTTTTACATTCTGAACTGCTGGAAATTTTTATAGAAGCAGAGGGGAGACAGGGGCAATATTCCCTTTACTTTCTGGTTAGAAAATAGCCTCCATTTTCTTTCAGTAGGCAGTCATGGGGAGAAATATTATAGGCATCCCTACTGTTCTCCACTCTGTACTTTGGGTCTATGTGAACCCTAGTGGGGTGTAACCTGTGTTGAGTGGTAAACTCTGATTTAATGTGTATGAAGAATGAAAATGCTAACCTTCAACTGAGGTTATAAAACTAAGAGTCAGGAAACTCTTGTCTGCGGTTGAATTTTGAAATTCCAGAGATGAGAATCTATATATATAGATTAAAAAAAAAAAAAAAAAGCCTAAGTAACAGTTACGACGGGTTGACTGAACAATTGGTCAACCAGTCGCTATGATGCGCACTGAACACCAGAGGGTAGATGTTCAACACAGGAGCTGCCCCTGGTGGTCAGTGCACTCCCACAGCCAACTTCCCACAGCCGGCCAACCTCCTGCAGTCCTTTCCCCTGGCCGACCGGCTCCGATCTGCCCTGATTGGGACTGTGCGAGATGATCAGCCCCAATTGCCAGCCAGGCCGAGGGACCCCACCTGTGCACGAATTCGTGCACCAGGCCTCTAATAGTAATGATAACAGTTATTGAGTGGTTTTAGGTCAGGTACTTTCCATTTATTTTTTTCAGTTGATCTCAATAAAGTTCCCACAGTCAGCTTTTGTTATTATGATTCTCATTTACAAATGAGGAAATTGATACTTAAAGAGGTTGAGATTTGCAGATGGTCACTTAGCTAATAAGTGGAAGCACTAGGATATGAATCTAGGTCTGATCCCAAAGTACATGTTCTTTCCACCATCCCATTTTGCCTCTATTCTTACTTAGTTATTTCGACTTACATTTAACCTCTCTAAATTGTACACAGACTCTCCTGACATATGAAGGCATTTAATGTATACACACTTTTTGAATATTCTAAAACTAGTATTTCCCTTCTATCTGAAATTTTCTTCCTGGAAATTTTATAGAATATTTTTATTAGTAATAGGTTGTTTTGTTTATTTTTTTCCATTCAGTATTCTCTAGCGCAGTATTTGGTATTTAGTAGACACTTAATAATATTGTTATTCAATTAATAATAACAATAACAATGATAAAATTTATTGAGAATGTATTATGTGCCAGGTTCTGTACTGTAAACTTTCTACATATTAGCTCATTAAATTTTACCACAATTCTTTGAAGTAGAGTATTAAGTTATTTTTATGTATTGTTTGAAGTTAGTGCAATAATTGTTTTTACTTTGATTTATTTATTCAATTAGGTGAAGTATTTTGGGCAGTAGGAAATTTAACAATGAACAATCCTAAGTCCCTGGTCTCATGGAGTTTATATTGCATGGGTAAAATAGACACAAGCAAGTTAAGTAATAAATAATATTTCAAATAAGGTTAAGTATTATGAATAACAAACTAGATTAAGGAAAGAGAGTGATTGGGATGGGGAAATTAGAGGGAGGCTGTTTAAGATCTGAGAAGGACTTTTTTGAGGAAGTGACCTGGTTATAGTTAAAGCCAGTGATGGGAAGATCTGAGTGGACAATAGTCCCAATGGAGGAAATAATGAATGTAGAGGATGTGAGATGAAATAAGCTTATTATTTGATTCCTTAGGGGGGCTTCTGATATATTGTCTCACAAGCCTTTTTGACTATTTCTCTCAAACAAAACCTGTTTGTAAAAATGACAGAAAGTTGGGTTGATTTTTGTTTTTTTAAGTATGGTACCAACATAAGGCCAGTGGGATAGAAAAACACAAAACAGGCAGCCAATATTCTTTCTGAACTCAACATCCTCTGAATCTTTGTAATATTGATTCAATACTTAGGAGCCATTTGAGGATATTTAAGTGACTTACAGTTACATTTCTACTGACACAAGACATTTCTTTTGGTACCCACATGGTTACTGGCACTCGACTGACTCCCATATAGTACAGAGACTGGTTGTCAAGAAATAATGCTTGTTCTTATGCCATCTTTACCTACCATATTCACCCCTCGCCCATTTTCAAAGGATGTTTACATTAGAATGAGCTATTTTATTTCTGTATTTTGGGGTGAATAGGTAGATATGTGTTTGTGAGATATTCTAATCCTCTATGAAGAAAGACATCTCAACTTTCTTGGTGTTCAAACAAAGACCTTTAAAGGTAAAACAAACAAACAAAAAAACCTTCAGAGAGAGTTGCTTCCAGGGGTAGCAACTTCGATGTCTATAGGGAGGAGAAAGGTAATGTAAATGAGAGAAGCAAGCCAGGGTAACCATGACAAATTGGAGAGAGCTTGCCTGGGCTAAAGTGATGGTTGCTATTCAGCTTCAGCTAATTGCTGCTATGTGGGAATGGGAGCCCAGTACAATCATACCTTCAGGTTTTCAAAAGAAGCTAGAACATTTTATTGTTATGTAATATCTCCTGATTTTTAAATTAGCAACTAATTAAAAAATTCCCATTATACTGTGTGGGACAGCACTAGAAAGACCCAAAAAGTTCTGTAGGCTGCAGGCTGCATATATGTAGGTTCTGATTTGTCCCTTTTCCCTCATTTACAGATGGAGAAACAGAAACCCAGAGATATAAAATGACTCATCCAAGTTCACATAGCAGTTAGTGGAGGAACCAGGAATAGAACCTGGATCTCCTTTCTCTTTGTGTAATATTCCTTTCACCATGGGAAGGTTAAACTTTTGGGGGACTCTAAGGAAAGCTAAATCCCTTTTCCTAGAGAAGTGCATGTACATTTCACATTTTGCATATAGTTTTGGGGATTTCAAACTGCCTGAAATCCATACATGAACACCAGGTAAAGAACTCTCTCTCTTTCTAATACCTGCTGGTTCATATGTTTTCAGTGCAAAGGGAATGGAGTCCCAGTATTTATACTTTGGCAAACCCATGGAGAGAAGCACTCGAAGAAGCTCTAGGTCTGTCCTTCCTTTTCTCCTCCCTTTCCTTTGTAGACATACATTTAGGTAAGTCTAAGATTCTTCCTACTACTTACTATTCCTGACACTGTTCCCTCAAATCATTGCTTTTCTAATTTTTTATATACATATATACTTCACCCATAGAAAATAAGAGTTTTGTGGTTTTATAAAAAAAATGAATATAGCATTTTGCACATTTAATTCAATATTATGTCTTGTCTTGTATCCAGGTACATGCAGATTACTTTATTTTGATTTGCTATATCATATTTTATAGTTGGTTAATTCTGTAATTTATGTAGCCACCCACTATTTTTATCTTTTATCCTCACCCGAGGATATTTTTTCATTGATTTTTAGAGAGAGGGAAAGACAGAGAGAAATATCAATGTGAGAAAAACACATGGATTAGTTGCCTCCTGTAGGAGCCCCAACCAGGGCCTGGGTCAGGGAGGAGCCTGCTACTTCCGGTCAAGGGATGTGTGTGCCCTCGACAGGAATTGAACCTGGGACCCTTCAGTCTGCAGGTCTACACTCTATCCACTGAGCCAGTCCAGCTAGGGCAAGTCACCCACTATTGATGGATACTTAGAATGTTTTCAATTTTTCAGTATTATAAACGGTGCTGCAATAAATATTTTTGTGCATGCCTTCTAGACACATGTGCTAGTGTTTCTCAAGAGGTGAAAGAGAGAAATGGATTTGCTAGGCATGTGACTTCAAAGTAGCTTTATCATTTTATATCAGCAACATATGAAAGTCTCCATTTCCCTAGAGCCCCTCATCACTTGATACTATCAAATCAAAACTTTTTTCAATATAATGAATGAGACATATGTTGATTAAGTAATTTGAGCTTTTTAAAACATCTTTTCATGTTTATTAGCCATTTGACATTTCTATAATGTTCATATCCTTTGTTGGGATTTCTTTTGGGCTCATTGGTCTTTTTCTTATTTATAGGAATCCCTTATGTATTTTCTTGTGTATTCTTGATGCCAAGCTCTTCTGTTGTACTTTTAATCTTTCTCATTTGGATCTTTCTGATCCTGGTTTTGTTGTTTACTAGCTCTATAATTTTGGGAACATCGTTTGACTTCCACAGAACCATTTCCCTCCATTATGAAGTGAGAATACACTAAGAAGTAGTGTTACCGTGAAATGCCAAAGAAGGAGTGTCTGCAATTTGGGGGTTCCTGCAAGCATTTTTTATTTCCACCAGCCATTTTCTCAGATATAAAGTGAGAATATACTACTTTTTAGGTTTATTGTGAAATACCAATAGAAAATCATATGAAAGTGCTTTGGAGAGTAAAGAATATCTTTACACATAAGGTATTTTTGTTTTTTCTTGGTGTTATGACTCATTCCCAGGATCATCTCTACAGATTGATCAAACTCGAGGAGTAGGGAGGGTGTCACAACATAGCACTTGTCTCTTTTTATTCTACGCTCTTGTATGGGAGGAAAGAGGTGCATAAACAAGATATGCTCACTTTGAATTCCATGTTCTTGGAATGCACTGTGTGGGATGGAGGTGAGGAAGACAAGTATCAGGAGAATTTGATTTCTTTGCCTCTCACAGTGCCTGCCCCAAGAATTGACAGAGTAGAATCTGCCCATTTATGGAACCAAATCTCTACAAGGTTAGAATTAGCTTGCCTTTTGTTACTATTCTGGTCTTCTTCTCAGTTTGAATACAGGTTTCAGAGGCAGCTGTTCTATTCCACCAGGGTAGAGAAGTATGAGGATACAATCTCCTGTTCCCATTCCCTTTTGTCTGATGACTGTCCTTTGCAAACAATTAACTAAAACACGATACCACCCTGGGGCGCTCATACTCAAAAGCACCTTAGACCTAGACAACCCTCTGCCCCTGCCCTGTGCCCCATGCTTTAGAGGACCCTTCTTTGGCCATATTCATCTCCTTCTAGACCACTCTCCAAATTCCAAGGATCTAAGAATTACCTGATGAATTGCATTGAACCTGCTTCCAGGACCTGCAGAGCCTCTTTCTAAATTCATCCTCCCAAAGATGGATCAAGCCATTAGACCCCACCCCTGATATGTGCTTTCCAAGGTCAGGGTGGTCAAGGGCAACTACTTGAGAGGGATGTTCCCAGAACTTAAGTGTACTAGTTTGAATGTGTTTAAGGCTTCGTAAGGAAAGGACTGGGGTGTGGAAAGAGAAAGATAGTGGCCTGGGGGCCAGGGTCCTCCATTTGTACTCCTATCCAGCCCTGCAGTTGTCAGGAAGAGGTCTGCCCAGAGGAGCCTCTCCCTTCTGACCACCTGCTTATTTTATGGGTTAAAAAATGCCACAGGGGAAGGTTTTTTCACCATCCAGTTAGAAACTGAGTATAGCTGGCTCAGTATAGACCCCAATTGAGCTTTGAGACAAATCCTCAAAGAGAGTGGGGTGGGGAGGTGGAATGGTGGATTTCCTGAAGGAAGAGTCTCTGTACCTCCCCTCTCTGTCCCCTGGGCAGGCAGTGCTGCTGATGCTTTGTTAAAAGGAGAAAGCATTCTGCTGACACACTGTATTTTTATGAAAGAAGGCTAAGGGTTCCCTTATCTCTCCACACAAGGCACATCTGCCTGCAAACAGGCTGTCTGCTTCTTAGGGATTCCTTCATCGTTCTGTTTCCTTTCTGAATCTTTTAAGGCATAGTTTCACACATTCCTGTCTGTGCTCTAGAGCTAGGAAGAAAGTCATAATATATCAGGGCTCTTTGCTGAGGAGCTTAAAATGGGCTCTGGCAGCTGGGATGTGAGAGAAGAGAGCTTTCCAGGGACAAGTGACCTGCTTGTTCAGCCAATGAGAAACAGGTTAGAGGAATGGTATCACCAGACAGGCTTTATTGTCTGATCATCTCATAAAAGCAAGATTGTGTCTGGCAACTTAACCCGTTTTTAGGTTCTTTGTGTCTCACCCACTCCCTGGTATGTGACCTCCAGATTCCTTTCCCAGTTGTCTACTGTGATACCACAGAAGTTAAAGATTTAAATTGGTGAAGAAATTTGGAGAGTTGTAAACCATCATTTTAAACATACATATTATTAAATTTTAGAACCACAGCTAAAATGGGAATGTCAACTAAGCTGTGTTTGGAGCGCACATCTAAAGCGGGTATCTGCCTTAGTCACCTTACATCCGATTGTTTCTATATAGGTTTGGGAGAGAAAGGAGGTTAAATGGGGAACAAAAGATTTAGCCTGTGGTCTATTTTAATCTGTATGATGGGTTCTTACGAGGTACATATTTCCTGTTTTGGAGGAATTGGAGTTGGTTCTGCATATTTGGCAAATATCACCTATTCAGAGGACAATTTTAAGGAACAGATATTTATATTCTTTATTGTTCCCCCTGCTCCATAAAAATGGTAACCTTTTTACTTCTTCATGTTTCCTTTTTGTCACTAGTAAAATGAGGGTGATGATTCTACCCTATCCCTTAGAGGAGTTGAGATTAGAAAATAAAACTAATTCATGTGGTTTTAGATTGTGCCGCATACATGTATTATTATTGGGACATTCATGTCTTAAGCTTGTATGTTCATTCTTTTATTCAGCAGACATTTTTAAATACCTTCTTGATGCTGGGCACAGATACAGAGATAAAAAATGTGGTGCTTACCCTTAAGGAATTTAAAACATTGTGAGGGAGACAGACAATAATTTAAAAAGTCTCATACATCTATTGCATTTACCATGTGTCAGGCCCTATTCTAAGCACCTTGATATATATTAGCTAATTTAATCTTACTAGAACCTTTATGAAATAGATATTGTGTTTAACTTAATGTTACAGATAAGAGAGAGGCTAAGTGATTTGCCTAAGGTCATACACTAGTGCTGGAATTGGGACTTGAATTTTTGGCTCTAGAATCTACTAGTATGCTCTAAATCTGTGCTAATTCAGCAGTCACTAGCAATATATGGCTTTGGAGCACTCAAAATATGGCTAGTCCAAGTTGAATTGGGCTGTAAGTATGAAATACACACTAGATTTCAAAGACCTAGTATGAAAAAAAAATTTGAATACCTCATGTTGAAATTGCATGTTGTAATGATAATATTTTGGATATACTGAGTTAAGTTAAATATATTAAACTTAATTTCACTTTATTTTTGTGGCTACTAGAAAACTTAAAATTACATGCATGGCTTGCATTTGTGGCTTACGTTACATTTTTATTGGAATAACAGTAATAGTAGTAGGTGACATTTATTGAGCACTTTATGTGTACCACATACTGTGCTAATACCTTTACAAACACTATGTCAATTAAGCTTCCAAATAGGTCTATTCATTATCCCCATTTTACGGAAGGAGAAGGTTTTGAGAAGGTCAATAATTTCCCAGAGGTTAGTCAACTAGTTAATGGCAGACCCCAAATTTGAAACCATTTATGTCTGACTAAAAAACCTGTACTCAACCAGCACACTGTAATACCATTTCCAATGATATTTCGGGGCATTGTCTTTGAGTTTGTTTTTCTAAGAATGTTTAATATTACATACTTCAGTATTTAGTGTGTAGAAGTTCAAAATAAAAATCACTAGGTCATTAAATAGACATCTCAGAAGGAAATCTCTTTTGCAGAGCCCAGCCCTAAGTGAACACTGGTACAGTTGAGCGCTGAGATGAAGCAGCGAGTCAGCCTGTACACATTGCATTTAATTTTCACTCCAGGTCACTGGGCAATGTATGTCCCGGCCCTCTTTATCCTGAGAGAAGAGGAAGAGGGGCAACGCAGCTCCCCCTTGTTGTTTCATTTTCTTGGCTAAGAAAAAAAAATTGCTTTCCATTTCATTGTCCCATGAAATGCTGATTGTGTTCGAGAGCGCAACAAAATGCTAATGACCCCACTTTTCTTTTTTCTAGAGCAAAGACTCTGGCGGATTAAAGGCGGCTATGATAGAATTGGTGGAAAGGTTAAAGTTCAAGAGCTCAGACCCTAAAGTAAGTATTGTTTGGAATTTATTGACTATTCGTACCCCAAGTACGTGTATCTCCCACTTTTTGGAAGTTCACTTTACCCAACTTTGCTTTTTATGAAAGACCTGCCGTAGTACGTGTTTTCACTAACTGAAAGAAATCTGGAGAGAATTTTCGCTTTTATCGCTTTTATGAAGAAAAGTGAAAATAGCCTTCAGCCTTTGTTTTGCAAGGAGCTGTTAGAGGCAGCACAGCCCTGAGGAGCAAGTGGCCCTGCCAAGCTCCTTCCTGAAGAGTTACACTCAGCATCCCAGGATCCACCGCTATAGCTTTGACTGTGTCTGTGAGCATCTGTGTTTTATCTCCATTTATTTTGTGCATCCGTTAGCAAGATGTGTCCTAAGATATCAGAAAAGCCTCAGAGAGCTCCTAAGGGTGTTTCACTTAGTGTAAAACTGGTAAATAAGCTTATTAAGTATGATTTGGTACGTGATTTTTTGGGGTCTGGAAACACTAAGAATATTTTCCATATAAATGAATGGTAAATGTGTCTTTGTGTTATGCCATTTCAGCTTACAAAAGTTTCATAGGAACAGGGAAACCTGTATTTCATTCTCTTTGGGCTAAATTCGAGGGATGTTAACAATCATCTATCAGAACACTGCACCAAGCCCAGCTGGCATAGCTCAGGAGTTGAGCATTGACTTGTGAACCCAGTCAGGCACATAGCTGTGTTGTAAGTTCGATCCCCAGTGTGGAGCATGCAGGAGGCAGCTGGTCAATGATTCTCTCTCATCATTGATGTTTTTATCTCTCTCTCCCTCTCCCTTTCTCTCTGAAATCAATAAAAATATATTTGAGAGAGAAAAAAAGAACCCTGCATCAAGATCTAATGAAGCCTGCCCATCAAAAGCAGTGTGCTAATATGCTTAGAGATAAGTCATCTATTTTCCCTTTCTGTACTTTCTGGCTTACTAGTACAACACATAATCATTAATTGTTTCCTCTGAACTGCAGACAAGTGCATTTTTAATTTTCCTTTACCAGGTCTTTGAGACTATTGTCCTCTGTGTCCATTAAATTCAGCCAAAGGCATCTGAGATACTGATCAGCTTAGTGCTGGGGACTGGGACAGGCTCCAGACCCATCCAGTTGGTGTTCAGCATTAGCATTTTGTCTCTCCCCACCTTACAGGAGCCAGCTCTCATTGCGAATGCTTTTGTCCTCATGACCTGGAGTCTGGTCTGGGAAATGGTTTAAACTTCCCAGCTTTCTTTGCAAGATGCTGGGACTGTAGGATTGATATTCTGGGAGATGCCATACTAGGGTGGGGGTGGACTGCGAACTGAACATGCTGGAGGGATTATGACTAACACAGCCTCTCTTCTCCTACCCTGATACTGACTGTGGCACTACCTGGTAGGGGTGCCAGCTGGCTCAGCCTGAGAGTCAGAGCCGCTCACAGTTAAATTGGGAAAGGAGCATGATTGTTTGACTTTTCACACCTCCTTTTCTTCTTTCATTTAAAGTTCTTTATAAGTGGAATAAGACTAGCATTTCCTGAACACATACTGAGTAAGAGCCAGGCACTGTGCTAGGAGGCTTACATATTTTTAAAAATAATAATGGTAAAATATACATAATGAAATTTACCTTTTTAACTGTTTTTACGTGTACAGTTCAGTGGCATTAAGTGTATTCACATTGTTGTGTGACTATGACTACTATCCACCTCCAGAACTTTATAATGTACCCCTTAAACACTAACTCATTATTCCATCTTCCCTCTTGCATACTTGTGATTACTTCAGCAACTCTATAAAGTAGTTTATTATTCCCATATTATTGAAAAGGACACTGAGGCTCAGACAGGTGGGGTCATTTGCCCCAAATCTAGTATAATTTAGAGCTGGATTCAAACTCTGACTCTAGGCCTGTGCTCTATCTTTTATATCATGCTGCAGACCAAGCCTCCATCTCCTTGCTACCGTATGTTGACACTGTGCCTCTGTTTCCTTCTCTGAAATACTATATGAAGCAGAGTCACAGAAAATGACAGACTCTTCAAAAGTGGGCCGCAGTCACCAATCACAGGATAATTTTCTCTTCACACAGCATTGAGAGTACTGGGACATTGGTAATTTTTTTGTCTTCTGGTGTGGTTAGGGTTCCAGGGGTAACATTTATCAGTTTTCTTAGCTCATTGTAAAAAGATCCCTGGTATAAGTAGTTTTCCTTTGGTGAAGATGAATAAATTAATTATTAAAGACCACTGGAAGCTGCTTTTTTTTTTTTTTTTTTTACCAAGTTTCTCTGGTTTCTGGGACAACAGCTCTACTGTATGTTTTGTTTCTGCCACATCCACATGCTTTCAGGCAGTGAAGATGGAGAGGATATGTACAATTACACTGAGTGACTTCTGTACATGATGATGAATACAGGTAAAGTGCTTTGGGATCCTCTACGAATATGCATAATACTTCTGATGGGAAACTTGCCAGAGGTGAAAGCATTGAGTGGTCCCGTGAGAGCAACTGTGGAAGCCTCAGGATTTTCCCATGATGCACCATAAGCTGAAGGATATTTGTTAGGACCTTCCTTGATCTTGGATATGTTTATACACACTCACCTCTCTTTTATCTTCTTTATCTTGCCATGGATTATTTTCCACCAACCAGTTTTATTTTTAAGCCTCTTTTTAGTCTGTCATATGCATATGCTGTATCTACCTGGAGCCAGCTTGAAGAAGGAATAGTCTGTAGCATGATACAATGATAGAATGACTGCCAGATCACACCATGGGGGGTGGTGAAAAGTGGGTTCTTAAATACAGAATTTCTGCAACAAAGACAATTTCCCAGCAATAAATTGGTGTCTTCCAAGCAACCCCTTAGGTTTTCAGTTCTGTTTTCCCTCAGAATCCCACCATCCCTTTTTAGAAGTTGGCCTGTTTAAGAAAGGCAGAATCTCTCAGGCTTTCTGACCTGTCATTTCCTGGTACAGCTTTCCCTAGAAACACTGATTGAGTCATGGAGCTCTGAGCACTATCTCTACCCCACTTCCTCTGGAATTCCCTAAAGCAGCACAAAGCTTTATTAGTCCAGACACTGAAGTCTCCTGGGACTGAGTTAATTTTTACCTGCAAATGTTGCCAGAGAGGAGTGAAGGATGCCTAGATTAAACATTTTTTAAAATTTAAAAATAGTATATACTTATAGATTAAAAACACAGATATTCATAGAGGAAAAGGAAAATGAATTTTTCCTAAGTTAAACACTTCAACAGTTTATTGCATAACCTACTAGACATTTCCATGTGGAAAAACACTTCTAACAATTTTTTTAAATTACATTTTACCTATAGTTTTATTACACAGAATATCTTAGACATTCTTCTTTGTCAATAATATAGACTTACTGAGATACCTAATTTTGTCCAAAATATTTATCAGATACCCTCTTTGCTTTTGGAGTAGTAGTTCTTCAACTTTAGTGTGCATGAAATCACCCCCGGAGGACTTACTAAAATACAGAGGGTTAAACTCAAACCCAGAGTTTCTGATTCAGTAGACCTAGAATGACTAGAGACTGCTGGACCTTGGCTATGTTCCTACTCTCTTATTTTTATTTTTTTATTTTTAGTAAACAGCTGAAAACCCCTCATAAATAAGTTCAAGTGATTTCAAATTTGAAAAAAATGAAATACATAAAAATCCAGGCTTAAAAAACAGATAAATTGAGCCAAGGTGGCAAAGGAGTAGGGGATAGGGAAGGGAGGTGGACTGAAGAGTCAGCTCAGGACACTTGAGAGGACAGGATCCCTTTAAATAGTCATGTCCAACAGAGAAACAGCAAAGCCAAAAAGAGGGAGAGGACTTCTGGTCAGGATTGAAGTGGATGATCAAGGCCCAAGCCATGGTCCTAGAGTGGGCTGACTTATAAACACCAGGGGAACAGCAGGAGACACCAAGTCCCAGACACTAGGGGTGAACCTGAGGACAGGAATCAGGGCCAGTGATGGCTGGTAAATAAGGCACAGGACAAAGGAATAAGGCATGTGCCTATGGCGAGCCCTGTTTCAAAGGGAGCATTCCTCAAGAAATCTAGAACTTTGTATACAGTGAAAAGAGATTGTTTTTTAATAACAATCAATGTTAGTTTAATTGGAAGTGGTCTTTTCAATAATAAGACATCCTAATGTGTTTGACAGGATCCAGTTTGCAAACACCCTTTTCAGCCAAACTTTTCAGAAACATTTATTTCACAAAACAGGATTTTGTCTGTAGATTTCTTATAATTACGATAGACTTTAGGAAAATTAAAAGATACAATTAATCAGAGCATGTGTGTGTGTGTGTGTGTGTGTGTGCATTTTTAAGAAATTTAAAATATTCTGACTTCTTTATAGCTTTCCTTTGTAGTGACTAGGCAGTTATCTTTCATAGTTTACTCAGAGGAAACTGAAGCTTGGAAAACACAGTGATTCCCTTTCTTCTCCCTGCCCAGTCTCTCAGAAAGCATTGAACCAAAAGCATAACATGATAAACTCATTCAAACTAACCTCCTATTATGTAGGCACTTTCTCTATTATATACTGGTTGTTTTTCTTTCCATCTAAGATATGCTGTTCATTGTTTCCTAGAGCTAGCATGCTTGAAACAAACAGTTAAAAACACAGTTATGTATCTCAAATTTATACTAATCTTATTAGAAGTTACTCTTTTAAAAAGTGTCTTCAGCCTGGCTGGTGTTGCTCACTCAGTGGTTCAATATTGACCTATGAACCAGGAGGTCACGGTTCGATTCCTGGTCAGGGCACATGCTTGGGTTGCGGGCTCAATCTCCTGTATGGGGCATGCAGGAGGCAGCCAATCGGTGATTCTCGTTATTGATGTTTCTATCTCTCTCTTCCTCTCCCTTCCTCTCTGCTATCAATAAAAATATATTTGGAAGAAAACCTGAACCAAGTGGTTCACATTATTTTGTCTGACTGGAGTGGTATTAACATGGAATGTGGTTATACTAAGGCTGCCTAAAATATATCAGGTTTTTTCCCCTCCTTATTTTCTCCAATTTCTAAAGGTGCTCATACTGAAGTGTGAAACCAAATAGTTGTTTAGCAACACAGAATTAGTTTAATAGATCTGAGACTCATTTTCTTATTTTGCTATTTTTATTTAGCATATACATGGCATTTTATAATTGCAAGTAAACTTTACAATCTTTTTTAATAGCCACTATCATTGAAGTGGAACACAGCTCAGTTCTTCACTCTCCTGTGCTAATCAGACTTTATTAAAATGATAGATTTTGTATGTACAAATAGTAATGAATATATGCAAAATATAATTTGAATTCTTATTATTAGTGTCCTGTTACTCACCAGAGTCAAGCCAGGCCTGTCCCTGCCCTGCCCCGAGACAGATGCATTTACCGAGGCAGTGTTTATTCAACCAACTGAAGCAGAGAATTCAAGTGCCTCAGTTGATGACCAAGTTGATTCATTCAGAAGTGTTTCTTTGGTTGGAGAGTTATTATAACTATCGACCTATTTCTGTGCTTTTCATAAAAGAGAAGTAAATAGTAATTTTGGAAGATATGAATTGTGTTTATTTTATATCTGCGTCTTCAAGCCCTTTCAGCATGGTACCTGGCACAAAGTAATAGATATGCATTATCTTATTACAATAATTCTATGGAAAGAAATATCATTTCCCCTCTTTTATGGAAGAGCAGTCCAAGGCTTACAGGGGTTAACTAGCTTGCCAGTAAGTGGTGAGACAGGACTCAACTTCAGAGTTCTCTTACTCCAGGTTCTGCCCCACTACACTATTGCTGAGCACATGGATGAGTAGCTCTATCTACATATAGCCCGTCATCCCTGGCAAGGACTCTTCATTGACTGTTTTCCCCTCACATCCTTCTTTTGCCTCCCTTTACTGGATCCCGCATCCACACATAATAAATCCTGCAGTCCCAGGACTGGAAAATAGCCTTTCCCACCAGGCAGTGTGGGGCAATTGCAAAGGAGCCATGGCAGCCCCAGAGTATTTAGCCCTGGCTGCCTGCAGAACTCAGGCAGGTGCTCCAGTAGCTGCCCTTTATTGCTGGAGGACACCAAATGGGAAAATACCTGTGCTTTCTCAGCCTCTGTCTAGGCTCTGAGGCATGGAATCCGCACAGAAGCAAATGTGGCCCCTTTTTATCCTCTACAGACGCATGGTCAGCGGCAAGAGGAGAAAGAAGTTCTTTGTTCTTCTTCACCATTTCCCTGATTTATCAAAACAAAACAACTTCTCCCTTCCTCCATCCCCCAGTTTTGAAAGTAATACATGTTCTCTATTTAAAAATGTGGAAAATACAGACAAGTATAAAGAAGAAAGAAAAAAATCAGCCTTTCTTCTGCTATCTGCAACAGTTTGTAAACTTTGAATACTTTTTTTTTTTTTTTTTAATGTAGATTCTTGAGCCTCACCCAGAGCACCTAGTTTGGTAGTTCTGAGATCTGCTTTTTTTTTTAAAAGTGTATTTTTATTGTTGGTTTTTTTTTTTTTAGAGAGAGAGAGACAGGAACTGGAGGAGGCGGGGGAGAGAAACATTGATGTCAGAAATATCCAACATCGATCAGTTGCCTCCCATACATAACCTGCGACCGGGATTTATGCCCTGACTGGGAATTGAACCAGTGACCTTTTGGTACATGGGACAACCCTCAACCAACTGAGTTACACCATCCAGGGCCAAGATCTGCTTTTTTAATATGCAGCCTGGATTATTCTGATGCACATGGGGAATACATCACACTTTCAGACACACCTCTGAAAAAACTGGTTACTATTACGGTACTTAGTCTTTCAGATAGAAAAATGTGCTTTGCCTTTCAGATAGAAATTGTTATATATACACATATATATAACTATTATGTGTACACACACATATAGTTTGTATCCTACTTTTATCACCTAATATCGTTCCTTGTAAGTACATACTTTTTTATTATTTGAATCCACTTCCATTTTTGAGCCCCAATTTAGAAAACTAAAATTCTGACGGCCAATCTGCCATTATTGCCAAGTGGAAATTTCACCTAATAAGGTATTTTTTGGTTTTCCTTCTAATAAGCAGATTCTGTGAGGGTCTTTTTGTTTGTTTGTTTGTTTGTTTGAGGCAGGCATGATAGTGTCGCAGTCTGAGGCACCGTAATAACTGAGTTAATGCAGAGTAAAATACAGCCATGCAGTCAGCCCCAAGCTACCTGTTTCACAGCACCTATTCCCCCACTGGTCAGGGATCTCACATGGTGTGACTGAGTGAATAGCTGTGGGCTCAGTGGGAAGTCTAGGCCATCTTTTCCAACCCCCCCCCCCCCCACTTTATAGACAAGGAACTGAGGTGCCAAGAGCGTGAGGGTTCTTGCCCAAGGTCACCCAGGCAGTTATAGCAGAGTTGGAGCTGGTGGACAGCTTTTAGGTCGTAGCTCTATAGTTTTCCCAAATAAAGAGAAGTTTTGTTCATTTGGCAAGGATGTGGAAACACTGGAACCTTCATAGATTTCTGGTGGGAATGTCAAATGGTGCTGCAGTCAGTCACTTTGCAAAGCAGTTTGGCAGTTCCTCAAAAGGTTAAACAGAGATGCCATATGACCCAGCAATTTTATTCTTGGAGATTATATATATATATATATATATATATATATATATATATGGATAGAAAAACTGCACACTTATTCATACTGTATATGATATGAAAATAACCCAACTGATGAAAATGTGGTATAGCTATACAACAGAATACTATTTGGCAATAAAAAGAAATTAATTACTGGTACATGCTACAGCAAGGATAGCCCTCAAAAAACATGCTAAGTGAAAGAAGCTATTCACAAAAGACCAAATTGCATAATTTCATTTATGTGGAATGTCCAGAATAACCAAATTTATAGATAGAAACTAGACACATTGTTGTCTGGGGCTGAGGGAGATGGAGGAATGGGGGTGGAGGATGACTGCTAATGGAGAAGGAGTTTTTGAGAGGGTTGATGAATCTGTTCTAAAATTGATTGTGGTGATGATTGCACAGCTCTGTAAATACATTTAAAAAAAACCCACGCTGAATTGTATACTCTAAATGGGTGAGTTGTGTGATAAGTGAATTTAACCCAATAAAGCTGCTGAGGAAGATATTTACTATTGAATCACTTGAAGTGTCAGCAGTGAACAGTCTGTATTTCTCCTTTCCTCTTCTGGACAGGGACCAGGGTATGAGGCCTGGTGTTAGCTTCTGTCAGGGGAGGCAGTGTTGGAAGCTATTACAAGCTCGGGCTCTGGACTAATACTGCACTGGGCCAGGCCCCTCCAGCACTGCCAGCTCTGAGATCTTGAGCAGATCCTTTATTTCAACTCTCTATTTCTCAGATTTTTTGAACTGCAAAATAGGGGGTAACAGTACATACTTCATATGGTTGTGAGGAAGATTATTGTACTTAAAGTGCTTAGTACAATAGCCTGTGAAAGCTTTCCTCCTTCCTCCTGAGAACCACCACTGCTTCCAGAAGGGCAAGAGCTCATGGGGGCAGCTCCCCTACAATCCCATTGTTCAGGAGACCTTTGAATCCTTGTAGAGGAACATAGTTTGTTCAGTTAGCATTTCCCAGGATTAGTGACACTTACAGATTGCAGGTATGTATGTATGTTTTATTTTTAAAGGGCTGATGCTACCTCTTTGAATGATAATTGCATGAAAATTGAGTTAAAGCTTCACAGTTGGGACCCCTTGGTGTTGCTCCTTGGCTGACTGTTGACTCTGGGCCTTGCATGGCTGCCTTGCCTGAAGTTAGCTGAGTGTAGATCTATTACCAGTTCACGTCAAAGCAATCTGCCTTGGGATTGTGCAGCTGTGTGTCCATATATTCGCAATAGAAACAAGAAGTCAATGCAAAGAAGCAATTATATTTATTATTTGGAGCAAACCCTCTAGATGGCAAAATTGCCCGGTGCCAAATTAAAAGAAATTAAGGGTCACAATAGAAATTGTGTCCCATTTAAGAGACATTAGGGGATATATCCCCAGTTTAAAGTAAACACCACTGAGATTCTTGTTCCCTTTTTACTCCCCCCTGTCCTGCAGCTTCATCCTCTGGCTGTTCTCTTTCAGTTGGAGCCCCTGAGTTCCTCACTGAAGCACCGAGGAAATAGAATCCGGGCATTTTAAAACTAGGGTGGACATGGTTTCTGAGCTGCCTGGTGGGTTGGAGTGCTGTTGGAAAGCAAAGCGATGGAGCTTTAAATGGCTTAATAAAATTAACACATTGTGATGCCCTTCTCCCCCTGCTCCAGCTCCTCTCTGCACCGATCGGAGACTTGATAATTTACTCTCTGCCAAAGCTTGAAGGGATGATTACGTGGCCACCGTGAAGAGGGGAGTGGAGCTGTCAGGACTCCCTGATAGCAGCCACACTTCACATTCCCAGTGCGGGATTGTATTTGACACTTAATTTAGGGGCCTGGGTACCTAGATGTAATACTTCACCGTGATAATAGTGATAAAAATCACCCAGACTTTTATTTAAGGATCTACTTCTCCCCATTCCCCCTCCTACCCTCTTTCTTGTTCAACCTTTCATTCAGCGAGGAAATGAAACAGGTTTGCTTAAGGAAAAAGGTGTTTTCTTTGATATCTTAAGGCCAAAATGATACAGTGCAACTAAGGTCTGTATGTAGGTGCTTGTATGTATATATACAGTCTTCCCTCTATAATATACAGTCTATATCCTCAGGGAATTGGTTCTAGGATCCTCATGGATACCAAAATTTGAGGATGCTCAAGTAAGTCTCTTATATAAGATGGTGTAGTATTTGCATATAACCTACTCACATCCTCTGGTATACTTTAAATCAATTCTAGAGTATTTTAATACCTAGTAAAGTGTAAATGTTATACCATACAGACATATTACCTCCTTTTATTGCACTTCTGCCTTATTGCACTTCACAGATGTGTTTTTTTACTAATTGAAGACCCTCCACCAGCAAAAAGATTATGACTTACTTTATTGCAATATTTGTGTGGGGGAGGAACAAACTTTCCTCTACCCTCAAGGTTCTTCTGGCTGGTCTAATAATCAAATGGATATGAGACAGATTAGCAAGAGAAAATAACCAAATTTAATACATACATGAGTGAGTCAGAGACCCCACATGCAGGAAAGGTTCAGAGACAGAAAAGGGGGATTGAGGTGTTTAAGACATTCTGAGCTAGGGATGAGGTAATGCACCTTGGGGGCTTCACAGGGTCTTTGCAGGATGATTAGAAGAGCAGATGTTTAGTAAATAAAAGTTTGCCCTGCCATATAGGTGGGTGGAAAGGCTATCACTGATCATCTCTTATTATGGGTAAGGCCCCTACTTCAAGCTCTTCTAGGCAGTTAAAAGGAGGGGCAGAAGTTTCTCTTGAGCCTGAAGCTAAATTGCCTCTAGCTCAACACAATCTGCATATCACAGAGGCACATCTTGGGGTGACTCTTTCTGGACGCCCCACACTTGTTTTATTGCAGTAGTTGGGACTGAACCCGCAATATCTCCAAGGTATGCTTCCATTCTTTAGGAAATAATGACCAAAAAAAGTCTGTACATATCCAATACAGACACAACCATCATAGACGTAACTACATAGTACACGCCAGCAGCAATGTAACATTATTTTCCAAATATTTTTGATCCCTGGTTGGTTGAATCTGCGGATGCAGAACTCTAGATACAGAAGGCCGACTATAAACATAAAATTTGAGAACCACACCTCTTGTGTGATTGAGTGTGCATTTAGCCAAATGGCAAAATCCATCAAATCTCTGTGTCTGTGTAGAGAATTTTCATTCACCCCAGTGATCCAATTGATGACCATCCCCTTGTTGAATGGCTTTTGTTTATTTCTGTAGTAGGTGACATAGATTCTGTGATACCTTCTGAATTTCTAATTCAACCTGGTTAGTTAGATATTATAATACCCATTTTATAGATGAAGAAACAAAGATTTAGGAGGTTGAATGACTTGTCCAAGGCCACAGCACTAATGAAGCCAATAAATTGCCTTTCTGTGATTGCTATATAGAATTATTAGTAGTTATAGGAAGTTATTAACTTCTTATCTGTAGAAGATGTGTTGGGAATAGAATACCAATATAGAGTTTGTTCAGACTTTTGGTCAGGGGGAAATATTTTGAGTATGACATGATTTCCTCTACTTTTATGATGAAAGGGCACAGACATTGGAGTCAGATGACATGAGTCTCTATAATGGCACTTATTTTCTGTATGACTTGATTTGTCTGAGACTTCAGCTTCATCTATAAAATAGGACTAATCATATTATATTTTTATTAATGGGTACTCTGAAAACAGAAACTTTTGTAGAGGAGATGAGGAATAATGGTATCATGGCCTTTGGGGGCCTGAAAAGTATTTTAGCACCTGTAGTTAGTTAACAAACCCTATGGTTCTTAAGTAAGCAGATTGTTAGCTTGCTTAAGGGTGTGTAATAGGGTTTCAATCTTCCACAGAGAGGAAATACAGTAAGTTCTCACTTAACGTCACCGACAGGTTCTGCAACTTTAAGTGAAATGACGTATAAGGAAACCAGCTTTATCACAGGCTATTTGATATAAACAAGAGTTCATTTTCTGTGGCATCTCAACAACATTATGATGAAATGGGATTGAACGAAATGACATCATTCAGGGACCTACTGTATGAGACAGGCAAGCTGTGAGGTTGAGGAGCTGACTGTATCTACAGACTTGTGTAGGTGCTGAGGAGCCGAATGCGACCCAGACTTCCTGTGAAGTAGACCATATCTGATCTTGTCAAACTAGAAAAGGTAGCCATTTCTCCCTGTGACAGCCTGTGACCATTTACTGAAACTGAGATAAGGAGCTTTTGATTGACATCCTTACTCTTCAGTGCCTGGGATGTGTGCGAAAGTCCTTCCTGTGCTCCTTTGGGGGATCAGAATCTGCACTCCCAAGGGTGTGGTAGGCTGCCTTTCTCCTAGAAGGCTAATGGGGGCTCTCTCGGTGAGAGCTCAGTGGGTACCACATGAGAAGCGCCCGATAGATGTTCACAGTTACTATCTGCATCAGTTCTGCTGATGTTCCTATGTGCCCAGAGAGTCCTAAGTTCTTCCCACGTATTATTTTTGTGTAAATGTCACAAAATATCTGTGAGAACAATAGTATTACCCCTACTCTTACCTTTCTGAGCTTCAGAATCATAGTTAGCAGAGGCAGTCAGGACTCAACCCTCTTTTCTCTACCAGCAAACTCTGAGCCTTACTGTTTCCTCTGTAGCAGAAAAGATTCAGAAACCATGAGACCTGTATGTCGGTGCCCTTTCCTGAGTATTCCTGGTGGTAGGCAGTCGTGTGGGTTTTGTGGTTTTGTTAGTTTACAAACAACTGTGGCTTTGCAGGGAAGGTGTTTGGGTAGAGAGTGGATTGGAAGTGGAGGGGTGAGTCTTATTTTAAAATTAATTTAATCTTCAGTAGATGAAATAGCCTTTCTTTGAATATTCAAGTCTGAGACACTTAAAGTAGCGTAGTTCCTATTTATTTGGCCCCTGAAACTTTCAGGGTCAGTGTTCACCTCCCACTTCCTACACAGCTGTCTTTCTAGTTGATGCCCAGGTTAAAGTGAAAAGAAAGCAAGAAAACACGGTGGATTAGATGCTCTCACTTATTTGTTACGGGTCCTGGGTTTCTCTGGAGACTCATTTTTCTACTTTTTCTACAGGGGAGTTACCCAGAATTTTTTTTTCTGTTCACTCAGGAAAAGTGATGCTCAGAAGTTTGTGATTGCTTTCTCTATTGCCACCCTGGGGTCAGGCAAAGAGAGAAGCATCTTAAGAGCAAGCAGTAGTATTGATTCGAAAAGAGCCCAGCATCCCGTTGAGCTGTTCTCTGGTGCATCCAGTCAGTGCCGTGACACTGGGTTACACATAAAGTTGTCATGACAATAAAGTCATAGCAGCTGACAGCATGAACAAGCAGCCTTGGGAGGAGAGGATGCTTGGCAGTGATTCCATAGCCATAGTGGTGAGATCTCCATCTCTCGCACTAAGGGCTGCTTGTCAGTCTGCTGTGACTACCTCTCAGCTGAGGACTCCCTTTCCACTTCACAGCTGATTAACAGATTCAATTCAAGTGTTTATTAGGATCTTTCACATGCAAAGCCTCTAGGAAGCATAGTCCTGAGCCTCTGATGTGTGTGTGCCCACACATGTTTGCATGTATATTTATGTGTGTGGGGAGGGTGGTCCACGAAAGGGAAAGATTCAGAAGAAGCGTATTACAGAGCCATATGCACGAAGCTGTTAAAGAACAATAGAGTACTTAGGCTCAAGTACCAACATTTATTGTCCTGGGAAGAAGCACTCTGACAGAAACAGAGAAAGGCTGGAGTATTCTGCCTGAAATACGGGGTTCCTATCTGAGAGAATGTTCTTCTGGGAGTCAAAACCAAGCCAAAGACTAGATAAGACAAAGTAAGGTCTAAACACCAAGGAGGAGGGAGTAAGGGGTGCATGTAGTTACTAAGTCTGAAGGGCAAACGTGGGATTTGAGGTCAAGATTAGAAAGTCAGGAATTCAGGGCCAAGTGGAGATGAAAGGGGACAGAAAGATGGCCTAGAACAAGTTGGAAGTAGGATCTGAACAAGTTGGAGGTAGGATAAAGATCCGAAACAGTTTCTACAAAGATGATCATGTCGTTTGTGAACAAAGACAGCTTTAAGTTCTACCTTCCCAATGTGTAAACCTTGTCTATTCTTTTTTGTCTTATTTCATTAGGTAGAATTTTCAGTACAATGTTGAAAAGGAGTAGTAAGAGGATACATCCTTGCCTAAGGAAAACTCTAGTTTCTCACCGTTAAGTTTGATGTTAGCTGTAGATTTTTTGTAGATGTTTTTATGAAGTTGAGAAAGGTCTCCTTTATTCCTAGTTTGCTGAGAGTGCTTAGCATTAATGGATGTTAGATTTTTGTCCAATGTTTTTCTGCATCTGTTGATATGATCATGTGATTTTCTCTGTAGCTTGTTGATATATGATAGATTATATGAACTTATTTTCAAATGTTGAAGCAGTCTTGTATACCTGAAATACATCTCACTTGGTTTAGTGTATAAATTATTTTTATACATTGTTGGATTCGATTTGCTAATATTTTATTGAGGAATTAACTTTTTCTTTGGGCCACACTATTTTTTAAATCCTCGCCCGAGGACATGTTTTTATTGATGTTTTTTTCTTAGAGAGAGAAGAAAACATTGATGTGAGAGAGAAACATCGACCAGTTACCTCCCATACGCACCCCTACCAGGGGTCAAACCCACAACCTAGATATATGTCCTGACTGGGACTTGAACCCTCAGCCTTTTAGTGTATGGGATGACGCTCCAGCCAGCTGAGCCACCAGGCCAGGGATGAGCCACATTAAAAAAATAATTACTGTTGAAGAAAAAATAAGTGTTATACATTATTGTGGAAAACAGACTGAAAAAGAAAAAAAGAAAAATACTCTTAATCCCATCACTCAAGAGATAACCATGCTCCAACATTTTGGTATATTTTTTATAGTCTTTTATAATAGAAATAACAATAACAGCCACTTCACTGAGTGGATTCTTGAGGTAGCTGAGTGTTAACTGAGGTGGGAATCCCATGGTGCTTTGTTAACAGAATGGGGGTGATGGAAGGAGGAAAGAGGGTATAAATGAGTGCTTCTGTCTAGGCTTCTGATGAAAATAAGGACCATGGTTTGAGGAAGAGATTAAATGTACACTTTAATAACCTTTCCTCTACCCCTCTCAGCACCCCACTGTCAAATCCCAGCAGGTCAGTCTTTTAGCCAGGCTGTCAGGGTAACGCTTGGCAGCACTGACAGTGTGGTCATGGGCTGTAGTTCGTAGCTCATGCCTGCTGTGTTCCTAGGCTGCTGCACAGTTTTCCAACCCTTAGCAGTGGGCGGTGGTTTTACTCACAAGCGGTGGCTTTCCCACTCAGACACAAGGCACAGGGGATGGAGCTCTAGCCACACAGGGGATGGAGCTCAGAAAGGACTGTTTTCCGGCTTGTTGGTGCAGCTCTTCCCTTGCCTGCCCTCCCTGGCGCCCGCCGGGGGTTTTGGAAGGAGCTCTCTTGAAGCAAAATGCCAGAATAAATACTGGGTAAACCTTGCAGGACATTTGGCTAATAGAACAAGTATTTTTGAAACGTTTAATCAATGTGGACTCTGATGCTTTTCTTCCCTGTAGCTTCCTATACCTGACCTTGGTTCCTCTTTCTCAGTTTATGTCATCAACACTTTTTTGGAACAAATCTTACTTAAGCCCACGATGTTTTCTAGCTGGTATACTTGTTTTTGTAATCTGCCTATCATGGAAAAGTAAATAAAACCTCGGTTTCCTACAGGCCAGCTAGCGAGGAGTTAATGGCTTCCAGACAGGTCAAGCACATTGAACGGTGGTGTTTTTAGGTACAAGCTCTTAATTCAAGGTTTTATGTGTTTAATTATGTATGTGTAAAGTGCCAGTCTGCATGTCTCGTGGGCCCAGCCTAGCTTGGAAATAGTAACTACAAGAGCATGTATAAAGTGCCATGGGATGAGACTTAACTCTTCAGATGTACAGCCTTTATACCAAGACCCATGTGGTGGGGAATTACATCCCAGTGGGGATAACAGAAGCAGCCTGTTAACCGCGGAAACATCTCAATTAAGAAGAAATAAGATGGAAGAGCCTAAAGCAGGCAGAAAGGGATCATTAGGGGAAATATGTTGTAGCAAAGAGTACTCTGGACTGGTCAGAGGAGAGAGCTGGTTTCTAAACCTGACTTTATCACTGCACTTCTCTGGGGCCTTTGCCCCCCACCTATACAATGTGGAGGTTGGACGCAGCTCTAACAAAAACAATCAGATGTTCCGTAGTCTGTCCATTCACAAATAAGCCACCCCCCCCCCCCAAATTACGATATATACTATGCTTAAGTAATGACATATATTTTCACCCTAATGCAACCATAAAAAGATATTATCAATATGCTTGTAACTTTAGTCCTTAAGGTTTCAACAACTAAAGGGCCAATCAGTTGACAAAAGGGAGAAAACTCCTTTTAGGTTTTAGAGAGGACCCAGGTCCCTCGGGTGAGGTTTCCTTGGGGATCACTACCAGTGCCCTAGCAGGCTACTTCAAGGAGGAAGGGGAGATTTTTCTTTTAACCAGAGTAGCTCTACTTTTGGAGCTTTTATATTTTGGGATTCCACGTTAATATTTTGGGGTGAGGGAGGGGGAAGTTCTCTGGCTTTTCAAAGGTTTGGCAATTTCTGATAGATGCTATATGAAAGAAACCTTTTACATGACCCATTTCATCATCTGTGACACATCCAGCCTTCTCTCTTCTCTATATGTAGAATTTTCTCTTTTTCTGTAGCACCACATGCAGTGTAGTCAAGAGTACGAGCCTATCACTCTCACCTTTGGGGAGCTATAGGATGGAGGCAAGAAGTCCTGAGAAGTGTACTCAGAAATGATGTCAGTGGTTCCTAGGTAGCAGGTGCTAATGGGAAGGGCCTGCTGCTCTTGGGAGAACTGTGAAGTTTTTAGCAGAATGGCTTTTGATGGCAAGAAGGTGAAATGGAACCAGAAAGAGGGTTTTAAAATCTGTGTCACCCCTGCCATCAGAGTACTCAACCTGCCATATGACCCATCCCCCAGGGGTCTCTTCTTTGGGCTCTGAATTAGAACGGATGCCTTGACTGAGACATTTGTTTTGCTATTTTGAACTAGGGTGGAGAATGCCTATTTGTGAATTAGTAAAGAACTGGAGTAAGAAGAAGGCATAAAGGTTTTAGAGAGTGGATGATTCTGCCTTAAATTTGTAGCTTGATCTGGATAAAATAAAATATGTCATGTTGAAAAAACTATGTAAAGCAAAGGGAAACAGAAATTTTGGTTTTTTAAAACCACAATTTATTCACCTACTGCAGTTTGGCCCACACCTTTCTTAACTGTGATGTCAGCTTCCTATCTTCGAACCACATGTGTAAGTGAATCTAGTAGAATAGGTTGCTAGTCAGTTTTTATTCTGATCTTTATTTTTAGTCCCTTGGAACTGTTAAGAGACTTTCTTAGGCATGCAGAGAAATTCATCCCTTTCTCAAACTTCTTTGGTTTAGTCTTTAAGAGAAGATTCTAAATCTTATAAGACCTAATTTATTTCAAGACTAGAAATCCACTGATAAAAGGTCACCATAAAAGCTTAACAGTCTTGAAATCCACACACGGAAAATAAAAAGGAATTACAAAAATAAACACAAATCACAGTTTTCAATCTGATCTAGAATTTGCAGGGACATTGACAACATTTGACACTCCCCTCCCTTTTTCTTTAGCACCAGGGAGCGTACCTGCAGAGAGCATATGAATTCCTGAGGGCTATGTCACTTAGTCACTTGATATGTGAGCAGATACATAGCATGCAGGCCTTGTTTTGCTTTGACATCCTTATGGCACTGTTACATAAGCCGCTTAAAGTATCAAGCCTCTTTTCGTTTTTAAGAGGCCAATTAAAAATGGCTGTTCTTCCCTTTCATTTAGTCTTTCTCTTCCTCAATCTCCTTTTCTAGGTTTTCCCAGTTTGACTTCCCTTCTGACAGACTTTTATTTTAGCTTTTTAAATATATATTTTATTTAATTCAGAGAGGAAAGGAGAGGGAGAGAGAGATAGAAACCTCAATGATGAGAGAGAATCATTGATTGGCTGCTTCCTGCACGACCCCCACTAGGGATTGAGCCTGCAACCCAGGCATATGCCCTTGACTGGAATCGAACCTGGGACCCTTCAGTCCACATGCCGATGCTCTATCCACTGAGCCAAACCGGCTTGGGCCTGACAATTATAGTGAACAGAGCACCAGCCTGGGAACAAGAAGATTGGAGTCCCTGCACCGCCTACAAGTGTGCAGCTGTCTTTTTCCTTATCTGCAAAGAAATGGGTCACTGAGATGACCACTATTTTCTCTTTCATCTCTGAAATTCTCTATTGGCCTTGGCTCTTTTTGTCTGCTGTTCTACCTCTTCCCTGTTCCCTCCCTCAGCTACTCAGGATGCGTGTTATTTTAAAATACTCATAAAGTAAATGTAGTTATGAGGAAACATCAGTAAATACAGTTGCTGGCAAGATATGGAGTATAGGAGTTCTTATTTTGGTAGTTTCTCACTTTGTTTGCTTTTCATATGCCCTAGCTAAATATTGCCACAGTTATAATTTATTTTGTCTGCACAATTGTTGTTGCAAAATAAAATAATAATATAGTTTCACCCATCAGAGAGTAAAAATGTAAAGGCTTGATAGTCTCCAATATTGGTGAAGCTATAAGGGCAATGCTTACTTTCACACATGGTTGTGGGAATGTAATTGGTGCATTGGTTTTGGAGAGCAGTTTGGCAGTATCCCTTAGTATTTTTATATAAGTTGACTCAGTGATTTCAAATGTCCCTAAAGAAACTTATATGCAAATATTAAGAGGCATAGTCAAGGATCTTCACTGATATGCGGTTTGTAATAACAAAAAATTGGAAATATCCTGTATTTCCATTAAGGGAATGTATACATAAATTTTTTCACGTAGGTTTAATGGAGATATTTACCCATTAAATAAATAAATATCTTAATATTTTTTTAATTTTATCTATTAAAAGCATTTATAAATAATATAAATATCCATATATATTCTTATCATACAGATATTAAAAATTGTACAAAGAATGAAGTTGATCTGTAGGTACTAACATATTTTAAATAGAAAACCAAGACACAGAACCATATATTAGCTATGATCAATTTATATAAAAACAATTATTTATATATAAATGATTACTATGTATTATATATAACACATAATATAAATCATATGTTATATAATTTATATAATATTTATATATAAATGGCTGGAAGGACACATACTAAATTGTTAATAGTAAATTCCTTCTAAGGAGGAAAATGGTGTAAGAATGTCAAGAAGAATTTCATTTTTTACCATATAAACTCATTTATTAAATTTCTAAAAAGCATTTATGTATTACTGATATAAAATGAACAAAAGGGAAATAAAAAAGTAGAATAAATAATTACTTCCTGCCCAGCTGGTATTACTCAGTGGTTCAGTATTGACCTATGAACCAAGAGGTCAAGTTTCAGTTCCCAGTCAGGGCACATGCCTGGGTTTCAGGCTCAATCCCCAGTGTCTGTGGGGTGTGCAGGAGGCAGCCAATCAATGATTCTCTCTCATCACTGATGTTTCTCTCCTTCCCCCTTTCTGAAATAATATATATATATATATATATATATATATATATATATATATATATATATATAAATTACTTCCTAAAAATGAAAGAGGCAAAAAATTAGCAGGAAATTCACTAAAGTATGAGGGGAACATTGTTTGGAGGGTATTCCCAAAACTTTAGGATTGGCTAGGATCCATGATTTATACTTGGGCATGGCTGCCTAGCACTTACTGTAATAGCTCTAACCTCCCATTTCTTTGTGTGCCAACTCATTCTTCTTACTTGTCTGTGTGCTACAGGTAACGCGGGACCAGATGAAGGTGTTTATACAGCAGGAATTTAAGAAAGTTCAGAAAGTGATTGCTGATGAGGAACAGAAGGCCCTTCATCTAGTGGACATCCAGGAAGCGATGGCCACAGCTCATGTGACTGAGATTCTGGCAGACATCCAATCCCACATGGACAGGTTGATGACTCAGATGGCCCAAGCCAAGGAACAACTCGATACCTCTAACGAAGCAGCTGAGCCAAAGGCAGAGGTAAAGGAGACTGCCTATAATTATTAGTAGCAGGACAAATAGGAGGAAACGGACTGCCATGTCTGTTAGCTCTGGAAATGCCCTCTTGTCGTCCTTAAGTGTGAATGAATGGGAAGCCTACATAGGGTCTGAGTGTTTAGGCTGGTATGTGTACCGTATGGAAGCACTGGCCTCGGGAAGTACTAGCCAGCACCTGGGCCTGGCAAAATATTAGTCCACCCTGACTTAAAGGAGTATCGTCACTGGGGGCAAATACTAATCACAGTTACTAAGGAAAGCCAGAAATCAGAGCCAGAGGAGAAGGCTGCTGACAGGCCCCAAGTCGTGAAATGAGCCTATAAATAGAGTAATCGTAGGCATGAGGACTGGGCTGAATGAGAATAAGTCAGGAAGTGGAGCGTAAAGCAGGCCAGAATGAACGGTTTTGGTCTGATTCTGTGGATAGTGAAAGGATTCCTCGGCTGGTTTTTATATGGAGCCAGCTTTATAAATGGGGACATAACTGCTGGATTAAGAGAGGCGTGTCGGTTAGGACATTGTGAGGATCAAGAACAGACTCTGAAAGAAAGACAAGATAAATGTTGAGTCACTGTACAATGAATATAGTCATTATGTTCAGTGTTATTTTCTAACCGGAATAAAGGGTCTCAGACATTTTAGCAAGCAACATGTGCAGGCAGTTAGAATCTATTTCTAAAATTAATTTAAGGCAGCTAACATTTTAAAAATATATAAGATTTATAACATTTTTCAGCCAGTGGGGAGAGGCTGTTATTTATCAGATTTCCTAGCATTCTGTTGAAAATTCTAGGCAAGCTTATGCCAGATGGGTTTAGGGTGGGCCCTTCTAGAAGAAAACTCAGGAGAGTCCTGTGGACTTTTCAGGACTCACTCTAGTAAGTTCAGCTTTAACTAGCATCTTGCCTGGGGACAGGAGAGCCTCGGCACAGAATAAGCAATCCAATAGACAGCCAAGATATAATCTAGGATGCAGGTATTATCCAAGCCATTCTGACAGGAAATGTGAGACCACTGGCAGTTTTCCACTTCACTCACCCAGGGCTCTTGATTAATTTTTATGAATGTGTAAAAGAATAGAATAGCTCTTGTTCTTTTCACTTCATCCTCCTCAGAATTAAGACAGTGTGTGCCTAAAAAAGTTTCTAGATAGGAAAGAGAGCACTTTATAGCCATCATTTCATTTAATCTCATTATCTCCATTGTACAGATTGGATATTGAGATGCAGAGAACTGCAGAGAAACTGACACAACAGTGTTATTTAGTTAGTAGGAACATGGAACCAGGATTCTAATTTAAGTCTATCCTATTCCAGTGCCTGTGCTTTGTCCCTGCTCTATTGAGGAGAATCAGGGTGCTAGAACCTTTTACACTGTAGAGGTGGTCACTTGGTGTCTTTTAAAAAATGTTTTAGAGAGAGAGGATGGGGGGGGGGGAGAAAGAGAGAGAGAGAGAGAGAGAGAGAGAGACATAGATGTGAGAAACATCAATTGGCTGTCTCCTGCATGCCCCCTATTGGGGATCGAGCCCAAAACACCGGCATGTGCCCTGACCTGGAATTGAATTTTCGACCTCTTGGTGCATGGGATGACACTCAACCGACTGAGCCACACTGGCCAGGGCCACTTTTCTGTCTTTATAAACAAAAAATTAAACCAGAATCAAGGGATCCATGCCATAACACTCCCAAATCCTCCTCAAATCAGACCCTCATCTTTATTCTTTATGTTGGTTGTTTTTCTTTTTCAAAAATAAAATTTAATTTTGAGAAATAGCCCCTTCTCTTTTATTTTCATTTCAATAAATGAGTGTTGCCCCTCCCCAACATTAACTATACTTCACCTGTTAACTCTGATGGAATTACTCTTAGGGATGGAACATAGTACACAGTACATGCACATTTTTTTAATACTAGACTTTGACAGAGAATTTTATAAAAATATAACTAAATTCAGGCCAAGGAAGAAAGGAAAGGAAGAAGGAAGGAAGACATAATTATAAGTCAATTCTGAATAGGTCAGCAGACATTCAGAGGGTTGCTGATTTTGCTAGTAAAAGTAATGTACATGCTATTCACGCTATCTGAAAATGCACATCCATAGCCTGAAAGCCCAGCCTTTAAGCTCAAACCTCACTTGGAAGTTTGTCCTCCCTAGCAAACTGAGTGGGGTGATCCTCTCTGTCCTCCACATCTGTATGGCTCACACTTCTGGGCTAATATTTAGAAGAGAAAACCAATAGAGACAGCATCTTGCAGTGTCTTCCTCTTTGGATTTCAATTCCTTGAGAATGGAAACTGTGTTGTTCATCTCTTTATTCACTGCACCTAGCACAGCACATGGCACATTTTTTAATAATTGATGTTGGCTGAGAATTTTGTAAAAATATAACTAAATTCAAGCTAAAAAATGATATTCAAAACCGGTGATGAAATGTACACAGCTGTAATCATTCTGTGGACAGTTTACAAAAGTATTCACAAGAGCCTAAAAATGTCTATACCTTTGATTCACTAATTGCCTGAAACGTTCATGCAACGTTATAAATTATAGTTCAAATTTGGAAATAACAAAATGAGGTAAAAGTGAAATTTGTATCACTGGTGTAGGATTCAAACATTATGTTGATGGATAATTTCTAGTAATGCAAGGAAAATTTTAGATATGATCTTAAAAAAATGGAGTGAGGAGATGAAAGTGTTAACCAGCCTTATTGGGTAATATTTTTCAATTCATACATGTATCAAATCATCACATTGTACACCTTAAACTTACTTATGTTATCCTATATAATAAAAGGCTAATATGCAAATTGTCCCCTCGGGAGTTCTACTGGAAGACCGGGAGTTCGATCGCTCGCTATGATATGTGCTGACCACCAGGGGTTGGCGCAGAACATGACGGGCGACCAGTGGTGGCGAGCCGCTGAGGGAGCAAGGGAAGGAGGAGGCGGGGAGGCCAGGAGGCAGAGAACCACATGGTGGTGTCATGCTGGCAGTGAGGGAAGGAGGAAGGAGGCGGGGAGGCTGGGAGGTGGGGAACCACGTGGTGGTGGCGAGGGAAGGAGGAGGTAGGGAGGCGGGGAACCTGATAGTGCTGATCTCAGGCCAGGCCTAGGGACCCTAACTGTGCACAAATTTTGTGCACCGGGCCTCTAGTATGTCTATAATACTGAAATAAGCTGTTAAAACACATACACGTGCACAAAAATGGGGCAAATGCAATACCTAATGATAACTATCAGTTTAGTGTATGTTTGCCTTATGCTGTGTCTACATGTTTTAAATATCCTATATAATAAAAGCCTAATATGCAAATCGACCGAAAGGCAGAATGACCAGTGAAATGACCAGTTGCTGTGACGTGCACTGACCACCAGGAGGCAGAGACTCAATGCAGGAGCTGCCCCCAGCCCGCAGGCCCCAGGCCAGCCAAGGCAGGTGCCAGCAGGGGCTCCTCTGATTGCCCCACTAGTCACGCCACAGAGGGAGGTGACCAGCGGCAGTGGCAGTGGGGCCGGGGCTAGCGAGTGGGCAGCACCAAGCTGACCAAGGTGGGTGCCAGTGGGGGCCCCCTGATCACCCCACCAGTCGCCCTACAGATAGGCCCTGATCGCCGGCCAGGCCTAGGGACCCTACAATGCACGAATTTCGTGCATCGGGCCTCCAGTTCTATAATGATTAACAAAGCAATAACTTTACTTATTTGAAGAGGGGAAAGACCACATCTTTTTAGACCTGTGGGATTAGTAATGAAATTCTTCCCCTACCTTGTATTCTATAATATGGCCCAGAAAGATTTTATTAAAAACACATGTTTAAAAAGAAATGTAATCTTTGGACTCCTTCATCCAGAAGCTCTGTGATTCTACTTGGTCTAATCATACTCATCTGTACTAAAGGTTTCATAAAACAAACACACTGTATTAATGGGCTACTTTTAGAGTAATCTTCATGAATCAACAGCAAGTAGCACTTGGGCAGGTGGGATATCTAGACTTCTTTAAGTTTATTGAAATATAATTTACAAGAGGCCCGGTGCACGAATTTATGCACAGGTGGGGCCCCTCTGGTTGGCCTGTGGGGATCGGGCCGAAACCTGCAGTCCAACGCTGCCTGCAGCTCCTACCTGCCACTCATCCTGGCCCCACTGTGCCTGCTATGGGCTCTCGCCCAATTAGTCCCAATCAGGAGAGGCTTGCACTGCCACGACAGCACTCACCAGCATGAGCCCTACATCTGTCACCCTCCTGAAGGGAGTGGCCTACAGGATCAGGCTGAAACCAGCTCTCCAACATCCCCCTAGGGGTCCTGGATTGTGAGAGGGTGCAGGCCAGGCCAAGGGAACCCACCAGTGCACGATCAGGCTGGGGAAGGACTGCAGGAGGGCTCCATGGTATATCCTGCCCATCTCGCTCAGTCCCAGCAGCAAGCTAACCTACCAGTTGGAACATCTGTCCCCTGGTGGTCAGTGCATGTCATAGCGACTGGTCGACTGGTCGACTGTCTGCCCTCTGGTGGTCAGTGTATGTCATAGCAAGCGGTTGAGTGGTCTTAACATATCATTAGCATATTACGCTTTGATTGGTTGAACAGTCGACCAGTCACTGGATGACCAGACACTTAGCATATTAGGCTTTTATTATGTAGGATAATACCATAAAATTACCTGTTTTAAGTTTATGTTCAATGACTTTAGTAAATTTACAGTTATGCAACTATTATCACAAACTTTTTAAAAAACTATATATATATATATACACATGTAAAATTATGTATGTATACAGATATTAAATTATGACTATTTTTCCTTCTTAATCTCTTTAAAGTATATGTGTATTTAAGCAAAAATTTTAACTGTCTTGCAGTATTTATAACATATGTAGATTCTTATAACAAAAAACATGGGAAGAGGAAAAATTGGCCCGTAGAGTTTCAAGGTGTCTACATTTAATTTTAAGTGATACAATTTAATTTTAAGGAGCTTCAAAATTTAAGGATTTCTATAATAATTCTTATTAGAAGTCACTAAAAATAAGACAAAATCATAGAGCTAAAAGGCCAATAGATATATTAAAATGGAATTCAGTATTTTCCATTCAATAAAATGGAATTCAAAAATCCAAAAGAAGGTAGGAAAAGACGACAAGAGGAACAAAAACAAAGGAACAAACAGAAAACAAATCATAAAATGGTAGAGCTAAATTTAACCATATTAATAATAACATTTAAATGTTAATGGACTGTACATTTCGATTAAAAGGCAGAGATTATCAGAATGGATAAAAGAGTAAGACCCAGCTACATGCTGCCTAAGAGAGACAGACTTTAACAATACAGACAGACTGAAAGCACCTGAATGGAGAGACATACCAACATTAGATAAAACAGACATCAAGACAAAGAGTATTATCAGAGAAGAAGAGTGACTTTTCATGATGATGAAAGGGTCAGTTCTTCAGGAAGATGTAACAGGCATACACATGTATTTGCTTATGATAAGACTCAAAATATCTGAAGAAAAATGGACAGAATTAAAGGAGGGGTTGGATAATTCAATAATTATACCTGGCAAGTTAATACCCCTCTCTCAGCAGTTGATAGAACAGCACACAAGTTAGTAAAAATCATAAGTTACCTGGACACCTAATTAATATTTAATAGAACACTACACCCCCAAAGTGTAGAAAAATCTAGCTTGGACAAGAAAGAGGCTCATTGAAATATTCTGTTATCACTGATAAAGGCAGGATCAGAGGATGCAATACCTGGAAAAATAACACTCACACATTGTTTTTGCAAGTGAACAAGAAGAAACAGAAACGCCATTGTTTGGCTGAGAGTGATCTGGATCATCAAATGCCAGAACTACCCTTTTACAGAGAAAACCAAGGTCCAGATTAATTCATTAGCTTTCCCAAGGGCACAGCACTAATAAGCAACAGAGCTTGGACCAGAATCCCAGTTTCCTGAGTCCCAGTTCAGTGCCCTTTTCACGACGGTGTTCTGTATATTAGAGTTACTGTGTTTCTCTTTGGAGAAAAAAATGCAAGATCAAGGCAGAAATGAGTCTTTGAGGGAAACCGCTTGATACCTTGGGAGCTGGTCAGCTTTTGCCTAAGACCCGCTGCTATTTTGGGATCTCAGTTTGCTCAGAACTAAATACTGCCAACCATACAACAGCAAAGCTATTATTTAAGCCTCCTAGGTCTGCTTGCAAGGGCGAATGATCAGTTCGCCTTTGTTGGGCAGTTTGAACACAGGATTGTGTTAGCCCTTGTCTGAGCCCCTAGACATCTACTGATTTGTCTCTTGTTAACAATAAACACACAGGTCTTGCTTTCAGGTTGGGAAAGGAGAAGGAAAGGAAGTCTAAATCGGTTTCTACTGATGCCAATTTCTAATGCTGTTTCTTTCTGTTTCTTTCAGGGTGACGAGGAAGGACTCAGGTAAGATCATATTATTGCTGCTTGTCTGTTCTCAGAATTGAAGTAGAGTGACATTGTGGCCTTCTAATGCCCAGTGAGATATGGACAGCCAAGGAACAGCACAGAAAGGGGATCTCCATCCTAAGCCAGGGCTTTGAAGATCTTATTTTGTAAGATTCCCATCTCTTTCCCCATCCATGCCTTTTCCTGCCTGTAACCTTCAGATAAAGGTCGACTTTAAAATATGTAATGGCAATAACTTTGCTCTATTCTTTCGTACATTCCAAATATCTGTTCAGAAGAGGGGCACTGTATTTGAATGGTAATTAAGCTCCCAGGTGGACCGACTAGATAAGTTTTTGCATTGTTCCTTCTTGATTGGAATTGGGTAACTTTTTTTTTTAATGGGCTCTGGATCCATTATTATTTATTTCTGACCTGTGTCCAATGCAAGACGCCTACACAATGAATCCTAGATCATAGGAACACAAAATTTTGTTTAGGGGAAAAAGTGCTCCTTTGTGCTTCTGTATCACCACATGAAATTTAAAAGTGAATTTCATTTTGGCCTCAGCCTCTCAGTGAACCTGGACTTGGTGTACTTACCATCCCTGTCATCCTGCTCAGGCAGTGAGCACAGGCTCTCAGAAATGCAGTAGCTGTGCCATCAACACAATTGAGGGGCATGTGCACAGAGTAAAATACAATGTCCAGATGGTCCCCTCTGCTCCACAGGATCAAGGATTGCTAAGGCCACAAGGTATTAGAAAGATCATCCGGGCCACTGCTGTTCAGAACTTCAGTTGTAGCAGAAGCACCGTTTTTTTCAAATGGGCTTTAAGTGGAACTCCAACGCACAAAAGCAATTCTTGTCTGGTTAAAGTTGGGGCCCACATCTGCTGGCAAGCCTCCTCTCTTTGTTACGATAGGCTACGAGGGACTTTTGCAAAAACCTGGGTTCCCTCAGAACTCAATTTGAAAATCACTAATGTAGTTTAGGTTTCTCACTGAAAGAAGCTAAATTAATTGTCAAGGTTACTTTACTAGGGAGCCAGGATTCAGCCATCTTTGGTTTTATTTGCAAACTAACAAGTACAGTTCTTTTTTCCCTTTCTCCTGCCCCACATCCTGAGCCTCTTTCTTAGTGCCGAGTGCTGTTCCTACATCTGCATCTCCTGGTGCTTCCCTCCCTTGGGAACTGTGGTTCTCAGCCTAGATCTAGCTCCTTGTCTACTGTGGCAAAGCCACAGGTGCCCTGCTTTAAGCCTACAGAGCCTCAAGGAATCTCTTCCAACTTCATCTTCCGCCATTCTCAGGAACAGGACCCTTCCTTCCTTCCTTCCTTCCTTCCTTCCTTCCTTCCTTCCTTCCTTCCTTCCTTCTTTTCTTTCCTTCCTTCCTTCCTTCCTTCCTTCCTTCCTTCCTTCCTTCCTTCCTTCCTTTCTTCCTTCCCTCCCTCCCTCTCTTCCTCCCTCCCTTTCTTTTCTTATGACCTACTCTATGGGAGGCACTGTGCTATATCCTGGATAACTGGATATATAATGGTAACTACAACAGACATGGCCCCTAATCTTGTGGATCCTAAGTCTAGTGGGAGAGATGAGCATATAACCAGGCACCTATATGGTGGGGGAAGTGCTATGATAAGGGAAGTTTTGGCTACTTTAAGAAGGGCTCCTGCCCTAGCCGATTTTGCTCAGTGGATAAAGCGTAGGCCCGTGAACTGAAGGGTCCAGGATTCGATTCTAGTCAAGAGCATGTACCTTGGTTGCAAGCTCGATCCCTGGCCCTGGTTGGAGCACATGCAGGGGGCAACCAATTGATGTGTCTCTCACATCGATGTTTCTCTCTCCATCTTTCCCGCTCCCTTAAAAAAAAAAAAAAAAAAAAAAAAAAAAAAAAAAAAAAAGGGCTCCTAAGTGAGTCTTGGAGGAAAAGGGGAGGCTTACCAGAAAAGGTTATATATAAACAGAGGTCTGAAAAATGAGGCAGACACAGGTGGAGCAGGGGTAGGGGTTGCTCTGGGGAACAACTTCTGTAAAAGCTCTAGACAAGAGAACAGTGGAGGCAAGAAAGCAGAGTCTAGCTCATTTAGGGCCTAGAGGCCTCCTTAAGGTATTTGAGCCCTACCCTGCAGGCTGTGGGGAGACATTCAGGAATTTTAAACACCAGAGCTTGGGAGACTAGTTAGACTATGCTTGTGAGGATGAAAGCCTAAATCAGCATCTTGTCTAATTATTGACCAAATTGTCACCATTTTGCATAGACCTTTGGTTTAGACCAGCTGTGGGCAAACTACGGCCCGCGGGCCGGATCCGGCCCGTTCGGCTGTTCTATCCGGCCCGCGGAGCCGAAAGAGCGGAGGGTTCTCTTGCTCTCCCCTCCGCTCCTTTACTTTGAATTTATATTAGTTCACACAAAAACTCCATCCATGCTTTTGTTCCGGCCCTCCGGTCCAGTTTAAGAACCCATTGTGGCCCTCGAGTCAAAAAGTTTGCCCACCCCTGGTTTAGACACACTCTAAATTACTTCATTGGCTGGCACTCCACCTCTTCTCCCAAGACTAGCTCTCTAGCTCCTTAAAATCCAGGCCAAGCAGAGCCCTAGACCTTTGTTATCCTCCAGAAAGAGAGTTCAAACAGGACCAGTAGAAAGAAGACACCTTAGAAGTGCAGTGTGCAGCCTCCACAGGGTAGCAGTGGCAATTCTGTCTTGCGAGAGTCTGATTAGTATGAACACTCTTCTTGTCTGGATGGTCCCATGCCAGTCTCATTGATTGGAAGGATACAGGGTCCTTATGAAGAGATTAACTCCCTTCAAAAGTACTATTCAGTGTGAGAGACGGGCTTTAGAATTTAATAGCTGAATCTTCGTGTCATTTTGAGAAGATAGTCGTGAAGCATGGCGTTTCTTTACTAGCGACCACGATGTCAAGCTGTTTCCCCCAGCCAAGCTGCCATGGTGTCAGCGGGGATTCTGTGAAACTGGGACTTGACAGAACTGCTTTTTGGTACAATGAACACTTGAAAAGTATGTTCCAATTTCGCAGGAAGACTAGTCAGATTTCCTTTTTAACCTTTAAATTCATACTTGTTGGTTCCATTCAGATTGTTTGTGTTGAACTACCATTTGGCTCAGTTTATTCCAATTAGCACTTCAGGGCATACTGCCTTTGATCAGAAAGTTCTCTTTTTTATGATAGACTTTCTACATCTCAATAAGCCAAACAGAGTTTTGCTCCTAAGGTTTCTTTATTGCTGACAGTATTAAATGAGGGTGTGAAGTGTAAGGGTGACAGAAAGGAAGCTTGGGTCTGCCTGCACAGGGGATGGAGGAGAAATTCATCCGGAGAGCCTGAGTCCCAGGTCTGCTTGGATTAGTTAACCTGTGTCTCTTTGCCAGCATTCCTTCCCCACAGTCACGTCCCCACAGTCTGCACAGAAGTTCAGGGAGAATTGGATTCCAACCACTATTCCTGGTGGCAGGAACAAAGCAAGAGTCTTGCCCTGTTGAAATGTATTGGTCTGTAATAGATCTATGTTTTCTCTTTCCTTCTTACCAGCTGGAGTCTCCCTGCTTTCTTTCTCTTTTCAGTTTTGATTTCACAAGCTGTTTGACATGAAGTGGCCAAATATCTGTACTTCTGATCATATCTTTTTCTTGCCCTGAATTTTATTGTGTAGTTGTCCTGCTAATTAACAACAGTAATGATCAGAGCTACCATTTACTGAAGGTTTACTTTCTACAGTGCTTTATATGTATTCTCATTTCATCCTCAT
This sequence comes from Plecotus auritus, assembly GCF_963455305.1. Taxonomy (NCBI): domain Eukaryota; kingdom Metazoa; phylum Chordata; class Mammalia; order Chiroptera; family Vespertilionidae; genus Plecotus; species Plecotus auritus. Next base: position 145,517,269 of record NC_137783.1, on the reverse strand, counting down.
GTAAAGCTTTTAAACAGTTATTATCCTACTTGTAAAACGAGGCCATTAATGCTCAGAAACATCAGCTTGCCCTGGGTCACACAGCTCGGAAGTGGCAGAGCTAGGACTTTAACGCAGTCTGGCTTCAGGGCGTGTGCCCTCACCCGCCATTCGGACTAGCTCCAAGAGGCCAGCACACTTCTCTGTGACCCCGAATGAAAGCCAAGAGGATTCACCCACAGTCGTCAGAGGGTCCGTTTGGTCTTGCTTCTCTAACTTGGGGGGTCTTACTTGCTTTGACATTGAATCGCTGTGGCCTCTGTTTTCTGCAAGCGCTTCTCCTCTCTTTAGCCTCTGGCATTATAAAGGGACATTTCTTCATTTGATCTTCACACAGTGTCCTCTGAGGGTCAGCAGCAAAAGAGGTGCGTGTAGACTGCCTGAGGAGCGGCCAGCCAAGCCTTCCTTCGGCCCCGCAGAATAGCTGCCTGTTGCCCTTCCGTGTGGTAGTTTACTCTTCAAATCCTGCATACCGTGATATCGATGGCTAGGGTTCTTGGAGAGTGTGGAGGAGCAAAGTCCTGATATGCAGAACAGGGATATTAACCACCGTGGAGTCATCTTCTACAAGGGCGTCTTTGAAACCCAGAGTGATTTTTTTTTTCCCAAGCAAAAAAAGTAATTTACACTTTGGGTGGCAATTTTCTGTCTTCTCTGTGCTATAATTGGAGATCTTGTGTTTGCTCCCTCACAGATTGGCTCCTTCTCTACTCCTGCAGGGAGCCTGCTGAGAAGTAATATATATTCCAAGAGAGGGGGTGGCAACAGGGTCTGCTGCCTAGAATGCTGTTGTGTAGTGGGAGGAAGTCAGAGGGAAGGACCTTTCAACTCTTGTGCTCAGAAGAGAAAGGAGCAAGATCAATATTAAAGTGTGATTTGCTGTTGAGATTTTCTGTGATTTTTTTAAAAAATAAGAGGCAAATGGATTTTTAATAGTGACAGCCATACTTGGGACTTCTGTAGAATTTTTCATCTTCAGAGCTGGCTCTTAATTCAGGCAAAAAGCTCCTGCTGAGATCAGTGTGAATCTGACCTGTGCTGATTCTGTGATCAAACAGGCAGCAAGTTCCAAAGGAGGAGGGACCTGCCTTTATTCTTGGTCTGCCTGTGACTGACGGTGACCTTGGGCAGATCATCCAGCCTCTTTGTTTCTTTGTAGTCTGTTTTTATTTCCCTGCAAATATTAGTCTTTCCCCCAGTTTTTTGGGATATAGTTATATGGAGGAATATAGTCTTTTATCAAATGTGGCATAGAAAAAAATCTACTTACAGATTCTATAACTTGGTAGATTTTTTTAAATCTTCATTTAAAAAAAATTTGGGGGGGGCTGTATAGTAGGTACTCTTCCCCCCCCCCTAAAATAATAACCATATGTTCTTAGATAGGTTATTTCTCTTCCAGATGACTTAGTTTGTAGAGATAAAAGAGGACTGAGTCAATGCTTAAGTTTCCTTTGTCCTCTGATTGCAGATTCATGGTTTGGTTTTGCATTATCTTCCATTTCAGAAGGCCTAGCTGGAAGCCAAAGAAAATGGCTCTGATACTTGTGACATGGAATGGAAGTGTCAGGGCTGCTCAGTATACAGAAGTGGAGTTCCACCATCTTAGTGGCCTTCAGCACAGTCTCTTAACTGTCACATCTCCCTGCTAGGGAGCCTGAGCCGGCTTTGTTTTCCACTGCTGATGTGGGTTGTCTATCTTTTTACTCACCCAAATGAAGGATGAAACAATGCTATGCATTGTGCTGCCTACCTATAATAAAAGCAAGTCTCCTTGCTAAAATAATTTTCAGATATTTGCCTGTGAAAATCACAACTTTATTTTGTGGATGTACATAACTAGAGAATCAATTCACAGTTGGAAAATTTGGCCAAAGGGGGCCTCTAGCTTATTCCATTTGCCTCACACAGGAAATGCTGGCTGGGAGCAGCCTGCATTATAACATACATCCGCCTGCCTGGATGTCACTGTGCGTGCTGTGATGTTACTCTAGCCCACTTTTGGTTGCCATCCAGTGCAGTGGTTGTGATGTTTGGCAGGCTAACCTTGTTTATATCTTTGGCCTCAGAGCTTATCAGGATAACATTCACTTTTAGGAGAGCTGTTCTCTAATTTCTTAAGCAGAAAAGATTGTAGAGGAATTCTTTCATTTGCTCAACATTTTTGACTTTCTTCTGTGGTGTCAGGCCCCATGCTGGGCCTCAGGGATGTGAAGATGATAAAAGACTTTGTTCCTGCATTTAAAGATCTCAACGTCTAGTTTGAAAGAGAGAACTAATTAAACAGCTTTAATTGCACATTTAAGTGCAATATAATTATTATTATTACAGGGTATAATTATAAATTATTATAAAGAAGCATTTATTAAATGCTAGCTATGTGTCGGAAGTATTTTAAACATTTACATATATCACCTCATTTATTTTAACAAGTGGTTAATACATTATTTTCATTTCTCATCTGAGATGAGCAGTCACTGAGAAGCTATACATATACGAGGTCATACACCAAAAAACGGTAGAGCCGGCCTTCAGGTTCGTATGACTCGAGAATGGGGCTCTTAACCACTGTGCTCTAATGATTCTCTGTAGTAAATATGTTGGATGTAGAGTAGGATAACTAACTCAGAATAGAGGACCAGAAAAGATAGCAATTGTGCTGCACTTTGAAGGATGGGTAGGGGTGGGCCTTTCTAGGCGGAACGTTGGGAAGGCCAGTCAAGCAGCGAGACCAGCATGTGAGAGGCTCAGAGGAGTGAGAGTACACAGGCTGTGTGGGGAAGGTGAGGAACTGCACGAGTGGACGTGGCAGGAGATGAGGTGGAAAGGTGGGAGAGTCCACTCTCCAAAGGGCTTAGTACGTCATATTGAAATACCAATACGCTGGTACCGTTTCCTATTAGACTTCACCTCTTGACTTCAGCGTTGTCCTGTCTGTAGAAGAAATGGACAGACTTCTGAATCTGATAGGTTTCTCCCCGTAGGCACATCTCATGAATTGTTATGGGTATATCGTTTGCTTTCTTTATGACTAAGTTTCCCCATCAAAATAGCACATCCTATTATACTTAAAGAACAAAGATGCTATGAAGCCTTGAAAGTATTCTCCTTTTGGTTTCCTCTTTTAGATGGAAAAACTAGTAACTGAGATAAAGTAGTTGTAAAGGGGACTGTTTGTCTGATTTGTATCTTATTCATACCCCTATTTTGACAGCTCCTGCCTTCCTCTAACTTAAAATCAAGTTTGGAAGGTCGTTACCTAGTTCCTCCTAGATTAATGGAGAGAAGGAATGCTAGAACACCAACATTTTCCAAATAGATTCAAGGCTATAGACGTTTTAAAAGCCAGTCAGAGAATCAAATTGATGTCACATTTGTCCCTGAGTTAGACGCAGGGCTGAAGAGTCTGGCCTGAGCCTGTTCTCTTCCTCCGTGCCTGTCTCCTGAGCTGTTTTGAACTGGCACTAAGCATGATAGATTTTAGGAAGTCACAAAACTCCAGTCTATGTCTCCAGAATAAGTACATTTGATGTCATTGGTTATGCCCCTCTCACCTGTGGCAGCCACAGCGAAATTGTTATTAGGGCTGACTTTTTTATTTTAGGAGGAACCTGCTGGGCTCCAGCATCTTCTTACTTCCTCCCAGTGAGAGGCATGCAAGGGGTCAATCATTTCATTTTCCCAACGGCTTCCAAGGTCTGCATTCATCTCTTTACCCAGAAACCCACATCAGGCACTGCAACACATGCTGGGAGCAGAAGCTGGTGTGCGTTGTTGTTTTGGTGGTTAGGTATTTTTCCTTTCTTTTTTTTCAAGTTGCTATGAAGTTTCTAGCCAATGACTGCAAGGAGGTAGCTTCAGACCTTTTAGGAAGGTGGCCAAAGGCTGAGACAAAACTGCGGTACCCTAAATGGGAAGGTATTCCCCAAACACCAGCATTCACGTGCTTGTTTTTGTTTGGACACAGGGCCTAAGTACGAGTGGATATAGGTTCATAAGAGAAATACTTCTTATCCACAAGCAGGGGTTTCAGGGAAGAAACCCCGTTTCTCACATAAACGCCTCATTCCCCGACTCCTTAGCACCACTGCCAGTCATTCCTGTAGGTTGCAGTGTGGTTGTAAAACAGAAAAGCATCTGTTTCCTTGGTGAGTACATGTCTCTCTGGTTCCATCAGTTCTATTTAAAGGAAAGTGAGATTGAGCGTGAGAAAAAGTGTGGAGAAGGAGGAGCTGACAGAGTCGCAGGGAAGGTAGGGAGAGAAGCATTTCTCAGCTGCCCTGCCTGCTAGTTGCGTCCTGGTCTAGATGCTCTGGGGGCAGTGCAGTGTTTTATCCCTCAGATAAGGACCAGGAAAACCGACCAAACTGCTCAGCCGGCGTGGCTCAGGGGTTGAGCATCGACCTACCGGTATGAACCAGGAGGTCAGGGTTTGATTCCTGGTCGTGGCACATGCCTGGATTGCGGGCTCAACCCCTAGTGTGGCACATGCAGGAGGTAGCGAATCAGTGATTCTCTCTCATCATTGATGTTTCTATCTCTCTTACTTTCCCTTCCTCTCTAAAACCATTTTTTTTAAAAAAAGAGTTTAAGTGATTAAGCCATGGTCACGCAGTTACAAAGTGACTCAACCAGAATTAGAACCCAGATCTATCAGGTTTAAAATTCTGTGTTTTCAACTCCTATACTGTACTACACTGCCTTTCTGAAGAGACAGAAGATTCAGATCTTCTAACCTCTTGGCTGGAATAAGTAAAGTTAGTGGATAGAATTGTGACGAGCCAACAGGGATTTGGCATTTTTATCAGAAAAATATTTTCATTTTCTTTGTTGAATGCTAGCAGGCAGTTTATTTGAGAAGGAAGGGGAGGTGGAGCTTGCCAGGAAAATGCCTAAGGTGGAATGAACAGGAACTGCTCTCCCCAAACAGGTAAACATTAGTTTACTTCCTGGCTTTTGTGGAGCAAGCAACTGCTATCGCCTCTTCTCAAAGAGACACTGTTCACCCAGTGGCAGGTGCAGGCCAACTGTTGTCATGGCAACGGCAGGAGAGGCAAGCCATTTAATTCCAAAACTGATAATTAACAGGGGGTGGGGTTAGGATGGGAATGGGGAGAGAAATGGGGGGATGATTGTTTCAGAAGGGAAAACTTAGCAATTACCAGCAAGCTGCTTAGATGAAAAGGCCAGGCATAGATGCTCCAGCCCAGCATGCCCCTAGAATTGAGGTTTCATCCCCTCTGCTTAGGGATTTTTGACAAACTAAAATGAAGGGTCAAGTCCCCAGCCAGCCAGGACTCTTTACGGAACCAAATGAAGAAAGGAGTGTTACATAGACTGTATAAAGAAATGCAGGGGGTCAGAGGAATGACTACCCTCAATGACATCACCCAGCCAGAAGCAATCCAGAAATGCTATCTACACTCCGCAGGACAATTCATGCTTAGGGATAAAACAGGACCCACAAAGCATACCTGTTGTGAATTTCTACTTCTGTGAATGGAGTCAGGGAGAGTGGCTTCTTAGAAAGAAAATAAAAAGATGACTTGTAGTCCCCCTGGCCGATGTGGCTAGTGGTTGGAGCATCGGCCTGCGCACCAAAGGGTCACTGGTTCGATTATGGTCAAAGGCACCTACCTGGGTTACGGTTTTGCTCCCCACCCCCAGACTGCAGCATGTGTGGGAGGCAACCAGCCGATGTGTCTCTATACATCATTGTTTCTCTCTCCCCCTCCCCTCCACACCCCAAAAAGAAGAAGAGATGACTTGTAGAGGTGATGAATTTGTTTAGATACTTGGTCATCATGGCTGTTAGTCTATCATTATAACCCTCAGAGGTTATAATAATGAAAAGAAGCTAAGCATTCCACATGAATTATCTCTCATTTAATCCTTGTGACAACCCAGGAGGAAGGTGCTATTATTAATATCATATCAGACTTTATCTGATATGTTCAGTATCTTGCCCAAGGTTACAGAGCTAGTAAGTCAGTGTACTAAATCATATTATCCTGTTGATTTGTGTTTATAAAACAGAACCTATACTACTTGATAGGGAAGTCATGGTTCCAATCTAGAACAAAATCAGACTTAAGTAGATATAAACAGCTTACAATAAAAAGAAAAATATTTTTTTCTAGCAGAATAAGGTCAGCCACAAAGTAAAAATTATTGAATGAGCAATGTTGGAGAATATTCTATCATGCCTTTGTGATCCATCAAACTCACAGCTCAGAGATTAGCCCTGTGTCTCAAGCCCTGATCAGGTGAATCTGTGGCCCGGCAAGGAAAGCTTGGTGACAATTACACAACACAAAGAGACTGTCCAAAATTCCTCTAAGGACACATTTTAACCAAACTTCCATGGTTCATGTATTTTTTCATGGGGAAAATGCCATAGTGTATAGCAAGACTTGTGTGTGTGTGTGTGTGTGTGTGTGTGCGCGCGCGCGTGCCCGCACACACGTGCGCGCATATGTGAGAGAGAGAGCGAGGAAGAGAGAGAAATAGATGGTGGGGGGAAGTGAAAGAGATTTTACTTTAAAACAGTGACTCTCAATAGGAGGAGAAATAGCAGTTATTCAGGGCTACTTTGTTCCAAGCATTGCGTTTGGTGCTGGGAATATAGTTTTCAACAAAACATTCAAGGTCCAGGCCCTCATAGAGCTTACATTCCAGAGCCTGAAGTAAGGATTGAGGAGTGTAAGTGGTATGTAGTTTAAAAACTGAACTAGCAAGCAAAATAGAGACAGACTCGTGGATAGAGATCAGGCAGATAGCTTTGGAAGTAAAGTGGGGGTTGGGGGGTTTGGGAGTAGGTGGAGAGATTGAGGAAAAATCAAGAGAACTTATAGACATTGACAACAGTGTGGTGATTAGAGGGGAGGGGGTGAAGGTGAAAGAGGAGATTGAGGGAATAAATGGTGATGAAAAAAAAGTAAAAAAAAAAAACAAATAACACATTTTAAAGAAACCCATTAGTTACTCTCTTAAAACCTATTATAAGAAATAAAACTTGCCCAGTCCTGGCTGGTAGGAAATAAGCAGAAGATGGAATAAAAGAGATGTATAGGTTGATATTCATTGCTTAAAGCTATGAGTTTCCCCTCAGTTTTCCAGAGGTTTGACAAACTAATATGTTGATGTTGTCTTTGCAAGTGAACCAATTAATATCAAAATTTGGGTGCTCAACTGACACAATAATTATGCTGGAAAATGTAATTTTGCCTGCATAATAGAGGTGGGACTGTTTCAAGGAGATCTCATTAATGTGCTATTCATCAACAAACAGCAGGGCAACCTTTCTCTGCACTGTCATGATGCAAAAGGCCGTTGGAACAATTCTCTGTCTCTTGTTCCGAGAAAATAAATTAAGCACTGTCTAGAAGTCTAGATAGAGAAATTGAAATCACTGACGACAGAAAAACTGTGTGGCCTCTCATTCTGAAAGCAATGGAACCTGTCATTTCTGCAACTTTCATTCCCTTATTCACTTATATAACAACTAGAAGCCTGGTGCATGAGTGGGGTCCCTCGGCCTGGCCTGCAGGATCGGACCCAAACCGGCTCTCTGACATCCCCTGACGGGTCCTGGATTGCGAGAAGGTGCAGGCCAGGCCAAGGGACCCCACCGGTGCACAATCGGGCCGGGGAGGGACACAGGAAGTTAGCCAGCTAGGGAGGGAACATGGGAGGGCTCCAGGGCATGTCCGGCCCATCTCGCTCAGTCCTGAGCAGCAAGCTAACCTACCGGTCAGAGCGTCTCCCCGTGATGGTCAATGCATGTCATCGCAACTGGTCGACTGGTCCACTGTCTACCCCCTGGTGGTCAGTGCACGTTAGTGAGCAGTTGAGCGTCCTTAGCATATCATTACACTTTAATTGGTTGAACCAATGACCGGACACTTAGCATATTAGGCTTTTATTATATAGGATTCTATCAAAGGTCTACTGTGTGCCAAGCAGTGCTAGATGTTGGAGCTATAGTAGAAATCAAAACAAGACATAGTCTTTGTTTGCATGGTGCTTACTATGCAGCGATTGGTCTGTCATCCACATTTTAGGGCATACACCTGTTCTGGGTCGGCTGGACTCTCTGCATGCTTAAAGATTTAGCAGCCTACTGAAAGGATGCGTGTCATGTGCCGTTATGAATGGAAATCCCCCAATGCCGGGCTACCCAGGTATATTAGACTGAACACTAATTATGTGAGTTGTTGATCTCCTCTTCCAGGGTTCCATGGTCTAATAAGTTTGGCAAATGCTGCTTATTTTCCCACCTCCCACAGTTCATAAGTTTGATGGTTAATAAGGACTTTGAGTAGATCTGTGATGTCAGGCCTTCAATAGAAATCTCTCTGTCCCTCATTTTTCTCATCAATCTCCTAGGAGCAATAGCACCCACTCTGCCTGTATCAAGGGACAAGTGAGAGAACAAATGTGAATGACAGTATGTAAGAAATGCAAATAAATGTAAGTGATGCCCTACACTCTTCAGAAGTGTAAAGCACTAAACAAATGACATAGGATGGGTCACAAGTCTCTTAATAATGGTACTGGTTGGGGTATAATTATACGTGCAACCTGAGGTTCACATCTAAGTCATTAAACAAACACCAGAAATAACCAAGGAAACAAGAAAATTGGCCTCGATTCAGTACCTTTACAATTTACAGGTTGCCCACAGACATCTCTTTCTTTATTCTAACAAACCTAAGAGGTGGTTTGCTTTCCCTGTCCTACACTGATGAGGAAACTGAGTGAGAGTAAGTGACTTATCCAAGGTTGCCCAGCTAGAACTAGTAGTGGCGAGAGCCAGGAGTTAAAGTACATCTTTCTTATTCTACATGCCGTGCCTTTGCTCTCATACCTGCTTTTGTTCTAAACATAACTCTTATCTTCTCCTTCTCCAACATATCCAGCACCCTGATAAGTACCAAGTGCATGTTCAAGACCTACTTACTAGAGTACAGTGATGAACAGAATGGGGCTTGGTGTCGCAAAAACCCTAGGTTAGAGTGCTGACCCTCCTTTTACTACCCACCTAGGCGATTTGTATAAACTCTTCAGCTTCAATTTTCTTGTCTGAAAATGGGAAGATCATAGTGCCTGTGGGGTATGAATGGCCTGAGGCTCGTAAGTCAAGCATGGTGTTTAACATGTAATAACTGCTAGTATATGGTGACTGTTATTACTAGGTCTGGACATGTATGCAGTTGGCACTCACTTGATGCTTACTGAATGAGCAAATGAATAGATAGAATGAACTGAGTGTTAGAAATTGTGTTCAAACAGGCAAATAGCAGTCAGGGGTGATGGCACCAAAAGGGTCTCTATCAGGCTGGAGGACGCAGGTTTTTGATGGCTTTGAATGGTCTAGTTTCAATGAGACCAGAAGAAGCACACGATGGGGCAGAATCTGCACCCAAAGTGCTTGAAAGCAGATGTACAAGTTTACCATTGTGGAAAAACAGCCCGAGTTTAGTATAAGTTCACATAAGGCTGGGGAGCGAGGAATAAATCTCTACTAGTCTTGCGAGCTCGACTCTTGCTCAGGGCCTTGTAAATGACTCGGGACTTCAAAACTGGCCTGTGGGCTAGACTCCCTGGTACAGCAGGTTGAGATTTCTCTGCAAAAAATCACTGCAGTTGCTAAGGTGACTGCCTGAATGGGAAAAGGCATTTTCCCAGGGCTTCTGGGCTGCTTTCTCTTTTTACAGCCTTACGGGACAGGCAGAGGGGAACTAATTTATTTACTTTCTGCCATCACTGTCTCATTTAATGGAGGCACCGATCCTCTGAAACAGTTCACTATGCAGATGACAAAACTGAAGCGCAGAGCGGCTAAGGGATATGTGCCAATTCGTGTACATCTTGTAAGTGACAGGGCCAGGACTCTGGCTCTTTTTATCACTCCAGGTAGCCTCCCAACCAACCTCACACCCCTGAGCTTTCGTGGTGGCCATCAACCCCATCCTTAGTCCCGCTCCCCAAAGGAAATTCTGTCAAGGCCAGCCAAATGCTGAGTGAACACACACTGCCCGCTTTCTTCTTGCTCGTTTCAACAAATGTTTATTGAGCACCTACATTATGCCAGGCGCAGCTCTTATTGCTGAGGAACAAGAGAGATGAGATCCTTTCTCTGGTGGGAGTTAATTCTTGTGGGAAGAGATTGAAGGGGGAAAAAACACTAAGTAAACAAAATAATCTCAGATAGCCGTGTTAGGACGGAAATGAAACGGGGTGATTTGACAGGAAGGGACTGGGGAGAAGAAGGTACTATAGATAAGGTGTTCATAGAAGGGTTATGAAGGTCACTTTTGAACTAAAACCTGGCAGAACAAAGGAGCCAGCCAGGCAGAAATGGGCGTGGGGAGCACTGCAGGCAGGGGGAACAGGGAGTTCAGACCTGAGGCTTGACATTGTCGACTGTCAAGGAAACCACTTCACCTTGTGGACTTTTTAAAAGCATGCTCATAACAGTGGAGCATGTTTCTGATTTGCAGTGTGAATGATAATGCTGCATTATTTGACATTATTTTTCTGGCAGTGGGACTAGTAATCTTACTTTAAGAAGGCTGTGATCTATACAAGTCACAGAGACAAGCTGGCTTTAGAAAGAGGGGACACAGAGAGCCACATATTATAGGCCCAACCCTGGCAGCTACACACTGCGTTCAGGGATGTAAGGACTCAGACAGGCAGAGTGAGCAGGAAATTCCCGGAAGCCCCTATCACACGGACATTGCTCAGACACCTGGGAAGGGAGCCACTGGGGAACGTGAATATTTGTTTTGGTGCCAAATGGGATTATTCCCAGGATGTCTTGGTTATTACAAGGGATAAATTTTAAAACAACAAAGAAGAAAATGATTTTTGTGTAGATAAGTATGGACTAAATACATAGCATAAAAATAATGTAGGGAGTACCAGTAGAGGAATGTCATGAACTCAAACAAGGGTCAAGTGGAATAACTTTAAAAACAATAAAAAAATCACTGCCCAGTCCTACACTTCCCAATCTAGAGTTCCTGAAAGCAGTAACAGGAATTAGAAAGCTGTTTGCAGTGTTTCAAAAATGTGAATGGATAGATAATAAGGCACCCCAGGCTGTTTACTGTTTATTTCTCATCCTTTCAGATCATTCTTTTGTTGGTTTATTCAGTATTTCAACAAATACTTAATGAGTTATCTACTGTGTGCCAGATATATGCCAAGTGCTAGAAAAAATTTAAATGGATATAGGGATCATTGTTGTTGAGACATTTTAACTAACTGGTCAGGCAAAGAGACAAGTAAATGAATAATTGGAAAACAGAATAACATGTACTGATAGAGGGTTCATCGAGTACCTTGAGATGGCCAAAGGGTGGGAGAAATGCCAGTCCAGCTGGGGACAGGGTCTTGGAAAGCTTCCTAGAGGAGATATTACTAAATCTGTTTACAGGGCATACATAAATTAGCCAGATAGGTCCAAGGGAATGATATCTTGGCAGAAAAATGATGATGTACTTAGATATAGGGCTTTTAATTCTCCAGAGTACTTATGCATTGTATCAGAACTGTGTTCTGCTTTGAGGAGGAGAAAACTCTGGTATCAGTAGCCTAAACAAAGGAAGGTTTATTTGTTTCATGCAGTAAATTTGGAGGGAGGTGACTGACTGCTGGCTGAGGTTCAGTGGCTAATGTCAGTACTGCCTCGTGTCTCTGAGACTCCATGAGCTTTTCCTTCATGCTTGCTGCCTTATGATGTAAAAAGGGCTGCAGCCTTGGATAGCATATGCATTTTCAGGAATAAAAAAGAGGTCAGAAGAAGGGACACATGTCTGTTAATCAGAAAAGTAGACACTTTGCCAATGAACAACCCTCCTAAACCAGAAGACTTATCCTTCTGCATCATGGTCTTGAACTGGGCTACACCCACCCCCCCAACTGCAGTATTAGCTTTGTATGAAAATACTCAACTCTTCTACCCTCCAGGGTAGAGCAAGGAGAGTGAGTTGGGAATGACTAAGTCAGAAAACCAATAATATCTGCCAAACACATTTTATCTCACTTGGTCCTCATAACAAGCTCCTGAGTAGGAAGAGTAGGTATTATTAGCTCTACTTAATAAAAGAAGAAACTGAGATTTGGAGATCTAAGTGATGCCTAAAATCCCAGAGCTGTACCTTTATTTAGTGATAACAAAAAGAAAAACAAAAGCTAACGTTTAATTTCCGGTTTGACTACCACATTTTCTCCTAATAATAGATTTTAGTGGTTATGCTTATGGGGTAGATTAAAAGTGCCATGATCTAAGAAGGACTTATTTGTATCCCCCTCCTATATGAAATGGCTGAATAGAAAATAAAAAATAAAATAAAGCCAGTGTTCATTGTAGGCTTATTATACATCAGGCTCTCTGCCAAGCACTTTCCATGAGTTCTCTCATTTCCTCCTTGCACAGTCCTGCAAGGTAGACTGCCCTGGTATTACAGATGACCAATGTGAGATGGCAGGAGAGACTCACATAACTTGCCCCGATCACAAAGCTAGCACATAGCAGAGCCAGGATTCACACCTCAGTTCTCCAGAACGCCAGCCTAATGCTCTTCTTGCCTCTTCTATCTCCAGACCATCCTAACTTTCTCCCTGTTGCTCCGTGAGCGAATGTGCCTTCTCACTGACATTGCCTAGAGCCCTTGAAGCTACCCTGTGTCCCTGTTACTCCTTTTAATTTATTTGCCACGCTCCTGTTTCTTCATTATGGCTTTTATGGACGCAGAATCCAGCAACACATTATTTCAAATGTCCTGCCATTAGAATGCATTTCCTTTCATTGTAATAGCACTGACCATAATGAATACATTTTGGATCCATGCAGATGTCACTGCTATTTGCGATACTCCATTCTAATTTATGTTGGAAAATGAGTACTTAAAGTATTGCCCAGGCTCCCATTACTCCAGAGGAAATGAGGGACACCCTGTGTGTGTGCGCATATGTTTTTGCATTTATGCAGCAAAGAGAATGCTTGGTCAGACTGAAGTGTGTGCCTGAGTGAGAGATGGCCCTTTCCTGGAAGGGCACAGTGGAGGTAATCTGCTGTGCATAGCAGCAAACTTGTGCAAGCAGGTTTCTTTGTGAATGGGTGTGTAGGCCGAGGTAATGGGCACAAATTAAAGTCAGATTTCATTAGAGAGGGGAGAGGGAAAGCCTTGCTGACTGAGAGACCGGCTTTTAGGGTACCCCAAAATGATCTTGTGTTCATGTGCACAGCCAGCAAGGCTGCCGATGTGTTTGGTGCCAGTAATCTCCCTGTCAATCAGCCACACAGCGTAGCCTTTTTGGGGTCGAAGGTGAATAGTTAGACAGAGGCCCACTGGGGAGGAGAATGAGCTCAGTTTGGGATTAATGGTGTGAACTCATATTTCTGGCAAGGGGCTATCTGTGAAGTAGAGAGATGATTGTCAAAGTCTGAAATGCCAGATTGTGGGGGAATTATATCCTTTGTACTCAGCTCTCCAAGAAACGGCCTCCCCCATGTTTGAAACAATGTGTGGGCCATAATGCTCTAGATATCTAGCCTGTCTATCTATAGGGGATTATCCAGGAGATATCTTCTTAGGTATGTCTATGCCAAACATATCCTTTTCAAGGCTTGGGATCTCAGAAGTGAAAGGGTACCTGAAAAATAACCCATAAGACCCAATATTATGATTCCTCATTCAAGGGTTCTGGAAATTAAAAAGGAAGCGATGTGGTGGTTTATAGACCATAAGAGTATCCTACTAAATTTCTATAAAAATTCTACATTTTAATGCCACACCTGTTTCAGCTAAATCTTTCAAATATGTAGGAGTTGCCCCTTAATAAAAGTGGGCTACACAGATTAGGATTACTGACTCAGGAATTATAAGGCAAATCAAAGGAAGAATAGAGGCTGCAAACTGAAGTTAGGTGGGTGTGTCTTTGTGTGTGTGTGAGTGTGTATATGTATGTGTGCATACACACATATGCCACATGCACATATATCAGTGAGTTTGGAAATGTGTTGTTTGTTTAACAAAAAAGGGAAAGACCCTTTCTAAAATTTGACTTGGAAGAGAACAGAATTTCTCTCTCTAGCTCTAAGTGATCTTAAATCTCAACAGCTTTTTTATTGTTGAAAAACCTACAGTGAAAAACTAGCTGTGGAATTTCAATATCTGTCCTTTTCTGTTTGGTTGAGTGCTTTCCCCTCTGGGTCTGCGGAGCCTTAATTGTTACACACTGTGTCGCCTGACTCTGCTGTCAATATCTGAAAAACAGACTTGAAAGAACTAGTTTTCCAAATCTACCTAGAAATATAAGCCCCGATAAGACCAATGCAATAACCTTAAAGAAGTTACTGTTCTTTGCTTCCTTCATGCCAAAACTCTACTAATACTTGTCCTGTACTGTAAAGTTTACTATCTTACAGGAAATTATGTTGAACCAAATACACTGTTTGGGGGATTAGTTAAAACACAAATGAATCTAGCTCCGAGTGGAATCTCTGAGCCTCCTATTCTCTGTTATTGCAAATTCAAATGGCAATAATGCTGGCAGTGTTTGCTAAAAGAAAACAGCCCTCTGCACGCCCGGGCAGTCTGCCCCACTGCTTGCCCCTTCCCCCAGGGCCCGTGATTGGAAGCACATTTTACTCTCTCCCTGGGGCCGGGTTAGTCTTGCTTCAGCACAAAAAGCCTTTCTGAAAAGGATGCAGAAATGAGGGTGGAGATAGACGCTGCCCACTGCAGCGTGGGCTGTGGGTTCTGTGGACAGAGAGCAGGAGATGCAGCTACCACCAGAGCAGCTTTGAGTCAGAACCTCTAGGTCTCTGTGCCCCTGTTGGGGTCAGAATGAGTAGCCTGGGCGAGGCCCCAGGATCAGCCTGATTCTCCTGTTCACTGCTATCTGCTCAGTTAAGCTGGCGGGCAAGCCCGGGAACCAGCCCAAACTGCCCTCCGGAGGAGCTGCCCATCGTGAGAGAGTTCCTCTAACAAATGCGCCTTCAGGGGACTATATAACAAGCAGCAAAGCCATTTGCATTAATTCCTCCTACACTTGTCTTTTGACTTTTAAAATGCTCAAGGTTCCTGCCATATGTATCTGTAGTAGGAGTTCCTGGTCTCTAAACAGCCGTGCTTCAGTCTGAGATGATGGAACAGCAAGAGAAGGGACCAGCGGAGAGAAAGTGGCTCTCTTTCCTGAACCCAGGCAGCCTGTGCTTCCTCTGCCCTTCTTTGGTTGTCGTCATTCTTAGCCTCGAAACAAACTCGTGACTTAAACAATTATTTTCAACTCTGTGCATTTTCTAAAACTGTTTCTGTGAGGTAAACCAGAAATTGCAACGACAGCATATTTATGTTGTGCCAAATACAACATTAAGGACCTTAATAAGATATCTTTTTAGTGTCACTACTGCTCTGTTACACAGGGTTTATTGGACCCATTTGACAGATGAGGTCACTAAAACTCAGAGAGGAAAGTGACTTTCCCAATGTTACATTGTCTACTTAGCTCCGTTCCCAGTACTTCCTTTCAGATGGTTATTGATGGCTAGAAGACTGAAGAAAGATTCCATCAGAGATTCCATCAGCCCACTTAAGATAGACAGGTTACTCTTCCTTTAATCAGGTGGACAGGAAAGGCCGCTGTGCCCTACAAACACCCCACGTGTACCCACTTAACCCAGGAGTACAAGCCACCGACCCGTAAGTCAGAATGATGCAGATGGTGAGGATCCATGGCCCAGCTCCACACTCTTTTGGGTAGGAAGAACATTGGCTTTGCAGGTGGACAGACCTGGGCCCCAAATGTGGGCAATAACTGACCGCTCTGAACCTCAGTTTCCACATCTAAACAAGGATTCATAATGTCTTCTTCTCAGACATGGCAGTGCAAATTGGATGAGAGAGTATATATTAGTATCGACTGTAATGCATGCTCACTGAATACATTTTAAAATACCTAATTGCTTGGTGGGAATGCAGATGGGTGCAGCCACTGTGAAAAGCAGTATGGAGTTACCTCAAAAAAATTGAAAATGGTATGACACAGCAGTTCCACCTCAGGGAATTTATCTGAAGAAACCCAAAATATAATTTGAAATAATATATGCACCCCGCCGTTCATTGCAGCATTATTTAAAGTAGCCCAAGTGCCCATCAGTAGTTGAGTGGATAAAAAAGCTGTGGTACATTTACACAATGGAATACTACTCAGCCGTAAAAAAAGGAAGGAAATCTTACCTTTTGTAACAGCATGGACGGACCTGGAAAGTAATGCTAAGTGAAATAAGCCAGTCAGAGAAAGACAGGTGCCATATGATTTCACTTATATGTGGAATCTAATGAACAAAATAAATGAACAAACAGAATAGCAACAGATTCATAGATACAGCTGTCAGAGGGTGGCTGGGTGAAAAGGTGAAGGGATTAAGCGGAAAAAAAAAAAAAAACAGAGAAGAAACCTCATAGACACAGACAGCTGTATGGTGATTACCAGAGGGAGGGAGCAGGGGGAGGGGGACATATAGGGGAAGCAGAAGAGGGTAAAGGGGGGATAAATGGTGATGGAAGGAGACTTGACTTGAGTGGTGAACACACAATACAATATACAGAATTGTATACCTGACACCTATATATAATTTTATTAACCAACGTCACCCCAATAAATTCAAAAAAAATTAAAAAATAATAAAATGCATAATTCCTTAAAATGTCCTTTTACTCTGTTTGTGTTAGCAAGTTTTCCAGGCTCCCTGAACTGTGTGGGCCCCAGCAGGGGAGTGGCTGAAAGATACCGTGTTCAGCAATTCCCCAGCGCAGGTCCATTCTTTAGCATCACCTTTGCTTTTCATAACCTGTTTTCCCCTCTAAGGTAGAAGGTGGGCTGAGGCTTTCTCTTCTGCCCTCCCTGTCCTGTGACTCTCCCCCAAGTATTCTCTCACCTCCCTTTTGTGATTTCCTTAAGAGCTTTTAATGGCTGCTTGACACTAGAAAGATATTCCCCGCAGGCACTCCATTTGTATCGCTGCTTCTTGCTGGATGTGAACTTGTGACTGACCTCTGGGAAGGCAGGGGGGCCTGGAGGAGGAGTCAGGTCTGCGTCAGCAAAGCAAGGTGATGGGTCCCTGAGCAGCTGGAGGAGTAGCTCGGAACATCGTCTTCATATCCTCTGTCCTGTGTGCCCAGAAGTGTGATAGGCAGGAATTAGGATATCGGCAAACTCCGACATTCTTGAGCAACACCAACCCAAAGTAAAGCAAAACAAAACAAAAACAAAGGTAATGAACCGCGGACAGCTGTATTCCAGCAGTGCCTCTGCTACACCCAAGAGACATGGAATGCCCTTGGGAGCATCCTGCCCGCACTGGGGCCAACATCCATTACTCCAGGGTCTGCCACCTGGGGGCCTAGACTGCCCCCCACTCTTTTTAAACCTGTAACTGCCTTCATCAGGGGAAGGTGACAGGTACAAGTGGGGGTGGGGATGCTGACCCCTTATGCCTTCATCTCACAAATCTTAGACACACGGCTGCTAATCAGGGTTGTAAGTGATAGGTCCCAGTCCATGCCCAGGAGCAGCACCTGGGTTAAAGCACCACAGGAGACACCGTGGTGGCTGGTGATCCGTGCCAGGGAAACGGATTTCACACTGAGTGCTTCATGCTCACGTTGTGTGGCTCTCTTGAACATGATGGGCCTTTGCCGCAAACCACACAGCCAGGCCTTCCTAAAGAGGCCTCCAAAGCCCACCACAGTTCAGTCTCCAGCCCGAACTCTTTATTCTTGCTCACCTTGCACCCCACCTCCTGGCCTTCCTGGACCTTCTGAAGTCGGGCCTTCGTAATGAGCTGTCCTGTTTGTGGAGATGGCTCACCGCTCAAGGCCGCCACTCTGCACCTCTCCACCAGCTCGGACTCCAGCCTCACCTTTCTGGCAACTGTTCACACCTGTGTCTTCATTAGGCTGCTTCCAGCTCTCACCTGGCCCCCAGCCCGCAGTGCCTTCCATTTCCACCACTGCCACAAACAGTGGCCTCTCAGTGCCCCTCAGCCCTACCAGGAGGACCAGACTCTGACCCGACAGGTGAGAGACGAGTGGTCAGCCTGCATGGAAGTCGTAGACTTGAAGGCTGGTTACAATTTGGGTCGAGAAAGAGAAAGGATATTGATACTCGAGGCTGGAGCAAGAAAGGTTCTTGTTGTGACTTGTTAGCAGCTGTTAAAACCGTCAGTTGTGAAGGGGGAGTTTAGAACTGGAGCTGCCACAGAGCTTTAAGGATTATCTGTGGATTTCAATGCCATTACTGTTCTTTACCAGAGGGGAGTTGGAATGAGAGAGAGAAGAAAGCCTCTGGTGTGGAGTTATGTCAGATTCGTGGGCTCAGGCCACTCCCTCCTCCCCTCCCGCCCCCCTCCCCCTCCCCCTCCCCCTCCCCTGGAGACAGCCTTCACAGTTCTGGGCCTAACTTGAGAGTCTGGTGTTGACCCCTAGGGAGAGTGCCTTACAGCCATGCTGTGACCATTCCGGGCAATTACAGCGAATCAGAGCTGAGTGGGTGATCATCTTGCGTTGCACATGGACCAGAGTTCCCTTGGTTGCTAGGCCGCACCGTGCATCGCACCCCCTTTTCAAAGCCTGGTCCTTCCGTCCTCTTCAGTGGGCAAGACGAGCATAGGTCCCTTCCCCAACCGTGTTTCCCCCCACCCACCCACCCACCCCTCCGGGCTCAGAGCACTGCCTGAAATCAGACAGCATAACAACAGCCTGGCGATTCTGGGAGGTGAAGATGTGACATAAGAAACTTTGTTGTGGAAAACATTTCACAATAAGTGACTCAAATCATTGTACACCTTAGACTTACACAATGTTATATGTCAATGACATCTCAACGAAGTCAGGGGAGGGGGCTTAGGAGAGACTGGAGAAGCGGTTTGGGAAGGAAATGAGTTTTCTCTTTCCAGCTGAATTTAAAATGAGTAGTTCCATAGGCTTTTCTTAAACTTCTAAAATGGACTTATCATCTTTAGTAGGGGCTTCCTTGTCTCACAGTAAATGTATTAAAAAACAAACAACTCCCCAGCCGGCTTGGGTCAGTGGTTGAGCATCGACCAGAACTATGAACCAGGAGGTCATGGTTCGATTCCCAGTCAGGGTGCATTACTAGGTTGCAGGCTCGATCCCCAGCAGGGGGTGTGCAGGAGGCAGCCAATCAATGATTCTTTCTCATCATTGATATTTCTATCTTTCTCCCTCCTTTCCTCTCTCTGAAATCAATAAAAATATATTTAAAAATAAATTAAAAAGTTAAGAGAATTTTCTCTTCTTTTTCCCGATAAAAATACTTATTTTGTTGTCATTCCTTCCCTCCTACCCCTCTGTGCTGAGCTGAGTGAAGATTGCAGTGGGATGTTGTAAGTAGTGAGTGGGTGGGGAAAGCAAAAGGTCTGTACACTTTTTATTAACTTCTCATGCTGGTGTAGAAGCCATTTGATACACCTGTTATCCTGTATAAAGTTTAATTCTGATTGGGACTCAGAATATGAGTGCCTGGGAAGTCACCTAGTCCAGGAAAAAAGCAGAGAACAATACCACATGCAGTTAAGTCTAAAATAGGCAGGCTCTGTCTACACCTTCCTCGTGTGAAAATCAGTCTCTTACTGAGCATTTGCCATGTGCCATATACTTTTATATTCATAAAGAACCTGTGGATCATGGACTCTGATTTACAAGTGAGGAAACTGAGGCCCAGCGGAGTAAGTTTTGTTCCCCCAGGGGGAACTTAGTAAGTGGAAGGACTGGATTCAAACCTTGGTGTCTCTCTGTTCTTCCTGCTCCTCTCAGTCGGAAAGCCAGGTTGAGAGTCTGTTGTAAGTGATGAGTGGGTGGGGAAAGCAGGGAGCCTAGAAGAGTGCTGACAGATGCGCCTCAACACGTAGCCTGAGAGAGTGACTGGGCCTCACTCAGTAATAAAGGAAACATCCTCCCGGTGCCCTCTGGGGCGTTTGGATTGCCTGCGCTGGCTGGGCCCCACAATCGGGCCAAAGGAGAACATTCGCTTTCCAGGTGTCATAAATAAACTTACGACATCTGATTTATGTCGAGACTGAGCCGTAAACATGTTCTTCTGCAGATGGATGAAACAGGTGTGAAGTGGTAGGATTATGTCATTGGAGGGTGACAGCAGAGCGGCTTCAGGAAAAACTAGGAGGAAGGCAGAATGTGTCTTTACTAATGTTCACTGCTTCCTTCAGCACCCTGTATTTATATCCCAGTCCTGACCCTTGAAAGATTATCATTTCTTTTCCCTCCCGGTAAAACTTAACCATCCACCTCATCCCATCAGCTTCTAAGATTACAGCTGGCTTACCCCAAACCCATTTCTGCTCAGGTGCTTTAGGGGGATCCCATAGGCTACTCTTGTCGTGTAACATCTACTGATTTTTAACCCTAGGAGCTCCGCCAGGGAAGTCAGTACCTTCGACTAAAGCAGTGGTCAGCAAACTCATTAGTCAATAGAGTGGTTTGCCGACCACTGGACTAAAGGAACAACTTTGATAAGGTCTGTAGGCTTAATGGCTTGTGAGCTAGCTTTTGAATGTGACGAAGGCCAGGCTGCTGCTTACACAATGTCATGTTGGGTCTCTGTTACTTCTCCCAGGGCCCGGGCAGCCCGTTGATTCGGACCCCTGGGCTTTGTTCAATAGAGATTGGGCAAGGACATGCCCAGGATGGAGACCTGCAGTGTTAGTTCCGCCTTTCTCTTTGGGGCTCTCCTGTTAGGTGTGCTCAAGTTCCTATGTGTTCTGGGTCACCTTCCTCTCTGGCTAGACGAGTGCTCTCTCATCTGACAGCACTGACCTGGAATCCAGGGAGAGCCTCTGGGAATGTTTTCAGTGGAAGTGGAGTTCTTGGGGTGCCATGAGGAAAAGTTTCCTGAGGCCCCCACGAAAGAATGGGGTTTCGTAGAAAGGTTTATTCATGATGCAAAATTAAGGGGTTACCCTCCAAGGTCTCATCTCTGTCCATCTCGCCATGGAAGAAGCCCAATCTTGTCTTTAGCAGGGCCAGGATTAAGGCCGCTGCCCAGAGTTTCTGTTCCATATTAAAGTCCAGTCCAGTCCAGCATCTAGCCAGCTTAGCTTGTGTTCCCAGCCACAGTCCATTGTGTGCGGGGTCTGCATGGCCACGGGCCATGGGCCATGGGCCATGGGCCATGCAGCTGCTTAAGGCCACATGACTATAGAGAAGGAGCAGCCAAGTGCACGGGTGAGTGGGGGTCATGGAGCAAGCGGAGCAAGAACAAGCAAGTGGGAACTCCTCTTTTGGGGCTTTTAACCTTCCAAGATTCCGTGAGTTTCTGATGGGGTTGACCCCTAGCCAATCCATTGTTCTCCAGGCTAGACTGACAGGCAAACACCTTCCCTACATCACCCGGACTTCACTACACATGTGTCTACCTCCCCCTGCCCCGCCAGTAACCCAGTACCGGATAGGGGGAGGGAGGGGTATTGATTATCTTGGAGGAAGGATGCTGTGTGAAGCTGTAGCTTCCTGGTGAAGTCCCAGGTGAACATGCTTATAATTCTGGCCTCCCCTTTGCTCTCTTCCTGTTATTAATACTAATAAACTAGCTAATTACAACAATACCAGTAGGGTTGGCTGATTGTATATTGGATGTGATGTTCATCTCCTCGGCTGTCTGCATCAAGCAGCCTTCCCATAGGGGCAGAGTCCTACAGTTCGGACCTGGTGGCTGTAACATGAACTTTCAGAATTTGGAGGGGAGGAATAGCTTTCTTACCTTTTTCTTTGTTTCCTAGGGAGACCCAGAATGTTTACTGCAAGAATGTTTGCTGCAAGGGCAGAGATAGGAAGAGTAATAAACAGGCAGGGAACCAGGCCCCCGTCCGAATGGTTCCCTTTCACAAATGTCCACTCTGGTTACGCTCGGCTGGCAGAGATGCCTGAGGCATGAACTAGGCACAGGAAACTGCCTTGTAGCTTTCTGTTCCCAGATCAGAGCCTCTCACTGTCTCTGGCCTTAGGCTCTTAGACAAGTGAGTCTGGCTTGCAAGTAAGTGTCTGTCCACTCCAGACCACTAGTGTCACGCATTGGCACCGCTTACTGTCCCAAGCTGAGTCCTGGACTCATGCTGAAGACAGAATCACATTGGAGCAGCTGATGCCTGCCTACGCCCCATGCAGGCTTTGTGTTGAGTTACCCCTGGGTGTTTGTTTTTCTTTTTTCCCTGAAACATCTGTTTGTGCTGCCTTGGGCGTGTTCTTCAGAAGCCAGTGTGAATATTTTAAGCACCTTGTTCCCATCTTGGAGTGCTGGCAGTTGCGGCAGACACCATATGGAGCCCGGGTGCTCTTCTCATCCTGGTTCTTTCCATCCGCATCCCCATCTTCTTAGGAGACACTTCAAGCACAGCCCCTGGAGATGAGCATTCGGGCCTGCTGACAAGACTCTGTTCCCATCGGTGTGCCTTCGCACACCATCTATGGCCATTCTGAGCTTTCACAGCTCCCGGGACAGCGTCAAGAGTTGGTCCAAGCTGTCCCCTCCACCTGGCTCGCCCTCCTCTGGCCCCATAGTCTTCCGGGAAAATACCAGCCCACCTGCCAACATTGAAGAGTGTCTTTCCTGACTCTGCAGGTGGGATGTACCACTTCTTCCTTCTCTCACACCTCAGACGGATAGTCTATGCCAGACGTAAGCCCCTTAGGGGGAGGGAGCCCATCCCATACCCCTCCATGTTCCCGCCCTGGCATGGGATAGGGGCTCAGCCACCGTGAGGTGAAAGAAGCCACTGACTGGGGATGCGCGTGACATGCAGTTGAAGTTGGTTGAGTGCTCATTACTTGTTAGTAAGTATGTTAGACACTTTACACTTCATTATCTCATTTGGTACTCAACCTGAAGAGATAGATCCCTTCCTGAGTTGCCTCCCAACACACACATGCCCATCTTTCTCTTTCCCGGCACCCTCCTTTATTTTCTCCAGAGAACGTGCCACTCTCTGGAATTATTTACCCATTTACTTGTTGCTGCCTTCACTAGAAATTAAGCCTCACGAGAACAGGGACCTTGGCAGTGCTGTGCACTGCTGCCCTGCCAGCACCTGCTACAGGGCTGTCATACTCTCGGTGCTCCGTGAACATTTGTAAGATAGGCACTGAAAGCGTGAATGAACGATGACTGTGTTTCTCAGATTTGGAGACTAACCACGGCTTTGAGAGATTAAAAAGTTTTGCCAAAGTCACCCAGCTCGGAAGGGCTTGGATGGGAATCCTGGTCTTAACTCCGAAGTGGACAACCCTAACTGATCACACGGTCTCCGTCAGGTGGTTCCAAATGGAAAGCTCTCAGTGCTCCTGGGAGAACAGTCTACTTTCCTAGAAGAGTCAGCTTCCTGCCCAACCTTTCACTTCACCAGCTCAGCCCCTTCCCCAGGCCCAGAGGCTGTGAGAGATCCCGCGTGCCAGCCACCAAACGCATCCTAAGTGCCAGGCAAGTTGCCGAACACTGGGGACAAAACGGTGTGTGAGGGACAGATATAGCCTCCAAAGGCTGACATTTACAGTGCAGTCACGCTGTGGCTGCTGAATCCCTGAGCCCGGGGGCTACGAGGGCCAGGCAGGGATCCACAGGCCACCTTCATCTCGGTTCCCTGAAGGCAGACGGGGCATCATCTCCACGTAAGTCAGATTCTCTCCTCTAGTGGGCGGAGTGGAAATCAGCTGAAGCCTTGAAAAATATTTTCTGTGTAGCCTAATTAAAAGAGTGAGGCCTGGGCGCCTCTCACTCAGGACAGGTGAGATACACATTGAAACCTGGCTGACCCAAAGAGACCCTGTCCTGAGTCCAGGGGGATGGTTTGGTGGCAGGCCCTTTTGTCTGACTATTTGCAGGAACCCACAGAACCAAGGTGAGAACCTGATGGAAATGGTACTGTCCCACGGCCAGGTTACCACAGGAAAGTCACAGGCTTTGGGATCCTCCATTGCAGGGAGAAAGATTTCTAGTAAATGGTGTCCAAACGGAGTTTGAGTCAGCCAAGGCTTTAGAAAAGTCTTAGTGATCAGCAGAGGTTACCTAACACCTGTGCGGTGCTCCTGGTAATGCGGCGTTACCAGCAAGCTGGCTGGACCCATGCGGCCAGGCTCACCTCACAAGCCTCCCATGTGCTGCCTGCACTCGTCCTTGAGTCCCCTGCCCAGGTGAAACACAAGGGCCAGCCTTGGCTGCACTTCCAGCTCTGCCCCACTGTGGGGCTGGGATGTCACCTCGTTTCTCTGCTCCTCGTTTCCTTCTTCTGCAAAACGGAGTGTTCATGCTACTACACAGGATGATTATTATGAAAACTGAATGTGAGCCTGGCTGGTGTAGCTCAGTGGTTGAGCATAGACCTGTGAACCAGGAGGTCACGGTTCGATTCCCGGTCAGGGCATGGGTTGTAGGGCTCGATCCCCAGTGTGGGGTGTGCAGGAGGCAGCCAATCAATGATTCTCTCTCATCATTGATGTTTCTATCTCACTCTCCCTCTCCTTCCCTCTCTGAAATCAATAAAAATAGTTTAAAATAAAATAAAATGTGAAAACATTGGTGATGTGACTCGCTCAGTGCCCACCAGATCATAACAGCGTGCATTTAATGAGTACTTCAATGTGCCATTATCCTCATCTTACAGACATGGACACCCGGGTCTGACTGCTAATGTGTGCTGCAATGGAGTCATGAAGCCATGTCTCTGATTCTCAGTCGTGTACTTTTCCCTCTGTCCCTACCGTCACTGCCAGCACAGTAACTAACCCAGCTCTCCCACCTCTGTCTTCACGCCGCAGCTGACATTTCATCTGAGTGGAGGGGAGCAAGGAATAGGTACCCTTTACCTCCATCTTGGTCTGGATGAGTTGATACCATCCTCACCTCTCTCTTTCTCCGTCAGGGTGAGGGGTGGATGGTTAAAGTGTTGGAATCCAGGCCTTGAGCACAGTTCACAGCTGGAATGAGCAGGGCTGGAAGCTGCCAAAAGTGCAGCTGTTGTATAAGGAAGCCAGATGAGAACATTCCTCGTGGAGGTGAATTGGTTCTTCAGGTTTCCTTGCTTGGGGAGGGCAGGACATGAACTTGCTTCTGCTTTGCCCTCCATGACACAGAACTCCTTGTTCATCAGACATGCCCATTCTTTACCGGTGAGGCTTAGTCATTTGTAAGAGCCATCACTGTTCAGATACAGCATTCTAACCCACATCTGGCGCCCCCAGTGGTTCTACGTGCCTGGTGATTGCAGTGACTATTGGAACCTAAATGGAGCCTGGGCTCACCCCTGGAAGTAAGCTGTCCAGAGGTTACTCAGCACTACGTCTAAGACCAGAAAGCTGCCCACTGTCTGCCTGGGACGCCTTGCAAGGTCTCTAGAACAATAATATATTGTGCAGGTTGTTTTGATCATTCACTTGTTCATTCAAAAAATATTTGTTGAGGTTTCACTGGTGCCAGGCACATGATCAGGTACTGGTGGTATAGCGGGAACAACATTGTTAAGGACCCTAACCATCTCAAAGTAATCGTAGATAGTAATCAGTGCTGTCAAGATGATACCACAGTCTAAGGTAGTGCAGGGCTGGGTGAGGGAAAGCCAACCTCTGAGAAGGTGATATTGGAGCTGAGACCTGAATGTTAAGGCATCCGTCATTCTAAGCTGGGAGAAGAGCTTTTGAGACAGAATAGCAAATGCAAATGCCTTAATGCAAGAACAAGCTCTGCTTATTTGCGGGGCAGAAATAAAACCAGTGTGGCCAGCAGGTGGCACGAAACAGGATAGAAAGGTAGGGAGGGGACTAGTCATGTGGAGATGGGTGGGCCCTGGGCTTTATTCTAAGGTTCTTGGAAGCCATTGCAGGATATTTAAGTGGGGCAGTAACATAATCAGTTGTCCATTTGAAAAACATTACCCTGAGTGCAGTTTGAAAACTAGACAGTAGTGAACTGAAGAGTAGGAGTAGGAAGTCACCAGGCAAAAGGCAAGTGCCGTAGCTCAAGCAGGAGGTGGTGATGGCGGCAGTGGGGGAGAGGGAGGGATGGATGGGATGGTTGTGCAGCGAGTCAGCGGAACCTGCCTGCAGTGGCACAGTGGGAGAGGGAGATGTGTTCCCAAGGATCTGAGCACAATGGTTGGCACATATAAACCACTTAATAATTTACTGTCGTTATTAACAAATAGCCTATCAAATACCAACGGACTGGGCTTGAGAAGGAATCTTGAACCCATTCAAATAACCGCATGCCTACAGTGCCTGTGTCAACAGCAGGGTTAGCCCTTCGCTCTTGTGAATGAGTGTGGTGTTCTTAGAGAAATGGGGCTTGCAGGTATGACGGTGGATTCAGGAGCCAGAAATTCTGACTTCCAGTTTATCTTGCTGTGCCACCCACTCACTGTATGACTTTCAGCCTCTTAGCTTTGATTTCTTCATGCGATGTTACTAAATAAGTATAAAATGTACTGAGCTTTTTCTGTGTGCCAGGTACCTAGCCAAGCGCTCTGTATACATGAATTTTGTTTAATCCTCCCGGCAACTCTACCAGGGAGGTCCTAAATTGTCCTCCATTTCCAGGCAGAAACACGGAACTCAAAATCCCACCGCTAGTAAATGGCAAAGCTGTGACATAAACCTAGGTGTTTCTAGCTCTTAAATCCACATTCAGAACCCTGTGCGATATGAGAAGTAGCACTAGGTCTTGAGAGTTGGTAGGCTTCCAATTTCCAGCTTTCTACAACGTCCAGACCCCAATTCAAGGTCATCATGGGACTCAGCGCTACTGAGAACTAATCTGGGACATGGTAAAAAAAGATAAAGAAATAAAAGCTTACCATTCATAAAGAGATTAGAGATTAGTGAAGAGAGTGTGTTTATTGATCCTTTCCCCCTCTTCCTGTGGTATCGGGTAAGATACAGTAGCTGAGGCAACAGGCTTATGTTTAAGATTTCTGTGGGAGAAAACTGCTTGAGAAAGATTTGGTTTCTATTATTCACTTGCCAAGAAAAGATGAGGAAACTGGGTCGGGTGTATTTCTTGAAGGTACAGAAAGTAAGCAGGGAAGGTAAACCCTAAGCTATTTTCTGCTTCCCAAGCCCCAGCCCCTGGAGTGGCCTGGGCCCAGGGGGTGAGGGTTTGGGAAGATTCTTTTCATCCCCACCACAGGAGGTCCTCCGTTGTGAGAAATCCATCAGTGCTGGAGAGAAAGGGAGGATGGGGAAGCCAACAGAAAGGCTGAGGAACTGGGAGCTTATGCCTCCTCTTGAAATTCAACAGGAAACTGAAAATAACATGGAAATTATTTCAGAAAAGAGAAAGACACATATAAACCGCATATCATCCCCATTCTCATACTTACATGAGTAATGATTGTAAATGAGGATAAGATGATTTCGGGGGGCAGCTTAACAATACTATATGAGACACCTTTAAAAATACATGCCCTTAGATGGTTGGAGAACCATCTCATTCTAGGACTGGGGTAGGGAATATACAGGATGAGCCCAGAGCATTTTGTAGTGCCAGAAAGTAAGAAAGTACTCAAGTAATAAAACCCCCAAAATAAAACCAACTGCACATTGATGGGGGAACAGTCAGGGGCCTCCAGAGCTGACGAAAGAGCTCCCAAAGGCCCAGCTGAACAGTTTCAGCAACAAAATAAATAAAGAAGTATTGGATTATAACCCAAAGTATAAAATAAATGTCCATCCTGATATAAATAGCTGATTGAATCTCTCTCTCTCTCTCTCTCTCTCTCTCTCTCTCTCTCTCTCTCTATATATATATATATATATATATATATATATATATATATATATATATATATATAGATATATATAGATATAGATATAGATATGCCTAAGCGATCATTATAACCAGTTGACTGGTTGACCAGTTGCTATGATGCACACTGACCACCAGGGAGTAGACGCTCAATGCAGAAGCTGCCCCCTGGTGGTCAGTGCAGTCCCTCCCCCCGGCCAGCCAGCCCCAATGGGCCCCAATCAGGACTGGGCGAGATGGCCCCGATCAGCCCTGATCACCAGCCAGGCCAAGGGACCCTACCTGTGCACAAATTGGTTCACCGGGCCTCTAGTAAGTAAATAAATAAATGAAGAAGAAGAGACAAATCTCACGTTCAAATAATTAGGTAGATACCCTACCCTCAAAAATGAGGGGGAATGTAACTCCTTACTCCTTACTCCTTAGATGCAGGTAGTTCCTGATGACTTGCGACAATATGGGTAAGGGAAATAAAGTAACTTTACATAGGAAAAACCTTAGCAAACACTGCCTCAGCCCGTGTTCAAGGTCAACAGTGCTAAGTCACATTGATATGTACCCTTCCTATGACATGAGGAGAATGACACTTTATCTCTGCAGTTTTCTAAAGGCCCAAAGCTATGGCTTAATCATGGGAAAACATCAGACAACTCCCAAGTGAGGGACATTCTACAAAATACCTGACCGATATCCTCAAAACTGTCACCATAATCAAAACCAAGAAAGTCTGAAAACTCATCACAGCCAAGAGGAACCTTAGGACCCCTGATGACTATAAGTAGTGTGGCATCTGGGTGACATCTGGAACAAAAAAAGAACACTAGAGAAAAACTAAGGAAATCTGAATAAAACATAAAATTCAATTAATACTAATATACCACAAATGTTCTATACCAGCCGTGGGCAAACTACAGCCCGCGGGCTGGATCCGGCCGTTCTATCCGGTTCTCTTGCTCTCCCCTCCGCTCCTTTACTTTGAATTTATATTAGTTCACACAAACACTCCATCCATGCTTTTGTTCCGGCCCTCTGGTCCAGTTTAAGAACCCATTGTGGCCCTGGAGTGAAAAAGTTTGCCCATCCCTGTTCTATACTAACATAACAGAGGAAAGTGGGTATTAGAACCTTCTGTATTATCTTTGTAATTTTTCTGTAAACTTTAACCTATCTTATAAAATAGAATTTATTAAAACAAAAAAGGACCATGCCCTTTGGCCCAGGAGTTTCCCTTCTGGGAATTTTTGGGGAGAAATAATTAAGTGTAAACCTAAAAAGTCATCCACATGGATATGTGTCACAGGTGTGGGTAAGAATGAAAAGGTGGAAATAATTTGTGTCTAGTACAGGTAGAGTAAATCCAGACTATTCAATCATGAATCATAATCTTATAGAGATATTATTCTTGATAAGGAAGGTATTAATCATTGCTAGTTGAGTAGAAAAGCAGATTATGAAAGAACCTGTGAAATATCTATTTTTATATATGTAGTAGAGGCCCAGTGCATGAAATTCATGCACTGGGTGTGGGGGGGGAGGAGAATGTCCCTCAACCCAGCCTGCAACCACTCCAATCTGGGACCCCTCAGTGGATGTCCGACTGCCGGCAGTCAGACATCCCTTTCACAATCCGGGACTGCTGGCTCCCAACCGCTCGCCTGCCTGCCAGCCTGATCACCCCCCTAACCACTCCCCTGCCAGCCTTATCGACACCTAACTGCTCCCCTGCTGGTCCGACTGCCCCCAACTGCCCTCCCCTGCCAGCCCAGTCACCCCCAACTGCCCTCCCCTGCCGACCTGGTTGCCCCCAACTGCCCTCCCCTGCAGGCCTGGTTGCCTCCAACTTCCCTCCCCTGCTGGCCTGATCGCCCCCAACTGCCCTCCACTGCCAGCCTGGTCACCCCTAACTGCCCTCCCCTGCTGGCCTGGTTGCCCCCAACTGCCCTCCCCTGCAGGCCTGGTTACCCCCAAGTGCCCTCCCCTGCCGACCTGGTCGCCCCTAACTGCCCTCCCCTGCAGGCCTGGTCACCCCCAACCGCCCTCCCCTGCTGGCCTGATCTCCCACAACTACCCTCCCCTGCCGGCCATCTTTGTGGTGGCCATCTTTGACCACATGGGGGTGGCCATCTTGTGCGAGGGCGTGAGGGTCAATTTGCATATTACCTCTTTATTATATAGGATGGGGGATATAGATAAATCTATTGCAGTGTGTTAATGTTGATTATCACTGGTGGATAACAGCATAGGGTATTTTGTTTTTTTCTTTTTATAGAAGCAATACTTGTTACAGAAAGTACAGCTCAGCAAAATGGAAAAACTTAATTTTTTAATTTTTTTTTTAAAAAAAGGCTGGAAATGATTCCATATAAATCCAACAACAATAGCAACAGAAGACTCTGTCCTAAAGAAAGGCATTCTAAGAACAGATGGGACATACTAGTAGGCAGGCAAACAAGCCACTGCCTGCTACTTCTGTGCAAGGATGCTGCCTGAACAGGCCTGCTGGTGCCTCTCCATCTTCCACAGAAACAGGCCACGACACAGTCCCTGTGGTGCGCAAGAAGGGGAGCCGCCTTTAAACACGGCAGACAAGTGGCAAGGTGCATGGAGATCCAATCTGGTCCTGTGGTCAGAGCGTGGACCTGAGGCAGCGCTAGAGACCTAAGCTTCTCTCAGAGGCATCTTCACAGGCCTGCGGAGGCACAGGCGCTGTGAGGCCTGAGAGACAAGCCCAGTGTCTGCATTTCCTTCTCTTTCTATAGCAATCCTGACTAGTTGAGTGCAAAAGCAGATTATTAAAGAACCTGTGAAATATATATTTCACCTGGCATTTTTCATCCTAAAAAAGTACCTTCCATATCATTACTACAACCATTAGAGGGGGTGTTAGAGAGGTTGAGTCACTCACCCACGGTCCCACAGCTCAGCAGTTCAGCTCAGTTTTAAACCCAGCTCAGCCTGGTGACTTCAAAGCAACTAGATAATGCTGCCACCCTCGGTGGTCAATACCGACTATAGAATGGGCTGTCTATCTAACACCCTTAGTTCATTTCAAACAACAACCAAGCAGACATTAAAAAGCATTTCAATAACCTCTGAGTGCCACTCCCATTATAAATCGGAGTGTGATTGGTAGAAGTTTCAGAGGAGGATGAATGGCTGAGGTGGAAGTCTGGCCACTTCCCTTGGAGAAAGTAGACTTTTATAGCCTATTTAAGAAAATCTTATGAGCACAGACCAGCTTCTATACAAAGTGAAGGAGCGCTAGGAGATGATTATATTGTTAACCTCCAGGAGAGACCACACGCAAAGGAAGACGGGTTATTAAATAACTGTGAAAACAAATATGCTCTATTTGAAGATGCTATTCTGGAAAATATATTCTATCTCTATCTCTGCCCATCTCTGTCTCTCTTCCTCACTTAGCAGGCTGTAAAGTCCAGGAGGGCGATTGCTGTGTCTCTCTTACTTATTGGTGTGCTTGGCATCATGCCTAACACATAGTGGACTGTCAATAAATATTTAGCAAATAAAAGAATCAATCAGCGATATGCCAGGATCTCAAGGTCTCACGCTTTTAAACTATGAGATGAACTATATCCTTCAGACCCAAGAACAGATCTCTTTTAGGATAATGAGAAAATATTTCATTAGTCGTGGCTTCTGATCTTTACCCCAAGCCAACGCTACGCGTCATATAGTAAAGAACCTGGCAACAGAAAAAGAACTCACTTATAATTTCATTATACTCATTTGGGGTAGGGACAGGGGTGGGGAGGTTGTTGACCTCTTTGTGAATATGATGAAAATTGTGACCTCTCTCAGACAGAGGAACACATAAACACAATGTTGTATACCATTTCAGTAGGTTCATGAACCCTTTATGCATTTCGAGTGAAGAATGCTGACCGTTCAGCTTAAGGAAAGGGCACAGTCACCATGCTAGGCTCTCATAATTGAAGGGCATTGACAAGAGAACAATAGGAGCTCGCTTGGATATAATACCAAGCGGGGGGCACTAGGACGCCAGTTCCAACAGTGCCTTGATTCTGGTGAGAAGCTTTCATAAAAGACCTTTTGTTCCCCTTGGGACAGATGTCACCAAACACGTGGCTCCTTAGCGCTAGTTCACGGTCCCGCCCTTCCCAGCATGCTCCCTCTATCCTGTGATTGGACAACAGACAGGAAAAGGGAGCGGAAACGGGAGGGATTTGGATAGCGAAGGCTGCCCACTTGGTTCTCTGGGCTCCCGGAGTACACTTAGCTTATTGTCAGGCTATGTCTTGAAATATTTTCGCCCTGAGCCAAAGTACTCCAAGTTAGTTGCCTAGGATATTTTCCCTTAAAGTCTTTCCCAAACGGATGTAAAAGAGCACAGATTTCATATAGATATAGACAGTCCATTGTGAGGTAACGTTCTCTAGGTTATGGCCGGGAGCTCGTGCACCCCAAGCCTGTCCTCTTCCTTGCGTAGCCCGTCTCTACCAGAGGAAGGAGATTTTACCTCCCTTCCAACCTCCCTGTCTTGACTATTTCAGACTTTATCCGGGGAACACAGACCTTGCTCTGTGACCGAGGATTTTATATCTCTCAGAGCTCCACTGTGTCCAGCTGGGAAAAGGGCTAATAAAAATAACAGCCCCTCCATCCCAGGATCATAAGGGGAATGACAGAGGGTGAGGAGGCCTTGGCTCAGTGCCCCCGCCACCCAGGCACCCGATTCGATTGGCTCTTGTGACAGTTTTGGCTGTGGCCTCGAGAAGGGCAGGAGGGGGAACTGGGCGAGTTTGCTGCTTTTGCCCTTTTCAATGTGCTTGCTCCTGTCCCCCTTCTTTTTCTGGTCCTGCCTTCCTGCCCCAGCCCCTGTCTCAGCCATGTTCTCGCCCAGCACCAAGCCAGGGAGGTCCACCCTGAGCAGCTGAGCCCCCAGCCACCACAGCTCATGGTTTGGCCACTGAAGTATCAGTGACCTCTAGGATGACTGACTATTCCCTTCAACTCCCTCTCTCTCCTCCCTTTCTTCCTGTTGTGTTTACTTCTCACTCACTTTTTAAAAACAACTGTTTATTGAATGCTTCTCCGTGCCTCGCGCATTATTAGTGTTAGAGAAATAGTAGTTAATAGAATAGATTGTATTGCTACTCTTTCATGCTCCAGTGGGCGGTAGAGGGGAGAGTAAATAGCAAATACTTTATAGGATGTGATAAGGGCTAGAAAAGAAATAAGGTGGAGATGAAGAATCATCAGGGGTCCTACTTGGATGCAGTGCCCTCTCTGAAGAGGTGACATCTGCGTCCGGTGCCTATCCGTGGCATGAACTGCAGCCTTGGCAGGATTCCGGGAGAGGAGAGCAGAATGCAGGCTTCCTTTTGTCTTTTTCTCCTAACAGTAGATTGTTTAAGGCAGGCGTCCTCAAACTATGGCCCGCGGGCCACATGCAGCACGCCAAGGACATTTATCCGGCCCGCCGGGTGCCGCTGCCTGTCCTGCTTAGCAGCCGACTCGTCCCGGGCCCGCAGTGCGCATAGGAATTTGTTCATAGTTTTTTTTTTAAACTATAGTCCGGCCCTCCAACGGTCTGAGGGACAGTGAACTGGCCCCCTGTTTAAAAAGTTTGAGGACCCCTGGTAAGGCTTAGGGCAGTGGTCAGCAAACTCATTAGTCAACAGAGCCAAATATCAACAGTACAACGATTGAAATTTCTTTTGAGAGCCACGTTTTTTAAACTTAAACTTCTTCTAACGCCACTTCTTCAAAATAGACTCGCCCAGGCCATGGTATTTTGTGGAAGAGCCACACTCAAGGGGCCAAAGAGCCGCATGTGGCTCGCGAGCCGCGGTTTGCTGACCACGGGCTTAGGGGGAGCCAGACTCCTGATTTTTACTAGCAATTCATTTTGTCAAGTAAGTTTAAGTAAGTTTATAAAACTATTATGAGCCACGCCTGTTCGTTTAAATAGCTGTTCACTTGCTGTGGCCCTGTGTATGTTATGTGTATTATCGTACTTAATCCTCCAAGAACCCAGAAAGTAGGTTTTATCATCCCCGTGATCCCTGTAGTCAGATAAATCGGAACTTAGAGAGGTAAGTAGCTTGCCCGTGGCCACGTGCAGCGCCCAGCAGTGGCAGGGTGAGGGCTGGAACCCGGGTCTGACCACAGAGCCGGTGCCTTCAGCCAGCAGCCCCGGTCGCCTCCCCCCTGTGATGTCGTGCCTCACCTGGTTCTCCTTTCCTTTGCAGTGGGGCCAGTGACGAAGAGGACACATGAAGGCTCGCCATTCCCAGCGGAGAACCATTCCTCCCCCCTGTGTGTGTGACAGCGTGTATGTAACGGCTTCTGACTCTGTGAAAGCTTCCCGGCAACTAATGTCCTCCCACCCATACGTCCCCAGACCCTCAGCAGCCATAGCTCTCCGGGGATGCCAACTGCATGCTCGCTGACTGTGTGCTTCTCATTCCTGTGTCGTGGTGGGTTAGGGAAGAGTGCCCCTGGGATCAATCAGGAGCAACTGGGAAGGGTCCTTCAGGTCACCCCTCCATGGCTGCTTTGAACTGACTCAGGAAGCCAGCCCCTGGAATATTAGGGACCTAGATGTACCTCCTCGCTAGGAAGACTCTGGAATAACCTCGAAGGGCAGTCAGAATATTTTCCCTTCCTGCCACCTTATTCCTATCGAAGCATGAAATAAATGAGGCAGAGTAGGGCTGGACCCACATAAATAGTCTCTAAAAGTCCAGTGCATTTGTGAAAAGGTGGTTTCGTGAAATAAGTTGGATGGTTTAAAAACAGGGTTGGAGAAAGAGTTAAAATTCAGACATACATAGAGATATTTTTAGTACATGAGGTTATCCAGGACTTCAGATTCATAATCCAGAGCTGTGGAAATGAAAAAAAAAAAAATGATTGAAGACTTAGAAAGGAAATAACATTTAAAAAAAAAAAAAAGAGGACCAAAGAAATCAGTTTTCTGAACTCAAATTGCCTGAGTTTCCAAAACAGTCACTGAAGGATCTGATGGACCTGAATGACTGGGTGAGTTCTGAGGTTTGATGAATTTTGTCACATGAAAGACTGGGATGTGTATTACCAAGTGGGAATTTTCAATGTAGGTTTTTGTCCGTCGCTCCCCACTCCCCTTCCACCACACACACACACACTTAGCCTAATTTGGCTTAAATGCAGTGTGGGGAGAGTCCTTGTCACTCACGATGTTCTGAATGGAGCGCTGAGCTTCATCTCTCAGTAGATACCCTCCCTGCACGGCAGCCGGAGCCCCTCTGCCCGTGCACTCCCCCCCAGCATCTCCCCACCAACCCTCCTCTCTAGTCACGTGAGCAGACACATCATGCTCCCAGATCCCAGCTCCTCACAGCCAGGTTTTCATGCTCACTCAAATGAGCAGTGATGTCCTAGGGCAGTGGTCGGCAAACCGCGGCTCACGAGCCACATGCAGCTCTTTGGCCCCTTGAGTATGGTTCTTCCACAAAATACCACGTGCGGACGTGCACGTACAGTGCGATTGAAGGAGTACCCTAATTAAGTTAATAACAATGTAGCTACCTATATAGTTTAAGTTTAAAAAATTTGGCTCTCAAAAGAAATTTCAATTGTTGTGCTGTTGATATTTGGCTCTGTTGACTAATGAGTTTGCTGACCACTGTCGTAGGGAATGCCATGCCACTAAAACACCTGCATCTTCTGCAGCATCTGTCTTACTTAGATAGTTGGAATCAGGGGGTGACCTTATCTTTAGGTAAAACCAACAGTTATATCATGAAGTCGAGTGTCCGGAAACATCGACATGATCCAGGTAAAACGGGAGCCTCCACAGGAAATTCTTGTTTGCAGGTGGGATGTGTGCTCCCGCTCCTCGGCCTTTAGTGGCGCTTTGGTGTTCATTTCTGAGAAGGACGACTGGAACTGTATCCTGGCGTCCCTGGGGCTCCTGCTGACTGGGGCCTACACTTCTGGTGCCTCTGAGGAGCCTGCCCTGGGGGAACCCCCTCTTCCTGCCTGCTGCCTGCCTGCCTGACCCCTGGACCCATTATATAGCTTTCGGGCCCGCTGACTTTTGTGTGCACAGCATGGTTTTGAGGCAGAAACAATACTTACATGCTGTAGGAATCCTATGTATATCATTGTTCAGTTCTGTGCATGCTACACAGTGACCATTCCTTTGGTGCCAGGAAGCTACCAGGCATGTATACTCTGGGTTAGGGTTATCCTAGCTCACTAAATATGTCAGGGCTTATTTATAAATTTGAGAGGAGTTAGGGCTGTTAAGAGGGGAAAAGGTTATTTTTCTCTCAAACTAGTAGCCAACAGATGGCCAAGACAATGGCGCTGTAGCTGTCTGCCTGCAAAGGCCAGAGAATCCCGCATAACACTGATTACCGCCCCAACCCACCCGATGAAATGCCCCTTAAAGAGGAACCAATGGCCTCTCTTAAAATAAGAGCTTAAAAACCAGACGATTAAGATTTGGAAACTTGTGTTATCTTCTCCAAATAATTCTTTTTCCATCCATACATAGTAGCCTTGTCTTAGCAATGGACAGATCACTGGCCTCTTCATACCTGAGCCCATGTTACTTTAAATCGGTATTTGGGAAACCCAAGCATTTATGCAGAGGATATGAACAGAAATACGAAGATGCATGCCAGCCTGTCTCCGTAAGGTATCGTATCCCTGTAGTCCTCAAGAAAAGCACTTCTGCTTTTTCTTAGAGCGGATTTCTGACTCACTTTATGGGTTCCTGCTGTCCTCAGCACCTGATAAAACTTTAAGCAGGGAAGCATGGGACAGCGCAGCAGTGTCTGCCAGGCTCCCGAGTTCCTGCCGGAAGCGCGAGGATGCTTCCTGCAGCGGCCCTGGCTTCCCCTTGAGCCCCAGCGTGGTGAGGCCTCCCTCCCGCAGGTCCTACACGCTGTGCTCCCAGTCCTGTCCTGGCTGCCGAAGGCTCTGCAGAAATCCCAGGAGAGGTCATGCAGGCAGGCAGCTAATGAGCATCTTCAGGATGAACTGGGTCCCAACACCAATGCCTGGCTGCCTTCCAAATATCGGGTGTCTGGAGGCCGAAGGGGGGTGTGTTTTTATTTGATGTCATTAAATTCAGTGCAATTCCAAGAAATGCTTGGAGTCTCAGCTCTGATAACCAGGAAGGGAAATAACCTATACTGGGGACCAACTATGGACCAGGCCCTGTACTAGGCCCCGTTCTCAGATGATGAAGCCGATTGGGAGTGGAAGACTCACTTGCCTTGACCCACTAGGATATATTGGAGCCGGGTTTTGAGCCCAGCTCTCCCTAACTCTGTGGCCCATGGTCCATCTCAGTACAGAGGGTGAAAGGCGGCAGCGCCCGCCCCGCCGCTCCCCCCCCCCCCCGCCGGCCCCACCCCGCCGGCCAGTGCGACCACCCACTTTATGACTTTTTTTTCAGAATTACATTGCATGGCTGTTGTTTGGGCTCAGAAAAGGCATCAAAGTTGCCTATTCTTCCACTTCAGCGGGTGCATTAAGAACAAGTTGCTACTTTAAGCCCACCCCCAGGAGCCGTCCCCCGTAAGAAAAGAATTTCTGGGCCTTCAAGAATATACAGCTTCTCAGCAGCAGTAAAGGGGAAGGGTGTCTGCTGTTAGGAAAGGAAGCCTTCATGTTTAGTCTCCTCGCCAGGTCTGTGCCTGGGCGGGGGTGGTCATTCATAGTCCACTGAGCCTTGCTGACACCTGGTATGCGTGTGGACATAAAGATAAGTGTATGTGTGTGTACATACATGCACACGCGCGCACACTCACACAGTTTAAGGACAAAGGGAATTCAAAGCAGCCCCTCATTATTCTGCATGCCACCCCAAAGGCGTCCACCAGCCCTGATTACACATGTCACCAGACGTGTCGGAGCTTAGGGGCTGACAGGATGCTAACAGGAGGAGCAGCTCCCGGGGAGGTTGCCAGGTCCTAAAGCACTGAGCCCAGGTGACAGCCCTAATCTGGGTGGCCTAGTGGAAAGGGAAGCCAACCCATTCTGGGGATCTGAGCGTCTGACCCCTCCGGTCAGCCTGTGGACACAGCTGCCGAATTCACAACCTGTGGGAGAGGCGGGGCCCCGAGGCCTCTTCCCACCAGAAAACATTCTCCTGCCGGTGCCCGAAACCCCACACTCACATGATGGCCGCTCAGTGCGTGCTTTTGGATAAGAAAACCCGTTGCAATGTTTCCCGTGTGCCTAGCACATCTGGGATTTTGTGTTTAAAGAACAAATCTCATTGTGGATGGCCTCGGCCCAGTCCTGAGAGCAAAAGATGGCCCATAGGGGAGACGCCTCATCGTGTTGTCTGTACCCAGCTCACCCCAGCCGATTCCAAGCGCCATAAGGCCAGGCAGTTCTGCCCTCCGGGGCCTGCCAGGTAAAACAGTGCCATTCAGAACTGAGAACACACCAGAAACCGCAGAACATGCGTCAGAGCAAGAAAATGGAAATAAATTCAGACAGTCGTCTGTCTACTGGTGTAAAAAAGTGCCACAGAGCCCGCGCTGGGCGTGATGTGACCTTGAGGGGACAATAGATTCAGACTTAATGGGAGTTAAACCTGACGGGTCTCTCTACAGTGACAGGCGCTACCGCCTGGTGGGAGAACACGAACTGCTGTCCTCTGCCCGTTGTCCTGTGCAGTCCCATCCCTCCTTACTCATCGTCCCCCTCCCCTGGTGGTCTAGTGAAAAGGGAAGTCTGCCAACCCATTCTGGGGATCTGTTACGTTAAACAAGGGAGCACTCAATCTTTCAAGGGAACCACTCGTTTGAGTTAATGTTTCAGTACATCATCTTCATACTGTAAATTATTTTGTAAGAGCGATTTACCGCCATCCCAGGATGTTTGGACTCAGCGCCCCTGTGCATTTGCAAATCAATAAACTATTACTGGAAATACCATCTGTCTCTCAGAGTCGGGCACAGAGGACCCACTAGGTGTGATATTCACGACAGTCCGCGTGCTCAACTGTGGACCCGCCAGAGATGTGGTGTTCTGGTCCCCAGGTGTTGGAGTCTCGTTTACTCCTGATTTCTCTAGAGTGGCTTAGGAGCTCTCCGCCAAGTGGCAAAGGGCACACTGAAAGTCATTCCATGTAGCGAGATGTTGATATGGCTTCTTCTCAAAGTAAAATGATTCCTGTCTCGGTTACATTTTCTCACCAGAGGAGCTTATAACCTAAAGAATACATGGTCCTGAGTGGGGGTTTCAAATAATAAAGCTTTACAATTTGGATTAACCAGGCGGCAGGTCAAACTTTAATTTTTATTATATTTTCTAGAAAAAAAAAGTTCACACAGGAAATCACAGTTAGGCCAGCAACATCGTTTGTGTGGAATACACATTTGATATAATTGCTGAAGAGACAGGACTGCGTTGTAAATGAAGCAATTCTAGTCCAATTTGCAATATCAGGACCAGAGGTGGCACTGAAACCAAGTCAGATTCTCAGAGGCAAACTGTGAAACCCAAGACAGTCGATACTGTGAGAATTAGAAATTGCAAGTCCTGCCTAAAGGCATTAAAGTTCAATTTTAAAAAATCCAACCTAAAACCCATCAGCAGGTGTGTCTGGAGGAGCTGCAGCTTATGAACCTGCTCTAAATTTCCTTCTAACAACCCTGTGCCTGTCAGACCTCTGTAGTCAGCTGGGGACTGCGTGGACTTTGGAAGAATTGTCCAATATAGGGAGGGTCAGTCACACAAGGTCACCCAGGAGCCACGCTGCTAAAACCAGGACCGCAGCCTCCCTGTCTCCTACAGCCATCACCAGGCCCTGCTTCCCCTGTCCCAGCCACTGAGGACACTTCCGCCTGGCGGGGTGGGATTGCCAAGCACCAGAGCACGTGGGAGTCTCAGGGTTTTAATCAACCACAAAGTGTTGGGAGGTTTGCTTCCCTACTTCCTGGTGCAGGATCTCACCACCACATTCCAGTGCTCCAGTCCTTCCTCTCACTTGGTTGTCTTTCCCTCTGAAGGCTACGACTCTTTGTTTCATTGATCTTTGCTTGGTCCAGCGTAGAGGCGGGCCCATTTCCGTTACGCTCTTAAAAGGGTGAGATAGCAGCTTGTCTGGAATATCTCCTGGCCTTAACAGGCACCAGAAATACCCAGCCGAAAGTCAGCATGCCAGTCTTAATAAGAGAAGAAGATGTCACGGAAAAGAAAGAAAAAAAAAAAAAGGCTGCCTCAAGTTAATAACTGGCTTGCTGAGTAGCTGTACTTGTTAAATATTAAAGTCTCCAGGTTAAAATCATTTATTTTTGTTAATAATAGCTAACATTTAGTGAGCTCTTTCTCTGGGCCAGGCACTATTCTAGGTGCTTTTCACACTACCTTATTTAATTCTCACAGCACTGATATTATCATCCCTGACTTTATTGCTCAGGAATCAGATTTAGAGAATTAAATACTGTGCCCAAGGTCACACCCTACTAAATGGAAAGGCAGGATTTGAACCCAGGCCCAGCAGACTTCCCAACCCCTGCTGTTAATCGCTCCTAGCTGCGCCTTGTGCTGGTGAATAACATCACTGCCCCACCCCCATACACAGGCATAGCATGGCCTTGTGGGGAAGGAATTTGTCCCTTTTTTAGCTTTTCTTTGGACAGTTCTGCAAAGGGAAGGAGGGCCAAGGGTAGCAGTAAAATCCTCTTCTGACCTGAAACTGCACTGTTCGAAGGAGGGAGCTATTAGACTTACTTTATCTTCTTTAGTCCAAGGTCATAAATAATGAAATTGCCAGGAAAGGCAAAGCCATGGTATCAGTTGCCATAGACTTGGAATCCCAAAATGTCAGCCAACTCTGACACTCAGTCTGTAATTTAACATCTCGAAGGCGTCCTCGACAGCTTGACACGGGGCCAGCTTTGCATTATGGGAAAGGGACTGCAGAAGAAGCTTGTCTGTTTTAGTTCATTTACTGAGTTCAGCCATCAGGGCCACAGTATACCATTTACCTTACAAAAATGTCCCACACCCTTCACGCCAACTCCTTTACCTGGGGCTCACCCAGCTGTCAGCTTCACCTACCTCTACTTTCTGAACACGGAATCCAGACAGGTGGTTTGACAATCATTGAGACAGAACCAGAAAAATCTAGAACCTCTGCTGGATCCATTCAAAAGTGACAGAACGAGGAACTACGCTAACAAGCTTCTGACAGCCGAAATGAATGTTAGGAAGCAAACATATGAGAGAAAGGTCGAACGTCAAACCCGTATAGCACCCACTTAGAACCTAGTCATTCCTACTTCTCACATAATTCTAGATGTTTGATGTCTGGTTTCCAACCTACAGCAGATCAAGGGTGAGAAACAGACTTCTAAAGGGAACTTAGGTCAAGAGGGAAAAAGCGCCGCCATAGAGAAGATAAACAAGCTGCAGTAGACGGCAGAGCTCAGGAAGCAGTGTTTGGGGCAGGGATTCAGTGCCAAACCAGCTCTATGCACACCTCCATCCCCCAAAGCCTCCTATCACAGGACAGCAGAATTGTATTCAGAGTGATGACCCTGAGCCTCTCACCTAAAGAAACTACATTAGACTCGGAAGACAAGTTTTGCATATCAAACATTTTAGAAGTATTTCTATCACAAGTGAAAAAACAAACACGTTAGGGATTAAAAGGAATAAACTTTGACCACCCAGAACATTTAGCTAAACAAAACCAAACAAAACCCTTCCCCCTACCTGAAGTTTTATTCATGAGCATCTTGTGTTTAGAGGTTTTTTTTCATAGCTTTCTAAGTGACTTTCATGCTACAGCGCTCCGCCTATAATGGCATGAACAATGGGAGTGCCGAGTTTCCAACGCGAAGAATAAAAATAATAACCAGAATACAGGTCAGCTTCTGTTACAACAAGTACTGCCACTATAAAAATCACTTAAGCATCACTGTTATCTCTAAGCCCCTGTCAATTGCCCATTTATTTCAAGAAGTAGTGATTGCAACAAAATTGGAGTCTAATAAAAAGAAACTGGACCCTCACTACAAGTTGGGTGTGACACAATTTAACCCATAATAACAGATTCTCGCTTGCATTTCTCCAGCTCTTTGCTACAAGAGCAACCCTTATGTAGACATAAGACCAGCCTGGGGAGCTTGGTGTTTAGTAGTTGTTGCTAGGAGAAGAAAGAATTCGGGAGCAAAGGACACATGGAGCTGCGTGGCAAACCCTCACTAGGGAATTCGGTCTCCAGGGCCACTTTTGACCTTAATCCATGTGGAAGCCAACAACCACAGAGTGGCTCACTTCTAATAGTGATGTAATGCATATATTAAGCCCTGGAATGAAGACATGATTCATTTCCCATGGATCATTGAGCACTTTGTGGCAACCGGCCTCTGATCTGATGACCCTGAGATAAAGAAATCGACAAGCATGTGACTGGAACTATCCTTTCTCCCCTGATGCCTGGCTTCCAACACTGCATGATTGTGAAAGCACGTGCCACATTCATTACATACAGAAATGGTCTACGGTAATCAACTGCATCTCATTGTGTACACAGGCAAGGAGTGTCCCTGCCTATTCATCTTCTGTGGGTGGTAATGATGAGTTGTGTCATTGGCTATAACATTTTTCTTTCTTTCTTTCCTTCCTTCCTTCCTTCCTTCCTTCCTTCCTTCCTTCCTTCCTTCCTTCCTCGCTCTCTTTTTCTCTTTCTTTCTCTTTTACTTAAATATTTCTTAACATTGCAACCCACATTTTGTAACACGCTTAGCAGCAGAAGGGATTAAATCATAATTCACTTCTGAACAATATAATCAGGGATAGGAAAAGGAGGGTGGAGAGAGAGGGAAATGGTCCACCTTTTCCTGGTGATAATGCCTGGCTCAGACCCCAGGTTCACCTCCTCGTCTGAAGTTCATAAATTCTGGGCTTGAGGAGGTGGGCAGCATCCCTTCCTACCTCCGGGCGAGAGGTGTGGTCTATGGAAGTCATGCCCTTGCAGAATGTGTTCACCTGTTTCTCCCCCACGTCAGGGTGTAGTCAACCTTTACAGGGCCAAGACCAGGAGATCAGGTTAAGAGCTTGAATGCTTTGCTTGGCTCTTCAAAATGCTGAGTTCCACTGTGTTTCTCTGGCCGTTTGCTGCCTCCCCATTTCTATTAGGACAGGAGGAGACTGCAGGTGTTAACTGGAAGTAACCTTTCTGTATCAGGTTTCTCTCCACACAGTGGGGCTTCGGGGACCTTTTGGACCCAGCTGGATGGCTGTATCCTAGCATCAAATTCAGCCTCTTCCAAGTAGCAGTAACTATGATAGAGGAGCAAGGATACTCTTTGGCTTAGTGGTGGAGGCGGGGGGTGGAGGTAGTGGTAGTGAGTGTCAGTGGGGTGTTTGTGGGTGGAGATGATGAGAGAGACACCACTGATAACAATAAAAATTGGTCTTTTCGCAACACTTAAACCAATTTCCCATTTGCTAACAGCTGGGTTCTCATCTATTCTCTTCAGACTTCCTATTTTTCCTAGAAGATACTGTCTGTCTGATCAAACAAGGACATTCTTTCTGAGCTCAAACCTAGCCCACATGTGGCCTCTTAATTTACCCAAAACTCGGTTGCCCATGAAGTGTGTGTATGTACACTCTGGCGTAAGAACAAGACATGTGGAGGAAGAATTAGTTCACCTCGGGGTCCACTGTTGCATATGGTTAAGTGGGTGTGAAGAATCCAAGATTCCTAGAAGTGTGTGTCTTGGATAGAAAACCCATCTGGAGTGTTCATGCCCCTCTTGATAACCAAGCTGTGGGCTTTGCTTTATATTGTGCTACTGAGGTGAGTCACTGCCCTCAGAAAAGACAATTTCACTAGGACTTACTTTTTCACAATCCCTGGAACAGCCTCAGGAGGACGCACATCAATGCTGCATCTCCTCGGGGCCTGGCACACTGTCAGATGGCAAACTTGCAGAGCGAGTAAGAGGCCCGGCCTAGTTCACAAGGCCATCAGAAGTGATCCAGAGTTCAGGCCT
The DNA here is from genome assembly GCF_963455305.1 of Plecotus auritus. Taxonomy (NCBI): domain Eukaryota; kingdom Metazoa; phylum Chordata; class Mammalia; order Chiroptera; family Vespertilionidae; genus Plecotus; species Plecotus auritus. The sequence continues at coordinate 145,473,377 of NC_137783.1, read as the reverse complement.
CCCCTGCCTTTTATCCTCCCACCTCCTTCCTCTGCTCCTCCGCCCCCTCCGCTTCCGGTCTCTCCATCTGGAAACCATGAGCCCCATGGATTCCAGGCACAAATTCTCAGATTTCAGATGTTTGGGAAATTCCTCTACTTGGGTCATTCTTCAGGAGTAAGAGAATTCAATCTGGGCAGAAAAACAGCTGAGCTCCTTCCACAAAAGAGAAAATAAATAAGGTGTGGTGTGTATCCATTCCCTCACCAGCTCAGCTGCAAACGCACACACCATGTCTAACTTCAGAAAAAGCATTGTGATCCCGCTGGGAGGGAACAGATTGGAAAAATAAAATTTCCACTCATAAAAAACATACTCTTCTCCCTTCTGAGGTGCAAACACAACCGGCATCGGATGATACACATGTAATTGATTTTGTATGTATTACTGGGGAAGGGGGAGGCCTCTGGGGGACAGACCTAAGAGTGGTGGAATGAGGTGAAAAGTAAAATTTAGCCTAAATTGTTAGGGTGAAGCTGTTAACATTGTGAACCACGTAACCCCAGGGCTGCATCTTGCAGGAAAAAGCAATGTGTGGTCTCTGTCTAGAAAACGGAGTGGCCTTGCTCCTAGACACTGGGCTTGAGAAGTAGCCGGATTTGGTTCTAGTACTAGCTCTGTCTTCAACCAACTCTGAGGAATTAAATGAGCAGCTGGATCCACAGGGCTTCGTATAGTTCCCGCCACATAGGATGCACTTAAGTGGTAGCTTCTGATTACTGTTTATTGTAATGACCATCACCCATCAAAACGGAGCCCTCATAGTGGAGATGGAGCCTACCTTTATGTTGCTCCACATGGACTGGCTTCCCTGCTCAGCCTCGAGATCCTCCTCAAGACCACTCCACAGGCCTCTCTACCACACCCACCAATGACACTTTTATATCAATTATAAGTATCTCCAATTATGTGCATGTATTTGTTCATATAGTCACTGCCCATAACTCTTTGAAGGTTGCATGGTGTATTCATGACTGTATTACCAATGCTGGCAAAATTGCTTGACACGAAATACACGTGCAAAAAATATTGGTGGACTTGCTCACTGACATCTTAATAGCATTTGTGTCCGCAGTTACTTCAGATATTACATCTTGGTGCAGAAAACTAAGGAGGCACCTTTAGCTACATCCACCCCAGATGAGTGTCCAAAGAAGGAGAAGAGGGAGGAGAGTTGGAAACCTGACTGCCACCCCTGCCCGGCTGCCAACAAGCTGTGCAGCATTGGACAGAGCAACTCCCTGCTCTACGTACTCCTACAATGAGGGGAAGAGTCGACTAGATTGGAGGTTCTCTCCCTCTTCCCACTCTAAGATGGTCACTACTTAGCAGAGAAAGTAGGGACAGTGGGAAAGAAATCTCCTGGAAGAACCCCAATTCTCTTCCTCTCCACGTGTGCATGGTAGGTGTGCATGCATGTGTGAGCATGTGTGTTGTGTGTCCATGGGTGAATATGTATGTGCACAGACGTGTGTGTGTGTGTGTTGGGGCTATGCCAGGATGACTGAACTAATTTGAAGTCTTGATGGGAGAGCATTTGTCCAAATGCTTTGGACTGAATATTTGTGTTTTTCTAAAATGTATATGTTGAAATCTTAACCCCTAGTGTGATGGTATGAGGAGGTGGGGTCTTTGCGGAGTAATCAGGTCATGAGTGGAGCTCTCGTGATTGGATTACTGCCCTGATAAAAGGGGCCCCAGCGAGCTCTCTCACCCTCTTCCCACCACGTGAGGGCACAATGAGAAGTCAGCAGTCTGCAACCCAGAAGGTTCTCACCAGAACCTGATCATGATCTCATTCACCAGAACCTGACCATGATCTCAGACTTCCAGACTCCAGAACTGTGACACATAAATTTGTGTTGATAAGCCATCCAGTTGATGGTATTTTATTATAGCAGCCCAGGCAGACTAAGATAGCAAGTGTGCACAAGCCACGATACACTACTGTGGTCAAGGAAATTGGGAAGTGAAACGCAGCTCAATAGGTTTCTCCCCTGTGGGACTTCTTGGACCTTTGACTATGCTCATGTGCATTGTGGAACTTCAAGAAGAGCATAGGGTATAGTTTCCTGGTGCGCCATGGGACAATTTTAGGAAACATGGATTTAGAGATGAATCCAACTGACCTCATTTCACTGGTGGAAAAACGGAGGTCCAAAGAGATGAAGTGATTTCCCTAAAGTCATATGGCTGTTGAGAAACCCGAGTTCTTAACCAGGTGTGGCCACTGTCTCGCAGAAGAGAAAGGCTGTTTAGTCTCCCAAGAGTCCACATTAGAACATTCTGGCAGACTCCCCAAGGTTCCTTCTTTGATACTGAAGGGAAACATTCCAACAGCTGGAATTCTTAGTCTGAGAGCTACAGAGACATTAGCTCGCTCTCTCTTCCTCTCTCTTGCCCCTTCCCTCCCTCCCTCCTCCCCACCCCCCCCCCCTGCCCCCGGTTATCTTGTCCAGGCTGCCTGTGGGATTAGTCTGAGTGAAGGCAGCACTGGCCTGCTTGGTTGAGTCCTCTACCACAGCAATGCACCAAGCACTGGTGAAGGTGCTGAGGAGCCCGGGCATTGGCAGGCCTCTTTTTTTCCAGCTTATTACATCGCTTTCGGGACTAGTAAACGGACGAGTCAGGTCCTTAAACAGGGCAGCTTGTGTCTGCCATTTTTAATGACCTGAGTTGAATGTGGATCATTCTCAAATGCCTTCCCTGCCACTTTAGACTTGAACCTTTAGGTGCGCTCATGTGTGCCAGCAAATAGCACAGGGATGGGAGGTGTCATTGAGAGAAAGAGAGAGAGAGAGAGAGAGAGAGAGAGAGAGAGAGAGAGAATGCAACACCAGAGGAAAATGTGATCACATCAAGAAGAAGAATGACTTGGCACCCCTCCAAACTGCTGTTCTTTAAATATTAGGTCAACATTTATTTAGAGGATAGGATGGTATGCACCTTACTATGCGCTCCAACCTGCATACCAGCCTCACAGAAACAAAAACCCTGACCCCTTTTTAGAAGGGGTTTTAGCGACCATCTGTTGTCATTCCAGTGTACCCTTTTGGGGTGTATCACCTCACCCACTTCCAAATGTCTTTCAAACTATTTCTTCCAACTCCACACAATTAGTTCCCTGAAAGGAGTTCTGGGAATTAGAGTTTTCCAACTCGTTACAGTTTTAGTGAAGTTTTTACACTGTTAGCCCTCCCCAGCAGGCTGGTCAGGTGCCATGTGTTTTGTGCATGTGTGTGTGTTTTGTTAAGCTGGTAATTTAGTGATGACCCTGTTCCTTGTATAGAAAGTGTGCATAATACTCTCCAAGTGGTCATGGCTGTCTCTTATAGAGTTCATGTCCTTCCAAGTAAAGAAGAGACACGGGGTGGTATTTTCTTAGGAGATTATGAGATCCGCTGGAATGTAGCAAGAGCATTTAGCGATGGTGAGGAATAAATACCCCACTTGCTAGAACAACTGTCTCTCCTCTACCTCCTCCTTCTTGCCCCTTTCCTTAGCTGCCTCTGACCCTTTCTCTCTCAGGGACAAAGTGTATCAGCAGGAAGAGCTCGTGGACACACACAACCTGGAAAAAGCTGTCACCTGAGTGGTCCTCAGTTCTCACCTATTGAGGGATTCCGTTTCTAGGAATGCACATCTGGCCTTGAATTGCATTTACCCTCCATCCCATTCCATGTACACTTAGCCTGACACAACAGGACACTCTGACAGCCAGTTAATTTAATTGGGGGTGTGGTGGGGGGAGGAATCACTTCAACCAGTTGATTGGCAGAAGTTAAATTTAACAAGTACTAGGTTGATTGAATTATGCATTTAAAAAAGAGGTTTTATAGGCCAGGCTGGATTGAAATACTCTTGTGACCTTGAGCTTAAGGTTCCTTGTATCAACACCAAACTCAAAGATGTGTTCATGAAGACTCAAGATTGTGACACTTCCAACAATGAGCTTCTAATTGACTTTCCTTCCCTGGGAATTGTGGTCAAGTTCACCACAACTTTACCCATGCTCTTTCTTCCTAAAATAGAGGTGCTTCTCTCTTTAGAGTCAACTAATGGGTCGGGATGCCTGGTTCTGGCATTTAAGTCACTTTCAACAAGTAACTTACATGCATGGTGTCTCCATTTCCTCGTCTCTAAAATGGGGATAATACTAGAACTGCCATCCAGGGTTGATGAGATGGTCAAATGAGATCATGCATGAAAAGTGCTTAAGGAAGTGCCTGACACATAGTAAGCCCTCAAGAAATAAAAGTTATGATCAATATTACCATTATTATTATAGACTAGAGGCCCGGTGCATGAAATTCATGCACCTCAGCCTGGCCTGCACCCTCTCCCAGTCCGAGACCCCTCACTTCTTACCGCCCGCCTGCTCACTGCTCCTTAACTCTCAGCTCTCTGCTCGTTAGCACTGTCACAGAGGTGGGAGAGGCTCCTGCTCGCCAGCTGTGAGCCCAGCTTCTGGCTGAGCGGTGCTTCCCCTATGGGAGCACACTGACCACCAGGGGGCAGCTCCTGCATTGAGCGTCTGCCCCCTGGTGGTCAGTGAGCATCATAGTGACCTGTCATTCTGGTTGTTCCGCCATAACGGTTGCTTAGGCTTTTATTATATAAAGTACCAAAAAAGGGTTTTTGAAAGGAAATTTGGTGGTGTTCAAACCCATTTCTAGAAATCTCTCTAACTGCAAAAAACTATGACACAGGTAGAAAGCATTTTGCATAAGAATGTTCATGTGACATTGTTTATAGTGGCAAAAAAATGTGCTAATGACTTAAGTGCCCATCAACAGGACAGTGATGAAGTAGCTCAGAGTCTATCCATGTAGAACACTCTCCACAGAAAGTCAAGGGTGGGTTTCTCACTGCCTGCCAGTGCAGCCAGCAACGCTTCTGAAAAGCACCAAGGACTCCAATCACAGCTTTCCTTCCTGCAATCACAGAACATTCTCTGGAATGCTAATGCGATGGTGATTTTGTTTTACTGGGAAGAGTGGATTTGCATCACTCAAGCCAAACTGAAGAGGCTCAAGCCCCTCGAGGAAGGGACCGAGGGGCTTGGCTGAAGGATATCCTGGTTTCCAGTACAGCTCCATCTTCCTGTGCCCTTCAAGTCCTGAGGCCACTAGGGTGGACCATTTGAGTTAAGGCCCTGACCTTTGGCCAGCGGAAACCCTCCTCAGACCTTTTACCACAAGGAGAAGAAGAGTTCGCCTGCTAGGCCATATTAAAGCAGAGAAAGTGGAATGATTTTCCCCACCCCTAATGGCTCTCCAGTCCCAACCCATTGTCCTGCTCCCTGGGGTTTACCTGGTTCACTGTGGCCAAAAACTCTAGGTTGGGAGTTGAGCCAGGCACCTCAGCCACTTTGCACTCACCCACCTCTGCTCCTCTGAAATGATTTCCTCACTTCAGCGAGGACTGGTTTCTCCCAGCCAGGAGCCCTAATCAAGATCCTCTTCCTGAAAACAAGAGCTGTGCTCTCTTCATCTGAGGCTCTTGTTTTGTTTGGGTTTCTTCTCTCTATCCCTCGGCTGCTTGGTGCTGCCTATTTCCTAGACACCCTTTTCCTCGCAGGGGCCGGCCCCATTTCACGTTTCATAACGGAAGAGGAGAGAACACAGACCACAAGGAGGGAAAGATTTGTCATGCTGGGCACTCCTTAGACTTGCAAACTTCACCTCCGATCAATGTGATCCTATTACATTCATCCTTGAACACTCCATTTTAACCTCCACCCTTCCCAATTCTCCTCCTTGCCCACTTTGAGATAGAGAATGAAAATGATGAGGAGAGAGCCTCGGCCCCCCAAGAGGTCAAAGTATGCAACCAACAGTCTGAAAGCCACTGAAAAATTAGGGCTGCACTACAGGTTATAGCAATGAAAAGCGAGCTGGTGTGACAGGCCAACTCAAGGCCCAATCTGCCCTAAAGGGAGACCACGATCCCTTGGTAGCACCTCGAGAGCCATTGTTCTCTGTTGTAAGTCAAGTCTGACCTTTCTTCTTGCTCCCATTTCGACACACCTTTTGATGAATACTGACAACTAGATGAAGTGAGGCCAGACAATCCTTAGCATGTCGACTCTCTCGTACCTAGAGCATATTTCCCCATTATAGGAACTGGAGAGTGTGTTTCCCTATGCAGTGCCAGACTAGGCCAGCAGGGGTCTGACATTAGTTGCTTTCAACCCACAGGCACTGACTCCATGGTGACGGCTATGTGCATGAACTTGAAGTGAGAAGCTAACAGCTATGGTTAGCTTGAGATTGCAGAACTCTTAAATATAAATGGTGTGTTCATTTCTGTAGTAAGACTATAAACAGTTCAACCCACAGGGCATCGACTTTCTTTATCCACAATGAAGTGCTTGATTTAATCCAGTTTGCATGTTTACCCAGAAAATGCACTCATAACAGGAGCTGCCTTAATCCAGAAGCTGGGACCGATCAGATTTCTGTCTGAAACAATTCTCAAATTTCTGTTCGGTCCCTAAAGAAGGTGCCACGAGGTCCAAAGGTTGTCCATCAAAAGGACAGTATCTTTAAAAAAGCAAATGAAATGTCTCCACCTTACAGATGCCATTATAAAGAAAAGCATGCATTTTGTGTCTCTGGATCACTTTTAAAGTTGGCATTTCAAACAATGAGTCTTTCTGTCTTCGTTGTATATATTTTTCAGATGATTATTAGTTACAGTAATTATGAAATACCTAAGGAAAGTGTCATGATTTCCAGTGTTCAAAACCCTTTCATTCATTACCTCACCTGGTCCTTTATGACAAGAAAGAAAGTATTAGTCTCATTTTATAGCCAATGAAATTGAGGCTCAGAAAGGTGAAGGGAGTTGCCTGAGATCACACAGCTAGCGGCTGAGCCGGTAATTTTCCAGGCCAATGCAGCAATTAAAATCCACGTATATATTAAAGGAGTTTTACATGTGCAAACATTTATATAATGCAACCCTATTAATGAATCGGACTGTTTCAGCAATTAACCTACTTTTGCTTATTAGTATCTATTTATATCTTGTTGCTATGCTGGAAAGTAATAATACTGTAATTTCCTTGAATTATGGAATGCATGCTTTTCATTAAGTTGCACATTCCTTCGCTTCACAAAGCCCTATTCTATGCTCTGCTCTTTGATGAGATGGCAGGAAGTAGCAAGAATCTCCCAGGACTCACAAATTCTCCTGATCAACAAGCCATGTCTGCCCAATAGAGAAGGCCAAACTGTTTTTTTAACCATCGTAACAAGCCAAAGAGCTAGGTACTATTATTTTTCCAAATGAGCAAACAAGCAGAGAGACCAGCTTGCCCACATTCACACAACTATGAAGCTGGGCCTGGGATTTGCATCCAGATAGCCTGGGCCTCACTAGATTCACAATCACTACCAGCACCCACTGCAGACAAACCTCCCCATGGCATAAGAGGAAGGATTCTAGGGCAGTGGTCGGCAAACTCATTAGTCAACAGAGCCAAATATCAACAGTACAACGATTGAAATTTCTTTGGAGAGCCAAATTTTTTAAACTTAAACTTCTTCTAATGCCACTTTTTCAAAATAGACTCGCCCAGGCCGTGGTGCTTTGTGGAAGAGCCACACTCAAGGGCCAAAGAGCCGCGTGTGGCTCGCGAGCCGCAGTTTGCCGACCCCTGTTCTAGGGCATCCCACGAGAAGCCAAGATGGCTGTAAAAACGAGGGGAAAGGGATATGCTGTCAGACCTTGGAGAAGAGGGGAGAAATGTTACTGATTTTTTAAAAAAGTGATTCCAGGAATGCTACACTGAAAAGGTGATTTTTGAGAGAAGGGGGGAAAAAGACATTATGGATTTTAAAAAGAACTTTACAGAAAACATCATGATTAGTACAACTCGGAGCTGCTTGGGTTCCCTCGGAATTTCACTTCATTTTCTCCCCTCCCTTTTATTCAGAGGTTGAATGACCTCAGACATAATTGGGCCGGTTACCTGTGGCCTCCACGGCCTGAGAACCTCCTCTGTGTGGGGCACATTGTGATCTCTCTCTCTCTCTCTCTCTCTCTCTGGTTAATCCTCACCTGAGGATATTGTCCATGGGTTTTTTAGGGAGAGTGGAAGAGAGAAGGAAAGACAGACAGAAACATCGATGTGAGAGAAGCACATCGATTGGTTGCTTCGTGCACCAGCCCTGGAGCCCTGGACAGGGAGGAGCCTGCAACCGGGGTACTCACCTTTGAGGGGAGTCCCGTCCCTTTGGTCCGCAGGCCGACGCTCTATCCACCGAGCCAAACCAGCTGGGGCTGCAAACTGTCTCCAAACGTGCACTCAGGTGGCCTCACGCAGCCCCTCCGGTTCCCGCATTTTCAGCAGGTGCCGGGCCAACTCCAAGGGCAGCCGGATTGGTCCGTGGGAAGCCCGCCTCCTCTGTTAGTGCGTGGTTCTAAAAGAGCGGGTGAGCTGCAGGGGCTTCTGGGAGATTTCCTCAGGCCTGCAAGAAAGCCAGGAGAAGGCTCCCTCTCTCTTCCTTCGGGGACATGGCCTGCATGTGACCCAAGCTCTCCAGGAGGGTTGCGCAGCAGAAGGTAAGACAATTTTGAATGGACTCGCTGTGACTTGCGCCCAAAGCCCTCTGACAAGGCTCTAACCCTCACATCACCACACTAGGGACACCTGAGTAAGACCTTTCTGCAAATGAGGAAACTGAGGCGGAGGGAGGTGCAGAGAGGTCCCTTAAAATGCCTTGGCCCTCCTCTCCCACCCAGGAAATTCCTTCCATCCTCCACAGCTCACCTCTAGTTTGCATTCCTGTCCTGCCCTAAAAATTTCTACAGCTCCTCCAGCCTGTGCAAGCGCTCCCCAAGCTGAACTTCTGACCCCGTCATCTGTGCCCTGGGTTCGGCGATTCCCCAAATTTGATTTGTCAACATTTAACTCTTGTTGTTGACCATCTGGTCTTCCTGGGACCTATTTCTGGCTTATATGTACATCGCTATGTCTTCAGGAATGAGGCCCCTTAAATGAGTTAATGACAGAATTGGAGTTCAGCCCAACTCAGATTCTTCTGCCTCCAAACCTGGGCCCCCTCTTCATTACATGGGTCTGTCACCTGTTTGACCTCAGTGGGTACTTCTCCCCTGCTGGGAGCTGCATCCTCTGTTCCTTTGCCCATCCCCCTCCCCTCGCCCCCCTCCCCATGGTCTGTGAGCAAAACTAAGCCCCTCCCCTGTCCCAAGTATATAGTTCTAGGTCTTTGCACAGGCCCCTCCCCCTTCCTGGAATGCTTTTTTTTATTTCTATCCAGTAGTATATTAATTTTTTGTGTTTTATCTCCTTTAATGTCCTGGGAACTCGACTAAAGAAAGGTCCTAGTCAATGTCACCTTTCTATCCTCATAGCACCTAGCACAGGGCCTTGGCCATAGGAGACATTCAATAAATGTTTGTGCAATGAATAAGTGAATGACGTTTGCTCAGATCTGAGGAGATTGCAGCTACGTGTATTTTCAGGACCTAGGAAAAAAACTCTTCGGACTGTCTCTCCCAAGGAGGTACTATTTTACAGTCAGTGCGGTCTCATATGTGTCAAAACTACTTAAATGCCTATCCGTCTCTCTCCTGTATTTTAAATAACACTTCGGTGCTTGCCCTTAGGCAGTATTGCAATGCTTAACTTTTTTTTTTACAACCAGTGACAGTGCTAAACGCAGAGTGTGCACATGTGTGGTAGCACCTCCCCTCGCTACCACCACCACCACCGCACCCCCAAAAGGCTCAGACAAGGCTCAGACCGCCTCCTACCGCCTGTACCTTCTGGGCTAAATTCAGTCAAAGACTGTCTGGGTTTGTTGGGGCAGGTGGAGACCAGGTTTCTGGTGGTCAATTGAAATCCACAGACATCTTCAAGACCCCATTGGACTTAATAGCTTTGACCTTCTCTCTGACGAGGTGTTAATAGGTAGGAAATATGAGACACATGTTTTGCTCACTCTCCCTGCCTTAAGCCCAGCCAACCAATGATGGAAAGATGAGCATATTCAAAAGGCACAGAGGGATTTAACAAAATGTTCACCCACCTACTTCCTACCCCTGCCAGCTTCTAGTTAGAATAGTAACGTGAAATGATTTGATGTTTTAAGAAAGTCCTCCTGGAGAGACAGTGTGGTCTAATGGTTAAAAGTACAGGCGCTGAGCCCAGCCGGCATGGCTCAGTGGTTGAGCGTCAGCCTATGAACCAGGAGGTTAGGGTTCGATTCCCAGTCAGGGCACACGCCTGGGTTGTGGGCTCTGACCCCCAGTAGGGGGCGTGCAGGTGGCAGCTGATCAATGATTGATTCTCATCATTGATGTTTCTCTCTCTCCCTCTCCCATCCTCTCTGAAATATATATATATATACATACACAGGCACTGAAAGCAGGCAGACCTGAGGTCAAGTGCAGACTCTACCACTTTCAGCTGGGAGGGGGACACTATGGTCTGAATCTGGTATTTTGTTTTATTTTTTAGCTTTTATTTTTTTTATTTTTCTTTTTTATTTATTTTTATTTTTTTTTTATTAAGGTATAATATGTGTACATATCTTACCATTGCCCCCCCACCCCACTCCCATACATGCCCTCACCCCCCAATGTTTTGCATCCGTTGGTTACTCTTTTAGCCAGACTGAGGCAGGCACAGAGCAGATTCCTAGGCCTCTCAAAGCTCTGGTTTCCTCACCTGTGAAAACCTATTCATGGGGTTTGGACTGAAATTAAAAATGTAAATATGTACCCGGCCAGTGTGGCTCAATAGTTGAGTGTCAACCTATGAACCAGGAGGTCACGGTTCGATTCTCAGTCAGGGCACATACCCAGGTTGCAGGCTCGAGCCCCAGTGTGGGGCGTGCAGGAGGCAGCCGATCAATGATTCCCTCTCCCTTCCTCTCTGAAATCAATTATATATATATGTTTTAGAAAGTAAAGATGCTTCATAAACAGCGCTTAGGATCTGCACGGGTCTGGGCTCTTCCTACTGTAATCTCACCTTGCAAACAGGGTGGGTGTGGAGTCCCCTCTGTGCTGTACTCTCTCCTGCCCCAGAGAGAGGGCACAGGGAACTTGTCCCTATCCTTGAGGCTCTTTCTCTTTCCTCCTCCAGGTGTTCACTGCCTGTCACACTGCACAGCTTCCCCCCTCCCCCCTCCCCCCTCTCCCCTCCCGCCCCTCCCCGGTTCTCACTATCCTCACAAGGCACTGTAGACTGTAGATGAGCGGTTTAGCACATGGGCTTTGGAGACAGATTGTAAGAGTTTGAATTCTGGCTCCATCTGGCATGGCCAGCCTTGCTGGTTTGTCCTGAACTGCCCCAGTTTTCACGCTGTAGGTCCCAGGAAGCTTCTCAGTCCTGGGCAAAGCAGGATGTTTGGCCATCCTGGCTCCACTCCTTAGTAGGCTGTGATCTTGGCTAACATTTACCTCTCTGTGCCTCAGGGATTTGAACAATTCTGCATTCCTCCTTGGGGATGGGAAGGAAAAAAGTGAGCACCTGGAGCATCCTGTCCCCGAGACTCAGTCCACCTTCAGGGTCTGCCTAGCCCCCTGAGCCCACCGAAGGGCCCACCTCCAGGAGGCCTGTGCCCCCATCCTCAGCCTGAGCTGCCCTTGAGAAGCTATGAAGTGCCTGATCTCAGGGTCATCTCTTCCCTTTAGGAGGGAGGGAGCTTTGTCATGAGCACCTGAGGGCCAGCACTCTGCTGATACCCTCACCTGAGTTTCCAAGTCCCCCTTTAAATCTCGACTCTCCCCAAGCCAGACTGAACCCAAGGACAAAGAGGGCAGGTGGGGCTGAAGGAAATGAGGAAAGTGCTCCCGAGGATGTCCGATGGAGGCTGGAGGTGAGGGGCAGGTGAGCAGAAATAGGGCGCTGCTTCTCTTTAATGAGAGCAGAGCAGTTGTCTTCCCCAGGAGCACATCAACAACACTAATGAACCTGAAAATCAAGCCTTGTTGCTGTGCAGGGGGTTGTACCAGGTCAGCCGTAGCCCGGGCTTTATGACTCAACACCCCACAGGGAGCCTTCCAATCTCCCTTCCAGGTCAACATTAGCATGATAGGAGCGGCCGCCACATGGCTGGCTGTGCAGCGGGACTCCTTCCAGATGGCTTTCTGCTTTTATTGCTTAGCACTTTACAGGTTTCTGGGTGTTTAGAATTTTGGAACAACCTTTCAAGGTAGACAGTATCAATATCTACATTTTTTCCAGATGAATAAAAGTTTATGCCTAGGAAGTCAAAGACATTTTCACATTCTCACAGCTAAGGTAGTGAGTGATTAAGAACAGTGATCCTCAAACTTTTCTCTCAGAGCCCTATCAGAAAAATGATACTGAGCAAATACTCCCAATGTATATGCATAATTTAGTTATAAAATACTAGTGGCCCGGTGCACAAAATTCATGCACGGAAGGGGTGTCCCTCAGCCTGGCCTGCACATTCTCCAATCTGAGACCCCTCAGGGGATGTCTGACTGCTGGTTTAGGCCTGATCCCTGTGGGACATCCCTCTCGCAATCCAGGACCGCTGGCTCCTAACTGCTCACCTGCCTGCCTGCTTGATCACCTCTAACCACTCTGCCTGCTGGCCTGCTCGCCCCCAACTGCCCCCCCCCACCAGCCCTTTTGCCCCCAACTATCCCCCCCCTTTGCTGGCCTGATTGCCCCCAACTGCCCCCCTTTGCTGGCCTGCTAATCCCCAACTGCCCTCCCTGCTGGCCTGATTGCCCCTAACCGCCTCTCCCTCGGCCCGCCATCATGGCTTTGTCTGGAAGGTCTCCTGGAAATTCTCCTGGTATAATTAGCATATTACCCTTTTATTAGTATAGATAGGTATGACTATCATATTACTATATTAAGTATATTATAAGACATGAAAATAAACATTAAAAATGAATGAGGTCATACATATGAAGAGAAGGTTTAATGTTTGCTTCTCTCACCCCAATAGATGATCTTGAACCATCAATGAAGTGGGCATGTTAGAGACACAAACTCAAATTCCTACCCGAGGCAAGCAGGCACCATAAATAAGTGAAATGGTCCGAGTGAAAGAACCAGTGATAACAGCAAATAAGAAATGGCAACTGAGTCTCAGGCTCAGTGTTGGGTCAGTAGGGAATAGAGGGGACTGGGGCAAAAATGAAAGCAAATCCCCCACTTAAAGGAGGCTGCTGTCACTCAGCTTTAGTCAAGAATGTGGGCCTATAGTTTCCAGTTTTTCAATAGAAGTCATAAATTCAGGTTTTTATGTGAAAATGCACAATTTTAAGATGTTGGCCACTGATCTCATTTTTTTTTACAAAATGCTTGTGGTCTAAGTGGGTCAAACCAGCTTGCAGGACTCCAAAGGGCAACCACAAAGTGAAGGAAGGATCTTTGCCTTGGTAGCCGAACAGTCTTGATTTTGAATCCTATTCCTACCTTTAACAAGGAATTTAACCCCTCCGTGCTTCTGATTTGGGGCCAGTAAAAATGCAATAATGGTAAGTTCCTTTGAAGGTTAACACTAACGTATGTGAAGCACAGTGCTTGGCATATACCGGAGGCTCAATAAATAATTCCTGTCATTAGTGGGAGCCCACCTAGAACCCAGCCTAGCTGATTGCTGACCCAGTTCTCGCTCTGCTCTAAAAAAGCTTAAACAGAAAACCTCATCCTTGGCATCCAGAGTCCAACCCTACACTTTGCAGAATTCATTCTCCTGCCCAGGAAGACAGTTCTTTCCCACCTGGTCTCATTGTTCTCAAGAAGAATCCAGAAGCCAGGGAATGAGCAGGCTCTCTCCCAGGTAGGCTGGTGTGGGAGGTGGGAGGTGGCCTGGAACCAGGAACAGCACTGGAATGGAGCCAGATGATCTGAGCTCTAGTCCTGGCTTGGCCACTGACGAGCTGTGTAAACCTAGACAAATGGCTGAACTACTCTGGGCTTCTAGGCTACTATTTACAATAATATCCACCTCAAAGAGTAAGCATGGGAATGCACAGTTATATATGGTGCCAGCTATTCTCCCACTCCCGCTCCCCAGATCCTCACTCCACCCGTCTCCTCTCTGCTTTGTGCCCTGGAGTTTGATCTCAATAGACTGCACCAGTGGGGCCTCCTCTGGTCCTAGGACTGTGGCGTTCAGCAAATGAGATGCACAGCAGGTGAGCAGGTGAAAGGAGAGGGCAGAGTGCTTATATCCCAGCTCCCTCTGTGCCAGGGCCCCAGCCTGTGGCCGTGGGTGGTAGCAAGGCTCCCCTGTGGAAGGCCAGAGCAACTTCCAGAAAGTCCACTCCTACAGCTTCAGCTCCGTGTTTTTCTTCTGGGACCCACTTCCTCCCCTTCCTCTGTCAGCTCAGGGGAGCAGTAACAGCTCCCCAGACTTGCCAGCTCCAGGGGACCCCACCATTCCTTGTTGGTTTCCCTTAGCCTGGCCACACCTTTATAAGTGGTCCCACATTAAGGCCTCCTGAATTACCCTGATTGTGCCATCCTTCCTGCCAAGGCTGTGACCATACAGGCATACCTCAGAGATGCCATAGGTTCAGTTCCAGGCAAGTTATAATCTCTTTGTTAGAGGAGGTCTTGGCTGCAATTTGTAAAAAACTCAACATCTGTGAAGCACAGTAAAGCACAGTGCAATAAGACAAGGTGTGCATATATTCAAGGTCACTCAAGGAAAGAACGAGGTTTATTTCTTATAGTATCAGGGAGCTGCCACATCAGTCCTGGACTCTTCAACAACACGGTCTTTTTTCCCCTCTGAAACCTTGGATGTGGACGGCACTCGGTGTTGCTGGAATTAATTTGAATCATAAGCTTTTCTGCTTCACCCTCCGGCTGCCAGAAAATCCAATTACCCAGATCTCTCATTCCCTGAGTGCCTCCGTCCACGGAAACCCATACACTTTGATGGGCAGTTTGTTCATTCATAAATGTTTGTCATGCAGCTATAATGTACTAGGCCCTGAGCTAGGTCCTGAAGATCCATGGGAGATCAAGCAAACAATGTCCTTGTCTTTTTGTAATTTGTGGTCCCAGGGCATTATGTGGGAAATGTTACCAGAAGGACGACCTCTTTGCAGGCCACACAAAGCCAGCTGACTAAATGTCCAGAGCGTCCCCTGTGTGTGAAGGGTGTTCCCCCAGGACTATATGAATTTGTAGTTGGTGTTTGTAGCCCACACCATGAGTGGCTAACCCAACTCCCATTCAGAAGGCCCAGCCACCTTCCAGTCGGTAGCCACTGGGAAACGTTCTGGCTAATAAGACGTGAACATAAAGCAGGATGGGGCTCTCAGGGCTGCCCTTGCTTCCCTTATAAACAGGGACAGACTCTGCTGGTGTAGAACTTTGTTCTGTTCCTGCCCTTTCCTTTTACCTGCTTAGAACAAAGATGTGATGCTTGGAGGTGTAGTGACCCCCTTGGGACCACGACAGAGCAAGCCAACACTCTAAGGGTGGCAGAGCAGAGAGAAGAAAGAGGTCTATTTCTTATGTATCCGTGAGCTGCCACATCAGTCCTGGACTCTTCAACTCTGGGTTTGAATAAGACAAATAGCCCCCTATTTGTTTAAGCCACAGGTAGGTAGGTAGTGTTACATATATTCAAGATAATTCATACATGGAGGAAACAATCAAGGTTGTCTGATCCAACTCCTTTCCTTATATCTGAGGAAACTAAGGCAAAGTGAGGGAAGGAATTTGCCCCAAATCACACAGGTCAACTAGAACTCATGTCTCCCAGCCAGTCCTAGTCTATACCTGTGAGCTCCTGTGATCTGTGCAAAGATGTGTGAGCTTTGTGTATATGTTTCCATTGTTTGCTTAGTTCATAGGTGCCTTGGAAAGTGTTCATCTCTTTAGGTCCTGCTTGGCCCCCTAAAAAAAAAAAAAAAAAAAAAAAAAAAAAAAAAAAGTCTGACATGTAGATTCATGAGCAAGAATACATGCTTCTTACTTTAAGACACTATGCTTGCAACTGCTAATCCTATCTAATAAAGAGGGAATATGCTAATTAACCATGACTCCATCACAAAGATGGCTGCACCCACAGCTGAGGCCAAGTTCCCATAAGGAGCCTTAACAAGCAATAGCAGGGACCTGAGGCTACGCCCTCCCTCCCCCTCCCCCATGGGGCTTGACAGGGGACTTCAGGCCACACCCCCCACCCAGCGAGGCTTGACAGGGAATCTCAGGCTGTGTCCCACACCTGGCGGGGCTTGATGGGGGACCTCAAGGCATGCCCCCCCACCCCGGTCTGGGCTGGGGGACCTTAGGCCATGCCCCCTGTCTGGCGCCAGGCCAGGGGACCTGAGGCTACATTCCCTGCCCGGCAGAGCTTGACAAGGGTGGGACTAGCCAGGTCTGGATCTATCTCAATGAGGTGGGGGGGGGGCAGCTGGGTCTGGGTCTCACACGATTTTGAGGCACATGTGGGTGGGCGGGGACTTGACTCTGGGTCCCATGGTGTGCCCCAGACTCTGATAGGAGGAAGGTTTTCATATACATTTTACTAATTTTCTTTCATCTCTGACACTTTATTATAGAGAAAGGGCAAATAGCAATATTAAATTATTTCCTCTAATTAATCCCCTTTTAATGTGCACAAATTTCATGCACCGGGCCACTAGTAATACATAATCTTTATTGACCATTTACTACAGGCCAAATCTATACTGAGAGCTTTATATAAAACTTCACTTAATTCTCACAACAGTCCCATGAAGTAGATATTGTCATCTTCATTTTGTAAGTGAAGAAAAAGATAGGAAATTTAAATAGGTTTCCCTTTGCCACATAGTAAGAAGTAGATCTCAGATTTAAACCCAAGTGTTCTGGCTCTACAATCCTATTAGGATCGTATTTCTTTCAGGATCCTCTTCCTTTTGCTCCTTCTTGGACTGGTTTGGCTCCAAAATCGTAGGATTTTTCTTACGGTCTTGTTACAATACCCAGAACCTCCTGGGGCTCAGGGTATGAATGATTTTGGCCAGTGTCTGAATGAACATTTTTTAAAAAATATGTTTTTATTAATTTCAGACAGAGGAAGGGAGCGGGAGAGGGGTATAGAAACATCAACAATGAGAAAGAATCATCTGTCGGCTACCTCCTGCACATCCCCTACTGGGGATCGAGCCTGCATGTACCCTGACAGGGAGTTGAACTGTGACCTCCTGGTTCATGGGTTGATGCTCAACTACTGAGCCACATGGGCCGGTCATGAGTGAATATTTTGAACAAGCCTGACTTTGACAGCATCTCTAACTCCTCTCTTTCCCACAAATTCTGTTGGCTCTGCCTGCAAAATCTATCTGGACTCCCGTCACTCCTCATTACCTCTTTTATGACCAACCTGATGTAACCCACCATCCCCCTTTATCTGGGATTATAGCAGCCTCTTAACTGCTTTCTGTGGCTCTACTCTCCCCCACTATGTGGCCTTCTCATTCCAGCTGGGGTGATCACTTGAAAATTAAAGTCATATTATGGCAATCTACTCTTCAGTACCCTTTGTACTAGTTTGTAAAAGTGTCTTCCATAATAAAACTCCACACTCTTGGTGGCTTAAACAATGGAAATTTGTTTCCTCAGTTTTGGAGGCTGGAAGTCCAAGATCAAGGAGTCGGCAAGTTTAATTTCTTCTTAAGCCTTGGGAATGGCTGTCTTCTTGCTGTGTCCTCACAGAGGTCTGTTCTCTATGCATGTACATTTCTGGTAGTTCTGTGTGTCCAAACTTCCTTTTCTTATAAGGACAACAGATAAATTAGAATAGAGTCCACCTGAATGGCCTCATTTTAACTTAATCATCTCTTTGAAGGCCCATCTCCAAATACAGTTGCATTCTGAGGTGCTGGCACTTAGAACTTCAACATATTAATTGTGAGGGATACAACTCAGCCCTTTTATACCCCCTTTTAATGATTTCCCAGCAAACTTAGAATAGAATCCCACGTCACTACCATATGCTCTAAGGTGTGATCCGAACCTGCCAAGTCTCAACTTGGTCTCCCTTCGCTCTTCCCTTTGCTCACTGTGCTATGGTCACACTGGCCTCCTAGATCCTCTGATCCACAGAGCATACTCCTGCCTTTAGGCCTTTGCACTTTCCATCTCCTTTGCCTAGAACTTTCCTTTAGATCTCTACGAAGGCTGACTCTGCCTTTGTACTCTGTTACTTTGCCCAAATACTACTTCCATAATGGTCTTGTTTTTTACTTTGCTTTATTTTTCTTTGAAACATTTATTCCTACCTGCCATTGTCTTCTATTTGTTTATTGTTCAGTTGTCTGTTTCCCTACTATAGTATCAACTCCTTGAGCAAAGACTTAATTTGTTTTGTTCCAAGATATATCCCCAGGACCTAAGTATAGCAATGCTACACCCAGAATAGCAACCAATAAATATTTGCAATAAAGAAAATGAAATAGAAAGAATGAATAAATGAAAGAAATGAAATAGAGTGGAATGAAATGAATTGAATGAAGGAAAGTTTAAAATTAAAGAAAGCCCCATGCGAGTAAGAAAAAAACAACAGAACTTTTTCATATCACTAGAACCTTTGTTCTTAATTCCAATACATTTGACCTAAGAGTTAGTACTTATCTAAGCTCATTAAGCATCCCAAAACATTTAGCAGGAAATCTCTCCCAAGTTGTCATCCCCTGCTCCTAAATGCAAAAGTCCAGAAACTTGCAAAAGTTTCCCCTATTTATGGTCTTTCTCACCTGCAACTGACAGCTCCAAGCGACAATGCACCCCACCCCTTTGACAGTGAGGTCATTGAGAAACTAATATGCAAATGGATCCGTTCATGGTGTGTAAAGGAATTCAGATCATTTGAAGACAGAAAAATGGGGGAGGGAATACATACAACAATCCTGCTCTCTTCCAACCCAGGGCCCAGTGTGGGTCACTGCGATTCTGAGTTGACCCGTAGCTCTTAGTGGCAGCTTCTGGATTGCTGGCAAGGAGGAGGAAGTGGCAAGGCAAGATAAACTTTTTTTTTTCCTTTTAAATTCGCTATTTTAGTGGACTCAAAAAAGAGCTGCCTCTTGGAAAAATCAAACTCTCGTCTCTAGAAAAACAGGATCCAGAGGTGCCACTCTCCAAGGGTATTTGACACCATCTTAGCTCTGGTCCTGTAGATGCATTTGATGGGGAGCATCTAATTGGATACTCTCAACAAACATGCAGGAGAGATGACCGTGCCATTATTAACCAAGAAACTAAGGCTCAGAGACATGAAATATTCAGAGATAAAAAGTGGCAAGATTTGAACCTAAGTCAGGCTGCTCCTAGACCCCGTAATCTCCCAGTATTGAGCAAAGGGGATAAGCCTTGCAAGTTCCGTGTATTTCATGCCACCTTGAATTTCCCAAGTCTGTGGAATTCGAACTTCCCTGCCAGTTATAGTCTCATTAATTCAACAACCTTTATTGATGGACTCCTAGGTTCCAAGAATTGTGCTTTGCCCAGTGGCTTCCAGAGAATGATGAGTGAACAATGATGATGATATAACTTAAGTGGTGAGAACGCAACTCCTAAGGGGTGTCAGAGCTCTGTCTCAAATTGAGTTACTTTTTTACTATTGAATAAATTGTAATTTGAAAAGCTGGTAAAAGTGCTCTCTGGTGAGCCAAGCCAATCAATATGTGCCATTTAAAATTCTCCTTTCTGCTCTTCTACTATTCAGAAAGAGAGAGCATTTGAGGGCTGAGATTACTGGTCTGAAATTCTTAATTGAGGGATTTTTTTTTTCCAGAATGATTTGTTTCTGGAGAATAGGCAGCCTAGGGTTGGCTCACTGGACGCTTTCCTGGAAAGAGGGTTAGACAGGACTTGCCTGATGCCTGTCCACTGGTCACGGGGAGGGTGAGGGAGGAATAGCCCCTCGGCATCTGCTTGGAGAGGCATTCATTCCAGCTGGCCCCAGGGCCCCATTCCTGACAGCTGTCATAAGTATTGATCAACCACAAAGCAGATTTCTTGAACAGTAGGTACCTGTTACAGGGCACACATACAAAACTTGGAAACGCAGCTCCAAAATATTAAATGAAATTATTTTTAGCTAGTGGGATTAGGAGTGACTTTTTCCCTTTTTGCTGCTCTGTAATGCCTCATTTTTCTTCTACAGACTGTATCACAATGTATAGGTGTCATTGGCTTTCTAGATATAGTAGAATAGATGTCATTTCACCCTCTTTCCATATTCCCTCCACCTTCTCTTTCCCCTTTCATTCGCTTCCTTTTTAAAGTAATGATATAAAAATAAAATGTTTTTCTCTCCTCCAACTCCTCTCCACCTAACAGGGATGAGGAAAATCTTCTCTCTATCGTCCTCCATCTTCCCTCCCCTTCCTACTTCCCTCCTCACAGCCTCACTAAGAATGTTGGGGGTTTTGGAGTATGAAGGGAATTTCTCCTATCCTCAGCCTGTCACTCAGATTCCCCCAGATGTCTCACTGGGCACAAGCGAACCTGGGTGGTACGTGATAATAAGGCCGTAAGTCTATTCTGCACAATTTCCTTTTCCTGACCTCCAGGAAGAGTGGAGTTTAGACAAGTGGCCAGGACCACAGATCCGGAGTATGACCTTTGAAGCACAGAGATGTTTGGGGACTTTCCAGTTAATTCATTTGTGACATGGAGAAAAATAATGCCTTCTCCCTCCCAGGTGTGTCATGAGGATCAGATGAAATAACGGATGTGAGAGTGTCCCTAAAGGTTGAACGTCCTACAAAATGAATCACCAGGCCCTGTTAAGCCTGTCTTCTCTCAGCTTCCCCCGAGCCTACCCTACTCTGAGCCATCATTATCCTGATTCTGTTCTTTTGGTCTCTTCATCCTCACTCTTTCCTCATCTCAGTCCCCACGGTACGCTAATGCCCAGTAACCTTTTTAAATCCCACAATTCAGCAAGGTACATCCTTCTACAAAAACTCCAGTGATTCTCCTTGACCAAGACAAAAACCAAAATTCTTAGCCCGGTGGTAGAGGCAAAATTCTAAGAAGGACCCAATGACTCAAATCCTTGTGTAATCCATTCTCCTTTGAGTGTGGGTGGAGTCTGTCAATAAGATAAGCTATCACTCCCATAATGATGTTATACAGCAAATGGGAGACCTACTTATCCAAGTAGACCTATTGAATCAGACAAGCCCATTAAAAGCAGAGGGTGGTCTCCAGCCAGTAGCAGACAAGGAAATCAGAGACTAGAATAATGAGGAGGATTCAACAACAGCCAGCAAGGAAGTGGGAACTTCAGGCTCATAGCTACAGGGAACTCATTTTAGCCAATAGCTTGAAGGGTCTTGGATGATGGGTTATCCCCAGACTCTCCAGATAAGAGCCCAGTCTGGCCAACGCCATGAGTTTAGCCCTGTGAGACCCCAGATGAACCTACTTGGACCTTTGGCCTACAGAACTATGATATAGTAAATGAGTGTCATTTTAATCTGCTAAATTTTGAGCAATTTGTTATGCAATGTCTTAATCAGTTCACACTGCTTTAACCAAGTACCATAGACTGGGTGGCTTAAAGAACAGAAATGTATTTTTCATGGTTCTGGAAGCTGAGAAGCTCAAGGTCATGGTGCCAGCATGGTCAGGTTCTGGTGAGGGCCCTCTTCCTGGTTTGCAGATGGCTGTCTTCTTTCTGTGTCCTCACATGGTGGGGAAGGAGATCACTTCTCTGGTGTCTCTTCTTATAAGGGCATTGGAATTTTTGGAAAAGAAAACTCATCATCTCAGGATGGCCTGTTGCTCCCTACGTCAGGCACACCACAGAAGCCAGAGGGCCTGGATGGCAGCTTTAAAGCTTTCATCTCCTGCCACTACAGGGAGGATCATGCTGAAAGTCAGATCCAGGATCTGGTTATAAAGGTTAAGAACTACCAAGGATACTAATGTGCAGCCATAATAAATGCCTTTGGTCAAAGCCAGAGGCCTGATAGAAAAAAGTAAGGTCCTGAGACATGGGAGAGGGACCTTGGGCGGATGGACTTGACAGTCTTGAATCTCAGCATTCCTCAGAATTGCCCTGGCTAGAGAAAGTACCCCATCCCTGTATCTCTATATCAGAATAATCAGTGACCTTTCCTGAGGTACGTGCCTCATGGGATGAAGCTTGGTCTTCTAAAAATCCTCTTCTGTTGATCCTGCTGTCCCCAGGCTCATGACCAGGGTCAGATTTCAACTCAGTCTGAATGGAGACATATAATCCCCACTCCAGGAGAAAATTCCCGGCACCTAAAAGAAATTTTAGGAACTGGCCGAGTCATCCCAGCAGGAATCAGGAAATATATGTATGAGTGGATCTCCAGGATATCAGATTGGGGAGAGGGAAGAATGTGAGGCTAATGGCATGAGCGCACACACCTGTGACTTGGGACCCAATATTTTGAAAGGGTATTTGGATCCAGTCTAGTTACCTGCAATGGTTTCTTGAAACATGGACATGTCAATGGCATCACAGCAAATGAGGTAATAATGTCAGACTGCCTTGGCAGAATATGGAAGAAGCCAAAAGGTTCAGGAAAATACTAGTGGTGGCCTGGACTTGTTACGTAAGACTGAGGCTGCATCACCTTCCTATGTGCTCCTGGAGGACACGGGACGGTGCGTTTACTAGTAGACGTTTCGCTGGTGAGGGGCACTGGCATCTCTGCAGGCCAGGTGGACAGCGGGAGAGATTACTGTGGAGAGAGGCTTTCTAACATCATAGGAAAGAGGGGATTCCCGAAGGTGTCAGCACTTCACACCAGGGCAAGAGGCATTCCTATAACCGGTAGGAAGGCCAGGCCACCTGGACTGGCAGGGATTTGTGGTGTTGGGTAATGGGCCCCGGTGTGTCTAGTGGCAAGGCAGATGGATAAGAGTGTTGCTCAGTTTTTATTGTGGCAAATACTGAGAAGCAGAAGGCTGATTTCAGCAACCGCAATAGAAAGTATCTTTCTCGTGCAGTTTCCTGGTTTAAGTCAGTTCACAAAGCCTTCGGCAACAGACGGGACTCCCTCGAAGAAGAACCTATAATGACATTTCAAGAAATAGAGCAAATAGTTCAATCTTTCCCCAAAGAGGCCTGCTGCCCTTTTGCCAGGGAAAGTCTGTGGATCCACCCCTTGCTTATTTCTCTGATTCCCAATGATAACTGGTAAGAATGCGTAAATGGATGAATATCCTTAACAGGTCCTTCACGTTGCTTTCCTGGCTGATAGGAAGGGCCATGTGGAAACTACCCTTTATCCTGGCAAAGGCAGTAAACCCGAAGCAGTATGCCATTTTTTTTCATTTTTTTAAAAATATATTTGATTGATTTTTTACAGAGAGGAATGGAGAGGGATAGAGAGTTAGAAACATCGATGAGAGAGAAACATCGACCAGCTGCCTCCTGCACACCCCCTACTGAGGATGTGCCTGCAACCAAAGTACATGCCCTCGACCGGAATCGAACCTGGGACCTCTCAGTCCGCAGGCCGACGCTCTATCCATTGAGCCAAACTATTCAGGGCAGCGGTATGCCATTTTGAGAGGAATAGAGAGATTGGTGCTAGTATCGAAGTCATAAAGGATGCAAGGGTGGTAGCTCCCCTCACATCTCTGGATAGCTCACTTTTCTAGCCTTTGCAAAAACCAGACACATCTTGGGAGTGGTGGTGGATTGCTATAAACTCCATCAGGTGGCAGCCCCATTTGCAGCCCAGCTGCTCTGCCAGCTGTGGTATCTCTGACACTCGAGGTGTGGCTCTTGATATGGTAAATTATTTATTTCTGTATCCCTAACAATAGGGAGTCAAAAACAGTTCTGCTTTACATGGTGAGGAAAACAATAGATCCTCTCTGTTGACAGATGTATTGGTGCAAGAGAGGGAGGTGGTGTGGGAGTCCGGACCACCTGTTTATGTCACTTACTTGTGCCATCTGGATTTGGTCAGGCCACATCCTGAAAGTGTTGCTTTTATCATTCAGTGGGCTACTTCTGTAGCCACCAACCTTGTGACTCATCGGATCGGATCATACTCAGACCACAATGGACACTTGTGGTTACGTAATCGCTTGGTATCCCGCGGTCACGCATGCAGCCTTCAACGGAGCCCAGAAGTAAGGCACGGCCTCACTGCAGAGCGCTTGGAGGCTGTGCTGCGTCTCCGACTGAAGTTTGTTAAAACCCCAGCAGCGTTATCTGCCGAGGAGCCCTCCGGTACTGTTGGATCTGCTGGGTCATGCAGCGAGTGCTACTGCCTGGACATGCTGGAGAGGAGCTGGCCTCCCTCCGAGTCACCCAGCAGGACTTGGACCTGCCCTAGAAGCAGTAATACAGTGTTGACTCTAGTCAGAAATGGGCTGCTGCCACCTTGCAGCCCCCCTCAGAGGTGGCCCCCGAGATAGTGGCGGAGGAAAGTCTCCGGCGGGCAGAGTTGCCAGCAGCACCTTGGCTTCATGCGCAGAAACACTGACTCCTTGCCGGTGGTGAATGGCTCAGCTTTTCGGTCAGGGGCCTGCAGGGAAAAGACTGCCGTCCATGGGCCGCCTCCGATGTCCCAACTCAGCGAGGGCTCCCTGAGCCGCCTTTCCACTGACATCGCATCAGGCCGTTCCATAACTGTGCATCAGGTTGACTGACCCGGGGTGGGGAGGTACATGGAAGATTAGCGACCTTTGGTTGGAGCACAATGTGTCACCCCTGCTTAACAGTCGGATGCGCTTTCTGGTTCTGTGGGCAAGTAGTGCAGGTTCCATGGTGACAGGCCGGGCTTCTGGTCCCCCTTGGACAGTGGTGGGTGGTGGTGGAGACACTGAATAAGACCAGGAACAAGGAAGCTGGGAAAGAGACGGGAGTGGGCACAAAACATCTGACTGACATTAACTAGCCTCTCTCCTTGGCCTTTGCAGTGTGTGCAGAGAGGGCCGTGAACAACGTAGCCATGGTGGCAGGAATGAGCTTGGGCATCGTCCCCAACCCATGCAGCCCTTTTCATCAAAGCTGTTGTAGCTTTGACACTGAATGCCTACAGTGCCAGCATCAGGGGCTGATTCTGAGCCCTCGGTGTGGTCCCATTTAGGGGGATCGGCCAGCCTCCTGGTGGCAAGTAGACTACACCAGACCCCTTGCACTTGGGAGTGGAAAGTCATTCTTCCTCACCAGAGTCACCACGTACTACAGGTACAGGTTCGTCTGCCTTTCCCATAGTGCAGAAGGCACCGCCCGTGAGCACTAAGCCTGAACCCAATCAAGCCTGTGAATCTGTCACTTTATAGGAAATGCAGGGACGCATGATATATACTTTTCCTGTTGGTTCTGTTTCTCTGGAGAACCCTGACTGATTGCTCACCATTTTGCAAACCTGAATGAAATAATAGATTTGGCAACGATTACCAATCAACACTAACATCATCAGATAAAAGGTTGTTAGGGTGGAGACACGTCTGACTTGTCTGAGCCTGGTGATTATTTTCAATGTCACAGAAAGTGTAATGTGAGGCAAAAGAAGGCACCACCCATGGTAATGAACCTGAACCTAATCAGGCCTTTAAACCTAACGATCAGTTTACAGGAAATGCCGGGGACATAAGAACAAGTTAACACCACAAGGATGCAATCAGGCAAACCCAGAGTGTGAGAAATTCTCCAAGGGGACACATGACCCAGTTTTCCCAACAAATAAATGTAATGTACAAACTGTGTGTGGCTCCTGATTAGAACAAACCAGCTAATAAGAGACACTTTTAAGACAATGGGGAAATTTGATAGACTAAGATGAGATGGTATTATTAAAGAGCTTTTCATTAAATTTGTTAGGTATAATGAAGGCATTGCAACCATGTTGTTTTTTAAAAAGTTCTTCCCTATTATAGATGCATATTGAACTATTCTTGGGTGAAATGAGATGATTTCTGAGATTTGCTTTAAAATACTCCAAGAAAAAAAGCAGGAAGACATAGGTGAAACAAAAAGGGAAAAATGTTGGTGATTGTTGAAGTTGGGTGATGGGTATATTCTCTCTACCCTTTTCATGTATGTGCTGGTTATCCTACTTTTTGCTCATAGATTCATACTCTGTTCTTCTTTGCCTTCCTTTCTGCCCTGGGAGGCCACCCTTGATTGACTGAATCACCCAAACTTCTGTGTTGCCTGGTTTCTGGGTGGGATCAGCCATTAGGGGAGGGAGGGTCACCAGCAGCAAATCCACATTGGGGGGATGGGGCAGTCAGAATATTCATTCTCTTTGCTCCCTCTCTGCCTTCCTGATGTCCTAACAGTGCCTCTGCTCAGCTATAGCAGTGGTATTAGTTTGCTAAGGCTGCCATCACTAAAGGCCACAGACTAGGTGGCTATCCAAGATCAATGTGCACGCAGGGTTGGTTTCCTCTACGGCCTCTCTCCTTGGCTTGCACCGTCTTCTCTCTGTACATCTCTGTGTCCATATTTTCTCTTCTTTAAAGGACACCAGTCAGGTGGATTAAGGGCATACCCCAATGACCTCATTTTAACTTGCCTCTTTAAAGACCCTACCTGCAAATACAGTCACATTCTAAGGCTGTGGGGTGTGGGATTTTAAGGTGTAAACTTTGGAGGAGACACAACGCCACCCATCATAGCAGTGGTAAGGAGCTGCATCGTAAATATGTTATGCTTTGTGGGCGATACAGCCTGTCTCCATGACACTGTTTGACTCATAGGGATGCCTCACAGGGAAGGGTTCCAGGTGAGGAAGTAGCAGACAGAATGGTCTAGAGATGGATCTCTTCTCCTTCACTGTCCGTTCCCCAGACACCGTGCAGTCTGCCCCAAGTGCTCCCAAGATTGCCACCATCCCCTCTCCCATGTTCCCTCCTGCCGCTCCATCATACTCCATCAAAACCCATCCACTCAGTGTCCCATATCCTCAGGGGCCTCCTAATCTTACTAATACATCTGAATTAATCTCTCTCTCTCTCTCTCCCCGCGCGCGCGCGCACACACACACACACACACACACACGCGCGTGTGATATGCAAATTGACCTGACGGCAGAACGACCAGTCAGCTATGATGCACACTGACCACCAGGGGGCAGACACTCAGTGCAAAAGCTGCCCCTAGCCCGCAGGCCCCAATCACCTGATGGGGAAGGGGGAACCAGGGGTGGGTGGCAGCAGACACGTGGGCGGTGCTGGGGCTCCCGGTCACCCCACCGGTTGCCCCACACACAGAGGGCAACTGGCAGTGGAGGGTGGGGCCAGCTGCCAGCAGCGAGGGAAGATCAGTCCTGTTTGCAGGCCAGGCCTAGGGACCCTAACCAGTGTACAAATTTTGTGCTCTGGGCCTCTGGTGAATAATAAAATCTTATTTGATGGTGGGAAGAACTCTCAGGGATCATTTACATTTTAGCAATGTTTTCTGGGGTTTTTTTAGGGTAAACTAGTCCCAGTGGTGTTAGGCATCTTGGTAGCCCTTTTGAAGATAATTTCATTTGGGTTGAGGAATGGGACAGGGAAACTGTTTTCTTTTGACAGGTGAGGAAACTGAGGCTCAAAGAGTTTAGACATGTGGCAATGCCCTCCTATTTGGATCATGCCAGATTATATGTCATTGAAAACAGGACTATAAATGCTGTCACGTCTATCAAACATTTAGTACTATAAATATTGGTTCTCTGCCTGCCCGTGTGCCCCCCCTCCACTAGTCTCAGGCTGGAAGAGATTTTTAGGTAAAGTAAGAAAGGACAATTGAAGCAGAACATTAAAAAGGAGGAGTTCCCATTGGATATGGAGAAGGAGAACATTACAGGGTTATTTGCACAGAGATATTACACATTCACCCAATTGCAATTAGAATTTGCCAAACCTAGCCCATTTTCCATAAGTCCATTTACTAGAAACCCCACTGAGAAATCTATTTCTGATCTCCTTTTGAAGACTTATTTAATTCCCAGTGAGCATGGTCCAGTGGCAGGAGAAGGGAGGGGAATCTAATTCTCCATTGGGTTTAATTTTGTTCTGGAACGTGTGAAGGCTCCGGTCCCAGGGAAGAAAAAGCAACCCCCTATTTCAGGCAACACAACAAGGACATGAAGAGAGAGCAACAATTTCCCTGTGAACGGAGGTAGGCACAAGCTTGCTCACATGTGCACCACTTTACAAACTTATAATTTGCTTGAACTGGGAGGGAAATAAGACTTTAAAAGGCCAAGGGCAGGTGGAGAAGATGGAACAAAATGAAATGTTTTCGTTTTGTAAAGGTTTAAGAGGAAGTGTACTTTAACAGAGGAAGGGAGAAGGATGGATGGGGTGATGGATGGATAGGTGTGTGTGTGTGTGTGTGTGTGTGTGTGTGTGTGTGTGTAGATAAGTGCATGGATGGGAAGACAGGTGGATATACTTAAAGGTGGATGGGTGGTGGGTGGAAGAAATGGACAGCAGGGTAGGATGGATGGTTGGATAGCTGGATGAACAGCTGTGTGGATAAATAAGTGAGTGGGTGCATTGTGTGAGGAGGGTGTATTCATGGAGGGAGGAAGGTATAGGTGGATGGATGAGTTGGTGGGGAAAAATGGATAGATGGAAAGGTGGTTGAATGGATGGGTGGGTGATGAATGGGAGGAAAAAGGAGGGAGTTAACTAGCTCAATTCTGCTCATGTTTGAGTTTTGTTTCACCTGTATGGTAATTTGAATTAGTTGTTCTCTTTTAAAACACAGAATAACTTACCTATAAATGTGGATTTCTGGCTTCTCCTAAAAATTGGAAGTTCTGGCAAAACTGAGCCCACATTCCTTCATGGCAACAACTGACTGGCCCTGAGAATGGTTGCCCCCTTTAGATGGGATATGGGTGCTTCAGTCCACCAGTCCCCCCACTCCCCATTAGCTCTGACACACGCCACCTTCAATCTTTCACATTATCTCCCTGTAAGTAGGTGCATAGTCAGTATATTATTCAGTGACTGCTTTCAGGCCCCTGATTAGAGGCTCTCCATGTCCTTTCTCATTATTACTACTGTCAACTCTTAGAGGATGGAGATGGAGGTTCTTGCCTCTCTGCACACCTCTTCATTATGGAGATCTTAACCTCTTAAGTATGACACATACAGCATTTCAGGATCCTGATTCCCACAAACCTATTCAACCATGCACATAAGCTACTCTGCACCCCACTGCAAACTCAGATATCTAAACTGACGTCACCCTCAGACAGGGCACAAACCAATGGCTCTTGACTTTATGCTCTTTCCTTTGTTTGTGCTCATAGCCCATCGTGGCAGGCAAACCACATAAACGGAGTTAGCTCCCTCTAGGTCAATCAGGATGGACTTTGTCTTATGTCACAGATATGTGATTTTGGACAAGTAACCTAACCTCTCTGTGCCTTTGTGCCTTCATCTGTAAAAGAGAGATAAAGAGTCCCTTCTTGAGAGGGTGGTGTGAGGATTATATGGAACAGTGTGCTGGTAATTGCCTCTGGTGAGGTTGCCACCTTTCCCAGTACAGGAGAGGGTCGTGCCTATACTGTCATTCCCACCGGTGCCTGGACCAGAGTGGATTGCCATATGTAAACACTTGATGTGTAGGTCTGTGTTTGGCCATCATTGCTTAGCCTCTCTTGGTCATGGCAGTGATGAGGTTTTTATATTACACCCATCTTCCCTTTCATGTGGTTCATGAGGGCTGCCCACCTGGCCACTGGTCTAGGCATGTGACCTAAGCCAGACTAATCAAATAACCCATCCCCAAGCCACAGTAATTTGCCAAGTGAGTGGGGCATGTGACAGGCCAGTCAGGGGTCTTCTCTGGAATTTTATTTGTGGGCTCCAAGGGAGAGAAACTCTTTTCTTCTGCTGGAGTTTTCAACCAGCATGTTGTAAGTTCTAGAGCTTACGTCGTTTTGCACCAAGCCTTTCTCCTCCTCTTCCTCCCGTTGCCACTGGACTGGATGAATGCATTAAGGGACGAGGAGCTTGGAGATGGGAGGAGAAACAGATGGGAAAAAGGATTAGAGAGAGAGGGTGGGAGAGAGAAAACAGTGAAGGAAGAGGAAGCCAGCATATGCTTATGACCAGTTCCCTCTACATCCTCTTTTCAAGCCTTCATGACTCTGTCTCTGCCTCTTTCTGTGCCTATAACTCCCTCCACCAAGCACTCAAGTCCCCAGGTTTTGAGGTTAAATTATCCCAGTGAGGGAATCTGACTAGTCACCCTTGTCCCACTGGATCCGAGACCACCTCATAGGTTGATAAGCAGTGTATGGAGGCAAGGGGACCTATCTTCCCTGACCAGGGAGACAAGTCACAAGGTGCCACTGGGGCAGCTTAGGGAAGGAACCCCCACAAGGAGATGCAGTCATGGCAGGGATTCTGGAAGGCAGGGGTGGGGCTGTCCAGGGCTACCAGCCATCTAAAATGGGATTCTATAATCCTATCTAATAAAATAGTAATATGCAAATTGACCATCACTCCAACACACAAGATAGCTGCCCCCATGTGGACACAAAATGGCCATCACAAGATGGCCAGCAGGGGAGGGAAGTTGGGAGGGACCAGGCTTGCAAGGGAGGGCAGTTGTGGGTGATCAGGCCAGCAGGGGAGGGCAGTTGGAAGGGAACAGGCCTGCGAGGGAGGGCAGTTGTGGGCGATCAGGGCAGGAGGGGAGAGCAGTTTCGGGGGGGGGGGACCAGGCCTGCAAGGGAGGGCAGTTGGGGGCAATCAAGGCTGCAGGGGAGGGCAGTTAGGGGTGACCAGGCTGGCAGAGGAGGGAAGTTGGGGGTGACCGGGCCTGCAGGGAAGGGCAGTTGGGGGGGACCCAGGCCTACAGAGGAGAGCAATTGGGGGGAACCAGGCCTGCAGGGGAGGGCAGTTAGGGGGGACCATGCCTGCAGGGGAGGGCAGTTAGGGGGGGACCATGCCTGCAGGAGAGGGCAGTTAGGGGTAACCAGGCCTTCAGGGGAGGGCAGTGAGGGGTGACCAGTCTGGCAGGGGAGGGCAGTTAGGGGCAATCAGGCTGGCAGGGGAGCAGTTAGGCATCAATCAGGCTGGCAGGGGAGTGGTTAGGGGTGATCAGGCTGGCAGGCAGAAGCAGTTAGGGGCAAGCAGGAAGGCAGGCAGGCAAGCAGTTGGGAGCCAGCAGTCCTGGATTGTGAGAGGGATGTCCTATCGGGATCAAGCCTAAACGGGCAGTCAGACATCTCTTGAGGGGTCCCAGATTGGAGAGGGTGCAGGCTGGGCTGAGGGACACCCCCCCCCATGCACGAATTTTGTGCACTGGGCCTCTAGTATTTAATATTTACTGATTAATAGGTGGAAAATACTGAGTTGATTGCCTGTAACTAACTCACAGTCATAATCATTAAAGGAAACTAGACATGAGAGGCAAAAAGCAGTTTCCTGAACAGCAACAAAAAAAATCAATTGGTTTTGCTCTCTATGTCTGATTTCCTTAAGACCTCCAAAACCCCTGCACTTGGCTTGGGTCTGGAGCCAAAGCAAGACATTGGCCATTTCTTCAGCCCAGGCCCAGGCCCTGCCAAGAACAAGGAGGCTGGCTCAGCAGTGAGGTCTCCCCGGGACACATTCACCACTGTCAGGGTGTGAAAGATGATCAGCCACTAGATTAATTCCTCATAAAATATCACTTAGGCCTGGGCAGGTTAGCTAAACATGCGGTCTTAAGAATTATACAGAGCTTCTCTTTCTGCTCCGACAGAGAAGGGAAAGGCCGGGCGATGGGGATGATGGTGCAGGAAC
Organism: Plecotus auritus; assembly: GCF_963455305.1. NCBI lineage: Eukaryota > Metazoa > Chordata > Mammalia > Chiroptera > Vespertilionidae > Plecotus > Plecotus auritus. Next base: position 145,441,621 of record NC_137783.1, on the reverse strand, counting down.
TTCTAGGGCTGCTCTCGGGCTGGCGGCCAAGTTTCTCGAGGACAGCACCATTGCAATGAGAGGGTGGACATTGTCCTGTTCCCCACCAGACCTTCTCCCCACCCACAAGCCCTCAGCTTCCTTCAGCTCAGGTGGACATCAGTGGCCATCTAGAGGTCCCCTCCTTCCTTCCGTAGGGACTAAGCCCAGCCTCCAATCTCTGTAGACTCTAGTGAAAGATGGCAGGAATGGGGAGTACAGTGGAACATGGTGAGAGTGCTTTGTCAGAGGGACAGCAATGGTAATATACAGATTTTCACTTCATCATTAAAAGAAGCATGCTATTCACTACTCTCCCCTTCGTGATCTCTGCTCTAACCCTGCTGGTTTCCTCAAAGACGGATGACACCTCCCACCCTACCCCAGGGCCTTTGCACGAGCTGTTTCCTCTGCCTGCGATACTTCCCCCTCCTAGATAATCACATGGCTTGCTTCTTCCCATCCTTTGGGTCTTTACACAAACGTCCCCTTCTGATCACTCTGTCCCTTCCAGCCACAGTTGCACTGGAGTCCCTTGCTAGACACTGTCCCAGGTCCAAAGTGTCGCTCTCTGTTCCTCCTCCCTGAGCCTCTTGACACCTCAGACTGTACCGTCTGAGACTTCTTGAAGGGACTCACTCCTTCAAGACACAAACTCCCCCCTAGTAGGATGCAGAGGGGAGTGAGGGCACTGGGTAAACCTATGCCAGTTGCAGCCTCAGGCGCCACCAAGAGAAGCCACACTCTGAGCAGGATGCTCATCATGGAACCTGAGTTTAAAACCACAAAGACGTTCTAGAGGACTTCCCTACATGGTAACCGCCCCCCGCCCCCGCCCCCCCCCCCCCAGATCCAAACCAGGAGGCAGCTTCTAGGCAGAGTGGCACCTGTGGAGAACAGCTGGTGTGGTGGCAGTGCCCGGGACCTCCATCTCATGCCATCCCACCTTGCCCTCCCTGCCCCAGTGGAAGTGGCAACCTGATAAGAGCACTGGCTTCTGAATCAGGCAGTCCGGGAACCGGAGTCTCTGCTCCAACACTTGCAAGCCCTGAGAACTTCAGCAAATTACTTAGCTTCTCTGAGCCACAGTTTCATCATCTGTTGAACGATGTGAACAATCCCATCCTTGTAGAGCTGCTGGGAGGGTTTAGATCAGAGCCGCGGCGTATTGATGCTCAGGTTGTGCACGGCACCATCCCAGGAGGCCACCATCGCTGTGGGCTACAGCGTCCATGACAGCCCTTGGATTGCGCAGGGCACCGATGTGGTATTACAGGTAGGACATGATGGATTACAGCACCTGGCACAAGGCCTGGCACCTAGTAATTTCTGAGTAAATGGGACCAAAAAACAGGTTTATTAAGTGAATTTTAATTCACAGAAGGGCACCCACATAGCCTTCAGCTGCCATAATAGTTTCAGAGTGGGAATTGTCGTCATGGTGGTACATGGGGCCACTTGGATGGTGTTGGGGACATGAGGTCCTCTGGGAGTCTATCTTCATTGCTCACTAGAGCCCCAAGTTCAAGAAGATGGCCGTGGCTCTCTGCTTACTGGACATGTTCTTGGTGAGCAGTCAAATATTTTGCAGGTTAGGGCACGTGCGCTCATGGAATTGTTCGGTCTTAATGAGGTGAGGTCTGATGTAAGTGGAGTGTAATTGCCCTTCTTCATTAAATTAATGTGTGTGTTTTTAAATTAAAGTGTAATTTGCAATGTCCAGTTAAAATAGCTGATCTTTAAAAGGGAGCCTTTCGATGCCCAGGTCTCTAACCTCAACTCTCAAAGTCTAGCAACTACCCTTTCTGCAACTGGCAGAGATGGGGATTTACTTCCCAGTGAGGCAGCTTGTAGACATGGGTAGGGCCGAGAGTAAAACACAGGATTTACATTCTGAAGAGGCGTTGCCTCAACACGCTGTCCCTAGATCCCATAAAGGCGACTGCCGGACTTTACCCACCTCACCCCAGGCAGGAGCGTCAGGGGTTCTAAGCCCAGAAAAGTGGCTTCAGAATATGAACAATTAGGAGTCCCAGGTGAAACAGCCAGGTGCTCCCCAACCTGCCCACAGTGAAGTCCCAGCAGGTCACACTGACAAGCAGAACTTGGGTCACCAGTTCAGAGCCTTCCTCCTAACGTCCATCAGATGTTAAGGGACAGATCTCTGGGAGATAGAGGCTAAAACAACAATCCCAAAGAAACAAAGATATGGGGGATAAATCAGGGGCTGAGAGACAGAGGAGGGAGGAAACGAAGAAAGGGAGATGGGTTCGTGCTGAGGTAATTCAAAGCAGGAGGCAAAATAAGAGCTCCCCCACCCCGCTTTTACCATCAGTAACCGTAATAAGAGAAGATATTGCAACTGAAAAACAAGGACAGGAGCTTGTAAGAAGAGAAGAACAGGAAGAACATTGAAAGTTCAAAATGTGACAACAGAAATAAAAATAATGGACAGATGAGAAGGTTCAGTTCATAGGGAAGCTACAGAGACTCAAACATAAGAACGGAGATGGAAAATGAGAGAAATGATGGGATCTGCCTGGAGACCCAAAGTCCAATAATCAAGACAGAAAGTGGAGGGGAGGAAACATCAAAGAAGCAATAGAGAACATTTCCTCGAACTGCGGGAAGTGAGCTGACAGATTGGAGGGGCCTGGCACAGTGAAGGCATTCTCGCATCAAAGCCTGTCACTCCAAACCCTCAGATCACCAGAAATAAAGATCAGAAAGGTACCAAGGAGAAATAATTGGCATTACAGAACAATGCTTTGAAAACTCAGAAGAAAAATGATTTCCAACTTGAATTCTATAGACCACCAAACTACCAACCAATGAGTATAAATAGACACATTTCAGAAATGCCACGTCTTCAATTTATCTCACATATACCTTTCTAAAGAAGTCACTGAGGAATGCGCTCCATTAAAACGAGGGCGTGACCCTGGTCACTGTGGCGTAGTTGTTTGAGTGTAGTCCCATGCACCGAAAGGTTGCTCGTTCGATTCCCAGTCAGGGCACATGCCTAGGTTGTCCAGTGGGGGTTGGGTGTGAGAGGCAACTGACGATGTTTCTTTTTCACATTGACATTTCTCTCTTTCTCCCTCTCCCATGCGCTCTCTCTAAAAATCAATAAAAACATTTTTTTAATCTACTCTTTAAAAAAACAACAATAAAGGTGTAATTTGAGAAAAAGGAAGGGTATCAATAGGCCATCCAGCAAGAACGGGGGAGAAAGGGAGATTTTAGGAGAGTGAAGAAAAGAAGGCCAGGTAAACAGCTGTTCTAGAGGAGAACATGCCTTTTTTTCCCCCTAAAAGTAACTGTGGGGAATTTTTTCATATCAATATTCATCTATTACATCATTTTAAAGGCCGCATATTCCCCAGGATATAGACATACTATATTTAATTCAACTGAAAAGCAGCCATTACTTACTTCAGTCAGCCTAATTCCCCCAGCAAATGAATGCATCCTTAGGTTCTTTTGAAGAAATAACAGAAAACTGTTTTCTCTCCCCTGGGTTCGATTCTTGACGTGAATAGTTTCTATTTTGCTTTACTAGCAAAAGAATGCGATAGTTCACTTGCTCTGAGATTTTCTTCTGACAGTCCACACTACTTCTTTTTAAAATCCTCTCTCCCTTTAAAATTGTACATGGGATGTATGTGTGGTGGGCTGTTCTTGCTGCCAGTGCCTCAGTTTTTTCTGGGTGGAATTCCTTCCTCCTCCCCTTCCTCTCTCCTCCCTCTTTCTCTTCCTCCCTCTCCCCTCTTCTCCGTCCTCCCTCTCCCCTCTTCTCCTTCCTCCTCTCCCCTCTTCTCCTTCCTCCCTCTCCCCTCTCCTCCGTCCTCCCTCTCCCCTCTCCTCCTTCCTCCCTCTCCCCTCTCCTCCTTCCTCCCTCTCCCCTCTCCTCCTTCCTCCCTCTCCCCTCTCCTCCTTCCTCCCTCTCCCCTCTTCTCCTTCCTCCCTCCTCCCTCTTTCTCTTCCTCCCTCTCCCCTCTCCTCCTTCCTCCCTCTCCCCTCTCCTCCTTCCTCCCTCTCCCCTCTCCTCCTTCCTCCCTCTCCCCTCTCCTCCTTCCTCCCTCTCCCCTCTCCTCCTTCCTCCCTCTCCCCTCTTCTCCTTCCTCCCTCCTCCCTCTTTCTCTTCCTCCCTCTCCCCTCTTCTCCGTCCTCCCTCTCCCCTCTCCTCCTTCCTCCCTCTCCCCTCTCCTCCTTCCTCCCTCTCCCCTCTCCTCCTTCCTCCCTCTCCCCTCTCCTCCTTCCTCCCTCTCCCCTCTCCTCCTTCCTCCCTCTCCCCTCTTCTCCTTCCTCCCTCTCCCCTCTCCTCCTTCCTCCCTCTCCCCTCTCCTCCTTCCTCCCTCTCCCCTCTCCTCCTTCCTCCCTCTCCCCTCTTCTCCTTCCTCCTCTCCCCTCTCCTCCTTCCTCCCTCTCCCCTCTCCTCCTTCCTCCCTCTCCCCTCTTCTCCGTCCTCCCTCTCCCCTCTTCTCCTTCCTCCTCTCCCCTCTTCTCCTTCCTCCCTCTCCCCTCTTCTCCTTCCTCCCTCTCCCCGCTATCCCTGTTTCCCTCCTCCCTTCTCCCTCCTCTCTTCTCCCTCCTCCCTCCTCTCACAGTGCTTACCCATGCGGTTTGGGTGAAGCTGACCCCACCCTCTGGTCCAGAGGAGACCTTGGCCTAGTCCCTCTGCCTGCTATTTCTGGCCATAACAGTTGTATGAACTAATAAATTTCCCTTTAAAAAAAAATAATGTCTTTTGAGTAGGGGTTCTGTCATCTATAAGTGAGTACATAGGTTAATAATATATACTCAGAGTCAAATAATTCAAATAGCATAGAAGTGAACATTAAAATTTCCCTGCTCAATTCTCAATCCAAACTCCCCAGAGGCAGTCACTCCTCTTGCATATGCCTCCAAAGTCTGTCTGCATTTACAAATACACCAATTTTTAAAAAATATACAAGCAGGATCCTACTATCTATATGATCCAGTGTTGTGTGTTTCTCCTTCACCAAGAGGCGAAGGATGCGTCTCCTTATGACATCTAGACATTGAGTTCATTTTTCCAAACAGCCGCAAAGGAATCTATTATATGAACACCCATATTCTACCAGTCCTGTGCTGATGGCTGTCTTAGGCTCGCCAGTTTGTACAACTAAAAACCAGCTGCTATGAGCGCCCTCCTTACATAGTGACGTGAGGCAAATCCACAAAGCGGAAGAAGTTAACACTTCTGGTTCCTCACCACCCAGCCCCCCCACCCCCACCCCCAGGGGGCAGCACTGAGTTGGGTCCCATGGGTGTAGGTAAGTGGTTGCTGGCTGCACACTGTCATAGCTTCCAGAAGTACTCTTACAACCCACCGTGCCAACTCAGGGGGGGTCAAGATACAGAGGCGCGGGCCATAGGTCAGGTCTCAGGAAAAACATGTTGGGGAGAACTTGACAGAATTATGTGGGGAATAGAGAGCAATGGCCGGAAATGCACGGAGCCGGGAGCCAGTCTGCAGAAAGTTCTTCCAACCATCAGAGGTATGAGAAGGGTCTTGCTTCTCACCGAAGTCTGTCAGAAACGTATTTGATAATGCAGCATATACAACTATAAAGTACCGTACAGTTTATCGCTTTTTTGATGGAATCTTGAAGAGCAGAATTTATCAACATTTCTGTCGTCGGAAGGTACACGTAGAGCAGCACTCCCCACAGGAAGTCTGAGCCACGCAGCATGTTTTATGCATCAAAGCTATGAATAATAAAACACAAATGTCGGTTTACCGTGCTGCGGGAAAGACTGAGTTATCTTCCTTTTCCCTTTACAAAGCAAATTCCAAAATTGTCCTCAGATGAATAAAGCGTGATCAAAGAGTATACAGTCAAAAATGAAATGTGGGGGGAAAAGCATGATGTGAGTGCATCAGGCTATAAATTAATTAAAAATATGTTACTTTTCTGAATTTTGTGATGCTTGTGGTATTTGTCAGCTTTATAAATTTTGTAATTTCTTTTCTCGTTGTAAATAATGATCCACTTCCATGCCTGACTTGTGTTCGTAATTTTGTATCGTTAGAAAGGCTCTCTGAAATGGCACGAGCTTCAGGCTCTGCAAAACTTGGATCTGCGCCTGCGTAGTGGCTGCACGTAAGGCCTGGAGCCGGACTGCACAGGTGGATTCCAGTCCCAGCTGGGCCACTGCTGCACACTGACTGTGTGTCCCCCTGCACTCTACACACACACACACACACACACACACACACACACACACACACACACACTTCATGTCGAAGCCTCACCTCCAGTGTGTAGTATTTGGAAGTGGGGCCTTTTGGAGGTGACTAGGTCATGAGCTTTCATGAATGAGATTCATGCCCCCCAAAAAAGAGACTCCAGAGAGCCCCTGTCCCCTTTCACCAGGTGAGGGCACAGTGGGCAAATGGCCTGCTCTGAACCAGGAAGAGGACCCTCACCCGTCTCCACCCAGGTGGCATCTGGATATTGGACTTGCAGCCTCCAGAAATGTGAGAATTACATTTCAGTTGTATGTAAGCCACTCGGGCTCTGGATTTTGTTCCAGCAGATGGACTAAGAGAGCCTCTACCAACTCCATGACCCTGGGCAGGTTACTTTTCTTCTCTGTGCCTCAGTTTTCTCATCTGTGAAATGGAGATAATCTGAGAGGGTTGTTGTGAGGATTAAATGAATTCCTACATATCAAGAATCTAGAGCCAGGAGATCAGTCCTGGTGAATAACAACTATGTTTATTTCGTCTGCATTGGTGCAGGCCTTGCAGGGACTAGATTCCTAGAAGTGTATTGATTTCAGAAATGAATGCCAAACTGCCCTTCAGAAAGCTATGCCAACTTACCCTCCCACTGTACACACAGGAACAGCTAGCAGGAAGCCCATTGCAGACGAACCTAAGGCTGTGGTTCTGACCGAATTCCAGACTAGCCAGTCCCCCAGCCTGTCCACGTCAGGTTGGATGTTGGCTGCTGGGCAGGGGGACCTCGTTCACAACCAGCATGTCCTGCAAATCCTATAAGCAGCTCACATTCACCGAGCACCTGCCCTTCGCTGCGCACAGTGGCCCTGTGTAGGTTAGGCAGGGAGGGGCAGCGGTTATTATTTCATGGAAGAATACAGTGTGGCTCAGAAAGGTGAGGGACTTATGCAAAGTCACAGCAGTGGAAAAGTATCAGGGAGACAAGCCAGAATTCAGGTCTGAAAACCGAAAGCATTTTCCCATTGTACCTCATTGCCTCTCAAAAATCTTTACATTAAAATGAAATATACTCTATAAAGTGAAATAGATTCACAATGAAATGCACTCTTTTCTCCAAGTTAGTTGTGAAGAGCAGGCTATATTATGTACTAAGAGTACATTTCTTAGGAAAAATAAATTTAATTGCAGCCTCTTGATTCGAATCAAATCCACTCTGTTTTAAACTTTCAATTATGGTAAGATAGAGCTGTAGAGAATGTGTTTCCCATCCTAATTCCAGACCCCAGATGGCAGCTTCTTTTGTACTTCTATCTTTAAAAACCTGCCTCCCCACCCCCGGTCTTGTTATCTCCTTTTTGACTTGCCAAACAAATCACATCCAAGAAGTAGAACTGAATAAATGCCTGAGGGAAGCAAGTGAGGCGCTCAGAATCGGTAGAGTCTGTTCCCACATGTTCAGGCTAATTTAACTTTTCTCACATGACAAATGAGAAAGGAAAAAGAAAAATTTGCATAGGACAGGTAAGAATAAACTAGACCCCAGGCTGGGTGGCTCAGTTGGTGGGAGTGTTGTTGTCCCATGCACCAAAAGGTTGTGGGTTCGATTGCTGGGTCAGGGCACACACCTAAGGTGTGGGTTTGATCCCTGGGGTCTTGGCACATACAGGAGGCAACCGATCGATGTCTCTCTCTCCCTCTCTCTCTCTCTCTCTCTCCATCACTCTCTAAAAATCAATAAAAACATATCCTTGGGTGAGGATTAAAAAAAATAAATGAAAGTGTCATTTGTCCCAAATTACACAGGATTCTATATGTTTTCACATGGATGGAGTAAGTTTCTGCCAAGCAGGGACTAATGGGCGGGTGCTTTCTTTCTCCAGTGTCAACCAGCAAATGGGAGCCTAATCACAAAGTGAAGATCAGCCCCGGTGAGCTGTGCCTCGGGCCTCTCCTCAGCAAGCTGGGCTAGCTACCGTGTGAGGGCATCCAGCTGCGTGCTCTCCAGCTTATGAGAAATGTGAAAATGCCACGGCCTGTGAAAGTGTGTTCAAGTCTGATGATAGATGACTAAATCATAGATCGATGATAGATATATGATTGATTGATAGACAATAGATAGATAGGTAGATAGGTAGGTAGGTAGATAGATAGATAGATAGATAGATAGATAGATAGATAGACAGACAGACAGGCTCTTCAGCAGGGCTATCTATTTGGATATGCAGTGTGATGGCTTGCAGGCCACCTCCTAGCTCACCAACCGTAGTAATTTCTACTATCTCCTTCAAAGCTCTGAGAATACTTAAAAGACCTGCTCTGCAAGTATCATGATGACGGTACATTTTTAACGTGTAGGACTTGGTACACAGTAGCCGTTTGTTATGCCAGCCGCCACAGGAAGTTTCTTCCCTTCCTTGGCAAAGAAAAGATGCATGCATATGAAGATACCCAGATGCCGACAGCCCTGAATTATCCAGAGATTGCTTCTCGAATGAGCTTCATGAGAGCTCCAAGACAAATTAACCCTAGAGAGAGCTGGCAACTCCCTCCCCTTCCCGGTGGACCAGAACGAGAGAGATTTCACAGTGGGGTCTGTTGAACATCTAATTGTTGTATCAGCTATATTTATTAAATAATAAGTAATAGAAATGGAACCAGGTTAGTTTAATAAAAACGAAAGCACCATTTATTGAAAAGATTTAGATTGCAAAGATTTGGAAACAGCCTAAGTGCCCATCAGCAGATGAGTGGATTAAAAAACTGTGGTACATCTACACAATGGAATACTACGCTGCGGTAAAAAAGAAGGAGTTCTTACCATTTGCAACAACATGGATGGAGATGGAGAGCATTATGCTAAGTGAAATAAGCCAGGCAGAGAAAGATAAATATCACATGATCTCACTCATTTGTGGAATATAATGAACAACATAAACTGATGAACAAAAATAGATCCAGAGACAGAGAAACATCAATCCGAACGTCAAACCTCAGGGAAGGTAGGGGACAGTGGGGGTAAGGGGGAGAGATCAACCAAAGGACTTATATGCATGCATATAAGCCTAATCAATGGACACAGACAACAGGGGGGTGGAGGCATGAATGGGAGGTGGGGGATAATGGGGGAATAAGGACACATATGTAATACCTTAATCAATAAAGAAATTAAAAAAAGATTTAGATTGCATAAAGCATCCTAGGAAAAGCTAAACTTAAGAACTCCTCAAGAGTACAAACCCCAGTACTTTCTGTGTCTTTTCTAAGAAATTTTTGCCTATCTCAGATTAGGGATGATATTCTGCAATGTGTCTTCTACAAGCTTCATAATCTTAACTTTTAAATTTGGGTCTATGACCTAAGGTACTGTGTAGCATGGAATCATGATTCATTTTTCCACATATGGATACCCAGTTATTCTGGCATCTTAATTTTTTTTTTCTTTTCCCCATTGAATCACCTTAGCTCTGATATAAAAACTTTTTTTTTTTTTAACCCTCACCCGAGGATATGTTTTTATTGATTTTAGAGAGCGATGAAGAGGGAGAGAGAAACATCATTGTGAGAAACATCGATCAGTTGCCTCCCATAAGCACCCGATCAGGGATCGAAACGGCAACCTGTTGGTGTATAGTATGACACTCCAACCCACTGAGCCACCCAGCCAGGGCCTGATATAAAAATTTAATGGATCACAAATGTGTGGATCTATTTCTGGATTCTCTAATCTGTTCCATTGACCTATTTATCTGTTCTTACACCAATACCACATTGTCTTGATTACTATAGCTTTATAGTAGGATTTGAAGTCAGGTGGTAAAAGTTATCCATCTGTGTGGGTTTTTTTGAGATTATTTGACTACTCTCGGACCTTTTCATTTCTATATAAGTTTTAGAATCAGCTTCTCAATTTCTACACTCCTTGCCCTTCCCTACAAAATAATAATTATGATGTTTCTATTGACTAATTTGACAACTTAACAATGTTGAATCTTTGAACATGAAATACCTATATTTAGATATTTAATATTTCTCAGCAGCGTTTTGAAGATTTCAACTTAAAGGTCTTAAATATTTTTTCATTATCTTTATTCCTAAGCATAAGTGATATTGAATTTTTCATTTTATTTTCCGTTTCATATAAATGCAGTTAGTTTTTGTATATCCACCTAGTATCTTACAACTCTACTTGGTAATGATGTATTATAATGTTCTGAAATGTTCAGCTTCTTTAATATTTTGTTTAAAATGTTTGTATATAGGCACAGAAGGAATATTGGCCTATAATTCTTTCCTTATAATATCCTTGTAATGTCTTTTATGTTCATAACTCTTTATTAGAGTTATGTAGGATTCATGAAGTGAGTTCGAAAGTGTTCCCTCCTCCACTATTTTCTGAAAATTTTTGTGTAATATTGGTATTATTTCTTCCCTAAATGTTTGGTAGAATTCGCCAGTGAAGTCATGTGGGCCTGCAGCTCCGGTGGCAAAGCTTTCATTTACAAACTTAATTTCCTTAACAGACACAGGGTCATGCATATCTTCATCTTCTTATTTTGTGACATGAGGTTGTTAGATGGTCTTTTATTTGTCTTTTAATGACTAGAATCTGTATTGGTGCCCCATATTTCATTCCTGATGTTGGTAATTTGTGTTGTATCTCTTTTTCTTGATTAGGTCTAGCTAGAGGCCTACCCATTTTATTACTTTTATCAAGGAAATTTTGTTGATTTTCTCCGTTGTCTGTCTACTTTTTATTTCATTGATTTACACACTATTTTTTTTTTTTACATTTCCTATGGGTGTAATTTGCTTTTTATAGTTTCTTAAGGTGAAGGCTTAGATGATTGATTTTTTAAAAATATATATTTTATTGATTTTTTACAAAGAGGAAGGGAGAGGGAGAGAGAGTTAGAAACATCAGTGAGAGAGAAACATGAATCAGCTGCCTCCTGCACGACCCCTACTGGGGATGTGCCCGCAACCAAGGTACATGCCCTTGATCAGAATCGAACCTGGGACCCTTGAGTCCACAGACCAACGCTCTATCCACTGAGCCAAACCAGTTAGGGCTAGATGATTGATTTTAACCCTTCTTCTGATCTGATATAAGCATTGAGGGCCATAAATTTTACTCTAAATACTTCAATAGCTGAATCTTACAAATGTGTATATGTTGTGATTTTATCATCAGGTCAAAATAGTATCTTATGATGCCTTCTTTGATTTCATCGGTTATTTAGAAGTGTGTGGTTTGATTTCAAAATATTAGGATTTGCCAGAGATCTTTTTGTTCTCCATTTTTATTTTAATTCTTTTGTTATCAAAGACTATATCTTTATGTTTTAATCCCCTGGAATTTACTGAGATGTGTTTTATAGCCCAGCTCATGGTCTGTTCAGTAGCACATCTACCCTGTGACTGGCCAGAAACCAATGTCTTCCATCACAGTGTAACCTCAGGAACCTCTCTTCAGTTCAGAGTCCCCCAGTAGCCGGCGGGTCTCTGCCCAGCCATGCAGGATCTTGCCTTATATACGCAGAGCTTTGTGTTCAGCCAAAGGCTGAAGGGGACCTGACTGCGGATCGCTGAGGCATCTTCTCGGTTCGCTCACACCTTCTTCGGTACCCGCTCCCTAAATTCCTCAGCACCCTGCACTCCCACCCTGTTGACGCCACCCAGGAGACCACTGCTGTCTTTTGGGATCAACTGGCTTGTGCTGCCATTCAGAGAGTGTCGCCTGGCAGAAAGCTGACTAAATGCGGAGCTCACCGCATGGGTTTCTGTTCCAGGAGGTTCACTAGCCACGTATTTGCAGATCCTCACGGGCATTGAGTCAAGCTCTTGGCACATGCGAGGTGCTTAGAAAGACTGCAGAGAAGGAGGGCAGGATTCATTTCCCTCCCTTAAGTCCTACTTCTGGAAATACAAAGTAGGACAAAGGCTACTCAAATGGTCTATCCCAGTGGTCGGCAAACTCATTAGTCAGCAGAGCGGCGAACCGTGGCTCGCGAGCCGCAGTTTGCCGACCACTGGTCTTTCCAATGTGTTGTGGAATTGTGCACCTGAACGCTATAATTTTGTAAACCAGTGTCACCCCAATACATTCAACAAAAAGGAAAAAGAAAGGTGGCCATACTAAAACAGTTCAATTACTTTTTTGAAAAGGAGGGGTCCATCCAGAGAATTAACTTCCTTCTGCACCCACACCCAGTTCCCCCTCAGGGCTAATCAACTTTCCCGTCAGAAGAGGACACAGTTTTTCTCCCGTTTGGGTAACTTAGTCTGCAGAGCTTTGGGCGTTCAGAGAATGATCAGAATCACATCCGTTAAGATACACACTGTCCTCTGGGGGAGTGGAAGTGCTTTTTGCAAATCAGCTTCCTGCTCTCTGGAAGAATCACCAGTGGGGAAGGGAGACTGTGAGGAACCTGGGACAGATCCTCACTCCGAATGTATCCCTGAGGCTGCGCAGTTTTCCCCGAACCAAGGAGAGAGCTTCTGAGGTGTCCACGAGGGGTGAGGGGAAGCTGGAGGCAGCTCCAGGGGCCTCCTGGGGGAAGGCTCCAGGGTGAGGAGGCTCTTGGGCAAAAGAAATCCCATCCAAGGCCTCCCAGCCCCTGCTATTCCCCTCAGACGTCCTGCCCCGCCTGTCTTCCCGGGCCCAGTTTCCGGCCCAGTGAGCCAAGTGAAAGACGGGCCACTCTTTGTTTCCTTCTCCACTGGGAAGACCAGGTCTCCAAGGGGAGGATTATTTCAAACCTGCTTTGGAGATTAGGTTTGGATGTTTAGGTTTTGCACACTTAGTCATTATCCTTCCCCCCCACCCCCACCCCAATGCATACAGAGTGCCTCAGTGCCTCAGTGCCATCCTCCTTTCGGGGAGAGACGTGTCCTTTGGCTTCATGGCCTACTGACCCGATTCTTGCCTTAGAGACAACGCATGGGTGGTTGGAGATGGGGATTGCGCTCTTCGGCCAGCGGAACTAACCCTCCAGCTAAGACTTCCTGTTCACCAGCAAGCACCCCTCTCCCCGTGCCTGCATCGTGGTTCAGAAGCACACAAAAAGCAAGGGATAGCGAGGACTAAATGTGTGAGAGTTTTCATTTTCCTCGGGGGAAAAACAACGAGCTACGGTTCTCCTCCAAGCAAACTGTGTTCCATGTGTCCGCAGGAGAAGACTGCTCTCCTGCCCCTCCCCGTGGATGATTCGGTGTGGGGAGGCGGGGGGTGTGGGTCTGAGAAGCTGCACGCTTTCTCGTGCTGCAGGGGGGAATGTGCTTCCCACTCGTGGTCCCTGTGCTCAGGTCACGGGCTTGAGGCGCCCACTCCAGGGACCCAGGGAATGAGGAGGAGCAGGGTTTGGTTTCCAGAAGCTCTGAGGGCCCCTGAGTGGGGTCTGGTGGGGCCTGGCCTCATGGGCCGGAGGCAGCTGGTGCCCCTGCCCCCAGAGTAGTCAGAGGTAGGGGGGCTGTGTACTCTGTGGGAAGATGATCCAGCAATAACTTCGGCACCGTCCCCTTCTGGATTCTGGCTCCTGAGGCATCTGCACTCCCCAGTGCCTGAGGTGGCCCTTCACTGGCTGGGGTGCTCAGTGGCTAGAGCGTCGGCCTGCAGACTGAAGGGTCCCAGGTTCAATTCCGGTCAAGGGCAAGTACGTTGGTTTCAGGCTCCTCCCCGGCCCAGGCCCTGGTCAGGGCGCGTGCAGGAGGCAACCAATCGCTGTTTCTCTCACATCGATATTTCTCTCTGTCTTTCCCTCTCTCTTCCACTCTCTCTAAAAATCAATGGGGAAAAAAAACAACAAAAAAAACATTTCCCTGTTGCTTTTAGAATAAAGTCCATCCCCTCAGTTTTTCTCACAAGTTAAGTTCTCAATAACCTGGTTCTGCTGTATGTTCACTCTCATCAGATATGACTCCTCTGTAATCCTCTCTCTACGCCCCTGCCCCGGCCCAGTACTCTCTCACCTCCAGCACACAGGAGAGTTTGCAGCCCCGAGAACACACTGGACTCTGTCAGCTGGGATGTGCCCCTGGAGGCAGGAACGGTGCACACACTGGGCTCTGTCAGCTGGGATGTGCTTCTGGAGGCAGGAACGGTGCACACACTGGACTCTGTCAGCTGGGATGTGCCCCTGGAGGCAGGAACGGTGCACACACTGGGCTCTGTCAGCTGGGATGTGCTCCTGGAGGCAGGAACGGTGCACACACTGGGCTCTGTCAGCTGGGATGTGCTCCTGGAGGCAGGAACGGTGCACACACTGGGCTCTGTCAGCTGGGATGTGCCCCTGGAGGCAGGAACGGTGCACACACTGGGCTCTGTCAGCTGGGATGCCGCCCCTGGAGGCAGGAACGGTGCACACACTGGGCTCTGTCAGCTGGGATGTGCTCCTGGAGGCAGGAACGGTGCACACACTGGACTCTGTCAGCTGGGATGTGCCCCTGGAGGCAGGAACGGTGCACACACTGGGCTCTGTCAGCTGGGATGTGCTCCTGGAGGCAGGAACGGTGCACACACTGGGCTCTGTCAGCTGGGATGTGCCCCTGGAGGCAGGAACGGTGCACACACTGGGCTCTGTCAGCTGGGATGTTGCTCCTGGAGGCAGGAACGGTGCACACACTGGGCTCTGTCAGCTGGGATGCCGCTCCTGGAGGCAGGAACGGTGCGCACTGCCCCGCCCTCTGACTCTTGTTCATACTTCAAATTTCAGGGGTGCTTCCTCCGAGGTTGCTTCCTTCAAGGCTGGGTGGCCGTCCCCCTCTTGGTTGCCGTAGTTCACCGTGCTTACCGCATCACAGTTGCTCGTCGATATGATTTACTGAGCATGTCTGCACAGCAGCCGCGTGCTAGGCCTCGAGGTTACAGTGGAAAGAAAACAGTCACAAACAAGCAAAACGAGCAAAGAACTGAGGAAATACCATCGGTGGTAAAAACTGGGAAGGGAGAGGATATAGACATGGGAGATAAGGGGCGAGGTAAAGATGCCCACATTTTAGTTTATTCTAACTTCCTCTCTGTCTCTGCATCAGACGGCAGGTTCCTTGAGAGCAGAGATTTGTATTCATCACCTCTTACTGCTCATGCGCAACCTAAGGAAGGCATTTGGTAAGAGTTTCTGGGGCGAATTATAACCATTTTCTGGGCCAGTTTTTAATTCTGCTGGAAATTAGACATTTCAGATCTTCCCAGGAGGAGTGACCTGAGTCATTAAAAAGACATAACGATGCGGTCTCCTTGGGGAATCCACCTCCTTCCCTAATCTTCCTTGCACCTGTCATTATTGGTGGAGCGTGGCTTTAAAGTATTTTCTCGGATTCTTTGACAACACTCCCTCAAAAGATGCAGCCTGATTCCTCTCCCCTTAAGTGCGGGCTGGGCTTAGAGACCAGCCCCTAGAGAACAGGATGCTGTGGAAATGGTGCGTGCGGTTGAGGCTCGGCCATGAAAGACAAAGGCCCACCCTCTCCCACTTACTCTGTGGGCAGCCACGTTCCCAGGACGCTCCAGCCCCTGTGGAGAGCCCTGGATGGCGAGGCATTGAGGCCTCCTGCCAAAAGCCAGCTGAGTCACTGTCCTGGGAAGAGACCCATTTTTCCCGGTCAAGCCTGCAGGGACTGCAGCCCTGGCCCAAACTTGGCTGCAATCTTATGAGAGACCCTAAGCCCCAGCCACGAACGAAGCTGCTCCCAGATCCCTGACCCCGGAAACCTACAGAGAATACATGTTGGTTTAAAACCGCTACGGTGGGGCATCATTTCTTAGGCAGCCGTGGATAAGTAATACAATCCGCACGCGTGGACTGACGTAGACAGACAGGGGGTTAGCTGCGCCTCCTCCGCAAGGAAGGGCTCCCCGATTCCAGGGAAGAGAGGAGCGCTTGGCTGCAAAGACAGAAGGGTAGTTACTGTCTCATCCTTAGGGAGACCGGGCCGAGCTTGGGGTCCTGGGCTCCCAGCCTTCAGCATAGCATCTCCTGACGACCCCACATGAGTTGTGAACGCAATGTAGGCATGTCATTTATCACTCACGCTTCTTGAAAACTCTCTGTTCCTATGGACAGCAAGAGCTTTGCATGTGTTAATTCCTTTAAGCCTCACAACAACTCTGCGAAATACTATATCACCCCTGCTGTACAAATGGGGAACCTGAGGCACTGAACAGTTAACTCACTTGCCAAGCAGGTTTTTAATGTTGGAAGAAAGGCCCTAAGATAAAGGACAATCTACACTACGGCAAGCATTTTAACAGGTACCTTAATATTATTCCATTCAACCCACAAAACACCTCCGCAAGGAATAGAGACAAGCCCTTCTTTTGATGAAACAGCAATGAGGCCCCGGGAGGTTGAAGGACTTGCCGCTGGTGACACAGGAAGTGGCAGGCGTGGGGTCAAAGTCTAGGCCTGGCTGCCTCCAAAACCCTCTTTTCACCCACCTGCCATCCTGTTCCCACCACGCCCTCCCTACTCAGCTTCGGTTGTGTGTTTGGCAAACCCAGAAAAATCACCCAGGTGCTGGCCAGCTGCCTAACTGGGAAACGAGGCGGCAGCAGCCCTGAATTCACACATCCCCAGGCACCTCGGAGCAGCTGTTACCTGCACCCAGGTCTGTGCCAATGTGTTTACTGCGAGCCTTGTGTGAGAGATGAGTGAACAAAGTGGGCCGGGAGGAAGCAAGATAAATGCGATGCAGTAAAACCCAGCTGGCTTGTATTGAGGCAGGAGTCCCATAAATCCAGAGGCACCTGTGCTTGTGACATTCCTAAGGCCGAAGGTGCCACGGGGCTTGGCTCTGCTTCTGGGGTGTGGCTGGAAATCAGAGGAGATGGAGAGAAAGCTCTCTTCTGGCTGTCAGGGGAGGGAAGAACCCCATGTATGGCATCTGAGTAGCTGGAGAAACTGCCTCCTTGCCCCTCTCCCTTCCTCAGGCCTCATCCCAGTGTCTGATGTACCCCCTCCACTTACCATAGAAATCAGGATGGTTTCCTCATGAGCTGGAGACGTTATTCCGTGCATTTCTCTAAGGTGATCCTCTTGATACTTGGGATGACTGAGTTTTGACCTAATGCAGGGGAAAGAAGAGAGCTGTGTGGTTCACCTGGAGGGCTTAAAGGTCACCTGGAGAGTAAGTTGGAAATACAGACCCAAGTTTCACAGCAGCAATTCTAATTCATTCGGCGCCCCTGTGAACCTGCATTTGTAAGCTATCTGCTGATCAAAGGACAGAAGCTGAAAGAAGATTATCACTTAGAGTGGATCCATTAGCCTTGGATTAACACGCACTCCAGGAGAAGCAGAGGAAAGCATCCCAGTGAGAGGGCTCCATTCGTACTCATTACCCTTTGACAAATTCCTAAGAGTCTGGTTCCCTTAACCAGTCAAACAGAAAATGTTGTATTCCAGTGAGAAGATGCCAAAGTTCTGAAAAGAGAGGTGGAGGGAGGGCTTGTCTGTAAAATCAAAAGGGCACTTGCCCTTTTATCCTTGGAGGGGGGGGGGAGGGGGGAGCTGGGCCTTTCTTTGAGGACCTTCGATCCCTCCTGGGAGGTAGTTTTGTTCATTTTTTTTTGTTTATACCTGTGATAGACAGAATGTTGGCCCCTGTGACCCTTGCTCCTGGCTTTCCATCATGAATATATTATGTTGCACAGGAAAGGGGACTTGGCAGTGGTAATTAAGGTTACTAATCAGTTGACCTTAAAATAGGAAGGTTATCCTGAATTCACTGGGCAGACCCAGTGTAATTACATGGGCGCTTTAAAGAAGAAGAAAAGGCATTAGGGAAAGTCAGAGAGATTCGAAGAGCAAAAATGGTTTAATGTGCTGTTTCTTGCTTGAAGATGGAGGGACTATGTAAGACGATACGAGGGGCCTTCAGAAATGGAGAGAGAGATCCTCAGCTGACAGCCAGCCAGCAACTGGGTTCTGCCAACACCCTGAATGAGTTTGAAAGCGAAATCCTCGCTGAGTTTTCAGGTAAGGGTGCAGCTGGCTGACACCTGGAGTTCAGCCCTGGCAGACACTGAGCAGAGCCCAGCAGAGATGGCCTGGATCCCTGGACTACAGAGCTGTGGGACAGGAAGTGGGTATTGTTTGAAGCGGCTAAGTGTTTGTTGCCCAGCATACAGACATTAAGAAGAACAAAGAGAGTGTAGCTATATATCAGACAAAGTCAGTATCACTCAATATACTCAGTGTTACTACAGAAGGACAGTTCATAATGATACAAGAGTCATTCCACCAGGAAGATCTAACTGCTACATTTTTATGCGCGTAATAGTCAGACACTGGAAATAACTTAAATGTCCATCCACCGGTGAATGGATACACAAATACAATGGAATACTAAGCAATAATAAAAAGAACAAACTACTGATACAATAATATGAATGTGTCTCAAATGCAGTATGCTAAGTGAAGAAACCAGACTCACAAGTCTCTGTACTCTATGATTCTATTTATATGGCATTCTGGGAGAAAAAAAAACCTATAGGGATTAAAACAGATAGTAGTTGCCAGGGTTTGGAGTGGGAGAAGAGGGTGAGTGGAAAGGGGCTGGGGGAACTTTAGGGGGTTAATGAAACTGGTCTATATGTTTATTATGGAAGTGGTTACATGACTATAAATATTTGTCAAAATTCAGAACTAAACACTAAGGTGAATTGTAATGTATGTGAATTATCAATTATACCTCAAAAATCTTGACTTAAAAAAAAGAAACTTCTTAGATATACCATGTTTAGTTACTAGTGCTTGGAATAGTGTTGATTTCTCTGATAATCATGAGAACACATCAGACAAACCAAAACTGAGGGACATTCTACAAAATAACTTTTCCAAAGTGTCAAGATCATAAAAGAGAAAGACTGTGGAACTGTCGTAGATTGGAAGAGGCTAAGGAGACAATGTGGGAATCCTAGATTGGATCCTGAGCTACAAAGAAAACGTTAGGCAAAATGAGGTTAGTGCATGGTATTGTGACAGTGTTAACTTCCTGGCTTCAGTATTGTATGATGGTTATGTAATGTGTTACTATTGGCGAAAGCTGAGTGAGGGGTACACAGGAACTCAAGTCTAAAGTTGTTATAAGTCTAAAATAATTTCAAACTAAAAAGTTTAAAAAACACAATTCCTGTTTCTCAGAAGATGCTGCGAGGCTGTAAAAAAAGCAATCCACAGAATAGGAAAGTATATATATACACTTTCTTATGGAACTCATTTCCATAACATAAAGAAGCGTTAGAAATTGAGAAGCATATATAACACTCAGTAGAGAAAGGACAACAATTGTTCAGGGCACTTCACAGAAGAGAATATCGGAATGGCCCATACACAGAAAAGGGTATGTGATTCTGTTAGTCACTGTGAATATGCAAAATAAAACCACAGTGAGATGCCAATACTCACTTAAAGGAATTGCTGTAATTAAAAGGCCAATAACACCAAGCACGGGCAAGGATTTGAACTGAGGCTGGATTTTCATCGCATTTTGGTGGGAGTATAAATTGGGACAACCCACCAAAGGTGAACGAACATATGCGTGCCCTGCCCCCAGCAATTCTGCCCCTGGGTATGTAAAACTAAGAGAAATATGGACATACATTCACCAAAAACATGCAAAAAATGTCATAGCACTATTACTTGTAATAGACCCAAAACGGATGCAAATCAAACGTCCATCAACATAAATTGTGGTATATTTATACAATGGAATACAAGCAGTAAAAATGAAGAAATTACCTCTACCGTGACAACACCATTGAAGGACACAGACATAATATTGAGCCAAAAAGAGGAAAAATTCATCTGTGATGATAGAAGTCAGAGTAGTGATTACCTTAGGGCAGTGGTCGGCAAACTCATTAGTCAACAGAGCCAAATATCAACAGTACAACGATTGACATTTCTTTTGAGAGCCACATTTTTTAAACTTAAACTTCTTTTAACGCCACTTCTTCAAAATAGACTCGCCCAGGCCGTGGTATTTTGTGGAAGAGCCACACTCAAGGGGCCAAAGAGCCGCATGTGGCTCGCGAGCCGCAGTTTGCCGACCACGGCCTTAGGGGAAAGGCAGGTAGTGACAGAGAGGGGGACTGAGAAGGGGGGTGAGGGGACAAGCCTACAGAGGTGTGTTCACTTTGTGAAAATGTATTGAGCTGGATGCTTATCTGCATAGAAGCTATTCTTAAAGATTTTTTGGAAGAAAAACGGAAATGTTTTCTTGAAAATTTTGAAAAATCCCTTTGTTTTGAAGGAATCATAATTGCGATGTTGTAAACACTTCTCTTTATGGCTCAAGCAAAGCATGGGGAGGGCCCTCTTACATGGAGGAGTGGTGTGAAATCTGAGACATCGGTAGCAGCAGCATAACAGCAAAAGCAAGGAGACAGAAAATCAGAGGGAAACTAGCCATGCACATCTAGAGAGCCAAAAATAAACAAAAAATTAGCTTCTAAGAAATCAAATTTGGAGAAGAGAAAATGCATGTTTTGTATCATCAAACCACCATGCCCACAGTGATTCCAGCAATCAGCCTCCTCAGAGGGAGCACCCCAAGGTTACTTTTGGGGGGCCGGAACAAAGAAAGAAAAGGATACACTGCATAATGAAAGGGCATGGAATGAATAGAAGATAATTCCCTTGGACATAAAATGCAATCAAGTCAAGACCCATATTTTATCTCTGCTGGAGGCAGTCTTATTTGTTAGTAAAGTGCTGGGATAATCAGCCATTGTTCTCCCTGCCAAGACTGTCAAAACAAATACAAGCTTCTTTGCTCAGCGCTAAAAACGTCTGAGCCTCTGAGAACAGCTGGGCAGAGAGCAATCTTGTTCAATTTCAGCACATTTTTCCCCAAGTATTAGGCTGTCCGAATGCAACCACATCAAAGCATCCTAGACACCCACTGCAGGGACAGACCTGTCATGAGAACACAGCCTATTAAATTTGAGCAAGCAGAACACACAATGAAACCACTTTAAATGTGGCCAGCTCCCTGTCTAAAGGACCAAGGGCCTTGGAGCATAAACAAGCTACTCCAAACAAATAACACCGTTGAGTTGCCTTATATAAATATAAAAACATAATGTTGGTCTGCATTGCAAAATGCCGCGTCTTGATAGGCTCGGGGAGCGTTAGACGTGATTTAATGATCTCTTGGCTCTCCAGATCAATGTGCCTGAGGAAGGCTTTCTCCCGTGCATTTGCAGGATTGTTCTCCATGCGATTGTGCCAGCTTCTATGAAAGCATGCCATACTTGTGGCCTTGTGACTTGTATTAATTAGGAGATTTGTCAGTTAGGATGTTTGGGGATGCAAATAGCATAAAATTTAAAATCAACTCAACTGGCTTAGACAATAAAAACATTTCTTTAAATCAAATAACAAGAATCCCACAGGTAAAGCAGCCTCAGGTGGGTTAATCCAGTTGCTCAAATGGTGTCAGCAAGGACTCAAGTTCCTTTCATCTTTCTGCTCTTCCATCCGCACACTCGGTGCCCTCGTGGTCACAGGATGGCTGCCACAGTTCCGGGCATCACACCCAGCTCCTCGTGTGATAAGACTAGGGAGTATTCCTGTGAGTTTCTTTTGATCAGTGAGAACAAAAAAATCTTTGCAGAAGGGCCTCTCAGCAGATTCCTCGTCGTTTTGTTTTGGTCAGAATGGTGTCATGTGCCATCCAATCACTAGGAAGACAAATGGGATCACAACACACCAATTAGACAAATGCATTTCTAAATTCAGATTTAGGGTGATCTTCCTACGACTGATACAAGGGAGGTGTGAACACCCAAATAAATGTGGGGAGACATCAGCTAATAAGAAAGGGGAACAGGCCGAAACCGGTTTGGCTCAGTGGATAGAGCATCGGCCTGTGGACTGAAGGGTCCCAGGTTCGATTCCGGTCAAGGGCATGTACCTTGGTTGCGGGCACATACCCGGTGGGGAGTGTGCAGGAGGCATCCGATCAATGATTCTCTCTCATCGATGTTTCTAACTCTCTATCCCTCTCCCTTCCTCTCTGTAAAAAATCAATAAAATATATTTTAAAAAAAAAAGAAAGAAAGAAAGGGGAACAGGCTGTGAAGTAAACCACTCCCTGGATTTGGTACCGTTGGGATACAGGTGCTGGGGAGGGAAGCATGTCCTCTTTTTCCTCTTGGTTCTTCGGGCCAGTCACATAACTAGAAATGACATAAGACAGATTAATGGAGAAAATAATCAAGTTCAATTATGTATGTACGTGCAGGGATTCCAAAAGACTATGGGGGCCCCAAGGACAAATTATATGTCCTGTTTCCTCTTACCCCCACTCTCCCTTCCCATGCCTTCTGAATTTAGGGAAAAGGGGGTAAAGGGGAAGTGGCTTGGAACTTCAAAGGGGGAGGAAATTAATTCACATGGAGACGGAAGAGCAAATGTTTGGTAAACAAATGCTCCCTGGGCCATCTTGAACAATGGGACACAGGGGGGACTTTGATCAAAGGGGCCTTGCTAGGTTCCTCCCTGTTTATCACTTTTAGTTCATGTTGAACTATAGTTCTCTGTGTGATAGCTCACTGCCTAGAGCGGGTCCTCTATCTAAACGCTTTTAGGCAGTTAGGGAGAAGGTCAAAGGTTCTTCCTCAGTCCTTTATTTCTTAAAAATAACCAGCTGGAAGTAATTCATTTTCTACAGAGGCATGTGTTGGGGTGTCAAACTCTGCTCCCCATCATAGGGTAAAATAAGTTTGGGTTCACTGAATGTTTGTCTTAGCTATGGGATGTGCAGAATACCTTTTAGCTTCTGACTCTGGCTATTGAAAATGTTCCCTGCAGTGTAAAGTGGAATGACACCTTTGCTGCGCCTACACCTAATGACACCCCTCCCCGCTCTCTGAGAACTCCTGCCCTCTCCCCGCCCTCAGGATGGCAGGAGTAAGCTTTGCCAGCCTTGTCTATATGATGGGCTCCTGCCTCCCATGGATAAGGTGTACCATGCTCCCGAGGTGGACCAATCAATCAGCTTCTTTTCCCTGGGAATTTGAAATGGGGACACCATTTAGTATCTTCATGTGATTGGGCATGTCACACCAAACCTCCAGAATTGTTGGGCAGCTCTTTTTCTGCCATTTGGGATGTTCAAGAAAAGCTGATAGTTGGAAAGTAAAAGTGAAATAGGTAGATACACGCGCACACGCACACGCACACACACACACACGCAAATCCCCATCCAAGCCAATCTGAGGTTTCGTATACACTTGCAACCCGACTCCTAAGCAACACAGCAGAGCACTGTGGCTTTTTCACGGACCACTGAGGGTTCTGCAGACCTTTAAGTCACCATTAAGAACTCCCCCTTCTCCTTAGTCCGAACTCTGTGTAGAAAACAGTAGACCGCGAATCATACCTGTAATAAGTTCACCCCAGAACTTGCTACAAAACTGCCTTTGTTTGACTTAATTCTTCACTACTGGTCCAATTGCTAATGTTTTGACTCTTCTCCCTAAATAAAGCATTTAAACAAAACCCTCAATAGTAACACCAAATAACTGAGTGTTCATGTTGTGTTGCGCGCGGAAGGGCCAAGGAATGGGATGAGTTTATACTGAGTTCCCACTCTGCTTCCCCCGTGTTGTTGACTTTAATCCTCACCACATACTGTGCAGCAATCACTCTAAAACCATTTACCAAGAGGAAGCTGAGTCTCAGAGAAGTACGCTGATTTCGTTATGGTCGGGAGGAAGATTTTAAATCCAGGTCTGAGGAGAACCTAAGCAGATGATATTTGAACTGTTCCACGTTACTACACAGAAAACAATGTGTCTTGATTGGGATGGCCTGTTGCACAGTCTATCGAATTCTGGACATGGGGCTCTGGCTACCAGCACAGCACGATGTAGGGGGTTCTGAATATTCAGGGAAAGAGACAGAGATGGAGAACAGCCTCCTAGCACCAGATCTATCGAGAATACTTATGCATTTTCTTTAATTTTTTATTTTTATTGACTTCAGAGAGGAAGGGAGAGGGAGAGAGAGAAACATCAATGATGAGAGAGAATCATTGATCCGCTGCCTCCTGCTCAACCCCCACTGGAGATCGAGCCCATACCCCGGGCATATGCCCTTGACTGGAATCAAACCTGGGACCCTTCAGTCCATAGGCTGACACTCTATTCATTGAGCCAAACCGGCTAGGGCTACTTCTGCATTTTCTAAATGAAGCATTGCTACTTCAGGTGGGAGTAGAGGGCAGCAATTTTTAACATCCTATATAATAAAGAGGTAGTATGCAAATTGACCCTCATGCCCTTGCACAAGATGACCACCCCATGTGGACAAAGATGGCCACCACAAGATGGCCGGCAGGGGAGGGTAGTTGTGGGTGATCAGGCCAGCCGGGGAGGGCAGTTAGGGAGGACCACGCCAGCAGGGAGGGCAGTTGGGGGTGACCAGGCTGGCAGGGGAGGGCAGTTAGGGAGGACCACGCCAGCAGGGAGGGCAGTTGGGGGTGACCAGGCTGGCAGGGGAGGGCAGTTGGGGGGGGGGCAGGCTTGCAGGGGAGGGCAGTTGGGGGCAACCAGGCCTGCAGGGGAGGGCAGTTAGGGGTGACCAGGCCTGCAGGGGAGGGAAGTTGGGGGGGACCAGGCCTGCAGGGGAGCAGTTAGGTGTTTGTTGATCAGGCTGGCAGGGCAGTGGTTAGGGGGTGATCAGGCAGGCAGGCAGGCGAGTGGTTGGGAGCCAGCTCTCCCGATTGTGAGGATTGTGAGAGGGATGTCCGATGCCGGTTTGGGATCGGGCTTAAACCAGGAGTCAGACATCCCCAAGGGGTCCCAGATTGGAGAGGGTGCAGCCTGGGCTGAGGGACACCGGGCCTCTAGTTTTATTTATAAAGGCAGAATAACTGAACACCAGGCAAGGTAAGAGATAGGCTCAGGACTTTGTAGCCATCTGGGTTCCACCAGCTCAGTAGGTGTACATTCTTAAACTGCTGATTTTTTTGGGGGGGGGTAATTAAAGCTGATTGGAGTCGTCCCCCCCTCCAATATTCCACATACTCAAACATATTATCTGTTGCTGCCAATGAGCAGTAATGTTGGAGAAGCATTAGTCTTGCTGTTCCCAGCCTGCAGAGGAACATGTCCAGATGAGATGAGGTTGATTCAGGTAAAACAAACAAACAAAAAACATTGACTTCAATGTGAGTTGTCCCTAGCAACACACAAACCAAAGTTTAAATCAAACTCCTCGCCACTGATGCAGACACGTAAAGCTGCCCATGTGGAACGCCTTGCAAATCGGAGCCCACTTTGTGTTGTCCTTGCTGCTGCCCCAGGCCTGTTGACTTCCCTACCTAGTGAATGTTTTTTTGTTTTCTTTTTTAAATATTTTTATTGATTTCGGAGAGGAAGGAAGAGGGAGAGAGAGATAGAAACATCAATGATGAGAGAGAATTATTGATCGGCTGCTTCCTGCACACCCCCCACTGGGGACCGAGCCCACAACCCAGGCATGTGCCCTTGACCAGAATCAAACCTGGGACCCTTCAGTCCCCAGGCCGACGCTCTATCCACTAAGCCAAACCAGCTAGGGCTGTTTTGTTTTCTTTAGCCTAAAACAAAACCAAACCCGGAGCAGCTGACCTGTTTTTCTTGATTGCAAAGCAATGTTACATGTTTACTTTAACGCATTCCAACGTTAGGGACAGAAAACGTGGAAAGGGAACATTTGATTTGGAGTTTTCAATACTGTCCGTAGCCAAAACATTCACCAGGTAGGGAAGTCAATGGGCCTGGGGCAGCAGCAAGGACAATACAAAGTGGGCTCCGATTTGCAAGGCGTTCCAGATGGGCAGCTTTACGTGTCTGCATCAGTGGCGAGGAGTTTGATTAAAACTTCGATTTGTATGATTGTCTTGCTAGGAACAAACCACATTGAAGTCAACGTTTTTGTTTGTTTTACCTGAATCAACCTCATCGCATCTGGACATGTTCCTCTGGAGGCTGGGAACCCGCCCTTAGCCATCTCCTTGTGAGCCGCAGTTTGCCAACCACTGCCTTAGGGAATGTAAACTACAGGAAAACGCCAATTAGTCAAAATGCCCAGGGAATGGGAGATTCAGGTGATCTCAGAGTCAACCAGAAAAGCCTTTGAACATCAAACCTTGATGCTGGGAATCTTACTGAAAGGTCTGAGTGGAGTTTCCTTCCTTAAACACAGTTGACTCCAAATGTGATTCAATGCTTTCCTGAGAGGTGGGGTCAAGCTGGCCCGCAAGCTAAACGTTCTGGACCCCGATTCCCGTTGTCCAGACAGCGCAAGAGGAGATTGGGTAGAATTTGTCATTGATCCCAGGATGTGTTTTTGAAGTTCCTTAAATATGTTCCATGAATTTTGCTCCTTTTGCCTTGTATGGGGGTGGGGGGGGAGAAAGTCTGCTACACTGGGAGTTTTACCTATATAAATCCCAGTTAAATCAAGATTTTACTGTATTAAATTTTTTTTCATTTAGTCCTAATGAAACGTGCCACCGAGGCCTCAGCCAGGTGGACGTGGAGGAGAAATGAGTCCCGCCCTTAGCCATCTCCTCCACCTTCACACCCCCACCCCCAAGCGGAAAACAGAATGGCAGGGGTCTTGCGTCTGGTCACTTCCTTCTAGATCATTTGTCACTGTCTAGACCAGTGTTTCTAAGCCTTGGCACTGCTGATACTTTGGACCACACAACACTTTTCTGTAGGAGACTGCCTTGTGCTTTGTAGGATATTGAGCTGTATTTCTGGCCTTTACCCACTAGACACCAGCACCATCACCCCCATACCTGCCAGACATCGCCAAATGTTCCCTAAGGGGCAACATCGCCCCAGCTGAGAACTGCTAGTCTAGACGGAGGCATAATTATCCGCCCCTCCCCTCTAGTCCCCACTCCGGCCTTGTCAAGATTATGCGTTTCCTTAACCTTGGCAAGTAATTTCGTGACATGTTTCCTGTGCCATTGCATGGGAGAACGAAAATAATTCTCTGATGAAGGGAATGTTTTGACTTGAATTGTGTGAGGCAGGCCTCCTTCAGTACAAGGCAGGCTCCGCATTGTTTGGGGAGACAGTAGATTTGCTTTCTGCATCAGTCCTGATCTTTTGAATCCTGCATTTTCACACTCTCCTGAATTTCCCTTTAAGTCACTGTCCTCGCGGACATGGAGTCAGTGCCTTAGCCACAGCCAAGATCTTGGCTTGTACTGTCATCCTCAATTTCAAGTGCGTGTCTCTCTCAGAAACCGTTTTACTCCTGTTGCTGCTTCCTCATGCCTCATAGATTTTCCACCCACTGATTTGTAAACATCCATCATTCCCTCTCTCCAGTGAATTGAGTGAGGTTTAAAAACACTGTTCTTGACGAATATTGAGTAGATTTCAAAAATCTGCGAAGTTGGTGAAATTCGGGCGTTAGTTTTACAGCTCTGGCTTTAAGCCTGCAGTGGTGTTTCTGCCGCAGAGAGGCAGACGTTAACTTGTTTGGGATGAGCCGGTTTTCTGACTAGGAGGGTCACCTCACCTGTGTTGATTACCAATTTTTAAACGATTAAATTGGTATTTTATATTATAGGATAAGTGTGTGTACACTTACACAGTTTTCCAGGCTCATCAGATTTGTTTTGGTGTTATTCTTCCATGGATTGTACAAAAAAAAAAAAAAAAAAAAAAAAAAAACCAGCAAACAAACCTATAATTACTCTCTGACCACATATAAAATGTCCCTATACAGAGACAAAGCCTAGAATATAAAACTTTAAATGGTTGTATTGATTACAGCTGATCCTTTTCCCTAGCCAAAATTTTCTGTAGGTTGTTTATATACATTTAAAATAGCACATATTTTTTTTTCTGACCTGAAAAGTAACACATTCCCAGGAAGTTCAGTGAAAACACAAAAAGAGAAATGATGAAAACTTATATCATCACCTGAGACACTCACTATGAGCATTCAGAAAATGTTTCCTTCCAGTCTTTTTTCCTTTTACAAACTTAGATCAGTCTCCACAAACAGTTCTTTATCCTGATTTTTTTTTTAACCACACCGAGCTTGGACATAAATGTAACCAGTGCATTCAAACTGCACGTGAGATTGTAGGTGACTTCAGTTAGTTCTTCACCATTCCATGTTTAATACAACAGTAAAAAAAAAAAAAAATCTCTATTACATAATTCTTTGCAAACATGTCTGAATAGCACTTTCAGCTAAAACCTGAGAGAACAACCCCAGGGTCAAAGGTTCTGAATGTTTTAAGACTGAATACAGATTGCCAAATTACCTCGGGAAGGCTGTGCCCAATTTCTGTCTTTTTATTGGCAATTCCATTGTGTTCTATCAGCCTCCAGGCCTGTGAAGACATTTCCCAGGGGGCAGTCTTCAGCTTCACCAAAGAAATAAGATCCATCTCAGGATGTCTGTCAGCAGCCTCCCTGGGCCCATCTCAGGCCCTCTGTCAATAGCAACTCTGATATATTTGGGAAAGATGCGGATGCACTTGGCAGAAAACAAGTTTGCAATCAAATCAGGCTTCCCCATCTGTTCAATTGCAGAACTGAGCTGTGTGAACGACATGTGACAGCCTTAGTACAATGTCCAGCGACTCCATGCAGGGACGTGTCCTTGTAAATATAAGGGCAGCTGAAGAAGGGAGGATGTGGATTACCTTCCATGTGACTTTTGTAGAGCTCACACGATCCCAACCATGCTGTAAACTTGGCAGCAAGAAGCGATGGCCAAACTCCGGCAAGACTGGGGAGAAAAATGCCACTTTGATGCAGGGCTGTATTACTTAGAAAGGTAGGGCGGTGCCGTCTGACTATCACAGAGGTAACTGGTACCTCGTGGTGGGTTGGTAATCCATGCCACCGAAGGATCTCTGCCCAAGACAAATAGATGCTTCCAGGAAGTGGAAAGGATCAGCTTTCCCACGGTGTAGGAAAACGTTCTGTGAATTGCACAGCACAATACATATATGAGTTTATTACAGTTGTCCTTGTAGGTGTTTTTTAAACAAGCTGAATTATCTTATAAGACTTTCTTTAGTTTTGAGGTTTTATTCTGCAAGTCCATGTGGGATCTTAGGATTTGCAAGTCTTATCAATTTCCAACTGCTGCTGATGCTGCCAGTTTGGGGACCATGCATGGGGAGCCATTGCCTTAGGACAACACCCCATTTAAGTACTGGTTGCACTTTAGACTCCTCTGGGGGTGTTGTAAACATATAGATGCCCAAGGCGCCACTCAAGCCAAAGAAATGAGAATCTCCTGGGGGTGGAACCCACATGTAAGTATTTTTAAAGCTCATCGGCCCTTACAAAGCGCAGTTAAAGTTGAAAACCATTGCCTTAAAGTGAATCCTTAAGACAGAGGACCACGGGCTCCTACATCACTAAGAAGGGAGGCATCTGTCAGTGAGAAGTAGCCACTTTAGATTGTCATATGAACAAGACATAACCGTGGATTATGTCAGACCCCTGGAATTCTGAGGATGACTTGGTATGGCAGCCTGCATTATCTTAATAATGCACTAATGTGAACTATTAAGAACAAGCTTCCCAAAGTTCTCTTTTTATCTCCTGTTTTCTTCTGCTCTGGGAAAGAGAGTATTGATCTGATTGGTTTTAGGACACTTACTGGCTCACATTTTCTAAAGGTGGGCATTTCAACAGGAATAAGGTTATAGCGCCTAGGACATAGGTATAGTCTCTTTTTCTTTCTCTCTCTCTCGGGACCAGAATGGCAGGGCAACCCTAGAACATTCTCTCCCTCCCTCCCCACCCCTTCACTTTCTCCTTAGACACACATTCATCCTCCCCCTTGGAAGCAGGTCCAGAGTTTTTTACTTGGCCTGCTAAATGCGAAAGTAACCAGATTGGGCCCAAGATGGAGTTGCTCATGCTAAGCCCTATGTCAGCAAACCAAACTCAGTTTGGGCTCCAAGCTCAGCTTTCCCAGAAAAATGAAGGCCTAGGTCAACCAGTCAGCACTTGTGGCTCAGCACAAGTCACCTGACCTGCTCCAAGCCTTCCTTTTGCTCCATATAAGGAAAGTAAGCCTGCTTTAACCAATCAGCAAATGCCCAGTGTCACATCTTTATTCCTGCTTACTTTGGTATATAAGAAAATCTCTCACCTTGTACATCTCAAA
Source organism: Plecotus auritus (assembly GCF_963455305.1). Lineage (NCBI taxonomy): Eukaryota > Metazoa > Chordata > Mammalia > Chiroptera > Vespertilionidae > Plecotus > Plecotus auritus. Next base: position 145,411,231 of record NC_137783.1, on the reverse strand, counting down.
GCTCCTTTCTCGGTGTTAGATGGGGTGCTGGCCAGTTTATGAATAGCTGAATAAAGACAATAAGATCTTTCAATTTTACTCAGTAGAATTGTTCTTTAACCCAGGACTTGGACAGCCACTGGGCAAAGGTGGCAAAATGCTCTCTTTTCCTTCCCTGAGGTACATTGAAAATCAAAAAACAAACCATGAGAACAAAAAAGCCTGATCCAGCGCACATTGACCAGTGCCAGAGGACGTGGACGTGGAAAAATCGACTGGCGATATCTGAGAAGTGGAGCTGAACAATGAGGGGAAGGAACATGAGGTCCACACACTCAGATTTGCAGTAAGGTTCTGGACAAAAGCTCTCTCTGAAAGTAAAGTGCTGCTTATTGCCAGCAGGGGGGCGCTGTGGAGAGAGGGGGTTGGTGGGGCAGGGCAGGGTTTAGTTTTGATTACGGGTCCACTAGCCAACTGTTCTGCATATACCATTCCTTCGCTAAGAGTGGTGCCATTGAGACAATAACATACACACTTAAAAGGCCTGGTGACCCAAAGAAGAAAATCATGGATGGCTTTCATGAAGGAATTCCACCTAGACCTGTGTTCACTTTAAGGCAGGCCCAGCTACCACTTGGACCATAAACTGGACAGATGTTTCCGCCCATTAAAATGCCCATCTTAGATGGAAGGAGTGGAAAGGCTAACGGCTCCAAAAGCATCGTTTGCAGATTGCGCCTTCTCGTGACAGGTGTAAAGGGACAGCACGCTCGGGCGAGAATCACTTTCCTGGCTGAAGGGCTGTGACTTGCTCTTCCTCAGGCAGCTCTTATTCTTAGAGCCTCCTCTCAACTTTTCCCAGTAGGAAACAGACAACTCTTTCGGTTGCAAGAAACAAAATCCAACCCAAGACAGCACCACGCCCAAAGAAAACGTACTGAATGCCGTACCAGAGGGTCTGGAAGCAGGGCTTGCCTCGGACATGGACCGCTTCAGGGGCTTAAGCCCTGTCCTCTGGATTCAGAGTCCTGGTCCTTTTCCTGGCCGCCCTCCCGATGGGCAGTGGGATGGCTATGGCTACGCTGTCTCCAACCCCACGCCTCTCCACGCTGAAGTCCAGCGAGGAGAGAGTGAGTCTCCTTCCCACAGTTCCCAGCAACCGTCTGATCGCTTTTCTGGCTGGCTCTAATTAAGCCAGATGATTATCCATGAACCCAGCGTGGACGGCCAAAAAATAAAAATAAGAAATTGCAATGCACCGATTGGCTTAGGCCCGTGGTCGGCAAACTGAGGCTCGCGAGCCACATGCAGCTCTTTGGCCCCTTGAGTGTGGCTCTTCCACAAAATACCACGGCCTGGGCGAGTCTATTTTGAAGAAGTGGCGTTAGAAGAAGTTTAAGTTTAAAAAATGTGGTTCTCCAAAGAAATTTCATTCGTTGTACTGTTGATATTTGGCTCTGTTGACTAATGAGTTTGCCGACCACTGGCTTAGGCCAAAATCGCATGCTCTGCTCCTGAGCCAGAGGTCAAACCGGGCTAGAAGCATGTGGCTGAGAAGGGAAAGGGACGGTGGGGTTGTCCAAAAAAGGGGAAATGGATTCTGGGCGGCCAAACAGACACAGATGTTCTCCGCAGTAGCCCCCAGTAGCCCCCAACTTCCAGGATCGGCCCCAGCTGTGTCCCCCTGAGAGGCAGTTCAGCAGACAGGGCGGATTTCCCACACAGCTTTTTCCAGCTCATCGCCCTGTGGAGGTAAGAGCACATCTGAAAAGGGACCCGAACTCCGAACTCGGGGAGAAGGCCTCCTGGGAGGACAGAGTGCAGCTGGTGGAATGGGGGCGCATTATCCCATCTGGTCACCCTCACTCCCCAGGCCAGCAGCCCACGGACACGGGGACTTTCGGATACGTCTCATCAGGCCAGGCTTCTTCCCGTCCGCCCCGGGGCCGCTGCTCTCCCTCCGCTCTCTGGGCACACACAGATCCTTTCAGGATGCTCCATGGAAACGGGGATGGAATGCATCAGGAGTGGTCAGAGGAACCATTGTTCTCCCGGGGTAAAAGAACCGAACCCTTGTTAATGTGTTGCTGGCCCTGTGCTTCTCCCCGAGAGGTCCCCACTGGGTGGAGGCTGTAAACAGGAAACGTGAACGCTCAGTCGCCCTTTGTCTTCCTGATGGTGGGCAGCTGCAGGGGATGCACTGCCCAGAGCGTGTGCAGGGGTTGAATCCCGGTGGGGAGAGGAGCCGGGTATATTTCTAAGACAGAGCCCCCAGAGGAGGAACGACGGTTCTTCAAAAGGAAAGCAGAAACCGGGCTCGGATGAGGAAAGAGACATTTCTAAGTCGGTGACGGATTTGCAGGGATGGCAAAATGACTTCCGTTCACGTGGTGTGCAATCAGCAGGCCCCCACACTGTGGCCAGAGGAAAATACCCAAATCCCTCAATTTCCTACCATGCAGCTGAAGCTGGACGGCTGCTCCTGAGAATACTGAAGCTCTGGGGTAGCCGGCGTCAACGGCAAGGCACAGCCTACTTCAGAAATACTCCCCCCCGCCCCCCCTCGCCCCAAGCACCCATGTGGCTCCTGTTCAGGCCCAAGGGAACCCTCACTGCAAAGATGGATCCCCATGGGCGTTAAGAACGAGGCTGCTGGTGCCAGCACACTTCCCAGCTGGGGGACCTTCCTCTGCATCGCTTTCCTCATCTGTGATGTGGCAGCAGTAATAGCGCCTACCACACTGGGTTATTGTGAGCATGAAATCAAGTGCTACATGTAAAGTGCTCAGACCAATGACCAGCACGTAGTAAGGGCTCATATGTCTTAGCTGTCATTATGACTAACCACAGAAACAGACGTAAACAATGTTGTGTAATATAACATAAATGTATGCTTTTGTATTTTCTCTGTTTATCTGTGCAGCGGCCTCCGCATGCCAGGTAGGCTGAGCCCAGCACCAGGGCAGTTCCTCATCATGTCTGCGTTTCTTGGGGGCTCAGGGCCTCTGTGCATCCACCTCACCCCGGTCTCGAGCCCAGCACCATCACCCTCATTCTCTGTCCCTGGGGCTGCCTCTTACGGGGATAATAACAACCGCAGTGTCTCTGAAACTCTCCCCCCAGGGCTATGGTCTCAAACTTGAACCTCAGAAAGTTCTTCATGGCTAAACACAGTGGTCCGATGTCAGTCTGGTTCTCAAAATCTGGGACTTTTCAGTATAGATCTCCAAATCTGGGTTATTCTCCCTCCTCCAGGACGGAGCTCTCTGAGGGTGGGGACTGGACGGTGTGTGTGCACCGTGCGCCTCTGCCCAGAGCCGGGTCGGTTCTGGGTTTGGTTACTGAGTGGGTGATGGGTCGCTGGATGTCCAGGCTGCGTTTGCCCCGTTCATTTTCTCAGCAGTGACTGGCATGTGGGGAAGCTCCGCCTTCTCGGGTCTCCACTCTGTAATTCCTGGTAGCCAGCCACCTCTCGCCCCTTCAAATGTCCATAAAAACGCACTAAAGTGTAGTCTAAGTCCATTTAGGGAGGGATAAAAGCTTTTCTTCAAATAAGAAATAAAATCCAACAATATTGTCTGTGAAACAGGCACTTTACCAAATGGAACATTTCTCACGGTGCGGACCAAATGGATTACTGGGCACATTCAGCGAGAATCTGGAGGTTATTTGATTCTGTGGGCTGCGGTGCCTTCCGCTGCCTTGAGCTGGGTTACAGCTTTGTAAGTGGAAGATAACTGCTCGCAGGGCAAATCATTCTTTTTTCGTAGACACACGAATGAGTTTTCTCTTGCTGCTTACCAAACTACCGCAAACTTAACAACTAAGGCTGAGCATGCCCCTGTGTTTCCTGCGGGTCAGGAATCCGGGCACAGCTTGGCTGGGCCTCCTGCCAGGGTCTCAGCACCGACCCCGGGATGTGGGCCTGGTCACATCTGCAGCTCAGGCGCCCCTTCCAGGTTCGCTGGTTGTCGTGCACGAGGGAGCATCTCCAAGGAGTCACTCACACACGTTTGTGTCTTTCCACGGTGCCAGGTTCCTAGGGGGGCCCTCCCCGCTAAGCCAATGGGGTCCCACGCAGGTTGCACACAGATAGACGCGAGCAGAGCTAGCATCACATGTGAAGTCCGGGTCAGTGGGGGCGTCAGCACGTGGAGAGGCGGGCGAAGTCTCAAGCCAGGCGGCTGCAATGGTGGCACCCGTCCCGGGGAGTGGCAGTAGGCAGGACTGCAGGCGTGGCCCGTGGCACAGCCCAGCTCAGGGGTTGGGTGTTCGGAGCTCTGAGTTCTTACAGCCACAAAGGGTGGAGGTCCCACTCCTATTGGTGTCCACATGGATTCCTTGTCCAAGTGTCCAGACCTGTGGTGTGGGGCATTCCGGGCCCTTCGCAAGGGCATTCCTGTTATAATCCCCAACCGTCCTCCATGCACATGCATGACCTCAGTCTTGACATAGCACCTAACATAGTGTCCTGGCCGGCAGTGACTCCAGCATTGATCGTCTGCCTCCTGCACGCCCCACACTGGGGATTGAGCCCACAACCTGGGCATGTGCCCTGACTGGGAATCAAACCATGACCTCCTGGCTCATAAGTTGATGCTCAATCACTGAGCCATGCTGGCCAGGTGGCTCAGTGGTTGAGCATCTGCTTCTTGAACTGTCCCTTGAACCTGTTGTATCATCTCACTGGTTCCTTAATTAATGAACATGTTAAACAAAACCTTGCACATGTGTTCATCTTATATTTGTATGAGTCACGCTTTTACCTTTAAAACTATCAGCCTTTAACCTCACTTTTGTGTTAAGAGTTATTTCATAGTTTCCCGTAAAAGCAATGGCTGTGTTGCTTACTTTTACCTGCAGAACTAAAGGGCGCCTTTCCTTTTCCAGAAATGCCACAAAGAAGTATTCAAACTGTACCTCCTGAGACCTAATACTGTTCTGCTCCTTTGAAAGGATGATGTTTCCAGCTTTTACCAATCTCACTTTACGTAGCTTAATCCCTGCACCCAGAACACAGCCAGTATTGCCGGAGCCTTAAAAGGGGCGGATAGCAGCCCCACCCCACCACTCCCAGGTTAACTTCCTTGTCAGGAACCTAAAGTATCAAAGGGCCCTGCCCATGTTTTCTCTTGGGGTATTGGGGTTCCAGGATTTTGCTACTGGGATGGGCAGAAGGTTTTCTCCTCTTTATGTTCCAAATAAGACACTTTCCCCAAAATTAGTTATGCTTTTGTGCAGAAAAAGTGTCAGTAAAATTAGGTGTTATCACCCTAGCCGGTTTGGCTCAGTGGATAGAGTGCTGGCCCAGGGACTGAAGGGTCCTGGGTTCAATTCCGGTCAAGGGCACGTAGTTGGTTGCAGGCTCCATCCCGGTCCTGGTTTGGGTGGGTGCAGGAGGCAACCAATCAATCGATGTGTCTCTCTCACATCGACGTTTCTCTCTCTTTCTCTCCCACTCCCTTCCACGCTCTCTAAAAATCAATGGAAAAACACCTTTGGGTGAGGATTAGCAAAAAACGTCAGGTATTACCGAGCTGTGCTTAGCATGGCGCCTGGTAGGGTGTAGGTGTTCAGTAAACATTAGCCTCTGTTTCCTTTCCTTTCCAACGTGACGTGTGAACAGAGAAAAGACGTAAAGGGGCTCCCAGGTCCCCGCCTTATCCTGGGATCAAACTCCTTGAAGGCAGGACAAGTCTTTCACACGTGAGGACGGCTCACAGCCCCCTTCTGCTGGCTTTCCTCGGCAGAGCAGGGCCTCGCTTCTGCCAGAGGGGCAAGCGAAAGCCTAATGGCAGGTAAACAGTACGTCACGGTGAGGCTGTGTCTTGTCTTCTCCCAGTCGGCTAACTTTGTACTGTGTAAATGCGTGTGGGGCGTACAAAGTCAGACTGTGCAGGCTGTTGTGATGTGGAAGGAACGATTCTGATGAGCCTGGAAGAGCGCAAGACCACAGGACTTGTATATTGCTCCCTTTTCTCTGGTCGGGAGCCAGGCAGACATTGCAGACAATCATAAAACCACTTTCCTGTCGAAGTTTAAAAGGCATCCTTCCAGTCTGTAAAGCTGGCCCCCCCAGGGGACCCCCCCATGCTGCCTCCTCCTCTCTTTGCCTCTGTCTTGAAAGCAAAGGCCATACCATCTTAGCTTTTCCCTCCAAAGCCATTAGCAAATATTGAGCACGTTTCAGCAAGGTGAATCCCAGACAGACAGAAAACCCACAGGACTGCCTTTACCCACTTTTCATTACTACGTGGTAAGGATGCAACAACAAGCTAATCTAGAAAAAGCATGAAAGAGCGGCTGAAGATGGGGGAGGAGGTGTCGCTTGCGATGTAAAACCTGAGAAGGCATTCAAGTGTGGGCCGTGCAAATCTTTGAATTGCTTCCGAACCCACTGTTATGGGTTCCGTTGTCCGCTAGCTCTATTGATTATTTTTATGTCATTTATTTGTTAGAATTTCTGCTAATGGACGCTTCGGGATCGTCCTCTGCATTTAATGTATCTAATACCCATTGATCAGGTCATTCATTGGCTTATTGGTTATCTACTTTGCTGCCAAATGATTCTCTGTAATTGCTTTTTTCATTACACATTTTTATTTCAGGAGCAGCTTCTATTGCGTCCCATTACACTAATGGAAATTATTGATATGGAAATCACTGGGCGCTGGGCTTAAGAATTCTGTGATGCACAGTCACACTGCATTTCTTCAGCTTGTAGAACTCTTCTACTCTAATTAGTGGTACATATTGACATGCTGGTCAAATTGGTTAATGAGTTTAATTCAACAAAGAAAGGAAACAACAAATATTTTGGATAGCTATGTGTACTTTGGTAAAGGTAAATATAGCAATTTTGGTGTTTATGTTTAATGCGGTATGTGTTGGAAATTCTTTAGCCTACCTAGTTAAGCACGCGAGTGATTTTGATGACAGTTGCTGTAAACACGCCCAAGTTACAGGTGGAAAGATAACCCCTGGGGTGGCTAATATCTGTGTTGTGTTATCCAGGATGGTAGCCATTAGCCACGGGAGGCTGTGGAACACCTGAAATGTGGCTAGTTCAAATTGAGATGTGTTGTAATTATGAAATACACAGAGAATTTTTTTTTAATCCTCACCCACGGACATGCTTAGAGAGAGTTAGGAAGGGAGGGAAGAGGAAGAGGAAGAGGAGATAGAGAGATGGAGATGGAAATGGGGTGGGGGAGAGAGAGAGAGAGAGAGAGAGAGAGAGAGAGAGAGAGAGAGAGAGAGAGAAAGAAACATCAATGTGAGAGAGAAACATTGATTGGCTGCCTTCTGCATATGCCCCAACCAGGGACCGACACACGACTCAGGCATGCGCCCTGACTGGGAATCTAACCGGCAACCTTTCGGTGCTCCGGCTGGGCTGAATTTTGAAGGCTTAGTATGGAAAAAAGAAAGTAAGTCATCTCCTTAATATTTTTATTGATTATATCTTGAAATGATAGTATTTTGAAGTCAATTATAATGAAATATGTCATTGACATTAATTTCACTGCCTCCTTTCTCCTTTTCTTTCATGTGGCTACTAGAAAAACGTTAATTCCATGTGTGGTTCACAGGGTTTTCCCATGGACAGCAGTGGTTTCAGCGGAAGTCTGACGTGGGGAGTGTCCACCCCTGAACTGTCCAACATAGTAGCGACGAGCCTCACATGACAATTACGTGCCAATGGAAATTACTTAAAAGTGAGTACATTTTTTAAAATTATTTTTTAATTGATTTCAGAGAGGAAGGGAGAGGGAGAGAGCGATAGAAACATCAATGATGAGAGAGAAAAATTGATCGGCTGCCTACTGCATGCCCCACACTGGGGATCAAACCCGCAACCCGGACATGTACCCTGAGGACTTCAACAGTGACCTCCTGGTTCATAGGTCAATGCTCAACCACTGAGCCATGCTGGCCTGGCAAAAGTGAGTACATTTTAAAATTCAGCTCCTCACTTGTAGCAGTCGCACGTCAAGTGCCGTTGCTGCGTGTGGCTGGTGGCTGACAGAACAGACAGGGAAGACTTACATCATCCCAAAAGGTCCCCCTGAAGGTGCAGGTCTCACCCACCCCTACACAGATCTGGGTGCTGAGAGGGCCTCTCCGCTCAGTCACTGCCCTCGGAGACTGTAATGAAATGCCATAAAAGTAAAGGTGTCATATTAAATGTAAAGCTGTGCAAATAGCGATAGCATGCTGTTGGCAGGGCAATTAAATAAGGTGTTTGTCCTTGGAAATGCTAATCTGTTAAGTGCTGCTCAGGAGAATAGCTTCAAAGATGCTATTTGTCCACTGGGGTGACTGCCGCATTGTGATGGACAGAAGAGATGTAAATCAGGTGGAAAAAGCTGGAAAGCCTTCAGGTGTCTTTAGTACCTTTTAGTGAACAAGACCTTCCATGTCAATGCTATACCTCTTAAAGGGGTTTGGTGTCCAAGGTCCAGAGAAGTTAAATGATGAAACGGGAGCTGTGGTCCATGTTCCTTCCCCCGGGCGGCCCGAGGTTAAGAACACCCATGTTCCTTCCCCCGGGTTTAAGAGAGCAGTGAGAGCTGTGTGTCCCATTAGCGGGTCAGGGGGCTGCGGGATAGGGAGGTCACAGATTTTACAGTGAGCGCTTACAGGGAAATTTCTATAAAGTCAAGAGTCAAAAGTATTCTTTAATTTTTTTTTATATTTTTTTTGCTTTTTAGAGAGAGAGGAAGTAAGAGGGATAGAGAAATAGAAACATCGATGAGAGAGAAACATCATCCATTGGCTGCCTCCTGCACACCCCGCACCGGGAATTGAGCCCACAACCTGGGCATGTGCTCCGACCAGAAACCGAACCAGTGACCTGTAGGTTCCTGGGTTGACCATCAACCACTGAGCCACACCGTCTGGGCCAAAAGCATTCTTAAACCAACAGCCTCAGGATCACAAGCCCAAGTTCATTTCTCCAGGCTCTCTCTGCTTCCGGCTGTGACCTCTTTCCCTAGAGCCACGGAAGGCCCAGGTGTAGTCAGAATATATGGGGAAGAAGGGAAATGGGAAAATCACTCAAGTTTCTTATTTTCTCCTTTGGCCTGCTCCCTTTTTTGTGATAGAGAGATGTTTGTCCAAACACACATATGTGACTGTCCCTAGGATGGAACTCCTCTGTGGTTTCGTTCCGTTTGTTCTGTTTGTCCAGAAGAAAAGATACCGAGGGAATTATCCCTCTCGGAGTCCCTTCATGTTACTGCTGTCCCCAGTGTTCAGAGGAGGAACCTGAGCCTCTGAGTTCAAGGTTAAGTCTACTGCCCAAGGTCACGAGCTGGTTAGAAGCTAAGCCAGGCTTTAAACCCAGGTCTTCCCTGGACAATGAAATTCTTGGGTTTACAGCAGAAGACCTGCCTTGGGCACCCAGGTGGGCATGGTGGCATCCCTTCCGCCAGCACTAACGTGGGTGAATAGGAGTTAACACTGCAGAGCGTGTGGGAGACTCAGGATGGGGCCTGGGAGCGTCTCCGTGGACTGGAGTGTCGAGGCCACGCAGCTTTGCTTTGTCACTGATAAACGATCTGCAGGCCCCTAATCCCGATCCCATCTCCTCATAAAGCTGTTGGCATATTTGCACTGAGCAGATTGTGCTCTCTGCCAGCTTAGCTTTCCGTGGCAGTTGGGCAATGTTTTCCCCTTTAAGATTTCATAGAGCTGCGTATAAAATGTGAATGTTTTCATAAATGCTTAAGCATCTTTAGGGAAGCTAATTTATAGAATTTAAATGTTCCTCTCCGGCAGTGGGGGCAGGGGGGCTGGGGCGGAGAAGCAGGAAACTTCATCGCTCACGCTCTACAATAAAAAATTAAACGGCCTAAAAAGTGCAAGCCAGAGAGAATTTTTTTAGGCTTTCTTTCCTCTGCATTTGAGTGATGGTAATGAACACAAAACTTGGATGCTTCTCTTCGTTTGTTTTCCCCCACCCCCATCCTGGGGCCTGGCAGCCACACCTTGGACCTCCAGGGTGACTGGGCCTGTGTGGCACAGTCCTGGGCAGGACACCCAGCACGTTGCTCGGGTCACCTTTGCCAGCAGCTCACCTCACAGCCCTTCTCTGGGGAGCACACCTGGGGAATGGGTGTCCCGGTGGCGAAGAGCCTGGAGCCATCATGAGGCCAAGGGCACAGCCGCTGGAGAGCTTGGCCCAGCCAGAGTCTGCGGCAAGGTTGCCATGGTAAGATTTTTTTGGAGTTACTTTTTGCTTGTAATTTACATCCCATCCTTGTTTTAGTGTCTGCTTTGATTTCCAGTTTCTGGGATGGCATGGAACCAGGCAGTGTATAAATAAGTAGATATTGAATACACTAAGTGGGGAGGTCTTTCTCCTCACTTCTTTTTTTTATATATATATCTTTATTAGTGGCCTGGTACATGAAATTCATACATGGGGGGTGTCCCACAGCCCGGCCTGCACCCTCTCCAATCGGGGACCCCTTGAGGGATATCTGACATCCCTCTCGCAATCTGGGACCGCTGGCTCCTAACCACTCATCTGCCTGCCTGCTTGGTTGCCCCTAAGCACTCCCCTTTCTGGCCTGCTCGCCCCCCACTGTCCCCCCTGCCAGTCTGATCACCCCCAACTGCCCTCCCCTCCTACCTGATCACCCCTAACTGCCTCTGCCTCAGCCCCGCCACCATGGCTTTGTCCAGGAGGACATCTGGAAGGTCTCCCAGTCTAATTAGCATATTACCCTTTTATTAGTATAGATTGATTTCAGAGAGGAAGGGAGAAGGAGAGAGAGAGATAGAAACACCAATGATGAGAAAGAATCATTGGTCGGCTGCCTCCTGCACACCCCACACTGGGGATCAAGCCTGCAACCCGGGCATGTGCCCTAATGGGAATCAAACCATGACCTCCATTCATAGGTCGGTGCTCAACCACTGAACCACACTGGCTAGGCTCTAGGGCTCCGTTTATAAGGGCACTCATCCCATCCATGAGGGCTGCACCCTGATAACCTAATCACCTCCCAAGGCCCACTTCCTAATACCACAACCTTGAGGTGTAGGATTTCAAGATACAAATTTTGGGGCAGGACATAAACATTCAGACCATAGCACAAACCTTTCCTCATATCACTAAAAAAGGAGTTTTAATGGCTGCGTCTTATCCAGGGGTGGGCAAACTTTTTGACTCGAGGGCCACAATGGGTTCTTAAACTGGACCGGAGGGCCGGAACAAAAGCATGGATGGAGTGTTTGTGTGAACTAATATAAATTCAAAGTAAAGGAGCGGAGAGGAGAGCAAGAGAACCGGATAGAACAGCCGGATCCGGCCCGCGGGCCGTAGTTTGCCCAAGGCTGTTAAATCTAGCCCATAGCAATACCAATTATTTAACTATTCTGCAACTATTTTACATTTCAGCTGCTTCCAATTTTTCACTGTGGTAAGCAACATCTTAAAGAACAACCTCGTATGTGAATCTCCAGCAGCATCTTTGATTAGTTGCTTAGAATATAATCAGAGAAGTGGGATGACTGGTTCAAAGGGCATGCAAATGAGCAGGGACCCGATAAACATTGGCAGGGTGCTTTCCAGACGTTAGCACCAATTTACATTCTCACCTGTACTTCCCGCGATGCTGCTTGCAGACTCGTGCCAACATTCGGTTTTAGAATGCTTCTAATCTTTGCCAATTTGTTCCATTAAAGGCTGGTATTTCATTTTAAGACTGTTTCACTGCCTACCTCGCTCAATAATTATTGGGATTTGCCTAAAGTTGAATTTTAATCCCAGCTCTGGCAGCTTCTAACAAGATATGTGACATCTCTAAGCCTCATGTTTCTTTCTGTCAAAACGGTGATATTTATTCTGACTTCTTGGGATATTGGGTGGATTAAATATGTTCAAGTTCATAAAATGCGTATCACTGTGCCAGTCACAGGACAAATAGATGGTAGCTATTGTTATGGGTGTGATCATTAAAAAATTATCAACACATGAAAAAGCCCAGCCTTTTTTCCTCCATGTCTTGAAGAGTCTGAGTGTGCTCCGTTGTGTTTTTCTCCCTTCCTTCTCTTCTGAAGAAGGGGCTTCTATTCTTTGTGGCTTTTGAGACTTCAAATGAGGCGTAATGAGACAGAAGGACAAAGAGAAGAACACATTGGCCAGGGACAGCCCACCCCACATCCAGTGACTGACAACAAACATTTATTCTCCCGCATAGAGGTCCACTGTTGGCTGCAAGTTGGGGGATCCTGGCTGGGCTCAGCTGGGTGGTTCTGCTTTGGACCAGGGGGCTGCCTGGGCATGGCTCTGGGTTATGAATGGGTCAGGTCTGCCCACATGTGCTGGATCTGCGACCCATACTGAATGGGCAGAAAATACCCAGGGCATGTTCTTTGAGCAAACAAGGTCAAGCCAAAACCCACAAGCAAACTTAAGGCCTCTGCTCCTACCACATCTGCTAGTATTCCACTGGCAAAATCTATTCCAAGGCAAGTGGCCTGGCCCAACACCAGTGGGGGTCGGAAGTCTCCTCCTCCCACAGCTGGAGGGACAAGGGAGTGAGTATGTGCTGAACAAATGATCATAAGGAGTGTTGCCAAGAAATCTCAGGGAGAGGGTGCGAGAGAGTGTGTGGTCTCAGAAAAGTGGGAGAAACGTCAGCATCAGATATGCTGGGAACGTGTGAGAGTTTACAAATCATTTGATTTCTGAACGCCTCTGGTGAAGAACTTGCAAATTACTTTTTGTCTGTCTGGGATGGGGCTTTATCAAATAGCACTTCCCCTGGGACCTGACCTTATGGTGTACCGGCTTCCACAGTGCCACATAATGGAAACTATTACTCTCTTTTTTTACTGTTTACCACCCTGCCCAGTTCTTCCTCTCTGGACACTTTAGAGCTTTCAAGCGTTTCCTGATGGTTCTCTTTCTTTCTCTGCCACTGGTAGGAAAGCGGGGACAGGGGCTTCCTAACTGTGCCTGACCCAGCAGAGATGCAGCCTCTACAGGAAACGGTCACCCTCCCATTTCAGGCAGGACCGACATCAGCTTTGAGGAAACTTGGACAGGAGGGCCCAGGGGCAGAGAATGAGGGCCCCCAGCTGGGACTCAGTCAGGAAGCAAGAGCTCCAAGTTCACGTACAGAGCCTTCCAGTGAAATCAAATGGATAGCGAGCCTGGGGCACAATACTGATGAAACACCCGGGAGAGCTGTGATGAGAGGGACCGTGTCTTTTTACGGCCTTTATCCTCTGTGCAAAAAGCTTCTCCTTGTATTCCTGGAAAGAGACCAACACCTGGAACCTGACAGGAGACTAACGTCTCTGATCACTGGGTTTGCTTGCTTAGCTCTGGGGACGGCTGGCAGGTTCCATCCAAAATGTGACCCCAAGTTCTCAGGAATACAAGGGGCTCGTTAATAAATTCCTCCCAAATTTTCATTCTCACGCACCCTGACTATAGGTAGGCCAGCTGAACGTGGACACGTCGGCTCTGCTCCTCTCTCTGAATGTCATCTCTTTCACTTGACTCATAACATTTTTGTTTGGCTGCAGAGAAAGCAAGGTTCTCAACCTCTGGAAAAATCTGGTTCGCAGCCTTCCCAGAGCTATGGCGTGGGGTGTCCATGGCCTCAGCAACCACTGAGCTTTCATTGGAATAATGGGAAATGTTTGCTTTTAAAGATTTGCAAACCTACAGCCAGATTGCCTGTCTTTCCCTAGTTCCATGCAAGGAGGGAACTGTGTATATAAAATCTTCCCTAATACCATTTCTCCCTCACTCCCACCTCATCTACAAATGGTTGCTTTTTCTTTTTCTTTTCTGAAGTCCCAGGATAGGCAATATTTTCACGGGTTTCACAGCTTAGACTCAGGAGCTGGATCACACAGGCTGAATCCTCAGCCATCTGCTGGCTCTGTGCCTTTTAATACACTCCTTCACCTTTCCATGTCTCCGTCTCTTCTCCTGAAAACGAAGGAAGTGATAGGACCTACCGGTGGGATGTAAGACACCTGGCATATTGGAAGCATAACCACTGACCACGTGGGGTTTGGGCTGTGGCCTCAGAGGGCAGGTTCCCCAAACCCTGGCTGTGTCCTGCCTCATCATCCACCGAGTCCCTCAGGGTCTTTTCCAAAGTGGAAGTGGATTTAACACTCAACCCATGGGGGACAGGAGACCATGGATAAATGTCATTCCCCAATTCAAAGGGATAATGTGACATTGGTCCTCACAGATCCCAGGGAGTCCACATCGTGATTAAGCCTCAGCTGCCCACAGCATTAAGCAGCTCAGCCAAGGCACCCTCCATTGACTTTTCTTCCACTGTTGTCCCACGCTCTCTGCTCCTGCACTTCTACTTCCTCCAGTCGTCCCCAGGAAACTACGTGCACCCAAGTGGTCTCACACTCTGCTCCGGGAATCCCAACGGAGAAAACTCTCAATCAATATTTGCTGGAATTCTTTCTATGGAGGAACTTTTCTATTCCCAGGAAGACAAATGTGGAACCAAAATAATGGTGCATGTTGAGACTTTTTTTTTCTCATTTGATAGTTTACTTAAATGGAAAAATAGACAAACTAATAAACTGTCCCTTTTAGTTACACATTTAGCAGATCCCGTGACCTCAGACTGTCCCCTGATAAGGAAACTCTGGTTCCTGTACTTCTCTCTCTGGCCGGCCACTTCTCACTCCACTGTGTCCTGTAGCCTGAGCCCCAGCCCCTCCTGCAAACTAGAAGAGGACAAGGTCTGAGTGATTCATCTTCCTCTCCTCTCATTGTACCCAGAGAGGGCCCTGCATATAATAGGCACTTAATAAATATTTGATTAATGAATGAATAGATGGATGGAGGGAAAGGGCACCGAGACCTCCAAAACCTCCTGCCCAAATCCTCCCACCTGAGGAGTTGGATTGATGTGTCTGGTTCGCTGTCTGACCTAGGCTTCAACATACCAGTACGGAGGAGCACGTTCCTTCCTTTTCCCACATGAAAACCACGCCATGGCAGGTGCTTGGTAAATAATTGTCAAGCCCGGCCAGTGTGATTCAGCAGTTGAGCATCAACCCATGAACCAGGAGGTCACTGGTTCAATTCTCGGTCAAGTCACATGCCCGGGTTATGGGCTCAATCCCAGTAGGGGGCGTGCAGGAGGCAGCCCAAACCCCATGTGGTCAGTGGTTATGTTTCCAATATGCCAGGTGTCTTACATCCCACCGGTAGGTCCTATCACTTCCTTCCTTTTCAGGAGAAGAGACAAAGACATGGAAAGGTGAAGGAGCGTATTAAAAGGCACAGAGCCAGCAGATGGCTGAGGATTCAGCCTGTGTGATTCAGCTCCTGAGTCTAAGCTGTGAAACCCATGAAAATATTGCCCATCCTGGGACTTCAGAAAAGAAAAAGAAAAAGCAACCATTTGTAGATGAGGTGGGAGTGAGGGAGAAATGGTATTAGGGAAGATTTTATATCTGCTGTCGCCATGGCAGGTGCTTGGTAAATAATTGTCAAGCCTGACCAGTGTGGCTCAGCAGTTGAGCATCAACCCATGAACCGGGAGGTCACTGGTTCAATTCTCGGTCAAGTCACATGCCCGGGTTAGGGCTCAATCAAAGTAGGGGGCGTGCAGGAGGCAGCCAATCAGTGATTCTCTTTCTTCATTGATGTTTCTATCTCTCTTTCCCTCTCCCTTCCTCTCTGAAATCAAACAAAATATATTTTAAAAAAAGGAATTGTCGAATAAATGAATGAATGAACCAATGAATGATGGCTGTGTCCTATTTTCCAGTCGATATCATCAGAAATGATATTCAGAAGTCAGGCACCAACCAGTAAGAATGTGGCCCCCTGCTGTGTGAAGCTTTCTTTCATGTTTACTCCTGTGTGGTCCTTGGATCCTCCTCCCTCATGCCCCGGGGTGGTGGGTGGGGGAGCTGTGAGGCTGGGATGATGTGGGAGGCTCTCAGGGGGCTTAGCACTATTTACCAACTGGTCCAGAAGCGTTTCATTAGTTCGACAACTGGCTGTCTGTACTGATGTGTGCAGCCTGAATGGCAGCCCTGGTGGTCAAGATTGGCATTAGGTCCTCCAAACACTTTTCCCCAATCCCTTTTGATCCCAAATACCGGCATTGGCAGGACCACTGAACAGGATGAAGATTTTAGCCAGCGCCCATAGAGCTTTTTTCTCCCTTCGGTGCACAGCCAACTGGCCCACACCAGTGTCAACCTCCGCTCGCCTTCACTGGCACTGCGCTGCGAGATCTGAGCCAACTGGCCTATGTGGACAGCTTCTCGCATTACCACGGCCCGCTCTTTCCCACCTTGGAAATTTTCATTGTAATTACTCTGGAGTTTCGCTGTGACCAGGTTCACGGGTCTGTGGCAGGGAGCTGAACACTCCGGGTGGGTTGGCACGGCTCTTGAATGGGCAAGTGTCCTCCTTCCAATTCCCTTTTAAACTCAATCCCTTCCTGGCTTGGCCGTGACGACACAAGCTTTGCCAAGGTGACTTTATCCTGTGTATCCTGGAGTATACTATTGCCTTTTGTGTGTGTGGTTCTGTTTCCTGGAATTATTATTTCTAGTAGGTTTGGGGTTGATTTCTGGCTATCTATTCCTTTTCCTGCTGAAATGTTTGATTCCTTCACTCGGGCGTTTTGGGAAGCTTTGCGAAACACCCATCCTGCTCTGGGCAGGTCGCTGTAGACTTTAGAGGGTGTCACTTCTTTTAGCTTCTCCTCCTTCCAGGCCATGATGAGATAAGCGGCAGCTCTGAAGCTTGGGCTGTAGGACCTTGGGTTTAAAACTTGATTTCTCTGACCCTTTGTTTCCCCAACGATAAAGTGGGGGTGATTATCGGACAAAAGAGTTCATGTAATTCAAAGTAATGAGCAATCTAAGGTATTTATTCGTTTGTAAATTTTGAAGCACTCTTGCCACCCTCAGCCACAGTTCCCAGCCTTAGGGAGCCATGGTTTGGTGGGGGAAATGACATATTAATAGGCAGTTAAAATACAGAATCATAAATGCTACCAACAAGGATAAATACAGGCGTTATAAGAACACAATGGAATGAGGCTTCACTCAGTCTTGAGGGCTTTGGGGGGGTTTCTTGGAAGAAGCCCAGGTAGATTAATAGTAGTATTAGTTGTAATTAGTAGAGTGCTTACCACATGCTAGGTCAGGGGTGGGCAAACTTTTTGACTCGAGGGCCACAATGGGTTCTTAAACTGGACCGGAGGGCCGGAACAAAAGCATGGATGGAGTGTCTGTGTGAACTAATATAAATTCAAAGTAAACATCATTACATAAAAGGGTACGGTCTTTTTTTTTTTATTTCAATAGTTTTATTCATTTTAAACATTTTAACAAGAAGAATGTAAACACTAATTATTATAATTTGAAACTTCAAAAAATGGAGGAATCACAGCACAATAACATACCTTATATTGAAGATGGCAAAGGCAAAATAAAATTGCCTAACAAAGGAAAGGTACAAAAACCTTTCAAATTAAACTTAAATATAATAAAATAATTTAAAACTAAAACAAATAGAAAAGAACAAAATGTGTAAACAGTAAATTAAACATTTTCTTTAGTGCAACTTCCAAATTATGCCCGGGACGTAGATGTAGATGGCAATGTAGACTGGGTTGAAAGGTTTTTGGTCTTTAAAACATCAACTTCAGTGGGAACAGTGTTGTTGGTGTCCTTTTTAGCTAATGCTCTGATACTGTGCTCTCCAGGGGCGTGTCTCCCTACATCACCACGATAACGTGTCTACGCATTCCCAGGGTGATGTCGGGGGACACGTCCGCGGGCATTACAAGGAGCCTCAGGAAGATTGAGAGGTTGTTCCTTCTACTGAATGGGCGGATTCAGAAGAAGGAGCTGCGGCCGTGTTTCCGACATTGCCATGTTAACACTGCTGCTGGTGAAGGAGCAGAGGGGAGAGCAAGAGAACCCTCCGCTCTTTTGGCTCCGCGGGCCAGATAGAACAGCTGAACGGGCCGGATCTGGCACGCGGGCCGTAGTTTGCCCACGGCTGTACTAAGTAGTATCTAAGCACCACCTCATTGAGCTATAACAATTGTGCTTATCTCAGAGGGCTCTTAATCTCCATTTTATAGTTGAAGAAACCAGCTCAGAAAGGTTAAGTAACTTGCCCAAGGACACACAGCCAAGTAGCATGGTCCATCTGAATTTAAGTTTGATTGCACAGCCCTTGCGTTTAACCACGATGCGAACCTGTTCATGCATGTTTCTGCTTAAAACCGACCATAGTGACTTCCTATTGCTCATGGGATAATGAATAAACTCCTTAACATGCCCCAGATCTCCTGTCCACTCCTCTGGTCTCACCCCTCTGCCCTCTCTCCACCCCTGACCCCCATGATAATCAGCTTCAGTCGTAGCTCATGAAGGATATGCTCAGCTAAGTCTAATCGTGTCCTGTGGGTAATAACGAGCCATGGAGGTTTGCAGCAGATGGAGAAGAAGCAAGACAAGGCCCAAGAAGACCAGTTAGGAGAGGGCGAAGCAACCCAGGCACAGGTACATGGAGGTCTGAACTAAAGAAGGGGGAGGGGAAGGGGGCGGTAAGTTGGATTCAAGAGACATTCAGTAGGTAGAGTCCACAGATTGTACTAAACAATCATATCGGGGAGTAGAGGAAAGAGAGGAGTCCAGGGTCATACCCAGATTTCTGGCTTGAACACAAGGCAGAAGGTGCTGGCTGTTTTAAGGAGCTGCAATCAATGCCTGACAGAAGCAAACGATACCTATCATTCCACTGTGCTTTCATTACATGTATGTTAAAGGGTCCAGGAAACTGTCAACAATTTTCCCTTCTCTGTCCCTTTTGTTCCCTCCCTTCCACACTGGATGTGGGAATTCACTGAAAATGCAGTGAAGAAACAAACAAAAACAAACGAACAAACAAACAAAAAACCAAATGTAAAACCATCTTCTCTGCTCTCCCGCCCCAAAGCTGAACTGCAAACCCACACAGCATCAGCCCCAGATCAGACAATCAAACAGCACCCGAAATTAAGCTGAAGGGCACTGAGAAAAACCACTTCCATTATTACAGCGGAGTTTTCACAGTGCAGGGAAGATGTTCCGATAACGTCAGGTTAAAAACGTAACTCTATTGACCTTCCAGATGGTTCTTTCCAGTGCTCTTATTAAAGCCTGCTGCTTACCTGTGTGTCTCTGAAAGTGTCGGTTACTTAGGGCGTGCTGGAATCATTTTCTCTGGAGTGTAGCTTTTGGCTCGTTAGTTAATTGCTGAATAAAGTTCCTTACCGAAATGGAGATCTTATTCAGTGCTGGATTCTTCGCGAAATTTAAGTGCCCAGTGTTCATGTTGTTTAAAAAGATGGTGTTTTTTTTTTTCTCTATGCATTACCCTTCTTCCTTGACCCCGTGGTACATTTGTAATACTGAAATTACGACATTAAAATCACTTTTATATTTATATCGACTTGGATGCCTAGAACATAGGGGAGAGGGTCTGGAGGTAGAACTAGCTAGGTGGAGAAACTGGGAGGTGTGGGGGGGGGACATGTCCTCTTGAAGTCAGTGATCTTCAAGTGGAGTTGATCCAACAGTGCCGCAAGGAATACGAATGGGTCCTGTGCTCATGCACCAAATAAAACATTTTCTCTGGAAGTTCTGTTGGGAGCCCCTAATGCAAGCCACATACGAAATGATACATTTTTCAGGAGCCACATTAAAAAAGCAGAAAGAAACACGTGGAGTTAGTTATATTTTATGTAACCCTGTATCTAGGGTTATATTTCAACACGTGATCAATGTAAATGCTATTGAAATCTTTGACATATTTTTGTACTGTCTTTGAAATTTTGTTTGTGCTTTATATGTAGAGCATATCATTACTCAAAAGAGTCCTATATCAAGTTCTCCACATAGCCACAGGTAGTGATGGCTACCATACTGTCCACTGCCGATCTGTGCAGCCCAAGGTCAGTTTTCCCCTCAAACTGATAGACCAAGCATAGGTTTATACATTTAATGAATCCTCGTCCCGTCTCCCCCCACCCCCTTTTCCAATTGAGAAAGAAGAAAAAAAAAAAGGCGCTTGGGATGAAAATTGGCAAAACAGCTCTGTTGATAAATGGCAGGTTAAATTCTTTTTCATATCATTGTTTCTTGGTTCTAAGACAGGTCACAAGTGAAAAATCACCCTTTTAAGGGTGTAGACAACTTCATTCAAGGGGCAGTAAAACTGAGGCATTAAAATCAATCACAGGCTGTGTGTTGTTTTGAAATGAGGGGTAAGAATTCCATCCTTTCAGATGGTGCAAAATTTTCATTAATAAATGTCAGCAGATCTCTTCTGCAAGCTAGTGACTATATTAAACATGAATTACAAGAACTCTGCTGCTTCCCAGCAGTATTTTCCTGTAGATTAGTCTGACAATTTTATATATATATATATATATACACATTTGGCAGCTCTGGGATGCGTTTAATTTCTAGCTGGGAAAACTTCCATACTCAGCATTTTTGGGGGGTGGGGACTGCAATAATTAGATATATCCAGAAAAGTTTCCTGGGAGGTGAACTATGTTACATAATAAATCAAGTTTGATTCGATATGCCCAGCATCTTTACTTGTCTAGCCCCAAACCAGTAAGCACATTATCTTTCCAGCTGCAGACGTGTTCTGGGTTTTATGAATTGGAGGTGGTTTTACAGGTTTCAGATGGCGACATGGAGTCCTTTGGCATCAAAAGGACCCAGCTTCCAATCTCAGCTATTTTGGGCCAGTCGCTTAGATTCTCTGGGCCTCAGATTCCCCATCTATGCACAGGGGAGAATAATATCTAACTTGGAGATTGTCCTGAAGATAAATTTGATCATAAGTGTACAGTGTCTGAAGCAGACACAAGTCTGCTCACTAACGATCATTCTCTCACACTGCCTTCCTCAGCTACCGGGTGAGCGAGATTCAGTAAGTGTTCACAGACTCCATGTTTATGGTAAGACTGTTGTATTGGTATCTAATGCTGTGTAACAAATCATTTCAAAACATCGTAGCTTAAAACAACAAGCACTTGAATTCTTAGTTTTTCTGGTGGGTCAGGAATCTGCACACCGCTTAGCTGGGTGGGTCCCCCTTAAGGTCTCCATGAGACTGTAGTCAAGCTGTGCCCGGGGCTGTGGCCCCATGTCTCCAAGCTCACGTGTGTGATTGTTGGCAGGATTCAGGTCTTTGTGGATTAATTTCTCACTGGTTGTTGTCTGGAGGCCTTTACAGTTCCTTGTCCCTTGAGCCTTTCCAGAGGGCAATTCACAACATGCAGCCTGGCAAGTAAGACAGATAGATAGACAGACAGACAGACAGACAGATTGATGAGACAGAGAGAGATAGAGATAGATAGAGTTGCATAGTGAATTACCTTGAAAGTTAGTGGCTTAAAACCACAATAAACATTTATTATCATGCCCAGCGGTTGAACATTGACCTATGAACCAGGAGGTCACGGTTCGATTCCTGGTCATGGCACATATCCAGGTTTCGGGCTCAGTCCCCAGGGTGGGGCCTGCAGGAGGCAGCTGATCCACGATTCTCTCCTCATTGATGTTTCTGTCTCTCTCCCTCTCTGAAATCAATAAAAATACATAAAAAGAAAAACATTTATTATCAGGAATTTGGGAGAGGCTGGGCGGTTCCGGCTCAGGATTGCTCACCAAGATTACGGCCATATGAAGGCCTGACTGGGGCTTGGAGGCTTGCTTTACTGTCAAGATGGTTCATTCCAATGGCTGTCAAGTTGGCAGGAAGCTCAGTTGCTCCTGGTGTGGGCCTATCCACGGGGCTGCTTGAGCGCCCTCACCACATGGCGGCTGCCTCGCCCCGGAACGAGGGATCTGAGAGAGCGAGAAAGCAACTGCGATGTTCTTGGTGACCCAGTCTTGGAAGTTGCTCATCGTCACTTCTACAAGAGCCACTGGTCACACAGGCTGGCCCCATTCAGTGTGGAATTAGACCACCGAAGCACGGACACCACAAGGCAAGGATCTCTGACAGCCACCTTGGAGACGGGCTACCACAGCAGCTGCCTTGTAGCGGGAACCACAGCCACAGCCACAGCTGCCTTCTCTTGAGCAGTTCCTTTGTGCATGGGACTGCGCCAAAGGCTTCACAACCGTGAGCTCATTTAATCCTGACAGCAACCCTCAGATCCCCCATTTTACAGATTAGGAAACTAAGGCTCAGAGGGGCTAATCACTTGCTCAAGGTCACAGAGCTCACGTGTGGCTGGTGAGAAGAAGAGCGGAGCGCATCTCAGACAGACCTGAGCTCGGGTCCAGCTGTTTTGACCTGTGGTGTTGCTGGGCCTGCTGCGAGGAGAGCGTGGGAATATGGGCATTACAGGGCGTTATACCAAAGACTGCGGAGAGACAGAAGACAAAACTCTTTTTCCCCGCCTTCAGCACTGCGCAGCTGTGTCAGAGCACACATCCACCGCCACAGCGGCTCACTTTCGGTAAATGAGACCTAAAGCACTCTGGCTTTGATTTTGATGAAACCAACCGTAAAAAGGACTTGAGACTGGCTTCCTGAGACCCAACCAGTTAGCATTGGAAACGATCACATTTTCTGGAAATTGAGTATCCTGTGTTTTTTTAAAAAATATTTAAAAAAAAAATTGATTTCAAAGAAGAAAGGGAGAGACAGAGAAACATCAATGATGAGAGAGACTCATTGATTGGCTGCCTCCTGCACGTCCCCCACTGGGACGGCACCAGCAACCCGGGCATGTGCCCTGACCTCCTGGTTCACAGGCCGATGCTCAACCACCGAGCCACTCTGGCCGGGCCAGCATCCTGTGTTTTTGATAGAATTCTAAAGAATTGGGAAATAAGAGAGCATGATGAATGGTTTGACCTCCTGCCCAGCTTATATGGTGAGGGGTCTGGGAATAATTCAGCATAAGTCTAAAAACAGTTTAGCTTAAAGAGGGCTTTAAACTTATCCAAATGATTTTAAAGATATTAATTTATTTAAAAGAAGAGAGAGAGAGAGAGAGAGAGAGAGAGAGAGAGAGAGAGAGAAAGACTCTAAATCAGGGGTGGGCAAACTTTTTGACTCGAGGGCCACAATGGGTTCTTAAACTGGACCGGAGGCTCCGGAACAAAAGCATGGATGGAGTGTTTGTGTGAACTAATATAAATTCAAAGTAAAGGAGCAGAGGGGAGAGCAAGAGAACCCTCTGCCCTTTCGGCTCCATGGGCCGGATAGAACAGCCGAACGGGCTGGATCTGGCCCGCGGGCCGTAGTTTGCCCACGGCTGCTCTAAATCATTTCCAGAGTTAAAGTTCAGGTGCCCAAAGGAACCTAAGGAAACAAGAATGATGGGACTGGGTCAAGGCCATTGTCCTTCCATATGCCTGATGTTAGGAGGCAAACTGTAGGAGAAATTGTTTGCCTTCTTGGGTGTTATTAGCAAAGGCTCCAACATGTTTCTTGGGAAAATGCATGTACCACACGTACCCAAAATTTTGCATAAAATATTAAGGGCTTTAAATTTTTCCAAAGCCCGTGGATAGTATCTCTAATGTTCATGGATCCCAGGGCAAAAACACACAAATGCTAAATCTTTAGAAGAATTTGTTTATACTTGTAATATGGAACTTACTAAACTTTCCTACATTGAACTACATTTTCTCATTACCTTACCCGGCCACTGGTATTTTTAACTCTTGACCTGATCTACTTTAGCTTCCATGTTTCCAGGCTTGAGCAGACAATTAAAAAGTAAAGTCATTGAATCTTAGCATCATTGAAGTTATCTCTAAAGCATCCCCTGTACAACCTCCCCCTCAAGTTGTCCTCCTACCTACACCCTCCTGATTCCTCCAAACAGGTACCATTTATATTCAGTAAAAACTCACCTGTTTAGGGATGCAGCTCTATACATTTTGACAAATGTACTAAGTTGTGTAACCACGGTCATAGTCATAAGCAAGATGCAAAATAGTCCCACTGCTCCAAAAAGGTCCCCTGTGCGCCTTGCACTCACCCCTTTCCCCCATGCCCACACCCTGGCAACTACTGATCTGGTTTTGGTCCCTATAGAGCCCTCCGCTCCCCGCCCTCCCATGTGGAATCTTACAGAATGTACCTTTAGGGCTGGATTCTTTCTCTTAGCATACTTGAGATTCATTCAAGCTGTGGTTAATGACAGCACAATTTGTTTAGCCACTCACCAGTTGTTGGACATTTGAATTATATCCAGTTTTTTTTTTTTGTTGTTATTTTTGTTTTTGCACTAGCTTTTTTCGGGGTGGGGTGGGGAATGGGAGTGGGGCAGAAAAGTGTCATTGCATTCTCCCACCACCTAACTCTGCTGGGAATGGTCCCAGTGCTGTCCTGGAGCCCCAAAGGCATTGAAGCAGCTGTCCATTTGGCTGTTGGGTGCCTGCCGTACATCTACTTTCCTTTTCTGCAAATTGGGGCCCAGACGTGCCACTGGTCTAGGTCAGTGGTCTGCAAACTGTGGCTCGTGAGTCACATGCGGCTCTTTGGCCCCTTGAGTATGGCTCTTCCACAAAATACCACGTGTGGGCGCGCACGTAGAGTGCGATTGAAACTTCGTGGCCCATGCGCAGAAGTCGGTTTTCGTTGTGCTGTTGATATTTGGCTCTGTTGGCTAATGCGTTTGCCGACCACTGGGCTAGGTAGAACGGATCCAGATGAAATAGCCCACATGGCTAACCTGACACTTGGAAGGTGTTAGCCTCCCTTCTCCAGGTGTGCTTCACGGACCATCCGTCTCCAAATTGCCAACAAGTTCGTTAGAAAAGCAGAATTTTAAGCCCCACTCCAGTTCAACGGAGTCAGAGTCAGCCTTTTAACAAGATCCCCACGTGTTTCGGATGCGTATTAAAGTTTGAGAAGCATTGGTCACATTCATCCCATTCTCACTACTAAAAATACAGTGCATATTTTCTCAGAATCTTTGGCCCTTCCTTCCAACTTCTCCCCTCCCTGGAGTAAACTTATTTTGTAGTTGAGTCAAGAACTCAAGTTTGGGTCTGGGAGGGGATGAGCGCAGCATCCTCAGAGGATGGAGAAGAAGGGGGAGGAGAAGAGGGAAGAAAGAGAAGGCAGAGCCCGGGCTGGGAGGAGGTCCTCGCAGTCAGAGGGGGTAAGCGGCGGGAGGCCGAAAAGGCGGGACCCGCGGTGGCCCCCTCGGCGGCCTCTCCGAGTCAGGACACCCGGGCGTGTTGCGGGCGGCGGCGCGCAGGTCGGGCGCTGGCAAAACTTCGTGGAGCCAGGCAGGGCCGGGCTGGCTGGGCAGGACCGGGCGGGCGGGGCGGAGGGCGGAGGGACAGCCGGGGGCGGGGCCGGCGCGCCGAGAGGCGGGGTCAGCTCCGAGGCCGCGGGGGCAGCGACGCGCCGGGCAGCGGGAGCGGCGGCCGCGCCATGTGGCTGCTGGGGCCGCTGTGCCTGCTGCTGAGCAGCGCCGCGGGTGAGTCGGGGGGCGTCCGGCGAACTTGCTGCGGGGCTCGGGGCGCGGCGGCCGGGCTCCGACGGCGCCCCCTCCCCGCGTCCGGGCTGCGTCTCCCGGGCGGGTGTGCAGGGAGGGCGGACCCCGGCGCCGGTCTGGCCGGGACCCCGGCGAGGGGCCGCGGCGGGGAGCGCGCGGTCCTATTGTGTGGGCGTGCGCGCCGGCTCCTGCCGCGTCGCGTGTGCGCGGGCGGGGCTTTGTGTGGCGGGGCCCTGGGGAGCCCGGCAGCTGCCCCGATTGGGCGTAGCTCGAGTGAGTGTGTGTGTGTTGTGTGTTGGGGAAAAGAGGAGGGGAACGGAGAGAAAGCTCCCCCGATCCCATCTTCCCATACTCCGGGTGCTGCATGCAGGCTAGCCTCCCCAGAGCCTCTTCCTAGGTGTGCACCCTCGGGCCTCAGTTTCCCCACCTGGATGGCGGGGCGGGCCGTGTCGGCGCTTCCTTTCACTCCTCTCTGGACTGTGTTTGGTTTGAGCAAAGAGAGATGAAGCAGGGCTGGGCCTGGGAATTATGAATCTTTCCCACTGGTCCTGGGAACAGATCATTTATTTGTCATCGGACCATCCCTTCTCGCCCCTCGGTGGGCGCCCTGACTGGCGAGGTGCTCTGGGAGGGGACCCGCGCTTCACCTGGCATCTCGATAGCGAGCGCATCCTGAGGTCCCAGAAGCAGTAAGCATCTTTCCCTCCCAGACAGCCTGCTGTTCCCAGGAACTTTTCTGCTGATGTGGGCACGCTCCGAATTCCAGCCCCAGAGCCCTTCCCCTTCTGTCCCTGCCCGCCGGCCACAGCTGTCAGCTGCCCCTCCTGGACCCCGCCCGCCTTTGGCCCCTGATGTTCATTCCTGGGCAGCTGATGCCCAGAAAGTGGGTGACAGGGCCCAGTGAACTTTCTTCAGCAGAAGCTTGCTTGCCTGACGTTTGAGCCATCCACATATCCAATGTATGCCTGATTTTCCAAAATGTTTCCAGCTACTTGCTGTGGAGGTGGCTTTGGCCGTGTGTTTGTTGGGGAAGTTGATGTTCATTTCATTCTGACCCCTCCCCTCCCAAGGTGTACGCTAAATCTCCCTTCCTTGAAGTCTCAGGTCCTGGCCACTGGGCAGCCTCCCACATCCCTACCTATGACATCATCCCCAGCCCTGGACGACTCTGTTTAGATATCTATGAATTTGTTGTGGCTTCCAGTGAGGGCGGAATGCTGGTGGCTGCTGTGGATGTTTAACCAGGTCTGGGGTTTCCCCTGAACAGTATATTATAGGGCCACCCCAGGGAGAGAGCTCCAGGGGGCCAGTGGCATCCCCTGGTTGGTGCCCATGATTATGTGGAACAGTTACAACAGGCAGGTTTCCTGGACATCTCAGAAGTGAAGATCTGGCCACATTCCACTCTCAGTCTGTATAGCCATGGTGTGTGTCCCATGATTACACCCAAGTAGAACAGCCTGGAACCGGCTCCTGTGTGTGTGTGTGTGTGTGTGTGTGTGTGTGTCCTCAGTGAGCTGCTTGTGGCTCAGTGGAAACTATTTTTTGCCTCTCCCAGTTGTCTGGTTGCTTAGGTTGAGTCCCCACGTCTGTAAAAATAGCTATAAAGTTAATTTTGTCCTTCTCTGGTCAGGGCTGGTCAGTTAACATGTGTCTGCATATAAAATAGGACTGCAATAAATAAAATGGTTGTAATGGGGTGGGGTCACAGAACTGCTTCACTGTCCCAGGGTCTGGTTTTCCATTATCTGTGGTAACGGAGCCCATGTGGCTTCCAGTCGCCTTTGCACTTGCTGTTTAGAAACCTCTAGGCAGGTCGAGGTGTGTGTGTGTTTCATGTTGCATTAAGTGTCTCCTCTTATCCGGGATTCCTCCTTGACCTGAAGTGTTACCGGAAACGGGGCGGGCTGGTCCTTTTTCCTGATGCCTGCCTGGTGTCCCTGGTTCCCAGCGCATAGAGAGGCCTGTGTGGTTCGGTTAGGGGTCCGTAGCAGGACCGGAGACCCTACTCTTCTATCCCGCATCCTACACCCGGATCCTCCTCTGGGAAGTCGAGGAAACAAGAGAGAGTGTATAAACCAGTCCTCTTTGATAGTCTGTGAAGAAGCCTGGGGTCAAAGTTGAGCCCGGTCTTTGTGGGGCTCAAAGGCCACTGACATTCCAAGAGCAGTTTGGAGGCCTTCGTTATTCAGGAACCTTCTCAGACACCTTCATGGGTTTCTTCTTCCTTTGCTGGTATTGCCTGTGTTCGGGAAGTGAAGCACTGATGGTTGGCTGTTATTATTTTTTAATGTATCCTGCGAGAGAGCCCATGCGATGGCCAGGTTTCCTCCCTGTGGTGGGCGTGGGGGGGTTAAGTGCGCTGATGGTGGGCATGTGGGATGATGGTGAGGGCCGGCCTTCTCACCTGCTCCCAGGCTGCCCCGTGACGAGAGTCCCTGACCTTCTCTCTCTGTCTGTGAAAAGGCTTACGGCTCCCCCATGTGTACCCCCAGGAGCATGGGGATGGATTGACCTTTTCTCCTGGAAAGATCTGCTTCCTGGTGCCAGCGGGTGGATTTGATTATTATTTTTTTTACTGGCTGAGTCGCTTCTGCAGCCTAGCCCAGCCCAGGTAGATGAGACTGTGCACAAAGGACAAATAAACACACCTTGTTGCTTTTCATCTTCAAAGAGCTGAGCTGAAGGCTCCCCCCTGGGCTGTGAGGTGTTTTTTCCTGCTAGCCCACTTAGGCCATTTGCCTTGGGATTAGTGGGGGAGGGACAGGGATGTGAGTGGGAGAGGGCAGGAGGGTAAATTCTGGGCCTCCCGGACAGATTTGGACTTTTTTTTTTTTTGCCAAAGTCACCAGAGTAACTTGAAATTGGGCTTGTATCATCACTTTTGCACAAACAGTTTAGAGAATTTGGGGATTAGGAAAGTTAATAATCAAATCATATATTAACGACATGGCCTTTACCACCACGCCTGTTTGCATGATGGGGGGCAGCGTGGGAGGAAGGGGAACCAGTATTTGTGGAACATCTCTGTGTGAACCGATTTGCTCGCCACTTGAAACTCATGATCTTGCTGAATTTTTCCAGTGAGACCGTGTGGCAGGAAGTTATTTTATGGTTCATGAGAGATCGTCCATACCCAGGGTGCCACAGGAAGGACTGAAGCTCGCCGTCCAGCTCGAGCTTGTCTTGGCTCCCACCCGGGTATCCCCACTGTTTCCAGGCAAGCGCTCCGTGCCCTTCCTCGCACCTGCTTTTGTGAATGAGCCGTCAGTGAGGCTGCTTCCACAGACACCCCTTCCCAAACCTGTTCCCTTACGGTCACTGCTCTGCCCGGACTCGGCAGTCGGTGTTTTTGGTTAACACGTAAAATAAATCTCAGTCCTGGAGGGAGGCTGGACCTTTTCAAGTCGCACTGGTCTTCCTGCTGTGTGCCCGGTGGGGAGCCACACGTGGCGGGAGGATGCCACTGGCCACCCCCACCGTGCCATTTCTTGTCCCACGCTGTAATGGCACGGGGCTCATTAAGCTCTATCTTTATGTTTACCCTTTCCTTATATGTTTGTCGTATTTCCCAATTAATAAATAAAAGATGACTATGTGCCATGGATGCGGCTTGGACTAATGGAACTGTTTTAAGCTGTGAGGTAGCCCCAGGGACAAATCTGGTTTTGGAGTTTTCTTGTTTGTTCTCTTTCCATCTGTCTTTCCCTTTGGAATATCTTGGAAGTGCTTGGGCCATTTTAACTGTGAAGTTTTTTGTGTTGTTGTTTTTTTTTGTGTGTGTGTTTTTAACCAGTGCCTCCATCTGACAACTGGGGAAATATTAAAAGATGGCTCTTCCTGTGTGTGCGCGTGTGTATGCATGCTTGCATCCATGCATGGCGTGCGTGCATATGTGTGTAAGTGCCCCTTTCAGTGTAATGGTTGTGAAAGAGTGTGGTCTCTTGGATGCCGAGGAGTGCCCTTAATCGTGTTTGCGGGAGAGCACTGGGCACTCTGCAGATGCTGCATTTGCCCCTCATGTCATTTGCCTGATGGTGAGTGTTGTTGACCATGGTGGGTGGAATTTCGTGGCTGGGTAGCGGCTCCATCTGTTTGATGGCACTTACTTCAGCAGGATTGTTGGTTTCTGGAGATGGTTGCGTGGAAGGTGTTAGTCTAGTGCAGGGTTTTTTTCAGTCTCGGTGCTGTTGACCTTTTGGTCTGCATAGTTCTTTGTTGGGGTGGGTGCCTGCCATTGTAGCGTATTTCGCAGCATCACTGGTTCTGGGTGCCAGTACCGGTCCCCTACTGCCCAACAGTTGTGACAGCCATAAATGTCATTACCAAATGCCTTCTGGGGACCAAGTCACGCTGGGCCCAGTGTGAGCAGACCCCCTCGCCGTACATCTTGAGCATTATCGCTGCTCATCCTCAACGTGTATTCCGGGCGCAGTGGGTCAGGACGGCCTCCTCCTCCCCAGGCCCTTTCAGTCATCAGGTGTCTGCAGCCCCTCAAGTTCATTGTGAAGGTCCCTTCTCAGCTAGAAGTTGATCAACACTAACCCTTTCCCTTTTGCTTCCCCCTCTAGGTCAGTGGTCGGCAAACTCATTAGTCAACAGAGCCAAATATCAATAGTACGATTGAAATTTCTTTGGAGAGCCACATTTTTTAAACTTCTTCTAACGCCACTTCTTCAAAATAGACTCGCCCAGGCCGTGGTATTTTGTGGAAGAGCCACACTCAAGGGGCCAAAGAGCCGCATGTGGCCCTAGGCCATAGTGCAAACTTCTGGAGTTTTAGATTGTAGATTTATTTGGTTTCCTTGGGAGAGACCTGCTGAGAAAGTAGGTAAAAGGCAGGTGGCAGCTCACACCAAAAGCCACCTGGTCCCCTGAACGTCAAACTGGGCGGTTTACCGGTGCTGGGAGGGAAGGAGGAGCTGCCTGAACGTTTGCCTTGGGAGTCGTGTGTTGAAATCTTAACCCTGGAAGTCCCCCTTCCTCCACTCTACAGAGCCCTTATTGTTCTTTCCAGCTCCCCTTTCCCTCCCAGAATTCCGTTTCCCTCCCCATCAAAGGGCTTTACAACTTGAGTCAGTTCTGCAGGTGGTGGGGGAATCATCGCTACCAACAGTAAGTGGGTTTTTGAGAAACTTACATTTTACTCTTTTTTTCTCCAGTCTTTTTTTTTTAAACTTAAATTCTTTATTGTATAAAGTATTACATATGTCTCCTTTTTCTCCGGTCTTTTTTTAGGTAATGAAGAGTGTACACCAGGGGTGGGCAAACTTTTTTTTTTTTAATATATTTTACTGATTTTTTACAGAGAGGAAGGGAGAGGGATAGAGAGTCAGAAACATCGATCAGCTGCCTCCTGCACACCCCCTACTGGGGATGTGCCCACAACCAAGGTACATGCCCTTGACTGGAATTGAACCTGGGACCTTTCAGTCTGCAGGCCGATGCTCTATCCACTGAGCCAAACCAGTCAGGGCAGGGGTGGGCAAACTTTTTGACTCGAGGGCCACAATGGGTTCTTAAACTGGACCGGAGGGCCAGAACAAAAGCATGGATGGAGTGTTTGTGTGAACTAAAATAAATTCAAAGTAAAGGAGCGGAGGGGAGAGCAAGAGAACCCTCCGCTCTTTCAGCTCCGCGGGCCGGATAGAACAGCCGAACGGGCCGGATTCGGCCCGCAGGCCGTAGTTTGCCCAAGGCTGGTGTACACACACACACACACACACACACACACACACATACACACATACACTAGAGGCCCGATGCATGAAATTCGTGCAAGGGACTTGGCCCTTGCAGCCACAGCGGCCTGCCTCGGCCCTCACAGCCCCGGCTTCATCCAAAAGGTCGTCTGGAAGGACATCTGGAAGGTCGTTTGGCTGTCCGGTCTAATTCGCATATTACACTTCTATTATTATCGATACATTTATTTTGGTTGTTGACAAGATTACAGCTGTCTCTCTGTGTCCCTTTGAAACACTTGGATTCTTTAAGACACCTTGCCTTCCAGCTGTTGTTTTCTTTCGTTCCGTGTCCAGCCTTCCTTGAATTGTTGACATTCTCCTCTCTCCAGAGTAGCAGCCTACCGTGTCTGCTGCTGTCCTGTTTTGTGCATGAATTTGCAGGAAGGAGGCACCGAGAAGAGAAGAGGGCTGCTGGGCTTGCAGGGGAGACGTGCCCGTTGACATGTGTCTCAGATCATATCCTCTTCCAAAGCCATCTCCAGTGAGGAGCTCTAGCTTCCCAAGCGTGAGCATATTATTTCCCGTTTTGACTTGGGGTAACTAGGCCATTCTTCTTAAAGCTTTATTTGGCTGTTGATTAGTGTGGTACCTACTCTGCCCATGTGCTGTGCTCTAAGGATGGAAAACTGTGTAAAACTGGTTCTTTTGTCTTAAAGAATCAGAGGATCCAGTGGTGGAAATGGGGTTGTTTACCCTCTTTCTGGGAAGAGCAGAGGCACTTTTCTGCAAGTGGGAACTTGGAGGCATTCCTACATGTGAGACCTGCTGTGGGAACAGAGCCGCGTGGACACCCCAGGCTTGGGCAGACGTGGGTGCCCTGTGTTGGGATATTTACTAATGGGTCATTCTTGGACAGGTTTCGGAGGTGATGACAGACGCCCTAGCTTGCTTCTTTAGTCTTTCAGATAAAATGTCGGGGTATGTACATCGGGGCTCTAAAACTCCAGGAGCTACTCTCCGTCGGTGTCTAAGAGTTGAGTAAGACATTTCTTCGGTGGCTTGTGGGCATCGGCCTTCTTTATTTTATGGTCATTCTGTCTATGACTGTCTATCCACCCATCCATCCACAAACCCACCCGTTCACCCATCCTCTTATCTACCTATCTCTCCTCTTTTCGTTCCGAATCCTACTAGATTGTAGGATTGAGGGCCGGGATCATATGTTAAACATTTATGTCACATTTCTTATTTCTTTCGGATCGTCTAGCACAGTAATACCTACCTCTCATTGAAGATTGACTCTGTCTGGCAGGGCGCCAAAACTGTGCATGTACAATTTTGTTGTAATCCTGAAGTGAAAACATTACAAAAGTCGAATACATGATTATTATAAAATTTTCAAACAACATAGGAATAATTACAATTAAACAGTAAAATCTTTCCTCATCCTCCATTTGCATTTCTCTCTGCCTTTTTAAATGACTATTAACTATCTGAATATATCAATTTAGCCCTAAGACGGAGTTATGCACACATTCATAGGTACACACACACATCTAGTTTAATGAGCTCATACTTGTTTATATTTCCTTTTTTTTTAATTTTATTTTTTTAATTGTTTGAAGTATTACAAATAGTAGTACATATGTCTCCTTTTTTTCCCCATTGACCTCCCCCTGGCCTCCCCTACTTCCCAGTACATGCCTTTACCTGCCCCCCCCCAGTGTCTTGTATCCATTGGTTATGCTTATATGCATGCGTATAAGTCCTTCAGTTGATTTCTTACAGCCCCCCACCCACCTCCCCTGCCTTCCCGCTGTAGTTTGACAGTCTGTTCAATGCTTCTTTGCCTCTGTATCTCTTTTTTCCCCATTTCTTTCCTTTAAAAAATCTTGCCTCTGCAGACTAGAAATAAACATATAATAACAAAAAATGTTTGATTCCCAATTTCAGTGTCCAACAGTTCTGAGTCCCCGTTTCAATGTCAAACAGTTCCTTATGTGTACATGTCAGCAATGATATCTGGATGGTGGGCCCATGGTGGCAATGCAGGTCCGACCCTCTCTGGTTTGGTCCTAGGCAACCTGCTGCGACGCAGAGCTGCTGACTGCTAGCGTGGCAAGGCGTCGTCAGCATCTTCCATCTCTGGACTGTTTCTCATATTTGCTTTTTTTTTACTTACATGCAGTGATTTGTCAGTTCTGCTTTGAGCTTCATGAATTGGTCACATCCGCCTTCCCTTTGCTTTAGACGGTTCGCTTATTCCAAAGCTTGAGGCAGTTTCACTCACCTTCACTGAATGGCACTGCTCTTGCACCCCTAGTTCAGACGCAAACGGCCCTGTAGTTTCAGCTCTTTGTGAGCATCTTCCTCCGAAAGTCCCTTCAAGTGCTTGGCTCTTGCTTTACAAGAAAATACGCAATGGCAGTCATTCTTCCAACGACAGGTATATTTGCTTCACTGCTAACCACATTTATGCTCTGCTTCCTTGCTTTCTTGCGTACACAGTAACTTTTAATTTCAACGCCAGATTGTAGTGTAATCTTTCAAAAGACGCTCTACCTAGGTAAATTCCACCTCTGCAGGACCCACACTGCACAGAACTGGCGGGAAGCGATGACGTATGCATGGCTGGGACCACGTTCACCCAGTCACTGCCCAGGACCAAAATATCACAGCGTCCGTTTAGGTGCTGTCGTAAGATGCTGTTGGCTGTCGGGTGTATCTTGATTTCAGGGGTGTTATAGTACCAGAGGTATGTGTCTTCTTCGTTTCTTGCAGTTCTTAGGAATCTTCCCATTCTTTTAAAAAAAAAACAAACAAAACAGCTTTAAAAACATCTTCCAGGATGTGTATATACTCTGATTGATGCTTCCACTGCTGATCAATCTTACTTCTTTTTCACAGCAGTTGATTTGGGTGGGGAGTAAGCTCTGCCATTTGATAGACGAGGACAGTTGAAAGTTAAGTGAGTTTTTCCAAGCCCTCAGCCTGTATGAAGTGGTTTCATAATTGACGTGCAGGTCTGCCCAGCTTCCGTCTGTGCTCCTAACCCCTGGCTCCTGCTTTGGAATTTAATAGACAGTCGAACCCATGTTAGTTGGAAGAAGAAGTGCACTCTGTAGCTTGTGCTAGAGCAGTGGTCGGCAAAGTGCGGCTCGCGAGCCACATGCGGCTCTTTGGCCCCTTGAGTGTGGCTCTTCCACAAAATACCACGGCCTGGGCAAGTCTATTTTGAAGAAGTGGCGTTAGAAGAAGTTTAAGTTTAAAAAATTTGGCTCTCAAAAGAAATTTCAATCGTCGTACTGTTGATATTTGGCTCTGTTGACTAATGAGTTTGCTGACCACTGTGCCAGAGAATTCCATCCATGGGCAGTGTGGTCAGTATCGACTCCATGCTTGTGCTGTTGGGTAGAATGCTCTGTTAGAGAGCCGTTGGAGTGGGGGGCATCCTAAATGGATCTTATTCAAGTGGGGTCTGTGGCAGATTGGAACAGAGGTTTTGCCCTCCCCTCCTCCTTCCCCTCTCACCCCCCCCTCCACGCCCAGGGAGAACGTGTCATAGGCATTTAAACTGGCCTTTGCAGAAGAA
This sequence comes from Plecotus auritus, assembly GCF_963455305.1. Lineage (NCBI taxonomy): Eukaryota > Metazoa > Chordata > Mammalia > Chiroptera > Vespertilionidae > Plecotus > Plecotus auritus. The sequence continues at coordinate 145,376,456 of NC_137783.1, read as the reverse complement.
GCTTGATTTATTAAAAGAAACAATCACAAAAATAAGCAAATTATGTCAGCACCTTGAGACTTGCCTTTGAATACACTAATGTTGGAGAGTGTTTGTCCCTTTGGTGGGAATATTTTTGGTACTTCCCTCAAATAGTGCTGGGTGCCAAATGGAAGGGCCCACTGTGTAAACAGTCTGGAAGTAGGGTTTTAAGACGAAAATAATGCCGATTATAGTGCCTCATGTAAAAAGAAACATTTAAGGTTTTTCTTCCTTTCTGATCCTGAGCTGAAGCTTGCAGGGTTCACATCTGAGAGAACGTTTTCTGAACTTAACCGTGGAAGGTGAACTGTTCATGTCCTGCTCCAGGAAGAAGCTGGAGATGACGTGTTCCATCTTGTTAACTCGAACCCAGGGGCTGCGTGGGCAGTACGTTGTGCCTGGCGAGACAGGAAGGCTGCAGGTCTGCAAAGTGTTAAAAACAGGCCAACCTGCATGAGCCTCGGGATCCCAAAGTCTCACTCCCAAGTCCTCCCCCCAAAACCAGTCTCTCCTCTAGTGAGTCCTTGTGATACTAGGAGACTGTGAATTGGGTGAATGCGCTGGTGCCCATATCCATCTGTGATTTTGACAGACAAACAGCGCAGTGTGAAGCGAGGGTTGTCTCTGGCCTGGAAGAGAGGCCTCAGAGCGGGAGGGCAGCCATCAGCTTACTCTGGAACAGGCCGTCAGCAACTGGAGGGACGGGGGATTGATGAATAACTCGATTTAGAAGACTTGCAAACCCAAGGTGCCAAGCGTTCCACGTGGGACGTTGGTGTGTCTGTTGGCATAGAGAAACGAAAGCATAAAGGGTGTTTAATTTTACGGCATTAAAAATCCCTTTCTGTTATTATAAGGCCCGGTGAGATTGGCTTTGGGGATATCAGCAGCGTGTCGTCTTTGATGGCATTACTGGAACATTTCCCTCCAGCTTTAGCCTTGAATCAGAGCAGTGTTCCGCAGGAGTCATTAAACTAATTGGACATGGCTGAAAAGTGAGCCCTCGTCACATTTGTAGCTCCACAGTCAGTTGAAAGAAAGCCTCTCAATTGGTTTGGAAAGTTCTAAATTTATCTCCTTTTTTTATTATTATAAAAATAAATGAGGGAGTTTGGGGATGCTAGGAGAGTGATTAGCAACATTAGGTGTTTCATCAGAAAAAAAATTTCATCAGGAAAACTTTGAAGCCATAAAAAATGGTTAATGCTGAGAGAAACCAGAACAGAACTGAACAAGGGGCTACAAAAACAGATTTTATAAAAACAGCGGCCTGAGTTTGATTGAAAAGTATGACGGCAGCAACTGGGCCCAGCTGACGGGCCTGGAGAGGCAGAACCGGAAGGAGTGGATGCTAACTACTGTTGAAGAAGTAGAGCTGGGGAGAGTGACTTGCATCAGGCTTAGTCCGCATTAATGAAAGGTAGAACTCACCTTGAAATGTTACAGAGAAACTTGAGACATTGGCAGAATCTGTGAAGGTCAACAGTGATGCAGAAGGGTGAAGATTTAGCATGCCTGACATTTATGTTGCCTCGTGGATGGTAATGACAATATAAGAAAAGCTAACGGATGTCAAAAATGTAATAAGGATGTTCAGTTTTTGAATCACAAACATACCAGAGGAATTGGAGATGTACAGAAATTGGAATACATATTCAGGGGAAAGAACACTATCGGACATGGAGGGGGCAATACGGGTATTTTTTTTTTTAATATATATTTTATTGATATTTTACAGAGAGGAAGGGAGAGGGATAGAGAGCTAGAAACATCGATGAGAGAGAAACATCGATCAGCTGCCTCCTGCACACTCCCCACTGGGGATGTGCCCGCAACCACAGTACATGCCCTTGACCGGAATCGAACCTGGGACCCTTGAGTCCGCAGGCCGACGCTCTATCCACTGAGCCAAACCGGTTTCAGCAGTATTTTTTAAAAAAATATATTTTTATTGATTTTAGAGAGGAAGGGAGAGGGAGAGAGAGAGAAACATCAATGATGAGAGAGAATCATTGATCGGCTGCCTCTTGCATGCCCCCTACTGGGGATCTAGCCTGCAACCCAGGCATGTACCCTGACCGGGAATTGAACCATGACCTCCTGGTTCATAGGTCGATGCTCAACCGCTGAGCCACACTGGCCAGCCCTATACGGGTACTTTTGAAAGGACTCATAAAATGTGGCTCAGCCACATCACCAGAAGAATGAACTCCTCCTTTCTTGTGATTGACGTCCCAGGAGGCAGGATGGGATCTGTCACGTTCTTTGATGTCGGCCCTGTTTGCTGTTTGACTCCAATACTCAAGCGGCAGAGTGTGAGTCACACAGTGAGGTTTCCTGTAAGTGACCTCGAAGGAATGGAGCTGATCACTACAGCTATGTGACTGTGACTGAAGAAGGGAAGGACTTGAGGGAAGAATTGAAATGTTCCTGGCCAAGTCACCTTTGCCCTTTGGTGGCACATTACTTATCCTTTAGATTTTGGGACAGTCGGATTCATCTCGCAGCAAAGAGATAACTTTGGCTTTAAAAAGGCAAAGAGAAAGAGGCCTTTGAGAGGGAAATGGATTATAGCAATTTAAAAATCAGATGATACGTTAAGACTAGCATGTGGCACATATAAAACATTTCTGACAGGTTAATGGAAACTGCGATGCATCTTAATTCCATTTGAAGGGAGTTTATGTAGTTTACTTAATGAGCAGGAGACGTTACCAAGAGGGAAAAGCGAAAACAGTTCTGTTTTATAAAGTATCGGTGTTCAAAACATTAAATAGAGGAATCTTAAGATTATCTTCTGGTCTAATTTAAAAGGTAATAAAAATTTGCTACCGAAGTCACACAAATGATTCAAGGAAGGAAGTGCATTAATAAATGTAATCTTAGAGGGAAATGGAAGGTGATATAAGTACATCAATTATAGACTAAATGTTAAAATGTCACTCTTATTGGGAAAAAAAGAATTACCCAGCTGTTCATTATAGGAGACACAGTGAAAACCAAGAGATATAAACAAAATGAAAAGTTAGGGAAATAAAATCCATTATGCAGGGCCTACTTTTAAGGCATCAGATAAGTAATTTCATGGCATTAAGCATTAAGATAGATAAACAGGATTACTGCAAGTGGCAAAGGTTCATTAAACAACGAATATCCGATAATCCCACATAAAAAGACTTGGAGAATTAGGAACATAATTAAAGGGTGTTGAAGGTTCTTTGAGTATAAAATTGGCTCGGGCTTGCCAAATTTTGGAAGGTTAAAATATATAGCGAATCCATAACTTGAATGTCTCAAAGGAAAAGAATGGGAATGGGGAAATGCCAGATCTAAAGTGTGCTAGTGACTTGGTGGCAGTGTCTGCATTGGGAGTGGTGGGTGGGACTGACTGGTTCCTTGGGACACCCCCGGGGCCCGTTCCTCCCGGGATCTGCTCTCTGGATTTGTGGAGATGTTTGCTAATGGAAGCTCTGAGGATAAAATGCTCCCTGCTCATGAGATGAGAGGGTTGATTAAGCTGGGAGTTGGGCTTCGTGAGTCTGACACCCGTGGCTGGCCAGGGGTGTGTCGGCAGTGGGAATTTGCAAGAGTAGTTTAGGGCAGTGGTCGGCAAACTCATTAGTCAACAGAGCCAAATACCAACAGTACAACGATTGAAATTTCTTTGGAGAGACACATTTTTTAAACTTAAACTTCTTCTAACGCCACTTCTTCAAAATAGACTCGCCCAGGCCGCGGTATTTTGTGGAAGAGCCACACTCAAGGGGCCAAAGAGCCGCATGTGGCTCGCGAGCCGCAGTTTGCCGACTACTGGTTTAGGGTCTGCCATATGGAGAGGAATGAAGATGTTATTGAGAAGGAAAGTATATTTTCGCTTCTATATATGAGTAAGCATTTATTTATTTAAATTCTTAGAAAAGCTGTATTTCCTCCTTGAAGATTACAGTATAGAGATTGTGTAGATCCCTGCTACGCAAAGTGTGGTCTCCAGGCCAACGGCATCAGCGTCACCTAAATTGGAATCTGTATCACAACAAGATCTTCAGGTAATTCGTGTATAAATTAAAGTTTGGGGAGCCCTGATGTGGCGGCTAAGAATATAGGCTTTCCAGTGAATCAGGCTGGGTTCAAATCCCCCTCACGGCTTTGACCTTGGCCTTATTTCTTAAACATTTTCAATGTTCTGAGTCTTCATCTGTAAATAGGGATAATGATGGTCCTTAGCATGTGGAAATATTTAAAGTGAGATAGTGCATGTAAACCATTTAGCCTTTATAATTGTCCATGGAATATTAGTTCTTTTAATAGTTACTTAGACTTATCTTAAAAATTTGGGCAGACATACAGGAAAACACGTTACAGTTCTGCAACCTGAAGACTGTTAACACATTGGTTTGTTTTCTTTTATTTTATATGGTTTTGATCATACTGGGAATATCATTTCATATCCTGCCCTTTTCACTTGTGAGTACGGCCATAAGTGCTTTTCCTTGTTAAACTAACCTGGGAGAACAGATGGTTTAACACCACGGAATGGCTCCGTGCAGGCTTTAGCGTTGGCTGTAAAAACCGTCTCACACAACCGAACCCGTGGTGTGCTCTCTCCCCGCTTGTTTTTCTAGTCTGTACATAGCGGATGATATCACCCGCCCCATCTAATGTTACCTGGTGGTTGCGAGGCTCCACTGAGGGTCATGTATGTGAGAACAGCTAGGGACAGGCAAAATGCTGTGCACATGTGTGTTGTTGCAAGTGGGTGGTCTTAATGTGCAGGAAAAGCCTGGAAACATAATTACCCATGCACCCCACAGTTCCTGTTCCAGGACTTGATTCTAATGAAGTAGTTTGGCATGTGTACAGACGTTCAGCTGGGGTGGGGGGTGTGTGTGGCAGCTAACAAAAATGGTCACTAGAAAGGGCGGCTCGTCAATGTGCTAAAATACTAGGCAGACGGTAAGAAGGATGCTGTCTACAGACCCGTCCTCTCCCATAAGATACCCATGACCACAGGTGACTACTTAAATGAGTTAAGGTGAGAGAAAATCCTAAGTTCAGTTCTTCATTCACACCAGGCATACATAGTTCAGGTGCTCACTAGTCCCATGTGGGTCGCGGCCACCTCACTGCACAGCCCAGATGTATTCAACTTGTCCATCATCTCAGAGTGTTCTCTTGGATAGCACTGCTCTAGAAAAATAGTTCTTACACTGAAAGAAAATTCTTATGAAGCGGGATGACTCAAATTTGTAGTGTGTGTGTGTGTGTGTGTGTGTGTGTGTGTGTGTTACATTGAGCCTTGCTCCTTGGGGCAGAACATGGCATTTCTTCCTTTTTCTAAATTCAGTCAACTCTGGCCCTGATGGCCCCCCACTCAGAAAGCTAGAGATTGGGTAAAAGGCAGCTCTTGACTTTCCCTCCTCTGGCAGCTTCGCTCAGGACCCCTGGGGGCCGGACCACATTAGTGTTACTGTTGCTTTTTGTTCCAAAGCCCTTAGCCTAGCATTGCATCTTCTTGTCTGCCAAACATTTCAGCCCACCGCTTCCCATAAACCGCCCCTCCCCCATTTTATAGCAATCATTTCCAAGGGTTGGGGGAGAGGGAACCGCTGTACCCCAGCCCCATTCAGATTGGTGGGGGTAGCGTTACCTATGGGGGGGAAGGCTGAAAGCACGCTCCATTAGAAGATAGTAGCAACAGGGAAACGCATTCACTTGGAAATGTGTGCTCTGCTTCAGTCTAGTTTGCAGACTGCCTTGGACACCGCATAGGAGGGCTCTGCAAGGGTGGGACCCCCATCCCCGCCCTCCCAGCAGCACCCAGGCCACCTTGGGAACATTCTCCCTGCCTTTGGTTGGAGTCAGCTGACCCAGCCGGTGCTCAGACTTCCTTGGAAGATGTCCTTGGTGCCCCAGTGCTCCCTCTTTCTTTCTTTTTTCTTTTTTGTTTTTTCTCTCTTCCTGTTTCATTTTGGATTTTTAGCACATGGTTCTGGCCAGCTTGACTGAAAAGGGACGGTATCTCCCAGTGCATTCCTTTCCCCACAGCTCAGTGCAGCCTTTATGTATGTAGTGTGTGCCTTTGTTTACTGTCTGGTCTTACTATTGGTTTAGGCCAGTGGTCGGCAAACTCGTTAGTCAACAGAGCCAGACATCAACAGCACAACGATTGAAATTTCTTTTGAGAGCCGAAAACCGACTTCTGTCCACGAAGTTTCAATCGCACTGTACGTGCGCGCCTGTGCGTGGTATTTGGTGGAAGAGCCACACTCAAGGGGCCAAAGGGCCGCATGTGGCTTGCAAGCTGCAGTTTGCCAACCACTGGTTTAGGCTATGCCTGTGTTTGTACAACTTCTCAAAGAAAGCTTCCTATTCGCCCTTCGACACTCTGCTAGTGAATCTCCTTGTCCAGAAAGCTGACCTCCCGTATGCAACTGCCAAGCACAAAACGAATCTCACGTCTTTTTTATTTTATTTAATGTATGTGTATGTTGCAGAATGATCACCACAGTAAGTTTAGTTAGCATCCCTCACCTCACGTAGTTACAAAGGTTTTTCCTTGCGATGAGAACTTTTAAGATGTACTCTGTTAACAACTTCAAATGTACACTACAGGACTGTTAACTACAGTTAATACGCTGTGCATTACATTCTAGAACTCATAAGTGGAAGTTTGTACCTTCAGACCATGGCCACCCATTTCTCCACCCCACCCCCACTGGCAGCCACCAGTCTGTTCTATGTTTCTATGAGTTCATGCTTTCAAGATTCCACATATGAGTGGGATCATGCGGTATTTGTCTTTCTCTGTCTGATTTCTTTCACTTAACATGATGCCCTCAAGGTCACAAATGGCAGGATTTCCTTCCTTTTTATGGCAGAATAATATTCTGTAATCTCACTTCCTAATGGCTGCCTCCACTTTGAATGTGTTCATGTTGGACTTAACACATGGTATTCTGATTTATTGATGTTCGTTCCCTACACTTGAGTGGCTGTGAAACCTAGATGACTAGGAGAGTAACCTGGGTGTTTTGAATATGTCCTGCTTCATTACCTTAAATTCTGGAATCTCTCGAACATCATAAAAGAACCAAGAATAATATAACAAATACTAGTGTACCTATCACACACACCTATTGGACTTTTAACATTTGCCACTTTAATTCAGATCTTTTTTCAAAGAAAAACATAGGACAGATGGCTATCGAAGACTTCCTCTCATCTCATTACTTTTTCTCTTCTGCCCAGAGGTGTGTGTACGCTTCCTAAGTTGGCGTATATCCTTTCTGTCCATATTTTAATCCTTTACCACATTTGTGTGCATCTGTATCCAACACATAGTACTTGAAAGTGTACCTAAACGCTGTCATACTGTGTATACGTTTGCAACGTATTTTTTCATTTGTTCTTATAATTTTGAGCTCCCTCTGGGTTTCCACCTATAAATGTATTTTTTTTTAACTGCTGCAGGCTCTTCCATTGTGTGAATGTACATGTGACAGTTTGTTCATTTATCTCCTAACCAGACATTTAGGCTGTTTCCACGACCAGGCACGCTACAGTGAAAGTCCTCACGCACGAGACCAGAACTTTCTAAAACAGTCTTGAAGAAGAACTACAGATCCAAGGGTTTGCACACTTCCAACCTGACTAGATATTGTCGTCTTAGCCTCGGAAATGGTCTCAGCCATTTGTACGCCCACTAGTGGTTTCTGAGGGTGCCCGCTTCCCCTCATTTCTGATGTTTGGAATAAAGAGCTCTTAATTAGTTTCCCAAAGGGCACAAAGGGGCAACTTACTGTGGTTTTGCTGTCCTTTCCCCTGATTACCAGTGAGGGGGATGTGGTAGGCTGTGGCCAGGCCTCCCTGACACCCGTCCCTCCTCCAGGTGCCCCAGTGGAAGATACACGGAGAGCCCTGAGGCCATTGGCACAGGTGCCTGTGCGAGGCGGTGGTTCCTGTGTTGATGTGGAAGGATTTCCAGGTCGGGAACTGCGGGCCGTAGGGCCAGGCGCTGAGGTCTGATTCTGTGGAAAAGTAGAGCATTTGCTTTTTACATGGCTTCTGGGTGTTCCTACGGCTCAGCATCAAGAAGGCAGTTCTGTGTTCCTCTGGTCTGGTGGGTGTTTTACTCCGTGAGGGCTGCTGAGACCACTGAACTAAGGGTGCCCACTGTGAGAAAATCAGCAAAGCAGTGGGGACCCTACTTCTGATGGGGTAGTGATGGCTCAGAAGCAAGGCTCTAGACAGCCGTGGGCAAACTACGGCCCGCGGGCCGGATCCGGCTGTTCTATCCGGTTCTCTTGCTCTCCCCTCCGCTCCTTTACTTTGAATTTATATTAGTTCACACAAACACTCCATCCATGCTTTTGTTCCGGCCCTCCGGTCCAGTTTAAGAACCCATTGTGGCCCTCGAGTCAAAAAGTTTGCCCACCCCTGCTCTAGAATCAAGGCCTGGCTTGCGTCCTGACCGTGAGCTCGGCCAGTTGCAGGGCCGCTGTGTGTCTCAGTGAGTTCTTTACCTGTGAAAGGGAGATAAGGATCATCAGCCTCGTCACATTCTTAGGGGGGAGTGGACAAGTTCATGCACGCAAGGAACTGGGCGGTGGACTTGGGGCTCCTCGCCCCATGGCCCATGCTTTGGAGGGTGGGGTGGTGACAAGGACCGAAGATGCCAGGGAGAGCCTGGGTGTACGTGGTTGGCATTGGGAAGCCTTTGCTTTGATCAAAGCTGCTTAGCAAGGCTGGGTTGGCCCTTTGCCTGGAGGCTCTCTTGTGTCTGAGTGTACCTGGGCCTGCCCTGGGCGGTACCAGGCGGCCCGGAGGAAGGGGCCTGGGTTTGGAGACCTCTGAGTGAGCAGTGTCCCTTCACTGGTAGAGCAGAGGCTGGGATTGGACATTAGGGTTAAGAAGTGGAGCTGGGGAGGAAGTGGAGGCAGCCATGCATCGCTTATTGTCATAGCTGGTGATTCCCAGACTTGGGTTGTGTGGACCAGTGAAATCGTGAAAAATAAACCCAGAAAGGTTGGGATTCTGAGTAGGTAGGGTCACCTATTTTGATTTTATCAAATGAGAGCAATGAAAACAAATCAGTATTTCTTATATCACTACCCTATTCTAAAAGAAATGGTCTATAATAATAAAAGCGTAATATGCTAATTAGACCGGACGTCCTTCCAGACGACCTTCCGGACGAAGCCGGGTCTGCGAGGGAAGCCCGGGTCCCGGGTGCCAGAGGGAAGCCGGTGCCGGCAGCCGGGGGAAGGAAGGCCTACTCTTGCACAAATTTCATGCATCGGGCCTCTAGTGTTTAATATAAAATGTAAGGGTGGCTCACCCTTAGAACAAAGGATGGTCCTTTAAATCAAGTAAGTGGAGTTCTAAGAAGAGTTTGTAGCAATTGTTTCTTCAGTGTCTAATTCTGATGCTGACCAATGAACGCTTTGCAATGGACCGAGGTGTTCTTGCACTGGATAGAGGCTGAACTGCCCTCCTCTCCTCCCCCCCCCCCCCCCCCGCTTGAAAAGGGAGCCTTAGGGCAGAGTCTGGGGCGGGATGGGGGGATGTAGGTACTCGGTGTTCGGGTATGTGGGTATTTAGGTTTTTTTACGAAGGTTTTCTAGGCCAGGGAGCCCTGACTGTGGGGAGAGGAACAGGGGAGGGCTCTTGTGAACATAGGAGCCGATGGGTGGTATATGCCCAAGAGAAGAGGGCGGGAAGAGACACGGATGGGGCAGACCTAACATTTATTTAGCACCCTCCAGCAGTGCCTTATGGGAGATCCCTCACTTCACCCTCATAGGAAGTGTTTGCGGGAGAAGCCCTGTTGTTCCCATTTTATAGATGAGGACACTGAGGCTGCAGGTCTTTGATGTACCTTTGTCACCTCACAGCCGAGTGGCAGAGCTGGGGTTCCGATGGAGTCTGCCACCTTCTTGTATTTCTCCCCGTGGGTCCCTAACTCTGGGATGGTGTGGCTGTTTGGAGCCTTCTGGATGACTGACGCAGTCTGTTTCGAGTAACAGCAGTTACTCCCCGGGGACTGTGTCGTCGGTTGCCGGTACTTGTGACTGTTTCAGTTGGTTGTGTTCCTAAAGCACAGCCTTGCCACGTGGCAGCTGCCAGATGGGGCGGCATTGACCTGCGGATTTCCTTCCTGGGAAGGATCCTTTCCGGTGTGCGCACCAATCCTGGCTCAGCCTCTCGCGCTTATACATGGGTCTGGGACTCAGAATCCACGTGCCTGCCACGAAGGTGGCAGCGGGGGCGCTTGCACCTCCCCCTCAGGAAATCAGTAGCACGGGAAGAGGGAGGGAGGTCCCCCCTATTCCAGAGCAGCCAGGATTCGAACCCTGGCCCCTGTCTCCTCAGTCTACGGTCTTCTCACATCACCTCTGTGGGGGCTTCTCCCTCTCACTGGCACGAACCCCCCCCCCCCCCCGAGGGCTTTCCAGAAAATCCACGATGGAATCTTTGAACAGTTGCCCAAGGCCGGTGTTCAGATTTTTCTCTTGTAATGGAAGCTCTGCCTGGCTAGTTGGTTAATGGGTCCCAGGTTCTCCCAGGCCACTTACTTCCCAATTTTCAGGCATTATTCATGGAGAAAATCCACCCTGTAGGAGCGGAGAAGTTAATGGGCTCAGTCAAAGTCAATCTCCAGTTGTGGGCCACAGCTTTGATCGTCCTGATGGGCCGTTTGGTTTCCACAGCGGGGTTGGGGGTGGGGAGTGGGGAGAAGCTTGGCCCATGACTTATTCATCGCTTCCCTGGCTGCACCGTCTCGCGCGCCTCTCCCGGGAAGGCCCAGTGTGCGGGCTGCATGGGATCCAGCCTCAGCTCCGGATTGTATCTCCGCCTGCAGCCTGTGGGCCCCCAGGGCTTTGTTTCTGGAACTGGTTGCTCAGCTGGAAGGCAGCCAAATGTTTGGGCCAGAGGTGCATACCTTGAGTATACCCTTTTCTCCTTTCATTTATTACTGTTTTTTAAATATTTTTTTGATTTCAGAGAGGAAGGGGGAGAGAGAGAGAGAGAGAGAGAGAGAGAGAGAGGAATATCAATGATGAGAGAGAATCATCGGCTGCCTCCTGCACGATCCCCACTGGGAATCGAGGCACAACCTGGGCATGTGCCCTGACCTGGAATCAAACCGTGATCTCCTGGTTCATAGGTCAGCACTCAGCCACTGAGCCACATTGGCTGGGCAACCCTTTTCTGCTTTTAGAGCAGCGCATGGGACCCCTTCTTCTCAGACCAGCTCCTTCTAGGGGTGTGTGTGTGTGTGTGGGGGGGGGGGGGTGTCCACGTACTTGTGTGGCGTTTTCTCCGAGAGACCCACTGATGAAATACTCACCCCAAGTGACTCGGTACCGAGCCCTGGTTTGTTTGTTTTGAACGTCTTAACAAGACATCAGCCATTATGATGTCAACTTGTTAATGGTTGCTTTCTTGCGGTTTTCGTGTTTATGAGGAGTGAGGAAGCCAGGCCTGGTCTGGGAGGGAGCCTGCTGGGTGCGGGAGAGCTGCTCCCTTGGGTGGCTGCAGTGCGGAGCTCTCCGTGTGCTGAGCTTCCTGTGTGCCCGGCGGAGTTCTCCGTGCTTTGCTTCGTGATTGCTTTCATTCTCTCACCGTCTTCCAGGTGGGTTGAATTGTGTCCCCCGAAAAGATATGTTCCAGTCTTGGGACCAGTATTTGTCAAGGTGACCTTACTTGGGAATGGGGCCTTTGCAAAGGTCATAGGTTAAAATGAAGTGATACTGGATAAGGGTGATCCCAGATTCCAAGGTCTGATGTCCTTGAGAGGACACACAGACACACACAGAGGAAGGTGGCCACGTGCAGACAGAGGCAGAAAGCGGAATGACGTAGGTACCAAACCAAGGAACTCGAAGGATTGCCAGCAACCCCGGAAGCTAGAAGCCAGGCAAGGAGGCATTCTTCCACAGAGCCTTCAGAGAGAGCACGGCCCTGCCAACACCTTGATTTTGAACGTCTAGTCTCCAGAACTGTGAGAGAATAGATCTCCATTGTTTTAAGCCAGCCAGTTTATGGCAATTTGTTAAGCACGCCTCGGAGACAATACAGGAAGGGATTACCTGCAAGGTTATTAACCCCATTTTGCTGATGAGCGAACCAAGGCTCAGAAGTGTTCAGCGTCCCGCCCCAGATCCTCCAGCTCCTGCGTGGAGACAGACCAGTGAGGGGATTGTGTGATGGTGTTGCCAAGTCCGTACCGTCACAGTGGGGACTTTCCGATGCACGTTATCTAGGACGCCGTAATGAGCAGTTAGGTCTCAGAGGCATGTTAACCAGTTGCAGGTCAGATCTGCTTTAAATCCTGCATTTAGCCAGAGGTTTCCCTGTGTGTGACTCTGGGGGAACACTTGCTTTTCCTGAGGTGACACAGGTATTTTCTGAACAGGGCATCTAGTTATTGGGTGTTCAAGGAGGCAAATAGTCATGGACCAAGCCTCATTCTGCAGTGGTTAGCCAGCTTGCTCAGAGCCTGTCTGTAATTGGAAAAAGGAAGATAACGAAAGGGTGCCATTTCTACCCAATTTCTCGAATCCTGTCTATTTCCAGCTGTGCTCCTATCTCCATGTGAACTGCCACTCCCCCCCTCCTGTTCTTGGTTGGGTGGGGGGTGGGGAAGCAGTCAGGGGTTATGTGTTGGAAAGATATTATTTCAAGGCCATTGGGACACCAGTGAAGGTTTCCATTGGGAGTTTCATAGTTATGGCTGAATTGTGTCCCTTCAGAAACAAATGTTGAAGCTCTAACCCTGGTACCTCAGAATAATTATATGTTAAAGAAGTTAGCCCTTTGTGATGCAAGTTGCAGATATATTTTCTCGCTTTGATTAGATTTATGAATTCTTTCTTTCTAGATGAAAACAATTCTTCTATATTTTCACATCACACTTAGGCCTTCCTTGCTCCACAATTACATATTAAAAACTTGTGTTTTATGCCTTTTGAATTATTTTTTCATATTTAAATCTTTCCTCCATCTGGAATTTATTTCATGTCATATGAATCAGGAATCCAACTTTTCCAGGTGGCTAATGTGTTCCAATCATTTATTGAATAATTCCTTCCTGCCCAGTGACTTGACCTGCATTAGTTTTTTATTGCTGTGTAACAGTATTATCCCAAACTCAGTGAGTGTCTTAAAAACAGCACACACGTGTTATTTCACAGTTTCTGTGGGACAGGCGTCTGGGTACAGCTTAGTCAGATTCTCTTTGAGGCACCCATCAAGGCGTCGCTGGAGCTGCAGTCTCATCCGAGGCTGGATTGGGGAAGGATCCATTTTCAACCCACATGCTCGTTAGCAGCATCTGCTTCCTTGCAGGCAGCTGGATTGAGGCCTAATGTTTTTGTTGGCTGTTGGCTGGAGGCCAGTCTCCATCCCTTGTCATGTGGTTCCCCAACATGGTCTTCTGCTTCATCAAGTCAGCAGGAGAAAAAGGGACCCTACGATCTTCTGTAACACAGATTGCATACATTCCATCACCTTTGCCTTATTCTGTTGATTAAAAGCATGTCAAAGGTCCTGTCCACATTCAAGGGGAGATGATTGGTCCTGTCCACATTCAAGGGGAGATGATTGATTGGTCCTGTCCACATTCAAGGGGAGATGATTGGACACCCTGATGAGGGTGACACCAGGAAGGGGAGACCATCAGGGGCCTTCTTAAGAATGTGTCTGTCACCCTGCCTTTGGTAGACTTTAAGTTTCCATGTCTGTTTGAACCCATTTCTGTAACGCCACCAAATTTTAAGGAGTGAGTAGAGGAAGAGAAGCCTGCTCAGAGGTGGGGAGGAGGCTCCTTGGAACTGTGCTCATCTTTTCCGACTCTCAGGCCTTGGAGGCTAACCCCGGCCAGTTGTGGACTCCATTTGTCTGAGACTCTTTGGCAGCTGGCTTCGTGCCATGGCTGAACTTGATACAGAGGCTGCCAGCTGCCTTCACGCCCACGCTTCATGTCTCCAGGCCCAGATAACCTAACAACTGTGTGGGTGTAATGAAAGTTTGCAGCCTCACTGCCATGCACTTGGCCCTGGACTTGTGTGCTTTATTAGAGATTAGGCTCATCGTGACGAATATTACTTTCTGGTCACACCAGTGCCTCTAGATGAAATCAAGTGTGTTGTTGTAACTTGAAAATGTTATCCCGGTAGAACGCAGTGATAGGATAAGCTGTGGGTGTTGGGGATGCTGACGGATGGGTCCCAGACCTTATCCCTGTAGGAGTGGGCAGCACAGGCCTCTGGGAGAAAGGTGGGAATTCTGGCAGCTGTCTTCTCTCCACTTTTGTTTTCCCCATACTTCTTTAAGTCAGTTTTGTTATCTGTAGTTTGTGATATATATATATATCTCACCCAAAACATAACCCCCTATTCCCTTTCCCAAAAGTCATTATGGATTGATTGGCCTGCTTGGAGTAGAGGATTTGAGCAGGAATTAAAAGATGATAGGTTAGAGAAAGTTAACAAAAAGCTCAGCAGTAATAAGCAGTATGTGAACTGGTGTGCTGCAGGGTCATCTCTGACGCTGGGCTTTGTAGGGTGAGAGATAGGGAATGATGCCAAGGTTTTGACGGTGGGGTAGAACCTCTGGGTGGGTTGGGGCAGAGAGCTGGCCTGGAAGAGGAGGGAACAGTAGGGGATTTTTGAAAGAGTGGAAGGATGTGAGACCAAAAAAAAGGAATTTTAGTGTTGTTTGGATGTGCTGATGGTGGTAGAGACTTCTCAGAACAAGTGAGTAAGAATGGAGTGCCCAGGCTCAGGAGAATGGCCGTTGCGAAGAGGCCTTTCTTTGGCAGGGTTAGAGAATCAATTGATGCGGAGTGGGGGCCATTTTGACATCAGGTGGGAGGAGTGGGACTGGTGTGGAGTGGAGGAACTTAAGTGTCCTGCTAGCTGCTTTATGGCCCAAGATGACTGCCGAGTACCAGCCATTTCATATGAATTCCAGCCTGGGGGAAGGAGGAACACACTGAGCAGAATGAGCTCCCTTTTCCTAAGGATCCTTCCTGTGAATCACACACAGAACGTCTCTTTACATCCCCTTGGCCAAAACTTAGTGGCATGGCCACATTCTGCTGCAAAGGAGACTGAGGAGTGTGCTTAGGCCAGATCAGGAGCCTCCGAGTCACTAGAAGAGGACGAAGCACAGAACAGGGGGGTGTATGCCGGGTTAATAATGAAAGGGAAAGGACCAAACGCTAGAGTTTTACTTCTGAAAACTTGTTTTAGGGCAAGAGAGGGTAGAGGGGTTGTTTGGATGTGCTCATGGTGGTAGATTGCTTCCCTGAATTAGTGTATTTCAGAAAACATGTCGCATCTTCCCAGGCAGCTTTGAAAGAGGAAAACATGGTATCTTGGTCAAGTCTAGGTAGGGAGAGACCTGATGAGGTGCCTTAAGGTGGCGGGGTTAGGGGACCACAGATGGTGATGTCAGGCCTGAACCCCCTGGCCACAGTGGGCACTCGGGATGGAGGGTGAATGCCTATTCAGCTGTGCGCACACGAAACGTGCTCTGGGGTGAGGTCATTTTATTGAGCTAATGATGGCTTGTAATTCTCCAGAGAGATGCAGGATAAGGCGGCCAGTTTAAAATAACCGGGAGCTCTCACATCTTGGGGGAGGAAAGGAAATAACCCTGAAGTATCTCCCCGATTGCATCAAAGGCGAAAATCCAACCTGTAGCCCTCTGTGACGTAGGTTCCTACTCTCTCAGGTCTCACTCCCCCCTCAAGATTTGCGTTTCTGCAGTCAGGGCTGTTCCAGCCAATCCTTGTCCAGGCCAACCAGGGTGGTCCAGGGTGGTCCAGGGTGGTCCAGGGCAGAGTGGGCCCATCCTTTCTGTTTGTAATGTGATATGTGCCCAGTACCGATGCATGTGAATGGTTTTCCTGCATCGGCTCTTTATGATGGCCTGAGCTCCTTGCTTTAACTGGGGCTGTTTGTCACACATATTTGGGTCCCCAGCGCTGCTCTGCTTGGTTCCTGTGGTTGGATCCAGCGCCTTAGACGGGTGAAGGCCCCTCTGGGTGTCAGTCCTGAAAGGGTTTTCCCTGCTTTCTTAGCCACAAGCTCTCACCTAAGCAGGAGGCACCTCTTCATGGAGAGCAGGTTACTGAGCTGGAAAAGCCAGTTAGAAGGTAAATTGGTCACCAGCTGAGCCCGGTGAGTCAGCTCATTGAAACATTTTAATTTTAAACACTGGACTTAACTTTCAGAGTTCTCTAACGAATGCCTTGGGTTAGGGGAGGGTGGAGGAGTTCTTTTGGAGTAAATGGAGCTTAACCTTTGAGGGCTACAGCTATTGATTGCTTCCCTGAACTTGGGCTCATTTTGGATGTTGTTGACAGTTGTCCACATTTCTTCATTATTAGTGGATACCAGCATCTCAGGTTTGGGAAGGACTCTTTAATGAGGCCATCTGCTCCCAGCCTCTTCTTGCACTTTCTCTTGTATTTAAGTTGTTTTTCTTTGCAGACATTGACGGATGCCCCACTGTGGGTCAGGGATGTCCGCCTGGGGTGTTAGTTTCATGACTGAGATGAGGAAAGACCAGAAGAGGCAGGTCTGATCTGTAGAAAATCGGCCTGGTTGCTATAAATAGGGGTGGGATGGGGTGGGGTAGGGGAAACCCAGAAGCAGGGTGATGTGGCTTCCACTTTGCTCACCCTCCAGATGAGCAGGGCCCAGGATCCAGATGGGACAGTGTGGTGTGAGAGTGTGGCCACAGGCCCGACCAGGGAGAAGGCTGTTCTGAAAAGGGTTTGCAAGAAAATGCCCAGCCCCAGTTTCCTCATTCACTGCTTCATCGTCTTGGCTAGTTTGGGGCTCAACCGATGTATGACCTCTTTGACCTGAAGTCGCATTGTTTAGCCCTAAGGTGTGGATAGGGTGAAGGGTCCCAGGGTCCCTGCAAGGGTGCTGGAGAGTCTGATGGAGCTCCCTTCTTGAGGCATCAGGGCTGGGCCCCAGGCAGTGGGTGGGGTCAGAGCCGGACTTCTTGGGTTAGTACAGCTTTATTTATCTGCAGTTGTTTGTCTTTTCTTTATTATAGCCACTTTAAAATTTGTAAATTGAGGTATAATTGACATATTGGGTTCAGGCGTACAATGTAATGATTTGATATTTGTATATCCTAAAAAATGATCACAATAAGTCTAGTTAACATCCATCACCACGCATAATTATAATTTTCCCTTTGTGATAAGAACTTTCAAGATTTACTCTTTTAGCAACTTTCACGTATGCAGTATAGTACTATTAACTGTAGTCACCATGCTGTGCGTCACATCCCCAGGACGTGTTTTACCATTTCGCCCACCCTGAACCCACCATCTCTGGCAGCCACTAACCTGTTCTCTGTATCTATGAGTTTGCTCTGTTCTGTTAGTTTGTTTATTTTGTTGTTGTTTTTTAGACTCAACATATGAGTGAAATCATATGGTATTTGTCTTTCTCTGTCTAACTTATATCACTTAGCATGATGCCCTCAAGGTCCGTCATGTTGTCACAAGTGGCAGGATTTCCTTCTTTTTAAAGGCTCAATAATATCTCTCTCTCTCTCTCTCTCTCTCTCTCTCTCTCTCTCTCTCTCTCTCGTATGTATGTGTCTCACAGTTTCTTGATCCATTTATCTCTCAGGACACTTAGGATGCTTCCATGTCTCCGTTACTGTGAATAATGCTGCAGTGAACATGGGGGTGCAGATATCTTTTCAAGAGTGTTGAGACTGTGAGTCTCAGCGCTTCCGGTCCCTTTATTTTAGGTTCTTGCTGTTCCGTTGCCTCCTTTGACGGCATTGGGATAAGCAAAGTTAAATTGAGGCAAGGTGGTGCAGGTTCTTTCCCATGCTTGAAAGAACGTGGAAGATACACGGACCTTGTAGCTCCGTGTAGAGGATGCGGCAGTTGATGTCCTGTCTGAGACAAGGCTCTTCGCCAGTGGCTGTTGCCTGGGAGGGATCTCCTGGTCTCTAGATTTTAATCTGTCTGGTTCTCAACTATTTTTGCAAAAAAACATCCTCTTCCTTTCTTATTAGCCAACTGTTGATCAGTGCAGAGCTTTATCAAGACTGTTAGAGAAATGTCTAAGCCGGCTTTCAATGTTCTTGTCTTTAATATAATGAGGTGATGGAAATTTTTAAGAAATGGAGCCTCTTAATTGAGCCTTAATTTCCATTGAAGTAGTTTTGAAAGATTTATAACTGAGTTAAGTAGCTCTCTAATGATACCTTCAATTTGCATAATGCTGATTACCGAGGCGATTCAAAGTCATTTGTAGTTATATATTCATTACCAGGTGGTGGCTGTTCTCCCCATTTTATTGCTGGGGAAAGTGAGGCTTCGTGTAAAGAAGTAAATGATCCGTAGAAAGTCAAGTCACAGAGGAATTGAATTACCAAGCTTTTCTGGCGCCCTTCCCCGTTCCCCGTTGACTCTTCTCCGTATGGACATGATTTCATTTGGGAACAAATCTGCTGGCGAGTAGTTGGTCCTTTTGGGAATGGCATTACTGCTTCTCTTCATATGTGGGGTGTCCCCCACAATGTGTGCACATATATTTTTTTATAGCTCAGTGGATGTTTCTTTCTTTTCAGATTTAACCCACTGGAATTAATAATTATTCAAAGCGTGTATAACGACACCCTGTATATATAATGGAAATTCTAATTCTGTCAGCTCCCCGACCGTGAAGGTTAATGAATGAATATGAACTTAGTTAAACCGTTTGGGAGAATGACAGAATGAGAAATGTTGTTTTATTAATGATAAACTTGGGTTCTGCTACTGGGATTCGTGAAGGCGCCTTCCAGTGGATGACACGCGCTGACGAATCGGTCTGCTTGCTTTCTGTCTCACCCAGCCAAAGACTCTTCCAGACTGTCCCCCCACAAACCAGATGTTTTGAAATAGCTTGTTACCAAACCGCAATAATTAAATAATTTGTATTGCTAAAACATTAATGAAAGACATTCATAAGTGCAAGAGATTTCATTCGAAGGAAGTAGTTATTGTTACCACACGATTAGGTTTTGATTTCAGTCAAGAACAAAGACATCTGATGTGCTAATTACCCAGCATTTAGGCAAATGGACAAGTTTGGTGGGTCCTTTTGAACTAACCCTGGGAATCTTTCCTTCCCCAGCCATCTGGAGACTCAGATGGAGACTTCTCCGGCCACTGCTGACCCCAGGGGAGTTAAGACATTCTTATTTGGGTTTTGATTCTCATATTGATTGGGAAATTTCATATACAACTCCCCACCGCCTCCCAAACACCAAAAACCAAACAAACCAGGAAACAATCTAGATAATTTTTCTCTCCAGGGTCTATGGTCTACTTAGAGCCGGGACTGGCTGCTTTTCATTTTCTGTCCTCCATGCCCTCGGTCACACCTTGGGGAAATACAGAAGTCAGTTGGAGGATTTGATGGTGACATGAGGGCTCTGTAGGCAGAGGGACTGTGGACCGACCCACGCTCTTCGTGTGTCAGCTGTGTGACGTTGGCCATGTCACTTAACCTCTCTGATCTCAAGTTTTTTCATCTGCAAAATGGAAGCAGTCACTACCTCAGTGGAGGTGTGACGATTAAATGGGACAACATGTAGAAAGGGGTGACTTAGGCTAGCACCGGTGGGCTCTTAATATTGTTAAGAACAGAAGGCAACTTGTGGAGACCTAAGATCCTGGTTGGCAGGTACACATCTTGTTGGAAGGTTTGTGTTCACATCCTCCTATTTTTTAAGAGTACACTTCTCTTACGTTCATATAGATAGTCCTGATGCTGTGACCTTACCACGCCCTGTAGAGAGGGAAGTCTGTTTCAGAGCGGTTGCCTCTTAGCCTGCAGCTTGCCAAAGCTGCCAAGGGCACAAACAGCCCCCTGGCAAGATGGCCGTGGAAATCCGAGGGCTCTTGGCATCTCCCATTGCCGTGGCATGAGCTACATGCAAGGGCAGGTGGTAGCCCTGCTTGGCCCAGGCTGTGGATGTGGTGTGTTGGGGGCACGTTTGTGGCTCACTGTCCGAAAAGCGGCATTTTCCACTCTTGGTTCTTCCATCGAAAGCTAAAGAAAGGTCACTTTTTACTTGGCCTCGTGACCTGGGAGTTGGAACTCCTTGGTCCTTCGTCATCGGTTTTATTTCCTCAGCTGCTCTGGGTTGCAGTAATTAGTCCCACCCTCAAGGCCTCCTCTGCCAACTCTTTGAAGACCAGGACCATATCTATCCTTTATTGGGCATACTGGGCTAAATGAGATATTTTACTGAAATGAATTTCGCCTGTGCCTTTAAACTTTTTTTTGTAAAATGGTTACTAGAAACATTTACATTATATATGTGGTCTGTATGGTATTTCTGTTAGACAATGCCGGTTACAGCTCTCTCCCTTTATCCATGTAATAAACTGCGTGGATCTGCCCACATTCTATAGCTGGGTTGAGGGTTGGGGGGCAGAGGTGAGCATGAGGTGCTCTGAATGGCTAGCTTACCTAAGCTTACCTGGCTCATGCTTAGACCTCTATAGTGGGGTGTAGTGAGTTGAATGGTGCCCCCCCAAAAAAAGGTATGTCTCCCCAGAACCTATGAATGTAATCTTATTTAGAAAAAACGGTCTTTGCAGGTGTAATTACATTAAGGACCTTGAGATGATGTCAATTCTGCCTTATTCAGGTGGGCCTTATGTCTAATGACAGGTGTCCATATAAGAACAGGAGCGGACATCGAGAAGGCCATGTGAAGACAGAGGCAAAGATTGGAACGATGCCACCCCAAGCCAAGGGACCCCAGGGGTTGCTGGCGCCACCGGAAGCGAGGGGAGAGGCATGGAGGGATTCTCCCTCGGAGCCTCAACAGGGGACCACCCTGCCAACGCACTGAGTCTGGACCTTTGTCCTCAGAATTGCGAGAGAAGACACTTCCGTTGTTGTAAGCCACCCAGTGGGTGGCACTTGGTTAGGCAGCCCTAGGAAACGAACACATTTAACCGAGATTTCGTTGGTTTCCCACATGAAGCCTGTTCTTCACTTCCACAAAGACCTGCAGGTGCTGCGGCAGGAAGGGGGAGGGGCCTGAACTCCTCATGGTCACTCCATCCCAGGCTGCATGCTTGGAACATTGGCATGGCCAGGGAAGAGGGGCCAGGAGTTGTCACGTGCTTCTCTTCTGATCTTTACCCTGAATGGTACATGTCCCTTTTGACCACATTCCATTGGCCAGAACTAGTCATGTGGCCCTGCCCAAGCTGGGAACTGGGGGCAGTGAGGGGAGGGGGCGACAGGTGGAATGTCAGGCGAGTGCCACAGAGGACTCTGTTGGTGATGAGTTCATCGAAGGTCAGGCCTGAGGAGCGTAGCGTTGGGCCCATTGACTTGACAAGAAAATGAAGGCCTGAGCTTCTCAAAGTCAGGGGTTGTATTTCTTTCTCTCTCATACCAGGCTCTTTTCTGCCCACTTTCTCAGCTCTCAGCAACTGTTGGTTGAGTTGAATGAACGAGGCATTAAAATCTGTTCTGACTTTTGGTCTGATTGACAGTGTTTCTTGGAATAGTCTTCTGATAGAGTTATCAGCTTGGAGAGTGCTCATGCCTCATAGAGTGGAAGTGGGTCAAGTCCAGCTATGACAAATTTCTGTATTATGTTAGCAAGAAGATGTCAAAGGTATCGCATTTTTTAAGGGATCTTCTTCTTACAACCTTCTCATAGGAAAAGCAGACACAGTGGCAAAATTTGGGCATGGGATTTAAGAGTTAGACAACCTTAGCGTGAATCCTGGTTCCTCCACTTGTTCTCTATGTGACCTTAAACTCGTTACTTAGTTTTGCCAAGCCTGTTTTCTCATCTGTAACATGGGGGATGAAGATCCTACCTCTCATGGGGTTTGTTGTGTGTAAGGATTTTATTGTATTAAATTGTCAGGGCTGCTGCAACATATTACCACAAACTAGGTGATTTAAAACAACAGGAATTTATTCTCTCCCAGCTCTGGAGGCTAGGAGACCAAAATTAACATGTCAGGAGGTTGGTTCCTCTTGGAGGCCCTGAGCTAAGTCTGTTCCATGCTTCCCTGGGTTGCCAGCAATCCTTGGCTTTCCTTGGGATGTAGATGCTTCACTCCAATCTCTGCCTCCACTCATATGGCCTTTTTCCCTGTGTCTGTGTCCAGATTTCTCTCTTATAAGGACACCAGTTATTGGATTAGGGTCCACTCTGATCCAGTATGACCCCTTCTTAGCTTCACTACACCTGCAAAGACCTTCTTTCCAAAGAAGGTCACATTCACAGGTACTGGAGGGTAGAACTTGCACATATCTTTTTTGGGGACAGAATTCTATCCATTGCAGTAGCGTAGGTAATGTATGCACACATAGTAGGTAAGGTATGCACACACACTAGGCTGTCCATAAATAAGAGTTTCCGTTATTCTTCTGAGTATTTGGGGAAAACCTACATGGAACTTTCTAACTGAATTTTGCTGTATGTTCAGAGCTTCGAGGTTATGATAGCGATAAAAACAGAGCGTTTCCTGTTGTTTTTGGGTGACGCACAGCTTTCATTGGCAATGCAGTGCTCTTTTCGGGTACGTGTAGGCGCTGCCATGCATCTCAATTACAGGATGCATTTGGCATTTGGATTTTGAGTGACTTTAGCCCAGCGCTATCATGGTTTCCTTCCAGGCACTTTTGTCTTGCTTAACGATGCAAAACAGAAAACGCACACAAATGATTCCAGAATGAGGCCTGTACAGAAAACGCACACAAATGATTCCAGAATGAGGCCTGTCGTTACTGCTTCTTTTACCTCCAGGGCCCCAAACTGCAGAAGCGTATTCACTGGAAGGCAACGAGGGCTCTAAATCTCCCACCTCCATAGATTACATTCCACATTACGCTCCAGCTTGGCGAAATTAATTGTGGCCAAGGCAGGCTAGACAGGCAAAGCCTATAATGGTTTATCATATGTTGCAGGCTCTGTGAGGGCCATAAACTGAAGGCACGCAGGGATTGTATTTATTCCTTGGACTTCACGTATTTGTCACCTTCCCTGTCTCGGAGGATGACAAGTTCTTCAAGACACCAGGGTCTGTGATTTTGACATAGGAAAAGGGGCGACCATGGAGATGTTCCCAGTGTCCTAGACGGTAGAGATGTCCCTTTCAAGCTTCTTCGATTACATGGCTGTTAATAGCTGAATTATTGATGAGGGCTTGCTGATGGAGGGAACTGCTTTTGACTGTTTGCCTCTCTTCTGACATCAGCTCTTTAATAGCCGCAGTTGTAGGAGTCGGATTTCATATGGAGCAGTTCATAAATTGAATACTAGTAGTTGTGTGTGCATGTGGGTGTGTGAGTGTGTGTAGGAAGGAGCTCATAGTAGCCTCTGACTATATTTTGTGAGTGCCCCTGTGTGTGAAACCTTGCAATGCAGGAATTTACATCTTGGAATTGGATCCACCTTGGAGCTGGTTTAAATAGGGAAATTTACCCACGACCGGCTTCTGTTAGCAGCAGCTCCTGTCAGCTGGAAATGCCCCGTCTCCATCCTTGTGGTCAGGGAAGATGCATATTCCAAGGCTTGAAATTCTCTGAAATGACGGGTTCTCCAAGATGATAGGAAAGCCCTTTGGCCACGGATTCCCTGGTGCCGTGTCAATAGGAATGCAAGTTTGATTTGATGGTCGTTATTTCCTTCTCCAAATCGAACATCCGTGAATTGATTTAAAATTGATTGAGGGGAAAAATCATAGAATGGTGTAACTATCCCTTAGTAATCCTGTGGCCCACTGGCTCCAGGCTTTGTTGGCAGTGACCGTAGAAATACATTTATATGTCCACACACACCTTTGCACATGCGTGGTCCATAACTGTGTTATTTATAAGTAGAAGCCCTCGCAGCCCCGGCTTTGTTCAGATGATTGTCTGGAATGACAGTTCAGCTGTCCGGTCTAATTAGCATATTACGTTTTTATTATTATACATAGCCCCAAGGTGGAAACAACCCAGATGTCCGTCAGTGGTTGACTGAGAAATCAATGTGTTCTATGCGTGCAGTGGAATATTATTTGAGCCATAAAAAGGCCTGAAATACTGATACTAGACGTGCTTGAACAGGCACAGAAGACCTCGTTGCTGTGTGATGCTATTTATATGAAAGGTTCAGAATAGGTAAATCCACGAGGACAGGAAGTAGAGTGGTGGTAGCCAGGGGCTATGGTGGGGGCTTAGGAGAAACGGGAGTGACTATTAATGAGTGTGGGGTTTCCTTTCGGGGCGATGAAATGCTCTAAAATTGATTGTGGTGATGATTGCATAACTCCGAACACACTAAAAGCCCTTGAGTTGTACACTTGAAGTGGGTGATTTGTATTGTATGTGAATTATATCTCAATGAGGCTGTTAAAATCACATTTACATTGCAAACTGGAACATTTATATGAACTTGACTCAAAACCCACCCTTTTCGTGGTCCGGTACATTCTGATTTATTCCGACTAGTCTGTTCCATTTCTTTAAAAAGCTGGTGGGAGTGACCCTCCAAATTGGTTTCATACCCACGCTTTTATAGATTCCTCTCCATTGAAGAAAACGAGCCCCAGAGCTTAAGAAGTGGGTTCAAGGTTACACAGTTTATTAGCGACGGAGTTGGGACTACAAACTGGATAGCCTCCGTGCCCATCCACTGTGCCAGCCAAGAGGCTAGGTGTTCTTGTAAAAGAGTGAGTGGAACTTGGAATTAAAAGAGGTGCTGGCAATGGATAGCCTCCTTGTAAACACCTCACTGTGGGTCTGGAGGGGGTAGGCATGCCTAGGACACAGCGAGGGGCTGGCTGCGTGGTTTTTAACTGAGCACAGTATCCATTGCCCGACACACTCCGTGGCCACAGCTTATCCAGGAGGCTCCACCTGTGTATTTTCCAGGCAAAGATGCTGTTTTCTGAGCATTGCAGAGTGAAAACAGTAGAAATTTCTAACTGCTGGGCTGCTAGCCCCTCTATGGAAAGTAAAATTTGAGGTAGGGACTAATACAGAAATTTTGAAAATGCAGGAAATTAGGGGGAAAAGAGGAGCTGGATTCCCCTACAGCTCTTGAATTAGCCAAGTGGTATCGATTAATTGTGCTCCAAGTACACCGGGATTTAGAGGAGAGAATTTTTCTGGGTAGAGGATAGGGAGGAGGGTGGAGAGTGGAGGTACCCAGGGGTCCTGGGTTAGCCTGTGGGCTTGGTACATTCTCTACAGGGGTCATCGCTGAGGACGGAGGGGCTGATTCCCACCTGCTGCCCCTCCCATGTCCGTGAGAGGCCGTTTCATGGCCAGGGCTATTTATTCACCAAGTTTTGCTCAACACTGGACAGCACACTCGACCTCCTTAGTTAATTATTTGCATAAATATTTGCTTCTTCCCGGCAGGACCGTTTCCATATTAAAAAGGACTGTCACGTGGATTTCAACGTTTTCTTTTCTCTCTCCCATTATGCAGTTAGTGCTGGTGAAAGAGGCCGCCTCAGGGACAGAAAGTCTCCTGCTTAGTGAGAGGTCTGAGCTGGCGGTGGCAGGAGCGGAGGTGGGGGAGGAGCCTCCGCCTGTGCTGCCCTAGGGGATCTGTGGGGGTCCCAGGCCCTGCTACCTGGGGGGGAACTCGGCCTTGGACTGGTTTTCATGGTTCTCGTGAGAATCCTTTGTGCATGGATTCAGTGTGGAGTGGAGGTCGGTTTCTGATCAGAATCGATGTCCTTCCTGGCCTCATCAAGAAGGCCAAGGGCAGGCCCAGCCATCATGGCTCAGTGGTTGAGCTTCAGCCGGTGAACCAGGAGGTCACAGTTTGATTCCCGGTCAGGGCACATGCCTTTTGCAGACTTCATCCCCAGTGGAGAGCGTGCAGGAGGCAGCCCATCAATGATTCTCTCTCATCATTGATGTTTCTATCTCTCCCTCTTCATTCCTCTCTGAAATCAATAAAAACATATTAAAAAAAAAAAAAAAAAAAGGCCAGGGCAAGGAGCACGGTGAGGGGAAGCAGCACATATAAATAATACTAAATAAAACAATAACAGTTAATACATTTTGGGTTAAAGTTTCACTCAACCTCTCCCAACATCCCAGGATAGAGGCTAAGAACTGCCGAGATTTGGCAGCCTTGCCTCAAGGCCTGGCTCCTCCATCTGCTCACTGTGTAACCTTGGGAATATAGGATCACCCTTTCTAAGCCTCCGTTTCCTCATCTAGCAAACCAGGATAATAATGTCCTCACCTCAAAGGATGACAGACAGCTGAAGTAAGGCAATGCACATATAGCCCTCAGCATGCATAACGGCCCTTGATAGGTGCTCAAAAAATGATAGCTATTTGTATGAGGTGGCGGCTTTTCCGATCCCCACGTGACAGACCAGGAAGCCGAGGCCCCAACAGATCATGTAACCTGCTCAGGAGTCACAGCTAGGAAGGAAGCAGTGGGGCCAGGTCCTGAGCTCAGGTGTGTCTGACTCTGGACCTCACGTTCTTACCACTTGCTCTCTGCACTGATCACCTGAGGAATGGCTGCAGAGGTCATTCTCAGAAGGGAGGCGACTCACCCAGGTGACCTCAGGGATGTTCGCGGGAAGAAGGCGAACCATGTGTAAGCGTGGACCTACCTGATAAGCCCCTGTCTCTCACTTCCTGTTGCTCTGTGCCCAGAATCACTGAGGCCAAGGGCGGGTTTCCCACTCCTTTTGAATGAAGAGCTCCCAGCTGGTTTTTGGTAGTGCCCATTCCTGTGTCATCCAATTGCAGTAAGTGTGTGCCTGTTGTTCACCTGTCTGGTAGAGATTACAATCTGTCGAGGCAGATAAAGGCCTTCTCCCTCCCTCGGTCATCTTTGATGCTTGCAAACGTTCCCAGGGGCTAACAAGTATTGGATGCATCCAAGAAATAGAATAAACACACTTAATAATGCATTGATTCCCTGAGGTCTTCCCACCAGCCTTAGCCGTAGCATATTCACTCTGTAGCCGGCTTGATGTGTGAAATCCCTTTAGAGCCTGTGGGGTGGGCAGGTCAAAACAAGCAAAAGCAATCCTAGAGCCCTGGCTGGTTTGGCTCAGTGGATAGAGTGTCGGCCTGTGGACTAAAGGGTCCCAGGTTCGATTCTGGTCAAGGGCACATGCCCGGTTGCAGGCTCAATCCCTGGTGGGGGGAGTGCAGGAGGCAGCCAATCAATGATTCTCTCTTATCATTGATGTTTCTATCTCTCTCTCCCTCTTCCTTCCTCTCTGAAATCAGTAAAAACAAACAATCCGAGAATGAACCTCTGGAGAGGATTGGCTCGTGGTTTGTAAAGGTGGCAGATCTCTGATTGGAGCCTTGGTCTGATGGTTCACGGAAGCCCTTGGACTTAGTGTGGTAATAGTCATAGCAATTTAAAGTAGGCTCATTACTGGAACAGTTATTGCTTTTGTTCAAAATGGCCCATCGAAGTCAGGCCCTATTAAATACAGCAATTTAGCTGACACTTAGCGTCTTTAGGGAGATGAATGATCCTTCGGCCTGGTCACCTCCACTTTGAAATGTGGTCATTGGTATGAGTCCTGGGAGAGTGGTTCAGGCCGATGCGTTTGCTCATGGGATCCCCCGTGCCAGTCATTTGTTCAGGAGGACCTTTTAATGAGGTCCTACTCTGTGCCCAGCCCTGGAAAGCCCTGGGTATATGATGAAAATGGGGACGATGTGGCCCCTGCTTTTAGGGAGCTCACAGCTCTTATTCAGTTATGAAACACTCATTGATTGTGTGCAAAGCCCTGCAGTTGGCATTGTACAGGAGTCAGAATATGGGCAGAATGTGGGTGCCCCAGGGGGCCTTACACACCCGAGCAGAGGGCAGGCTTGGAGTCAGTTAACGGGATAGCACAGGGCTGGGTGTACTAGAGTTACACATCGTCAGAGAGGTGCAGGAAATGCTGTGAGCATGGCGGGGAGCGGGGCCATCGGTTGGACTGAGGAAGGCCGTGTGACCTCGATGGAGCCTTGAAGGTTGTCCTGTCTGATGAGTCAGCCAGATTACCCGTAAATGACCTGAAAGCAGGGCTGCGCCTCAGGGCCTGGACTGGAGCCAGAGCCTCTCCCATCTGTCTTGACCCAGCATGGTCGCTCCTGCTGGGTGTCCCCGGCTTCCCTTTGCATGCCCACCTGCTGTGTCCCCATCCCACTTGCTCCCTGGTGTCCAGGCCATCGCAGCCCCAAGTCTCCCTCAGGCTCCTCCAGCTCAGCTTCCCTGCTCCCTGGCCACCCTGTGTCCTGAAGACTCCAAGGGCAGAATGGGGGGCCCCTGTTCGACTTCCCCGGCCATATCATGCATGTCTTCCCATCTTGGATCGATGGCCCCCTTGGGTTCAGTCAGCAGTGGTCAGAGTCCAGAACCAGCGACCATAGTGACCCGCTCCTGAGGAGCCCTGGGCACAGCGGTATCCAGGGCGGTTGAGCCCTGTGTCCTGTGGACCCAGCATTGTTGCTCACCAGAAGGTCCTGCATGTACCCGTGGAGATGCCTCTGAGCATGTTCACTGCAGCTCTGTATCCAGTAGTGAAATGTGGGGAATGGGCTCATTGTCCATCTCAGGGGACTGAGTAAATAAATGACAGCACTGTCATAAAGTGAGTGCTATGTGGCAACTGAGGTGAATAGGCTACCAGTGGTTCTCAACCTTCCTAATGCCGCGACCCTTTAATACAGGTCCTCATGTTGTGGTGACCCCCAACCATAAAATTATTTTCGTTGCTACTTCATAACTGTAATTTTGCTACTGTTGTGAATCGTAATGTAAATATCTGTGTTTTCCGATGGTCTTAGGCGACCCCTGTGAAAGGGGTCGCGACCCACAGGTTGAGAACCGCTGCTGTAGAGCCTAAGACCATCGGAAAACACAGATATTTACATTACGATTCACAACAGTAGCAAAATTACAGTTATGAAGTAGCAACGAAAATAATTTTATGGTTGGGGGTCACCACAACATGAGGACCTGTATTAAAGGGTCGCGGCATTAGGAAGGTTGAGAACCACTGGGCTATACCTTCACGCCAACGTGGATAGGCCTCTCAAGAAATGTAGAGTGGGACAAAGGAAGGATCTGTATGGTACATGCCACCTGGGTTTATTTCAGAACACCCAAAATGGGACTGTCTGTCTATCTATCTATCTGTTATATGTAATGTGTGTATATACATAATTACATATATGAAATACGCACAACTGAGTTACATATGTGTGGTAAAAATAGAAATCATGGGAAGAAGAGGCACACGTGGATTGTAGTTACTTCTGGGGAAAGTGGAAAGAGAATGGACGATGGGTGGTAGGGTGCTCTCAACCATCCTTTTCATTCGTACTTTATTCCTTAAAAAAGATAGGAACTGTGGCAAATACATTTTTTCAGGACCCGTAACGATGTGTGCATTTATTTCTGTGTGATCCCTCTTTTGCCATATTAGCAGAATATCTGCCTTGAGTTTTATTTTACAGTTTTCATGACTTTCTTTTACTAAAGATCTTCCCACATAACAAACTTTGAAAAATGGGCAAAATATTAATGTTTGTGAATTTGGGGGCGGGGGAGGCGGTTTGGGTACATGAGAGTCTATTATGTTAAAATCTGAACTTCTTTATCGATTTGAAATATTTCATATTATTAAAAAGTATGTTTACAGCCCTAGCCAGTTTGGCTCAGTGGATAGAGCATAAGCTTGTGGACCAAAGGGGTCCCAGGTTTGATTCCAGTCAAGGGCACGTACCTTGGTTGCAGGCTCCTCCCCAGCCTGGGCCCTGGTTGGGGCGTGTGCAGGAGGCAACCAATTCATGTGTTTCTCTCACATTGATGTTTTTCTCTGTCTTTCCCTCTCGCTTCCACTTTCTCTAAAAATCAATGGGAAAATATCCTTGAAAAAGAAAAGTATGTTACAGAATGAGAGTTAACGTGGGGTGTCTGAGACTTAGTTTGCACAGGGGATTGTCCTGAATGACACAAGTAGAAAGGTAGATGGGATCTCGGTCCTACAGGCTGAGGGTCTTCAGCCAGTCAGGTTTTGGATGTAGGAGCTGGGGACACATGAAGCTGAGACTGTGACATAATCAGTCCTCTGTGTGAAAAGTGACAGGGGGCAGAGCTTGGGCAGGGTCCCTGATATTGGGGGTAAGCTGCTGTACTGGTCCAGGCAGAGTGGATGAGGGCCCGAGTTTGGAGGGAGGGGGCAGGGGATAAATTAGAGCCTGAGCCGAGGCGGCAGGGCCTGGTGAGGCCCAGATGTGGGCGATCACGTCTAGTGGAGCCCTTGCCACCAGAATGTTGGCTGTGGAAGTGGTCGAGCTGGTTTACCCAGATTTGAGGGCTCTCTGTTCTAGCTGTTCACTGGTACCTTCTCAATCAGGAACTGCCCTGAAAACCAGATTCTGGGTGGAAAGAGAGCTTGGAGGGGGGAAAATGACTCTGAGGACAAGGTGGTTGTCTCCCCGTGTCTGACCGATCAGGTATAAGTCCATAACGTTCTGTGATTTGAGACATGTTTGAAATGAAATGTATCTGTTACCTTGCCAAGTCACACACTTAGATGCCACTTCGAACAGAAAGATTATGTGGGGAAATTATTTAAATAATGAGCTCCAGCCCTGACCGGTTTGGCTCAGTGGATAGAGCGTCAACCTGCAGACTGAAGGGTCCTGGGTTCGATTCCAGTCAAGGGCATGTACTTTGGTTGCGGGCACATCCCCAGTAGGGGGTGTGCAGGAGGCGGCTGATCGATGTTTCTCTCTCATCGATGTTTCTAGCTCTCTTCCTTCCTCTCTGTAAAAAATCAATAAAATATATTTTAAAAAAATAAAATAGCCCTAACCCGTTTGGCTCAGTGGATAGAGCATCGGCCTGTGGACTGAAGGGTTCCAGGTTCGATTCCGATCAAGGGCATGTACCTTGGTTGCTGGCACATCCCAGTAGGGTTTCTAACTCTCTATCCCTCTCACTTCCTCTCTGTAAAAAATCAATAAAATATATTTAAAAAATAATAAAAAATAAAATAAAATAAAACATGAAAAATTATTTAAAAAATAAATAATGAGTTCCATATATGTGTTAATGTGTAGTTTCTTGATAAAAAAATATCTTTGATGAGATACTACCATTTACGACAACACGGATGGATCTTGAGGATATCACGCGAAGCAAAATAAGTCAGACAGAAAAAGTCAAGAACCATATGATTTCACTCATATTGGGATATAAAACAGAAAGCAACAAAGGAACAAACAAGACAAACAAAATCTCTTGGACTCAGACAACAGTATGGTGGTTACCAGAAGGAAAGGGGATGGGGAGAAGGAGGTAGTAAAGGGAAGAGGGTGTCAAATATATGGTGACAGAAGAAGCTTGACTGTGGGTGGTGAACACACAATGCAGTATGAGGTGTCATAGAATTGTACCCTTGGAAACCTATGTAATCTTATTAACCAACTAGTGACCCGGTGCACGAATTTGTGCACATTGAAAGGAAATTAGAAGGTGGCTGGCAGGGTGGGACTGGGCGAGAGGGGCTGGACACGCTCTGGAGCCAACCTCTCTCAGTCCCTCTCCGGTGTCTGCAGAGTGAGCGGGTCCCTCTGGCAGGTGGGGTCCCTCGGTCTGACCTGTGGGGATCGGGCCAAAACCTGCTCTCCGACATCCCCTGAGGGGTCTCGGATTGCGATAGGGCACTCTGCAAAGTTGTTGTACAAGGTGTGGAACGCAAACGCAAGTGTGCAATAAACCAGATTCGGGGCCAACAGTGCCCCAGCAACAACATAACCCACGGCCGAAGGTGGAATCACGTGGCCCTGCAAGGAATCGGGCTCCCTCCATTCTGGTTTCAGGGTGTGTCACCCAAGAACCACCGCTGCCAAGTCACTGCAGCTCAGCAGCTCCTACATTGAGCGTCTGCCCCCTGGTGGTCAGTGCATGTCATAGCAACTGGTTGGATGGTTGGACACTTAGCATATTAGCCTTTTATATATATAGATGTCACCCCATTAAGTTTAGTAAAATTTTGAAAATATCTTTGATTTTTCAGTCAAAGCTCAACTTACTTTGACCCTGTGACAGTTTGGTTCTGGGGTGGTCTTCACCCCCATTAATGTTCTGAAAAATAACATTTATTGCTGTTCTTCCTGCCATTTTGTTGTTAAAGAAATAGTTAATCAAAAAGAAGAAAACAAAAATCATCAGTCATGCTACCATTCTGAAGAAAATTGGTGCATTATCCTTCAGATGTGTTATATGTGTGAGTGTATGGTTTTTAACCTTTTTTCATTTTGCGCATGCTGATCATTTTTCTCTACAACATGTCTATGTTAGTTTATCTTCAGTCTCCTTTGCCCCAACTCTATTGCTCAATATAATTTTTATTAGCTTTATTTCCTGTAATCTACATTATGGGAACAGTAGGCTTTCATGTTGTTTGTCTCCGAATTTAGGATGTCTAGTCTAATAGTAATTGATTTCCTGAAACCACATAGCTTCCCTTTTAACTGGGCTGCCCTTCCTCTGGCCACCAGGTCTTCCACACCAGCTTTAGCGACTGCATTAACTTCTGTCCAGATGTTCCATGATTTATTTAACCACTCCCTAATTGGGGACATTGGTGTTGTTTCCACATTTTTGTTTATTATAAGGATCACTGTGGATAACATGTTTCTAGCTATTATCTGTGTATTCCTGTAGTCATTTCTAGAAAACTTCCCAGAAGTTCCCCACCCATGGGTGCCCCCCAAGTTGGACCAGGAGCAGACAGCTACCTAGCCCTGTCTCCTGGGGGCCGGGGCCTGGTAGAAGTTGTCACTTTTCCCTGAGTCATCTTTATCATTCCATTAACAACTAGGTTAGCTAGTACTGCGTTATTCCGTTACTGCCCTGACTGGAGAGATCATTTCAAAGGACCCCATGGATACCCCAAGGTAGCAACATCTCCTCCTAGTGCCTTTATTTTATTTTATTTTATTTTATTTTATTTTATTTTATTTATTTTATTTTATTTTTTATGTCTGGCTCTTTGTCTTAGCATCCACCCAGGGTGACATTGGGTCTTCCCAATCCAGGCATCAGGCCCCTCCCAGACTGGGGAGGGTCTGCCAGCATCTCACCTGGCCTCAGGATGGTGAGCCTCACATCACAGTACAGGTCCCAGGAGGTCAGGAAGGTTGTTCCAGATGAATGGCTCTCACATAATTTTTATCTTGGCTTGCTTAGCTGGGCCAGGGACCCCGATGGCACACCTACCCCATTGCTTCCCACTTTTCAGTAGAAAAGAATCAGAGAGGGACCACCTAAGTGATGAGGGGGCGTTTATGCCTCAGAAGCTCACAGCCATCCTACACGTTTATTTGTGTAAGGACAGCCATTTCCTATACAACGGTGTCAACTTTATTTATGGGCTCTCTGGTAGAGAGTTACCCTGCATGTGATATTAGGTTACCATAGACATTTTTATTAGGTAAAACCATACACATTTCCAATTAGGACAAAGAATGTGCAATTTCCTGAAGTCGGGATTGAGGCCGTAACCTTGAGTGCTGAGGAATTCCAAGTTTAATTAATCCACCAAATTATTATTACTGAGAGGAAGTGTCCTATCAATATTAGATGTGACGTGACAGCGATCTGGCTGGGACAAGCCGCTCTTGCGATAGCCAAGCCTGATCTGAACTTATCTGGCTGGTCCAGGCAGTCTCTGCTGAGGGAGTGAGCACGTGTCCCCTCTGGAAGTCAGCCACCTTCTCTTCTAATGCCCTTCTTCTGTGTAAGCGCAGGCGACACTCGGATTTGTTGGAAGTTGTGCTTTGCTTTTCTTCTGTGTTACCTGTGTTTTCTGAGCCTCGCTTTCCTGCCGCCAGGAGGAAAGTCCCTTCCGCCAGGAGGCCTGTGAGCTTTCCCCACCAAGTGGCATCAGAGAGATTTGGTTTTATGTGAAAAGAGTCCTGCCGCTCCCTGCTCTCGGAAGCAAAGGGGTGCTGTCAGAGTCTTTGCCCCTCTTCTCAAGAGCCACATTCCGGGAGAGCATCGTCTTAGTTCATCTTAGATCACGTGGTCTCTCTTTTTGACGGGAGCCTGTAGAACCCCTGATGATGGTCCTGTTACATCATAGCCATTGAAGGAGAGGTGGTTGCACTAAAGCAGATGTGGATGCTGTAAACAAAAGGCCGCCACCGAGTCCATGGGGCTGAGACTGGAAAGTGGCCTCTCGCTCTCTCCCCTGGGACCCTGTGGGAGCTCCATTGGATATTCTCCCTCGTCCCCAGCAACTGGATCTTTTACATCCTTTTTCTCCCCAGATCATGTAGGCTGCAGGATGATCAGAATTCTGGTTAACTCCCAGAGTAGGATCTCAGTTTGAGAGGGGAAGGCTTTGAATTCAGGAGATACGGAGATGCGTTAAAATTGTGGCTCTGCTTCTTACCAGCCGGCTGATCTTGACTTTTCCCAGCCTTGGCTTTCTCGTGAGGACAGTTGAGAGGCTGGGACACCTCCCAGAGCTGTTTTGAGAATCAAATGAGACCTTGGTGAAGCCCTGAGCCGTGTGCCCGGGATATAGGAGGCACTAGTCGTGTGTGGTGTTGTCTCCTTCCCCAAGCAGAGCCCTGAGGAACTGAGGCGGGAGGGAGGAAGGGCTGCCCCTCAGCAGGTACTGCAGTCCTGGGGGTTAAGAGCGTGAGTTTGAGATCACACAGGTCTCTGATCAGTGACCTTGGGAAGGTGTTTTACTGTCCCAGCCTCGGTTTCCTCCTCTGTAGAGTCGGCACGGCTTCCTTCCTCCTGCGTGTGGGTGTGTGTAGTGAAGGGTCCCGTAAAGATGCAGGTTTTGTGTGTGAGGTCAGTGCCCGGCACATGACCAGGGTGAAATCTCCAGGTGGGCTCCAGCCGGGGATCCAGACCTCACTTCCTGCGGCCCCTCCCTGCTGTACCCACCTGCCGCCCTCTCCCTCTTGCAGGAGAAGCAGCACTTTTAGCTCAAGAGAGGGAGAAAGGTGCTGCTGGGACAGCATCGCCTGCTCTAAGTTTGCAGCCCTGCCAGCCCCTTGCTTGGGTCTTCATTCCTGTGGGTCCAACCTCAACACCACACTGGGATCCTCTCCCCATCTGCAGGGAGAAAGTTAACCATCCTAATGCCAAGCGCTTTGGAAAAGTTCTACCTCCTCACCAGGCATTATTTATTTATGCTTTAATCTTCGGAGATGATTCTGAGTTGCTCGCAGCTCTCTGGGAAGGTGGGTGTAAGTGGAAGTAGGGCCTGCTCCCGAAGTAATTAATGCACTTTCTATGAGCGAGGGAACATGTAATTTGCAGGAATGTGTGTCAGGACCCACCCAGCTAAATTTATACCCTGTAATTTGCAAGGTTTGCTGGCACCGAATGGGCCGATTGGAGAGTCTAGCCTACCTGCTTTGCAATTATATCTGCTGGCTGCTGTTCTTGCAGGATTGAGTAACTGGGAGACAGAGATCTCAATCACTTAAGTAAATTAGAACCGGCTCCTGGGACCCTTCTGAGATCTGGTGGACGAGGCTACTTAATGATGTTCCTTTGTACGAACTTGAGTCTCTGATAAGGGCGAGGAGGGGAAGAGGCAAGACGCAAGTCTAGGCTTTCCTGGGTGAGGGTGGACCACAGGCCTGCGGGCGGCATCTCCGAAGGGCCTCTGGAGAAGGAAAACACAGAACTCATATAACAGAAATGGTTTTATGGTCTGTTTTATGAGCTGCATCAGCCCTAATAGTCGGCTCTGGGGAGATGCTTGTGCATCTTTAAGACTGGAAGTCACTTTGCTGCCTCTGCAGACCGGTGATTTTGTAAAATCCTAGGACATTTTTTTGTTTTGGGAAACCTGTGGGAGGAAGGGTCAGGTGGACTGACATGCAGGTTTCTTGTTCTGCAGGGGCTGGGCGGAGGGGGTGAGGCTGCTGGGTTTCCCGCGGTTGTGTTTTTGTGGCCAGAGGAAAGAATCCACAGGAGAGAAAATGAAGTGTAGGACCTGGTATAAATCCCAGATCCTCGCTTACTCCACGCTACCCTAGGCAGAGCTGTTTTTTACCTCCCTGAGCTGCCCTCCTCTCCTCACTCCTCATGGGTGAAAGGGAGCTAATGAGTCCTTTGATTAAAGCTGTTATAAATATTAGATGTTTGTAAAGGCATCTAGCACATGGAGAACTCTCAATAAATGGTAATTATCGTTTATATTTTGGGGTGAGGCATGTTATTTGCCAGTTGTAAAGAAGCTTGGCTATACAAACCAGGCAGAATTGGTAAACAAATTGGGGTAGAGTCCTTTATTCTTTCAAAAAGCCATTTGTGTGTGTACTCTGAGGCCTGAAAATGCAGACTGGACCGAGGTGGTGCTATTGATTGGAATGGGCTGGGAGTTGAAGACAAGGCTCACTCAGCTCTAGGGTTCACTGAAGAGGGTGGGGTTCTTGGGACCTCCTCAGGTCTCAAAAAACAGAAGGAGTGATTTATAATCTGGAGAGAGAGAGAGAGAGAGAGAGAGAGAGAGAGAGAGAGAGAGAGACTGAAGCACTGAGATTGTTTCCCCTGGGAGTTGGTCATGATTAGGGACTAGAGCTTTCAATGCGCCTGTTGCAAGATTGGGTTTGTAAGTACATGGACAATTCGTAGGAACCCCAATCCTGGGGGGTGATAAAGAGTGAACATTCAGTGTATGTGTATGCGTGTGTGTGCATGTGCATATATGACACACTTGCATGGTGTGTGTGTGTGTGTGTGTGTGTGTACGTGCGGCACATGAATGTGTGTGTATGTGTGTGTGTGCGCGCACGTGTGCGTCCCAGTCTCCTTTATGGGCTGGTACACGGTAACTGGGAAAGACGCGTGTTTAACTGGCTAAATATTAATAAGCACAGTGAGAGAACTGAGGCCTGTGTTTTGTCTTCCTAAGAAATGAATCGTCCTTATTCACTGTTTCTGCAGGAAGCTGTGCTGAGCGAGGAAGAAGTGAGGCGTTGTTTTCCTTGTAGGCTTTCCAGCTTGGACTTCTCTTTCTACTGAGGCGTTATTTTTAAAAACATGTTTGTGCAGCAGAAATACAGCTGTGGAGACTAGAGCCGTCTCTTCCAACTTTGGTTATGAATATCGTCTATGCAGTGTTTTTATTTCTTTCAATTGACCATTCTCTCACCTTCCACTGTATTGTTTCCTGCCTCCTCCAGCACCCTGCGGTCAAGGCCAGGTACACCCCTTCCCTTTCATCCTGCTTCCTGGTGTCCGGTGTGATGGGTTTTGTACTGTTGTAATGTTCATCCTTTCCTTCCAACTCCTTTCTGTGGCTTCTTCTGCTTTCTTCTTTCTAGAACTTTCCTGAGGAGTTCATTTCCTTATCTTGGCCTCACCTCCTAGGAAACTCCCTGTTCTGCTCTGAGACTGATTTTTTGTTTGTTTGTTTCATGAAATCAAATGCTCCCAAAGGACTGCTCAGGCCACAGCTTGGGGGCCGTCCTCACTGGCAAGGCTTTAGACAGAGTGCATTGGCAGGGTTGGTTGGCCATCGCAGTCACCGGGCTGATGAGAAGGGTAAGGAAAACAGTACAGGAGATGGTCCTGCATTATTTCCCCCTTACATACCCCCCAAATTAGTGTCCATTGGAACAGGGGTCCTCAAACTTCTTAAACAGGGGGCCAGTTCACTGTCCCTCAGACCGTTGGAGGGCCGGACTATAGTTTTTAAAAAAAACTATGAACAAATTCCTATGCGCACTGCGGGCCCGGGACGAGTCGGCTGCTAAGCAGGACAGGCAGCGGCACCCGGCGGGCCGGATAAATGTCCTCGGCGGGCCGCATGTGGCCCGCGGGCCATAGTTTGAGGACGCCTGCATTAGAAGATAGAAGGGCCTTTCCCCTGGCAGTGGTTTCTGTTGAAAGGGGTCAAGTGGACGAGGGAGGATGCAATGAAGCTGCAGGAAAGAATGGGTCTCCCACCCCCATTATAATCCCTCCCGGGCTGTTTCATGAGTGGGGTTGGTGCCATTCACTCTGTTATCGATTTGCTTACAGAAACTAGCAGAAATTGAATCCATGCAGAAAATGCTATGAGTCACTTGATATCCTGCAAGAGTTCCCGTGTTGTTATTGAAGAAAGGAGCTCATCAAAAGGCAGGTCCAGGAAAAACCAGTGTTCAAATAGCTGGTTTTATTTGTCTTACGGAGCAGTCCTTTTCCAGAAATCCGCCACCAGAATCAGGAATTTTCCACTTCTATTGCTCTCTGATTCTGTTCCTTGCTATTTTTTCTCCTTGGTTGTCTTGTGGATTTTGAAGGTTGGAAGGAAACCGGTCAGAATTGTTTACAGAGTGCTTAGGACTCCCCCAAAATGCCACCAGCACTGGAGACTGAATAATGGAATCTACTCTGGTGTAGGTGTGTGTCTGCGTTATCCCAGGGTAGCTTCCTGGATGGCTCCTGTGGGGCTTGCCTGCACCTCGCTCCATGGCGCGGGCTGAAGCACTACAGACAGAGTGCAGCATTAGCCGGAGCAGAACCTATAACTAGGACAGCGGATCCGCTGCCAAAATGACCATCTGCTGTTTTCCAGAGCCAGAGATTGATGGCCGGGTGTCTCCTCCTTCAGCAAATAGTCAGAGACTCAGCCTATTTTACTTCTTTTAAGTGTGAGCAGCCTTTCGTAGTACTTATTGTTTAAAGGGGGAGTACATGTCAGAGTTAGTGAAGGGAGGCTCAACTCCTTGATTCCCAAATAGGCGCCTCAAATGTTTACATGGCTTCCAGATTGGATTTTCTGACGGTTGCCTACCCCAGTGTCTTTCGACGTAGGGCCGCCAGGTTGACCCACCTGGAGCCCTTACTCATCTCACGTCACTCCCCTGCTCCAAACGGATGTGTTGGTTTCTCACTGTGGGCAGAGTCAAGTCCAAACTCCATCGTCTAGTCTGGCGTTTAAAGCTTCTCTCAGCCGTCCATCCCTTGGTGGTCTTCGTGACCTTTTGCATTCGCGCCTCCACTTGGCTTCATGTTGCGCCTGGAATGCAGGTCTGCATTGTACCCACCCTGCAAAGCCAGCCTGGGTGAAAACAGTCCCGTGAGGCATTTCTCGATGCTTCCCCAGAATCACGTTCTTCCTCCTCAGCGATTCCTGCCTCCCATTTCCTAGTCCTTTTTTCTTTCTAGAACTTTCCTGAGGCGTTCATAGCCCCTTTAACCCCAGCTTTCATGTAGGTGCCCACTCCTCTCTTCTGGTCAACGGTAGACTTTGAACGTGCTCCAACTACGTTTCCCACAGCCTGCGTACACCAGGTGTCCAGGAAGTTCTTTCTGGGTGAATGAATGAACCGGTTAGTTGAATGAATGCTTACCCAGCAGCGGGTGACGGGTAGGTATTAAATATCGCGTTCTGCGGACCCAGTGCGGTGTCAAGGAGAGCACTGGCTCCGGTGTTTGAGCAGTGAGAATACAGCGGCTGTCTGTGTAGACCTGTTCCACGTTTGGACGGTCCCCCAGCACTTCAGGTGGATAATTAAGTTACGATTTGCATATTGCGGCGGGGGGGGGGGGGTCTGCTATTCCAACAGTACTCAATCATGACTTTGAAAGGGTGGAGAGAGAACTATAGCAATTGAAGCTTATGTGTTCTTCATGAGAAGGGGCCCTGTGTTAGCTGTTTGGGGAACACGGTGGTGGTAGGTAGGAAAGAGTGCTTTGGGGAGCCAGGTAGACCTAGTCTCATTGACTGGTTTGTCATCTTAACCTCCTTTCTTCATCTGTCAAATGGGGGTAAAAGCTACTCCCTAGGGATGCCGTGTGGACGTTGGCATCGCTGCAAAGAGAAGTTTGCGTGGGGCCCGCCACTGGCGTTGTGATTCCTAGTCTGTGGAGCTGCCTGAAATTGCATTTTTGTTGTTGATTTTAACGAGTAGATTTAGATTGCCTTCCTTCTGCAGTCTAAGGTTAGGAATTCTTCCGTATTCACCAGAGGTGAGGAATTCTGAGTGCTCTACCTCCGTTTAAAGATGTAAACTTCTGGGAATTTTGAAATAGGAATAAAAGAACGGCATGCAAAAGGTAGAAACAAACACCCTGGTGCTTGGGGGCGGAGAATGGGATTCTGTGTGATGCTTACATCCTCATCTCTCCACTGTAGTTCTGAAGTCGTGTTGATTTTGACATTAAAAAAGTCGTGCTAATGTTGAAGTCGTGTGTGCCTTGGCTCGCCCATCGATGGTTTTGTTTGGCATGCCGAGAGAGAGGAATGCTGTCCTATTTATGTGTGTGGACATTCTGGGACATGTTTTGACTTCTAAATGTTCCTTAGCTTTCTTCTTTCTTGTTCGTTAGGACGTACTGGGGAGTCGTGCCTGGTTCACAGGGAAGTTCGGTAAAAACAAACGTTTTCCTGAAATTATGTGCTTGTTCGTGGGGCCCCTTCGCGTCCTGGCAGCTTGCTCACAAGGAGGAGCTTTGCTTTTGCAAATTCTGTTCTCTTCTCCCCTCACCCGATTGTAACCCTCAAGGACATGTCTTTGAGGCTTTTCCTCTGTTGAGGGGTTCCAGTGGCTGACAGGGGTTGTTACTTGAAATCTTCCTGCCTCCCATTGACCCGTTTTGCTGACACCCCCAGGCAGAAGCCATTCGTGGCTCTGTTCCCCATTTTTGTGTGCTTCTACTAGGGTCTGGAGGCTGAGCCGATGCTCGGCCAGGCTTGCTGGCTCCACTTCCCCCCCGCCCCCCTTAATAAAGGCACTTTTTTTCTCTTTTTTTTAAGTCTTCAGTTGGTTCTTTCTTTTTCAGGCTTTGCTGGTGTGATCTTTGGATCTGTGACTGTGGCTCTGTGGTTCTTGGGCCTGGCCCGTGTTCCACTGTGGCCTGAGGTATTCCACTCACACCTCACCGCCCCCTGCTCTCTGGAGTCTGAGCTTTACACCGGCCTTCCCGTGTTTACACCAACTTCGGGATTTTTTTCCTGGAGTGGGGGAGGTGTCAGGAGATTGAGCTGCTTTCCCCTGAAGTTTGGACGGAAGTGTTTGTTTTGTGGGAACACAATGAGCTGATCTGAGAGAGACGATGAGAGAGACAGACAGACAGACAGACAGGCAGAATGGTACTCAACAGCCATGTGATGCATCTGTGTAGAGAACACAAATGCGTGGTCTACCAACCTGGCCTCGAATGAAATGCTGTAAGAGCATCGCGTGGAATAATGGTCCCTGCGGTGCCCGACAAGTCCAAGTGGCTGGGAGGGTGCAGCATACAGATGTGGGCTGACACCCTTGGTGATGACTGGAGTGCTCTGAAAACCAGACTCCCCTGGGCTGGGGGGTTTGCCTCGCCTGCTCCCTGTTCTGCGGAGGGGGCAGCCGCCTTCCCGGTGAGCTAAGACCAGCCTTCCTTTCCCGGAGTTGAGGCCCCCTCCCTGAACATCTGGGCAGTGGTGCTGGTGACTTGGCAGGGCCTTTCTGAAGGAGTGGTTGTAGCAAGGGAGATCAGACCTCTCACTGGGCCTCGGCCAGAGACCCGCATTCAGTTGCCCAATTTGTGGGCTCATCGAATGTAAATCATTCTGCGTTGCTTTGCATTTTCTATAAACTTTACATTTTTCTTTTTGTCAAAGATAAACAGAAACCTTTTGTACTTAAAAAAAAAAAAAAAAGGAGGGGAACCCTCAAACGAACGGCTTGGAAAAGTTCATTGAAGACCCCTAACACCGCTGATAGCCAAGAACTCCAGAGGAACTCGGGGAGAGAGGCCGAAGGTGACGAGAGAGGCATGACTTGTAGGAGGGGAGCCCCACCCCGGCTCAGACGCTTTTTGGAAGGAGAGCTGGAGCAGCCGTGCGGACTTTTCTGAATGCCTCCCGGAGGCCTGTGGCTGGGACCGCAGAGCCTCGGGCCAGGCCTGAGAGGTTTGCATGCTTGGGGCTGACCAGGGTGTGGCCGATGCCATTTTGGGTCCCGGGG
Organism: Plecotus auritus; assembly: GCF_963455305.1. Taxonomy (NCBI): domain Eukaryota; kingdom Metazoa; phylum Chordata; class Mammalia; order Chiroptera; family Vespertilionidae; genus Plecotus; species Plecotus auritus. Next base: position 145,334,448 of record NC_137783.1, on the reverse strand, counting down.
AAAAGGGGTGGGACTGTTTTGGTATTAGGGGAAAGTGAGCAAATCAATTAAAAATAAGTGCTGGACGTTCCCCTCTCTTCACACTGCCAGCCCCCTGCGGGTCACTTGGCATGATTTGGACTCGGCGTGACTTGGAACAGTGGGTTTGCTGGTGGCTCCGGCCCTAGAGGGAAAATGAGAGATTGAACCTGGAACGGACCCGTTCAAAACATTTCCTCTAATTATTTAAGTAAACTTCTCATAGACAGTTAACATATATACTGAGAATTGCTCAGATGTTGAGTAGGGAGCTCCGTGAATTTTCATGAAGTAAACATGACTGGGAACCAGGGCTCGGATCAAGAACAGGATTGCCAACGCCCCAGGGCCCTCCTGTGCCCCGCCTGGTCCCCCCACTGCAGATCCTGGCTCCCAGTAGCAGAGATTACTTTTCCCTGGTTTTGAACTGGCAAGAATAAGAGCGTCTGGCTCCTTTCGCTCAACATTAAAAACATCTAATTTCCGCCCCCTCTCCCAGGAGGTGGGTTGTGGGATGACCCTCCACCCACTTTGGTTGCGAGGACAACTCTGAAACCTTGGCGACCAGACACCCCGGCAGCAGCCTTGGGCCCCGGACTCCGGCTCTCTCCAGGCGCCCTTGAATGAGCCCTTCTGTCTTCCAGCAGAAAGCGTGGCCCGATGCCACCTGAAGGAGCCAGGAGCGCAGAGTCCAGTGACCGAAATTGTGGGCTTGCAGTGAGCACAGGCAAGCCCGGGAGACGCAGGCTACACGCCTCGCAGAGGACACATTCAATTCATAGCCCCAAGCGGGGTCGGAGCCCCCGGGCCTCCCGCAGGGGCCACGGGGTGGGGCCTCTCATGGGCAGGAGGGCGGGGAGACGTGACCGTGGAAAGGTGGCTCATAACCTCTTTTGTAGAATATATTCGTGTTCCGAAAGGGAATAATAAAAGGGAGAATAGCCCCAAGGCAACTTCCCAGAGTGAGAAGCAGCCACCCACAGGTGTTTGCAAATGGTTTCCTAATGAGTTTTAAGAAATGTTTATCTTTTCTTTGGGCCAGTGTCTGGGGCTATTGGTTTCATAACTGTGTAAAAGGACTCTTACCCAGACGTGTTTCTCTCAGGTTTTCAGGAATGCTTTGTCTTTTTATAGTTTGAACACTGGTGAGTAGGATGACCTTTCCCTGTTGGCTTCTGCTTCTTAAAGGAGCCAGTATCTGTGTGTGTATGTGTGTGTATGTGTGTGTGTGTGAGAGAGAGAGAGAGGGAGAGTGTGTGTGTGTGTGAGAGAAAGTGTGTGTGTGTGAGTGTGTGTGTGTGAGTGTGTGTATCTATGTGTGTATGTGTGAGAGAGAGAGGGAGAGTGTGTGTGTGTGTGTGAGAGTGTGTGTGTATCTTTGTGTGTATGTGTGTGTGTGAGAGAGAGAGAGAGGGAGAGTGTGTGTGTGTGTGTGTGTGTGAGAGTGTGTGTGTGTGAGAGAGTGTGTGTGTATATATGTGTGTATGTGTGTGTGAGAGAGAGAGGGAGAGTGTGTGTATGTGTGTGAGAGAGAGTTTATGTGTGTATGTCTGTGTGTGTGAGTGTGTGTGTGTGAGAGAGTGTGTGTATCTGTGTGTATATGTGTGTGTGTGTGTGTGAGAGAGAGTGTGTGTGTGTGTCTGTGTGTGTGAGAGAGTGTGTGTATATCTATGTGTGTATGTGTGTGAGAGAGTGTGTGTGTGTATATGTGTGTGTGTGAGAGAGAGAAAGTGTGTGTGAGTGTGTGTGTTGATGAGTGGTGTTGGGCAATCCCTCCCCCACCGTCTTGGCTGTTCTTAAAAGTTCTCCAGGCATATTGACTATGGTGATATTTTAAGAAATTCCTTTTGAAGCAGAGACACCAATAGACAATATACCTGTATTTTTTGAGGGCCTCTCAATTCCTTCTCCCAGAGTGTATGTTCCAGGACATTGCGGATCTAAGCGTAAACACAGGTGCCTGTATATTATCACATATATCTCTAGAGATAAACAAAAGGGACTCAGGCTGTGCATGTGGCTCTGTAGCCTGCTTTCCCCGCTGACTGCGCTGTAGACATCCTTCCACGTCTGTCCATTCTGTAGTGTGGATGTGCCATATCGCATTTACCCGTCTCCCTCTTGTACGTATTTAAGTCCTTTAGAGATTTTACACCTGATAATGTAAAGGTAAGAAAAAGCCTTCCCTGTGTTTCTCTATGCATTTATATATTCCCAAAGACAGATTCTTAGAGAGGGAAGGGGTGAGTCCAAAGGCAGGCTTGGAACAGATAGTGCTGAGTCCTGCCACGTGGTCCCAGGGAGCGGGTACCAGCTTCTCCCCTCACCAGTAGCAGGAGAGCACCGGTTTCCTCACACCTTGCCAGCTCGTGATGGTGTCCACCCTTTTACCTTTTGCTGCTCAGATTGCTTTTAAAGGTGGCATTTCGCCTTGAAACTGCCTCACTACCGGAGAGGTTGTACATCCGTCCATTTGTTTATTCGCCATCTTTATTTTTGGTGACATGCTTGTTTATTTCCTTTATCCATTCTTCTTTTTGTTAGCATTTTTCTTATTGATGCCTAAGAAGTTATCTGCAATTAGGGGCACAGAGGATTGTTTTAAAAGATCCATTGAGGGGAAAAAAATCATCTTGATTGGCATTCCTGGCTAGGAAGGTCCATAAAAGATCAAGTAGCCTCTCTCTCTCTCTCTCTCTCTCTCTCTCTCTCTCTCTCTCTCTCTCTCTCTGGCACTGGTTAAAGGCTTTGGTGTTCTGCTTTGTTTTTATTTAATTAGGTGAAAATTTTCTCCCTGGCTGGAGAGTCCCAGCTGTCTGTAAATGCATTATCATTTGTGCAGCGCGGGGTGGGTGGTGATGTGAAGTGGAAAGTGCGCCGTGCCAGGCAGGGGTTGGCTCCCACCGGAGCTGATTATCGCGGATGTTCAGTGAGAGGCTGGATCCCTTGCCTGGTTTCTCTTAAAAGAACCGTGGTCTCTCCAGTCTTTAGCATCAAGGTACCTGATCAACAGAAGAGGCAGGAGAGTTTCCTGAGCTGTGCTGGCAGTTCTGGTTCCTTAGGTTTCTTCGTGCTGCTGGCATTTCCTCGATCGGTGTTGCTCCCTGCACTCTCTTGGCAGGTCCCAGTGTTCCCTTCCTCATGTTGAGAGCCCCTGGAGGGTTGCCACCTTCCATATTGGTAAACACACCGGCTGCTGGTGCAGAGGATGCCAGGGCTTTCAGAATTGGGGGTGGCAACGGGCTGGGGTCCCAAGGCTTCCATGGCCATTGAGATGGGAGGCAGACCCTTGACCGAACCCCTTCCAGGCCCCTTGGTTCTGCCAGACCACCCTCCCGGGGCTTCTTTGCCTGCTGCTCTGGGTGACAGTCCCAGCCCCAAATGCCACTGTCTTCAGTGCAGCTGTCGCTACTCCCTGGATACAGAAAGAAACAAACAAAGGCAAAGGCAGGGTGCTGATGGTTTGGGATTTACCGTGAGGAGAGGGGAAATTAATCTCCCTCTGGATGGAGGTCCAAAGGCCTCACTGGGACTGCCTCCAACCCCAGGCAGAGCAGGAATAGGGGCCTGACTCTAATGGGTGTTTTCAGCAGCTGGAGGCACCTGGCCTGGTTCCTCTCCCCCATGACTTGTGTCCAACCGTGGTTTCTTGTGAGCTGGCTCTGAGACAATGGGCCACCACAGCATGCTGGATTTGCCTCCTGGGCCATTGTGGCAGATATTGCTGACAGCTCATGCCATATACAGAGTTATGGTGCCCCAGAGTTTTGGTGGCAAGTTCTTACCTCTGAGGTTATGGTCTGACTCTAAAGCATTGAGTTACATTTGAATGTTTTACTTTGAACCATGGGGAATTATTGGTTTAAGTTCAAAATAATCCATAGGTAAAGACTGCCATCCCTCTATTCATTCATCCATCCACCCATCCATCCATCCCTTTGTCTATCCTTCCACCTCTCCATCCCTCCCTCCATCCCTAGCTCCCTCCATCCATCCCTACCTCCATCCTTCATCTGTCCCTACCTGCATCCCTCCATTCATTCTTCCATGCATCCATCCATCCATCCCTCCATCTATCCTTCCATCCCTCCATCCATTCCTTCCTCCATCTAGCCCTACCTGCATCCCTCCATTCATTTTTCCATGCATGCATGCATCCATCCATAGAGTTGAAGGGGAGAGAGCTGAGTTGGAGGTTGAACTAATGTCAGGTAAGGTTGCTTATCTAGGGCAGATGTATCTCTCAGGCATAGGCAGAACACTGAAGGCTGTCGAGGGATGGTGGGTGGAGGGAGAGGAGCCTCCAAGGTGACTGAGGAGGAACGGACAGAGAGCCAGATGTGGGGGAGGCCAAAGGAATGGGGTTTCACAAGGAAGGAATGACCTATTTGGTCCAATGCAGCAGTACTGTGTGTAAGAGAAAGATTGAAAAGTAGCCTTTGGGTTGAGCGATTGGGAGGCCGCTGGCCACTTGGTGAGGACAGATTCAGGAAACGAAAGGGGGTGGGGACCAACTGGATGTCAGGGGATTGAAGATGGCACAGGCTGTAGGATTTGAACCTGCTGACAGGTTACCCCAGCAGTCAGTGGTTGACTCCTTTCCAGCGAGTGGGTGCTGAGCACCATAAGTAACCCAACGGGAGACATATTTGATATCTGGAAAAATCATTTCTTTTTTTAAATAAAAAGACGCATTTCCTTCCTGCTCAGTGCCACCTGGCCGGCGTTTTTGATTTTTTACAGAGAGAAAGGGAGTGGGATAGAGAGTTAGAAACATCCATGAGAGATCGATCAGCTGCCTCCTGCACACTCCTCACTGGGGATGTGCCCGCAACCAAGGTACATGCCCTTGACCGGAATTGAACCTGGGACCCTTCCATCCACAGATCGACGCTCCATTCACTGAGCCAAACGGGTTAGGGCTGGAAAAGTCATTTCTTAATGAGCTGAGCTGCGCCCTTCTCCTGATGGCTCTTCTCACCTGGTAGGATTCTATTGTGCTCCTTTCCAAGGGCGTCCTTTTACTCTTGAGATCAGATCATCCTTCCTCTAATTACTCATCCTGGAACGACACTATGGTGGTATGTCAGGTGTAATGACACGTTAGGCACCTGCATTACAGTCTAGTCTTAATTAGTGAATAATAATACCTTTCACAAATGAACTCTGGCTAATCTCATGGCCTCTATTAATATCTATTTATTTCCTGAAGAGGTTTTTGTGGTCTGAGTGATACGCCATGAGAGTTGTAATGTTTTCAGATCTGTATCTATGTAACTCCAACACCCAGAGGGACAAAACACCCAGGGAACGTGTCCAGGTGGGGTCCACCTCCATGTAATAGATGCGGGACCCAAGGCACAGAGAGGTCACCTTATTCCCGGAGCTTGGAAGGCGTGGAGCTGGAATTCAGAGCCTGTGGGCCACAGGGCTGGCCAGATGGAGACAAGCTCTGTAATTGCTCTTTAATTCCTCATTTGCTCGATTTTCTGCACTGCCAGAAGCTCCCCTCCGTGATCTGGAAAACCCGAACAGGTTGTCAGCACGGCTCAGCCCTTTGATTGACCAGATCCGACAGGTCTCTCGCGGAGGAAAATTGCCGCGCTCACTCAGACACTTACGTGGAAGCAGGGACTCCAGCCGTAAGTGCCGCTCAACACTGGCACTTGCTGGATGCAGGAACGTCATTCGCTCAAGAAGGCAGCTAATTCCCCATGATGGAGGGCCTGCCGCCGGGCTCAGCCTGAGCGAGGGTGCCTGCGTGAGCAGATCGTGGAAGCGAATGGACGGGTTTTGTGGATTAAAGCTACTTAAGAAAATTTAAAAAGACGCATTCCCTTCCTGCTCAGTGCCACCCGGCCGGCGTTTTTGATTTCCCTGGCAGAGTTTCTCTCCTAATCGGAAGTGATAAGGCAAACAGGCCTTCATCAGCTGAGACAGGATGGAAGGCTGTGGATAATGGAAGGAGCGGCGGGGCCCTGACTCCCTAGGGAACAGATGGCAGGCCTGATTGCTGGCCCTTGGGAGGTGACTTCCTTTTGTCGAAGGGGAGTGTGGACCAGCCATTCCTGCGGGGGGGGCGGGGAGGGGCGGGCAGCAGGAAGGGGGGTCAGAGTTCTGAGGCACAAAGGGTCAGAGTTCTGAGGCACAAAGGCAAGAACTGAGTGTCACCCAGGGGCTGACTCCTGGCTCTCAGGCCAGCTCCAGCCCTGCCTTTGCCCGGGCTGGTCGCTCTCTGGGACTTAGGGTCTCTGTATTTAGAAAAGGGGGGCTGCCTTGTGGCGATGTTTTTGGTTCTTTAGGGGAGGAGCTCTGTGTAAATCCCGGTATTATGTTTAAATGCTGAAGAATGAGTCTAGAACAGGCAGATGGTGAGTGCCTGCCTGCCATGGGAACTGGTCTACGTCCCCACAAACAAGGGCGAGTGGAGTGCTGAAAAGGAACTTGGGTGTCATCTATTACTGTCCTTGGTTACACATGGCGGACACTGAGGCCAGGGAGGTGAGAGGCTCCCCCAGATCCCAGTGGGGGATCCCATGTGCCTTTCTCTTTGACCTGCTTCATCGTTTGGAAGGGGGGGTTCATGTTAACAGTTTGGCTGCTGTTAACGAGCCCGAGGAATGGTCCAAGCAGGGCTACTTACTTCTTAGGAATGTTCAAACTGAGGCTGTTGTATTAGAAGACACACAACCAGGTTCGAGTTAGGAGCTTCTGAAAACCTGGTGTTGCCCAGCCAGTGTGGCTCAGTGGTTGAACGTTGACCTGTGAACCAGGAGGTCATGGTTCAATTCCCAGTCGGGACATGCCCAGGTTGCAGGCTCGATCCCAGTGTGGGGTGTGCAGGAGGCAGCCGATCAGTGATTCTCTCTTATCGTTGATGTTCCTGTCTCTCCCTTCTTCTCTGAAATCAATAAAAAATATATTAAAAAAAACAACAACAAAATACCTAGCGTCTATCCCCATGGACCTAGGTGGCCAGGGGGCTCAGCCAGCCACCCCCAATTCCAGCAGGCTTCCCATCGACCCAGGCTGCACCCTTCCTACAGAGGCGGGGAGGGAAAAGGTGCCCCGCCTTGCCTGAGTACCGCTGGCAGTGCCAGCATAATGAGGAGAGTCAGGGAAAATGCGAGTAGGGAAGGAAAAAGTCACAAATCCTAGTACTGTTTATTGAACCCCAAGTATATGCTGCCTATTCTTTTTACTTTATTCCTGTGTCTGTTCTAGATAGACAGACAGACCGACAGACAGACCGATACATCCCTCTGTACTTCAGCCACCCTGGCTGGGAGGTAGGGCTGCCTAGTTTTACAACTGGAGAATTTTAGCTCAGAGAGGGTAACTTACTTGTCCGAAGTCACACAGCCGGTTATCGTGATGAGAGCATCGGGCATTTGGCATTTGTGACTGGGCGGGCCAGATCCCAGCCTTGGCTGCCGCCGCGAGGCTATCTTTGCTCAGCCTCGGCCCCGTGCTGAGGGCCGAGGAGGCAGGCGGACGGACTGCGTGGACTATTCTGAGAAAGAGAGCTTTACTGCAGCTCTTCCCTCCCTGATGTCTCAGGGAGTTAGTATTTAAGAAATATCTGACCTTCTGGCTGGGCCTAGCTATTTTTATTTTTGGAATGTCATGGCTTAATAAGTTGGGTGGGTAAGTCTGTCTTGTGAGATGTGTGTATTTTTTCCCTCCACAATCGGCGGCTGCTCTGCAACTGTCGCTGCCTTTCGGAAAATGAAAAGAGTTCATAATAGACCGAGTCTCCCAGGTGGGCGTCCTCGCCTGTGCTTTTTTTTTTTTTTTTTTTTTTTTATCCCAGTGTGAACACTTGCCCCCTTTTATCGCCCACTCTTTCATAGCTGATGGGGATTTTGAAGCTGGAATATTAGTGGTAAAAGGTTCCATATGTCTTTCGTAGATTTTTTTTCAAATGTTAACGTGATTTTTGTGCTTTATAATAAACTTTACTAATGAAACGTTTTTTTAAAGGGCGGAGAAAGGTACCAAGAGTCACACCAAGAAAGCCTGCCTGCCTTCCACGCAGCTCCCTTGAATTCTACCATGTTGTCATGCTCTCTTGAGATTGTTTTAAAGAAGTAATTCTTCCAGGTGAAGTTCGTCGAGCACCTCCAATCGCATTCGCCAGCCGGTGACCACTCCCCCGAATTGGGTGTTTTTCTTTCCCACGTTGTCATAACTAGGTTTACACCTGTAGGCATCCGTTGACTTGCGCCTCTGCCGTTTGCGTTTTCACTAAGCGCGAGGCTCCTGGATTGTCCCCTGTCGCTTCATGCCACCCCAGGTCAGTAAGTTGACGCTCTGGGTGGGTGATATTCCATTGTGTGGACGTACCTGAGTTTTCGTCCGCTCTCCTTTGGGTGAGCATTTAGTGTGTCTTGCAGTTTCATATTGCTGCAGTGCCGCTACGAAATGTTCTCCGTCTTGTCTGTGCACATTTTCCCCAGGCCTAGGGTGTGTGCCAGAGAGGGCTGGCCGGGTCAAAGGGCATTTACGTCTTCAACTGCACTAGGAATTGCCAAACTGCTCCTTTTTTAAAAAAAATATATTTTTATTGATTTCAGAGAGGAGGGTAGAGGGAGAGAGCGAGAGAAACATCAATGATGAGAGAGAATCATCGATAGGCTGCCTCCTGCACGCCCCCTCCCGGGGATCGAGCCTGCAACCGGGGCATGTGCCCTTGACTGGAATCAAACCCGGGACTCTAGTCTGAAGGCCGACACTCTATCCACTGAGCCAAACCGGCTAGGGCCAAACTGCTCTTGAGTTCATCCACCACGGGTGGGCACCTGTGATTCCTGTGGCTCCCCATCATCTTGCCCCTTGAGGTGGCCACACTTCAAACTTTTGTAAGTCTGATGGGTGTGAAAGAGAACTTCCAGTTGCGTTAATCATTCTTTGATGGCAGGTGCGCTTGAGTATATATAGTAAGTGGCTCTTTGAGTTTGCTCCTCAGTGAGAATACCTGCTCAGATGCTCTGTCCAGTTTCCCACTGGGTTGGCTGTGTTTTCTGACCTAGTCCTGTAAGATTTCCTAGAGCCCTGGCCAGTGTGGCTCAGTTGATTGGGCATCATCCCATGCACCCAAAGGTTGCTGGTTCGATTCCTGGTCAGGGCACATGCCTGGCTGTGGCCGCGATCCCCAGCGAGGGTCGTGCAGGAGGCAGCCAATCGATGTCATGCTCTTATATTGATGTTTCCCTCTTCTCTCTTCCTCTCTCTCTATTCTTAGAAACAAACAAAAAGAGAAAGAAAGAAAAAAATGCTGGATGTCACTCTTCGTGGGTTCTATATGTAGCAGATACCATCTTCTAGTTAATGGCTTGTCTTTGAATTTTGTAGTGTTTTTTGTTGACTGGGAGTTTTACGTTTTATGCAGTGGGTTGTATTTATCCGTCTTTATGGCCTGTGCTTTTTTGAGCCTTATTCCAGAAATCCTTAGCCCGGAGCTCAGGAAGATAGGCTTTTGGGCCTAAATGAAGCTCGTTTAGTTTTTCTGTCCGTATTCTTTGATTTGCTTTGGTATTTTTCATACTTGCCCTGTGAGGGTGTCTCTGTGCAGCGGAGTGTTTGCAGTGAGTGACTGTGAGAATTGTGGCAGCCGTCCCTGGGCAGACGGGGCTGGGCTGAACTTGGGGTGGGAGATGGATCTTGCTTCTTGACCCCGCGGCTGTCTCGGAGAGGTGCTGACGTGCAGGGCTGACTGGCTCTCTCTTGAGCCTGGCTTATCTGCAAGCCTGATGAAATTTGTCGTACGGTTGTCCTCGTCAGCTAGCCTCCCTGCCTGCTTCTCACTTCCTGCTGTTGCTGCTGAGTGAAGCTGACGAGAGAACGTGCAGGGGACAGCTTCTGCTCCAGGCTCCTACCCCGTCCTGATGTGCCGCTGGCCCTGGCGAGGACAGGGTGTGTGGGAAGAAGAGAACTCAGAAACGTTCATCCAGACTTCTTCTCTCCTGTTCTTCCCTCCCAGGAGCTCAGGAGCGCTCTGCAGACCCAGGCCCACTGCCCCATTCATTGTGGAAATGGATTCAGGCGGCATCTAGATCCATTCCCAGAATTTGAGAGTGTCATGCTGGAGGGGCCCTTAGGAGTCATCAGGTTCTGTTCCCAGCGCATTCAGTCAGCCAGCATTTACTGCGCGTCTGCTGGGGGCCTGGCACTTGCTGGTTGTTGAGGACACAGCGGGGAACGGGACGGCCAAGGTCCCTGTCTCCGTGGTGGGGGGACGTCACTGAGCCCCAGGGATCGTTTCAGAATGTGGTGGATGTGATAGGACAGAGAGGAAGTGCCTTTGGATCGGCTGTTTCAGGTGGACCTGCCCTCTTTTAGCCCAGGAGTCGGAAAACTATGGCCCATGGCCCCAAGCTAAGAATACTTTAAACATTTTTAAATGGTTAACAAAAAGACAAACTTTACAATAGAATTTGATGATAGGGAGCACAAACTTTGAAATGTTACTTGTCCCCTCCCCGCCTTGCAAAGGATTTCATTCTTTTCCTTAGTAGACCTGTATTACAGGAAATTGTCCTCAATTATTATATTTTGAATTTCATCACTAAAAATGCTGTGCAGTATTGTTTTCTCTCCTCTTTGTATGAGTACCTATGTCATATCTTTAATGTGTTCTCTTACTCCTTCAGACTGTTTTGTCGTCTGCACAGTGGGCATGGTGCCTAGTTCATAGCGCAGCTGTGAAGGAGTACAAAGAGAATTGATGTTAAACTCCTGCCATGTGTTAAGAGCTTCAGCAGATGTTAGATCTTCCCTAGTGGAAAGTCCATAATGATTGGCTTCTTAAAGGCTGTGAAAGGGAGCAGAAGGGGGGATGGGACCAGGGTGGGCGGGGCTCAGCGCTCCCCTTTGAGGCTCAGCATCCTCCCGCAGATCCCCATGGCGTTAATGCTGCTCCGACATAATTTTCCTCATGAAACGCGATGAAGCGTAACTAAACAATGTGAGTAACAGCTTCGGGCCCGTAATGGGGCTGTAAATACAGGACAAAGATAATTTATGGAGCTTTTTCCTGTAAAGGATTGTCCTTTTCTAGACCTTTTCACTTTCTCTGTGCTTTTCTCATTAATACTAGCCATTCGCTTCCTTTGCTAACTCGTTTTAAGAAGGAAACAGAGCATTTATCATGTTGTGAGCATTTATTTTTGGATCACTGCACGGGAGAAGCAAAGAAGAGAGCTGTGTGAAGTGCAGATGCTGGGCAGACAGCTAAGTCCACTCACTGTCTGGGTGGACCCACACCACCCATACGTTCCCCTGCGGTAACATTACACACAATCGTCCTTCATGGCCGGTGTAAAGATGAAATCTGTGTACATATGAAATCTGTCAATGCCCAGGGTCCCCAGTCCTGGGCTGAACCCACGAGCCACTTTATACCTTCTCACCAATTTCTTCCTCGAACAGATGGGTCAATGGAGGCTGGGGCTGCTGGGGCAGGGCAGTTACAGTCTAGACCAGCCTTGGGCAAACTACGGCCCGCGGGCCGGATCCGGCTGTTCTATCCGGTTCTCTTGCTCTCCCCTCCGCTCCTTTACTTTGAATTTATATTAGTTCACACAAACACTCGATCCATGCTTTTGTTCCGGCCCTCCGGTCCAGTTTAAGAACCCATTGTGGCCCTCGAGTCAAAAAATTTGCCCACCCCTGGCCTAGACAGAGCTGGAGTCCTGGCTCTGCTCAGGTACTTGGAGCCAGAAGCACATCCTCACTTCAGGCTCAGACATGCACACGTGACTGCTCCCTCCTTGGTGGCAGCGAGCGCTCCGCGTAGCAGGACTCCGGCAGGAAGCAGTCTGTTTGATGAGAACCAAATGGCTCTGGGATATGCTGGGGACAGATGTCTCTCACTCCATCTGACACGGATGCCACCATGCGGAGCCGTCTGGAGTTGAAGGGACCTTCGGGGGTTTCCCAGGGATGTTTGCAAACACATGGTTGCCGACCAGCCCCCTGGGTGCTTTGCCTGTGCCCGTGCACGGAGCGTGTGTGTTGTGTGTGAAGAAGTGAGTCCAAGAGAACACAGATGGCTGTTTTCAGTGGCCTCCTGACACTGTGTGTGTTGGCACCAGGCAGTGGGAAGAGGTGTGTTCGTTCTCCGGAGAGGTTTTAGGGAAGAGATTTTTTGAGATCTGCTAAATGGAATGCTAAGCCGTATGTGCGTCTGCGCATATGTTTGTGTGCCTTGCTTTGTTGTTCATGGAGCCTGCAGACCGGATTGTCAGGAAGCAAAGGATCAAAACAGAGGCATCTGGGCAGAAATCTGAACTCGGGGCCCATGGAGAGTTTGCAGATGTCAGTTCTCTAGGGTGTCATGACAAGGGATGTCCCCGAGGGGCGGCCGATGAGCAGGGGAGAGCAGAGAACGGGGTGGACTGCAGCTGCTCCCGTGGCATTCCCGTTTCTCAGCTGGGAAAGTCGACATTGCTAACCGCCCATTCCAGGAGAGTGGGCGGAACGCAGCAGCTGTCTGAGTGTTCACAGTTGCCCCAGTTTGGCCCCCTCATTGGATATAAATTTGTGGATGCCAGAGATTTTGGAAGATGCTGCTGCAGTGGGCTGTTTGCCTCTGCCCAGTGGGGGAGGACTGGGGACTTTTTTTTTTTTTTTTCATTCTTGGAGAGCAGGTATAGTTATGTTAAGTAAGTGATGTGCTGCAGTGAACATGGGCAACTCTTTTTCATTTTTCAGCTTAATGAAAAAAAAGGAGAGGGGGGAGGAGAAAGCCCCGCTAGCCTACTTTGTGCTAATGCTTGTCTTTTTGGATTCTAAATGTGTCCCCAGACGCTGAGATGGGATAAATATTTCAGCCACTAGAAAGTCCTGCTGTCGGGGCGACAAGATTTCTCACCCCTTTTAAAGTAGACAGGGTAGGAATTTACTTGCACAGATCCAGACACCTCATGTGCCTTATTTTTAACTGTATGTGCACAGATCCCACTCACCTTCGGTGTCATGACAAGGGGTGGATGGGTAGAACGTTCCATCCCTTCAGGAGGGATGAGGCTAGGATGTTCCAAGGAGGAGTCTGGGGTGGGAATGAGTCAGTAACTGTGCTCTTGGTTTTCTTCTTGGAGCGACCACACATATTCTTTGGGGATCCACTGAGCGTTAGATGTGAAGGATGCGGAGCTGGACGAGGCGGTGGCCCATGCCTTCCTGGGCGTGCCTTCCCGTGGGGAGATGGTACAGACAGACACATCAGTCAGCGCAGCTTGCGATAAAGGAAAACGGGGCACAATGCCCGACTGAAAAATGGGGACCAGCTTTCCCTTGGGTCAACACAGAATCTCAGAATGAGTGACATAAAGCTGTTGTCGAAAGACTGAGTGACATTAGTCAAATGTATTAGTTTGCTAGGGCTGCCTTAACAAAGTACCCCGGCGTGGATGGTTTACAATTCAGGGGTGGGCAACGTCCGGCCCGTGGGCCGTGTAAGGCCCACAAAATCATTTGGTCTGGCCCTGCCAAGGCATTAGGGGTGAGTTCATTAAATGTTGGACCAAATATAGCAGGCTCATTTTTAGTTGATAATTTTGTATGGCCTGCGAATGATGTTATAAACACCCAGATGGCCCTTGGCAGAAAAAAGGTTGCCCACCCCTGGTTTCCATACTAGGAATGTACCTTCTCCCCGTCCTGGAGGGCAGAAGTCTGAGATCAAAGTGGGCAGAGTTGGGTCCTTTGGAGGCCTGCGTCCTCAGCTTGCAGATGGCCGTCTTCTCCCCGCGTCCTCACATGGTCATTCCCCAGGGCCGTCTGCGTCCTGATCTCCTCTTTGTAGAAAGGCACCCGTCAGATTGGATGAGGGCCCACCCTCATGGCCTCATTTTACCTTGACCACCTCTTTAAAGGCCCTGTCTCTGAATTGAGTCACGTTCTGAGGGACTGGGGGTTAGGGCTTCAACATAAGGGTTTGGGGAGAATGCAGTCCAGCCCCGAACACTGGGGAAAGGGGGGTGGAAGAACCGGGGTCCGAGAGCAGCATGGGCGGAGGCCTCCCTGCAGGAAGGACATTTGTGTTCCAGGAAGTGGTTGGAAATGACGTTCAGAGGGAGGCCGGGCTGGATCCTGCCGGGCCTTGTCAACCATGGCAGGAGTTCCAGATGTGTTGTAAGGGCACCGAGAAGCCGTCAGCAGCCTGTTAAAATCTCCCTCTGCTGTGAGGAGAAGGGGCTGGGGGCCCTCAGAAGGGGACGCTGGGAGGTGGGTGTAAGCTGGGATTTCTCAGCCCCGGCCTCAGTGGCATTGTGGGCTGGCGATTCTTTGCTGTGAGGGGCTGCCCTGTGCATTTGCAGATGGGTAGCAGCATTCCTGGACCCACTAGACACCAGAACCCCAAAGTCCCCAGATTCTGCCCTGTGTCCTCTGGGGGGCAAAATTGCCCTGTGTTGGGAACGACTGGCAGCTTGGGTTGGCTGGTACCGTCTGGGAGAGGCACACTGGGTGGGTTTGGGGAAGATTTTTGAGGACAGAATCAGTGGGATTTAACCTCTCATTGTCGTGGTTTCTCCTGATGCTTTTGATTTTGATGATATTGTCATTTCCCTGAAGTGCAGGGATCTGTGCCCCCTGCATGCAGAATGGAGTTACTCAGAAGCCCTCAAAACATGTTCCTCTATGTCAGTGGTCGGCAAACTCATTAGTCAACAGAGCCAAATAGCAACAGTACAACGATTGAAATTTCTTTTGAGAGCCAAATTTTTTAAACTTGAACTTCTTCTAATGCCACTTCAAAATAGACTCGCCCAGGCTATGGTATTTTGTGGAAGAGCCACACTCAAGGGGCCAAAGAGCCGCATGTGGCTCGCGAGCCGCGGTTTGCCGACCACTGCTCTATGTTGTCAGTCGCCAGGCCTTGGGGATCCCTGGTCAGCCTGCAGAGCTCTGAGCCCTTGCTGGAGGGCCACCTGTGCAGGAGCCCTGAGCCCTGTGGCTGGCAGGGCCAACTGTGTTTGACAGACGTGGTGTTTACGTCCCTGCATCACACCCTTTCATGTGTCACGTCTGTGTGCTGCCAGCCTGTTGACTCTCAGAGCAAGCACGCTGGAATCTAATCTGGCCAATTTTCTGTCTCCGGAAACCTGTTTATCAGAACAAGATTTCACCATTGCAGCGACTTCTCAGGCAGCTCGCCTTGGAGGAGCTAGCGCTGCAGAAGCAAGTGGAGGTCTTTCTAACAAAACAGCATGACGGTTACATTCAGAGCCCTGAAGGATTCCCTGCCTGCTGGAGGGGCTTGAGCAGTGGTTGGGAAACAGCCGGAACGTGTGGGGTTTTCTGGGCTACGCCATCCATGTCTGGCCGGGACCCAGCACCTGGCTGTCCTTCGAGGCTCCACTCCTGTGGATCCCCCTCTGCCACTTGGAGCCCTTTCCTGGAGACGGGAAACTGGTTTCACGTTCTTCTCGGGGTGGCGGGGTGGTTTTCGAGGAGTCCAGTCTCGAGAGGGTCTGATAGGGAGTGTGGGCTCAGAGGACAGAGCGCCGTGATGAGCGATGCCTGACTTGCTGGTGGAAGAGGGTCCATAGTGGCACAATATGTTTGCAGTTCCCACAGTCACGGCTCATTTTTCGCTCCATTCCCTTCAGGCCTCTCGGCACTGTGTCTTTGCTGTCTGTCTCTCAGCCTGAGGGGCCCTCAGGTTCCATCCCTGTATCTATCAGCACCCACTTACAGGGGTCCTCAAACTTTTTAAATAGGGGGCCAGTTCACTGTCCCTCAGACCGTTGGAGGGCCGGACTATAGTTTAAAAAAAAAACTATGAACAAATTCCTATGCGCACTGCGGGCCCGGGACGAGTCGGCTGCTAAGCAGGACAGGCAGCGGCACCCGGCGGGCCAGATAAATGTCCTCGGTGGGCCGCATGTGGCCCGTGGGCCATAGTTTGAGGACCCCTGACCCACTACAATGCCGCCTCTCTCCTCCAGCTTTTCTTAAAACCTCGGATTTTGACATTATCCGATGGCTTTTTAAAGTAAGGAAGGGTCATGATTGACTTGCTCCTTAATAAGGTCCCTCTGGCCACAGAGAGGGGCCGGAGGGGTGGCAGGGAGGCCGAGTTTCAGGAGATTGTGGCAGTGACTCTGGTGAGAGATCGGGCGTCCTGGGCTGGAGTCATGGCTGTAGCCATGGAGACCAGCGTGCGGGATTGGGTGCTTGGCCGTCATGCGGGGGGGATGACAGAGTGAGGAGGGGACATGGAGGGTTGTTAGGGTTTGGGTGTGGGTAGTTGGGACAGAGGGAGGCCCCTCGCTGCAGCTGCTCTTCTAGAATTCTTCAGTGAACTCTGAAAGCTCATGTTTAGTGGAAAGACATGCCTGTCCATTATTAATTCACCCGCACGGGGCAGCTGGTGTGTGGTAGTATCCACGGTCCAGGGGCTGATGTGGCTCTGCTTGCCTGTGGCTGTGTCATTCCAATGGGTTGTTGCCCACTTGTTCCAGCTGTCAGACGTGTATAGTATCAGCCCCTAGAACCATAGTCACACAGAAGAATAAGAGCGTGTTTCCGCTTGGAGAAGTCAGGGGACACTCCAGAGGGAGAGCAGCACACGTTGTGTGCTGACAGGTGCGTAGACGGTTGCTCAGGGACCCCTCAGGTCCGAAGGCATGCCAGGTAAAGATAATGGCGCTTGTCAAGAACAGTGGCATGAAAGATGTGACGTCACGGGTCTGGAATGCGATGCTTCTCTTCGGCAAAGCGTGTGAAAGAGGCTCATGGGTCCTCCGTTACCCTCAGGCAGGCCCGGCCACCCCTCACGGTCCTTGGCAATAAGATCGTTCGTAGACCCACGTGCCCTTCCAGCCTTAGGCTTCATCTCTCGGCATCTTTAGGACCTAGCACAAGTGTCTGGTCATACATGTTCCATAAATGCTCGCTGACGACTCCGGAGGGAGCCCTGGAAGGATGGGGCTTCTTTTCCCCTAAGACTGCGTTACTTCCAGACGGCTCCTCTCCCAGCCATTGATCACCCTAGTTCAGGCCCATCAGATGGATTCCATTCTAGTTCCCTTGAAAAAATCACCCCTCCCGAGTCCACTGGGGGATGCATGCAGCCCCCCCGCCCCACCCATGCCCTGCTTGCTTTCTAGCCTAAGGCTGAGCACTTTGGGGTGAGGGCCCTGGCGCGCTGTAACTCTGTTCAGTGGAGTTGCACCTACACCTCGGGGCCTGGCTCTGAATCTCCAGGAACGCTTGGCAAGCAGTTCGGTGACCTTGGCGCTCTCTCGGGGGTTAGAGGCCTTCGTGTAATTTTCACTTTGGCTTTTTCTCCCCGTTGACCTCAGGCAGGTCGATTTTGTGGGCTGGGGCTCGCATTTTCTAAAGTGAAATTATCTACCAATATCCCTGTTGACTTGGCCCAAGTTCAAGGATTCTGCGATTGTAGAGTCCCAGAGTGTGAGACCTGGCAGGGGCCCGCAGTTCCTGCTGTTGGAGGCTGTGGGGGTCCAGTGCTCACTCCTGTCCGGGAACCTTCAGCTTTGGTCACTGCTGATGGCCAGGAAAGAATGTGCGTATTTTACAGCCATCCTTTTTGATGGAAAAAGAAGACAAGTCAGTAAGCACCTAATGTGTGTCAGACACCTGCCCCCCACGTCGCAATTTCCCCCCATGTAGTCCTCTCAGAATCCCCAGGGGTGGGGCAGGGCATTTTATCAGTCCATTTCACAGATGAGGAAACTGAGACCCAGAGAGGTCTCACCTATACAGCCCACACCAAACAGGAGCCCCCTTCGGGGGGTGTGGGGAGGGGAGCTCAGGTCCTTGCCGCCTTTGCCATGGTGTCTGATGGCCCTGTCCCCTCTCTCCAACAGAGAGCCAGCTGCTCCCCGGGAACAACTTCACCAACGAGTGCAACATTCCGGGCAACTTCATGTGCAGCAATGGGCGGTGCATCCCGGGCGCCTGGCAGTGCGACGGGCTGCCCGACTGCTTTGACAAGAGCGACGAGAAGGAGTGTTGTGAGTGCCCGGCACTGCGGGGAAGCGGGAGGGGGACCCTGGGAGGGGAGCGGGGAGGAGGTCCCGATCTGGTTAGGTCCCATATGCTCTCTTTGCTGCCCGGGGTGGGCTTGAGCCTCTGGCCAGCAGTCCGGTCCTCTCCACCTGTAGCCCTGTCTCTGCAGAAACAGGAGCCTTGGTGGCGACGGAGCCACAGCGCTGAGAGAGCTCTCCTAACCCCCATCCTGGGGGACTGTCGTGGCCTTGACTTTACACACGAGGAATCTGAGACCTACGGGTTATGTAGCCTCAGGATCCACCCGCCAGCAAGCAGCGGACCTGGATTTGAACCCAGGCTGCCTGACCCCCAGGCCCAGGCTGATAACCCTCTCGCACGTCTTGTACGTTGTGGAATGTCCTTGACAATTAAGTAAGAGGCAATGCGCCAAGTGTCCAGCATGGAGCTGGTACTGGCTAGATAGTCATTTACTTCTGCATGCCCCTTCCTCAGCCGAGAAGGTGTGGGCGTCATCCTTCAACTGGGCACCACCAGGACCTAGGGTACCTGACCCGCCCCGTGTAGTGCCCCTGAAATAGGCGTGAGATTCAGATGGGGGGGGGGGCAGTCTGTGAGAAAGGAGACACCTGGGATGTGCGTGGAGGGGTGCCAGGTGTCCAGTGGTCCCACTCCCTGCCCCGGAGCGTGTTTTCCTCTTCCTCCGCACAGTGTGGCCGCGTGAGCCGGGTCAGGGCACCCTGGCAGGTGGGAAACACCCCCGCCCCCAGAATGCCGGGCTCCAGGCTGTCCAGGGGGTGGCTGCCTGGCGTCCACACAGCTGGACAGTGGTTCTTGGTTTTTTCCTGGGCTTCGGGCAGCAGGCCTCCGTCAGGAGGACTGTGTGTGGCTCCGAGGCTGCTGTCTCTCTGAAGCCAGCTGAGGAATTGGCCGAGGAGAGGCTGATCAGGGGACTTTGAACATCGTTGGTACCGGGGTTCGAGGCCGAGGCTGTGGACCCACGGGAAGGAGCACTGGGTGTGGAGTCCACCTCTGGAGCCGCTCAGCAACCACCCCCCACGTGATGTGATTCCGAGGGCAAGCTGCCGCTCCGAGATGCCCCTCACCCGTACGAGGGTCCAGTATTCCGGCTGCCGGCCCCTGCTCTGCAGAGACCTTCTGGGGGCTGGATCGGCAGTATGTTTTTGTGTGGGGAGGGTTTCATTTTGTTGGTTGCGTTTGGTTTTTCCTGAATACACCACCGTACATGCTGCATTTTTATTTTTATTTGCAGTTTCTTAAACAAGTATTGTCTCTCTCAGCCTTCTCTAATTTCTAGCGTGGCTTCGACATTGCTAGAAATGTAATGTTTGTCATTTGAGTTCACATGACAGAGCATGTGTAAACGCCATGATCTGTCCAGCCCGGAGCATTATTAAGGCTGCACGGATGTGTGGACCGGCCACTTTAGGACGTGGTTTGTATTTGAACCTCCAGGACGTGCAGACTGTCCGTGGCTGAGGGGAAGCTCGGTGCAGGATGAGTTTGTGGAGGAATGCAGGGCTGGGGGTGAGATCTGTTTTATTCGCAGCTTTGTCAGTAGCGCTCTGTGCTAGCAGCGTCCGCTGTGACATGCCGTGTCCTCCGTCAGGCCCGGGCCCTGATTGCAGAATCCCTGCGCAGGCTGGAAGGCGTGGTGGGAAGAGAGGATGGAAAAAAACGATGGTGCGGGCAGCTGCCTGGCGCTGTTCGGTTTGGTTTGGAACAGGCTCGTCTTGGCGGTTCTCCATTCTTTTTTCCTCATTTCCTACCCTTAACCCCCAAGTGGGGACTTGATTGACATTTATTTAGTCTTTTGATCAAAATATAATTTTAAAAACCATACACACAAACACATGCATTGAAAAAAAACCAGCCTCTCCTCTGTTGCATTTTTTTTCTTTTTTGGTCTTTAAATAAAAACAGAAGAACACTAGAACGTTTAGACAATAGAGGGAAGGAAAAGAAGTCCTTTTTTAAAACAAATGCTTGCATTTTAAATTTCTGACATATTGCCTTACAGTCCGGGAGTCAGTCGACGGTGTGGCCACTGGACAAATCCCAGCCCCTTCTCCCATCCCTCTCCTCCCTGCTATGTGGTCTTAGGAAAGTTACCAGAATGTTCTAAATCGTAGCCATTGGGAGGATCAAATGAGGATTCCTGGTGCTTCCGTTCCCTCCTCTCCAAAACGAGAATAAGGCTTCTGATGGCATTGTTGGGAAGTTTGAATGCATGTTAACCACACGGCACCATGCCTGGTAGACAACAACTGTTACTGGTCAGTCTGCACAAACTGTTTTATCTGGTCGTCGTCATGGGAACGCATGATTGAGTCACCATTATTCTTCTTCACATTGGAGGCCCTTGGCCACATTAGCATAGTTGGCATTCATAATTGTTTTGTGAGCTTGCCTATTATTCCATCAAGTAGATGCACTGTAAGCTAACCATCCGCTATTGTTGGGGGTTTAAGTCTCTTTTGCTTTTTTACTTCTGCGGATCAAAAGGTTTAGGGCCAACGGAGGAAGTTTTACATAAGCAGAGGACAGAGCCAGGAGGGGTGGAGCTGAGGTCTCCAGGGTACCAACTGGCCCATCTACAATTCGTGCCACTTCCTTCCATGTCTTGCCCAGAAGTTGCAAAGCCCTTTCTCTGATTCTTTGGAGCAACTTGGTGCTCAATGGGGAGGAGTGTGAAGGCGGCGGTAGTCTCTCCAGGGAGAGGTTATTGCCTCGAGTGCCCAGTGAAATAGCTTTGGCTTTTAGAAGATAATGCACTCAAACAAGAATCCTTGCCCTTTTCAGAGGGCGAGAGAAGGGCCCAGAGCAGGATGTCACGGTGGGATATGAGGCTGTGAGCACAGCAGAGGAAAGATTGTCATGAGACAGGGAGAAACCTTATCATCTATACCAGTGGTCGGCAAACCGCGGCTCGAGAGCCACATGCGAACCACTGTCCTAGTTCATAGGTCGAAGTTCAGCTACTGAGCCACAGTGTTCCTCTTTTAAATGCTTAGGTCAGTGGTAGGCAAACTCATTAGTCAACAGAGTGGCAAACGGCGGCTCGCGAGCCACTGTTTGGTTCACAGAAATGAAATGACTGGGTTGAGGGACAGAGGCTTTTTCTGGCTCCTGATCCCGGACCGCCCACGTGTTCTGCTGAGGGCTGGCACCGGCGTGCTCTTCGCTGGCACCGCCTGAGAACCCTGGCTTTCTTTCAGTCTTGGCAGCATCCGCTAATATCTTAAAAAAATATGTTTATGGTTCATTTGATAGTTGAAAACAGTTCTATCGTTTGTTTAATTTCTTTTATTATCTAAAGAAATTGAATGTTTTCCCAATACCTCTGTTTACTAGTTATATTTCTGACTTTGTGAAATATCTGTTAATGGACTAGAATACATTTCCATCTGGGTTGAGTCACTACATTTTCCACCTCATGAATCTGAAGAACCTCCCCTTCTCAGAGTTCTGAGAGAAGAGGCTCGTTTTGGGAGAGTTTTGAGTGTATTTCTGTTCCTGGTTAGTGGCATGCCCTACATAATCGTTTTATCTAAATAACTGTTCCTGGCAGAAAAAGGAATAGAGAGACGTTTTAGAAAAACATGGACGCTTCATGAAAACACTGTCGTGATGTGCCCTTCCTTGAGCTCCCCTGGGCTGCATGTTACGTTATATTGACTCAATTGTCACAAGTCCGTATGAGGAGGAAGCTGAGCCCCAGTGAGCTTGCACAGCTTGCCTGTTGGCCCGGAGCCCGAGTCCCATAGCCTTCCTCCCCCAGAGGCCACAGTGGGGTCCTTCGGTCTTTCTCTGCACGTGGAGCCGTGCCACTCAGCCGACGGAGACCCGACTGTTGCCACCACTAATCCGCTTTTTTTAAAGGTAGAAACCTCGATGATGGTTTCCCATGGAAATGATTTCTAAAATGGCCATTGGTCTTGCGAGTCCCTGAGAGAAGAGACTGCGCTTCATTGCTATCACTTGCTGAAATAATAAAGCAGCGATCCCCACCTCCAGGGCCCACTGTGACGGGAATCCAGGGCCTAACGTCCCACCTCTGTGTCCTGACCAGATGGGGGCAAGGTCATGGAGGTGTGAGATCCGCGGCTCATTCTTCTCTTGGAGAAATAATATTGATCCGTGTCTTTGAGCAGGCACGTGCGGACTTTTAAAGTCACAGGCCCTTTATGTTGGTATGGGGTGGGGGTGGGGGATGGAGGGAGGAAAGAGGAAATGGGGATAAATGCAAGGATTTTGTCCAGTAATAAAACGTTAATACATTTCCAAGTTCAGAGACATTGAAAATAGGTCAAAAATGGAATTTAAATTTTATTTGCTTTTACTGTTCCCAACCATTTCTTGAGCATGGCTTTTAAGGGCTCTGATGTGATGCAGAAATCCATGAGTGGGTTTGGACTAATGATCACCGAGAAATATATAAGGCGAAGGGATTAGTCCGAGAACTTACCATGGACACGATCAGCAGTGTGGTGATGGTCAGAGGGAAGGGGGGCGGGCGGCTGGTTGGAGAGGGACACAGGGGAGGGGAATGGGAGCATGTGAGATAGTGTCAACAATAAAAATAAAGAAGAGGGAGGAGAGTGGGGCTTCCTCTTTCCTTTTCATCATCTTTCTCACCTTCTGCCTCTAGGTGGTGCCACATATAATGTTTTCTTTTAAACCTGGTGCCACAGGGCAAGCAGAGATGGGGGGGGAGGGGGAACACTGGATTCTGAGTTGTTATTCTTACCAGACTTTCACAGCAATTCAGCTATGTCACCAGACACCCTGGGTCACATGCTAAATGCTGCAGGAAACCAGGACGTTTCTACAGGATGGATATGGCTTGCTGCGTCTTCTCTTAGACTGCGCTGTCTTTCCTCAGAGGAGGGGCTGGTGATGGGCTGTGGCCTGGGAAGGGAGCCTGCCAGGGAACTGGTAGATGCTGCCACAGTGGGGTTGAGTCCTCCCCTTTAGCTGCCTGTGTAGCAGAAATGTCACGACACCATTGTTATGGGTTGCATTGTCATCCCCCCTGCCACTCCTCCCCCCCCATTCATAATGTTGAAGTCCTAACTTCCAGCAGCTCAAAACGTGACCTTATTGGGAAGTAGGGTCTCTGTAGAGTTAAAGTGAGGCCATTGGGCTGGGCCCTACTTCCATGTGCCTGTGTCCCTGTAAAAACGGGGTATGTGGATGCAGTGGTACATACAGAGGGAAGATGATCTGAAGGGACACAGAGAGAAGATGGCCCTCGACAAGCCAAGGAGAGAGGCCAGAACAGATCCTCCAGGCCGCAGGGGGAACCAGCCCTGCCGACACCTCGATCTTGTACTTCTGGCCTCCAGAGCTGTGAGACAACACATTTCTGTTGACGAAGCCACCCAGTTGTGGTACTTCGTCATGATCACCCTCGCAAACTAATCCAGCCATCCACCCACTCGCTTGCTTCTTACAAATGATTACTTAGTGAGTGACAGCTGGCCCACAGCTGTGGAATAGGGTGACATTCACAGACATCCTGCTCCCATTCTTTTCTTTAACAATTTGAAAGTAAGAATCTTACGGTTATGGGTTGAATTCTGTCTCTCCCCCCGCCCCCCCCCCCCCAAAAAAAAGATAAAGTCCTAACCCCCAGGACTTCAGCATGTGACCTTATTTGGAAATAGGGTTATTGTGAGTGTAATTAGTACGCTGAGGTCATACTGGAGTCACGTGGGTCCTTCATTCGGTATGACGGGTGTCCTCATGAGAGGACAGTGTGAGAATATGAGGGAAGAAAGCCATGTGACAGTAGAGGTAGAGATTGGACGGATGCAGCTGCAAGCCTTGGAACGCCAGGAATGGACAGCTGCCACCAGCAGCTACCAAGAGGTAGGGAGAGATTCTCCCCAGAGCCTCAGAGGAAGCGCGGCCCCATGTACCCCTCCACCGCAGACTTCTGGCCTCCAAAAATGTGAGAGAATACATTTCTGTTGCTTAAAGCCACTCACTTTATGGTACTTTGGTTTGGCCGCCCTAGGAAACTAATACACTTCCCAGGGACAATGAGAGCCATTTGGTCTTCAGTGGGCTGGCTCAGCCCAGTGATATGGGCATTCCTTCAGCCTCCCGTCCCCCCTGCCATCCCACCTGATCCCTGTGGAAGAGTCATGCTCTTTGTTTCTGCTGGACACACTGCCTTGTCACGTGATCCAGGTGTCCCCTCTCCTCCAGGTCTTGGTTCTGGCAAGCCATTGTTCAGGGCTGCATTTCAAAAGCCCTCTGAAGTTGAGCTTCGGAAAGCAAAACGGGCCCTTACAGAGTTTAAATATCACTGCGCTTTAACGCTATGTCTGTTGGTGGCCAAACGGCACCAGAACGTTACTGGTGATTGGACCTCGGTTCAGCAGCCTCGGTCCTTGAGTTCTAGCTAAGAAAACATTCAGAACCAAGACTCAAACACAAGCAAAAGTTTCTTTAGAAAGTCACAGGGGTAGAAGTGAGCCATAAAAGAAATGGGCTCAGGAAACAAGATACAGAGGCCAAGGGGGTGGGGTGTGGGGAGAGCGAGAGAAGGAAAACGTGCCTAGGGGAAGGGGTGGGGGGAGGCTGTGTTCTTGGCTGAATCCTCAGTCCTAAGGGCTATTAAGGGCAGGGATTTTAGGGGAGGTCCCAGGGGAGGATCATGATAGAGTATTCATCAACTCTCCAGGTGTGCCATTTCAGAGCCATGGGCTCTACTAATGGGTTGGCTATACAGTCATTGTGTCTGGTCCTGATGTTAGCCTTGTTGTAGGTCCCTCTGGTTTTGCTACTTTTCTGGTCCAGGAGCTGAAACACAACTGAAGCCTAGATGTTATCTGAAGTTTGACCAAAAAGCTGTCTCTGTAGTCTACAGACCCGAGGCTTTGTTCCTAAGATGATTTGATGCTGATCAGAACCTCATTGTCCTGAAGGCTTAATGCTTAAAGGAGTGATTGTGCAAGGGCTTGTATGGGAGTCATATGAGGCTATTCTCCGGCCCCCTTGTTCCTCCTCTGAGAGGGTCTAAACCACGAGACTAGCGATATGCTAGGGGAGGAAAGGTCACCCTTAGAGTGAGGTCTTGTTTTTCCCAGTTTTGCCAGTTGCTAGGTACCTGGGGCTTTCTGTCCTGGTGACCTTCTGTCCCTGGCCCATTGTCCTTGCTCTGCTCATGTCCACTGAACATTTCAGAGCAGAAACTCACGTTCCTTCACAGCACTCACTGTGCAGAAGAAATCCAAGATGTGTGTGTTAATATTGCCTCCTTTCTAACCTAATCATTTTGTTTATGTATTTGTTTGTTTGTTTGTTTTTTAATCTTTTTGTTGAGAATATTACAGATGTTCCCCTTTCTTTGCACCATTGTCCCCCTCCACCCGCTTCCTTCCCCACCCCAGGCCTTCACCACCCTATTGTCTGTGTCCATAGGTAATGCATATATGCATATAAATTCTTTAGTTAATCTCTTCCTTCCCTCTGAGATTCGTCATTCTGTTCCATGCGTCTATGCCTCTGGTTCTATTTTATTCATCAGTTTATTTTGTTCATTATATTCCTTGTTTGTTTATTTTAGGTTTAATTGTTGATTGATATGTATTTATTGCCATTTTATTGTTCATATTTTTAATCGTTATCATCATCTTCTTCTTCCTCTTCTTAAAGAATACACTTCAACATTTCATGTAATACTGGTTTGGTGGTGATAAACTCCTTTAGCTTTTTCTTGTCTGAAGCTCTATATCTGACCTTCAATTCTAAATGATAGCTTTGCTGGGTAGAGTAATCTTGGTTGTAGGTCCTTGCTATTCATCACTGAATATTTCTTGCCCCTCCCTTATGGTCTGCAAAGTTCCTGTTGAGAAATCAGCTGTCAGAGCTTCAAAGGACTTAGTGAGACTTTCAAGGATCTTAGTGAGAATTTCAAGAATATTAGTGAGAACATAAAATACATGAAAAAGGACCAGTCAGAAATAAAGCATACGCTAACTGAAATAAAGGTTAATTTACAGTGATTCAACAGTAGAGTTGAGGATTCTGAGAATCAAATCAATGATTTGGTATATGAGGAAGCAAAAATCACCCAATCAGAAGAGCAAAAAGAAAAAAGAGTTAAAAAATATGAAGATAGGATAAGGAGCCTCTGGGACAACTTCAAGGGTACCAACATTCGCATTATGGGGGTGCCAGAAGGAGAAGAGTGAGAGCAAGATATTGAAAATCTATTTGAAGAAATAATGACAGAAAATTTCCCCTACTTGGTGAAAGAAATAGACTTACAAGAAGACGGTTCAAGTGAGGAAATGAAATACCACCATCGCCATTCCTGCACTTACAAGTCCAGGAAGTGCAGAGAGTCCCAGACAAGAAGAACCCAAAGAGGCCCGCACGAAGACACATCATAATTAAAACGCCAGGGGCTAAAGACAAAGAGAGAATCTTAAAAGCAGCAAGAGGAAAGCTCCCTACAAGAGAGTGCCCATGCAACTGTCAGCAGATTTCTCAACAGAAAATCTGTATTTGTTTTTAAATATCTCGGGTAATACCGGGCATACCTCCCACTTCACTTAAATTCTTCCATCTCAAATGTGAGACCATAAATGCTATGGTTAAGAACAGGGGCATGGGGGCCAGACAGTGCTCGGTCGTCCCCCCCCCCCACCCCGCCCCCTACCCCTCAGTCTCTAGTTATGGCCTCTGGGACCCTGGCACCGTTTTACCTTATTCTACACCTTCTCCCCCTCCCCGTGTGCTCTCTGTGCCCTGCTCCCACGGTGAGCAGAGACGTGCAGTTAGGAATTAGTGGACCTTAACCAACAGGCACTATTTCCTGGTGCAAACAGGGTGAAGATCCGCTCTGCTGGCCACAGGGCATTGTTCTAAATCCTAAATGAGTCATGTATCTGAGGCTCGGAGCTGGGTGCCTGGAGCAGGTTAAGCATTTGGTAAGTGCTGACAGACATATTCCCTTAGTAAATGCGAGTGACATTGTCCTCGAACCAAACTCTGCTGTGACATGCCTGGCCTGTGCCACGCTAGCCATTACCGTTCTAGCCCACCCCGCCCACCCCACCCACCTCCCCAGCCCTGCACTTTCCTTGCCCTCCACCCCCTCTCCTCTTCCTGCTCTCTCTTTGAGAGCCTACACCATAGAAACACCTTCCAGTGCTGGGTCCGTATCTTCTTTTCACTTGAGTCTTCAACACACAGTCATGAGCTGTTATGAAATTCTCTTTGGCTTAGAGCTCTAGGGAGCCAGGCAGACACGGAGGCTGACGCACAAGGGAAGGAAACAGATGTTTGAGGGCCTGCGATGAGCCAGGCAGGCCCTTCGGGTCGCAGGGATGGAAGCTGGGAAGTAGCTCTACTGCATTGAGTAGGGGACCTGCAGGTGTCCCCCACCCGCCAGAGAGGCTGCTGAGGGCTTGTTCCCAGCTCTGCTGGAGCCCCGCACGATGAAGCACCCACGGGAATGGCGATGGTGGTATTTCACTTCCTCACTTGAACCGTCTTCTTCAGTCCCCACCCTCAAGGCGCGGGTTTTGGGTCTGGAACTGGTAGAAGTAACAGCCTTCCGGATACTCTCTTCTCCCCCTCCCCGTGTGCTCTCTGCCCTGCTCCCACGGTGAGCAGAGACGTGCAGTCCACACTTTGGGATCACAGCACAGATTCCCAGGCTGTCACCTGAGGGCTGCCTAGGAATTGTCAGGCTACCCTTGACCTAACAGGAATTTGCCCTTGTGCATACTTTCCTAAAAGGGCCCTGGTAGCTGTGCGAAGATGCCAGCAATTTCACACGACGTTGAGAAAAACAACGTGTTCTGAAATGTTCATGGTATGTTATCAGTTCCCCGAGGCTGCTGTGACAAAATACCACACGTCGATGGCCTAAAGCAGCACTCTGTGCTCTCAGTTCTGGAACCTTGAGGTCTAAAGCCCAGGTGTGGGCAGGACCAAGCTCTCCCTGGAGCTCTAGGGGAGGGTCCTTCCGTGCTGATGTTCCTTGGCTGGTAGATGCACAGGCCAGTCTCTGCCCCCGCCATCATGTGTGGCCTGCTCCCTGGACCTCAGATCTAATCCAGATTGTCCTCTTCTTCAAAGGATACCCGTCTGTGGATTAGGGTGCACATTCATCCAATATGGCCTCATCTTAACTTGGTTATATATGCACAGACCCTCTAAGGTGTATTCCCAGGTCCCAGATGCCAATAACCAACCTCACTGGTCCCTGTTGAGAAGGGAGAGAGCCTGGAGTGACCAGCAGCCCCCACAGGATAAGGCCTTTGCACTCAGTCCCAGTCTGTGTGAGTTCTCCTTGTGTCCCCTGTGGGTATCTCGCTGTTTATTTTACCTCCCTCTGTAGCACAGAGGTCATGGAAGAAGACCAGGTAGTGTCAGTGGAACAGGAGTGGTTTGAAAGCCTCGGAAGAGTGCTTTGTATGAGAAAGTAAATATTAGAAAAGAAAACTCAGCACTATGCAGTCTTAGTTCCATCACCTGGTGCCTGGGGTTGGCCACTTCATGGTGAAGAAAGTCCTCCGAACTCGAGTTGGTGTGTGTGGCAGCCTGTGAAAATCCTGTGCCTTTAAAAGGCACGGGGGTGGGAGGTGCTGTGATGGAACCCACGCTTGCAGCTCTGCCTTGAGCCCCTGGGAGGAAGTGGGAGGACGCCTACCCAGCCGGAGCAGCCGCCAGGTTCCGTGCGTCCTGCACAAAGACCCTAAAAACTCCAATTAGTTGCCAATGTTTCTAAAACTTGCACATAAAAATCGGGATTATCGGGTTTTCTTGAAAAAATGCGATTCCATGTTAGGATACTCCCTGCGTTCAGAGACTTGTTTCCACTCTGCCTCTCAAGCACTTCACCATCTGGCTCATGCTGAGGCCTCCAGCATTAATTATTTTCTTTTTTAAAAATACGTTTTTATTGATTCAGGGAGAGGGGGAGAGAGATAGAAACATCAGTGATGAAAGAGAATCATGGCTCACTGCCTCCTGTTCACCCCCTACTGCCCAGGAATCGAACCGTGACCTCCTAGTTCATGAGATGATGCTCAGGGCTCCAGCATTTCTTCCATTCCACATTCAGAGCTCTGAAATTGAGCTGCCTCTTTTAAGTGATAGGATTGAAAAAAACACCCACACACATGGTGTCCCCGTTTAATTGGCAGAATTTTTTCTTTCCAACTTATACATAAAAGAGTGGCGTGCCGTGCAGTTGGCAGCATCTTGGATTCAATGAGATACAAGCGCCACCACACCCCTTCTGGGTTCCCACTGGGGTGGGCCTGCCCCCACTTTCCTGAGGGCCAGCAACTGAAATGCCGGTGCTGTCGCCACCTAAGTGAGTGGCACGGAGTCATCTGAAAGTCGTTTTTTAAGCCAACCCTTTTGCACAAAGATCCGCCTCACTTATCTCCCTGGTCCTCCCGAGAACTCCGTGAGGATCGGCCCTGGGCTCGGCCCTTCCGCCTGCAGGGGAGAGTCCTAATGAAGGACCGGAGCCAGGAGGGCTCTTGCTCCCACATGGTGGGACTGAGCGTGGCCAGGCCACCTGGGCCCGTCCTTCAGGCACGTCTCTGGGCCAGGACTTGGCGGCTGTAACTGCAAGGGACGTCGTGGGTGCTAACAGGCTGAGTAATTGTTAATAAAACTTAGGACTGCAAAATCACAGAACATCAAAAGGATTTTTTTCCTGGCAGGTCTGAATCTTGCTGATCCAATTGGGCTGTGACTGCAGCCTTTTTATTTTTATTTTTGTGTGCCGACTTGCACGTTCGTTCGACACGGCTAGTTTGCAGTTGCCAAATGAATGGTTTGTAAAAAAAATTTGGACCGATGAGAAAGTGAGAGTTAAAAGAAGAGATATGAGCCCGGAGATTCCTTTGCTGGTGATACTTGAAGACTAGTTTTCTGGCAGTTTAGAGTGGGAGGCAATGGGGTAGAGAATCTTTGAGGTCAGAACGTAACTGGATGGCCCCGTTTCAGGAATGTTGGACTTTGACATGATTAGGACCACGTCCTGTGTTAAGATTGTTGCAGGAGGGCTCCATAAAATTTTGGGAACATCTTAGGGCTAGAAGGCTCTCAGGTTTTCTAGAAGGGAAGGGACGGAAATAGGTTACATGCATGTAATTGTATGTTCTAGGCATGGCAAAGCTTAAGGTTACCTTTGGAAAGGTATAGTTTGCATGCACCTGAGTTTTTACCAGTCATCAAGGCCCTTCATTGGGGTGGGTGGGTGGCGTGGATGAGGGACCATCTTGGCCCCCGCTGTCGGGCGCCTCTTGTCAATGGGAGAGCTGTTTGCTTCTCCGGTTCTTTTGGGATCCAGCGTAAAGCCGGTGCTGTTGACTGACCTGAGCTAAGAGAAGGTGCTTCAGGGAGGGCGGGGCCCTGGTGGGAGGGGGGTGACCCTGGAGAGGAGACTCAGCAGTGCAATGGAGAGCATCAGCTGTCCCGGAGAGCAGGGGGTGGCCCGCTTGCATGGCGGTGTGACGGTGGTCCCCCAGCACGCTGTATTTTTCCTCTTGGCCATTTTGAATATTTTGGCCAATGAGAGGGGACCCTGGAGAAGGAGCCTGCCCGTGGCCACACCTGCGCAAGCCCATCGCCCTCCCTGTGCCGTGGGTCTTCGGGCCTTTTCTGCTCTGCTCCTGGCACGGCCCGCTCCTTGCCGCACAAGCACATAATCCTCGGAGGGCCTGGCAGCGGCCAGCAGCCCGTGGGAAGCCGGGTGACACGGAGCAGGTGGTCTTGGTTTGGAACATGGAGGGTCTCTGGCGCTAACATTCAAAACCAAACCAGTGTTGTTCCCAGTTCCCTGGAACTGGGGACACTGGCCAGTCCGAGGCTGGGCAGGGGCGAGGGAGAGAGGTCCCCTGCTGCCCAAGGTCACCGTGTGTCTCCTGGGCGCAGCAGTGGCGTTGCGGGGTGCTTGGTGCAAGGCCCGGTGCTGCGCCCACCTCGTTCCCTGTCCCTGCCACCACGCAGCGCCCCCTCTGGGATGGAAACGGAGGCCAGGCCCCTGCACTTTCTGCACTTCCCCGTTGAGCCGTTTCGTGGCAGACTAAGGGGATGTCGGGTCTGGTGGTGACTTGAGGAAGAAGTGGCCCGGCCACCCTGGTTTGGGGACGGGCCATGGAGTGGCAGTTACGGCTCAGGCTCTGCCAGTGCGTTATTTGGGGCAGCTGAGATGCAGCCACCAAGACGAGAATTGGTGCCCAAGAGGTAGGAGCAGAAGGCAGGGGAGCCGTGATGGGGGTTTGGCATTTGTGGAGGGAGAGAAGGAAGGAGGAGGAGGAAGAGCCTTGGACTGCAGTGTGGCTTCACGATCTATTGGTTAGGCCAGGCCCTGTGGGGTCCAGGAGCCGAAGGCGCCGGCTGGAGGAGTCCTGAGGTGAGCCTCAGACATGCTCCCTGCCCCAGGAGACCTGAGGGCTGCACTTCCTGACCCCCACAGCCACCGATGAGCTATGTTCACTCATTAATTCGCTGAACAAGCATTTATAGAGCACCTGCTGTGTGCTCAGGCCTTGGTGGCCCGGGGGAAACGATGAAGGGGGAAATCCCTGTCCTCCCTCTGAGAGACCTGGTGGAGCGATGAACCAGCAGACAAGCATCTGCAGTGGGTCTGGGAGAGGGGCACAACCTGGGGGCTATGGGGTCCCACAGGAGGGACACCCGATCTCACCTGGCACCCGGGAAGTGTCTGGGAGAACCAGTGACAAAGCTGAGACGGGCCGGGTAAGGAGGTAACCCAATAGCAGGAGGGAGCACCTGCACGAAAGGGGAAAAGCTAACAGCCCGAGGTGAGAGAGGGTGGTGGTTAGGCCTGCTTGAAGTGGTTCCTGTGGCTGGGGAGGAGGAGAGGTTTTCAGGGGGTATTTAGAGGAGTATGTGGTGGGGGGCCCTTAAGCGGGGACCTTGATGACCTTGCCAAGGGGGCCACACACCCTTAGGAGCCAGGCCTTTTGCAGTTCCCACCGGAGCTGCCTGGAAGCGTGGCGTGTGGATCCCACTTTAAAGCCGTCGCCCGAATGCTGACCATCAGCCACACCCACAGACTGGGCCAGGGCACGGTTCCTGTGGAGTCCCCACTCTTCCCTGTGCTCTGCTCTGCTGGGCCACGTCGGAAGGGAACCTCGTGTTCTGGTGCCGACCGCACCTCGACGAGTGTAGAGGCCGTGAAACGTGCTTTCCCGTGCTCTCCGACGTCCCAGGCCTGTGCCAGGTCCCTCCCTGCCCCTCCCACCACGTTCCGCATTTCACAAATATTTTGTTTTTCATTCCAGACGGGAGTACAAAGGTAGCTCTGTTTCCTGGGCTGGTTCTGCCTGGCCTTTTCTCCCGCAGATCAGTCCTCCTGAAAGTCTCCTCTTTAAGGCTGACCTTTAGGGGGAAGTATGCTGCTTCCCCCGTGCGTGGCTGCAGAGCGCGTGGGGAGCGAAACAAAAGGAGACATTCAGGAAGCAGAGCGGCGCCTCTGTGCGGGAGTTCCTGGGCGGGCATCCTGTGCTCTGCTGAGCCGGGTAGGGAGGACCCTCCTTTGTGCTTGACCCTGCATGGTCCTTGGGGCTTGTGATTTTACTTTTCTGAGCCTTCTTTTCCTTCTGAGCAGAAACCTGCCCCCGACATCTGCCCCGAGATACCCGTTATTTAAAGGGTTGCGCCACCTGTCCTTGGGCAGAATTCAAACACCAGCAGAGGCCGCCACTTAGAAAGAATGAAAATGGGCGGGTGGGTGGGTGGGTGGGTGGGTGGATGGGTGGATGGGTGCTTGGGTACATGGATCACTGGATGGATCCGTGGATAAAGACAGGGACCTCTCCTTTAACCACGTTGCCTCCCAGAAGCCTTCCCGTGCTTTCTCCCCAGGCAGGGAGATGCCCCTTGTCCTTCCTCCCACAGCCATTTTCTTCCTTTGACCTGTAGACAAGCAAATGCAGTAAAGGGTGAGAGGTGCCATCTTCCAAGTGACACTGGAGGCACATCTTTGCTCGCCTTCTTGTATCTCCCACCGCTGCTCTCTCGGCTGGTGTTTCTTAGCAGGAGCCAGGTGGGATTGCTAAGCAGGAATAGGATTCCTCATCACACACACACACACACACACACACACGGGATTGCTAAGCAGGAATAGGATTCCTCATCTCACACACACACACACTCACACACACACATGGCATTGCTAAGCAGGAATAGGATTCCTCATCTCTCTCTCTCTCACACACACACACACACACACTCACACACACACTCACACACACACAGGATTGCTAAGCAGGAATAGGATTCCTCATCTCACACACACACACTCACACACACACTCACACGCACACATACACTCACACACACACTCACACACACTCACACACACACACACTCACACTCACACACACTCACACTCACACTCACACACATGCACACGGGATTGCTAAGCAGGAATAGGATTCCTTGCCCCTCACACACATACACATACACACACACACACACTCACACACGGGATTGCTAAACAGGAATAGGATTCCTCATCACACACACACACACCACTCACACACACACACACACACATACACACACACACATACACACACACACGGGATTGCTAAGCAGGAATAGGATTCCTCACACACATACACACACACACCCCCCCCCACACGGAATTCCTAAGTAGGAATAGGATTCCTCATACCTCACACACACACACACACACACACGGGATTGCTAAGCAGGAATAGATTCTTCATCACACACACACACACACACAGGATTGCTAAGCAGGAATAGATTCTTCACACACACACACACACACACAGGATTGCTAAGCAGGAATAGATTCTTCACACACACACACACACACACACACACACACAGGATTGCTAAGCAGGAATAGATTCTTCATCACACACACACACACACACACACACACACACACACAGTCTCTCTCCCTCAGGACTTTTCAAGGCGTCACCTAGCTGATGTGCTTTACCAGCTTGTCCCGATAGCCTGACTTTCTGCCTCCCGAGACCCCCTTCCTCCTCGTGAATGAGTCTTTCTGCCGAGGATAGACAGCCCTGCGGGTCCTCGCCCTGCCCTCTGTGCCCCACGGGTGTGACCTCCGGGAGGCCGCGTCTCTCGCCCTGTCTGAGCCTTTGCGTGGACACCTGTTATCATCAGCTCAGTGTTCCCTGTGCTTGGGTTAGAGAGCAGAGGCGAGGGCTAATGAGGGCCTTTCCGTTCAGGACCAGGGACACCAGGCAGCGTCAGCAGGCTCCCCGTTTAATTCCAGGCTTTGGGGACGCTCACTGTGTTAGCACGGCCGGGGCCGTGGCCGGTGGCACTCTCGGCGTTCCCCTGCTCAGTCCTTCCTACGCAGCCTGGGCAGAGGAGGGGCCGAAACACGGTGCAGGAGGCTGGCCTGTGGTCTTCCTCGTGAGTGCACTTTGGGGAAGCATCCAGCTTGTCTGGGCCTTC
The DNA here is from genome assembly GCF_963455305.1 of Plecotus auritus. Lineage (NCBI taxonomy): Eukaryota > Metazoa > Chordata > Mammalia > Chiroptera > Vespertilionidae > Plecotus > Plecotus auritus. The sequence continues at coordinate 145,299,951 of NC_137783.1, read as the reverse complement.
ATTTGCTTGTCTGTAAAGCGACTCGATCATCTCCAAGCCCCCGTAAAGCTGCAGGGTCTGCCATTTAAAATAGGATGTCCACTTCCTTGTGAAAATATGGATTTTCTGGCTCGTGGGCATACGCACATAGAGGGGGGTGTGTTGGCTTAGGCTTACGCAGAACGGTGGGGACCCTCCGTGAGCATGGAGTGTGGGGGTCCGGGTCAGACTGGGGAGCTTTTAACTACATACCAGGCACTGTGCCGGTTTTCTGCGTGGATGACCTCAGTCAGTCCTCACAGTTGCCCCACGAAGGGAGCCCTGACACCCCCATTTTACAGATGAGGATGGCAGCTTAGAGAAGGTAAGGAATTGGCTCAGGTGCTCACCTGGCCCAGCCACACTCAGAAGCAGACAGACATTAGCTCCAGTAAGCAGATTGATCTCTGCTATGCTGCCCCCTGCAGGGAAGTGAGTGCCATGCCGGTCTATGCAGGAGGTTTTCAGGGTTCAGGTAGGACTCCGGCCTCCCTTGCAGTGTGAGTGCAAATGGAATGCCACGCATAACGCCTCCCCGCCCTGTAAGGAAGGGTTGCATTTTAAATGTCTGCAGTCAGGCCTGTCTCTCTCCTCGGTCCCGGAGGGTGCGGTGGGGCCTTGAAGCATGAGAACCCACACGGGGGTTCCTTTTAGCAATCCTTTGCTGTCTATGGGAAAAACCAGTGGCAGGCAAATCCCTAGGCACCCTGCACCAAATACGCCTGGTAGGGTGCCCAGGTACCTCTCCCCTCACCCTCAGGACCATCCCTCCATTCCAGTCCCAGATTTCTCAAACTAACATGTATTCAAAAGGCACAAGGGATCTTGGTGTAAAGTGCAGATTCTGATTCAGTGGGTCGGGGGCGAGGCTGATTGTCTGAATTCCTAACAGACCCGTAGAGGGTGTCTATGCTGGGGGTCGAGGGTCTGTACTTGGGGCAGAGAGGGTCTAAAGAGGCTCTGGTTCCCAGGCCGGCTCCATCGGGATGCTCCAGGGTCCTCAGCAAGCTGGAGATTTCCCGCCAGCAAGTCTAGGGTGAGTCCCAGGATGCCGCAGGTGTTCCTGGGACCACACTCTGAGAAACGCCCCCCACCCCCGAGCTTCCCAAGCCTCTGATCATTGGAGTCCCCGATGGATTGAGCCACTTTGGGAAAGATTGGTTCACCAGCCGGAGTGTCGGGCCAGGAGCCTCTGAGTCCTGCTCTCCAGGTGAGGCCGGCCCTCACTCAGGTCTAGGAACTTACCACCTTGTCTTCGGTTTCTCCCCTGGCCCCAGACTCTCCCTCTGACGACAGTCCTGCTCTGTCTTTTCTCTTGTTGTGTTCAGTCTGTACCTCCTCGGTCCTCCGCAGCCTGGATCTGCGTTCCCACAGTAACCAATTTGCCCAAGAACTTCTACGTTGTCATCTGACCCTCCCTGCCCTCCAAGCAGCGTGGGACACCTGGATCTCTCTACTCCCCTCCTTTATCCCCTGGGGCCCACCCCCAGCTCCCGGCTGCCCTTCTGCTGCACAGGGAGCTCCTCTGGTCTGCTCCCTGCATCGTCCTTCACCTGGAAATGAATTCCATGCTTTGTTCCTCATGCAGGGACCCTCCCTTGGAGAGCTCATCCGCTCCCATAAACCAGCGAGGCCCAAATACTTACTTTCTGAATGATCTTCCTGAACCGCACATCAGATCATGTTCCTACTGTCTTACTGAAGACAGGGGACAGAGGACTGGGGAGCCAGCCGGTCTGGGCATAGATCCTGGTCCTGCCACTCGCCAGCCAGGAAATCTTGTGCAGGTCATTGAGCTTCCTCAGCTGTTTGCTCACCTGGAGGAGGGGACGGAGCCCTCACCTGGGTAGAGTGCCAGGCACTAGAGCTGGTGTACTGGGAGCGCTCAGCAGGCGTCTGCTTTGAGGATCTTCCCAATCATGAGTAGGAAGGAATGCGAATAATAGCAGCAGCCCCCAGTGGTCCAGGTACCCAAGGAATGAAGTGAGACCCCGAAGTGCGCCTCACAGAGCCCTCCTGGCCGGCCGCCTATCTGGTTGGCGCCTTCCCTCCTGCACACCTCCCCAGCCGCCCGCCCTCACCCCTGTGCCTTCTCAGCAGGGAGGGCCTCTGGCCTCCTAGGGTAGCCTTTGCACCCCGCAGAGCTCTCCTGCCTCCCCGCTGTCTTATTTGTGCTTCTGCTCAGTCTCAGGTTTCACTGGTGCACGAGACCTACTGTACCTACCCAATTCGTTTCTGTCTGTGTCCCTGTCAGACTCAGCTCTTGCAGTCACATTTGCATCCTGGCATCAGGTATGGCCGTCACTCACTGGGGACAGTGACACTCACTGCAGAACGCGTGAATGTGTGAGTGACGGTGCAATCAAAACCGGCCCACCGGCATAGAGGACAAGCACTCGAATGTCTACGATTATCTTACCTCCTAAGGATAAAGATTTAGGAATAATCCTTGGGGCCTCTCTTACTGCTACCCCCTTCCTAGTCTCGTCCATTAGCAAGCCCCGCCCCTTGCTAAAGCTGTGGTTCCCAGCCAGGGGGTGGGACATTTTTGATTGTCACTTGGGGTGCTCCTGGCTTCCAGTGGGTCGGGCTGGGGATGCTGTGAAATATCCTGCAGTGCACAGCACGCCTCTCACCTCCCCCAGTCCCACACACACCAGAGAATCCTGCAGCCCAAATGCCAATGGTGCAGAGGCCCAGACACCCCGGTCCAGAGGGCTCTCCATCGTCCCCCCTCCCACACTGGCTGAGGGCGCTCTTGTCACCCCCTGGATGGGTCTTTCCGCCTATTCCTCTGCGCCCTCAGTCCATGCTCCACTAAGCAGCAGCTGGTCTTTTAAAGATAAATCAAATAAAAGGACTCCCCTGTAAAGCTTCCCACCACACTTGGGGTCAAACCCAAACTCGGGCTGAGGAAGCCTACCCTGACCCGCGCCTGCCCTCTCCCTCCACCCGTCACACCCTCGACCCCTGGCTTCCGCTCTGGGTCCACCCTGCCGCCCTGCTTTCTGGTCCAGGCTCTTTCTAGTCTTTAACTTCAAAACTATGGACATTTGGGGGCCAGAGAATTCTCTCTTGGGTGGGGGAGGGCTGTCCAGCACCTTGGGGGATGTTCAGCAGCATCCCTGGGCCACCCACTAGGTGTCAGTGGTACCTACTCCCTTCTCCCCGACTATTGCCAAAGGTCACCTGGGGAGCAAACCAGAACCGGGGAGGAACTTGGCCGATTTAGTCCCTTCTTGGAAAAGGACGGCTCTTTTATTTCTGATGTCACCACCCCTCCTGGATCTCAGGGCTTCTTAGAAAGTTTTGATTCTCTACTTAGTTACATTCAGAGAGTCGTGCAACGTGTTGACACTATCTGATTTTAGAACACGTTCATCGCCTCCCCAAAGAAACCTTCTGTTATTCATTTCTAATTTCATTCCATTGGGATTGGAGAACATCTGTGGTATGATTTCATTCCTTTTGCATCGGCGGGGGTTTGTTTGATGGCCTCATGTTTGCAAGTCCCCGGAGAACGATTCGCGTGCACCTGAGAACAACGTGTGTTCGCCTGCTGTTGGGTGGCGAGTTCTATGGAGTCTGATGGGTCCCCTTGGTTTATTGTGTTGTCTGTGGGTCCTGTTCCCTGGCCGATGCTCGTCATTCTGTCCATTCCTGAAGCTGGGGTACCAAAGTCTCCAACTCGTCTTGTGTCGTTGTCGGTTCCTCCTCTCAGTTCTCTCAGCGTGCGTCATGTATTGTGTGGATCTGTTTTTACTTGCACGTGATTATTATGTCTTCCTGATGGTTTGGCCATTTCTTTGTATTTAGGGACTTTTCTTTTTTGTCTCACATTCTGTTTTGTCTGGTTCTGTCTTGCCTAATCTCTCCAGCTTTCGTGATTTTGGATATATTTTTAAGCCCCTGGGAGTATTCCAATGTGCAGTCAGGACAGAGTCACTGCTCTCAGAGGACAGATTAGAAGCTGAGGATTGATGTCTTGTCTTTGAAGTTAGCCCACAGCCACCAAGAGATGGTACCCAGGGGGTCACACCCTCCCTGTGACTGGTGTTGAAGGCACCATGGAGACTCCGGATGCCTCGGTGAAAACCTTTCCCCAAGCGAAGTGTGTGGCGGGTTGAGTGCTGTTGTTCTGAGACAGCTGTTTTCCGTTTACCTCTTGACGGACAGAGAATGTTCTCTCGCTCAGCTGTCAGAGCAGCCCGCCGGCCGCCACCTCCTTCTCTGTGCGTTGACACTACCCAACCAAGGACTGCATCTCAGTGAGAGTCCTGGTGTCCCGTGGGCATCACCACAGGTAATCCTCCCGTCATAGACCTTCCCCTGCTGCTCCTTGCGGGTGTTGTAATAACAATGAATCCGAGCTCCAAGTTTTTCTGTGTGTGTGGACCGTCTGGGGAGGGAGATGCAGGTAAGGAGGATGGTCAGAGACACGTGTAGAATGCTGGTCAGAAACGAGCCTCGTCTTCTCAAGTCTGAAGGAAAAGAGTACGCAAAGAAAGGAAGGTGTGTGAAGAAGAACCTCAAAAGTTGTCAGGGGCCCAGCGGGCGGGATGAGGAGGGAAGCTCTGAAAAGTAAATCGTCCTTTTGGCGAAGGTCGTGACCCTCGTTGGCCAGCAAGATGGAAAGTGATCCAGAGGGGATTCTTCTTCACTCGTTTTTATTCAGACCTGAGAACTGTCGTTGACCCTCGCATCCCTTCCTCCTCCCTCCATTTCTTTTCTTTTTCACGTTTCCTCTCATTTCTTGGGAGTTGTCCCTTAGATCCCCTTTCATGGAGTGGGATGCTGCCTCGCTGAAGTGCTCCTTTGAAGGTGGAAACGGTCCTGTCCTATCCGTGTCTGTCCCCACATCTGTTCCTAATCCCAGGACTCTGATCCACTGTCAGGAAGTTTTCCCTCCACGCAGCGACGAGCCCCCCGAGGCTAAGTTATCTGACCCACATTTATTTATTATCTTCTCAGAACTTTTCTTTCCTCCCAAGATTTGTCTACTGAAGAATCGGTTGGGAATGTCTGGGTTTCCTGCTTATAGATTCTCTGGAATTTTCATTCATATATATATATACATATATACATTCATATATATACACACACACACACACACACACACACAGTCATATGCATATATGTGTGAATTATAAATAGCCAAAATACATAACCTAAAAAAACAACAACCCTGTCCTAACCAGATTGGCTCAGTGGATAGAGCGTCGGCCCGCGGGTTGAAGGGTCCCAGGTTCGATTCCGGTCAAGGGCATGTACCTTGGTTACGGGCACGTCCCCAGTAGGGGGTGTGCAGGAGGCAGCTGATCGATGTTTCTCTCTCATCGATGTTTCTAACTCTCTATCCCTCTCCCTTCCTCTCTGTAAAAAATCAATAAAATATATTTAAAAAAACCAAACCCTTTAAGTCATAAGATAATTTTCTAATTCCAAACTTGCTAACTTGTTTCGCCTTTTTCCTGTCATTTTTAATAATAAAATTAGTTTAAAGGACAGTGTCAGGCCCTCTGAAGTCCCTTATTTATAGCGCCTTTTCCCCTAAAAGCCCAGCGACCATCACGGACTTGGCTCCCTTCGGTTCCCTCGGGGCTTTGGGGGAGTGAGGAGAAGAGTTCGTTGACTTACAGAGCCTCATAATACCATCGTCAGTCCATAAAAGTCTTCTTCATAATAAAAAACCCAAAGCTGACACTTCTCTTTCCTTTATAAAGATGTCTGCTGGCTCCCAGGGTAAGTGTCCAAACCCCTGCCTGCCTCTCCGGCAGCCTCCCCGCCTGCCCCACATTCTGCCTTCCAGACGCCCTAACTGCTCGCAGATCTTCCCACAACTCAGCTTTGGTTCACGTCCCTCATTTGCCCAGAACGACCTACCTTGTCCCTTTTCATCAACATACTCCTAGTCATCTTTCATACCCAGCTGAGATAGCACCCCCTGTGCTGTGCTCCGTGGGTCCCGCAGCCTGGGTGTCACTCTTCCTTTCCATTTTTTGGTTTCTGGCCATCCTCCACAGATCCATTGAGCATCCACTGATGGGCAGAAACCTTTTGAAAATAATAAAATAATAATAATAAATGATAACAGTAATAATAACAGCTAGTACTATGTAATAATACTGGGTAATCCTATAGAACTCTATTACATACTACTATATTTTATAGCGTAATATCAAATAATAATAGCCTATGTTTAATACATATAACAATAGCTAGTACAGTATTAATTGACATAGCTAATACTGTGTCCCAGAGAAACACGAAGCAGTTTTTATGTTGTCTGCTTTAATCCCCACCGCAATTCAGTCAGGTAGGTGCTGTTAATATTGCCCTTCCCTGATGAGGAAAACGAGGCACCAAGAGGTGAAGCAACTTACCATAAACCGTAGCCAGTAAGTGGAGGAACCAGTATTCGAACCCAGGCAGGCTGACATGTAACCCTACGTTCTTAACTACTGTAATACAGGGTTGAAAGGCAAATGTTTATGCAGCTCATATCACACTTATTACATCGCCTTGCAATAATCTGTTTATTGTCTTTTTTTTTTTCTTCTTCTTGATTGGGTGTTCCTTCGCTAGGGGCTTCTTGCTAGCAGCAGTTATGTTTGAATGTTCCATTCTCTTTGCAAACCCCCACACGTGGTCCTCTGTGTGGCTAAAGCGTCTGAGAATTAACATTAACTGAACGAAGAACTGAATGAGTATGGCCGTAGACTGTCTAAACATTACACTGAACCTGCCTCATTTTCTCAGTGCGTCCGTAAGTGTGGAGAAGAGTAGTTTGTAGGACCACAAACCACATTAGGGAGGGGAGGATGGTATCGGTCCCCTGCTAGATATCAAGCGTTATGCTATTTTCTCTACATACAGAATCCCGTATTTTTTTCCCAACCACGGATGAGGTCTGTGCTATCTTTATGCCCCCTTTCCAGATGGGGACACGGAGGCCAAGGAGGTTAAGGGACTTGTCCAAGGACTCAGCTGTTACGTGGCAGAACCAGGATAGAAACCCAGATGTCTGGGAGCCCTAAGCCCTCTGACCTCTTAGCCCCCAAGGCCATAGGCCTCCTATTCTAGTTATATAAGAGGAAACGTTTAGAGAGAATTCCTGTCTGAGAATCTTCGGGCAAAGCTGTTTCAACTCGATGTCTTCTTTTCTGTGTTTACAGTCCAGTTAGCTTGTGGTCCTTTGCTGTCTCCACTCCCCAGTGTGTCTCTCTGAAAGCCAATATGGCATTTTAGGAACAAATAATACGTTGCGATATCTGAGCAATAAAACTTGGAGCCCACACCAGCAGTCACGCAGAGTTGAACTGCTGGAACAAGCACAGGGCTCTTTTGATCGAGCAATAATGAATTAGGAAAGGCTTGAATTCCAGGTATGGATTTCACTTACTGGCTTTTTGTCATTTATTTGGGACCGAAATGGAAGACCTGGGTTTTTCCCCTCCTTTTAGAAAATCTGGGCATACTGCTTTTTAGAAGTCTTATTTTTTTATAAAGCCTTTTTTTCTCCCAACATGAAGTCATTTTTGACTTTTAAAAGGAATCACAGTTTGACTTTTTACGAAATGAGCCAGGTGAAGGCCACATATGGCTATCACACTGGGGATTGTGTGCATGTTGATTCAAATTGTGTGACTTTTGTAATTTGATTTTTTTTCTAATTTATACTTTAGTGCAGTACTTGTAATTCTCACATCTTTTGCGTGAGCCGAATTGCAACTAGCTCGTAGCACATTTCTTCTGAGAAATAGGGTTTTTACTAGTACTTGAATTTTTAATTAAAAGATACTGAGTACGTTTACTGGTATGAGAAGCAAATTCATACTGGCCCCCTTTCAGTTCTCCCATTGCCACATCGTCCCTGCCTCCGGCTTTGCACATGCTGTTCCCCTTCTTGGAACAGCCTTCACTCCACCATCCCACCAGCACTAAACTTCATCTGTGGCGAAGCTATCGCCTCTGTATCCTTATTCTTTGCAGGTATGACACAGTTTGTGAATTGATGATAGTCAAATGACATGAATCACTAAATGAGTAAGGCTTCTGATTGTCTAAGCATCACACTGGTTTCCTCCTTAGGTGTGTGTGTCTCCACCGAGGCTGGGTTTCCTCTGAGAATTATTTTCTGACCTCAGCCTCAGTTTGAGATTGGGTGTCCTCTAGCTCCCCCGTGAGAGCACTCCCGGCACTGCACGCAGAGGCTCATGGACCTGTCTGTCCTACCCTGTGGGTTAGGGAGTGCTGTTCAATGGCCACACAGCTGATTGCCTGATGATAGTAGGATGCTGGGGGATATTCTGTTATTGGCCAAGAGGGGGCAGTACAAACATTTTTGGTATCTGACCCTGTTTTGTGTTGTGCACAGGTGAAGTGTTAATCCTTCAGAAGTGCACAGAACTGGTTAAGAGTTTTTTACGCTCTCAAAGGGCCTTTTTGCCAGGACAGCAACTGTTTGAATAGGAGCCCACAGCTTTTTGTGTAAAGCAGAATTATTCTGTTGCTCATGAATGTGAAAAGAGAGAGAACTGCTGAAATGGGGAAATGTTTGCCTGGCTGGTGTGTCTTCGTGGCTGAGCATCGACCTGTGAACCAGGCGATCAGGATTTGATTCCTGGTCAGGGCACAAGCCTGGGTTCCTCAGTAGGGGGCGTGCAGGAGGCAGCCAATCAATGATTCTCTCCCCTTCTCCCTTCCTCTCTCTGAAATCAATAAAAATATATATTTTTTAAAAGAAACGGGGAAACATTATAATGAGGCCTGTGGTTTCCTTGTGGGTGGGTGCTCCTCTCGTGTAACTACACTATCTGGGGGTGATGATCACAGTATGCCCCACATTGGCCTTGGAGCCACAATTCTCGGAGTGGCTTTGGTCGGTGCAGTGGCATCCTCAGGGAAAAGACGGAGAGGCTCATTTGCTCTCTGGACATAGACAGGTAGAATGTGAGTAGGATGTTCACACGTTAGTGTTCATCAGAATCCTCTGGGTGCTCCATAAAAATGCATAGTCCGCCGGGAGAGGCCCCGGAACTTACATTTTCCCGAACATCCCTGGAGATTCGGCTACAGGAGGCGCATGACCCCCTTCATCATGGAACACTGCCATATAGGACAGGAAATTCTGGGGAAATGTGGCCGAGGGGACAGTCCTTGGCAGGAGAGCCTGCCCTCTGTCAGAGCCTCAGATGGAGGGCAGTGCGGGCTGGGAAAGCCAGCCCCAGGAGCGTCCCTTTGCAGGAGCCCGTGATGAGTGTAACCCGGGAAATCAGTTCCAGCAAGATGGATGCCCGCCCCCGGTGCACATTTAAGAAGATAAAAGAAGAGTCATGGTTTCTGTGACCGGATAGGAACGTCCGCCACTCTGCAGAGTAATGAAATACACAGATGTTAAAATGGAGAGAGACAGAGATGGATGGAGAGCAATGAGCACCGGCTGCAGTGAAGGACCAACGTAACGTAAACGCAGGGGAGCCACGGGGTTTTCTCAGCCCGGGCGCTTCTAGAAAGATCGTTGCCAGCAGGGGAGGATCAGCCTCCCGGACAGTCCTGGGCTGGAGGCTTCCCCGGAGCCCTCGGTGGCCAGAATTCTGACAGTACCAGTTCTTCAGGCAGGAGGCAGTCGATAGTCGAAGGGATGCCAAAATGTGAAATATGTATATCCTTTGACCTAGCAGAGTGGGGAACATAATACATGCATCCTGTTGTGCTTCGTTTATTGAAAACACCCCAAATACCCACCCGTCATGGGACTTGTGAGTACACAGAGGCAGTACAATTACTCGTAGCCGTCCAACGTGATGGTGTGGGTCTGTAGTGGCCAATAGAAAAACAGGTCACAGCATAGTAGGTGACAAAAGCAGGGGTCAGCATACTGTAATATTTTATGGTGCATTTAACCAGGTATCCTCTGATCTCGGTGTATTAATGCGGTCCGTAGTTATTGAGTAACTTACGTGCCAGGCACTGGTCTGGGTCTGGGAGGTAGAGCAACGAGTAAGACAGTGGTCCTTCGCTAGTGAGGGGCTTGGAACCAGCAGCATCCACATCGCCTGGGAGCGTGTTAGGGATGCGGGGTCCCAGGCTCCCCTCCAGACTCACTGCATCTGAACGAGGTCCCAGGGCTCTCCGTCCGCACATGTAGTTTGCAAAGCTGTGCTTCGGGAGCATGTTAACCAAAACGGCCACAGTGGCTTTCCCCGGGTGGCGGCAGTTTGGGGTAATTTTCACATTTGCTGCTGTATGTTTCTCCATCGTTTGAATTTTTCTCAGTGAGCAATGCCTTGCGTTGACAAAGCAAGGATGGTAATTACGCACAAGAGCCTAAGGCTCCTGCTTCTGGTTTCCTGAGCTGCCTCGGGCGCAGGCTGGCAGCGTCCCGGTGCAGGGCGGGAGGTGGCCGACCACAGAGGCCCCAAGGAGAGGCCCTGCAGAGGGGTCAGTGGCTGGGGCTGTTGCCACGGCCTGGGAGAGGCTGCAGGTCTGATGAGCTGAGTGCATGGCTGTTTCTGACTGAACAGAGAGGCTCTGGCATTGCAGCCTCTGTCCGGCATTTCTGCAGGATGACCACGTGGGGAGGGGGAGTCTGAGTAGCAGCTGTAGGGAGCAGGCCCGCCCTGCAGCACCCGTCATCCGGGGCCAGCGGGCAGCCCCGAGCCCCTCTGAGCAGATCGGTAGCCACAGGCACAGTGCCTGGTGAGGAGCGTTTCTGTCCGGGGCTCAGAAAGGCCTGGCCCTGTGGCAGCAGGCCTGCAGTCTCATGATTCCTGTTCTTGGGGCCTCTGCTGAATGTGATCCCCCATGTGGGCCTGGGCAGGGTGTGGCCCTCCAGCTCCCGGCCTCAAGCACAGTGTAGACTCAGATCGTGAGAACTGGCTTCTAGAGCAGTCTGACCCTGAATGGCCATGTGGCTTCGGGTAAGTCCCCAGTGGCCTCCTTGGGCCTCAGTTTTCCCCATCTGTGAAATGTGAGAATTCGCTTTTGAATGAGCCTGTGTGGATTGCCTGCTGTGCTCCAGATGTTGGCATGTAAAGGTCAGGCCTTTGATCTGGGGGCATCCCGCCCTGGCAGCGCTGGCATGTCAGCTGGTCCCCCCTAGTTCTAGCATGATCCCCAAACAGGGGTCCAAGGGCCATGTCTTCCTGCACTATGGATGCTAAAGCAGCCCTTCATTTAGGGCGGACAGCAGTGATTGCACATGTGTTTGCTTATGTCCTTGCTGGTCAGATAAAAAGTCAGCAACCGTGTTCGTCCTTTGTCCACTCCCGTCTAGTTCAACTTTTTTTTTTTTTTTTTTTTTACTCATCTGTGAAATTCAGAACGGTAACAGCCAGGCTCGAAGGAGGGGCGGACTCCGATCAGGAATGAACCAACCCCGGGAGAACCCTGTCCCCCGTCTGGCTGGTGAAAGCTGCCGCCTCGAGAAGTTCATTGAGCAACTCCTTGCAAAGTGATGGGTTTGAATATGTGTCAGTGGAATGGAGTCACCCGTTCTGCCTTTGTCATTGCGATTTTAGACACAGGGTCCTTCCTCCGCCTTCTGCCAGGGCTGCTGAGGTTTGTGCTGAAATCGCCCCTTCGTGGAAGTGGGGGCCAGGCTTTGTCCCCTGAGCCCCACAGCAGGTCATCAGGCAGGGAGCAGCCAACAGCTGCTGTCAGTGACGGGCTTCCCTCTGAGCCTCTGCCAGGCGCTCAGCTGGCCGCCTGTGATCCGCCACGGAGGTCGCCTTAGCAGGCGTCTGATGGCGCAGATGTAAATCATAACGGGACAGGCTCCCTCCGACAGAGACAGCATCTGAGCATCCCCGCCAAGGCAGGAAGTCTCATGACTAATTCCCGAAGATGGTGCAGGGCCAGGGCCAAAGAGCTGGTTAATTGAATGGTAGCTAATTCATTTATAATTACTCATATTCTCACTCTCCTTTCTCTCTTTATCTTATAGAGTCTAGTCCTTTGGAGCTGGGCTGGGCCTTAAGGAGGCAGATGAGGCAAGAGCAAAGTTTGAGCTTTGACTCTGTTTATTAGCAGGTTCAAGCCACTTCACTTCTGGACCTCGGTTTTCTTATCTGTAAAATGGGCTTTTGTGAGGAGTCAAGGAGATGATGTCTGTAAAATATGGAGCACAATGCTCAGCCCATTCTGAGCATTCTGTAAACGCCACCTATTATCACCCAAACCCATTCTCTCCTTTAACGGGTTCATTTGTACGTTCGGCAAGTATTTATTAGACATCCAAATGCAGGCGCTGTATAGTGCAGTTCCTTCAAAAGTGGCGAATGCAAGTATTCCAGTGAGTGAATGTTCATCGCCAAACAGCCCAACACAAAATCCGTGACATTTTGCTGTGAAGAAAGGAAAGCAGAATAAGGGCTAGAGTGACTGTGGGTGGGAGGTGGGGTTTCTCCTGTAGACAGTACAGTGGTTAAAGCGACCTAAATAAACCGAGGAATGAGCTATGCCAACTCCTGGGAGAAAGGCATTCCAGGCAGAGGGAACGGCAGGTGCAAAGGTCCTGAGGTAGAACTATGCCTTATGGGCTCGAGAAGGAAGCCAGGAGGCCTTCCTCCCTCCCTTCCTTCCATATCTGTCATATCTATCTATCATCTATCTGTCATCTATCAGTCGATCTATCATCTATCCATCTATCTCCTTCCTTCCTTCCTTCTTTCCTTCCTTCCTTCCTCCCTTCCTTCCATATCTGTCATATCTATCTGTCTATCTATCATCTGTCTATCATCTATCAGTCGATCTATCATCTGTCCATCTATCTCCTTCCTTCCTTCCTTCCTCCCTCCCTCCCTCCCTCCCTCCCTCCCTCTCTCCCTCCCTCCCTCCCTCCCTCCCTTCCTTCCATATCTGTCATATCTATCTATCTGTCTATCATCTATCATCTATCAGTTGATCTATCATCTGTCCATCTATCTCCTTCCTTCCTTCCTTCCTCCCTCCCTCCCTCCCTCCCTCCCTCTCTCCCTCCCTCCCTCCCTCCCTCCCTCCCTTCCTTCCATATCTGTCATATCTATCTATCTGTCTATCATCTATCATCTATCAGTTGATCTATCATCTATCCATCTATCTCCTTCCTTCCTTCCTTCCTTCCTTCCTCCCTCCCTCCCTCCCTCCCTCCCTCCTTCCTTCCTTCCTTCCTTCCTTCCTTCCTTTCTTCCTTCCTTCTAAACCTCGAGTTCATTCTGATGCCTTCAAATCCAGTCCAAAGCCTCGGCTCATTTCGGCCTGCCCACGCCTCATTTGTAACATCTCCCGCTGATAGCAGAAAACCGTGCTCTTGCTGCATTTGTTCCACCTGGCACACACAAAAGCTCCTTTCAGAATTGCTCACCCGTACCCTGAGACAAACAGATGCAACCGGAATACCCTATTTGTATACAGTTCTTTTTCTCTTGAGCCTTAGCGTCCAGTCAGAATAGTGATTTCGTAGTTACTTGGGCTAGTTCTTTTCTTCCTCCCCGCTTTCAGTGTGATGTTGTTATTCATCTGTAATATAGTTGGGCATTTGTGGCTGTTTATATTGCAAAGGTGCGCGCACACACACACACGCACTCACACACACTCACACTCACACTCTCATGGTTGATTTTAATTGTTTGCTTTTGGGGTACGTGAGATACTACCATGGTTCCAAGAGTCAGAGTTGTACAGATAGACTCAGAGAATGGGCAGCCTCCTTGTCCCTGCCTGCTCATTCCATTCCCATCTCCCATCCTTCACCCACCCCCTGTAGGTAACCGGTGTTTTAGTTTCGGGTTTACCCTTCCTGTGTTTCTTTCTCACAGATGAGGCGGTACACACATATTTTCTCACACCCCCTTCTCTTGCTATGTGGAGGGTGAAAGTACTGTAGGGTTCTTTCACACATCGCTTTTGCACTTACTAACATCTCCTGGCGATCACTTCACGTCAGTTCATAGAGAGTTTTCATAAGGAGCTTTGTTAACTGTGGTCATCAGAAAAGAGGTTATCCTGCAGCCCGGGTACCAATTTTGGAATTCTGTAAGATGTTGATGGATGATAAATAGCATAAGCATTATCATCAATTGAGCATCTACTGTGTGCCATGCTCTGTGCTAAGCATTTCATATACATTACTAGAGGCTTGGTGCACAAAATTCGCACATGGGGTGGGGTGGGGGTTGGATCCCTCAGCCCGCCTGCACCCTCTCCATTCGGGACCCCTCGGGGGATGTTTGACTGCCGGTTTAGGCCTGATCCCACAACCAGCAGTCAGACATCCTTCTCGCAATCTGGGACCGCTGGCTCCTAACCGCTCACCTGCCTGCCTGCCTGATCACCCCTAACTGCTCTCCCCTGCTGGCCTGATCGCCCCTAACTGCTCTCCCTTGCTAGCCTGATTGCCCCTAAATGCTCTCCCCTGTCGGCCTGATCACCCCTAACTGCTCTCCCCTGCTGGCCTGATCGCCCCTAACTGCTCTCCCCTGCTGGCCTGATCACCCCTAACTGCTCTCCCCTGCTGGCCTGATCGCCCCTAACTGCTCTCCCCTGCTGGCCTGATTGCCCCTAACTGCTTTCCCCTGCTGGCCTAATCGCCCCTAACTGCCTCTGCCTTGGCCCCTGCCACCGTGGCTTTGTCCGGAAGGATGTCCAGAAGATGTCAGTCTAATTAGCATATTACCCTTTTATTAGTATAGATCACATTGACTCCTTCCTAGAGCTCTATGGGGTAGATGTTAGCCGCAGTTTATAGAGGAAACAGAGGCTCGGTGATATTTGGAAATGTGCCTCAGGCCCGTGGTTGGCAACCTGCAGCTCGCGAGCCACATGTGGCTCTTTGGCCCCTTGAGTGTGGCTCTTCCACAAAATACCATGGCCTGGATGAGTCTATTTTGAAGAAGTGGAGTTAGAAGAAGTTTGAGTTTAAAAAATTTGGCTCTCAAAAGAAATTTCAATCGTTGTACTGTTGATATTTGGCTCTTTTGACTAATGAGTTTGCCGACCACTGCCCCAGGCCATTAAAAGTGGAGCCACAGTTTGAACTCTGTCCCAAGTTTGTGCTTTGTGAAGGGCACACCAGCACTGACAGAAGTTCCAGGGTACAACAGAGCCATATCCCAGGCCTTCAAACCCTTTTGATTGTGGCTCAGCTGCTGCTAACGGTGGCATGTAGCTGATGGCAGGAACATGAACGCAATTTATTACCTGCTTGTTCCAAAGAAACGGCCCTTCCATTTCGAGGATCCTGACTCTTGCCTCTAAGACAGGCGACGGGAGGGATGCTTGGTGGGATCAGCTACCTGGGATGCAGTAATAGATCCCATCTCACACCTCGTTAATCGCCGGGCCGAGCAGCCAGCGCCGTTAACAGGAGAGCACATTACACCACAGGGCCGTCTGGTTAGCGGGACACTCAATCAAGCCCAAGTCACAGCCGCGTCTCTTAAAACTGTTTGTGCGGCAGAAGTGGAAGAAGAATTTCTTCGAGCAGGAGTCCGGCTTCTGTTTCGAGAAGTCACAGCCTCTGTCAGGGGGGCAACACGGCGGAGCTGGTTAGGAGTTTGGCTTCCGAGTCTGAGTGCCCAGCCATGATGCCAGGGCCAGGGTTTCTAGCTACGTGACCTTGGGCAAGTCACGTCACCTCTCCAAGCACAGCTGGGACATGGGGATGAGAACCAGACCCATCTTTGTCCTGCGTCCCCGAGACTGCCCCGAGGTCCAGTGATGTTCTGGGTGGAGTCATAGAACTCAGCCTGTCATTGGTTACAGCACAGGAGAGAGGTGAATGGAGTGAGGGCCAGAAGAAGCCAAGTTCAAGCTTCCTCTCCCGGGGCGTCACTGCAGGATGCACGTAACCCCCCAGTGACAAGTCGTGGCCATGCGTGTAACATTTTCTGCTGGGGAAGCTCGATCGAGACTTGGTGCCCGGGACTTTTACTGGGAGCTGGTCACACAGACACCCTCTCCCAAACGCTCAGAATAAAAACAGGTGTTCCTCATACACTGCGCTGTTGCATAAATAGTCTGGGCGCAGCGAGCCACTGTTGTGAGAGAATGGAGCGAGCCCTGCCAAAATCCAGGTTCCCAGATGCCGGCCAAGCAAGGGCCACGCTTGCCAGCCAGCCTTTCTGAGGATAGCAGCGTCGGGCCTGTTGCGTTAACCCCTTCGTTGCACCGCCCCATGGGTGGCTGCTGGGTGGATTAAGAGATGATCCGCGGTGGAGCGCTGGCCGCTCCATCTAGTGTCTAGAACAGCCGTGGGCAAACTACGGCCCGCGGGCCGGATCCGGCCTGTTCGGCGGTTCTATCCGGCCCGCGGAGCCGAAAGAGCGGAGGGTTCTCTTGCTCTCCCCTCCGCTCCTTTACTTTGAATTTATATTAGTTCCCACAAACACTCCATCCATGCTTTTGTTCCGGCCCTCCGGTTCAGTTTAAGAACCCATTGTGGCCCTCGAGTCAAAAAGTTTGCCCACCCCTTGTCTAGAAGCACTCCGTGCATGTGCATGTAGGCCATTACTGCGACAGCCAGGGGATGAATCTGGAATGGCTCATTAGCACCTTGAGAACAAGCTCCACCCATCATCCACCTACTCACCCGTGGCTTCCGTGCGGCACACGTTGAGGGAGCCGCTGTCGCCTCCCTGGGACTTGGGGAGCCGCGGGAGCAGCCGCTCCCTTCCCAGAGGGTGATGCACTGGGTGTCAGGGGTGGGTGGTGGTGGTGGTCAGTAACTTCGGGAGGCTTCCAGGTAAATGCACAGGGTTAGCAGGGTGGGTGTGCCGTGTCGGAAAACGTAACCCCCTGACATCTTGCTGTTTGTCCTGTGTCCTCCCGCAGCCAAGGCCAAGTCGAAATGCAGCCCGACGTTCTTCCCCTGTGCCAGCGGTATCCACTGCATCATCGGCCGCTTCCGGTGTAACGGGTTCGAGGACTGTCCCGACGGCAGCGACGAAGAGAACTGTAGTAAGTGATCCATGTTCACTCCAGCCGCCCCCCAACTCTCCCCCCCAACCCCCTCCCCCCACCTCCATGCTGGCCATTCTCAGCACTGGCTTCCTCCCCGACAGGCTCCAACGTTGTCTGCTGTGCCCAGACTCTGTTCTTTACCGCTCCCATCTTGTGTCAGTGCTCAGTTGCCATTCTTTAGGACTGAGCACACTGGGCCTTGGGTGAACTTTATTTTCAGTTCTGACAATAGAGGTGCAAATGCAGGTGTATGATCCCTGTGAACAGGTAAGGCATCCGAGGTGTAGAGAGGGACGCGAACTCATCCGGGCTCACGCAGCTTACGAGTAGCTGAGCCAGTTCCAGGCTCATTCAGACTCTCCTCTGAGTGACTCTCGCACTCGACACCCCAGGTCTATGCGCTTGCTTTCCTTCTTACTTTGAATTCTTTTCAAAAAAAGATGTTTCTAGCCTGGCCGGCGTGACTCCATGGCTGAGCGTTGACCTAGGAACCAGGAGGTCATGGTTAGATTCCCGGTCAAGGCCACATGCGTGGGTTGTGGGCTCGATCCCCAGTAGGGGGTGTGCAGGAGGCAGCCGATCAATGTTTCTCTGTCATCATTGATGTTTCTATCTTTCTCTCCCTCCCCCTCTCCCTTCCTCTCTGAAATCAATAAAAATATATTTTAAAAAAAGAAAAAATAAGATGTTTCTATATTAATTATACACATACTAGAAGGATGTATTTTTGAAAAACATTCAAACAGTATAGAAAGCTAGAGTTTTTTATTTGTGACCACCCTGATTCCTTTTACCTGCTGTATAATATTCCTCAGTGTGCACATAGACACCCTGTCCCCACCCCCGCCTTGTTCTCTCTACCCCACCTTGCCTCTCTGTGGTGAGCATCATACTCGGCCTGGATACATGCAGCCCCTTGCTTGCAGCATCTCTGTGTCCAAAACCACTTCACACACAGTGGCCTCAGTGACCTTCAAGGGTATCTTCCCCGCCCCCTTCTGTCCCGTCTCTCCCAGCAAGTCGCTCTGTGCCTGCTGTGGGCCATGCAGGTGGCTGCTCACTGTTTCTCCTCTGCTTTCCCCTCACGTGTTGGGACTCCTGGAGCCCTGGCCACTGTATTGGCTCTGGACAGAGTAACCCGTTTATTTTCTGTGTCCACATATTTTAGTAACATTTTTTCTTCTGATTATTAAAAGAAAGTATAAAGAGGGAAACAAAACTGCCCAGATTGAAACACGATTAATATTTGGGCTATTTTATGCCGGTCCTTTCCCTCTCCCGCCCCCTCCATCTCTCTCTCTCTCTCTCTCTGACTTCTCTTATATGTTTAATTGAGATGTCCTCTTTCCTGTGACCATTCTCTCCTGTTACCACTTTTTTCAAAACATAAGTTTTAGCGACTTCAGCGACTGGATAAATTGATTTTCCCTCATCCCGTCGGTTCTGTTTTAAGTCCCTGGAGAGGAGGTAGCTGGCTCCTGGGTTATTTATGCCTTTCCAGGGAGCTGTCATGGCTCTACCCTCCCAGCGGGACAGAGAGGGCTCATAACTCTCTCCTGTGCCTCGTCCTATCGCCTTATGTCACCTGCTGGGTCTCCGATGGCAGAAATACAGCCCAGCCACTCGATTACCGAATGGTTAGTACAGCGGCCGAAACCCACCTTCCCACTGACGGTGCGTGCAGCTGGCTGAAGTTGGAGCTGGCGTGCCTGGGTGCATGGCCTGGTCTGTGTTTGCCCTAATTAGGCAGGAGGTGGGTGAGCTACATGATCTCTTTGCACAGGTATTTCCTGTCTCCAGAAGCCGTGCTGAGACAGAGAGCCTGCTCCTGGGTCTGTTGTGAGAATTAGCTGACATAATACCTGAAAAGTGCTTGGTGCAGCGGCTGGCACATGGTAATTGCTTATAGAAACATAGAGTGAGCCCAGCTGGTGTTGCTCAGTGGTTGAGCGTCAACCCATGAATCAGGAGGTCAGGGTTCAGTTCCCAGTCAGGGTACATGCATGGATTGCGGGCTCAATCTCCAGCAGGGGGTGTGCACGAGGCAGCTGATCAATGGTTCTCATCATTGATGATTCTCTCTCGTTCTCTCCCTTCCTTTTTGAAATCAATAAAAATATATTTTAAAAAAACAGAAACAAACCCCCCCTAAAAATGTATAATGACTTAAAACTGTGAGAGGTTAAGGGGAAGACCATAATTGCTAGGATTTCATCTTTGGCTTCGGATGTCCAAGGACCTTTTTTTTTTAACACTGTAAACATTTTTATATTTAGAATTAGCTAGCTGGACTCCGTTTAGATCATGCCAGTTTTGTTGGCAACATGCAACGCATCCTAGTGGGGAGCCGGTGGCACATATGCCTTCTTCTCTCCATCAGGCTGATCAGGGTGTTGACCTCGGCCGCCTCAGTGTCATAGAGCTTCCTCACAGCCTGTTGGATCACTGCTCGTTGGCCTTGACATCCACGGGGAACACAAGTGTATGATTGTCTTCTCCCTTCTTCGTGGCGGACTCGGTGGTCAGGGGGAAGTTGATGATGGCACAGTGGGCAGGCTTGTTTCTCCTGGGGGTGCTCTTCTGAGGATATTTGGGCGCAGTGTCTTGGGTGATGGGTGGGTCTTGTTGGGTTCTTTTGTGGCTGCGGACGCCTTTCAGCACTGCTTTCGTTGCCTTCCAAGCCTTTGCTTCGGCTTTGGGAGGGCAGGGGCTTCCTTCTTCAGTTTCAGCTCCATCTTCATGAGAACGACATGCTTCTGTTATAGTCATTTCGGCTATCTGAGCTCGATCTCTGCTTCCTGCTATGGGGATCTTAGAATCTAAGGGGAGAATTATAGATATGTTATATCTACAGGGTGTCCCAAAAACTGTACACACACCTTAACAGCCGAGAGCTCAATTTTGAAAACAAAATGTATTTTAATAAACACTGCCTTTATAATTCTTCAAAGTGTGTGTATACATCTGGGGGGGACACCCTGTATATTCATAGGTCTATCCTAGAGAGTAATCCAATGGCAATAAAAAGCAAGTGGGACACACTATAGAAGATGCATGCTAAATGACTGCCATGCTACATACTCCCTGTGTGATTTAACTATGTGGATATTGGTCTTTAATTATCTAAGTGAGTCAGTATATCCATTCCAAATTAAGCCAGCATTTTCCGTTGGCTTATCTACCATTTAAAAATACGGGTTCTAACTCACTCTTTTGAAAACTGGGAAATACAAGGAAAGAGTCAAGCACTTACCCTCCCTTTCCTATATGATTTGTACTTCTGAGTAATTAAATACCTGACTTGGAAAGTTTTCTTTTAATTGAAGAATAAAAACTGTAATAGAAGAATGAGTGAATTAGGGTCTCTCGGTTTTGTAACGGCTAATTAAGGAAGGGGTCACCAATGGTGGCGAAACCAGGAGGTGAAACATTGATGCAGGGCTTTATAATCGATGGACAAGGCTGAAAACCACTGAGACCAGCAGTCGATCTCCCCACAGACGGCTGCAAATCAATATTGTACCACTTCAGGTGGAATGGAGAACCCATCACTCTATAGATCCGTCCGTCAGCGATTTTCAACCTTTTTCATCTCACGGCACACACAAACTAATGACTAAAATTCTGCGGCACACCAAAAACTAGATTATATTTTTTGCCAATCTGACAAAAAAAAAAAAAAAAAGGTATAATTTTGAGTCATTCACACCTGATGGCTATTGTTGTGTTGGCTGTTGTCATTTTCCTATTTGACAGTCTAAGGGGGAAAAGGTCAATGCCCTTGACTGACTGACTAGTCAGGGATTTGCATGTTTTAAAAATTCTTGCGGCCGTAACCGGTTTGGCTCAGTGGATAAAGCCTCGGGCTGTGGACTGAAGGGTCCCAGGTTCGATTCCGGTCATTGGCATGTATCTTGGTTGTGGGCACATCCCCCAGTAGAGGGGTGTGCAGGAGGCAGCTGATCCATGTTTCTCTCTCATCCATATTTCTAACTCTCTATCCCTCTCCCTTCCTCTCTGTAAAAATCAATAAAATATAAAAAAAAAAATTCTTGCGGCACACCGGTTGAAAATAACTACTTTATGTTATAGTTGTCTTTAGTGCATCTACATACATTAAAAAACCCCCAAAGACTGCATTTTGATGTTTGCTTAGAACATTCAAATACATTTGAAAGTGCTCCAGAGGGGGAAAAAAGTCAGGGCAAGAATAGTTACCCAGATAGTTACTATTTTGTTTGCTGCTCCTTCATTCCTGATGTCGCAAGTCTCCTGCTGGTATCATTTCCTTCCTGTCTGGAGAACTTCCCGCAGCAATTCTTTTAGAGCAGGTCTGCTGGCACCGGATTCTCTTCGTTTTCCTTCATCTGAGAATGTCTGTATTTCACTGTCATTCCTCGAGGATATTTTTACTGCATATAGAATTCTGGGTTGGCAGTTCGTTTCTTTTCTTTAAGCATTTTGAAAACGTTGTGCCACTTCCTCTGGCGTCTCCGGTTTCCAGGGAGAGAAGTTGGTGCAGTCATTCCGATAGTTTTTCCGTAGAGAATATATCACTTTTTTCTCCGGCTGCTTTGAAGGTGTTTTTTCTTTAGTTCTAGCAGTTAGATTATAGTGTGTCTGGGTATGTGGATTCCTTTTGAGTTCGTCTCTTGAGGGTTCTATTTGAATTGGAAGGTTTTTGTCTTTTTCCATACTTAGTACATTTTAGGCTATTATTTCTTCAAATATTTTTTTTTTAAGTACTGCACTCTTTCTCCTTTGCTTGTGGGATTCTGGCAACACAACTTTAGTCCTTTTGTTACTGTCCCACAGGCCCTCGAGGCTCTGCTCATTTTTTAAATCAATGCTTTTGTCCTTTTATTGTTTGGATTGGATAATTCTCATCTTTTGTTAAGTTTACTTTTTGCTGTCAAGCCCATGTAGTGTGGTTCTTTATTATTTTGGTTACTATATTTTGTTCTAAAATTTCCTCTTGGTTCTTCTTTCTGCCTTCTGCTTTTTGCCGAGACTTGCTATGATCCATTTGTTTCAAGAGTGTTTGTGATTGCTTGTTTGAGCATTTGTAAAAATAGCTGCTTTAAAGTCTTCATCGCATAATTTCAACATCTGTCTGATCTCGGTGTTGATGTCTATTGAGTATCTTTTGCCACAAAGGACTCATGCTTGTGAGTGGGGTGGATTACTCGCAGAGAAGTTGGAGCCAGGAGCCCTCGGTCCTGGACCAGAGGACGTCTCGGGGCAGCTCTGTTTCCCCCAGTTGCCTGGTTTCCGGGGAGATGGAGCTGGGAGGACAAGAGCCCCCTGAGGCTGGGATGCAGGTAGAGGAAGTGAGGGGTAACTATGGGATGGGGAGCAGATGGGAAGCGTGAGGCCTGGTGACAAGAACTCTTTCATTCATGAATGTTGTCAAGAAGCCTTTGAGGTAGAAGAGGGACCGACTTCACAGACTTTAAGTGGATTAAAGGCGACATTCCCTGGGTCCTACTGGAGCCAGATTGCTTCATTTCCTGCCCTGAAGCTGGCCAGTTGGTTTTGGGCAATGGCAGTGGGCCCTTGGCCCTTCAGATGTGGTGGAAGTAAATGCCACCAATTCAATTAACCACCGAGCCAACCGTAACTCATAACTAGGCCCGCCCGCCCCCTACAGGGAGGCAAGTTCTCTCTGCACAGCTCATGGGCCAGGAAGCCATCCCCGCCCCTGCGTTTGTTGTGGTTATAACAGAGGAGCTTGTAAGTCGGCAGTTAAGTTTTTGAAATGGACTCTGCAGACAGTTTTCTTCATTCCCATTGAAATAAATACTATAAAACACATTCTTCCTCTCCCTAGCGAGCTGAGCAAAACAATACATTTTTCAGTGGCTGGTACACTTTAGCAAGGACAAAGAAAACTCAGATTACAGAAGCTGCGGAGACATAACATCCTAAAGTTCAAAGCGCTTCCTGGCCAGTTTATGAGCAGGCTGTTGAGCCGTTACTATTTCAGGTTCCATGAGACCACAGGGCCCTCTGGCCTTGACCCCTGCCCGCCCTGAGCCTGGATCCTGCAGCGTTGGCCCACCGCAGTCCCACGCACGCATGCACGGGGCCCGGAAACTGGGCGAAGTCTGGTCAATAGCTGCAGAGGCCCAGGAAGCAGTGTCATGGGACTTGAGCAATCTTGGGGCGTCGGGGAGGTAGGCCGCCCCGGTCAGTGAGTCGGCCTAGTCAGTGACCATCTATGCCTTGGAGGACCAGTGCTGACAGGGATTTCTCTGAGATGCGTTGCATCAGTGTTTCGCTGGTGAAAGCGTGGGGCTGTTTTTAGGGGCGTTCATTTTTAGACTGGGCTGTAATCCAGGGTTGCCTTTTAGAACGTTCTGGTCTCTTTCGAAACTATCTTAGGCTGCTCTGTTTGTGGCATTCTTAGGTGGTTTTTTATTTATAGCTTTTCTAGTTTCCCTTCTAATTTGCTGTGTCCCTGGGAACCTGAACACAAACCTCATTCGAATTTGCATAAACAGAGAATCAGCAGACCCTGAAGGAGGGGAGGCCCCAGGGCCCTTCCCCGGAGCTCCCAGGAGGGCACGGACCATGTGTGTTCCGATGGTTCTGAGGCCTTTTTCCTGGCCTTCTGCGGGTTGGGGGAGCGTTCCCCCAGCACCCTCACCTGTTTTCTCTGCCTGCATGGGGGGGCGTGGGGGCGTGGGGGGGTGTTTCATGAGGAGCCTTTGGCAAGGAGGAGTCCAGGTGTGGTGGTTTACAAGCGCGTAAACTGGGCAACTGGGCACCTAAGTGTGAAAGATACCAAAAACAGGTGTTTGTGAGCCCAAGAGAATCATGTGGGGAAAAAGGAATTCAGGCAATGATCACTAAAACATGTCTGCCAGACTAGACTCTTAAAACTTTTCAGTGAAGTCTTTCAAACGTAGTGAAAAGGAAAAGGAAAATGGAATGGACTTCTGTGTTCCCAGTACCCTGCTTTAATAATGATATGACCTATAGTCTCTATTCTATTATCATAACTACATTAACTATAGTTAATAACACTGTATTGTATTATTAATACTGCATTACATTATGATAACATTACAACTATATTAACTATAGTTAATCATACTGCATTGTATATTTGAAAGTTGCCAGGAGTATTCAGGCATCCTCAAACTACGGCCCGCGGGCCACATGCGGCCCACCGAGGACATTTATCCAGCCCGCCGGGTGCTGCTGCCTGTCCTGCTTAGCAGCCGACTCGTCCCGGGCCCGCAGTGCGCATAGGAATTTATTCATAGTTTTTTTATTAAACTATAGTCCGGCCCTCCAACGGTCTGAGGGACAGTGAACTGGCCCCCTGTTTAAAAAGTTTGAGGACCCCTGATGTAGATCTTAAAAGGCCTCATCACAAAAAAAAATTTGTAACACTGACACAAAAATTTAGTTATGGATGGTGATGGATGTTCATTAGACTTATTGAGGTGATCTGTTTGCAATATATACAAATATCAAATCATTCTGTTGTACACCTGAAACTAACATAATGTTCTTTGTCAGTTATATCTCAATTAAAAAATGGTATTTCCATGCTGCTTTTTTTGCCTCAGAATTTAAAATAATACGATGCTATCAAGTATCATTACAAGCCTCAGTATTTCCCTCTCAGATCCTACCTTTCTCTCCTGGGCGCCCACCGTCTTGAATTTAGCCTTGTTTCTCCCAATGCAGGTTTTTATTCTTTCAGTCCGTATTGTTGTATCCATTGATCATAAGTAGCATTCTTTTACATGGGTACCTTCACGCAAGTGGTACAGTATTGTACATGTTCTTCCATACCTTGCTTTTCTCCCTCACTATTATATTTATGAAAATTATGCTTCTTGTCTCTGGGTCATTCATTTTTCACTACTGTTGAGCAGGGGTTGGCGAACAATAGCCCCTGGGCCAAATTTGGCCTACTACCTGTTTTTGTAAATAAAGTTTTATTGGAACCCAGCCACGTCCTTTGTTTATGAATCTTCTGTAGCTGCTTTGCACTACAATGGGAAAGTTGAGTAGTTAAGACAAACACCGAAGGGTTCGCAAAACCTAAAATATTTGCTGTCTGGCCCTTTACAGAAAAAGTGATCCCAGCCCTGCCAGTAGAATTCTGATGCAGCAATCTAGCACATTGTAGCTATTCTTCTATGGGTGACATTTGTGCCATTTTTAATTTTTTAATACTTTACAAACAGTGCTCAGTAGCACTTTTTCTTTTTCTCAAAATTCTCTGTAGAGTGTATAGCTGGATGCGCACGTGCACCTTAAATTGGACCGACTATCACTAAGTTGGCCTCCAAGGCAGACCCACCAATTTGCACTCCCACCTGCCGTCTGTGAGACTTCCTCTCCCCGCACATCCTGCCAGCAGCCTGGTGTTCTCAGACCTTAAGCTGGGCTCGCTGATGCGGTTAACGTGGGCCTTCCTTACAGGTCAGCGTTCTTTTAGGCCGTTGTTGACCATTTGTCCTTGTGGGAGTTGCCTGCTCATAATATCCTCTGCCATTTCCCTACTGAGTTGCCTTTTTGCTTTGGAGTGACGAGAGTTCTGTATGTATTCTGGCTCCTGACCCTTTCGGTTGTATGTGTTAATACCCGCCAGTGACTGGGTCTTCGGTCTGGATTCTTTACCAGAGCTGTGTCTTAAGGTCTGGTCAGCCTTAGTTCATCTTGAAGGTATGAGCCATCTTAATATACACATGCACACATAGGTACACCTGTTCGTAGCATGTGCATATGCACACACACATGGCTTCTTTTTCTTGGGAAGGCTTGCACCGTCTACCTTTGTGAGAGTCCGAGGGTGAAGAAAAGGCAGTGGTTGCCAACAGTGGCAGCGAGGTTGATGGAAAACAGCCTTCCCCACTAGGATTGCAACCAGCCGGTCTTGGAGCAGTTCAAGTGGCCTCTCGAGGCTGTTGGTTAGAGCGAGCTGATTGTTGCCTGGGCTGTGGCTGTGTAGACGTGACCCGCAAGGTCCCAGGGAAGCTGAAGGCCACCGTGGTGGGGCACGGCGGGTTTGGAGGGCCGCCTTGGACAGAAACCGAATGTGATTTGAGGTTTTGGGTTTCTCCGTTTTGGTTTTGGCTGAAGTCAGACCTTGGTTTCAGCCCCATCACGTTGAACCATTCTATGGCCCACAGCGATTTAAAGACTTAAAACTCCCATTTCCAGGCCAGATTATTTTTGTTGGACTTAGCACTGGCCCGTCCTCTTCAGAACTGAGAGCACTGGCTTGCCCTCCCCCTCCCCATCCTCTGACCTTTCACTTCACACTTTCCGAGTTGAATCAAGAACCCTGCAGCCTTTCGGGTGTGTGGACCCTGTGAATTCACAGTCCCTGCAGCCATGATCTCTGCCTGCCTTACCATGGCTCAGTGAGGCGCACAGGAAGACGGATGACAGCAGCCGCCTTACTGTTGCCCCCCGACCCTTAAGAGACCCCGGAGCTCCTTGCCCCTGACCCCATAGCACTCTCCTGCCTGGGCCCGGCCTCCCGCGCTGGTGCTCTTCCCACACGTGTCATCCAGGTGTGGGCTCAGTGCGTCCCCATGTTCCAGGATGAACATGCTCCTTCAGAGAGTGCCGCCCTCCGGGCAGCCGGCACAGGCAGCCCTAGGGGACTGTTCCCTGTGCTGTGCCAGGTGTCAGACTGCACTGCACACTTCCTCACCTGTCATCTCGGGTGATGCTCACAGTAGTGCCGTCAGCAGCCGGGCCAGCTTCCTGGGCCTGTGACCAGCACGTCGTTCAGGGCCTGTGCTTACCTTAGAAGGAGGGGAACCACCACGCTTGCTTTTACGCCCTGCGCTTGCCTTCTTGAATTTTTAAATAAGTTTTTCAACCGTTGGCCTACGTTTTCCAGCTTGCACTGAGCCCTGAAAATCAGGTGGCCGGTCCTGCCCACAGATCGAGGTGCTGAGGCTTGAGAGGGCATGTAATTTGCCCGAGATGGCACAGCTAATGCCTGTCAGGGCTGGGATTGGAGGAGTTTCTTCTTTGCTACTTCATTGATTAAAAATAGAGCTCCGAAGAGCCTTGTGGGAATTGCCCCACGAGGAATGAGGCAGATCCTGCTGTAGAAATACTGATTTTCTGTAAAGATCTGCTTACATGTCATTAAAGAGTTTTGTGGTGACCCCCACACCAGCCAGTTGCCACCCTTGTCTGTGAGGGAGGAACCCTATCGGTCATTTCTTTTGAGGTCCCTGAAAGTGCCTGCCACAGGGCGCCTCCCGGGGGAGCCACGCTGGCCGACCAAGTAGGTCAGTGGGCTCCTTTACTGCAAAGAAGGGAGAGGGACCGCTGGGTGTAGGGAACTAGAACGATGCACAGGGCACTAAGATGCTGGCCCACAGTTAGGGAGCCAGGAGGGTCCGGCATAGCGCTTGGACCAGACCCTGGCATCCCTCCCTGGGTGGCAGGGGTTCCTGGATCCCCAGCTCAGCTCCTCCTGGCTTTGCTGTTCTGTGTGTCTCATGCTACCAAGCATTCCACTCGCAAGTCTGCCAGGACTTTCCCATCTGGCCCAGGCCCCTCAGGGCTGCTGGGCTGCCTAGAGGTTGGCCCGGGGGCCAGGCAGTGCCCTCTGGCCGTGTTGATATGGTTACAGGCCACCAGCCTGGTGTTGGCATGGTTACAGGGCACCAGCCTGGTGGCTCGGGCAAAGTTGCTTTTGGAACGGGGCAGAGGGAGTCCTGTCCTGCCCAGGTCACTGTCTGTCCAGGCTCCCAGGGCGCGCTCTGATCGAGCCGGCCGTCCCCGGAGGTGAGCTCACTGCCTCCTGAGCAGGACACCCTGCTGGCTGCAGAACGTTCGGGGGTGTCCACGGGACTGGCCGGCTCCCTGGTGATGGGCTCTCTCTTCCCTTCACAGCAGCAAACCCTCTGCTTTGCTCCACCGCCCGCTACCACTGTAAGAACGGGCTCTGCATCGACAAGAGCTTCATCTGCGACGGGCAGAACAACTGTCAGGACAACAGCGACGAGGAAAGCTGCGAGAGCTCGCAAGGTAGGAGACGCCCGGTGCTAACCACCCGTCGCAGATCACAGCCCCGCCCACGGGCGCCCTCGGAGGGAGGACACGACACCCGTGCCCACCCCCACCCGTGCCCACCTCCACGCACGCGCGCCGTGTTCATGCTTGCACTTGACCCTACAGCCCTTGCACGCGTGGTGCCAACCAGAAGCACCACCCCTTTTGTTTTTCTCGTGTGAAATGGCATATGCACATTTCCTCCAAAGTGAAGTTGGCCCACTGCGTGACGCCCTGTCGGCCTCTGCTGTGGCTTTCTGAATCGCTGCATCGTTGGGGGCCCTCCAGGCTGTTCCTCACGTTGAGTGTCTCGGGCAGTATGAGTTCTCCGCCTCGCCGTACAGCTGTTGGGAATCATTTTTTGGCTTCCCCCGGCTGCTCGCATTGCCTGCACACGTCAGTTTCCCTGGGATACCCCAGGCGTTCGCCGCGGTTCCGTTTTCTCCGTTTTTGCTAATTTTGCAGGCACGGAATGATGGCCTCCCGAATGCTTCCATTTGCGTTTCTCTGATTACGAGCAAAGCTGCCGTTCCCCATGTGCTTGTTTCCTCTTTGTTTCCTCTGGTGCGGATCGCCTGCTCCTCCCGGGGCGCTCGGCCTCAGAGCGATTTTCTGGAAGCCAGGGGATGCCCTTTGGGGGTGGAAAGATGAGCGTTTTAGGGAACCCAGGCGGGCACGGCAGGGTCGTATCCTCTCCGGTGAAAACTGACCTGGTACCTTTCTTTACTCACTGACTGTTTGCCTGTAGACATGTGTTTTCTTCAGTGGCGAGGCCAAAATACAGAGACTTAAGAATGTATGGGGGACCCTTTCCCCCTCCCCATGTGGGAGTTTGTTCTGTGGGCCTCTTTCCTCCTCCCCACGTTGGAGTCTGTACTTGTTCTTCAATAAATCTCCACCTTCGCTATACTAAAAAAAAAAAAAAAAGAATGTACATCCATTTTAAGGCAACCTGAAAAGTATATATTTCGGGTATAAACTAGTACCACCTGACTGCAAGCTTTACCTTTTTTTTTTTTTACTTAATATTACATTGCTGTGACTCACCCCTATTATCGTTTGGTAGTTCACTTTCTTTTCTTTTTTTATATATATATTTTATTGATTTTTTACAGAGAGGAAAGGAGAGGGATAGAGAGTCAGAAACATCGATGAGAGAGAAACATCGATCAGCCGCCTCCTGCACACCCCCCACCGGCGATGTGCCCGCAACCAAGGCACATGCCCTTGACTGGAATCGAACCTGGGACCCTTCAGTCCGCAGGCCAACGCTCTATCCACTGAGCCAAACCAGTTAGGGCGAGTTCACTTTCTTGACTGTGATTCAGTATCCCACTGTATAAATGTACCACAGTGTCTAGACGTAATAAAGCTGCAAAAGGAAAGGCAAGGGAAAGATGTAACTGGCCAACTCATGTCAGGAGGTGGGATGGATGGGGTCGGCTCCATGAAGTCAGACGCAGGTTCTTTTCAAGGTCCTGGCTTTTGTTTTAGTTGGTGCTTGTTACGTTATTAAAAATGAATAAGTGGGCCGAAACCGGTTTGGCTCAGTGGATAGAGCGTCGGCCTGCGGACTGAAGGGTCCCGGGTTCGATTCCAGTCAAGGGCATGTACCTTGGTTGCGGGCACATCCCCAGTGGGAGGTGTGCAGGAGGCAGCTGATTGATGTTTCTCTCTCATCGATGTTTCTAGCTCTCTATCCCTCTCCCTTCCTCTCTGTAAAATACCAATAAATATATATATTTTAAAAAATGAATAGTGGGTCATTCATAGACCACTGGTGACAGTGGGTCACAAACCAGGGATGGTGATCCATCCGAATCTGTACGCTAGAGGTCCAGAGACAAGGACAGACAAAATGTGCATCAACATAGCCTCGGCCAAAAGGTGTGCAAAAAGCAGCTCTGGAGCTCATTCTTGGGTAGCATTAGCCTCTGGTTGCCCTCGGGTCTTCGCTTCACCAGGGCTTCTCAGAATGTGGTCCTCCGAGAAGCAGCATGGGGAACCCTCCAAAATACAGAGCTCAGGCTGCACCCCAGACCAGCGGGGTCACCCGGGGAGCCGTCCATGCTTCCAGCGCCTTCCGGTGATTAAATACACAGGGAAGCCTGAAGCCCCTGTTATGCACCAGCCTCAGAGAGGTCTCTAATCTTGCCATTTGCCAAGGAATTTCTAGACTTCGATGGAGCAGCAGCGTATTTCTAGCCTTTTCGCAAAGTCACAGTTTTATAAACCAAAAGTTAGGCCAGTAAATACTCCTATGGCCTGTGCCATCCACAGCGATAGATAGCAAATGGGGGGCACCGGTCACAAAGTCGAGTACATATTAGCATAGATAGGAGGGATTGAGGAGGTTTTCTGTACTCTTTCTTAGGTGGTTTCCTATGTGTTTACTAGACTCACTAATGGTGGCCTGAGATGTTCAGCAAAAGGGCTCCCCAATCTAAACCTGGGAAGTTAGGGAATTTGCCCTTCTGTCCCACCCCTACCCCCACCCCCACCCCCACCCCATAGGTTTGTCCCAGCATTTTTCTGAAGCAGATTTTGGCTTACCCTTAAGAACTGGCTCTCTGCAGGCTGGGTGAAGTTAGTGTTTCTAAGCCCAGCCCCTTTTTCTCTGTATATACTGTACTTTCATATAAACACCAGGCATAGGAAACGTCAGTGCTGGACACGTGTGCCGAGCCTGGTGTTGCCAGATACCTCACGTGGAGCAGCCTCCCTTCGCGTCTCAGCTTGGTGCCTTCCACAACCAGATGATACCCCCTAGAAAGTAAGCTGTGTTCCCACAGGCGCTCAGAAGACAAGTCCCATCAGGGCGGGGGTGACAGCTGCAGTCGCCATCAGTATGACAGCCTCCGAGCAAGGGAAAGGCGTTACCCTTAACTACCCGAGAGCAGGAAGCGTGCCCTTTTTTGCCTCTTGAATCCCACAGGTCCTACCTAGTAGCTGAGTGCCCTGCACATGGTGGATTCCATAAGGACTGGACACTGGAAAAGATGTCTTTGTCGGGTGTTACGCTGTTAAGCTGTGCTTAATTTGCCCCCTATGTAGTATTACATTGGGTAATTTTAAGTTATGTGAGTCTTAAGACCTACAGTCTATTAAAATGCTCATCATAAGGATTGTTATGGTTGTTTAGATAGAGCAGATGATGCTGTCACTCCCTCAGGGGAGTGTACCCCGCAGTGAGCGTGAGATGGGGATCGGGCCTGCTGTCCCCTGGGCCAGTCTGCGGTTTCGCATCCCTCTTATGGTGTGACGTCCCCCTGCTCCGTGTGTGATTCTGGTTTGGAAGGGTGATTCTGGTTTGGAAGGGTATGCTTTCCTCCTGTCGGCAGCCTCTAAATGCAAACTGACTGCTAATTTGGGGCTTGAGCAGAGAAACACCAGTGAACTGGGGCCCGACTTGTACCGCAGGAGATTGGACCCCTCGTCACCTTAATAGTAGTGAACGTTCATCGAGCCTTACCAGACCCTAGACCCGGTACTAATTCCTAAGCACCTTCTGTTCGCGAGCTCCTTTAGGCAAAACGTGTCCTGTCTGCCTCTGCCAGGCTCCCAGTCCTTCACAAGGCATCTTTGCTTCCAATCCGTGTGGGCAAAGGAAATGGTATTTTATACTGTCTACCTGGACGGAGTGGAGAAAGCCGGCCCGCGACAGGAAATGCAGGTCTTGAAGTACTTTTCGTCTAGCTCAGTGAGGGTCTGGAGGAGTGGTGTCTCACACTAGAGACCCCAGCTTTGTGTGTGTTTGCCTCACCTCCCTCTCTACGCATCCCCATCAAGTCCCTGCCTCATCCTTGGCCTTGAAACCAACGACGAACTCTGCCGGGAATTAATGGGATGGGACGGGACCAGGCTGGGAAGTGACCGGGAATGTGCAGTCATTACCGTACCTTTCTATTCCCTGTGGGAAGTAGTAGAGACCAGAGAACACTGGGAGGGAATGGAATCTTAATTGGGCTTCCTTGATTGGGAACACAGCCTGTTCACCAGGTAATTCCCACAGCAGTGGCTGTGGAGCAGGCTTGCATATGGGTCTCCTGTTGCCTGGGCACGCTCTCTGGGAGGGCACATCTGGGGACCAGCAGGTGCTGCCCTGCCCATGCTGGGCGTGGCCAGCACTCAGGTGGCCTTAAATACATTGACTTTGATCCAATGGAACAGTTAGATTCTCTCAGCTTTGGGTAAGCGACTGAACCTGGCAGGTAGGCTTGAATGACTCCCAACTCCTGGGGTTCACACCTGGTATAATCCTAATCCCTTGAATGTGATCTGGACTTTGCAACTTGCTTTTTTTTTTTTTTTTTTTAATAATTGTGGCAAAATACACATAACATAAAATTTACCACCTTAACCATTTTGGAGTGTACAGTTCAGTCGTGTTAAAATATATTCACATCGTTGCACCCCAGTCTCCAGATCTATTCCATCTCCCACAACTGAAACTCTGTACCCATTGAAAAAAGGCCCCAGTCCTTCCTCCTGCCCCCAGCCCCTGGCCACCGCCATTCTCCGTTCTGCCTCTGTGAACTTGACTACTCTAGGTATCTCATATAAGTGGAATCACTCAGTATTTGTCTTTTGCTGACTGGCTTATTTGTTACTTAGTGTAATGCCTTCAAGGTTCATCCGGGCTGTGGCAGGTATCAGAACTTCCTTCCTTTTTCATTAAGGCTGCACAGTACTCCATTGTACGCCGTACCACATTCTGCTTACCCAGTCATCTGTTGATGAGCACTTGAGCTGCTTCCACCTTTTGGCTATTGTAAGCAGTGCTGCTGTGGACACAGCTGTACAAATTGTGCCTTGCTTTTTAACAAAGATGACAGCATCCAAGGGGGTGGTATGTTGGTCCCAAGATTAGATTACGAAGACTGGCATCTGTTTTTGCGCCCTTTCTCTCTCTTTCTCTCTTTCTCTCCCTCTCTCTCATATGTGGATGGAGCTGCCATGTTTTAACCAGCCCCATGGGTAGGCCCTGGCCAATAGTCAGCAAAGAGCTGAAGCCTCCCAGTAGCCACGTGGTGAGCTTGGAAGTGGCTCCTCCTCTGGGGAAACCTCCAGCTATCCAAGGCTCAGCAGACACCTTGACCTTGGCCTCGTAAGAGGCCTTGAGCCAGAGCTAAGCTGCTCCTGGATTTCTGACCCAGAGAAACTGGGAGATGAAAAATGTTTGGTTTAGTTAAGCCTCTGGGTTTCGGGTTGATTTGTTATGCATTGGTGATAGATCACTAATACTCTCACCCGGGCCCCGGTCTGACTGTCCTAGTCCCCGAGCGCTGTGGAGACGCAGGTGATGGTGAGGTGTCACCTCTGTGAGGAGATCAGGTTGGGTGTTATAGGGACCGCCGGGACTGAGCACTGACCAAATGTCGAGCACCAGTCCCAGCATTTTACTGGTATCATCCCTTCAGTCCTCACAGAATCCCCATGAGAGGGGCCCTCTCACAGATAATGAGCCCGTTTTCTAGATGAAGAACCCGAGGAACAGAGAGGTGTCCACGGCTGTGCCATGTCCACAGCAAGGAGTGGTGAAGCCAGGACGGGAACTCGGGCCGCCCAGTGTGCAAAGCAATGCTCTCCATGGTCCCCCATGGCCCCCATCGCCCCGATACTGCTGTCTGGTCATCACAGCAGTGAGCCCGGAACACCAGGCCCAGCTCTTGGTCCCGTGAGCCCGTCAGGGCAGTGGGTTTGAAGGCTGGCATGTGGTCCCACTCTTTGTACTCATGTTGTCCTCTCAGGAGGAAAGACCGATGCTGCCTGCCGCCTGCCTGCAAGGGAGGAACGCTGGGTGTTCACCCTCCTGCAGAGGCACCAGGGCTGGGGAGGGACTGCGTGTCCTGGCTGCGGGTGGCAGTGCCTTTATCTTGCCTGCTGCATTCTGGTGATAACGCTTCAGGAGCCTTTGGAAAGCTGGCTGTGGGGCTTGGCATCTCACCAAATGCTCACAGTGCCAGCGTGTGCTGTTTCTTCTGCAGAAGTGTGTGTGTGTGTGTGTGTGTGTGTGTGTGTGTGTGTGTGTGAGAGAGAGAGAGAGAGAGAGAGAGAGAGAGAGAGAGAGAATGAGAGAGAGAGAGAGAGAATGAGAGACAGCTCCGTGCATTTGGAGAAGGGAAGTGTGGCTCCCCCTGGGGTGGACAGCAAGAGTAACCTGGGAGGAGCCGGGGAGATCAGCAGTGGATGGGAGCCCGGGAAGCCACTGTAAGGATTTTGGACTTGGTCCTACGGGCAGTGGGAAGTCACCATGAGACACGTGGAGGTGAAAGCCTCAGGGTGGACAGGGCCATGGCTTCAGGGAGTATTTGAGGCTCAGATCTCCGAGATTCAGTGACAAACTGGATGAGGGTTGCAAGGGATCGGAATAGCCACGGCAACGCGTGTGGCACGGGGATGCTGATCCTGGGGACCGAGAGGCTGCCCTCCGACTGGCCGGCTGTGCGTGCTTCCTGCCCTGCGCCCGGCTCCCCCAGGCGAGGTGGTGAGAGTGTAGGAGGGATGCTTTCGGAAGACACCTTTGCTTCCTGTCGCAAGATACACCCAGTCGCAGCCCAAGCTCATTTCTAGAGAAATCGTGGTGAGCAGTCAGATGGGAAAAGTGCTAATTTTTAGTTTTTCAAGTATGAATGGGAAAGATGATAGATAGATAGAAAGATAGATAGATTTGAAAGTAGTTGCATGTAGGAAGCTTTTTCTGCAAGGGCCAGTTGGTTATTTATAACCTCACTCATGGGCCATACAAAATTATCAACTTAAAAATTAGCCTACTGTATTTGGTCAAACATTTAAATTAACTCACTCCTCATGCCTTGGTAGGGCCAGACCAGATGATTTCTCGGCCTTATATGGCCCTCAGACCAGATGCTCCCCATCCCTGCTTGAGGTGATCCCACCAAAAATGTCACAGCCTAGAATTGGTTGGGTGGTCGGTCTTTATCCCAGCTCTCCTGGCCGCCATGTGATGTCAAGAGGGGCCCTGGGGAAACATCATCACCCCGAAAGCATTCGTTTGGCTTTACTTGGAAGGAGACTGCTGGAGGAATGGGAAGCCTTTTTCCACTTTTAACTCCAGCGTGTGAAGGCCCAGCCGAGCTGGGAAAGGCCGAAACGCTGACATTGTTCGAAGAAACAGGAGGAGGTTGGAGGGGTTGATTGCTGCCTTCCGGTACCTGTTGGGGTGTCTCCTTAGCGACTGAGTGTGTGCATCACCAGATCGTCCTTACCATTAGCCACTGCGACAGGAATTGGAGGAATTCTAACATGCCCCTTATCCGAAGAAAGGCAGGGTTCTCCCGAGGACAGTCACTGCTTCCTAATCTCGTAGCCATCGTGTTAATCTCAGAGCTCTTTCTTTCGTCTCCCCCATTCCTGTGCCTGTCGCCCCCTCTCTGCCCTCTCTTGGCCCCTGGCTTTATCTACCCCTCCCTCCCCCAGGCATGTGGTAGAGTCCGGCCTGGACACCCAGCAGAGTGTGCCTCCTCTGGAGGAGACCGACCATGTTTCAGGGCAGTGGGACTGAGTGTGGGCCTTGCTGTCTGCCTGCGCTGCAGGGTCTTAGCCACGAGGCTGCTGTGCTGTGATTATGTAGGGACCTTTATCCTTCCAGTCCGTGGACAGCCTGTGGCCCTCAGCTCCCCACACTGCCCCCGACTCGTTTCTTCTCTTGACTCTTCTTCATATTCATTCAAACTCCAGTTACTTGTGCAATGCCTGCTATGGCCCGGCCCCACCCAGGTTCTGGAAGAAATACAGCGCAGTCTCAGGTCAAAGTGGCTCCCCGTCTGCAAGGGAGGAACATAGTGCCCTACAGATACTGACCCTAACGTATGGTAAGTGCTGTGATAGAGCGAGCAGCAGGCCGTGGGAGACAGGACGTGAGGGGCAGCGAGGAATGACGTTTTCCTAGGGGAATATGGCAGAGGCTTCAGAGAAATGAAATCTCTGCCCAGTATTTAAGGATAAACAAAAATGGACCCATAAGCAAGCATGAGGCTGGGCATCGAGCCAGAGGAAGTAGCATATTCAAAGACAGAGATTCCTTACGGCTAGAGCGACGTGATGGGGGTGGGCGGCATGCAGGGTGGGTTAGGCCGGCTGTGGAGGCCCCCTCCCCTCCCTGCCTGGTTCAGTGGGAAGGTGGAGCCAGAGGAGTGAGATGCTCAAGCCTGGAAGGGAATTCACATCAGGGGCTGACTGTCCTTGCACACCGTGAGAATCTGGTTCTCCGTGGTCTCCCTGGGCTCTGCTCTCCCATGGGCAGGGGGAATCTCAGTGAGACTTGGGGACACCACGCAGGGGGCTGGGGAACAATAGGTGCTGTGACTTCTCCAGGATCAGCATCCTGGGGGTGGGGGGATGACGTGGGGCCAGATATTCCCACCCTCCCACCCTTGACTGTAGTGGCTTGAAAAATCTTTCTTGGGTTATGCGAGCCAGTAATGACCCTTCTTTTTTTGGATCCAGTCTGGCTCCCTGAGAGCTCTGTGGCCTGGGAAAAGTGGTCATGTGCTCTGATGGTGCAAATATCTTGCCAACCCCCTCCCTCCCAGGCACCTATTTTTCTTTCCCTCCTTGTTTCTCTCTGGAAATGCAGCAGGTTATCCGTGGTTACCCTTTGGCCCTGGAATGCCACGGAATGCCACTTACCACATTCTCCTCTGTGAGTTCTCTCCCTGGAGGTCTCACGCCCTCGGTGAAGTGTGCGTGGCTCCAGTTGGCATCGGTAGGTCAGCTTTTGCTGAAGGTCTCCCTTTGCAGGGCACACTGCTGGGTGCTAGGTGAGGTCCAGAGAATTCCCAGGAGCCGCTCCATCTCTGGTAGCTAATTTCTCAGCTGGAGGGGCGGGCCCGGAGTACCCTGGCACCCTTTGACCAGCCCTATGCACCTGAAAAGGGTTGTGTGGAGCCTTGCATCTGAAAGGCAGAAAGGGGGAATGGGTGGCTACTGGGGAATGATGAGCCACAGATGTTTCCTGAGTGGCATTGAGTCACACAGCTGAGGAGAGAAGCTCTGCGTGTGCTTTGACTGGTTGGGCTCCCGAACAAAACAGGC
This sequence comes from Plecotus auritus, assembly GCF_963455305.1. NCBI lineage: Eukaryota > Metazoa > Chordata > Mammalia > Chiroptera > Vespertilionidae > Plecotus > Plecotus auritus. Next base: position 145,262,889 of record NC_137783.1, on the reverse strand, counting down.
CTGAGCTGGAACGTTCTGCTGTGCTGTGCCAGCAGGGGAAACCGAGGCACCTCTCCAGCAGGGCCAGCCCCTGTCGGCCCCTCAGTGTCTGCTTGAAGAGGCTCTGCCCATCTTTGTTTCTTCCTCATTTCTTGTGAATCTGTTGTGACCCTTTGAGAGCCAAGCTTTTACCTTAATTTTGGAGTTTGATCAGGATGATAGTTATTCCTGGCCTGAAAAGAAGTGGGAATAGCCGTGGAACGTTCCAGAGTGTGGGTGTTCAGGTCTAGGTGGGGTGGAGCAGAGCCTCCGCCATTTGAGGCGAGGGTGGGGGGTGCTCAGGTGTCTGTGACTTCCCCAGGCGTGACCTTACAGAAGCTGCCTTATCGGTCAATAGCAGAGGGGTGTCTCATTGTTCACGCAGCAGAGTATTAAGTGCTGGACATCGGGGGTGCATCACTGAAGGAGAGGCCCCGAGAGTGTGTGGCTGTCCCCGTTTCTGAGGATTGGCACAGTTTAAAAGCCAGGTGTCCACCCTGACCGGTTTGGCTCAGTGGATAGAGCGTCAGCCTGCGGACTGAAGGGTCCCAGGTTCGATTCCGGTCAAGAGCATGTACCTTGGTTGCGGGCACATCCCCAGTGGGGGGGTGTGCAAGAGGCAGCTGATCGATGTTTCTCTCTCTCATCGATGTTTCTAACTCTCTGTCCCTCTCCCTTCCTCTCTGTAAAAAATCAATAAAATATATTTTAAAAAAAATAATAAAAGCCAGGTGTCCATCTTGATTCGTTTGGAGGAAATGACTTGGATTATTTCTCAGGCGGAGCAAAGCCTTGCCTTTTGACTGTGGGACTTTTAGAAGAGACATTGTGAGGTGGGACCTGGGAGAAAAAGGAGAAAACGGGTCTGTGGTGTCACTGCTCACCCATTCTAGACGGTCACATTTGGAGGCAGTTGCACAAGACGCCTCGCCTCAGACTAATTTATGGCGTGTTTTCTATTAGAATTGCAAAATAGGGTGTTAAAATATGGCTTCACGTTATATTTAATGCAGGCTATATTTAAAACGGGGATATGAACTGAGCCGTGACGCAGAAACTAGAAGGAACTCGACTAATTTACTGGATTTCTGAAGTAATCTTGGTTCTGTTATTGTCTTTTTTTGTTTGTTTGTTTCCATCATTGCTCCTAATTATTTTTCATTAAAAGTTATTTGAATTAGCCCTAGCCAGTTTGGCTCAGTGGATAGAGCATCGGCCTGCGGACTGAGGGGTCTCAGGTTCGATTCCGGTCAAGGACACATGCCCGGGTTGCAGGCTCGATCCCCAGTGAGGGGCACGCAGGAGGCAGCCAATCAGTGATTCTCTCTCTTCATTGATGTTTCTATCTCTCCCTCTCCCTCTCCCTTTCTCTCTGAAATCAATAAAAATAAGTTTTTTAAAAGTGATTTGAATCAGAACCTACCATGGGTGTTTAGAACCACTCAGCTAGAGGGGACGTGAAGCTTGTGGCTCCCCAGCTGAGCAGGAGCTGACCCGCTGCTGGAGTCTCTGGCTCCCACTCAATCTGACAGTGTGTGCGTGATGGTCACGCTGCAGCCATGTCCGTGGGACTGTGGCCCCATGTGGGCTCTGTCACTTCACGGGCAGTGTCAGCATTAGCAAAATGCCTTAGTTGGTGGTGATTCTCTGCTTGGTCGACCCTTCAGCTCTCCATCTGGTAGTAAAATTCAGAGATGATTCTGTAAGATGTTGATATCCTCTGTGAAAAGATCTGGAAAATGCAAATGAGTGTGATCAGGGTTCTGTGGAGATAGGAGTTATTAAAGGCCAGCAATGAGGAGTTATGTTGAAGGGTGTCTAGTTACAGGGATGCTTAACCAGCAGTGGTTGAGAAATGTAGGGGGAGAGAAGGGGCATTGGGAAATGCTGATGGTGAGTTTCAGAATGCTGGAGTGGTGGGGAGGAGATGTGATTGTTATTTCATCAGAAATGAATTACTGCTACAACATAGATGAACCTTGATAACATTATGCTAAGTAAAACAAGCCAGTCATAAAAGAGCCCATACTGTAGGGTTCTATTTATATGAAATGTGTAGAAGTTGGGTGCATACCTAGGAGTGGAATTGCTGGGTCATATGGTAACTAACTCTGTGTTTAATTCTTTGAGGAACTGCCAGACAGTTCTCCAAAGTGGCTGCACCATTTTACGTGACCACCCACAGGGTTCTGATTTCTGCACATCCTCACCAGCACTTGTTTTTTATTATTATTACTAGAGGCCCGGATTCATGCACCGGTGGGGTCCCTCAGCCTGGCCAGCAGGGATCAGACTGAAACTGGCTCTCCAACATCCCCTGAGGGGTTCCAGATTGCGAGAGGGCAGTTCTTGGGTGACGCACCCCAGAATCAGGCTCCCTCCTCTCTGGTTCCAGGTGTGTCACCCGAGAACCGCAGCTGCCAAGTCACTGCAGCTCGGCAGCTCCTGCATTGAGCATCTGCCCCCCGGTGGTCAGTACGTGTCATAGCTACCGTTGGACGGTCGAACAGTCTGACGGTCAGCTGATCGCTTAGGCTTTTATATATATAGATAGCCATCCTTGTGGTGTGAAGTGATACCACGTTGTGGTTTTGACTTGCATTTTGCTAATGACTAATGATGTTGAACTACTTTTCATGTCCTTTTTGGCCATTTGTGTATCTCACTTAGAGAACTATTTATTCAAATCCTTTGCCAACTTTTTAAAAGTTGGGTTATTTGTCTTTTTATTGGTGAGTTGTAAGGGTTTTTTATATACTCTTCAAACAAGTCATTTATCACATATGATTTGCGAACATTATCTCCCATTCTGTGAATATTCTTTTCACTTTCTTGACTTTCATTTGTAGCACAAGTTTTTCATATTGACGAAATCTAACTCATCTATTTTTTTCTTTTATTATTTGTGCTTTTGGTAGCATATCTAATCATTGCCTAATCCAAGGTACCAAAGATTACTCCTGTTTGGTTTTGTTTTTCCTAAGACTTTTTTTTTTATCGTTTGGGCTCTATCTCCAGGACTGTGGTACATTTTTAGTTCATTTTTATGGATGATGTGAATTAATAGTCCAACTTCCTTCCCTTGCGTGTGACATCCAGTTACCCATTCCCTTTTGTTGAGAGGGTTATTCTTTCCCCCACTGAGTTGTCTTGGCACCCCGTCTGCTTTGTTTTTAATAAATTCACTACCCAGACTCCTTCAGCTATATTTCTCATCAGGGGACAAATTCACAAGTAGTGTGTGACAGTCCTTGCCTCCTAGGGATTTATGTTCCTGCAGGAAGAGCCGAGAAACAAATGTGGAAAAAAGACACAGCTGTGTGATGATATAGGGAACATTTTTTAAAAAGTGGTCAGTTCCCTTCCTCATTGGATGACTTCAACATACCACGTACCTCTCCTCATAAATCCAGGGGCAATTTCCTTCGCCAGAATAATAATGTATTTTCCTCCACAGGTCTAGTGGTCGTTGTAGCTGGAGTTGTATTAAGTGGAAACTGTCATTGGAGTGTTAACTGTGTGCCAGGACTTCTCTGAGCACTTTATACACATCCTTCATTCAGACCGTGTGAGAACCCCAGGAGGCAGTAACTCTTATCCACGTTTTATGGGTGAAGAAAATGAGGTCCTGAGAGGTTAGTTCGTTTGCTCCGGGTCACTCAGCTGACAGGTGAATTTGAACCCAACAACCCAATACCAGGCACCAGTCCACACTTTCGGCATGTTAGCAGTTCACTGCCTTTCCTCATTCACTGTTCTGTCCTCAGCACCCAGTGAGTAGCTGGCACTCAATAGCCATTTGCGGGATATACAACTGGATGAAATGAATAAATGACTAAAGGATAATCCAGACAGAACAGCAGTGGCCAAGGAAGGAGGATTGATTTATGGGGAAAAAATTAGAGGAACGAAATCCATAGATAGGGTTCGCCTAAGTGAGAGTGATGGCTGAAGCCAGAAGGCGCCCTGGGGAGAGGATCTGTGTAACAGGGTAGCGAAGGGGAGGAGGAGGAGTGATGGGGTGTTGGAGTGCAAAGTCCAGGCTGGAATACAAATGAGGAATCACGGCTTACACTGCAGCCTGCGGACCGGTCTGTGTAAGAACAGTATGGAAATGCCATCAGGTAAGCACAGACACCCAGAGCGTCCAACCCCATCCTTGGAAGGGTGCCGGCTGGGAGAGGTGGGTGCAGGGCAGACCCACGAGCACTCACCTTGGATCCAGCAAGATGCCGATGGCTCTGAGAAGATGGTGCGATAGTGTATCAAAATTATTATTGTCCTGGCAAATACTGCTTGTCATGGAAGGCAGGAGCAGCGTATCTCAGGCAGGCCGAGCAGGGTTTTGTAAGCGATGAAAGCTTGATGGTCTGTCTGAGGTGATGGATGCTAGGAATTTTTATCCCTTTTGCTTTTCTCACGGTATTTAAGCCAGAAGGTCGCCTCCCAGCTGGGAGGGGTGAGGCTGTGCCAGTGTGAAAGCCTGGGCAAAGCTATGAGGCCATCATCCTTACAAACATAGTGCCCACCACCTGCAACAGTCGTTAATGGAATTGCGTCCTCGCCACATGCCAGGCGCCCGTCATTAGCATTTTCTTCTTACGGAATCAGTTGAGGGAGTTTCTCATTTTATTATGATTCCTGTGTAACAGGGGAGGGAAGTGAGGGTAAGGAGATTATAGGGCTTGGTCATTGTGATGGTTGATTTTATGTGTCCCCTTGACTGGGCTAAGGAATGACCAGGGAGCTGGTAGAACATTTCTGGGTGTGTCTGTGAGGGTGTTTCCAGAAGATATTAGCGCAGTCAGTAGACTGAGTAAAGCAGACGGCCTTCCCCAATCCATTGAGACAAGGAAGGGGGTCAAATTTCCTCCTCCCTCCCTCCCTCCCTCCCTCCCTCCCTCCCTCCCTCCCTCCCTCCCTCTCCCCTTGAGCTTGAACATCCTTCTCCAGGCCTTGGACTCGGGGACATTGTTGCTCCTGGTCCTTGGGCCTTTGGACAGACTGAGCCTGACACATGGGAGTCTTACATCGGTTCCCTTGATTCTGAGGCATTTGGGTTTGGACTGGAACCACCAGCTTCCCTGGGCCTCCAGCCTGCAGAGGGCAGATCATGGAACTTGTCAGCCTCCGTAATTGCCCCAGCCAATCCCTCATCTTAAATATCTATCCATCTATCCATCCATCCATCCATCCATCCAGTCTCCTATTGGTTCTGTTTCTCTGACTGTACCGTCATCCAGTAAATGGCAGAGCCAGAATTTGAACCCACACTCTTATGACCTCCCAGGGTAAGCTCTTAAGACACAGTCGCTCCCCCTAGGATCTTACCGTTTGGTTTGGGCGACCAAGTGAACAATCAGAAAAGGACAAGTAAGAGCTGCTCCGTGTGCCTCAGAGAGCAGGCGAGGGCGTCCCGGTGAACAGCTCAGAGACGCCGTCCAAGAGGGAGCTGTGTTGGAGGAAGTGGAGCCTCCATGTGGGAGAAGATGGAAAGGCTTTCTCTGTACACGTGGGGGTCAAGAACTGACGAAGCAACCTCTCCAAGTCTCAGTTTTCTCCTCTGAAGACTGGGGACAAGACCCATATCATGGATTGGGACGAGCAAATGAAATAGTGTTGGGAGAGAGCTCAGCGCAGGGCTTGGCACCTAGGAAGCACTCAGTAGATAGTAGCTGTTTATTCATTGACGCTGTGGTTCTTGCTGCTGCTGTTGTTGTTGTTGTTGTTATTATTAAGCAGGCACGGTCTCAGGTGTGGGTGGCCAAGGGGGATAAGACCCTGCCCCAGGCCTTGAGGAGCTCAGAGACAGTGAAGGAGGTACACAGGAGAACACACCATTCCCACATCGCTTGCTTACTTTTCTGTGCTCGCTCCACTTCCTGATGGAAGTCCTGGGGCAGATACGGTCAGATGAGGAAGCCACCGGTGAGTATTTTGAATGCCATGCGATATGGGCAACATGAGAAGAATATCCAGTCTCGTTTGGTAGGATCCTGCCCATCTAGGTCGGGCTTGGCTCCATTCTGAGAATTGGATTCAGGTTGGTTCTACCTGTTTCTCTCTTTCTCTCTTTTTTTTTTTTTTTTTTTTTTTCTGGGAGAAATGGGCTACCCAGGGCATGTTTTTCTCATGCCAGTGTCAGACGTGCTAAAGCCCAGGCCCAGCTGCACAAGCATATCTCAAGCCCGTACCCAGGACCATGCTAAGGTCCCGTTGGCTGGAGGAAGTCACACGGTCAAGCCCAAGGTCAGCGGGCGGGAATATAGTCTACCTCCAGTGAGAGTGAGTGCTGGGTTGCTTGGCCAAGGGCATGGGTGCAGGAAAGGTGAAGAACGGAAACAGCCTTGTACTTCACGCCGAGTTTGGAGGGGAAGTAGGCTCTAGCCCAGCCGTGGGCAAACTACGGCCCGCGGGCCGGATCCGGCCCGTTCGGCTGTTCTATCCGGCCCGCAGAGCCGAAAGAGCGGAGGGTTCTCTTGCTCTCCCCTCCGCTCCTTTACTTTGAATTTATATTAGTTCCCACAAACACTCCATCCATGCTTTTGTTCCGGCCCTCCAGTCCAGTTTAAGAACCCATTGTGGCCCTCGAGTCAAAAAGTTTGCCCACCCCTGCTAGCCACAAATGGCTACCCTCGGCCTGGCACACGTTTTATTTTCTGGGAGACTTACCCTGCCATGGCACAGCGCCTCCTCCCACCCCTTGATCTTCTGTGCCAGCCACCCAAACCCCTGGAGGCCTGCCTGTGGTCCCACAGCCAAACTCTGGCTCCAGCCAGCGCTGCCTTTTATTGAGTCTGTCTCTGACTCATTATTTACAGAGACTGTAAAATAAAGCTTAACTCAAAATTACCGTAAGTCAGCTCATCCGAGTGAAGCGGCAGGCAGCTGGACCTTCACAGTTGAAAGCAGACGGAATAGAAGGGGGAGGGGGTAAAATGAAGAGCTGCAAATAAAATGTCAGGGGATGCTTAATTATGTAAAGGTTATGCGTCTGCCTGCATAATTGTCTAAAGTGGCTGATGGCAACAGCTGGAGAGGGAGCAGCCTTCGCTTCTACTTATGTGTTTATCTGGTGCCTGTCACCGTAATGGCTGCAAGCAGTATTGACTCCAAATTAATTCTGCCTCATTCCTTCCCTTCCTTGGCTCTTCTTAGTCCTGCACGAAAACAGGAAACCTGTTTGCTACATAGGGAACACTTGGAGTTTGGGAAGGCAGAGTCCCCCAGATAACACAGAACCAGCTCATATTAGGTGCCTGTGGCTAGCTTAGGTGTGTTTTACATGTGTAAGCGACTCCTCTAATACAGGCAACCACCGTAGCAGGCGTCCTCAAACTACGGCCCGCGGGCCACATGCGGCCCGCCGAGGACATTTATCCGGCCCGCCAGGTGCCACTGCCTGTCCTGCTTAGCAGCCAACTCGTCCTGGGCCCGCAGTGCGCATAGGAATTTGTTCATAGTTTTTTTAAAAAAAACTATAGTCCGGTCCTCCAACGGTCTGAGGGACAGTGACCTGGCCCCCTGTTTAAAAAGTTTGAGGACCCCTGGATAAGGTATTATCATTATTCCTGTTTTGCAGGTGAGGATAGTTACGCGTTATGACCAGAGAGGTTAGGTAACTTGAAAACAGTCACACAGCTTGGAGAACTGTTTAACCTTAGCACTTTGGATTGGCCTCTGCAAGGTGGTATTTTGGGAGTTCTTTGTACTCAGAGTGAAATCCAGACTCTTTACCAAAGACTGCGCACCTGGTATGTTCCCGCTCCCAACTGGTCTCTGTCCACATCTTCTCCTGACATTCTCCTTGTCCACCTGGCCCTAGCCACGCTGCTTGTCTTTCCATTCCTTAGACACACTGAGCCCTTTCCTGTCTAAGGGCTTTCCTTTGCAGGTGCTGTTACCTCTGCCTAGAACTCTACCCTGGTTGCTCTCCGGGCAGGCTATCCTCCCCTCGCCCTTACTATTCTTGATACAGCGTCCTGTGTCTTTCTCCCCGGGCAGTGTTTAGATTTATCAGGTATCGCAGGTATCCCCTCTGGAACATAGAGATGATGGGGTGCATCAGACCCTGGGCCCTGGAAGCAGCTGCCTGGGTTCCAACCCCAGCTCCGCCCCTTGCTATAGACTGTGCGACCTCAGGCCGATGACGCTACCTTTCTGTCCTCTGTTGCTTCTCCATCTGTAACACGGGGGTGGTAGGATTCTTACGTAGAGTGAATTCACTCACACGTTAAGGTGCTTAGTACAGTGCCTGATACACAGTCATCGCTCCGCAAATGTGCCCTGTGTTATTGTCATCATCGTTAATATCCGTTTTCTTATTAGCACATGTTAGGTAGCCAGTGGTTGTTGATGAAAGAATGAATGAGTTTCTCTTTGTAGAAGGTGAAACGGAGGCCTCAGCAGGGGCCTCAGCGGGCCCTGACCCAGCAGTCTCCTTGCACCGCATCACTCAGCGTGAGCCGCACCGCTGAGATGACTCGGCACAGCGATTGCAGGGTTGTTCTTGGATCCAGTGCTGCTGGCCCCTGCCCAGCACCCAGCTGTCCAAGCCCAGGCCTGCTGCTTAAAGTCAGTAGGTTTGGGAGACCACCCTTTGGGCAAAGTTCCGTGAACCCTCTTGGCAGAGTTGGGCAGATGATGTTGGGGAGAATGATGTTTTCCTACTCAGACAGTAGGCAACATGAGTCCAAGCCCTGTAGAAGGTGTGGCTGGCGGGCCATGTGGTCCTGCTCCCTCCCCTCCAGCACCCACCCCCATCCAGGCTATTATGCAGGACCACCCCATTGGGAGGCAGTGGGTGGAAGAAGCTGTAGGATTGTCCTGGAGCCCTGCCGGGGACAAACATGGCCAGTTTGGAGCTGCTGGGGAACGAGTTGGATGGCGCGTGGTGATGTGTGCGATGCCTCTCCTGGCCCTTCATTGACAGTCTGTTTGGAGGGTCTGTTCCTGTTTTCAGCCCTCATCTTTGCCTCTGGTTTCTGAGACTTAGGAAGCTCTAGCATCCCCCCACCCCTCCCTCACTCTGTCCTCTCCCCTCCCTCCTGGTGGCCCCTGCGGCCTGCTCCCCCCACGCCTCTGCTGGCTCTCAGTGGCTCGGCATCACCCCTCAGTTCCTGGATGTGGGTCTGCTCTCCTGGGCCCAGTTCTTTCCATCTACTGAGAGCAGAGTTTCCTTTACCCCAGAGTAATGGCTCACCCATCCAGAATGCTCAGCTCCCCTATTCAGGAGAGGAGCTCAGGGCAGAAACCCCTGCCAGCTCACCTCAGCCCCTCCCGCTGTCAGAGAGGTGAGGGAAGCCGGGCCTTGGAGTGGTCAGGAGCGGGAAGCTGGTCCCCAGAAGAAGCCAGTGGGGCAAGGCGGTCTGGTGCCGGGTCGGGTCAGCCGCTGGGGCTGTCAGCCTCACTCGGGTGTTCCGGTGGCCGCTCGCTCCATAGCCAGTCCTGGAAGCTGGGTGGTCCGAGTCGCCCTTCGGTTTTTCATCTCCAGGAGCTCCGGCATCCCTGGGGTGATGTGGCCCGTCTGTGACTTTCATTTCCTTCTGAATTTCTGTTGGAAGGGAGAAAGAACTCGGAGAGTTACGAGCGCAGAGGACCTGTGTTGTAAGACCGGTGGCCCCTCGAAGGGCTTCAGGGGTCCTCAAACTTTTTAAACAGGGGGCCAGTTCACTGTCCCTCAGACCGTTGGAGGGCCGGACTATAGTTGAAAAAAAAACTATGAACAAATTCCTATGTGCACTGCGGGCCCGGGACGAGTCGGCTGCTAAGCAGGACAGGCAGCGGCACCCGGCGGGCCGGATAAATGTCCTCGGCGGGCCGCATGTGGTCTGCGGGCCGTAGTTTGAAGACCCCTGGTAAGTAATTGAACACGAGGAACCACCTGGTATGAAAGGCGCTGTCACTGTCGAGTAGGGTCCCGTGGGCTCGAGTCAGCCTGCAGGCATCACAAGAGTGAGAGCAGGGGCATGTGGGGGGAGGGGCCCTTGGAGACTTTCCTGCCCGGTTTTAGGCATGTTCCTTTTTTTTTTTTTTTTTTGCTTTGAGTACATAACGTTCATGTTTTGAAAGAGATACACGTTATCTCTATATGCAAATCACCTGCTTCAGAGCCTTCTCCAAGATGGCAAAGTCGGCATTTACCAAAGGTGAGATTTTCATCATTACCGAGGTCTGAGCTGTCTTTTTTAGTTTCTTTGGGGCTGGAGGGCATTATCCCAAAGCCAGAGATGGTAGCTGACTGCATTTTTAAATATATATCTTTTGATTGACTTCAGAGAGGAAAGGAGAGGGAGAGAAAGAGAGAAACATCAATGATGAGAGAGAATCATTGCTTGGCTGCCTTCTGCATGCCCTCTACTGGGGGGTCGAGCCACAACCCAGGCATGTGCCCTTGACCGGAATCGAACCCGGGACCCTTCAGTCCGCAGGCCGATGCTCCCTCCACTGAGCCAAACCAGCTAGGGCCCTGACTACATTTTAATGAATGAAAATGCTGTCCCTGTATTAGGGATGGTTTGCCTTTCTTTTTATAATTCCTTTTTTTTTTTTTTCATTGTGGTGAAATATGCATCACATAAACTTAACCATCTTACCCATTTTTAATGTACAGTTTGGTAGTGCTAAGCACAGTCACGGGTTTGTGATGAATTGCCTTCTGAAATCCAGAAAAGAAAGCCTGGGTCTGTTTCACCCAGAGAGGTGGGAACAAGCCTATGCTATTCCTCCATTGGCTGCTGCTGCCACTTGGGTAGTGAGTTCAGGTTGCGCAGTCGATTCCAGGTCTGGCCTCACGGAACCCTTTGGGGAGTAGTGGGGGGGTGGGCGGAATGGAGGAGGGCCGAAGCAGCCCAGGAGCCTGGCACCTTTGTGTCGATGTTCTAGTGCCATCTAGTGTCCAGGGGGCCTCGTGCCAGCCGGGGTGAGGCTGTGATTTCCCCGGCTCTGGGCCGCGGCTCTGGAAGCCCAAATGGCTTTACAAGAGTGCGGAGGAGATATTTGTCTTTTTAGATCAGCTACTTTTATTCCGGCTCTGATCGCTTGGGAACTTTCAGCTGGATCCATTTCATTAACAGTCAGAGCAATTTGTTCCTTTGAAGCTCAGACAGGGTGAGTGAGATTAGCATGAACCCAGTATTAAGCTGTTAAGCGTCAATTTGGCAAACCTACGTATATAGGAGAGCCCGAGACAGGAAGTACAGGAGGCCGCATTGAGGGCTCCTTGGCCACGTCCCCTCTCTCTTTCTCACTGGAAAAAGGACTCCGTCACCCGTTTTTATGTAAGAGAAGAGAAAAACGTGTGTGTACATGTACATACGTGTGTGTACGTGTGGTTCTAATAGTAGTAAGAAGAGGGAATAATGCAATGTAGCTAAACCTGTGTGATGCCATGTGCCCAGGACTATTCTAAGCACATTACCTTTTTGATTATTTAGTTCTCACAATAGCCCAAAAGGAGTAGGTATTACTATTCGCCCATGTCATAGGGGAGGAAACGGAAGAACGTACTGTGGCCAAGGTCACAGAGCCACAGGAAGTGTGCTGTGATAGAGACGTTTGTAAGGCCTTCGGTTCACCTGGATTTTAGTTAGGGCTCCAGTCTCCCTTGCTGCCCGCTGTTACTCAGGGGACCTCTGGCAGGGGCTCCCGGCTCTCACACCCACGTGTCCCTCCCAGCTCCCTGCAGAGAGAGGCCAGGTGGAGCCTGTTGAGCAAACGGAGCGTTTGGGGCAGATTTGTTCTAAGGACCCCCTAGCCTCAGGCTGTGCCGTTTCCTCTCGCACCTCACTTCCTCTGTGTGGGGGTAATAAAGTGAGTGTCCCCGGGCGTAGTTTGGAGAGGGCACCTGAGGGAGTGGCTGACCTAGCACCTTGTCCAGTGTCTGGCCCACAGCACGTCCTCAGTGCATTTGACCTTCGTGCACTTTTGAAGGTAAAGTTGCTTTAGCTCCGAACCCATGTGCTCCTGCTGTGGCGGTGTCTGCCCTGTCACCCGAGGGTTGTGTCCATTTCTGTTCTGGAGGATAGATTAGTCCAGCTCTGAGCAGATACGGGCGCTCCAATGTCTCTTCTAGTTGGAAGAACTGGAAGCTGAAAAAGTTGGCTTTAATCACCTCTTCCCCTCTTCCAGATTCCCATACACCTGTATGCACACATACAGGTAACATAGATGTATACACAGACACCACACATGCATATCTGTGTTCACACATACATATACTAGTACAGGATGTACACAGACACACATGGATATTTGTAATCGCACATGCATGTGTATGATGTACACACATACTCAGACACATGTGTATCTGTGTTCACGCATATGCATACATATACATGTTACCTCCTACAATGCAGAATCACAATGTCAGCATCTTACGGACCCCGTGAGGAGGCAGAGCAGGGACATTTCCTGCGAGCAGGGGATGATAAATCGCAGCGCTCTCCGCAGCCCTCATTATTGCAGTTTAAATGTGTAGAATGTCGCTGCCGGTCTTCTTAACATACAGCGTGTGTTGTAGGCAGGTGAACGGACAGATTTCACAAGCGCTTTCTTAGGACCCCGTCAGAAATGGAGCTCTCCTAATCCTATTTTTCCCATCAGTCTTAGGCTGCTCAGGTCCAGGTTCGCGCTCCGCGGGGTCTGTCGTATCTGCATGTCTGAAAGAAGTGCTCTCTTAGCCCAAAGGTCTGAAGCTCTGCGAGGGGATTTTAGCCGTTCTCTCCAGGGCAGTGTGGGCAGTGAGGTGTTTTTGTTCAGGGAGCTCTCCTGGTCCCCTTCTCTGGCCGGGGGAGGCAGCAGTATGATTTACAAGTGTGGGCCCGGGCTTTCGGCTGGATGGTGAGGACTGCAGCGGGCGCTGCTGACCGTCCTGGAGAAATGGAATCATCCATCCATTCCACCTTGGGCTCCATCAGTGACAGCTGGAACCTCCCATCTGCCTGGGAAACCGCCACCTGACCTGAGTAGGAGGGATAGTTTGGAGTTGGCACGGTGGTGGTCGAACCCTCAGCGTCCTGGGTACCTGGAGAGCATCAGCTGCCCCGTACCTTGAGGCTGTGAAATGGGGTGAAATGCTAATTCTTCCAGTTCTCTCTCCTCTGGTCCCCTCTCCTCTCTCCTTGCCGGTCACTCTCACTTTCCCAGTCCTCCACTCTCTCAGCATCCTTCTTGTCTTGATTTTCCCTCCCCACCCCTTTCCCTCTCTCCTTCCTGGTGTAGAGGCAGCGAAGTAAGGGTGATGGTTGGTGGACAGTTGGGATGCCCAAGGCTCCAACTGGCTTTGGCTCAGCCCAGAGATGCCTCCTTCCCCCGTCTGTGTCCATCATTGAACCTCCAGGTTGAAGGAGCACAGGGCTTAGCTGTGGCTTGTTCTGTAACCGGCTCACCCAGGTCAAAGCCGGAAGTCCAGGGAGACGTCTGAGAAGAGCTGTGCCTGCACCTTCCAGTTCTGTGCCTGCACCTTCCAGTTCTGTGCCGTCTGATTGTGGAAGACTCCGTGCCAGCTTTGGTCCGTTCCGGCTGGCGTCTGGGGAAGTCAGAAACAGTGGCCACTTCCGGCCCTTAAGTTTTGGGGGTGGTAACAGTTCTGAGTCTGCATTAACCTGAGTGTCTAAAATGCTAAGTTTTTCATGCCCCTTCTCACCCACCCCCGGAAAAATTCTGTGATTTAAGAAGTATGGGAGACACCGGGGAAACACCAAATTAAACCATTTTCTTAGTTTTGGGACAACTGCGAGTGAGCTTCGGGTGCACTGGGTGCGTTAGGGATCCCTAAGAAGAGAAGGTAGCATCTGGCGTTTGCCAAAAGCACTCAACCAGAGGATTATGTTTTTGAGTTACATCTCATGGATCAGCACGGCCAAAGGTCTGCCCCACAGTCTTCCTATTGTCATCCCTTCGGGGTGAGATGCGCCTTCCCTGTGACCCAGCTCATCATCTGTGCGCATGGACCGGACACCCAGGGTCCTGCACTCTATGGCACTTTGCCTTCGTGGGAGGGAGGGGGGCGTGCTGCAGTGAGCGCGCTGACCGCCTGCAGAAGGATTAAACTGAGGCACGAACCCCTGAGTGCTTGCTGAGCCCACGCACTTCACATCCTCGCGCCTATGTGGACTTCATAGCAGCCCCGCAGCATAGCTGGGCCTCCTCCTCCCTGTTTCACAGAGGAGCCCACTGGTGGACGGGGGTACGCTGAGCTACCCAAGCCCTGAAGCTAGTAAGCAGCAGAGTTGGGATTCAGCATGAATGTTAGGGAGTGTCCAGGGAACATAATAGCCGCGCTAAGCATCCGTCGTCACTGGCAATGACCTGAACTGAGGTTGACCAGGGAGCAAAGGTGGGGCTGGGACCCTCCTCACACTGTGTATGGGTGTGATGAGGGATATGGTCCCTGTTGCTGCAGCCAGGCTAAGAACGCCTTTTAAAAGACTCCATTCAGCCCTAACCGGTTTGGCTCAGTGGATAGAGCGTCGGCCTGCGGACTCAAGGGTCCCAGGTTCGATTCCGGTCAAGGGCATGTACCTTGGTTGCGGGCACATACCCAGTAGGGAGTGTGCAGGAGGCAGCTGATCGATGTTTCTCTCTCATCGATGTTTCTAACTCTCTATCCATCTCCCTTCCTTTCTGTAAAAAAATCAATAAAATATTTTTTTTAAAAAAAAGACTCCATTCAAATGCCTACAAGTTCAGTTTTTATCCACCCAATTTCTAATGATGTAACCACCTTAGTTCCTTTCACCTGTAACTCCTCTGGCCAGAATTAGCGGATCCTCTGCCATTTGGGGGCCCCGGTCAAAACCAGGGGGAAAGAACGTGATGGCGAAGCCTCGGATTCCAGGGGCCCCGGCGGAACCAGCACCACCACAGCAAGCCTCTCCCTGGCCTTGGTTTCCAGGAAGGTTCAGGGTTTGTGAGCGCAGTTCAGCAGAGCTCAGTGGGGATTAGCAAGTGCCTCGTGCGCGTGGACAACGGTGCACGTCAATACAGTCTCTGCTCCGATTTCAGATGATAAATGAGCACCATTATGGCCTAATTAGCAAGACTCATATTTTTAATGGATAAATAATAATTCAGCCGCTTTAGCCTAAACCACTTCTTGAAAAAGGCACAGATGGAGGTAGAGGGAGCAGAGAGCATGTATACTTGGTACGTTTGTTTGCTCTGTCGGCGAGTTGCTGTTTTGTCTGGATTTGCCGACTTCTCCAGCTCAGCTGGGCTCACTGTTTTCTTAAGGTTAGATAATATTAAGGTGTCCATATTTTTTTTAATATATTTTATTGATATTTTTACAGAGAGGAAGGGAGAGGGATAGAAAGCTAGAAACATCGATGAGAGAGAAACATCGATCAGCTGCCTCCTGCACACCCCCCACTGGGGATGTGCCCGCAGCCAAGGTACATGCCCTTGACCGGAATCGAACCCGGGACCCTTCAGTCCACAGGCCGACACTCTATCCACTGAGCCAAACCGGTTTCGGCAAGGTGTCCATATTTTTATTTTTAAAAAGCCAGACTGCTCTCGAAGGTGGAATTTAATGGGCTCTACGTAGCTCAGGGAGGGCGAGGGCTGCACCCTCACCCTTTCATCTGATGTATTTGAGCAGCACCAACCTGAGTACTTGACCAACGGTCACAGCATCGGGTCCAAGGTCGGCAGCGACACCGCCCTTGTGGGCAAGAACCTGGGCTTCGGAACCACAGAGACCTGGTTCAAGTCCTGGTTCTGACCTTTCTTGATGTTTCTGAAGGGCAAGCCAGTGGGGATGACAAATGATAGTCCTTCCTTTCTGGGTTGGCTGGGAGGACCCGAGAGATGGCGGGGCCATGGGAAGCACAGACCCCACACGGGACAGAGGGCTAGATCGGTGTTAATTCTTATTGATAGTTTCTCTAGACCTGGGGCTCATCTTCTGTGTGATCAAGTGATCGGACCTCATCATAGGTTCCCGAAGTGGGGTCCTCGGATTCCTAGGGCTCCACAAATACGCCGGCGAGGGTGGCCCACGTGGCATTTCCAATGGAATCAGAGATGCCTGCTCTCTCTGCTCGTGTTGGACTCCTTTCAGCTTCATAGCAGCACCCGTTGTTATCTCGTGCGATCAGAGGCTTGGGTTGGCAGTTACATTTGTGCGTTATTAATAAAAAATGGGAATCAGATGAAACAGGCCTTAATAATTGCATTTTGGTGACAGATGTTGCCGCCAGACTTCCCACACACGTTTTATTTGAAACATGCCTGCGGTTCAGAAGATGGCAGCTGTCAGATCATGTCATCCTCGGGGGCGGGGGCTGGCTGGGCAACGAGGAGGCTTTGCGGTGGTGGAAGCTCGGAGCCGCTGGTGGGGATGGTGTCTCCGGTTTGCCTTCTGACGCTGAGGCCAGCCTTTCAGAGGGCCCAGGAGCCAGCAGGGACTCCAGGCAGCCGCCTGTGACCTCAGGTTACTATTTTTCCTAGGAATTATAGCCATTTTTACCTATTCATATACCTTGCCTGCCCCTTCCTCTCCACCCATCCTGCCTCAGCCTGTGGTCTTGGCTTGAGCCAGGAAAACGCTGCACTCACTTCTGCTCCATAACATAGGATGCTCTACTTTGCCCTTCTTTCTCCCGCGGCCTCACGCAGGTTTCTCAGCCTCGGTGCTGGTGACATTGGGCTGGCTAATCCTTCACTGTGAAGGGCTGTCCTGTGCACTGTAGGCCTGTCGACCACTAGATACCAGTAGAACCCCCACCCTCAAGCTGTGGCAGCCAGAAATGTCTCTAAGACATTGCCAAGTGTCCCCTTCCCACCCACCACCACCCCCCCCCCACCCCCCGGAGGCCAGACCCAGGTTAACGCCCACCTTCTCCTTGGAGCTTTCATTTCCAGCCCGTAGGACTCAGCAGTTAATTCCTGATGGTCCCGGCTATGACGTGGGTGTCCTGGTCGTTTCTCCCCGTCCACAGAGCTGGTCTTGTTGGATGTATTGATTTTTAACAAGGGCCTCTTGGCTTGCTGTCACTTACCATGAAGGCAGGGCCTGATATTTTCCAACCACATCATGCATATGTTCTCTTAAATTCTTACAACAACCTGCCTCCGTACCGGGAAGGTGTCTGTGGCTCAGAGAGGGTAGGTCACTTACCTGTAGTCACACAGCCGATGAATACAAGCCCGTCCCTTTCCACTAAAGCTCCCGACCCTGCCCGTTCAAGGACGGCAGCTGTAAGCGCTGCTGCCTCTGCCTGACTGGGGGTCTGGAGGGCCTTTGTGGCCAGCGTTCCCGTGGTCTCCAGGAGACCAGGGTGCAGGGGGAGCTGGGAGTGCCCTCTGTGAGTGGGTCTGGGGAGGCCCGTGTGTGGAAAGAGCGGGCGATAACCCTCTTCCTCCAGGAAGCCCTGGCAGCAGGAAGCCGGGGAAGGACAGCGTGCTCTGTCATGGTCGCACGGGCGCTGGGTGGGTGTGGGTGCTGCAGCCCGGAGGGCTGTGTCGGGGGTGGGGTCAGCCTGACACCCTTGGGGGAGGCCTGGGAAATGACAGGGCGTGATGGGTTTTGCCTTGGAAAGCTGTGCTCGGTACCTCTGACTGAGGCTCGTCTGTTCTTAAACACTGACGTGGGCAGTTCACAGAAGCAGCACACGACCCGTGAGCCTCTGGGAGGATGCTTGCCCTCTCCGGTAGGCACGGCAAGTCCCTTCTCACCCGAGAGGGCCTCCTGCCGTGTGTAAAGGGATGTGATTAAGGATGTTCTTGTCCTCGTTGCTTCCAATGATGAAAAAAGTCCCAGCGCTGTGCATGCCCATCAGCCGGGGATTAGACACGTCGTGTTGGAATACCACACAGGACCTGAGTTTTACAGAAGAACGAGATGTTCCCTGATGGCAGAGTAATATTACAGTTTCTGTAAACTTGACAAACACATGGTAACCAACCAATACCATATGTCGGTGACGGTATAAACATGTGTATGAAAGTATTTAACCATGACTTTAAGGTTGCAAAACGAACTGAGAAAAAGGGTTCCCTGGAGTCCGCGGGGTGAGGGGTAGGCAGACAGTGTGAGTGACAGGGCTGTGTGAGAAGACCTTCACTAGAAAAGGTTTTCGGTTTTTTTAAATCAATGGAAATATGACAAAACCCTAGCTAGTTTTAAATCTGGGTGCACACGCGCGCACACACACACACACACACATACACACACACACGCACACACATCAAGCGTTGTTCCGTGTATTTTTAAGTCTCCCCCTGGACGGCGGCCTGTGTTACTAGCCCTGCCCTGTGCGGGGCTGTGATGAGGCTGTGATGGCGGTAATGGGTGTAAAACGCTCTGTCCACCAGGATACAAGGCAGGGCCGGGGCGGTGTTTATTTAATAAGAGTCTAAGCAGCATTTGCAGCGTTTGGAGGCCTGCGCGGATTTGCAGTGATTTACACTCCCCGGGCCTTGAAGTTCATGTTCGTTTGTTTTGTAAGAACTCCCCGGAGCCCTCGGCAGAGATAAAAGTAAAGGGAAAGCGGGGGAGCGGACGTCCATGTGCGCCTTGACAGCTGGGGAGGATGTGGGAGCGGATGCTTCCTTCCAGCCACGGAGACAGCTGTTGGGCCGGGTTGGATCTCCCCAGCAGTCGCATTCTCTGGAGCAGATCCCATAGACGGGCTGCTGGGTCCTCGGTGCCCAGCATTCGAACCCTGGGAGAATTTGGGGGAGGGGGGTAGTTAGGGATTCAAGGGGAGAAGGCTGTCAGGAGGGAGGAAGGATGTCAGTTAACCAATGTAGAGGAAGCGCTAGGGTTGCTCTGGAGGTTTCTATGACAACGCTTGGCTGAGCCTGGTGTCCCCAGTCAGAGGAGACAGATAGGCGCTGCCCAGAGCTGTTTCCTTTACCTGCAAAGGTAGCTGGCCACTGCCGCCACGGCCATGGGCGTGGGCACCAAGGCCATGGGAGTGGGCGGCATTGTTGGGCGAAGGCCGGTGGAGACAGGGAGCCGCCTCCTCTGCATTTCTGAGGGCGATACATTCTCGTTTAAGCTGCAGTATTGATCTGCTCCGTGAAAATGCCGCATCGGTGATTTTTTTTCAAGCCATACCTTTCCCTGAATCTCAGACAGGATGTGCAGGGGCTAATTTGTTCTTTTTTCTGAGAAAAATAAATCTCAGTTGCTCACTCCCAGCCCCCAGCCCTTCATCATGTCCCTGTGTATGTGTGTGTGTGTGTGTGTGTGTGTGTGTGTGTGTGTGTGTGTGTGTTGGGGGGAGGGTCCCTGTGGCCGTCCGTCAGGGCCACTCTGAGCATAGTCACACACTGAGCTCTGCGCCACGTCTGTGGCCGCTGGTGCTGTCTTCTGATGAGAGGGTAGACTGCAGTCTGGACCTCCTCCCGACATCCCCACTGGCTGTGTTAGGGGGCAGCACGAGAGCTAAACGCAGGAAGACCCACCCGTGGGTGCCTGCTGTGTAACCCTCCGGTCTGACTCTAATTGCGATCACGTTCGGTGGAGTAGCTCCTGGTGAAATCTTGAGGCAGAATTCTTCATAGTGCAACCCGTCCACTCGCCTGCTTTAAACACGGCTCCTCATGGACTCTCTGTTCCATGGCTTTTCGTCAGAGCTGATGAGATCGGTTCCCTGCCCTGTGGGGCATGCCGAACCCACTCTGGTCCCCACCCCCTCTCTCTGCACCTGGAACTGAGGTACAGTGTCTCCAAGAGGCCGGCCAGGTGGGTGAGGTGCGGCCAGCCAGGTGGGACCCACACACAGAGGAGGCACGCGCTCCATGAAGGGGAAGCCCCAGCCACGCCCAGTCATGGGGGAGGACACCTTCTGTCTTGCTGGGCCTTCTGGTTTATCAAAAGGACTCAGGCTGCAATTTTGTTTGGAAGCTCTTGATTTTTAAATGCTGGCTGGGGTAAAAAAAAAAAAAATTGAAGATACGGTGCAGTCATACAAAAACTAAGCCCCCAGGCTCATGTAGCCCCCTGGGGGAAAAAAAAAAACTGCCCCAGGGGGCTTTAGGTACAACTTTAAAAGGAGCCAAATTGTTGCAACCTTTTCATTAATACATAAGAAATACATATTAAGCACCTACTGTGTGGCAGGCACTGTGCTGAGTGGGTGCTCAACATTGCCCACCAGGGAAGTGGGTGAGGTCAGCTTCACTATACAGATAAGGAAACCAAGTCTCGCTTGCGGAAGTAGTTTGTTTAGGGTCACAGAGGAGTACCCGGAACTAGTAAGTGAACCCATTTCTCTTCCAGAACCCCAGCCACCACTCCTTGCCACCTACAACCTTGTGTCTGCTGTCAAACAGTCACGAAGAATCCTCTGGCCGGGAAGGAAACGTGCACCTGGGTACACACACACACACACACACACACACACACACACACACCACCCCACCACCACCCCTCGGCCAGGAAGGAAACCTGCGCCTGGGTACACACACACACACACACACACACACACACACACACACCACCCGCCCCATCAGTGGTGGCTGTGGCCGTAAATGAGGAACCAAAGAGATTGGCACGTCTAGCGAATGTGGCCTTAACCCCTCTACCCACCCACCAGGCTTGGCGAACATGCTCCAGAAGGTAGATTTGCCGGAAGTCCTGGCTGTGGTTAGCGTAGAAATAACCTCCCAGGCTGAGAAACCTGTAGCTGGGAATGAATGACACAGCTTCCTGCTTCCTGTCTGAGCCCAGGGAGGATGCCACGGAGAAAGGAAACACAGACATGAAGATTTGTCCCAGCTCCCCTACGGGTCTTAGTCGGCGGGAGCTGCCAGCACACCATGCCCCAGACTGTGTGGCTTAACCACAGACATTTCTATTTCCGGGATCTGGAGGTCAAGGTCGGGGCAGGGCTGGTTTCTCTGCGAGCTCTCTCCTTGGCCTGCAGATGGTCGCCTTCCGTTGTGTTCTCACATGGTCTCTCCTCTGCGCGTGCAGGAGTCTGAAGTCTCTCTTCTTCCGTGTGTCCAAATGTCCTTTTCTTGTAAGGACAGCAGTCAGTCAGAATGGACCAGGGCCCACCCTGATGGCAGTGCAGTGCCCCCAGTTCGGAGAGCAGGCCCTCCCGGTAAGTAGTTGGTCCACAGTGAATAATGGTTGAATTTATACTCCAAGACTGAATACGTGTCACCTTCCATTGCTGCCAGAAGCACATGGGCCTGGGAGGAACCAGAGGTCATTGTCAGGTGTGTTTCTATCTGACCCACAGCCAGCATCTGGTCGAGGCGGGCGAGAATCTTTAACTGAAGGCCTTGGTGCGGGGGTGCGGTTGGGGGCAGGAAGGGTTGGGATACTCTGCACTTTACCCAGACCTGCCCCGTCTGCTGAATCATCTATCCAGACTTAAGGAGCAAGCTCCCTTTCCCCACAAGCGCTTCTCTCTGGATTACCTTGGTTAATCTCCTCTTTCTGGATCAGTCTGGAAAGTCGATCTGTAGACCCAGTTACCAAGTACATGATCTAATTAGCGAGGCTCATTTTGAACAGCTAAGTGGGACATCATCCCCCTCATCACCATCGCAGTGACCCATTTCCCAAATGCTCCCTTTATGCTGTTGTTTTCTCTGCTGCTTGAATAAAGCCGAGGGAAGGAAACACCATTTGCATATTGATTGGTGCCCGTGGTGGGCAGCCCCTCACTCTCCCTGCCTGGGGAGTTTCTCCAGCGAGCTTTCTTGCTAATGTTTCTCTTCCAGGATAAATAATGTGGAGGTGTCATTACAGACCAGCAAGAGGTGGCAAGCCACGGGAAGGTGACAATTACTGCCTCCCCCACAGCCCAAGGAGAGCCCAGACTCAGGGACCCCCCGGGTTCTAGTTCCATCTCAACCTCCAAGTTATCCCTAAAACTTTGTCCATTCCTCTTCTGTAAGTTGGTCCAGAATATTCCCTGACATCTCTGGCATTCTCCCAGACTGTCAGTCAGCACACAGAGACCCAATTTAATCTCTGAGACTATAACACCCACTTGGAAGTCACACTTTATACACTAGGTGGAATTAAATGCAAAGAATAGACTCATTCCGCCACCACCTCCAGTGACCCCAACCCCAAGGTGACGCATATGGACAGTGGTGGCTCACCTTTAGTGTCCAGGAGAGGACGTGGACCCCACTCGGCACTACCCGTGGAGCCTCACTCAGATCTGCAAGCAGGTCTACTCGTGGTCACCGGGATTTAGGAGACACGGTCCTACTTAGAAAGCACGTAAGAGATGTGGAGACATCTTACTGGAAAGAAACCCGTTCATTGTTGTGTAACCAGTGTTTCCTGAACTTAATTGACCAAAGAACCCATTCTTTCCCACCCCTTTTCTTACCTCCTTTACTCTCCTGTGCAAACCCATTCCAGAAGCTTCAGCCGCAGCCAGCCAGGTAACTTAGCTGGGGATCTGTTCCATGTCTCACCATCTATCCTAATTTTCTTGGGGGCTGTGACAGAGTATTAAAGACTAAACATTTGTATCCCCTCCACATTCATACATTGAAACTTAAAGTGACAGTGTTAGGAGGTGAGGCCTTGAGGGAGTAATCTGGCCATGAGGGTGGAGCCCTCCTGAATGGGATTAGTGCCCTTGTGAGAACAGGCCAGAGGGATTGCTCACTCTCCTTCCCACCTTGTGAGGACCCAAGGAGAAGCCATCGTCTGCAACCCCAAAAAGGGTTCTTATCAGAATCCAGCCACGCTGGCCCCCAGATTTTGACACTTGGAACCAACTTACAAATACATGTCTGTTGTTGATAAGCCACCTCATCTATGGTACTTGATTATAACAGCCCAAACTTGACGAAGACACAAAGGGACATCCATGTCCATCCTAATGGTAACCTCATTTGGGACAGAATTCTCTAGCGTGGACCAATAGAACCCCAGCTAACCCCACCACAAGTCCCTCTCCTCTGGCCCATCCTGCCTCCGGCCTCAGTCTGTCTGTCTGTGTGCTTCTTTCTCTCCCTTCCATTCTCCTTCCTTGGACCCACACTGCTCCTTCATTGCCTAATTCTTCATCCCCCCTCTCTCTGCCTGAGTTTGAACCTGACTGGGAAGGGGGTGATGACCTTTGACCTCAGACCCACAACTCTTCCAGGTTTGGACTGTTTTATCTGCCATTGATTTGGTTTCTCATTGATTGGAAATTGACTGGTGGCCCACGGGCTCCTCACCGTGGATTGTGGCTGTCTGGGAAGTCTGCTGATCTGGGAGACTTTCAGATGTTAACCACCCAGAGAGCACTTTGTCACGTGTGTTCTTCCTCAGATGCTCTTAGCACAGCCTCCGTGTGATTCAGCCACTCTGCTCTGGGTCCTTCGGTGACATTCATTATTGATTTGGGGCCTTTGAAGCTGTGCCTCAAAATGCCACTAAGAATTCTAAATTATTTTCTTTGCTTCCTCTTTTGGCTAAAGAATGGTCACTGAAAGCTTTGTGTGGAGGCGGCCCAGGAAATGGTGGCTATGTGGACTTACTCTGCTCCCCAGTTCACTTTTGCTCCCTGTTTTCTCCCCAGTCTGGCTGCGAGGCTTAGAAAAGTCAGGCTGGGGCCACGTCCTAGCTTTGGGGCCTCGAGCAATTGCTTCATGTTCCTGAGCCTCGTTTTCGGGCTCTGCAAAATGGGCAGAATGATACCTCCTCACAGATCAGTGAGGATTCCGTGAGGGAAGTGGAGAGTACAAAGTGCATAGTTATCTGTAGGGAAGGAAAATTTGATCCTCTTGGGTAGTTCCTGGGGGCCTGCAGATAAACAGGGGTGATTCCAGGAAAAGAACTGAAAGCCCAAAGAAGTGACTAAACCAGCCGTGGGCAAACTACGGCCCACGGGCCGGATCCGGCCCGTTCGGCTGTTCTATCCGGCCCGCGGAGCTGAAAGAGCGGAGGGTTCTCTTGCTCTCCCCTCCGTTCCTTTACTTTGAATTTATATTAGTTCACACAAACACTCCATCCATGCTTTTGTTCCAGCCCTCCGGTCCAGTTTAAGAACCCATTGTGGCCCTCGAGTCAAAAAGTTTGCCCACCCCTGGACTAAACCTAGGGGTGGTCAGGTACCATGTTAACAAAGGGCGATAAATGGTGAAGTGACTAGAAAAGGGTAAGAGGTTTGGGCTTCTGGGGTAGTAAATTGTGGGAAGATAAATCTACTAATGGTAGATGAGGGTTGTTTAGTCAGGTGTGTTTATACACACTCAGCTAAGCGCCATCTTTGTCTCTGGTGATAATTATTCTCCCTCTGGTAAAAGAGCGGGGGACACTTCACTAGGAGCATTTATATCCCTTTTACAGAGGGAAATTTATGCTCCGCTTTTATGCAGACAGGGGGCAGCCACAATGTTCCTCCCACATCTGCTGTTTCTCAGTTGTCTTCAGCTCAAAATAATCCTTATGCCAACGTGGCATATTTTGGGATGGCATATTCTGATCCCCTTCATACCCATTACTTTAGGAGAAGAAAGGGTCCTCTTCTTTATTCCTGTATTCCCAGCCGTGTCTGCTCATACTAGATGCTCAGGGAAGCGTTTACAATGGAACATCGAGGAGTGAGACATTTCCTACTGTGAGGAGTCGAGTGTAGGCCCTCAAAAGTCCTGAGCCTGTCTTGTCCTGGGGTCACCTGAGCCCGAAGGCCACCTGCAGGCTTCTCTGAGGAAAGAGCTGTGGGCCCGGAAAATGCATTCTAGAGAAGTCATTTTCTGGCTCTGTCTCCTAGCCGTTCTCGGTCCTGGTTGCACAGGGATCCCCCAAGGATGGTTTTACAGTATTGATGCCAGAGACAGACTCTCCGCTCTGGGGTGGAGCCTTGTGATTCTGGTGCACGGCCAGGTCAGAACGCCTTTGCTCTCATCCAGGAGACCGGACTGAGTGGAGAGTGTATCGCCCCCTGGAACGCTGAGCACTGAGCAGTGGAAGCGATAAAAGAGAACTCCAGCAGCCGGCTTCTTAGTTGGGACTTCAAGACTGAATCAGAATCAGTTAGTTATCTCTATGGGTGACACGATCGATCCCCAACTTAAAAGCAGCTTGTACATTCACATGGTCACTGCAGACTCACAGCCCACGTTTGTTCACACAGCCAGCTCTACCCAGCAGGGCCCCAGGTGGAGCCAGGTGCCTGGCGGCAGGTGAGCCAGGTGGTCCAGTGCCACTCATTTGTTGTCATTCCCAGGAGCTGAAGAAAGGGGGTTTTCCCAAGGCAGTTCCACTCCTCGCAGCAATGAGCAGCAGCTTTTGGAGACTCGCCGTAAGCACAGATTGAGTCTTGTTTGTTTAGCCACACAGAGCTTTTTCTTGGGGGAAGGTGAAGTGACGTGCTCAGTACACACACACACACACACACACACACACACACACACACACACACACACCCCCTACGTGGCATTATCTGCAAACAATGATTTGTTCATGGGCCACGTCCCTCCTCCTCCTGCCACTCACCCCGCTGATGGAGGATCGCAAAAGAGGGAGGTTGACATCTGTCATCTTCAGGAGGACGAGGTTTCAGAGGTTCTTAGCATTTGATAAGTAACGTTTTCGGAAGGCGACATCCATCATGCGGGTGATGTTTGCTTAATCGTGTTTAAGAAGAAAAGAGGAAAGCCCGAACCCGCCTGGGAAAGCGCGGGCGTCAGTCACAGCCTCTTTGGGTCCCTGGAAGGCGGTCAGTTTTCCCTGCCCGCAGAGTACATCCCGGTTTTGGTTTTGGTTGACGATGTCCTTGTTGGTACAGATGTCCTGGGAGGGGAGGGAGAGGTGGGGCTCTGAGGAACTCCGGGAGGAGGATGCAGGTTGGAACAAGGGCTGTAATTTTCCGCCCAAAATAGAAGGAGCAATTTTAAGCAATTTAAAAAATTTTATTAAGGGCAATCCGTTGGTCTCGTGGAAAGAGTGGGCCTCCTTCGGAATGCTCTTAGTGATGCTGCCAGGGGCTGATGGGGTCTCCAGATTGTTCCAGTCTCCCGAACCCCCAAAGCCATTATAGAGGGACCCCCCCCCCAATCTCTGCCTCTTCATGCCTTTAAACAGGAACATTCATAACGTCCTGCTTAGTGGAGAATATGTTACAAAAACCAGAAATGAGTTGTCCAGATAAAGCGGGACCTCGGAGGGGTGCCAGGCAAACTCGGTTTTGTCGGAAAAGAACAATTTGAGAGGGGTGGACTGAAGAGTTTCCCACATTGCAGCTGTGAGCGGACGAAAGGTGCTTTAGCTGATTTTTACAAGTTTCTCTTGATAGAGTCGTCATTTTGTAAAGTCCCGGGTGAGCCATGGATTCTGGGCCAAGAGAACAGATGAATGTGGGTTAGCCAGGGAGTTGTTTTCCTGCGAACTGCCCGCGGATTAGACTCCGCTCCGTGGCGTGGGGGGTCGTCAGGAAAGGGAACTCCTTGTCATTGTTCGAGTATCTGTTAGGAATGTCTGAAAATTCTAATGAAGCAAGGCCCGAGAGAACCTACCCCGAGGTCCAGGAGCGGGGTGTCGATCCGGGAGCAGGGAGGTAGGGCATCTCGATTTCAGTCATTCCTAACATAAGCAGTGTCTGGTGGGTGAAGAAATGTCTTTTGAGCCTGTGTTCTAAGGAATCCGGATTTCTCAGGGGCAGGTGCTCTCAGGTGCTGGGGGCAGGGGCACAGCCACAGGGAGGCCGACGGGGTCTTAGTAGAAGGTAGCCTGCGGGTCTGTCGCCTTCAGGCTATTTTGACCCCAACCCACAATAAGTCATTGTTTTAGCATCACAGTCCAGTCCAGATAGGAATGCATTCTGTGTGTGGTGTGAAAGGTTCGGAGTGGGCCAGGGTCACGCACCCCTGACATGAGGCCATGATGTATCAAAAGAGATTTTATGCCAGGCACCTGGGTGCAGGGGGGCTGAGACCAAGAAAGGCATCAGTAAAGAGCGCAGGGAGAGGTAGGTTCTTTTTGTTTTTTGGGTTTTTTTATTTTGTTTTGTTTTTAATATATTTCATTGATTTTTACAGAGAGGAAGGGAGAGGGACAGAGAGTTAGAAACAGCGATGAGAGAGAAACATTGATCAGCTGCCTCCTGCACACCTCCCACTGGGGATGTGACCGGAATTGAACCTGGGACCTTTCAGTCCACAGGCTGACGCTCTATCCACTAAGCCAGTGGTCGGCAAACTCATTAGTCAACAGAGCCAAATATCAACAGTACAACGATTGAAATTTCTTTTGAGAGCCAAATTTTTAAAACTTAAACTATATAAGGAGGTACATTGTTATTAACTTAATTAGGGTACCCCTAAGCTGGCCTTTGCTAAAAACTCAAGGGGCCAAAAGAGCTGCATGTGGCTCGTGAGCTGCAGTTTGCCGACCACTGCACTAAGCCAAACCAGTTAGGGCGAGAGGTAGGTTTTTTATTAATCCTTGCTGGCTGTAAGCCACTCTGCTGACGGAAGGGTCCGGTCCGTCCCTGGTTCCTCCCATGCCGGGTGTCTTCTGGTTATCTGAGCTATGCTGTGCTCAAGGCTGCAAGCTTTCTGCAAGATATCTGCTGAGCACAGTAAGTCTTTCTCTGCCCCGTCCTATTCTCTTTAACCCTTTCATGGGGCACTGATGTGTTTCACATACTCTATCTCCGCCTTTTAATTTTATGTGGGCCCTCACCCAGTAGGTTAGTTCCTCTACTTCGTATGTGGTCCCTGCAGCAGGGTGTTTATTCCACGAGGCACTTCAGCTAGACCGGATCCGGGAATGTTGTGTCCGGGTTCATTCCCTTCGTGTGCCATCGATGGTTAAGGAACAAGCCCCTTGGCCAATTCCTCAGATGCATCAGGGACTCCCTCACCCCAGGATCTCTGGGCTCGCTCTTCCTTCCAGCTCTCCAAGGGTCTGCCTTCAGCTCTTTTCCAGGCGTCACCTTCTCCGTGAGACACCCTGACTGTCCTGTTTACAAGTAGAGCCCATCCCCCACCCACCCATGCTCATCCTTCATTCCACTTCCCACCTTCTGGTTTGGGGGTTCTGCTTTGGTTTTTGCCACCGCGCTTAATTATCTTCCAGCAAACAGTATACTCTGTGGTTTATTTATTGTGTTTCTTGCCCGTCTCCCTTGGCTAGCTTGTAAGTTCCCTGAGGACAGAATTTTTGTTGTGTTGATTAATAACATCCCAGACAGTTGGAGAAGGCACTGCTACATGATATATGCCCACTGAAGACTTGGTGGAATGAATGAATGAATGAATGAATGAATGAATGAATGTCTTAAGATGACAGCCCGAACCCAGCTGGCATGGCTCAGTGGTTGAGCATCGACCTATGAACCAGGAGGTCACAGTTAGATTCCCAGTCAGGGCACATGCCCAGGTTGTGGGCTCAATCCCCAGTGTGGGGCATGCAGGAGGCAGCTGATCAATGATTCTCTTTCATCGTTGATGTTTCTATCTCTCTCTCCCTCTCCCTTCCTCTCTGAAATCAATAAAAATATATATATATTTAAAATGACAGCCTCTTCCTGCAGCTTTCTTAAATTGAGGAAAGAGCAGGAAAGGCCTCGCCCCCACTTGGATTAGAATGGAAATGAGGAGGACCAGTGGGACAAGGAGATGATAGAGAACGAAAATCCCCAGAAGAGGGGATCAGGGAACCAGCCTCAAGGCGACAAGCACTGGTGACCTCTGCCCACAGGAAAACCCACCCCTTCCCCAGGGCCGGACATGACTAGGGGCCACCCGGCTCCCTCTCCCTCTGTCCCAAGCCTGAGTCTGCCTTCACTGATGCCCGGGATGGGCCCTCCAGCACCTGGTCAGCAGCGCCCTGATGCAGAGCTTCCGGTGGGGCCCCTTGAAGATGCTCGGCTCTCAGCGCACTGCCTGTGGCCCCTGGCTGATAAGACCACTGCGGGAGAATTTATAACCCCGCTGTCCGGGAGGCTGTGGCTGAGCAGATAAGCAGCGTTCTGACACAATAAAAGCATCTTTCCTTCCTTCTTCCCTTCTTTTGCCTGAGACCCAGAGTCGACCTGAGTCTGTGTGGTGAATGAACATTCTGGGAAAGTGAAAATGAAGACATTCCAACTTGCCCGCCTTTGTTCTCAGACCCCTCCATCCTTCGTGCAGGCCAGCTACGAGGACCTTTGACCCCTGAAACCCGGAGGAAAATTGCACTCACAGAAAGCCAGCCTGGGTTTCCAGCCGGAGGCGCTAAGGCTGGTGGGAGCTTATTTGAAGTTTTAAGCGATGCCAGTGTGGCCAAATCCAACTTGAAATATTTAATGAGGAGGTGCATGAATGCATATCCCTACAGTCGTTTTTTCCTTACTGCCCATATTTAGCCTTGCAGCCAAATTAACAAACAAACAAAAAGCACAAACAAAAATCCCTGTTCCTGCCAAAACCGGTTTGGCTCAGTGGATAGAGCGTCAGCCTGAGGACTGAAAGGTCCCAGGTTCGATTCCGGTCAAGGGCATGTACCTTGGTTGCGGGCACATCCCCAGTAGGGGGTGTGCAGGAGGCAGCTGATCGATGTTTCTCTCTCATCGATGTTTCTAACTCTCTATCCCTCTCCCTTCCTCTCTGTAAAAAATCAATAAAATATATTTTTTTTTTTTTAAAAAAATCCCTGTTCCTGGGAGTTTTTCTTTCAATGAGGCTCTCGGAGGTCAATTTTTAAAATGTGTTTATCCCATTGTTCAAGCCAGGAACTCTGCTTGTCCAGGGAGAGGCTCTTTGAATAAATGTGTCTGATTCCCTTGATAGTCACAGTTTCCCCTTTTAAATCGGTTTTCAATTTTAAAAAGGCATTTTGAGGGGGGAGGCAGTAGAGGTGGAGGTGGGCAGAAGGGGGAGTGGGGCAAGTCTGCAAAAATGTCAGCCTTAAAAATTCTTAGTAAAAAAATAAAGTAAAAAGCTTGTCGCCTGGAAGAAGTCAGGGCTGAAAATGCACTCGTGACCGTCCAGCGTTGTACAGTACAGATGGAGCCGAGCTGTAACCACAGGAGGCCATTTCTCCGCCCCCTGCCCGGCAAAGCTTCGGTCTCCCCGACTCCTCTTTCCAGTAGGAGTGTCGGGCACTGTGCACCCCACAGGCTCTTCCCTGGAATCCTCTGAAGCAGGTTCTGTTACCCCCATTTTCTGGTCGACGAAATGAAAAATTCAGAGTCTGATTGCACATGGGAATCGGGCTTTGGCCTCTGTCCGAGCCCCTGCAAGCGGTTGAGACAGGAACTTTCTCCGACAGCAGGGAGGCCATCGGTATGTAGATGTATTTATAAATAGCAAAACAAAACCAAAAAGCAGCTAAAAATCCCTGCCCTGTGGAGTCTGCCTTTCCTGAGTGCTTTATTTTGGGATGGATGGATGGTTAACAATCCTCAGAGCCAGCTCCATTTCCAGTCCAGGAATAATAATTAGCCCCCTCGCTAAAGGGCTAGAACAGATGCACGTGTAGACGTACATGACCTGGGCTTCAGAGCAGGCAAGTCTGATCCGCCAGTAAATTCAGTCCGTGTGGCAGCACGTCTCCCGACTTCCTAAGATGCCTGAGAATACGTGTGAGTTTTTGAAGACAGAGCCTTAATCGATTCTGTATGCCCCGCTGTACGTAACGCGTCCTGGGTGCTTACTGGGTGTTTAAATGAACGAGAGGCGTACATCGGTTAACATGAGGCTCTCGGAGACTGAATTAGCATCTATGGAGTCTCGCAGATCACGGACGTAGATGTATCCAAAAATAATCACCCGTAGAGAAATCTCTGAAAATCAGCAACGAGGGAGCTAAACGGAAGCCATAAATCGCTCCATTACAGTGTCAGCCAGTGACAAGCAAGTGGTTACTGGAAACAAGATCGGTGTGTAAGCTGCGTTGAGCTTTGGTGCACTAAGCTCATTTGAACCAACTCGGTATTCCTGGCGTGGTGTTTCCAAGCCGGGGAGGGGAGGTGCTGGGGGAGAAAGCAAGGTGGAAGAGCATCAAAGCTCTCTTTGCAAGTTTCATCTACATTGTTAGAAAGATGTGTTTTTGAAGAATTGGAATATCCATCACCTCCCACTGGCGGGGTTCTTCATCAGGGGAGAAATTACAGCACATCCCATCTTCCTGGGGTCTCTTCTGATCACGTCAGTAAAACGGTTTTCGTTGCTGTGTACCGCACGGTGTGAGAAGCAGCCCTTCCGTGGCCTCCCCGCTTGCCCTTTGCTGCCTTATTTACAGCCTGCGATCGGCTTGGTGAGCGCGGAGGGAGAACCCAGACAGAATGTTAATGCAGAGAAAGGACACAAGCCCGTGACTCCCTGGGCTGTGGGTGCACTTGAGGGTGGGAGGCCTGCCAGCCGTGGCTCTGCTCCCTGCGGTAGCTCCTTGCTGGGCGTCGCGTGGAGAAGGAATTGAAGCCTGGGCCACGGGCCCCTCATGGGGGAGCCAAGCGACGGTCCTTAAGTTTACAGCCTCTTACCCAAGACCACTTAAGTAGCCGGGGTCCCCAGCGTGGCTACTGGTGGGAGCAGTGAGTAGCTGATTTGCCATGGAAATCCATTTTTTGGTATGGCGTCTCCATTTTTTAAAAAGCCCTGGCTAACCTCGCAGCTTCCCTCAGCCCCTTTTTATGACAGTCTCCTTTTCTGGAATATTTCAAACGTGAGGGGGAAACGGGATTGTCGGTAGAACTAGATGCCCCTCTCGGGGCGGGGCGGGGGGGGCGCTCAGCCGTTGGGATGCTGGCATCTTCCTCCCCAGGTAGTTAGAGCAAAGACCTACCCTGCCGGCGCGCGTCTGGGTGGATGTCTGATGTGGGGGCTAAAACCAGGGGCCGAAGAAGCAATGCAGGTGCATTAGGCAGGAAGCCAGGGCGGATCAGGAAAGTCTGGAATTATGGAAGGCGGAAGGGTAAGGGAAGCACTTTCGCTTGGTTTGCAGCCTGCTTTAACGTCTGGATATGACTTGCTCGGAATTGACAGATGGTTTGCTTGGATGCAAATGGAGCCTGAAACCTATATTCCCTTCCAGCAATGAAACCACGCCCTCCACCCCCGCTTTCTTCACCCTGTTCAGACCCCTTCTCCTTAACCCACAGCACAGAAGTGTGTCATAGCCCAGTCTCATTTGAACTGGTCCTGGGCTCCACGGAGGAAGTTTGGCCTTACCTGTGACGAGGTAGAGCGTAGTGCCCGGAGTGGGTTAAAGGGCTGTCGGAGAGGCGGGTGTAAGATACCCAGCAACCAGATGTGGGGGAGCTTTTAAGTATTCCTTCGCTCAACAAGACTTAAAGACAGGAAGCTGTTATTTCCTGCCCCTCCCCCCCAAGCCCACCCCATCACTGCCATGCCCATTTGATAATCCATGTAAGTATTTAGAACAACTTGATTTAGTAGGGTTCTAGTAGGTATTTTCTTACCTTGAAGGGGGAAAAAAGCTTTCTATTTGATACATGAGTGGATGGGCAATCATGTATATAATACAAATTGATGTCTATGTGGGGGGAATGCAGGTATGTTTTTAAGCAATCATTGATGAAAATGGTTAATAAAAGGTGCCAGAAATCCACCGTGCAGGGCCCTCAATGAGGCACCTAGATTTCCCCCTTTTTCGTTGTGTCGTTGGTGCTAAAGTGCGGCACCTTTCGTACTGCCTGATGAAAAGAGAGCCCCAGAGCATCTGATGAGGAGAAGGTCGGTGACGTGACTGGATTAAGATGTGTCCCCTCCCCTCCCCCCCCCCGGAAGGAGCCTTTCCGGCCTCTCTCCACGGCCCTCAGCCATCTCAGGGTTTCACAGGAGCCGACATGCTCAGAGTCCTGCGGATCTCAGCCATCTGCTGCCCGCACACTCCGCATAGGAGCTTCCGGGGCAGTTACAGTTGAGATGCCGTATGGGAAGCACATGGGCCTTGGGTTGGCCCATCACAGAAGGCCCAGCCCTCTATCCTGCTCTGCCATGCTGCCATTGAATCACCTTAGGTGACCCAAGTGTGGCTTTATTTAAAACTGAACAAGATCCAGTCTCCTTGAAAATACACCAATAAGCTCACCGCTCACATGTTTCCTTACCCCTGCGCTCTACCTACGGCCTTAGATCTCTTGTCATTCCCAGAAACAGGTGGTTTGCTTCAAAAATTCATGTTTGAGCAGCGTCCAAAAGCCGGAGGTGATAACTTTCAAACACAGATTTGCAAAGGAGGGAGAGTGCTGTGGTTGGGCATGATCTCTGGCAAGGGGAGACGTCCACTCCAATCCACACCCGTCCACCCTGTGACTGCTCCTTCCATTGAGTGAATGAACTTCAGCAAATGGCGTGTCTGTGACAGCTGTTTGACTCATCCTGGAGCCCAGCAGTTTAAAGCTGACAACCCTGGCTCTTCATTTAACTTCTTAAGGGCACCATTTTGGGTTGATATAGATGCTTTGGAGGCAGGCAGCCGGCCAAATTCTTCTGGGTCCCAGATCTGGATGTTAGATGGTAAATGTGGTATTTACCAATATGCTCCACCTTGAATTAGCCACGATTCAATTGTTATTTTTTGTGGAAGGGGATGGCTTTTAAAATCTTACTTATACAATTGACTTGCTTTTCAAAAACTCAGTAAAATCATGTTTCCATTATTAAAGTACATACCCTCATTATAGAACATTTGGAAAATACAGAAGAGGGGAAAATTCTTCCATATTTCCTTCTGCCATAAGCAATCGTGATTAGCTATTGGTGTGTTTCCTTCCATATTCTTTTCTGTATATATGTAATAGAGGCTTTTTGTTCTTGCAACCATGATACCATTTATTGTTTTGCATCCTACTTTTCCCCCACTTGTATTAATAAGTATTTTCCCATGTTGTTAGAAGCTCTTAATAAGCATTGTTAGTGATTGCATGATATCCTATCAAATGGATGCATCTTATCTTACTCAGGTTACATCTATTAGTGAACACTTAGATTCTACTGTCGGATTCTTAACAGATAGAGTGGTAATGGTCTTTAAAGCTTGTTTCTTATTTTGGACTAGAGGCCCGGTGCACGACATTCATGCACTTAGCGGGGGGGGGGGGGTGGGGGCAGCCCTCAGCCCGGCCTGCACCCTCTTGCAGTCCGGGACCCCTCAGCGAACATCCCCAAAGGGGTCCTTAGCACTCCGTGGAGGTGGGAGAGGCTCCCACTACTGCGCTCGCCAGCCGTGAGGCCGGCTTCTGGCTGAGCGGTGCTCCCCCTGTGGGAGCACACTGACCACCAGGGGGCAGCTCCTGCATTGAGCATCTGCTCCCTGGTGGTCAGTGCGCGTCATAGAGACCAGTCCTTCTGCTGTTCGGTCGATTTGCAAATTAGGGTTTTATTACTAGTATATAGGATTACTTCCTTAGGATAGATTTCCATAAGATTTATATCGGGTATGAATACTTTTAGGGCTTATTGTACTTAAGTTACTAAGTCCTTTTCCAAATGGGTTGTATCTTTTTCACACCCTCACAATTGAGTAGAACCTTTTCACCGCAACACAGGGTATTATCTTTTTTTAAATCATTCCTGCATTGCTAGGCAAGAAGTGACACCTAATTTTCTTTAATGCTGTAGCTCCCTGTTACGAGTTGATCCGGGTTTATTTTAGGAAGACCTGCTTTGTTTTGCATAGTTCACAGAAATTTGAGGAAAGTGCTGTTGAAAAAGAATATAGTTTATTTTCATTCCATTTTTTTTCTCAGCTCTCATCTTCCCCCCCTTCCCACCTTTAAGCCATCTCACGTGAAGAACTACCCGACCAAACTATATAGAATTAATACTCCAAAGGTCCTAGTGATCGAGATGGCCGTGCCGTTTTCAGGCAACCTGGATTTTAATATTTCTGACTTACACTGTTTAGCCACTGAGTGCCTACTGTTTACAGTCCTTCTTCCTCCCTCTCTCTCCATCCTGTGACTGCTTGGGTGAAGGTCTGACAGGGGGAGATTAACTGGCTCATCCACGCGCTGCAGCCCCGGTTCCTAGTCTTCCTCCCGCCGAACATGATTTATAGCTATTTGGCAGAAGGTCAAAATCTGATTCCTCGGGGAACAGGGGTGCAGGGGGAAATATTTGATTTCTTTGACACAGTTCATTAACAATTCATATACATGGATCTGAAATGAAACATTTCTTCGTGTCAACATGAGTTACGGTAGAAGCCTCGGGCAAGGCTTTAGTATCAGAGTGCGACACCGTTCCCGAGCAATCACATCGGCGTGGCCGTGTCTCTCCGCGTGACAGGAAGGGGGAAAGGTGATCCGGGCTCCAGACAGTGCAAATGAAATTTTTCTCTCTTTTGCCGAAGGGCTTTCCTTAAAACTCGAAGCTGGTGTATTAGGAAACCTCTCTGTCTTAAAGAGCCCACTTTATTCTTTTGTCCACTCAGTTGACAACTGTTTTATCGAGTCTCAGCTATTGGTAAGGCGCATAGTAATGGGACATGGCTAATGTTAAAGTTCCCTGCTCTTTGTACTTCCTTTCTTGCTCTTCCCTGACCCCTTACTTGGGAGTCGTCTGACTTTTTTTTTTTTAATGTATTTTATTGATATTTTACAGAGAGGAAGGGAGAAGGATAGAGAGCTAGAAACATCGATGAGAGAGAAACATCGATCAGCTGCCTCCTGCACACCTCCCACTGGGGATGTGCCCACAACCAAGGTACATGCCCTTGACCGGAATCGAACCTGGGACCCTTCAGTCCTCAGGCCGACGCTCTATCCACTGAGCCAAACCGGTTTCGGCAAGGGGAGTCGTCTGACTTTGACAGTGCCTCTTATTATAAATGATTGGAAACATGACTTTCCATCCCCGTGCTTCTGAGACTGCAGCGCACATACCCTCACCTGGACATCCGTGAAGATGGAGATCCTGACTCACCAGGTCCAGGCTGAGACAGAGGGCGGCATATCATCCCAGCTCGCGGGAGATGCCGCTGCCGCTGACCCAAACACCACTGAACAGCTTGGCCCTAGTCCGCATAGCTATACTGGGTTGAGTAGTGTTCCCCCCAAATTCATGTCCACCCAGAACCTGTGAATGTGACCTGATCTGGAAATAGTCTTTACGGATGTCATTAAGTTAAGAGGAGTGTATTAGTCAGGGATCTAGCTATCAAGAGAAAAAGAGATTGATCAACTGGTTTTAAGGAATGGGCTCATGTGACTGTGAGAGTTGGCCAGCCCAGAATCTGCAGGGCAGGCCCACAGTCTGGAGACCCGGGGAAATGTTGACGTCGTGGTCTTGAATCTGAAGCCATATAGAGGCAGAATTCCTTCCTCGAAGGACAGCCATCTTTTCTCTTGAGGCCTTCAACTGCTTGGATGAGGCCCACCCACATTGTGAAGACTAAAGTCCACTGATTTACCTGGTAATCACATCTAAAGAAATACCTTCACAGCAACATTTAGACTGGTGTTTGACTAAAAGCTAGGTACCATAGCCTGGCCAAGTTGACACATAAAATTAACCATTACAATGAGGCCACATCGGATTAGAGTGGGCCCCAAATCCAGTATGACTGATGTCCCTAGAAGAAGAAGGAAATTTGGATACAGACACTTGCGGGACCATGTGAAGACAGGGGCAGGGATTGGAGTGGTGCAGCTACAAGCCAAGGGATGCCAAGGATTACGGCAATACCAGACGCTAAGAAGAATCAAGAAAGGGTTCTTCCCTAGAGCCTTAAGTTATGTATGTTCTTTAAGCCACCCATTCGGTGGTACTTTGTGGTCCTGGGAAACCTCTACAGCAAGCATGTCACACTCGCAGCCCACGGGCCACATGCCTCGTTTACGTGGACTGTGTTAGCCTTTGAGTTTGACATGCTTGTTCTACAGTATCCTAAGTCATAGGTATTTATAAGCCTAAGAACATCATTACAAATGCACGACTCTTCTGGTCACCTTGAAAGATGGACCCAGAGTTTGGGAAGTGCACAAACTAAAGTCTTTGATCGGAGACGAGAAGTTCAGAGCTGCTGTGGCCAGGAATGGATCGGCCAGGGCCCCCCTCTCTTTCCCTGACTCCATAGTGATCTGAAATGCTCAAGGATCGCCTCCTCTGCGTTCTCTCTCGCTCTGTGTCCAGGTTGCAGAGCAGCTACGTGACAGATGAGGAGGAGTTAAATTTGCTTTTCTTTGAACAAACTCTACTAATTAACATGGACCCCACTGGGGTTGCCATTTGCCACAATTAATGTGTATTTCATTAACATTTGCTTTAAAAACCAACAAGGTCCTAAAGTTAAGATTGCTTTAGCCTAAACGCTGTCCAGATTTAATGTGCATGATGTAACCTCCCGGCGCAGAGACAAGCTTGAGCAGGCAATTTTGGGTGCCTCACTGATGCTTGTTTCTCACAGGAGGGGAATCAATACCGGGTGAGGGTTAGACTAACAACAGGCGCTGTTAAGAACCGAGGAAATAATTAAAGATGTAATATTAACAAAGCAACATGCCCGTGGGGGGATGGATAGATGGTTTTCTTCTGGGTGTTGTTTTTCTCGCCGTGGGCGCATTAATTGGCATGGGAAAGAGATAGAATGAGGAGGTATTTTTCTGCTAGAGAATGTTTAAGTAAATGTCACTTGTGATCAATAGGCTAGCCTCCACCAGGAAAGCAGAGCTGTAAATGTCACTTGTTTCGCTTTTCAGCAACAGTTGTGTGTGTGTGTGTGTGTGTGTGTGTGTGTGTGTGTGTGTGTGTGTTGGAGCTGAAGTACGAAACCAGTGAATTCATCAGGGGTGAGGCAGTAAAACCATCCTGAAAAAGTTGAGTTCCTCTTAACCGTGAGAGGAGAAACCAGACTCCTAGATATTATGATTTCTCCAAAGTCAATGACTCTTAGGACTG
The DNA here is from genome assembly GCF_963455305.1 of Plecotus auritus. NCBI lineage: Eukaryota > Metazoa > Chordata > Mammalia > Chiroptera > Vespertilionidae > Plecotus > Plecotus auritus. The sequence continues at coordinate 145,225,098 of NC_137783.1, read as the reverse complement.
CTTTGAGGTGGTCTTCAGACAGACTACACCCCATGTCATTCTCTGAGAAAAGATGCTGTAAAAGTGTTGATGTTCTAGATAAATCATTCGGATTCCAAGGGACTTCTTCACCCTCTAACCCTGTGGCCCAGCAAAACTGGAGTATCGTTCCCCAAATGGATCTAGTCACTCCCCTTCACGTGGAATATCCCCGCTCCACTTCCACTTGCTAGAATTGTTTCAAGACTCCTCTCCAGTGCCACCTGCACGGATTCTCACAACTGCGCCCGAGCCTGGTGCTCCTGACTTGGAGCCTCCATCATGTGTAGTTAACCCTGCTTTCCTGACACCTTTATTGGAAAGCTTATATTCCTAATAATTGTTTCCCTTGATTACTCCACCTGTTTGGTTGTAAGTTTCTTGAGGTCAGGAGAGTGAGAGAGTGCCATGTCCCCAAAGTGTGGGCCATCTGCCTTCGCCTTCATAGCCCTCCTCAGAGTCTGTCTCTGTTTGGAGCTTGACTTTTCCCCTGACTTGATGATGAGTCAGATGGGCAGAATGCCTGGCCGATAAGGGACTTCCAGGACGTTCCCTGGGCAGATTCTTGGGCCAAATCCCTAGAGATTCTGAATCAAAGGCTCAAGCCCAGAAACATGTATTATTAACAGACATCTCAGAAGTTGGAGGCTGCTAAACCCTCTCAGGAACCACTGGTGCGGCGGATCATGGACCCGAGTATGAATCCAGTTCTGCAGTTCTTCGTTGTGCCGACCTGGGCGGCCTCCGTGTCTGTGAAAGAGGCACAGTCATACTTGCCCCTTTTGGCTGCTGGTGGGCTAAGTGAAACAGCATATGGAACGTGGCCAGCCCAAAGCTTAGATCAGAGAAGACACATCCAGTTCTGAATCCCGGTCTGGGCAGTTCTTACTACCTCGGCCCACTGTCTTTTTCCTCCCCGGGATATTATTTAAGGCCCCCTCCATCCTAAGCCGGCAGTTCTTCTCCAGCTGGGATTTATCTCTTTCTTCACTCCTTCCTGCTGCTGTGGCCCCGTGGACCCAGCTGCCGAGGACTCACTGCTTCTGTTGGAATAAACACCTTTAGTCGGTGTCATTGCCTCAGCATATACTGAGGGCATGCTGTGTGCCAGACACGGCTATAGACACTGGGCATACAGCAGTGAAAAGGGGGCCAAAAATCCCTGTCTGCAGGGGGTTTATATTCCAGACAGGCTAGAAACATGGTAAGTAGGAGGATGCGCAAGGAGCCCCCTAATGCTGAAGCAGAGCAAGGGAGGAGGGAAGAAGGCGCCCAGGATGGAGGGGAGGTGGGAGTCACATGGTGACGCTTTCTGAGGTGTGGGAGGGGCTTGGCTTCTCCTCCCATGAGATGGAGCAGAGGGTTTTGAGCAGAGGAAGGAGGTGAAGGGACTCAGGAGGTTCTCTCAAGGTTCTCCTTGGCTGCCGTGTTGAGAATAGACTGTAGAGGGCAGCGTTGGACGCGGGGAAGCAGTTACCTGGAGCTGAGAGGATGGTGGTGGGGCCAGGATGGGAACAGTGGAGGTGGTGAGGAACACTTGGGTAGGAACAGGCTATGTTTTGAACGTGAGGTCCATTGGAATTGCTTATTGATTTGACGTGGAGTGTGAGAGAAGAGTCAAGGATGATGCCAAGGTGTTCTGGCTGAAGAAATGGAAGGATGGCCAATCACAGAAATGGTGGGTGTGTGGCAAGAGGAACAAGGTGCTCAGCTGGGAACATTAGTTTCTCAAAGTTGACTCTGGCCGCGGGTAGCTGATCTTTGGGACACACTGGAAACTTTCAGCCCCCTGTGTGGCTGACCATTACATTTTTAAGGATATAGGACTGAGGTGAAAACAAAATAAGTCTACCTCACTACTGCTGTGCTGCCCTGGGATAGTGACTGTTCGATTTCGGGCTTGATCTTTTGTAGGTTTTTTGTTTGTTTGTTTGTTTGTTTGTTTTTGGCAGATCCATACTTTTCTACATGTTGCTATACTGGGCTCTGAGCTAATCAGTGCTTATAAGCATCGCCTCACAAGCATCTGCTTATCAACCCTTTGAAATGCAGGTACCTTTGTTATCTGCATTTTAAAGATGAGGAAATGAAATCAGATGGAGGAAATTCCCCAAGGCCAGTGAGGGCAGGAGCTCACAGTAGGTCTTCAGATTCAAGAGCCTCAGCTCTGGACCATGGTCCGGGGAGCACGCGCCCCAAGCTGACATGAAGGAGCCTTCTGAGCCTTCTCTAGCATCTCCTGCTCTGGGGTTGGATATGGCCATTTTATGTAGAAATGAAAGTACAGCTGACTAATGAAATGTGGCCTCTTTACAGACTCCCCTATTTTTAATTGCAGCTTTCCCTCTCTCCTGCAAAAGCAGCCCGCCATTGTTTTTGAAAAGTTGCTCAATTGTTACTGGTTGGAGAATACTTTGAAAATGCCAAGCATCATTAAATTATTAATAAGAAGGCCCTGAGGGGGGATGGGAGTTGGTTTTGCCTGCCTGCCTGCATCCCTTCCCCCCAGTCACCCACACACACACACTTATTTAGCTCACAGTTGACCCAAAGCATTAGAACTAAAAGGTCAGACCCACCGATCTTAGCTGCTAGGAAACATCTAAATTGCCTTCCCCGACTCTGGCCCTGACACTTCAGTCTGAGCCTGCAGATAACAGAAAAGGGAGTCTTATCTAGACGGGAGCAGGAGAAATAGCTGGAACAAATCATCACACTGAGAACAGGAACTGGGGAAGATAGATGGATCCACTTTCAACAGGCGGTCGCTTCGCCTTCCTCTTGCTTGGAAAGGGTCCCTGCGATGGAATTATGTCCCGGGCGTGAAGTTGTTGCGTATGATCCCGTCCTTTCTGGACAGAGAAAGTGAAGTCTGAAATGACTGTGTACATCTCTGATCACCAAGCGGTGTGCAGCTTTGTGGGTTTCAGAGTCCCCAGACAACCCCCGCCCCCCCCCCCCCCAAAAATGATAAAAGAGACTTAGGAAGTACGTGGGGAAATGTAGACAAGGATGACTTTGTGTGACCTTCAGAAGTCAGTTCCCCAGGTTCAAAATATTGGCATCGTCTCGGAGTTTTTCTCTCCTCCTATTCGCTCCCACCCCAGCCTGCCCTTCTTTCACGAGGTCGGGAGTTTCGATCTTGGCCACGTCTGCTGCTTATCAGTGTGTTTGCTCTCTTGGGAGACTTGTTCTGTGTGGCGTCCACCGGCCCACAACCCCTCGCTCACTCCTCCTGGCACGGGGACACTGGAAGGTTGCCAGTCTCCTTTGGTTCCCCGTGGAAGCTTGGGCAGACCCTTGACAGGGAAGACCATGATGACAAGTCACAAAGGCTTCCCCCCTTCATGTCGTCTTCTGCATCTGTGGGAAGCCATTCCTGGGATCGCCAGGGGCCACTGTGTCTCAGTTTAACCATGCATGTTTCTAGTTTTTGTTAGACACACGCTGATATTAAGCAATAGGAAAGAGAGGCAGGCTAAAACAGTGGGGCCAAGACGTCGCTGTCTTTGAAGAAGCACAGGAACTTGGAGAGAAAACAAAAAGGAGGTCTCCAGGGTTGGGGCTGCAGTTCAAGAAATGGATTCCTCTTTTATTAGTAATGGTTTCCAGATTTTGAGCACTTCCGTGTAGCAGGCACTGCGCTCAGCTCTTCTGCATGTCCAGGTCACCTTGGGCTGATCGTCCCTCCCACGATCACCGTGAGCCTCCACACAGTGAATGCCCTTCGGTTAAGGCAGGGGCACTGGATGGCTTGTGTGATGTGCGTTGGAAAGAGCATTCCAGTTTCCCCCACTGAACGCTGGGCGATAGTCTGTCCCGGGCGCTGTCCCTCTCCTTTCATTCTTCCCTCGAGAGGATTAATTGGCCTCTGGAGGTGGGATTGCCACTGGTTCCCAAGGAGGCCTCTCTTGGGCACATCATTGCTTGCCCTTCCCTTCACTCTGTTTCTGAATGTCGCTCTCGAAAGCATACACTCCTCTCCACCTTCGAGGCCTGATTTATCAGCCAGGTCCACAGAGATAAACAAGATAAAAGCTTCTGCTGTAAAACGATAATGCATTATGCTCTGTGGGTTTTGTGTCTAGACAGAACTAAGAGACGCCTTTGTGGCCCGGCAATACCTTGAGGTTGCTGTCCATCGGCCTCTTTGTAGAAGAAAGCCAGACTTGACAGTTTTATGGATCGGACAGAGGCTGTGTCTGGCAGAGAGAGCTCCAGCCAGGATGTCAGGAGATGACACTGTCAACCTCAGCCCTGCCAGTCCTTCCCCAGTGAGAGAAAGCCAGTCCTTCCCCGGTGGCCTGCACGGTTCCAGTCTTGACCTTGGGCAAGTGACTCACACCTCTGCCTGAGCTCCCCAGCCATAAAAAGGAGATTAAAGATAAATCATGCCAATTGCTTAGAATATAATGCTTAGCATCAGCTCCCAAGATTGGTATGCCAGCCCAGAGGGACAGGGGCAACATGCAGGTACTGTCAACCCCTGGAAAACTGTCCCCTATGCCAATGGGGCAAGGAGCAAAGGGCTCCTGTTTTGAAAGGGGTAATTGATGGTGGTAGCCGGCCTGTTTGAGAGAGCCGGTTCACTCCCAAGGATCTTTTCCACTCGGTACATCCTTGCCAAACTGATAGCACGAGTGGCCCAGGGTTATCATGTTCACTGTCAAGAGACAGGTGAGTTACTGAGCCAAGAGACACCCAAATGAGGAGTGCGCAGAATCAGGAAGTCTGGAAAATGCAGAGAGAAGACGAGAGAGCACCACCCGTGAGATGGATAGGGTATGAGTCTCATTCTGGACCAACCCCTGGCCGTCACTGGCTGTTGGACTTGAGACGGCCCACTGCTGTGTTTCACCTTGGCCACGTGAGCTCATTCCCTGCAGATCCACACCTCTGCATACAGCTAGGAGGTTGTGTTTAAAACGAATTCTCTTCGTAGGTTATCCGGCTATGTGCCTTTGTCAGAAGTCATTGAATTAAAATTACACCATTTTTAAAAAATGGGTTTCCTGCCCCTTACGTTCCTTAAGTAGGTAATGGAGCTGGCATAGGTGCGCAGGTGGTTGTCATGGCCTGAAGGGGGTTGTTTCTCGGTCCCCAACGGGGAGGAGCTGTACCTGTTGTATGTCTCCAGCAGAAATGTGTGATCTGTCCCCGACCCCTGCCAACCCTGACCCCTTCTTAGCATCTTCTCTACCTCTCTCTGACTTCTTAGTGCCTTTACTTTTCCCCGGATTCAGTTTTCTTTTTTACTCTTTTAATTTACATTTGTTTTTTCCTTCTTAGGATCAGAAATGATATATGCATGCTATGAAAAAATTTAAACCGCTCAGAAGTTCGGAAGTGTTTAAGTAAAATGTGGAAGTCTTTCTCCTTCCTCACCTCCAGTCCCATTTCCCAGAAGTAACCGCCTTGAGTGGTTTGGCGGGAATGCAGTCACTTTTGTAATGTATGCAAATGTCCAGATAAGTAGACACATACACGCACACATACAAGGTCTTGTTTTATTATGGCGATGGAACTGTTCTCATGGTTCTGCCTTTGTTTTTATCCCTAACAGACCATGAGTATCTTTTCATGACACCATATACAGAGCCTCCACCCCCTCCTTTCCAAATGGCTACAACCACATGTAACCCATTGTTTAAATATATTTAACGGCTCTTTCGCCTGTATCTCTAACCTCAGTGAAGATGGCTGTATAAAGCTCAGCTAGGAGAGAGAGACCCATTGTGGGATGGACTCCCAATAGACTTCCGTCTCACTCATTCCTTCTCAGGCACCGTCTTGCACTCTGGGTGTTTGTTTGGGGTGGGGTGGAGTCAGCTGGCATTGGCAGCTGACAGGAAGATGTTGGTGAGAAACACTCTCCCGAGCCATGTGTCTGTGTGACAGAGGACATCCTTTTGACTGTCAAAGGGTGATTTATAAGATCACTGGAGACAAACCTCTCTTCCCTGAAGGCAGGCGAAGATAAGGTTAGATTGAATTTCAGGAGATGAAAGCGAGGCTTTAAGTCACGGCAAAGCCTTGCGTTTCTCTCCTGCGTTTTGACGTTTTGAAATGCTGTTCGCAGTCATTACCCTGCTCGGTCCCTCAAGAACCCTGAGTGCAGAGGTGGGTGGGATTACCCTGAAACTGCAGGTGAGACCAAGGATAACAGAAGCGGGAAGCAGAGCTGGGATTCATTCCCTTTTCCTATTCCGGGTCCACTGAGAAGTGCACCAGGCCCGGGAAGAGACGTAACCACAGACCAGACACCCGGGATCCCGTTAGCACTCGTTACCTGAAAACCCAGGTGCCCTCGGTCGCTGAGTTCGGGGGAGTAAATGAGAGGACTACCTACCTTCCAGGCTTCTTGTTTAAAAAACAGGCTATACAAAAAGGAGGAAACAACTTTTAAACCTAAGAGCTAGCTGAAGATACTGCTTTATTTATTTATTTATTTATTTATTTATTTATTTATTTTAATTGATTTCAGAGAGGAAGGGAGAGGAAGAGAGAGAAACATTGATAGGCTGCCTCCTGCATGCCCCCTACTGGGGAACTGCCTCCTGCACGCCCCCCTACTGGGGATCGAGCCTGCAACCTGGGCATGTGCCCTGACTGGGACTTGAACCCGGGACCTCTTGGTCCGTGGGACAATGCTCAATCCACTGAGCCACCACAGCTGGGCAAGATACTGTGTTCTTGAAATAAAAACAGGATGTCCTTTTCAAGGAGCAAACAAGAAAGAACTCAGAAATTTAAAATACAGAAAGGCTGAAGCATACATATGAGGCTATGTCCCAGAAAGTACAAAAGCACAAAGCAAGGTCAAAAAGATAAGAAAAATAAATCAAGGATGTGGTTAGATTTACTCCCAAATAACAGGAATTCTAGAGATAAGCGAGAAAATGGGGAAATTAAAGGAAATTCCCCCTGAACCGAGGACGAGGACGGTGTTTTCAGATAGGAAAGGGTACAAGGAATGCTCAGATCCATGAATGGGAATAAACCACACCAAGCCCGTCAGCATGGATGTCAGAACATTGGGCAGAAAGAAGACCCTGCAGGCTCTCCGGGAGGGCATTACAATGTATATGCATAGATAAAAACAGGCTTCATACAAAGGGTCAAGAATCAAAATGGCATCAGACTTCTCGCCCCAGCTGGGTTGCTCAGTGGTTAGAGCATCGGCCCGCAGACTGAAGGGTCTTGGGTTTGATTCTGGTCAAGGGCACGTACCTCAGTTGCAGGCTCCATCCCCGGTGCCGGTCCAGGCGTGTGCGAGAGGCAGCAATGTATCTCTCTCATATCAATGTTTCTCTCTCTCTATCTCTTCCCCCTCCCTTCCACTCTCTAAAAACTAATGGGAAAAAATATCCTTGGGTGAGGATTTAACAATAAAAAAATGGCATCAGACTTCTTTGTAACTCTGGACATGTGTCAACTGTTCTGAAGTGAATAATTTTCAATTCTGCACCACAGAAGCGAGAAAAAACACACACGTGACTTTCGTACAACCCTTTCAGGAAATTACTAACGAGGATGCGCTGCTCAAAGTAAGGGAGTAAACCAAGAAAAAAAGAAGACACGGGGTGTCCAGCATCAGTGAGTGAAAGGGGACCTCCAGGCACTGATAACAATACTCAGTGGATTTGAATGAGTCCAGAGGGCATTTACAAAGCTGGGGAAGGCCCTGTTTGGATTAGTGAGAATCACATATAATACTAAACAAATACACATATAATACTAAACAAATGGAGGGGGAAAGGCTATGGTAACTCCAGGGAAAACACAAAGTTCTGCCGGGAAGAAAAATGTTAAAACCGTAACTCCTTCCATGATGTGTCTGTGAATATCATTTTCATGATCAAGGTAACAAAAACACTGGCTATCTTAAAATTACTGTCTAACCAGGGGGCTTGCAAATGGGCCCGAGAGTGGTGGCTGCTGAGATGGTGATAAACCAGAGCTAAGTCCTCACCGTACAGATTGGAAAGTCGGTAGCTAATTCCTGAAACTGAAAATCGAGACATAGCACGGTAAGCGTGTTATTTGGAGATACGGAGGGAAATGTTAGAAAAGACGCAACCGAAATAGCAGTAAGCGATTGCTCCTGGCGGAGGAGGGTCAAAGAACGCTGTTTCTTTTATCGCGCATTCCACAACTGTTTGCCTCTTTAAATTGTGTGCACATGTTCCTTTGATAAAAAATAAAAATGAATTTAAAGAATGCAGGGGAGGAACAATTGGCCGGTAGGAGCATTTGCACTTTCAAAGCGAGCTGTCAGAGAAGAATCTCTTTCAAGCATTCCTGGCCTGGCAGTGGATGGCCCGGCGAGGGCCCCTCTGGACCACACACCCCCCCGCCAGCCCCTCCCAGCCCGGGTCTGCAGGTCTTGGATGCACAGTAATGATGGCAGCAGAGATGCAGGGCTGACATTTCAGAAGCCCGTGACCTACGTTTTTCTCTGCAGGATGAGTGGTTTATTGAAAAATCCAATTCTGAGCATTTTTGGTTTACCACAAACCAGAACCAGTGGCCGGGGTGGCCTCTAAGTGGGACTGGGTCACACACAGCATCACAAGGCCCCTTTGTGTTGTAGCTTGTAATTCTGCCCCTGTTTTCAAAGCAAAACCACTTGGTAGCTCTCTGGGAGCAGCAAAGGATGTCTTCTCTTTTCTCCCACACTGCCAGGCTGCCTGGACCAGGCACCTTCCTGTACAAGCTCCAAACGCAGGTCCCGTTACCCGGTGCCTCTCCCGGCAGCCTCTGGGGTGAGCGGCAGACGCTCCTTTCCTGAGATGGGATCCTGCCCCGTGCACCCAGGCACGTAGCCCGTCCAGCCAGGGCCGCCGAGGCCACAGGCACATCGGTGTAGTGGTTCAGAGCATGCACTTTGGAGCCAGCCCAAACGGGGTTCAGATCTATCTGGGAACAGACCCCTACGAGGGAGAGTCTCCACTTGGTCTTCTGTAAGATGGGGATCACAGTGGTACCTACGGCACAGAATTAAATACATGAGACGTGCTTGTAGAAAAGCACCTATCACGTGTCAGCTGTTAACTGGACGTTGTCATACCTGTGTCATGTGGGAGGGTCGCTGACTCTTTGAGCCTCAGTTTCCTCCCCTGCACAACGGGGTAACGCTGCATCTCCTGAGATGCTTGTGAGCATTCGTGAGCCGATGTGTACACCTTAGCCTGATGCATGGCAACTAGCGAGAGCTTGATTCCCAACGGTAAAAATTACTTCCCTTCCTTTCCACTTCCTCAGCCTCTGTCCTCATTCAGGCCTACTTTTCTCTTGCCTGGCCACCAAAATCCCTTCTCTGGCCACCCCGAGTCTCTCCCACCCCCATCCAGAAGGCATCTTCCGTGCACACCACCGTTGCAGCCACACCTCGCCACTGCCGACAGCATCATGCGGGGTCCAGGCAATCCCGTCGTCGGCCATTCGGGTGATTCTCCCGGCCCACTGTTTTGGCCTCTCCAGTGCCACCGTCTTGTGCCTTTAGGACATGTAAGTCGCTTTTCACTGCTGAGGCTCAGAACATGGGAAGAACAGCTGGATGTGAAGTGCACATTTTAAAGGGGGAAGAAGAGGCTGGTAATTGTGAAAGCCAGACTAAAGGGCAGCAAAGCGGCCCCAGGAGACATTAGACCAATCCCAGGGAGACTTCTTCATGGCCAGATCTTGGTCACTGTTCCCGGGGAGAAATGCATTCTAAGTTCCCCTGGGGCTCCCCACCCTCCGTCACCCAGGACACTGGACCGGGCCAGGGCATGTGCCGTCACCCAGGACACTGGACCGGGCCCGGGCATGTGCCGTTACTCAGGACACTGGACCGGGCCAGAACATGTACCGTCACCCAGGACACCGGACCGGGCCAGGGCATGTGCCGTCACCCAGGACACTGGACCGGGCCCGGGCATGTGCCGTTACTCAGGACACTGGACCGGGCCAGAACATGTACCGTCACCCAGGACACCGGACCGGGCCAGGGCATGTGCCGTCACCCAGGATACCGGACCGGGCCAGGGCATGTGCCGTCACCCAGGACACTGGACCGGGCCAGGGCATGTGCCGTCACCCAGGATACCGGACCGGGCCAGGGCATGTGCCGTCACCCAGGATACCGGACCGGGCCAGGGCATGTGCCGTCACCCAGGACACTGGACCGGGCCAGGGTATGTGCTGTCACCCAGGACACTGGAACGGGCCAGAACATGTGCCGTCACCCAGGACACCGGACCGGGCCAGGGCATGTGGGTTTGGCAGGAAGGACCCGAGAGCCAGAGAATCACTGCTGTGATTTCCCCAGATGTGGGCAAAACTCACGCTCCTGGGTCCATAGCTACTTGTGTTTAGGTTGGGCAAGTGAAAAGGGGGATGTCATAGTGGCCACTGCTGGTCATTCAGACGTCACCTGAATCGAGGATGTACCAATGCCATCAGCCCATCCTCACCTCTGGCCAAAATGCCCATTAAAAAAAAAAAAGTATGTGGCATCCAAAACGCTGGCCTGGTGATTAGATCCGGGCAGATTGCCGCTCTTGCACAGCTGCCTGGACGCTGGCTGTTTCTAAGCTCTGGCAGGCAGAGGACACATCTGGCTTCGCTGCGTTAGTTAAGGTATTTGGCATGCGCCAGAGGATGGTAGACATGGCAGGAAAATGTGTTCTGTTCTTCCTCGACGATACTAGGGAATGGGGCGAAGTATGTTCTTTTTCGTCCTCCCCACTTGATTGTAACGTGACCCAGGGAGGGAGGTGCAGTGTGCTTTGGGGGAGGAGGTGACGTGTACTTCGCATTCCATCTGTAGGACACGGTGTCGGTGTCTGGTAATTCCTATGGACTTAGGAATGGGGCTGCCGTTTCGCTGTATCACATGTTTAATGAAGTGAGGCCGGTCTCATCGCTATTCATTGTGGCACTGACATTACACACGCTAATCCCGAAACAATAAGCTCTACGGAGACGCTTTCTTTCTCGGTTCCAGATGAATGGAGCAGCCCCCATTCTCCCCGTTTGATCCCGGCCTGAACCTGGAGGGATGCCAGCGTGCGGGGTTTTACCCTGGGGAATTCGTCTCCCGTGCAAGCTTTCCTCAGGCCCGCCTGCCAGTACCCGCCGTCCTAATCCCTTAAACATTTCTCGCTAACAATGCACAGGGGGCCCGTTAGCTCCACAGCTAGCCGTGTTCCGCTGAGGCCATGCAAATAGAGCCGCTTCTGCCTGCTTTCATTCAGGGAGGCGTCGATAATTCCCCCAGGCTGGCGTGGCTTTACCCAAATCCTCACACAACGCACGAGGCCCTGGGCCAGTCGTAACCTCAGCAAGGCACACCGCCCCTCCCCTGGGGCCGGGTTCTCTCCCTGTGCACCTGCGAAGGTTTCAAGTGAAGGGCTGGCTCTCCCGGTGCTTCGCCACGTATGTGGGACCAGACCCTTTGACTTGATCAAGTTATGGAAACCGGGGTCTGGAGCCCCGCTGGATTATGTGTGAAGAGAATTCACTGAGCCCTGTCGGTTCTCTGGGTTCGGGGAAATGAAGACGTCGGGGCTTGTTTTCATGAATGAACCTGGGAGGAGCGTTTTCTTCAGAGCCGAGCACTTTGCGGGAGGGAGTCAAGCATTTTGTCAGAAAAGAAATTGCTTTCCAAGAAACTCCGGGTTTTCTCCTAACTACGGCTTTTATTCTGCTGCCTCATTCCCAGGGGAGTGATTTTTTTGTTTGTTTGTGTGTTTCCCTGTGTCCAAATGAAAGAAGACAACATGTTCAGGATCCTAAAAAGGAATGCGTGATAGATTGGTAGCCTCTTCATTAACAGATCTTTATCAGGCACCCCTGTGTGCCGGGGTAGGTGCTGGATAAAAGGGCGGCTCCTTGTAGACCCGGGAGCCCAGTGGCCTGGGTGTGCATCCTGCCCTCAGTCCTGAGTAGCTGCCTGAGGGTGCGCCAGGCACGCGGCCTTCCTGGGCTGTGGGTTCCCCTCAGGTAAAGGGGGATGTCGACCGGACCTCACTCTCAAATCCTTAGACTAGTTCCTGGCACTTAGGAAGTTCTGTGCGAGTGTGTGCGAGTGCTAGCTGCCACCTTTGCTGCCGCCGCCGCTGCTGAGACTGTTATCATTCCTATTGTTTGATGCTGGGAACAAAATTATCCACAGAGAAAAAACCCACCATGGCCCCTGTGCTTTTGGGGCACAGTTTCCTGGGGAGGCAGCCGCTACATGAAAGAGTGTAGTGACTGGAACGGATAAACGGACACAGTGTAATTAGCATGTGCTGAGATGGAGGAGAGAGAACGGGTCCCAGGCAAACACAGGGATTGTCCTCATCGGGACAGTCAGCAAAGGCTTCCCCAAGGACGGGATGATTGATTGGTGATCGAAGGAAGGGTAGGCCTTCACTCGTGACAAAATAATTACATCAGAAAATACCTCCCCCCCCCAACATTGCCCATCATCGTAACCACTATTAGCATGTCACTGCAGGGCATGAAAGTGACGTGTCCTGGGTGCTGCGTGGTGTTTGGGTCCTGAAAATGGGTCCTGGTAGAGACACTTGGTGTGAAGTGGGATGGGGTGATCATGGAAGCCACATGCTGTCCTCTCTGGAGATGCCGTTCTCGAAGAATAAAATGGTAAGCCCACAGCCAGAAGACAGCCAGGCCATTGGCGGCCTCTCCATCCATCACCAGTCTTTTCTCTGTTGCTGCGTTGTAGGAAAATAGAGATGTGACTACTGGGGTGTTTGTGGGACTGGCCTTTTATTCTAGCTGGGCATGTACAGCCCTGCATTCAGGCTAGAATAATCATATCACCTTAGCGCACATCCAAATCGCAGTAACCAAGTTTGCCATAATGGCTTCCGGTTGGGGTTTTTGTTGTGTGGTTGTTGAATTTTGAGTGCGTCTTTTTGTACCTTTTAAATTAATTTCCAATTAAGCTTTGAAATGACAAAGTATAAAATTAACTAACTTGCAATTAATTCCAACAGTATTTATGCAAAAATCCGAGGCATCTGAAAGATGGGGCGCATGGAGTAATTAGTTGTGGGTTTTTTCACGGCCATAATTGCAGTGATGAATATGTATGAGGCCGGTTAGGAAAGGAACGCGTAGCAAGCAATTGTATTTAATTAAACTTTTAGCTGGCTTAGCTCGGGGAGCCTGCATTGCGTCTTAGTCTCCCCAAACAGCTCGCCCCCAGAATATAAAGGAGACGGTCACATGTGCCTTCTTTCTCGCTCTTCTTTTAATTTTGCAGAGTTTCTAGCTTTCCTGGATTTTGATGCCCAGGGATCATCATGAGATGATCGTTGGATCGTCGTCGTTCAGGGTGTGGCTGGAATCGTCCTTGAATTGCCATTTTTATGCCAAGCACAGGCCAACCCTTGTGTCATTGCAGCCGGTGCCAAGAGCCCTTCACTGGGCATCCCTTGGGCATCCTTTTCTATAGTGCTGGCTGCAGGAAGTGGCTCCTAACAAGACCATAATGATAACAGCATGGTGTCATCCAGTTCCGGGCTGGACCGTCACTGCAGACTGCTCAGTGCGCTAAGCACGGGCCACGCGGGGTTCTCGCATCCTCCTCGCCACCATGGTCTGAGATCAGGGAACCTGCTGAGTCACTTGCTGAGGAGGTGGCCGAGAGAGATTCGAACCCAGCTCTTTCTGATCCTAAGACCTGTGTTCCTTGCCACTCACTCACTCTCGTATTGCTCCAGTTGGAAAAAAAAAGGAATCGTGTTAGTCCCCACTGTAAGCTGCGAGTGGAATTCATTCAACTCCCTTGTTTCCCTGAGGTTGCCTTCCTGCTTCGGATGATGTTCCAGGCTATCCGAGCCAGTAAAGCAAGGCCCCAGCAAGAAGCCATGAGGGAGAATACAGCGGAGGCCTCGCTGATGATGCTGGTTCAGGATCCCTTTCACCAACCATTGTGCTGTGAGCTTTCTAATGGCCGTGTCTGATCTTCACAAACACCCCACGAGATGGCTGATCTTGTCCCCATTCCGCAGATGAGAAAAACTGAGGCCCCAGAGTTTCAGTAACTTGCGAGACTTGGCAAAGCTCGTAGACGGTAGAGCCAGGATTCAAACGCAGGTCTGTCGGCCTGAGGAGCTTGTGGTCTGCACTGGACATCCATCACCCGTCATCTTCTCAACCCCTTTTTGATGTCCGTGGGCAGCCACCCACCAGGTAGGGAAACAGTCTTCAGTCTTGACCCCTGGTGGGAGGAGCCAGAGTCTGAGTGTTTGGAAACCTTGGAAGATTTTCCCCGGCTGCAAATGAGGTGCTATTTTGATGATTGTAAGGAACTTTCTAGAATCTCCAGAGCAAAGAATCATTGCAGGATCTTGTTTTCATTTAACCCAGAGCACTTTTTCTGAGGTTCCACTTCCACATGCATAACCTTGCAAAGGCCCTCGACCTTACCCCGCCCGTCGGGCCATGCTCTCTTAGCCAGTGACTTCCTTTGATTTTTTTAAATGCTCTGAGGTCAGTGGTTACTGTCTAGAATAGTGTGTGATTTCTGAGGCAGGTACAGCTCCCCAGCAGGGCCCTGTGAATGCTGGTTCCAGGGCCCTTTCCCAGTTCTCATTAAGCTCAATGGTTTTATTTTGAAATAAAAATTTAAAAAATCCCATCACAGACGTGCATACCAGACTGCCATTAGCAGAACCGGAAGAACCTTTCGCCAAGTGAAGCAGCTTCCTCCTGCTGCAGTTAAAGTGACTTGGGGCTGAATATATTTGCGGGCAAACTTGCTGACGTGAGTGAGACAGAAGCGCTTTACAACGCGCGCGTCAGAGGAGAATCAGGCTCTGGGCAGCCATCCCGGTGTCTCCGTCATAAATGCAGCGTTCCAGGTGTCAGGTCTCAGCCAAATCGGGATGTCGTGTCAGGCACATTGTAAAGCGATAAGGAAACTGAGGCACAGAGGAAGTAAGCAGTTCGCCCAAGATGGAGAATGAGCCAGCCAGTGGCCAAACTGGCCCATGCCCAGTCCTCCTCCCTCTGCCCCCTCGTCCCTCCCAGGGTGTCCAGTGACGCTAAGCCTGGGGCCTGGGCTCTTCTCCGGCTGTTTTTTGAGTTTTCTTGAAAGCCATTTCCCAAGAAGCAGAGAGGAGAAACAGAGCCATTGAAGGAAAAGGGCCCTGGGGTTCCGCTCCATGCAGGGACCAGAGACGAGCTGCGAGTTCCTTTGGCCTTGCTCACTGATGACCGTCAGTGGTGGGTGAGTCCAGCGGACAGGGAATCTCCATGCCCACGGAGACCTCAGAGGGACCAGTAAAGGGCCAGACCAAGAGCTCTCTCTAGGCCTTTGTTAAGAGGTTGAGTTTTGAGTACATAAGCAGTCATCTTATTTACCTCCTCAAAAGAGTTTCCTGGATGTTGTGGGGAAAATGGATTGCATGAGGGCAAGATTGGAAATTGGGAGAGCAGCTAGGAAGTGCCTGTGGTCATCTCTGTAGCAAATGATGGTAACCTGTCCCAAGGATTGAAAGCAGAATTAGCAGAACCCGCCTCTGGACATGAGTTGGATGTGAATGGGAAAGGGTTGGACGTGAGTGGAAAAGAAAGGCAGGGACCGGGGCTGATGCTGGGATTTCCCATCACCCAGGGTGGCTGGGGTGCCTGTGGGGTCGTAACTGATGTTTGTTTTCTCAGCCCCACAAGTGAAACTTTATTTGCAGTGACAATGGCACGCCTGGGGGAGTCTTCTCCCCTCCCCGGTTCTTAGGGTCAGCTTTTCCCTGCAGTGCTGTTGTGTATGAGTATACGGCACTCACAGATTCAGGAAGCATTGCTGAATCCCACTTGAGTTAGCAGTGTTTGTGCCGGCTGCTGACACCGCAGGCCCAATAACCCACTGTATTATAACTCGCCAAGCCTTATTACCGGGCCAGAAACCAACTGACCGTCAAGTTCAAAGAATGTCTGCTAAGCGTTTAATTTCTCTGTTTTCCACCAGACACTACAAGTAGATAGGTACAGTAAGCAATCGAAATAGCAATCTGTCCAGCCCTCCTTATTCAGCAAATTCCAGGAAGCACATGTCTCCACTTTAGCCCGTTGCCTGCAAGAACAGTCCAGAATGTCACATGCAGGAGCCTGGGTTGGTGAGCCACTGTGTGATCGGAAAGAGGTGCGTGGAGACCCCTGCGTCGATGGCCAGATTGAATAGAGCAGTGGTCGGCAAACTGCAGCTCGCAAGCCGCGGTTTGCCGCTCTGTTGACTAATGAGTTTGCCAACCACTGGATAGAGCATTGACCCCAGTGTTTGAGCTCATTCCTGAGGTGTACCCCCTCCCCGCCTGCGCTCTTTGGCTGTGGCGTTCTGTGTCCGCAGAAGAAATGGCAGCAAAGAACTTCGCTCCCCCTCACTGCACTCTCCTGTTGACCTTTTGTAGGCCATCACACCATCAAGCAGAGTTCTAAAAAGGCCGCCGGGGCCCCAGCTCCCAGTCTCCCTCATCACTGAGTTTTGCCGGCAATCTGAATCCCAAATTCATAATGCCCTTTTCTACCTTAAATAGCCAGTTCTGTGTCTTATCCTCCGGCCAGTCCGTAACCGCCCTGGGCCTGTTATTAGCCAGGAGGCCATTCACCACCCGCTCCCTGGCTTGTCATTGGCTCCTTTCCTCTCAGAGGGTCAGAGGCCGAGCTCCAGCTCTGTGGGCACAGCAGGTCTCAGCGGCCTCCTCCGCACCAGCGTGCTCTCCTCGCTGTCTTATCAGGGGCCCTGGGTAACAGCTGGCTGTCTCAGTAGCACTTGTTGAAAATGCAGGGTCACCTGGCCCTTGTGGCTCAGTGGTTGAGCATTGACCATGAAGCTGGAGGTCACAGTTGGATTCCTGATCCGGGCACATGCCTGGGTTGCAAGCTCAATCCCCAGTATGGGGTGTGCAGGAGGCAGCCGATCAATAATTCTCTCGAATCATTGATGTCTCTCCGTCTCCCTTCCTCTCTGAAATCAGTAAAAATATTTTTTAAAAAAGAAAACGCAGGGTCTTTCAGGGATGCTTCCTTGCCTCCTTGACCCAAGGGCGGGCATGGGGAAGGGTGGGAAGGACCAGAACCCCTTGGTCTTTTCTAATAAGGACAACTGAGAATTCCCAGGGAGGTGTCCGCCTCCTTCTGTCTTCAGCCCCAGAGCGTTCTCATCTCGTACTCATCTCTCTCCCTTTGAATTTCATTGCGTGGCGCTTGTCTCCTGCTTCTGGGTGGTGCTGGAGCCTTAGTTCCCTCCGGGCAGGTGGGTCCCTCTGGTTTCCCTCGGGTTCAGGCTAGGATGGCTCTTGCTGTGGTCCGGCTGACGCTGGGCGGGCTGGCCTTGTGGATTTTCCCATCACCCTCCCTTCGGTTAATTTTAGAAACTTGAGTTGCCATGGAAATGGATCAGTGGGGTTTTCATGGTTCTCTTTTGATTCAGTCATGTGTTGGTCTGCCCTTTAAATTAAACTTTTTCAATCTGCATCTGAATTGGGACAGGAGATGAGCTTGGAATGGGATCCCCAAAGGCGCTGCAGCCCCACAGGGTGGGTGTGGGGTGCCCTTGGTTTACAGTGGCCAGGGCGCTCCCGTGACTGGCTGCAGGGGCATAGAGGTAACCCAGGGGGCATGCTGGGGAGAAGCGGGGCCAGGGCTCCTCCCACTCGTGAGCTTCTGACGTGTTGGTTCCAGAATCCCCAGCACTGAGCTCAGGGCCCGACCCACGACTGGGACTTGGTTAAGTGGATAGAGCTCAGAGCCTGACCCACGACTGGGACTTGGTTAAGTGGATAGAGCTCAGAGCCCGACCCACGACTGGGACTTGGTTAAGTGGATAGAGCTCAGAGCCTGACCCACGACTGGGACTTGGTTAAGTGGATAGAGCTCAGAGCCCGACCCACGACTGGGACTTGGTTAAGTGGATAGAGCTCAGAGCCCGACCCACGACTGGGACTTGGTTAAGTGGATAAAGGAATGTGAGCTCTGCCAGACTTCTCAGCTCTCAGCACAGCCCTGAGAAGGTCGCACCTCATGTCCCCGCAGCCCTGGCTGATCTGCGACCCTCTGAGTGGCACCTCCTCTTCTTGGCCGGTCAGCATCCCAGGGCCCTTTTCACGCCGGGTGTGAAGGGATCTGATAAAAAGTCCCAGAAGCAAGCTCACAGTCCGCTCTCTGGGCTCAGGTTTAAAAGAACAGTCTTTAATGCTCATATCAAGCCTGGTGGGTATGGGTTTTCAGTCCCAGGTTTACAGATGAGGCTCAGAAAGGGGCAGTAAATGGGCCACAGTCACTCATGCGGTCTGTGTCAAAGCCAGAGGCTAAGCCAGGCAGTCAGTCTCCAAGCACAGGCTACCCAGCATGCACGCTGCCTCTTTGTGATTGGATACACTTGTCCTCGTCCTGCTGGCGTCTTTCCCCTGTGCACAGGCAGGCACAGAATTGTTCGTGCCGCTTCTGCCGACCCACCACTCCATGACAGGGACGCTGCCTGCATCAGCGACTCTGCAAGGTGGTGTGTGTTGCCCCTACTGTGCCGATGAGGAAGCCGAGCATTAGTCTTGCCCAGGGTGTCACGGGGGCTGGAGCAGAAGGGGAGTCTGGGCCACACCTGGGGGCGTGGGTGGGATGGTCAGGGAGAGACACCATGTACAGACAGACACTGGCCAGTGTATAGGAACAGAACGCTGCCCCCCCCCCCCCCACCTACAGCAGCCAGCCTGGGAGCTAAACACTCACCCCTTAACCATGGGCCCCAAACAGCCCAGGCTGGATTAATGCCTGGCCGCTTCCCTAGTCTCATCCCCATTTCCAGCTGAGCACCAAGCAGAGAAAGCTAGCTATGTTCCCCTAACCCATCCCATAGGCCCCCACGTAGGCCCCTCCGACTCCCCGTGCAGGCAGCCCCAGGCAGGACACCCTGACGCCGCCCTCTCCCCACTGGGAAGCTGCCCGCTCCTGGGCCTGCCTTTGAGTCTCTACCAAACGCAAGTGACGGCAGCCCCTCCCTTGCTACGCAGGCTCTGAAGCCGTCCCCTTTGCTTTGCTCATCTAGTTGGTTTTGTTTATTCCCACGTCGGGGTGCAGTGGGCACGAGTGCCCGACCGGAGGAAGGTGCTTCCCGTGTGGGGTCCTGAGCACGGCCTGCAGGGCTGGTCAGTCTTAGGCCGTTGCCCCTGAACCACGGAAGCCACCTCCTAAGCCAGCTTGCCTCCCTTGTGTTGTCAGACGTGGCACAAAGCGGGGTGCCCTTAGGGGTGAGGCAGGGGGAGGGGCAGCGTGTGCGGGGAGCACAGAGAGGAGCCTCCCCGTCGCAGCAGAGGGGCAGTGGACGGCTTCAGGAGCGTGGTAGCATCTGAGCGAAGGCTGGGAGGAGGTAGGACTGGCCCGGCTGAGGGGGGCGGGCCCCGTGAAGGTCGAGGCAGGGAGCAGGGATGCTCTGGACCTGCCATCTGCAGCCAGTCTCCTCCCTGCAGGGACTCCAACCTTCATGACTCTCCGCTGGGCCCCTTCCCGTCGGGCTCCGGTGGCCCTGGTCAGTAGGAAGCAGCAGCAGGAGGCTGGAGGGCAGAAGAGAGAAAGGTCAGAGTATCTGTCCCCCCAGCTTCCTGTCTGCGAGGCCACAGATAGGCGGTGGCCACGTGCCTCCCCCAAAGGCCTCAGCTCCTCTAGACGCCACATCCTTCCCCTTAGGCCTGAGGCGGGAAAGCTTCCCACGGCCCCTTCATTCAAGTCTTTAAACCAGGAGGCTGTGGGGCCCACGTTTACCGGCCCGAGGCACCGGGAGGGAAGTTGGGTGTGTGGGAGGAACCTGAGCCCCTATTTCTAACCCACGAGGCCAGCACCGGGCAGGGCGAGAGGGAGGCAGTAGGAAGGCAGAGACGAAGGGAACCAAGTGGGAAGAGCTGAGCATCATGCGGAGCTGGTTCTTCACCCTTGAGGTAGAAAGTTCTGGAAAGGTTGTAGGCGGGGCCAGAGCCGGGTCAAGCCTGCAGGCTCCCTGGGGTTGGCCTGCTAGAAACAGTCTGTGCTGGTCTGAGGGGACGAGCGCCCTGGCGCTGTGCGGGACCCACCAGCTCACGCAGGCGGCCGGGGGAGCCAGCGGCAGCGCCAGCGGCAGCGGCGAGAGCCCAGTGTCTCTAGGTCAAGGACCCAGATTGCCGGAAGGAGCGCAGCAGACCGGGCCGACACAGGACAGGAGCTCATGCGGTTGGACAGTGGAGCACGAGGGCACCGGCTGGAGGGACAGCAGAATAAATGGGAGCTCCGTTATCCATGGGTTGTGGGCTTGGCACGCGGGTCCCAGGCGGCTCTGATGTTAGTCATTTAGCCAGCGGGCTCATTGAGCTCTTAAGAAAAACGAGTCCCGTCAATGAACTAATTCAAGCTGACATTTACACACGCAGCAAAAAGGAGACCAGGCACCACCAAGTTTGCAGCATCATCGTTTCTCCCGTGAGTGGGATTGCCATGTCTCGCCTGCCGATGTGGCAGGTCTGGGAGGGCCTGCTTTGGGAGACATCAGTGAGACCGTTAAGATCCGCAGCGTTCTGCATTCCGCTCGTTTGACGGAGCGCTCTCTCTCTCTCTCTCTCTCTCTCTCTCTCTCGTGCGCGCTCTTAAAACCACACGTGGTCACACAGACGTCGCTGTTTCAAATCTGGACCCATTTGTTTTCTGTGTGAAAATCCAGCCCCTTTCCTCTTTTCCAAGAAACTTATCTCACTGGAGAGAATGACTCCATCCTGATGCTGTCCTCCTCTTTACCCCCAAAGCAGCCCCTTCCAGCCTCCGGGTCCGTCCAGAGAAGTTGATGAGGATGATGAAGGCACGTGGACCCTGAGAGTTAGCATGGGCTCGTTTGGGATGAGATGTCTGGAGGTGGGTGGTGGTGAATGTACGTAATGCCACTGAACTGTACACTTAAAAATCGTTACATGGTATATTTTATGTGATAGATATGTCTTTTTTTTTTTCACAATAAAAAAGGAAAAAAGGCCCAGCTGATGTGGCTCAGTGGTAGAGCATCAACTTATGAACCAGGAAGTCATGGTTTGATTCCCAGTCAGGGCACATGTCCAGGTTGTAGGCTCGATCCCCAGTAGGGGGCGCGCAGGAGGCAGCCGATCAGTGATTCTCTCTCATCATTGATGTTTCTCTCTCTCTCTCCCTTCCTCTCTGAAACCAATAAAAATATATTTAAAAAGAAAGGAGAACTAGCATTAACTGAGTGCAAACCTCTCTGGCACTGGCTCTGATCTCTGTGGTTACCGTGCAGTGTACTTTACCCTCTCGGTAACCCAAGGAGATGGCTTCTGTTGCTCACACAGAACCACCCTGTTTTAAAGATAAGGCATCTGAGGCTCATAAAAGTCCCATAACGTGCCTGAGAACAGCCAGAAGTGATGGCCCCAGGATGCAACCCTCCGCTCTGTGCTGCAGACAACACAGTGAAGAGGCCGTTTTATTTTACGTCTGAGTTCTCACACGCGCGCGCGCGCGCGCACACACACACACACACACACACACAACAGGCCCCCATCCAGCTTCTGAGGACGTAGCTGAGAACAGACAGAACACCAGTGGGTGTCTGAGTGACAGCTGATCGTCTCCAGAGGGCCCAGTGCAGCCGCCCTCCTGTAACTGTCTGGGGCATGCTTCTGCCTTTCGTCTGGGGCTTTATTTGCTTCTTTCTGTACGGTTGATCATTGAAACAATGACCCATGGGAACGTCGTAGCTTCCATTCATGTTTGAGCGTAGCTGGAAAGAAAATTAACACAAAGCCCAGAGCTTATGGGGGAAGAGGTGTGTCGGAGTAGGATTATTCGGGGGAATCTGGAAATACTGAGATCAGGAAAGGAAGATGATGTGTTTCACAGCATGTGGATTTTTGAAGGAGGAATATCTGGGTTCTGATGCTGACCCCTCTATTCCGTGTGTGATGTTAGACAAGTTAATTCACCTCTCTGTGTCAATTTCCTCAGCTGAAAAGTAGGAATCATCTATAATAATAAAAGCGTAACATGCTGATTAGATCGGCGGAGCCGGGGCTGCGAGGGAAGCCCAGGTCCTGGGTGCCTGCTGGCGTCCGGAAGGACCGGGTGCCAGAAGGGACCGGTGCCGGCAGCCGGGGAAAGGAAGGCCTACTCTTGCACGAATTTCGTGCATTGGGCCTCGGGTAAAACAATAAAAGCACCTGTCTTACCAGCGTATGTGAAGACACAGATTTTTTTTTTCATTAAGTTGTGTGCATTTACTGAGTACCTACTATGTGCCAGGCACACAGTGGGGATACCGTGATGAACAGAATAGGCACACCTTGAGTGATGAGGAATGTAGTAAAGTGTAGCCCAGCGCCAGGACATCGTCTGGAGAAGCAGGGGTTGCTGCTGTTGCCGTTACTTGTTATCTACATTTTGGCCCCCGCGGGCCCATCGCCACCTCCTCACCGCTTCCCTGGGTGGGAAGACCGCAGGGTGTGGTCACCAGGTTTGCTCACCTGGACTGTATTTAGAGGATTCTTCTAGCTGGGCCGCATCCGTGGGTAGTTGTGGCTCTTCATTCATTTCATGCTCACCAGCCCAGTGAGGTGGGGACTGTCCCTCGCCCCCTTGTATAGATGGGGCAATGCTGCACAGAGAGGCTGACCACTTGCCACAGGGGCACACAGCCAGTAAGCTGAGGGGCTGGGATTGGGACCTGGTCTGGCCCCAGAGGCCATGATGTTGGCCTGTGCTATGCTGGCTCTCTCTCTCTAAAGCTTGGCATGGGACCTGGCATAAAATAAGCGCTCTGCACACGTAAGAACCCAGACATCCTGGCCGGGTTCCTTGTTATAGTTATACGTACGTTATATTATAGATTTCCCAGGAATTTTGCACCTGTTTCCTGTGGGACCTGGTGGTGGCCATCGGATCTGAAGAGAGTGATATTGGCCTCTGCTTTTCCAGCTTATTTTCTCCTCCCTTTTCACTTTGCCAGTAAAATGCAGTTACAGGTCGCAAGCAGGAGGAGCAGCAGCAGCAGCAGCAGAAGCCGTGGTGCTGGTAGTATCATAGGGATTTTGATAATGAGACGATCCTTACTCAGCACCAAAAAGCAAAATGTTTTAAGTGCCATACGTGTACTAAGAAAGTGTACGCAGGACCTGGCGTGGTATTCATTGCCAGCAGGTGCACAAAGACACAATCGATGCTGTGCCAAAGGCAGTGCCCGCGAAAACAGACTGAGAATTGGAGATAAAGGGATGGAAAGTATTCCAGAAAGCCCAGCCGGTGTGGCTCAGTGGTTGAGCGTCGACCTATGAACCAGAAGGTCACGGTTCAATTCCCGGCCAGGGCACGTGCCTGGGTTGTGGGCTCAATCCCCAGTGTGCAGGAGGTAGCTGATCGATGATTCTCTCTCATTGTTGATGTTTCTATCTCCTTCTCCCTCTCAGAAATCAGTAAAATTATATTTTAAGAATAATAATCATAATAAATAAATAAATTTCCATGGAAAAACTGATTTCTGCCACAGGAACTACTCCTGTTCCCCAGATATTGTAGTTCCTGGCACTGATTATTTTTTTAAGCAACTTTATTGAGGTATAACTTACATAACAGGAAATTTTCCCATTTTAAGTGTGTCGTTCAATGAGTTTTAGTAAATTTACCGATTTGTACAGCCATCACCATATTCAACATTTCCCTCATATCCATTATCAGTTAATCTCTGCCCCCCTCCACCCCTCTCCCCTAACCCTGCCTCTCCAGGCAACCATTCTACTTTCTGTCTATAAATTTGCCTTTCCTGGACACTTCATGTAAATGGAATTATACAACATGTGGTCTTAAGTCTGGCTTATTTTGCTTTGCATAATGTTTTTGAGGTTCATCCGTGTTGTAACATGTGTTGGTACTTCATTCCTTTTTCTTGCTGAGTAATATTCCATTGTGTGGACATACCACATTCTGCTTACCCATTCGCCGGTCAATAGATATGTCGGTGGTTTCCACTTTACGGCTATTGTGGATCGTGCTGCTACAGACATCTGCACGCAGGTCCTGGGACTGACTACAACACAAGGGGTGAGCTAAATCAGTGACCGCCTCCTTTTCTCTCCCCTCGGGGCTTTCTCAGAACCCGGCAGCGGGCAGGTGTTTGTGACGTCGGAGAACCAGCTGGTGTACTACCCCAGCATCACCTACGCCATCATCGGCAGCTCCGTCATCTTCGTGCTTGTGGTGGCCCTGCTGGCGCTGGTCCTGCACCACCAGCGCAAGCGGAACAACCTCATGACGCTGCCGGTGCACCGGCTGCAGCACCCCGTGCTGCTGTCCCGCCTCGTGGTGCTGGACCACCCGCATCACTGCAACGTCACCTACAACGTCAACAACGGCATCCAGTACGTGGCCAGCCAGGCCGAGCAGAACGCCTCGGAAGTGGGCTCCCCGCCCTCCTACTCGGAGGCCCTGCTGGACCAGAGGTGCGTGCTGGCTGGAAGAGATGGGGTGTCGGGGGTGGCGGGGAGCTCATCTGATAGGTGGCAGCCTGGGTTCCTGGCCTTGCCAAGAGCCTGCATTCAGGTGCTGTAGGCACAGCAGCGTCTGACATCTGCTGAGTCCTTGCAGGACAGTTCACATGCATCATCTCAGTTTATCCTCTCAGGGACTCACTGGGGATGGGTCTGTGTCTGCCTCGATTTCACAAGTGAGGAAACTGAGGCTCTTGGACTTCAGACACTAGTTAAGGACATACAGTTAGGATCCTGGCCGACTCGGGAATGCCACACTGACACCTTCAGGCCACTGGCCGGCTTTCACACTCTGGTGCCTCCGCTGCTACCGCAGAACAGTGCCGTCAGAGGCTTGGTTAATACATGTGGGATGAATGAATGAAGGAGGGAGTGGATTACTAAGTCCCTTTACTTGGCTTGGCTGTGTTAAACAGTGGAACCCTCTTACCAATGGAGGCAGTATTGAATTCAGAAAGTAGAGCTCTGGGGCTGACGTGGGTGATGGGCCTGAGTCCTGCCTGCCCGGCCTGCCTCCCTCCTTTGGTGACCTCCAGGGTGTCCCAAATGGTCGTTCTAGAAGTCCCTGGACAGAGCTCCCGGGGTCCCCTGGGTTCTGAGGTTGCCATGCCCCCTGCCGAGCTCTGCTCAGCATCCCCCTTTCTCTGAGTCCACACGCACCGTGTGGCATGAGCATTTTGCACCCCCTGTTCCTGGGGTGACTGGGGTCCTCTTGGGCCCTCTTCAGTGGCAGCTCCTGTATTATTTAATCTTTTTTCCCCTCCTCATAAAAGGTAGCTTCAGAGGGCGGTACTTAGGGATTTCTTGGAAAGTAAGCATAAGTGTTCAGGATGTCACTCACGCCCCATAGCCTGGCCCCGATCCCAGCCCAGTGCTTACAAGTTATTGGTGATGCTCTGCGAGTCATTCAGTGCCCCTGCCTCAGTTCCCTCCCTAGTACTAGGGCATAAAGTAACACCTGCCCCTTCGTTCTTGAGATCCTTACCAAAGGAATGAGTGTGAGTGTTGACCTACAACGTCAACAACGGCACGGGCCCACTCACAGTGAGCTCTCAGGAGGTGAGAGCTGGAAAGCCTAGTGTCTTTCCTCTTCCCTGGAAGCAAGATGCCGTGACCGTCCCCTTCTACAGAGACGGAGGTGTTGGGAAGATGTCCTCTCACTTACCCAAGTCCACCCAGCGGGTGGGCTGCACTAAGAACCCCGAATTCTGAGGCTCATCAGAGGCTCCATCAAACGCCAGGCCAGCGGCTTGGCCACGGGACCCCCGCTGATGGAGCAAAGCCACTCTGCCACATCCCTTGGCATCCTCGCTCTGGCTCCACCAGAGACTGTGGTTAGGCCCTGCCCCGTTGGCACAAGCCAGCCGGCGCGCACTGACCCTCTCCATTCCATCTTCTTACACACCACCTTGGATGGCCTCTCTGCCTTGAGGGCCAGACTCCTTCCTCACACCAGCATCGCTCAGAAACAGGCAGAAGTCAGCCCTGCCCTGGCTCCTCCTAATGCTTCTCTTTCTTCTCCTCTCCCTGCCTCCCCCGCCCCACCCTGCCCTCTCCATTGCAGACCCGCGTGGTACGACCTCCCTCCGCCACCCTACTCTTCCGACACCGAGTCACTGAACCAAGCCGACCTGCCACCTTACCGCTCCCGGTCGGGGAGTGCCGACAGCGCCAGCTCCCGGGCAGCCAGCAGCCTCCTGAGCGTGGAAGACACGGGCCCCAGCCCGGGGCAGCCCGGCCCTCCGGAGGGCACCGCCGAGCCCAGGGACTCCGTGCCCAGCCAGGGCACCGAAGAAGTATAAAATCCAGCTATTCCAAACTCCACACGGGTTCATCCGCTCTGACTTGTTACCATCCTAACAACCTGCCCTCGGGAAGTCGGGGTGCCTCAGGGACTGATCTGGGGTGTCAGCTGTCTCTCAATCCCCCTCCTGCCCCAGATTTCAGGGATGTCCTTCGGTGGGTGGCCTGTCGTTTTCCTGGCCTCTCCATTGGCACGATGTGTGTGGGCATCTGTCCTGGGAGGTCATTCTTCCGCTCGGCCCAGGGTCAAGCCTCCCTCTCCACGTCATTCTTACGTTAACCGCTGTCATCTGGCTGAGGAGGGGACAGGATCACGCGGATTCAGGGAGCGCCTGAGAAAGCAGCTTCTGTGGCGTGTCGGATGTGCAGAAGGGCAGGCACTGGGCCACTTGCGCTGTGGGCTGCCGTCTGATAGCTCTTTGGGGGTCCGGGTGCCTTTCTCCCTCCGCTATGGTCTCTGTTCCTGCTAGCTGTCCTCTCTCTGTGCCCCGCCAGCCACAGGGCCCACCCACCAGGAGGCCGCCATGGGCTGGCTGCCCTGCAGGGAGGCCGGGCGAACATCCAGCACTGTCCTACGCATTCCCCTCCGTTCAGCGGAGGCAGTGGCCAGAGAACACGTTTGACACGAGGTACGCTCTTCAGTAATCAGCCGTGTCACTTAGATGTTGTGAGTGACCCTGAACCTGACTACTCTGGATAGATTCTGGCTTTAACATTGGCCTGAGGATCCCCGTTTGGAGAGCTTCTCTGGCCACGTGTATCGTCAGCCTCGTCCCAGAATAGGCAGGAAGTCCCCACCGGGAGTTCACCCGGGTCCTCAGCTCCTGAAAGGCAGGCTGCAGGAGCGGAGGCCTGCTGTGTCCACGGTCCCTTCCCTGGCTCCTGGATTGGCAGCCTCCCAGCTGTGACCTGCCTGGGGCCCAGCGATGTGCACCCCGCTGGAGTGGCCCTTGGTGCCTGTGAACCACACCCAGCCGGCCGCCCTTCCTGCAGCTTCGACACTAGCCCCCCGGGTTCCCTTAACACGCAGAAGTCATTTTACCTGTGTATTTGGACTTGACACTGCGATTTCTAACCCGTGTGAGAACCGTATTCAGTACCTCCCCCCAGAGCTCCCAGCTCCCTGCACTGCACACTCTCCCCACCCCCAGGCCCCGATCGATGTAGGGTCAGGGATACAGTTAGAGTTGGGCACCTTCGAACATCCCATCGTGTCTCCCCTGAGAGACATGGACAGTGGACATTGTGGAGTCAAGATTTGCCATTCGGACTTTTTTTTTTTTTTAATCTTTTAGAAATGCATTTGAAACAGTGTGTTTGGGGTTTTTTTTCCCTTCTAGTTAAGGGACTATTTATATGTGTATAGGACAGCTGTCTTTTTCGTTGTTGTGTTTTCTTTAGTGAGGTCCAAAGAAAGATGCAAACGGGGGTCCAGCCTGTGTCCCGCTGATCCCCCGGTACAAGTCACTCCAGACGGGCCCCTGTGCCAGGCGCTTGTGCACGGTGGCACTTGGCATTGTCATTTATGGAGTCCTCGAAGGATACTGAACGAGGGGTGCCTTCTCCCTCCGTCATGGTCTCTGTTCCTGCTAGCTGCCCTCTCTGTGCCCCGCCAGCCACAGGGCCCACCCGCTGGGGAAATAATGGGTAGAAACCTAGGCCTTATTTGGCAAGACGCTGACAGGATAAAACTGGAACCAGGCGGAGCCACTCTGGGCAGCTCCCACCCACTCAGGGCTTCTTTCCACAGCCCAAGACGCTTTTCGGCAGCCTCTCTGATGCTCACTCACAAGGAGCCTGCAGAGGGGGAGGAAGGGTCGTCCGATGATCCTGGTTCGTAGACTTCTTAACCAAATCCAGAGGATGTTACAGAAAAGCTAACCACGTGGTGATTTTTTTCTTTTTTTAAGGAAAGGAAAGGAACCTAGTTGCCTGCATCTTTTATTTTTAAAATAACATTTTATTTTCTGAGTCATCCAGTAAGGCAAGGACTTGCGATGGCGGCCAGAGTGTGTTAGGACTCAGGCTGAACGGTGCCTCTCCTGCGAGTCAGAATGGCAGTATTTCTCTCTCTGATGGGCCCCTGCTTCTGCCTGGTGCTCGGAAAGTGGCTTAGAGCAAAGGATTCTAATTTTAATTAATTGTGCAGTGAACTAATCTCACCAACAATTCTGCTTCCAGGCATTGTAGGGAAACAAATGGTGTTAGTAGATAAGGGGAACCTATTAAATGTTGTTGTTTTAAAAAAACAAACACAGGGACATTTTTATTATAGATTTGATTTTTTTAATGAATGTTTTTAAAAATATGTAAATAGGACACCAAAGCTTCAGGGGTTTGGGGGTTCTCCCCCCTCCCCACTCAAGATAACAGAACAAGTGGCCCGAGGTATTTTTTAACTCATTCCGATCAGGATTTTTTTTATACATTGCCTAAATCGATGCCACCTGGAGAACCATCTCTGCTCTCCTTTCTCAGATGAGATCCATGAGTCCTTTTTTATTTTCGCATTAAAATACTTGCACTGTGATAAGCTAGCTTACCACCAGCCTCCGCTCCCTCTAATTTGAAATCGACAATTCTTAAAAATGCAACTAAGTGGTTAATAGTGTGTGATGTTTAAAGTTGATGTAAACTGGAAAGGTTGTGTGCCGTTGTACTTTTTTTTTTTTTTTTGGCTAGGGTTGTGTTTGTTTGTTTTTTAATTTTATACTTTTCAAATAAACATGCAGTTTCATCCTTCCTATTGGTGTGAATGGTTCTTGGCCTTTCTTAACCCACCTTGCTCTTCTATGGCGATGTAAAACATGGACACCTCACATCTGTCATGACTTCTGCAGTGAATTGATGCCATAGGAAAGGCGGGAAAAGGAAGAGTCTATTTGTGGGAACCCCTTTCACGTCCCGCGTGGTTCAGGGTTCCGGTTCAGGGTTCAGGTTCTGGAGAAGGCCGCACACAAATGAAAAGAGACTTGGAAGAGAGTTAATTTGGGAAAATGGGGGGCCAGGCGGGAGCCCACCTCTAGTGGGAGGACTACCGCTAGGCTCTGGCCTTGCTATCCCTTTTATTGAGGCTATGGGATACACCCATTACCCTTAAGCAGGTAATAAGCGGATTATCATATCAGTAAGGATTTACATGATTACAAGATGGGGAAGTTGCCTCAATTACCATTGTCTCAATTAGATAGGGAGTGGTTGGCTCTGACCTTTCAGAGCTTCAAGGTTGACCAGCCTTCCAAGGTTCCTTGTCCACACCTTTCTAATTAGTGAGACAATGATCGGTTTCCGGCATCTATTGACGGGGTCTCAAAATGTGATGGGCGTTTAAGGGTTCCACAGCCGGTGTGATTGGAAGGCAGAGGTGAAATCACGAATTCCAGTTCATGTCACAGGCCCCAGATGTCACTTAAGAAGACGGGCATGAACTGCTTCCACTACAGTGCTGTTTGGGGGGAGGGAGAGGTAACTGTGATAGCCAATAACAGACCCTGACCTGCTATGCCGGAGCCCACTGACACTCTAGCACAAGTATGCTGATAATGAGTTCAGAGCCACAAATGGTGCAGATTGGCCCCATCAGTGATGGGGGCATCCTTGTTGCTCTTACAAGTCTCATTTTAGAACCACGTGTTGACTGATGCCGCAAGGACAGTGGCATAGAGAGTCAGGAGGTCACCTCTGCCGCCACCCATGAACAGGAGAAGCAACCTTGGCCTTGGTCTTGGCCAAAGTTGAAATCCACTTGGGAAACTAAACACAAGGTCCACAAAACCTAGATTTCGATCATGTACTGATGCCTAGGTGTCTCAGGAGGAAGACCAGGCTGTGAGATGGCGCTGTCCCAAGTAGTCTAGAGAGGTGTGCCCCAGAGGTTTGTCAGAATGTTCATTCCTTGGTCTCTCAGGGCACCGTTTTTAATAGGTGCCACAATGAAGAGATGGTTGAGAAGCACTCATCGAGAGCAGAGATCAATAAACTTTTCGTGTAAAAGGCCAAATAATGAATATTTTTTTAAATATATTTTATTGATTTTTTACAGAGAGGAAGGAAGAGGGATAGAGAGTTAGAAACATCGATGAGAGAGAAACATCGATCAGCTGCCTCCTGCACACCCCCCACTGGGGATGCGCCCACAACCAAGGTACATGCCCTTGACCGGAATCGAACCCGGGACCCTTCAGTCCGAAGGCCGACGCTCTATCCACTGAGCCAAACCGGTTTTGGCTAAATAATGAATATTTTTGGCTTTGTGGCCATATGGTCTCTGGAGCAGCTACAGAATGGCCCATAGAAAATACATAAGTGAACGGGTGTGGCAGGGTTCCAGTAACTTGACAAAAATACATGACTGGCCAGATTTGGCTCATTGGCTGTCAGTTGCCAACCCCTCATCTAAAGGATCATTTCCATATCATGTTCATGGATCCAAAGCTAGGGACATTTTAGAAAAGCGTGTTCGTGGCCTGGACTATTAGAACCTTTGGAATGGCACCAACCTTTAAAAAATTAAAAATAGACAAGCTCACAATGTAGGCAATTTGAGGACTGTGACATTAATTGACATTATAGCTCTTTTCCAATGAATAAGGAGATCTAGGAGGAGTAAAAATGAATAGAGGCTTTCCCAGTAACACCCTAAACAGCTGGGTTGAATGCAGCGGTCCTAGGCGCAAAAAACAAACAAACAAAAAAAAAAAAAAACTACTCCCACTAGTGATTCTGTAAGATGATAAAGTGACACAACAGAATGTCTTTTAGAGAAAAAGACAGGGATGACTGATCTGAAAGTTATTACCTGTGTTCTCCAGGTAGCTTGCCATCCTCAGGCAGGGCAGTAGGTCCAAAGAGTAAACTGCATAGGAAAGACCTTCAGGTGGCCACAGTAGAGGTGCCATAGTGTACATAGGAGAGGAAATGCTCCCAGTGAGACCCACGGCAGAAATGTTAGTGAGAAAACAGGCAGACTCCTTGGACAGTCAAATCAATGGAAATGGTCATTGTACCTCCAGTTGTAAATGATAAAAATTCAACTCACACGAGCTTAACTGTGCAAAATTGTAGAAGACGTATTGGCTAATGCAACCAAGTCCAAGGGTATGGGGCTATCGGTTTGGGGCAGGACTGGATTCAGTTGTTCAGAAACTGTTATCAGGAATCTGCTTCTCTCTCCCCAGCTTCCCAGCCCAGCTCTGCTCAGCTTTATGGCTTTACATCAGGTGGAAGAGGGTCCCAGAAGATCCAGGCTCACAATCTCAGAAAAAGAGAGAACTACCTTCATGAGAGTCTATAGAAACCTCCTCCCTTTTTGGCCTTTTATCTTTTTTTATTGAATTTATTGGCATGACATTCGTTCCTGAACCATACAGGTTTCAAGTGTACAACTCAGTACAGCCTCATCTGCCAACCTGGGAATCGGCTAAGAGCACACACATGCAGGACATTTCCCAGGACCATGCATTGTGTTTGGAGATGGCGGCATCCCCAATGTAGAGATGAGGACTGACACCGGGCTCACACAGGTAAAAGAGACATTCTAGAAAGAAAAGAAGGGGTTGGCTTCTTTGTATGAGGAAAGTAAACTGCTTAACTCATCCCTCAAGTTGGAATGAGTTGTCAGGAAATAATTGAATGTGAGTGTCTCGACCCTGCTTGCTGGCGTGGCTTAAATGAAATAATTGGCTCTTCCATGAATACGATGTTGGTGTGTGTCCAGTGTGTCCGCAGGGACCAATCAGAGACACTACAGGTATTATAGGAAGAAGGAGTTGAATATGGACACTGGGGCTTTCACTGAAGGAGAGCTAGTGGAGTGATGGCCAGGAAGCATCAGGTAGAGGATTTGAGACACAGTTACCAAGGACACCAGCCAGAACCTGGGACAGGTGGAGGAACCAGAGCTTGTAAGGAAGGCCAACAAGCCACTGCATAGATTCCAAAATGGTCCTGCAGCGAGCAAGTGAGCTCACAGGGAGGACTGCCAGGCTGTATATCTAGTGAACCCAACCTCCTGAGGATAATGACTGAGCTTTCATCGACACACGTGCCCCTATGACCACACTGGGAAGGGGTCTTAAGAAGCATGGTCCCCAGGAGAGAGTGGAGACAGCAGCATTCAGCCCACCTGGGGACTAGGACCTTGGGCCATGCAGTGGTTTGCGGTACAGACACTCCATCCTCCACTGAAAGGAGTCTTCCTCAGTAGCAAATTGGGACTCAATATGTATTAGACCTTAGCGTCTTTGTATGTAGTGATAAAAGGGAATTTCATTCTTTTAATTTTTGTAGGTATAACCCATCATTGGAGTCTGTAGTTATCAAAAGTCCAATGGTTCCATTATATGATTTGGTATACTCTCAGGTAAACTGGACAGTTTATGTTAGGAAATAGAAATACATGACTTTGGAGTTATTTTTATTAGGAATCTGAACAGAACTTTCTGCTGCCCACTGTGGGCCCAGGGAGACTCGTAGAGGGATGGTGGTGAGTGCTGGGGGAGCAACTTCCTGAAGATGGAAGTAGGATGCCGCTCTCTCCCCTGAGAGAAAGGCCAGTAGGTTGGCCATAGGTTTGGCAATGAAACCATATGAGTTAGAGGAGAAAAAAAAATGTTGAAAAGTGTAAGGTTTCTGGCCTCCTGTCATGGTTTTCCTCTCCTTCAGTGACACCTTATAGAAGCAAATTTCCTAGGTAAGAGTCAGTCAAGCAAAAATATCAAATGGTCCATGTCAACCAGAAACCAGATTGCTCCAACTGGGAACAGAAGTGTCAGGGATCCCAGGAGGAGAAGGAGTCAGCCTTGAAAAGGGAGTGGAGATCCAATTTCTTTCCTACCCTTTCCCTCTCTTCCGCTCCTGTCCTCTTTCTTCCTCTGCCCCTCCTCCCCTCTCCCTCCCGTCCTCTCTCTCACTCTGCTCCTTGGCTAATGTATTTTTATGACCTCCGTGTGCCTTTGGAGCAAGTAGGGTGGCTCAGTGCCCTCGAGTTCACTCTGCAGTCCCCATCCTCCCCAAAGGAAGATCTGAAGGTTTAGATTTGAGAAATAGAATGTAATAGCAGACTCTCATTTGGTTTTAGTTAATAGCCATGATTTCTTAATTTTTCAATTACAATTGACATTCAATATTATTTTATACTAGCTTCAGAGCCAACATTATTTTCTTATCAGCCTTTACTAGGGAGACCTGCACTTTGAAAAATTACTGGGCACTTGCATCTACTTGTAAAATGGATGTGTTGATTTCATCTTTGGTTCTATTTGTCTCTATACTCAAACCAACAGCCCAAGGTAGTATTCAACCCACAGGCTGAATATTTTAATTGGCTTGTAGACTCCTCTCTTTTTATGGTGAACCTGTTGTCAGCGATTGAAGTTCAGGGTTTTTCACATAAACATCTGGATACATGGTTTCTTTTACAGAGCCAGAAGATACGGCAATTTTGGGGCTGCCTTCCCACATGTCAAACTCTGCAGAGCTGAGGGGCAGCTGCCCTTTCAGATGGAACATTAAATTTTTTTTTCAATTACAGTTTACCTTCTGTATTATTTTGTAATAGTTCCAGGTGTTCAGCATAGTGGTTAGACAGTCATATACCTTACAAAGTAATCCCCCCAATATTTCCAGTACACACCTGACTCCATACATAGTTATTACAACAATATTGACTATATACCCTATGCTGTTCTTAATATCCACGTGACTATTCTGCAACCACTGACCTGTACTTCTCAATCCCTTCACCTTTTACACCCAGCCCCCATCCTCCCTCCCCTCTGATAGCTGTCAGTCTGTTCTCTGTATCTGTAAGTCTATTTCTGTTTTGCTTGTTCGTTTATATTGTTCTTTAGATTCCACATATAAGTGGAATCATACAGTACTTGTCTTTCTCTGATTTGTTTCACTTAGCACAATACCCTCGAGGTCCATCCATAGTGTCACAAATGGTAAGATTTCATTCTTTTTTATGGCCAAGTCATATTCCACGGTATATAGGTACCACGGTGGTTGTTTTTTATAGGGGAAGGCATCTTAAAGGTGCCCAGAGTCGGTGGTGCCAGCTTGGTCCTGCACCAGGAGCGTCTGCAGGGGAGCCCCGGGCATTACCACTGGGGTGTCGTTCTCCTACGCAGCCTGGAGCCTGATTCTCCAAGCCACTTTCTTCAGGAATTCCTTTTTTGTGTAAGCCAGCAGAGTTGTAATGTGCAGCAGAGATCCTGACTAACCCAATGCTCAGCGCAGCTGGAACGAGTCCACAGACGTGAGATCGAGTCCCAGCTCAGTTCCTGAGTCCCAGCGCGACTTCACACAAGTCAGTCTGTCTTTTTTTTTTTTTTTTTTAATATATTTTATTGATTTTTTACAGAGAGGAAGGGAGAGAGATAGTTAGAAACATCAATGAGAGAGAAACATCCATCAGCTGCCTCCTACACACCTCCTACTGGGGATGTGCCCGCAACCAAGGTACGTGCCCTTGACCGGAATCGAACCTGGGACCTTTCAGTCCACAGGCCGACGCTCTATCCACTGAGCCAAACCGGTTAGGGCAAGTCAGTCTGTCTTATCAAGCTGTTTCCAGGAGGTGAAATTGTTCCGTCGACTTTCCTTCCTCAAGCAGTGGAGAGAAATGCAAGCCTCTTGCATGAAGGGCGGTAGAGAGGTTTAATGGGAAGTCAGGTCCTTGTTACTCCACATGGGGTCCCGCTGCCTTCCCCTTGGGGAGACCAGTGCTCTAACCCCGCAGCATGGCGGCCTGCCTTTACTTCTAACTGCTCAGCGATTTGGGAGTCTGCATCAAGCAGACCATTTCAGGGCAACATCTTAAATGCACTGGTACCCAGGGGTTTGAATTAATTCATTCAAGTCCCCTTTTTTAGAAATGTACTTGGGTTGGTAAAGGCAGGGAGAGGGGGAGTGGAGGGATTTATTAGGCAACCTGATGATCCAGTGGCCAAATGCAGAGTGATGATGATGATGACAACAGCCATTGGTCAGTTATTTGATGCCACACACTTTGACTGTCATCTGCATTGTCTCATATAATCCTCCAAATCAGGAGTTGGCAAATTGTGACGCACAGGCCAAATCTGGCCCATCACCTGTTTTTTTGTTGTTGTTTTGTTTTTTTAATCTATTGTATTGATTTTTTACAGAGAGGAAGGGAGAGGGATAGAGAAAAACATCCATCAGCTGCCTCCTGCACACCCCCTCCTGGGGATGTGCCCGCAACCAAGGT
Organism: Plecotus auritus; assembly: GCF_963455305.1. Classification (NCBI taxonomy): domain Eukaryota; kingdom Metazoa; phylum Chordata; class Mammalia; order Chiroptera; family Vespertilionidae; genus Plecotus; species Plecotus auritus. The sequence continues at coordinate 145,189,539 of NC_137783.1, read as the reverse complement.
ACATGCCCTTGACTGGAATCGAACCTGGGACCTTCAGTCCGCAAGCTGACGCTCTATCCACTGAGCCAAACCGGTTAGGACCCCACCACCTGCTTTGTAAATAAAGTTTTATTGGGACATAGCCATGTTCATTCATTGACTCTTTCTGTGGCTGCTTTTATTCCACAATGGCAGAGGTGAGGACTTGCAATTGAATTCATACGGCCCAAAAGGCCTACGATGTTTGCTGTCTGCCCTTCATAGAAAATGTTACTGAGAGTTGGGTACTGTTATTCTACCCACTTTCCAGATTGGGAAACTGAGGGACAGAGATGTAAAGAGCTTGTTCTAAGACCTAAACCTAGTACACCCCCGATTTCAGATTCGAGCTCCAGCCACTGAGTTTTAAACCTTCCATCAGTTTATGACGGCAATGTCTCCTTTTTCTGTGGAGAGCGGCTACAGTGTTTGGACAGGTTCAAGCCCTTGGACTAATGAGAGGGCACAGTCCTCTCATGGCCACGTGCAAGTCCCAGCTTGGAGGGCAGGGCCCTCCCCGCACAATTATAGCCAACAGCTGTAGTTGTAAGCTTGAACCTATGGTCCGAACACGTGGCCCCACGTGCCTGAGTGATGTGGGCTTGATAGAGATCAGGTGCATGTAATTGAGTAGGATTGAAACCCACGAGAATGTTGTAAACATCTTGACCACGCCCTTACTTTGCCTCGTGGCATCTGCTATAAAATAAAGACGAGGCTTGTGGGAGTGGTCGCTGTCTCTCAGAGAAGCAGCATCCCACCGAGACCCAGCTTTCCTTCTCTTGTCTGTCTTTTCTAAGCCTTCCAGCCGCCCCCACTCAGGGTCACCCTTGGCCGTGCTGGCGCGGCACATTTTTCCTTCCTGTTCCCCGCTCCCTCTGAGAAAACAGGTGCATGACATCGCTGCCTTCCACCTTCCAGTGCGGCTCAGGCCTGGATGGAGGTGTCCACTTCCTGCTCAGAACTGGAGGTTTCTTCCCAAGCGGCTCTTTGCTGCCCCCAAACTCACTCAGTCCCCGAAGCCGCGGTGCTGCGGTTCCGCTGAGTGGCAGGAAATCTGTGCCAGTTGGGGAGCTGAATCCAGGGACCCAGGGGAAACGCAAGCTTGCCGGCAGGGCTGGCTTTGTTGAAACCCTTCCCTCCGAACCAGTGTTGCCAGGGTTTCAGCTCACCTCCCTTTGGCGTCCCTGCACCTCACCTCCCACTCCAGGGAGCCCTGGGCCCAGAGGGTGTGTGACGTTTTCCTGTCCTCATCTGTGCCCACGGCTTCCTGGGGACGGACTCGTCCCTGACAGGACACAGCCATAGACCTGCTGGCCACGGAACGTGCCCCTTCGGAGAGGCGCTCGGGCGGGGCTCCCATGCTATGCCTGGCACTGCCTTCCCGGTTCAGCCGCTTCCTCACCTCTGCGGTTTTCAGTGACTTTGCCATCTTAATCCTGATGTCTGTGTGACTGACACCACATTTCAGGGTCGGGGAAACAGGCCGCAGGAGCCAGTCTGGAAGCCGCTGGCAGCTGCGTCCGGCAGGAGGGCGTGACCCACTGATGAAGCCTGGACAGTGGGTTTGGCCTGGGCTCTGAGCAGCCTCTTTCAGGTGAGTGAATACTGATAGGATGATGAGCCTGATTTTCAAAATGAGGCTCCCCTGCCCTTACTTCTGCTCAGCATGGGCTCCTTTGTCATCTCAGGGTGTGCCCCGGAGACACCCTGTCAGGCACCATTTCCCAAGACAGACAAGCCCGTGTCAGCCTGCCTCCCAGGTCCCAAGGTGTAAGACCTTCTCTGTGCCTCAGCCACCCCTTTGGAAACATTCAGGAGCAGCTGGCCAGTAGCCCAGGGAGCCTGGGTCCCGGGAGATAAGTGCGTGGGGGGGCGGGGGGGGGAGCGGGTACATATGGCACCACTGGCAGCAGCAAATTTCTGCCTCTAAAAGGGAGGCGGGCTTCCGCAGATAGTCTCTCAATAGGCCTTATATCTGGAATAAATTGCCCGCTGGAATTTAATTTGGAATCCCTGCTGCTCCTTGATGAACACAAACCACGCTGCAATTAGAGTGATGCAGCGGGCTGGTGCTCCTGACGGGCAGTCTGTCTGAGCGAGGAGGGCGGCGGGCAGTTGGCAGGTGACTGGTGTGGCCCCTCAGGGGCGAGGGCTGTCTGCTCTAACCTCGGCTCAAGGGGCGGGTAGAGGAGAGAGAGGGCTTCCAGGAGACCGTCTTGGTTTGCCTCCCACGGCTCATGGCCAGGGGCAGCTCCCTGCTAACGGAGTACCGCTCTCGGCTACACCGAGGACCGCTGATGGGGCTCGTGACTTAGGTCCCAGAACCTCGCCTCCTGCACCGTCTCCGTAGGGAAGGAAATGGACATGTACTGAGCACGCACTACGTGCAAGGCCCTGAGATAAGTGTCTTAGGCCTTTTTCTCATTGAATCCACGGAGCAACTTCCTGAATGGGCACCTTATTGTCTCTGTTTTACTGATGAGACACCCGGGCTCCGAGAGATTGAGTATCGCAGGCACGCAGCGCACAGTGATGGTGGTGGGTAGGAATTGAGACCCACGGTCTGGGTTCAAATTGACTTCCCACCTGACCCTTGCATTCCCCAAGCCTCAGCCTTCTAGAGGCTGATCATTTGCTGCCTCCTCGAGGACGCCTGCTCTCCTCTCTCACACCCCATACTGACTCTTTGAAAGGGGACCCTGCTCTCTCTTCACCCCCTCTCACTCCTCCCCCACAGGAGGGGCACCGCCTTATCTGATGGCGGCGTTCAGGAGAAGTGGCCATCCAGGGACCATGGAAAACAGGCGCAGGGAGCGGGGCCTGCCCGCCTTCCCGGGCTGCAGGGGAAAGCAGCCCTGAGCCAGGGTTTGCTCTCCGGCTCCCGTTCCTCCAGCTGGGACTAGAGAGAGTAGTCAGCGTGCCCTTTTTATGGAGGGACAGCAGGTGGAGGTGGTGAAAAGTCTTACCTTGGCCTCAGGCCCAGGATGCCTGCTCTCAAAGCTGACTGTCCCCTCGAGCCAGCGCCTGACTCCCAGGCACCAGAACTGAATGTCCAGCTCCCAGCGTGTTCCAGGAACTGTCCATGGCGCCCAAACACAGGGTATGTCCTACTGAGTGCTGTCCTACTGAGTGCTCTCCACATCAGACAAGGGGCATGACGGCCTGGGAGGCTCCCAGAGCCAGCAGCCGGGGGAGAACAGAAGAGGTTCCACTGGAAAGTTACCAAAATAAGGCCATTTCAGAAGGCTGTTCGTCTTAAAGGCCGTGGGATGCTCGTAAGTGTGAAGTGTGGCAGATGATTTCTATTCTAAATTACTTCCTTCATGGCCTAGCTCCGTGGTCGGCAAACTGCGGCTCGCGAGCCACATGCAGCTCTTTGGCCCCTTGAGTGTGGCTCTTCCACGAAATACCACGGCCTGGGAGAGTCTATTTTGAAGAAGTGGCGTTAGAAGAAGTTTAAGTTTAAAAAATGTGGCTCTCCAAAGAAATTTCAATCGTTGTACTGTTGATATTTGGCTCTGTTGACTAATGAGTTTGCCGACCACTGTCCTAGCTGGTTTGGCTCAGTGGTTAGAGTGATGGCCTGTGGACTGAAGGGTCCTGAGTTCCATTCTGTTCCAGGGCACGTGCCCAGGTTGCGGGCTGGATCCCCAGTTGGGGGTGTGCTGAGGCAGCCGATCAATTATTCTCTCATATCATTGATGTTTTTCTCTCTCTCTCTCCCTTCCTCTCTGAAAGGAAGTTAATATGTATTACTAACTTCCTTAAGTCCCCACAATCAAGGTATAAGGCTCGTTTCTCCTCCCATCTCAGTCTGACAGCGGGTGGGTGGTCCTGCTCCGTCGTGAGCTAAGCCACGGGGAACACCTGTCCTCACCCTGACCACTGCTGGGACCACGCTAAGCCTGTTTCCTCCCATGTGAGTAACAGCACACTGTCCCCCACATAGGGCTGCTGCGATGCTGGTCGCCTGACCCAGAGCACGCTCTCAGTCAGACTGGTTGTCATTACAGACTCATTTAACCAACGTCAGGAATCAACGTGAAAAGCTCGCCGGGCTGGGCCGAGGATACAGCCCGCTGGCTTTTCCTGGCTGCCTGCGCACTGCGCCTGTGAGCCGTGCAGATAAGCCGCATCTGCCAGCTCTCCAGTCCATCAAATACACAGCTGGCCGGGAGCCTTGCGCCTGGAGCTGCCTGCGTTGCGGTGGCTGCTGCCATCTGGATGTCAGAGGGAGCACCGGGAAGGGCCGGCTGCCGAGGCACAGCAGCTGGGCAGGGCCCCGGAGAGTCCTGGGCCGCAATCTGCTTGCTGCGCACTCATTTGAGATGCAGGGTTTTGGGCAAGGAACAAAATAGCATCTCGGGTCCCAGCCAGGCACTCTATCCTTCCTTCTCAGCACGCAGGAGCATGAGCAGTGAGCGGCCCCGAGGACTGCGTGATCCAGTTGGAGATCTCAGGACTCTGGCAGGACAATGGAGGGCTTTGGCCGTTTGGGGAGGGCCTTTTCCTTCTGCTGCTTCTGCCATCAGATGCAGGAAGAAGGGCTTGAACAGGAGTTATGAGGAGGTGGGAGCGCTGATCTGTTTATTTCGTTAGCTGCAGGCTCTCCACTGGCAGGAGGACTAGCTGCAGGAGGGGAGAAGCGGCGTATCAGCAGAGTGCAGGGTTCTTAAGCTTTAACGTGTCTCAGACTCCCCCGGAGGGCTTGTTACAAAGCAGAGCGCTTTGATTCCGTTGGCCTGGGGTGTGGCCCAAGGGTTGGCACTTCCAACAAGTTCCCAGCGATGCTGATGCTGCAGGCGAGGGTGCCACACTTTGAGAAACACTGACACCCGTGGTGCTGGGTTCTGGGGCCAGGCTGCTGGTTTGGATTTGAAGTCAGCTCAGCTGTTACTGACTGTGGGGCCTTTGACAGCTTAGTCTCTCTGGGAGTCAGTCTCCTCATCTATCAACTAGGAACGATCCGGGAAGTATCTACCTCCTGGTTTCAAGTGAGCTAAACCAGGTAAGACACGCAGAGCCGTGCCTGGCTTGTAGGAAGCTCTTAATGTGCATTAGCGATTATGACCTGGAATGCTTAAACATTGTACAGTGAGAATGATTACATGCTGCTTTTAAAACACTTTTATTGATTTCAGAGAGGAAGGGAGAGAGAGAGAGACATCAATGATGAGAGAGAATCATTGATCGGCTGCCTCCTGCAAGCCCCACACAGGATTGAGCCCACAACCTGGGCATGTGCCCTGATTGGGAATTGAACTGTGACCTCCTGGTTCATAGGTCAATGCTCAACCACTGAGCCATGCTGGCCAGGCTGCTTTTATCTGTAAACAAAAGATGAGTAAGAAAAGGTCCCTATGTATTCATGCACACACACAACGTGCTCATAGGAATTCATGGGGTTCGCAGACCCAGGACAGCGCATCCATCCTCAGGCCCCTGGTTTAGGAGGTCAAATTGCTACTGCTGGGAGCCCCACTACATTGCATGAGGTGTGGCAGCTGGTTTCTATCTAAATTACTGCTTTACGTCCCCACAATCGCTTTATAAGGTGTTCATCAGCCCTCTACGTTATGGACAGAACAGTTCACTCAGAAACTTGCCGAGGGAGTCTTGGAGTCGGGATTTGCACACAGACCCATCAGACCCTCCATCACAAGCCACTGTTTGCTTCTTAGAGCTATTACATCACCCATTTATCTAGAACGCATTTAGCAATGTCAAAGTGCTCAGCCCTATGGGGAAAGAGAAAAGAACTCAGATCTAACAGGAATCAAGAGGAACATAAAATTTGCAAAACAGTCCATAATCGCAGGCCGCACTCTCTTCTCGTTGGCGCCAGTGTCCGGTAGCAGCGCCCACCCCAGCTCAGAGATTAGCCTGGGCAGCAGGGAGCGGGCTAGCCTGGCAGCGGTGGAGGAGAAAGAAGTGCCATTCATTCGCTCGTTCATTTATGCCTGCACGCCTTCAACCAATGCTGACGGAGCAGCTACCAGGGGCAGACGGTGACCCAGGGGCTGACAGTGACCCAGGGGCTGGGGACAAAATGGTGAGCAAGACCCAGTCTGGCTTCGGGAAAAGGCAGAGCGACAGCTGGACGCCCTGGCACTCCCTTCTTCCTCCCCCGTGCCCACAGCTGTCCAGGGCCTCACACTGTTTATTCTGATTGGAGCCATTTCGTTCATCTTGTTTCATGTGATGAAAATGTGGGGAGAAACCAGGTTGTGAAGAACACTGCGTGGCATGTTTCCGAGTTTGGAGCATTAGAAGCCGTGTAGGTGTTTTAGGCAAGGGAATGGCATCGATCTCCATTTAGAGAAGACCTGCAGGTCCGAGGAGCAAGGATAGAGGTGAGGAGAGCAGGGTTGCAGGACTGGAGGTGGGGGACCACGTAGGAGGCCGTGGGAAGAATCCGGAGGAGATTCTTCCTCCTCCTCCTCCTCCTCCTCCTCCTCCCCCCCCCCCTCCTCCCACCCCATTCCTGCCACATCCCCTTACTCTGAGAAGAGAGCTGATGGGCCTTCCGCCCCGAGGAAGCGTTTGCCCCACAGAGGCATCTGTACGTGTTTGAAGTTTAACCCACATTGATTGGGCAGCTTCCATGTCTCAGACACCTCCATGTATAATTAATTCCCTCTAAGCTGCATTGTCAGGAAAAATTAAACCTACTCTCTCTTGCTCAGCGGCGAAAAAACAGACTTGGCTCCAAGCCCCCCTGCGCTTGAACCCTTGCCCTACCACCTGCCCCACGAACTGATAAAAAGAAGCAACAGCCCCAAATGGAGTCCCTGGGGCGAAGCCCACACCGCCAAACCCTGATCTAGTTACAGTTATAACTCCCCCCAGGAATGCAGTCGGAATTCTGTGCTCAGCACCGATGAGGTAATCTACCAGTTCGGGCTTCCCACTCGCAAAGGAAGGTGAGGCAGTCCTCCTGAGAGGCCCTTGGGTCCCCCACAGGGAGGCAGCCTGGCCTGAAATCATCCTTCATTTTCTTTTTTGTTTGTGATTTCCTCGTCCTGCCTTTTAAAACATCTCCCTTTCTGCAGCCCTTTGGGGTTCCCTTTACTTGCTGGATGAGAGGCTGCCCAATTCGTGAATCTCAATAAAGCCGATTAGATCTTTAAAATATACTCTGTTGAGCATCCACCTAGGAACCAGGAAGACACAGATTCCCTGGCAGGGCACATGCCCGGGTTGTGGGCTCGATCCCCAGTGTAGGCGTGCAGGAGGCAGCCGATCAATGATTCCCTCTCATCATTGATATGTCTGTCTATCTCTCCCTCTTCCTTCCTCTCTGAAATCAATTTAAAAAATAGTTTAAAAAATAAAATGAACCAGTTGAATCTTTAACAGTATAGCAGGAAAGTTACACAGTACAAGGCCTTGTGAGCCGAGCCTTGGACTTGGGTGGTTGCTGCTAATAAAACCTCGCTTAGAAGAGTCGTATCTAATGGGTCTCAGTGGTGGGATTCCTGGCACCCATTACTCAGCCATAGAAGCAATGAGTGGGTGCTTCCAGAGGTCAGCCTAGGAACAAGCTTAATGGGCTCCCTCAGTGGGCCTGCCCTGCCTCCAGTTCCCTCCTTCTCTCTCCTTTGGTTGCTCAGGGCCTGAGGGAAGCTTCCTCTTCTCGCCAGGGGTCCTAGGAGAGACCCCAGGTCCCTACTCCCCTGGTCTTTGTTTTCCCTATTAGGCCAGGGTGGAGGATAAGGAGCGCAATGGTGCCACCTGCTGGGCATATTGGGCAAGCGCCGCTGCGCCCGGGTGAGGAGCAGACGGACATTTCCCTTCCTGTGTGGCTTTTGGGCATAAGAGGAATCTTGAGTCACCAACGAGGATATGGCAAGTGACCTCTAGGAGTCACCCTGGGAACAGAACCCATCTCAGCTGGTGGCAGGAAATGGTGCCCACGGGGATGCCTGTTCCCTGTGCACTCAGGTGAGAGCGAGGAGAAGGTAAGTACAAAGCCAATTACAATGCAGTGGTAAGAGGAGTGCCGGAGGCAACACAGGCAGAGAAGACAGGCGATTAAGTTGAAGTCCTAGGTCCCTGGTAGGGGCTGCTCCTGATCCAGAAGTATGATCAGCAGTTAAGCCAGGATTAAGGGAAGACACTCCAAGAAAGGGCCCCTGGAGGTGCGTGCTGCCTCCCTTCCCTGGCCCAGCCTACCTTCTTGCCTGCCTCTCCGGGAGTTGGGGAGAACTCAGCACCGTCCCGCCGCTGGCCCCTTGGAAATGCTGGTCTCTGTAAAAGGGACAAGAGCTCAGCATGCTGATGCTGCTCCTCACTGTCAACCTCCTCCCCTCCCCCAGAGCTCCTATCCCTTCCTCCTCCTGCCCAGGTGAAACTCTAACAACCATCACCACTCCACACACCTGGAGTCAATTAAGGCTGGGAAGCCTGATGGCGAGATGGGAGTGTGGTCCTGGTCGGTGAATTCGGGCCCAGCCACCAGATCCCTCTGCAGGTGTTTTGTTAAGTTTGGTTTAATCCTCACCCGAGGATATGTTTATTGATTTTAGAGTAAGGGAGAGAGACATCTACGTGAGAAACATCGATTGGTTATCCCCCATATGCACCCTACCGGGGATCAAACCCACAACCCTTTTGGTGTACAGGGCGATGCTCCAGCTCATTGAGTCACCTGGCCGGCGCCCTCTGCAGGTGTTGAATGAAATTTTTTTAGGGTAAAAGGCACTGCTGAGGTAGATTTATAACGAGCAAGTCAAGTCAATGTTAATTCCATTGGTCTGCCATTCTGATCAATATAATTCAACCATCACTTACTAATACAGGTGAAATGCTGTGTGGGTCTGTGGAAGGTGGGACACAAGTGAACCTTTATTGGGAAGTCTACTGTGTGCTAGGCACCATGCTAGCTCCTATGAGTACCAAGTTAAAAGGAGACCTGGTCTTCAGCCTCAAGAAGCATCCACCACCACTGCACCCACCCCCACCCCCACCCCCACCCCCACCCCCACCAGCCTTTCTCTTCTCTTTTTCTAAGAAACCTGGTCTCAGGAAAGTGACTGGTCAATGAAGCCATGTCAGTTTTTCTCACTATCCCTTCTTTATTTTAGTGAGTCTCACTCCCTCGCCCTGTGTATTGTGGCTAGACAGACACGTGACTGCCCAGCCAGAGAAGGTATTTCCCAACCTCCCTTGCAGCTAAATATTGGCCACGTGATTGCAACCAATGGGACGTTTCAGGGAGTGAGTGATGAGCAGAATTTACTCACAGGGATGAGGGCAACACCTGGTGGTTGGTGAGGCAACACAATGGAGAGAACCTGGGTCTCTGGACCATCCCCGGGAGCAGAACCATCCGACCTCCTCAAACCTTCCACCAGCCCGGACTTCTATGTGAGAAACTAAATTCTCCAGACCATGGAAATTGGGTTTTTGTTGAAGCAGTGAAATCGATGTCCCGGTGACACTCACTCCCAGAAGCCCAATACACCAAAGGAAAGCCTGGAGGGGTGGGAGCTTTCTCAGAGCTCCTGACATCCTGACCGGAGGCCATCTGTGCTGCAGGTCCAGTGTGTGTGTAACTATCGCCCCAGTGCTGTCACTTCCCCGAGTGGCTCTCGGGTCGTTTGTCGTTCAACTTGCTGGGCTGTGCTGTGCTTCACCGTGTGGTACGTGTCCAAGGCTGTATGGCTAGTGCAACGTTGATGCCAGCGGCCAAGAACATCCCATTCTTCAGTGGGGGAGTCTACTTCCTACTTGACTGTAAATCTACGGCAGGTGTTACCTAAGCAGATATCTTACCTCCACTCACAGACAAGGCATTAAAAAGCCATCAGAGTCTTTCCCAAGAGCCCATGGCTAATAGAAGCTCAAGACTTCCCTCTAGGAGCTCTTAACATTTCCTTGAAGGAAAAATGGTCCTCTCTCCTGGGGGATTAGGGTCCTCTGGCACCAACCAGAGGGTAACACCAGGAAATCTTTCTTTCTTTCTTTCTGGCTTGAAGCAGTTGTAAAAAGGACAATTAAACCACAGATATGTGAGCACTAAACAAGGAAGTTGTACAAAAGTCAACGCCATGCAGGTAAGAGAATGCGGAGGAATTATCAGTATTTGGAAGTCAGCAGTTACAGGTTCAAATAGTTCTTGTAAATGATCAACCACTGGAAAACTTTCCGGTTGCCAGGTAGCCAATGGTTTCTAGAGTCAAAATACATACATTAAAAAACCCTCTCTCCTTCCTGATACCATCTCAGCTTAGGAACCAAATTAGGGAGGGCCTGTTGCACCACACTGGGTGCGCTTCCTGGAAATTTGCAAATACCAGACCACAGAGCTTGACTAATGCCTTTTGGATGTGGTGCCCACTGTGTGTGTTTAGAGAACTGGTGTGGGAAAGACCCGAACGACTGGTCCTTACGTCAGTGTCTTTGGCCTTGAATCACCAGAAAGGGGAGGGGAAGGCACTGGATGCGGGAACACTCCCATAGCCCAGAGCCTGCCCACATTATCCAAACCAGCCTGTCCTAAGCTTTCCCATTCCTTCCTAAGACCCCAAGGAGGGCCTGTTGTCCCCTCCGCCCCTCTGCCTCCTGACCATCCCATCCCAGGTCCTTCCCCATGTGGCCCCTTGTGATGGAAATGAACATTTGTCAGGAGGCACGGCTAGGTAGGAGCTAGGTTTTTATGAGGGTCAGGCCAACCGGAAATACGGTGTCTACTACCCATCTTCCCCAAAGGAGGAAAACCCTTTAAATGTGCGTGTGAGGTGAAGGCAGCGAACATTTACTGACTGGTCCAGCTACTGATGCCCGCCGTCTCCCACGCCCCCAGATGGCTCTGCTCAGCAGGACCTGGCTAAAAGAATGCCCAGCTCTCCTGACACTGACGCTAGGCTCCTGCTTCAGGTTTTTTATTGAGGCCCACAGGACAGGATTTGAAGATTTTTGTGGGTCATAGGGAGTGGGAGAAAAACAGGGGAATGAATTCAGAAGGCTCTCAACCTGGAATAGTGGGCCGCCTTCCCGGTCCATGAACTCACCAATGTAAAAAAGTGTTCATTTCTCGCAGGAAGGATCCCCAGCTTGCATCAGACTGTCAGTGGTTCGGCCCCGCGGGGTGCAGAACTGCCATTTGAACAGAAGGGAGCTCGGCTCCCAGGAGCGAGCAGACAGAGGCGCCTGGGACCCTTCCTCGACTTCTCACCTGGTGTCTCCCCAGGTGGGAGGAATTCTCACCTCCACTGCAGTTCCCGTATCCCCAATGGAGCCAAAGCCACCGAGCTCCGTGGCCCTTGCAGAGTGGTGTGGCCGAGGGAGCTGGAGAAAGCTGGGCTCGAGTCCTAACCAGGCCACTTACCAGCGGGTGACTTAACCTTGATGAGCGGGTTTCTGCACCGACAAAGGGAGGATGAGAACACGGTCACACCTGCTGCTATAGCGGATGGAACAGGGAATGTGGAGGGCTTGCTCCTTCCCTGCCATTAACAACCAGAGCTGGCACCGTGCAGCCTGCCTTGCCACAACAGCGCTACATGCTCTTGGGTGCCTTGCCATTTAATCTTCACAAAGCCCTAGGAGTAGGTAACATAATTACCCCATTAATTTTAAATACTGGGAACTGGGAGGATTGAGGCATAGAGGTCAAGCCCTTGCCACCGAGGAGTGGAACTGGTTCCCACCCCTGCTGCCTGTTGGTCTCTTAACCGGGCTTCTCCTCCATCCACCCTCCCCCACCCACACCACCTCCATCCACCCTCCCCCACCCACACCACCTCCACCCACACCACCTCCATCTGCCCTCCCCCACCCACACCACTTCCATCCGCCCTCCCCCACCCACACCACCTCCATCCTCCCTCCCCACCCACACCACCTTCACCTCCCCCCTCCCCCCACACCACCTCCACCTCCCTCCCTCACCCACACCACCAAGAAGCCGCCACAGCAAGTTGCGGCCCTCCGGCCATGAGTTTGACATGCTTGTACCACGGGGAAGCACTGGGATAGCAGGCTGCTCCTCGGGGAGGGATCTAGAAGGGGGCAAGTCACACACTGAGTCCTTTGAGGTGTCAGGGGACCCTAAGGGGCGCTTTCATCACAGCTGTGACAAGCACACTGCCAACCTTGCCTCTGCCCTACAGGACACACAGGCACACGGAAGGCGGCGAGGGTCCCGTGTGGTTTCAGGTCCCGTGTGGCTTCAGGTGGTCATGGGCTTGGCTGGGCATCAGGAAGCTGGGCCGCCCTCACACAGGAGGCAGCCCTCGCCCAAGGCAATGCGCTCAGGCTCGGCACAGAAGCTAACAGACGTGGACCAGAACCAGAAGTTTGTTTCAGAACTATTATTTATGCCCATCACTCCCACTATGCCACCATGGAGGGGCTGCATGATCCAAGGATGGGCCCCAGCTTCACGAAGAGAATCAGCCCCCATTTCAGACCTCCTGAGCCGACAGGAGGCTCTGGCCTTGGGGCAGGCGGCCACACAGCCGTGACCCTGCTCTGTGGGGTCTGCCTGGCCTCTTGGACAGAGAAGCAGGAGCCGCTGGCACCAGCCACCCGAGCCCCTCCGTGTCCCAGGGCGGGCAATGCGCTCCTCAGAGCTGGAGCTAGAAAGGAACTTACTAGAGAGCTCCCCAATGGGGCCTGAATTTCCAAGCGGCCACAAGGCCGTTGACAGGCTCATGCGCCCCCACAAGGCCACGGCTGTGCCTCAGGTGCACGCAGGAGCCTTTCAAAGGTGGAGGCTTCTGCCCACCAGCCTGGGAAGAGGAAGATGAGTGAGGACAGCGTTGGGGCGGGGCTGCGTCCTCCAATCCAGCTGCGCCTTCGGATGGCAGCCCTCTCTGTCCCCCGGCCGCCTGCTGTTGGCTGCAGCTGCTGCCCCCAGGGCAGCCTGCTGGTGTCAGTCGAGTTGCTGGTGTCAGTCGAGTCGGGAGGTGCTCCATCGCTGGCAGCAGCCGGGGCGTGGCAGTGGGGCCGGCGGCTGGCGGGGTCATTTGTTGGCCACAGCAGAAAGCTGGTCCCGGATGCGGCCCAGCCCGTCTAACATAGTGTCCAGCGTTTCCTTGCTCATCTCCATGGTGACAGCGGAGACAGAGGGGCTGTCCCCGCACAGACTGGGATCTTCCTTGATCTGGAACGAGAACACAGCCCCAAAGTCATTGTCGTCTCACCTCCTACTGCCCAGCAGGCGAGCCCCTGGACCCGGGAGCCCCACCCCCACCACGTGAACCTCTGAAGGCTCTGCTTAGAGCTTCCGTCCTAGCCCTGGAGTCAGTCAGCAACTGGGGAGGAGGGAGATGGCTCTGAGGCTGGGGGTCAGTTTCCATTCTCCACAAGTGCTCAGGGCAGGTATCAGGGAAGCTGAGGCTCACCTGACTCTGACTCAGCCTTCAGGTGAGAAAACGTCACATGTTCACACTGACAATTCACGCAATGGGCTCTAGGGGTCCGTGAGAGTCCAGGGCAGGGCTGGGCAAACTTTTTGACTCGAGGGCCACAATGGGTTCTTAAACTGGACCAGAGGGCCGGAACAAAAGCATGGATGGAGTGTTTGTGTGAACTAATATAAATTCAAAGTAAAGGAGCGGAGGGGAGAGCAAGAGAACCCTCCGCTCTTTCGGCTCTGCGGGCCGTAGTTTGCCCACGGCTGGTCCAGGGGATGCAGGAAACACACAGGGGTGGGCAGGAGCAGGTTTAGAAGGAGCTCTGTGCCACAGTGTGCTGCGTATAGCAAGGAGACTGCGAGGATGTGTAAATAAAGGCAGGCACTTCGAGCACTCACGTACCTAAGTGCACGCTGCCACTTGCCATTCCCTGAGTTAAGGAAGCGACTGTAATAATCGTAACCTCCGTGTTTTGTTCCAGACGAACCACTGTCAGCCTACCTTTGCCCACCGCTGTATTACGACCTGTACTTATATTTATAGCTTTCTCAAAAAGCACGCTTTACTAATATCTAAAAACTTCATTGTTAGAGGCACAATTTCATTTTCTTCAAAGTGTTGAGTTTCTGGGTGTCTCGTTAAGTAAATACAGCATTCCATTATCTAAATTTAAGCAAACAAACCCTTAAAATGGGTCCGTGGCTTTAAAAGATTCCTGGAAAGAACTGTGAAGATACCACCAATGAGGCAAGAGCGTGAGAACAAGAAAATGAACGGGCCAACTGCCGGCAGGAGCCCCCACCCAACGTGCCAGGAGCAGCGGTGACCTGGCCACACTGGACAGGCCGCCAGCCGCCGGGGACCAGCGTATTGAGGCCGTCTGAAATCTGAACGCATGCTCTCCCGTTAGAGCTCCACCCGTCTTCTCGTGGGTGTACGAGGTAACCTTTAGGCATCGGCAAATTATTTTTAAAATCTGATTTGCTGTCTCATTATTTTAAAATTCCTCCTCTCGGTGTGTGCTCCATGTGTCTATGTGACTGCGGTAGAGCACATATACTTCGTCATTAATGCCGTGTCTGGGGTGGAGGTGGGGGGGGCTAAAGCTTTTTTACTTAAGGAGCGAGAGAGCCCCGAACCCAGGAGACTGGCATTTCCCATGGCTGCCAGGGGTGCCGAGTCGCTGCCGCCCTCCCGTCCTTCTAGTGAGGCTAACGATGGCCGTACCTTCATCTGGAGCAGGCAGGTGGGAACCACCATGCGGCTGATGCTGTCGGAGGCGGTTTTGATGTCCACTCTCCAGTCCAGGTCCACCAGGCGTGGCAGAGAGACTGTGCGGGAGGAGGAGGAGGACAGCCCAGCTCAGCGCTCACGTCCCCCCATTTACCGAGCCGTTACTCTGTGACAGGCACTGAGGGCTGTCACAGCCTTCAAGTGAGAAAATGTCAAGCGTGTTCACAATGACAATTCATGCAATGGGCTGTCCACGTGTGATGCATGTGATCCACGGAGGGAGACAGCCAGCCCAGTGCTCCCTGCCACCTGCGCTGAGTGCTGACTCGCGCGGCAGCCTCTCCAGGCTTCTGCCTGGATCCCCGGCCCTCCAGGAGGCAGGACAGGGTGAGAAGGGACACTGGTAGAGAAGATGGGTGGAGGCCTGAGGCTTGGGAAATGTGCAGCTTCAACAACAGTGGAAAGAGCTTTTGTTTGAGAGACAAAGACCTTGCTGGGAGATGGGTTCTACCTCTTGCCTGACCTCTGAGCCTCTGCTTCCTCATCTGTAAAATGGGGATAATCTGAGCCTCGCTCCCAGTTGCTGGGAGGACTACTGAGCAATGCAGGCAGAGTTCTTCAGCGGAGTGACTAGCCCCGAGTAAGTTTTGTGATCCTTTATTAAATATCCACTTTTAGTCAATCTTGCACACTCACTTCAATTATGTTTTTCTTTCCTAATGGAAATATCATTAAGTATTTCACTTACTGCTTGGAAATTTCAGTTTTTTTGTGTGTTTTTTTTTACAACATGCCTGTATTAAGTTTGTAATCAGAAAAAAATTAAAAAGTGGAATTTAAAAAACCCACATACATGTTGAGCTTGGGATTAGATTAATTCCCTTTGATTTTCGTTAAAAAAACTCGCCACCTGGCAGGTTCGGAGCTGGGCTGGGAAGGAGGGTGAGGAGGAAAAGGTACATTTCTTGGTACTCACTCAGATTAGCCTGGGCTTCCGCTCTCCACGTAGATCTGTGTAAGAGGGAAAGATAGAGGTGAACATGATGGCAAAGGATGAAAATGGCGTCTTCTGATAACGGGGGAGGCCCATGGACCTGGGCCTCTGCCCCGCTCTGTGACCCCCAAACCTGAGATCACCTCCTGACAGGAAAGGACCACAGGAACACCTCATTCCAGTGAGCAGTCGTTCGTTTGTTTGTAAAGCTCAGTGACTTTAAGGACAAAGTGCTGTTCGTTTTCACTACTTAACCATTATTGCTTGTCTCATTTTCGGTTCTTATAAGTGTATTTCTAGTATCACAGGATCTCACTCATCTAGGGAAAATAATGAACAACATAAACTGATGAACAAAAAAAGACCTGGAGACAGGGAAGCATCGATCAGACTGTCAAAACTCAGAGGGAAGGTAGGGGAGGGTGGGGGTAAGAGGGAGAGATCAACCAAAGGACTTGTATGCATGCATATAAGCCTAACCAGTGGTCATGGACAACAGGGGGGTGGGGGCATGCATGGGGAGGGGTTTGGGATGGGAATGGGGGGATGAGGACAAATATGTGATACCTTAATCAATAAAGAAATTAATAAAATAAAAAAAAAGGAAAGGGCTCAATGCATTGCCATCTTCTTGGCTATCGTTCTCAGACAAGCAGAGAAAAGATTAGCCTATTCTTTTTTTTATATTGATTTGAGAGAGAGAGAGAAACATTGATGCAAGAGGGAAACATCTATCGGCTGCCTCCTGCATGCCTGCTACCGGAGATGGAGCCCATGACCAGCACGTGCCGACTGGCAACGGAGCCAGCAACCTCTTGGTGCACAGGGCGACGCCCAACCAACTGAGCCACACTGACCAGGGCCGCCCATTGCCTTTAGCCCAGTAAGAGAATAAGTACACAGGTGAAGAAAGTTTCTGTGATAAATTGTTCACCGAAGTGAAAATGGCCAACAGCTTAAGTGTCTAACCCTTGGGAATTTCCTAACTGAATTACACAGAATTTCTTTATACAATGGAATATGTTTAGCCACTAAAAATGTTACTGAAGTTAAGTATGTACGGACCTGAGATATCATTAATGTTAATACTGTTCACTGCAAACCAGCTCGCTATAAAGGGGCATCGCCCACCGCGTTAGAAACAGAAACGCCCTCCTCTCTGAGAAACAGAAACACGCCCCGAGCAGCTCCCGCTAAGGAATGCACACTGCCCACCCTCTGGGGGGCGGGATCAGGGGTTTCTTTTTGCTCACTGTGTGTGCTTTTCAAGAATGATCGTATTATTTCTAGAACAGGAAGAGAAAATATAAACCTTACAAGGAACTCTCGAGAAACAAGCACTCACATGTTTTCTAGGATGATTTTTGTCAGCAGGTTTTTGAGGTTCTGGTGGAAATTTGCAGGAAAGAGAGCCAGCACGGCCTCAGCGGAGGACAGGTCCCGGAACGCCGCCAGCCTGGTGAGGCGGTGCAGGGCCTGGAGCAGCTGGGGGAGAGATGGGGAGCCCCAGGTGGTGAGGAGAAGGGGGCCAGGAGATGGGGACGGGGGACAAGGGACAGGGCTCTACCCCTGGCCTGCCACGTATAGCGAGTCATTCAACGGAGTCCCACCAGCCCCGAGGCCTCTGCTGCAAATGCCAATGCCCATGTGCCAACTTCAGTGAACAAAGCTCCAGATTGAAATAGTAACAACACCACCACCAACAGGTGCCAGTTTGGGTGACCGCCTGTGTCAGAAAACTGTTTGCCTTGGAAAAATAAGGCTGTGAGCACTCCATACCAGGAGCCACTTTCCCCTTCCTCTTGGCCAGGCCTCCTCAAACTACGGCCCGCGGGCCACATGCGGCCCGCTGAGGACATTTATCTGGCCCGCCGGGTGCCGCTGCCTGTCCTGCTTAGCAGCCGACTTGTCCCGGGCCCGCAGTGCGCATAGGAATTTGTTCATAGTTTTTTTGTGTTTTTTTTTAACTATAGTCCGGCCCTCCAACAGTCTGAGGGACAGTGAACTGGCCCCCTATTTAAAAAGTTTGAGGACCCCTGCGAGTCTTGGCCATCAGCTGAGCTGAGGAGAGGTCCAGCCGGCGCACATCCTCCCTAACAACACTTGGGCCTCACAGTTTCTGCCCAGGGATCCCTGAAAAGTCTGCCTAAGTATCCAACCGACAATTAACAAGCATCAGCAAGTTACAGGTCGGGAAAGAAAAATCTTAAAAAGGTTGCCTTTTGGCCACACTGTTTAGGTAACAAGTCAGAAAAGGAAGTGGTCAGGAGCTCTGATTCTGGGTAAGTTCTCCCAGCCATGCCTCATTTACAACAAGGAAATAAAGGTTCAAAACAAAGGTGTTCAGTTCACTGACACTAAAAAAAAAAATCTATTTTAAGTTTGCTTTAATGTCAACAGACATTTAAGGGGGACATTTCCTTGGACACAGTAATGACTGCAGGGGGGTCAAGAAAGAGACTGATGGGTTGAGAGTCCGATGGTCAAAGGTCATTGCTGGTCACACTTACTTGCTCTGCCTCTTCCTGGGTCACCGACAAGCTGGAACACGTGGTATCCAAGAGTTCTTTCGAGCCGAGGGCTGAACTGGAAAAGCTCTCTTGGCACAGCTGTCTGACAACATCTTTTGAGGAAGCCTATGAATTAATTCACAGATGGAAAACAAATTAAGTCACCGAAAATACATGCTTTAGCACAGAATGTACCTAGGGAAGATGGATTAGAAGCACTTTTCCTTCTTCTTTCCATTAAGTACAACTAGCAATCCTGGGCACTATATGGAAAACAACCTAAGACGACTCTGAAAGGGGGAGAGGAGAAGACAGCCTGCTGTGGACCTCCCTCATGACCAAGGAATGACATGGTGGTGCGTTCCCTGGGTTTTCTTTTTGTTCATACATCCCAGACTTTGAGCTGAAGAAGAGGGCAAAGGAGGATGCCAATGGGTGCAGAAAGGAAAAAGCTCCAAAAAATTCCTGCTCTCTCTAGCCAACGGGGCAGCCTAGCAAAACAGAAAACCTTAGACAATAACTGCTCTACTCCAGCCGAACACCACAGAAAGAACTGTGGCCCCACCCTGACCCAGGTCAGCAAAGACCTTGGGAAGCTGTAATGAGGTGTCCCAGCATCCCTGCTGCCAGGGTGTCAGACAAGGCCAAGTAGGACGCTGGGACTAAGTGGGGAGCTCCCTGCCAGGCAGTCACAAGTCCCATCACCCAGAGGTATCAGCAGAGGCTGACCTTGAAAGTCCATACCTCCAATAGGCATGCGGGGGGGAGAGAGGGGGGCAGCCACAATGAGGGTGAGCAGAGAGCTTTAGGTTTCCAGTCCCAGCTTTATTACGTCCTTCGTTAATGCATCTAATAGCTATTTATTAAGCACATGCTGTGTGCCAGGTGTTGGGGGGTACACTTGTTGGCGACACATTTGTGAATGAAATAGATGCCTTTAGGGACGGAGAATAGGACAGAACACTGGAGAGGTGGTTAAAACAACAGAGGTTAAAACACTGCATGAATCAATGATGTTGTGCCATGAATGATGGATGTGTGCTGCACACAAATGCTGAGTATTATTAACTCAATCCTCTTTGTCTGGTGTGTGGTTGTTGTTTAAAAAGTCCCTCATGGATCTTACATGCTTGTGAGGAAGAAAGACGACAAACAGACGCATAATGTCCGCTAGTGACAAGAACTACGAAGGAAGATAAAGCCGCCCCTTCCTATTGAGGAAGTCAGAAGTTAAGCAAATAACTCCATCATTTCATTAGATCCTTTGAAGCTCTATGAAATACGACGCTTTCAACCTCACAATCCTCCAAGTGGTCATCAGAATTTTTTGGCCTTTACATGGGTCCAAGGAAGTACAGAAAACCCTGGACTGGGAGAACGAAGAATGCACACTTGGCTCAGGGGCTGGCGCACGCAGCGATCATTCCTCCACCACCCAGCCCGAGGGGCTGCCGGGTGCCAGCCGAACTGGCCCCGCGGGCCCGGCAATTACCACCTCCTGCCCCCATCACGAAAGCCAGCCCCAGAGGCTACTAGCAGGAGGCATCTGTACGGCGCCTTCACAACCCCTTATCTGATTTGTTCCCCACCATGGTTAGGGCGGTATAAATTATATTCACTTTTTTTAAGCGACTAGGAAACGCGCAACGACTTCCCCGGGCCAAGAGAGGTAGTGTCAGAGTTCTGACTCCAAATCAAGGTCCCTTTATTCCCAATTCCTACTCCGCCTAAAATCCCGGGGACAAAGGGCGCCTCAGCCTGTCCCCACCCCTCCATTTACCTTCAGCAGGCTCTGGAGCGCCCCAAAGTTTTCCGCAGTCAACGCAGCCATTTCCCCCCTAGTCATGTGACCGCCTCACGGGGGAGAGGGGAGGTCACGTGGTCCCCTCGGTCGCCGCGGGGCATGCCGGGGACTGTAGTCCTTCTGGGTGGCGGAAACGGCCCGGCGGGGGTCACTGCGGGATGGGGAGGAGCCCAGAAGGGCGCGGGGCCTGGCTAGGTCAGCCGGGCGATGTGAGGGCCATGGGGTTGGGAGGACGCGGGCGGGGCTTTCGGAGAAGGAAATGACTGGGCTTGTTGACTTACGAGACCAAGGGGAACTCTGATTTTCCTTGACCCAAATGGATGGGCTGGCTGCTTTGAGGAATGCGCCTGCATGGTGGACGCCGTGGAAGCGCAGTGACCCGCTCCCTGGCGGGTTGGAAATACAGTGTGGCTGTGCATTATCGGAATTCTTGGAACTCACCCCTCTCCCCTATCCCGAAGAATGCATAATTGCTTTCGCCGTGTATAGTTTCCTTCTGTGGGAGATAGATAGGAGCTGGTATCATTTGCCTTATCCAGATGGGGAAACTGATTCACTTAGGGCTTTAGTGACTTCCCTGTGGACCCAGGGGAGATCTGTGCTGAAGAGCTGGTGAAGAAGCCTTTGGAAGAGGGGAGTAAGAAGGAAATCGAATGAAAGGAATGTTTGTTAAATAAATCATAGCAAAATTAATTTAATTTTGTGACTTTTTAAATTAATTTCTGTGACTTTTTTGGTGTGGACATTGCCTTATTATTTGCAGCACGGTGCCTTCTTGGCTGGCTCTAGAAAGGTGAGCAGCGTGGTCACCAGCCTTCAAGGTGGCCCCCAATGACCCTTGCCTCCCTGTATTCACACGCTGGTGTAGTCCTCCACGTTGCACCAGGATTGGTCTGTGTGACTCACAGCAGATGGCAGAGGTGATGGCGTGTCACTGCTGAGATCAGTTATAAAAGGCCGCAGCTCCTTGATGCTCTCTCATTTGCCTCCTCTCTTTCTCCTGAATCTCTTGCTCTAGGGCAGTGGTCAGCAAACTGCGGCTCGCAAGCCACATGCGGCTCTTTGGCCCCTCGAGTGTGGCTAAGTGATATAGGCTGCAAGTAAACAAAGCTTGACCAGGTGCATGTAATTGAGTAGGATTGAAACCCACCAGAAGGTTGTAAACATCTTGACCACGCCCTTCCTTTGCCTCGTGGCATCTGCTATAAAATAAAGACACGGCTTGTAGTCCCTGGCGCTGTCAGCTGTCGCTAGCTGTCCATCAGAGAGGACAGTGTCCCACTGAGACCCAGCTTTCATTCTCTTGTCTCTTTTCTCAATCCTTCACCTCCCTCACTCAGGTTCACCCTTGGCGGTGCTGGCGTGGCACACCTATGGATGGGGAGCTTCCAGCAATTCCTCAGTCAGAAACCTTTTCGAGGGAAGAAACAGAACAGGATGTTAGAGTTCATTGCCATGCGTTGGTCCCTCTGCCTGGCTCTCCTTAGGACTCATCTGAATTCTTCCCAATTCTGGGTATGTCGAACTGAGCTTTCATTTACTTCATAAACTTGCCACTTGCCAGCCTCCATCTAAGCCTCTTCCACACTTATTGATTTATTTACTTCCCATAACAACCCTATGTGATACACACACACACACACACAGTACTGTTCCCACATTTTACATATGGGGGAAGACTGAATCACAGAAAAGTTTAGTCACTTGCCCAGCAGAGCCCACATTCAAACTTGAACAGACTGACTCCACTGTCTGTGCTGTTAACCACCAAGCTGTTCCTGTCTCCTTGTCTTCCCAGAGCTAAAAACCCGTGCTGCTTCTGTCTGGACATCTGACTGGCTTCCCCAGGGAGCCAACACAATTTAAGGGTGTTCCTGGGCCACGGGCCCAGTGGTACGGTGAGAGACAATATGATGAGTAGAAGGGGTACCTTGGGCTTTGGAAAAAGACCCAGGTTCGATTCCTGGCTCCTGTGTACTTTTGGCAAGTTACTTCATCTCTGAACCTCAGTTTCCTCATCTGTAAAATGGGGACAGCAGTAATGAAAATATCTTTTGACTGTTAGGAGGAGCTTAAGGGATGACTTATACCCAAAAGGGGGAGGATTGTTTATCTGCTGACTCTGTCCTCGCCGCTGGCAGCCCCAAGGGGCAGAGCTTCCCTGTGCTGTGGGAAAGGGCTTGCCCCAGGGCAGTTGTCGGCAAACTCGGTCAACAGAGCGGCAAACCGTGGCTCGCGAGCCGCAGTTTGCCGACCACTGCCCCAGGGTGACCGACCATCTCAGTTTTCCCAGGGATAAAGGATTTCTTGGGACACGGGACTTTCAGTGCTAACACTGGGACAGCGTTGGGTAAAGCAGGCCAGTGGGTCACCCTGGTGTGAGGTTTGATCCCCTGGGGAAAGCATCCTCTCAGAGCCCTTTCCTGTCTTCTCCAGTGGAGCTGATGTGAACAGAGCAATATGGATGCAAAAATGTTTTAATTGAAGGCAATTACGGGTCACAGTCATATTTTTGGTTTCTTTTCTGGTAATAGCTTTATTGTGGTATAATTCACATATACAATTTACCCACTTTAAGTGTATAGTTCAATGGATTTTAGTTACTTACAGAGTTATATAACCATCATCACAGTCCATTTGAGAACATAATTACCACCCCAAAAAGAACACCATGCCCTTTAGCCACCAACCCCCCAAAACTCTCCATTACACCCAGACCTAGGCAACCACTAATCTTTCTGTCTCTGTAGATTTGTCTATTCTGGACATTTCATAAAAATGGAATAATCTGATATATATAGATTTGTCTATTCTGGACATTTTATAAAAATGGAATAATCTGATATGTGGTCTTCTTATTGTTTCCCCCACTCTTATCCCAGTAGTTTTGAGGTTCATCCATATTGAAAGAGGAAGAGAGAGGGAGAGAGAAATAGAAACATTAATGATGAGAGAGAATCATTGATTGGCTGCCTCCTGCACGCCCCACACTGAGGATTGAGCTTGCAATCTGGGCATGTGCCCTGACCGGAATCAAACCACGACCTCCTAGTTCAGTGGTCGGCAAACTGCGGCTCGCGAGCCACATGCGGCTCACGAGCCGCGGTTTGCCGCTCTGTTGACTAATGAGTTTGCCGACCACTGAGACTCTTGATTCCAATAATTACAGGCCGTTGTTGTTCCTTGTGATTAAGCCCCTGTCCCAGTGGTCGGCAAACTCATTAGTCAACAGAGCGGTGGCTCGCGAGCCGCAGTTTGCCGACCACTGTCCTAGTTCATAGGCCAATGCTCAACCACTGAGCCACGCTAGCCAGGCTGCTACATTCCTTTTGATTGCTAAATCGTTTCCATTGTATGATAAAGCACATCGTGTTTACCCATTCATCCATGGGTGGGTGTTGGGATTGTTTTCACCTCCGTGTGGATTTATGTTTTCATCTTTCTTAGGGGATGTATATCCGGGAGAGGAATTGTCGGGTCACATGGTAACTGTTTAACTTTGTGAGGAGCTGCCAGCTGTTTCCCAGAGCGGCTGCGCCACTTTACATCCCGTCAGCAGTGTAGGAGGTTTCAGTTCCTCCACTCCTCACCCGCTCCTATTATGAGGTCTTCCAGATCACATCCCATCGCAAGCAAACTTGCTTGGGAGTTGCACGTGCATAGAAGCACATGTCACAATTAGACTGAAGATTATGGGGCCTTAAGTCCCCAATCTGCCCTTTGGACCCAACACTAAGTTCTGACTTCTTTTTTTGTTTTTTGTTCATCCTCACCTGAGGATATTTTTTCCATTGCTTTTTCAGAGAGAGTAGAAGGGAGGGAGGGAGGAGAAAGGAGGGAGGCGAGAAAGAGAGAGAGAGAGAGAGAGAGAGAGTAACATCGATGTGAGAGAAACACATCAATTGGTTGCCTCTAGCATGGGGGCCAGAGATCGAACCTGCAACCCAGGTACATGCCCTTGAACAGGAATTGAACCCACGACCCTTGGGTGCATGGACCAATGCTCTCGCCACTGAGCAACACTGGCCAGGGCCTGACTGCCTTCTTTATCAGAGGAACACCTGCATGGGGTGGATTAAGCCACAGGGCCTGGGGTCCTTTAGGGTGAGCCCTCATTTCCCCGGTTTCCCTTTTCGTCACCCCCAGGTCGTGGGCTGAGATGAGGGTGGTGTCCAGGGAGAGGGGCAGCTCTGTCTTTTTGGTCCTCTGCTCCAAGCCAAAGAGTGGCTTTGAAGCCACCTGACCCGCTCACCAGTAGACTACAGGCAAACTGGGGACAGGGGACTGATCATGACAGGCGTGCACTGGATGGGCATGTCATCTGTGTCCAGATCAGGCTTCACAAGCCACGTGATTTGGGGCTAACTCCGCAGTGACAATGTCTTTAGAAACACAGTGTTTAGAAATGGGGAGATCTGACATAAAAACCCACATTTCTGGCTCTTTTATAGCATGTGACCGGCCTAGTCATGCTCTTTCCACCTTTCCACATGGGAGCAGTTGGCAGGAACTGTGTCCCAGAAGACTGGCGAGGGCTCTCGGAACTGCCACCGTCCCCACCACCCTCGGTGTGTCACAGCTGACCCTCTCCTCGCCTCATCCCTGGGAGTATTTGTCAGTGACGTGGGCCGTAGTCGGTGGCGCGGCTGAGTTTGAGATTTGGGACCCCGGGTTTCCATCCATCTCTTCATGGATCTAAGCAAGTCGTAGGGGCGATGTGGGCATCGAAGTTGCCATTCATACTTCCTGAGCGATTTCTATGGAGTAAGCACTGTTCTAAGAGTTTTACACGTATCCACTCGCACAATCCTGACCGTAACTCCAAAAGAATCCCAGTTTTCAGGCGGGAAAACTAACAGTCTGGGAGAAACCTCGCTCACGGTCCAGGGTTAATTAGTGGCAGAGCCAGGATGAAGGCGGGAGCACATGAGGTCATTCTGCGAGCTTGCTCGTCGCATACGCTCTGGTCCGCTGTGGGGCTCCCATGGATGCCCCCACACGATGGCTCACCTGGCCTTGCCAACTGGGGTGCGTAGGCTGTGCGGCTGGGCAGTGGTCCCAGCCAGGTGCCCCCTCACTCAAGCCAAGATTTGGGGTAGAGGATATGCGTGTTTGCAGAGGTGATATTCGTGGTTCTTTTCAGCTCTAACTCGAGGTGAGTCTCTGGAAGGTGATTAGAGAAGAGAGGGCGTGGGCATTCCTGAGCAGGTGTCCCTGTCCCCGTTACAGAACACCAGGGGCCCCCGCTGGTCTGGTGGCTCTGATTCGTGAATTCCAGAGGCATCCGACCCAGGAGGGCACAGTGGCCTCGTTTCTCATCCTTCCGTCCCCAGGAGTGACACAGACGCAGCTGATAACACACAGCATTGTCCTCGCACACACAGGCCCTATTGTTTCCCCCATGCACAGCGAGGAGGCCCTGACAATGGCCTTGAATGGCACCTTGCTCTCCTTTCTCCAATGTTACACTTGTGTGTTTTTCTCAGTCCTGGATTTGGCTGAACAATGGATTTCCTGCGGGGTGTATCAGCTTTTCATCTTCACCACCTCTTTTCTCTGTCAGTCCTCAGGCCCCATCAGTGGGGAGGCATCGGAGAGCCAGGCGATGGTGGAGGGGGGGGGGGGGGGGCGGGGAGCTGGGCCTGTTGCAATGTCACCTTCTCAGGAGGCTGGAAGGCGGGGGACCTCGCCTCTGCCCTGCAAGGTGGGACCTGCCCTGGAGGAAGGAACCAGACCAGGTAACACAGGAGAGAGGCTGAGAGCTGCTGAGGAGAAGGAGGGCTGGAGGCGGTGCCGAGGGCCCGGCCCCAGTAGGATGGGCTACTGGCTTCAAGACATTCTGCAAACAAACAAGACAAGCAACTGAGGTAACTGCCTGTCTGACCCCCATTCAGTGCCTCTGAAGTGTCTTGGAGACTAGAAACTTCAGGACCCACGTGAGTTTACTGAGATGCCGGTTCCCTTAGTAACAGCTGCCATGACGAAGCTCTTAGTACCTGCATTGCACCTGCATCCATAGTGCTATACGCATCTTTATCTATCGACAGCAATTATAGCAAACACGTATGCGATGTGCCTCCCATTCTCCCATGCTTGCACCCAGGCAGTCTGGTTCTAGAATCTGTGCTTTCCCTCACCACACCTCTTGCATAATGTTCTTTACGGCAGACCAAGCTTTCCCTTTGAGAGGCAGTGATGTGGAGTGATCACCATGTGTCTCGAGGCCTCTGCCCCATGCCGGGCACTGTTCTCAGGGTTGGCACCTATTTCCTCCTTTCTCCCACCGAGTGCCCCTGGGGAAGGGGTACTTTTAGTATATCCATTTCGCAGATGAGGAAATGGAAGTATAGAAGCGTTAAACAACTTGCCCGGGGTCACAAGTGGCAGCGGCAGGATTCGAACTCGGTTCTCTCTGGAGTGCTTTGTGATTCTAAAGCCTGCCCCGCCCTAGGGCTGGTCTGGAGCTCCGGAGGGTGGCATTATGACCCTGGGCTTGACAGGACTTGACTTGTTAGCTAGAGGAACGCAGACGCTGTTCGATGGTCTGTCCGATGTCCTTAGCTTTGTCTTGCTCGAAGAAGGTGGAATTGCTTGGTGGTGAGGGAAGGAATTTAGAATGATAACAATTACTCAGTGAGCACTATCTCTCACTTGGCCAGACATGGGCTACGTTGCCACAGATGGAGGAGGATGGATGTTAAATAAACAGGACTCACAAGGTGTTTTCAGGAAGCCAACTTCATGTTTGCCTATCACTGCCCCTGAGTTTTTCTGTGCAATCCCACTCTTCCCTTGCCCAGGGATGAACATTAGGGCCGGCCCATGGCTCTCTGGCTGCCTTGCTGGTCCCAACACGGTCTCAACTCAGTAACTGATATGTCCACGTCTGTGGAATAACCCAGACTGTAAGACATTGTGCCAAGTGGACACGCCTCTTCCTGCTCCGGCTGGGGCCTGGAGCTGGGAGAGGGTCTGTGGTCAGTCTCCCGCTCCCCCCTTAAGGCTCCATCTGGCTCTCTGAGGGATCTGAACCCTGGTGGGGAGAAGGAGTCGGGGGTGGGGGGACAAAGAGGGAGGAGAGCAGCAGGAAGTTCTTGCTGGATGGCACCCCAAAGCCCTCTAATAAAAATCACCCTGGCGAGTCATTTGTGCCCACACCAGGCACCAGGCACCACTAGGCTTCAGGTATTGTATATGCATGTCCTTTGACCCTCGGCACAGTTCTAGGACCCAGGTATGGGTGCAAAAATGGAATTTGCGATGTTAACTGACTTGCCCACCAGCGTGCTGCTGGTCCGTGGCTGAGGGCGAAGCTGGCTAAGATGCCTTTACTGTGAGTCAGGAGCCTTGCCCCAGGGTGTTTTATCTCCTCATTTACAAGTGAGGACATCCTTAGGCACGTGCTAGGGGACAGCAGTTCAGTGATGTGCTCAGGATGCCTGTTCATGTCTCCATTTCTCTGATCTGCCATCTTCTTGCTGTTTTCGACTTCAGGAAGGCATGGGGCTCTGGCAGTGACATCTAGACATAGCGAGGGTCAGAGAAAGAAGGGAGCATCATTTCTTTCCAGAGCTTTCTCCTTTATCCAGAAGCCCCTCCCCACTCCTTCCAGCAATCTTTCCCCACGGACACACGATTGCCTCCTTGGCCCACCTGTTCCCGGACCAATCCCTGGCAAAGGGAACGGAGTTACCACTGGGCCAATTGGGCCTATTCCTGGGGTTTCTGTTGGGGGTGAGTCATTTTTCCTGGAGCAAAATTAAGGTTCTGTTTGAAAGGGAGAAGAGGAAATGGATGTTGAGGAGCTGAGTGGAGGGACCAATGGCATTCAGCATGCGGAGAGGATTAAGCGTCTATTGTCAGGCTCAGGGGTTCCTAGTTCTCCACTGGTCTACGTCTTGGCCAAGTCGTCCCTTCCATTGCTAGGAATTGTGTAGGATGGAGCTCATGCGTCACCCACATCGGCCCTTCTCTCGGTCTGCAGGTCCAGTCCTCTCTGAGGGGAGACCTGAAAGCTTGATTTGGAGGAGACCAGGAGGAGGGAAGTGGCTGACGTGAAATATCCCAGTCTCCACTGGATCATTTCCACGTTGGGGATCTCACTGGGACACTGCCGTTTCGCTCCCCGCAGGGTCCGTCAGGAAAGGTCCTCTGGCAGGCTACCTGGATGAATGGGGCAGTATCCATCCCTAGCTTTACGGGATTTGGAAGAGATGTGCTTCACTCCCTTCCTGGGAATCAAGCTTTTAGCTGACATGATAGATTTGGAGTATTGTGGAGAGCGGCTACAGAGTTTGGACAGGTTCAAGCCTCGGACTAATGAGAGGGCACAGTCCTCTCATGGCCACGTGCAAGTCCCAGCTTGGAGGGCAGGGCCCTCCCAGCACAATTATAGCCAACAGCTGTAGTTGTAAGCTTGAACCTATGGTCTGAACACATGGTCCCCACGTGCCTGAGTGATGTGGGCTTGATAGAGATCAGGTGCATGTAATTGAGTAGGATTGAAACGCACAAGAATGCTGTAAACATCTTGACCATGCCCTTACTTTGCCTCCTGGCATCTGCTATAAGATAAAGACACGGCTTGTAGTCCGTGGCGCTGTCGCTAGCTCTCCATAAGAGAGGGCAGCATCCCACTGAGACCCAGCTTTCATTCTCTTGTCTGTCTTTTCTAATCCTTCACCTGCCCCACTCAGGGTCACTGAACCTGGCTGAGCTGGTGTGGCACATAAGGCGCCCTGGGGCTGAGTATGCCATGGCCGTGCCAGCTCGCCACAGAGTATTACTCAGCAAATCTCTCCTCCCCTCCCCTGCACCTTGGGGCATAGTATACATCTTGCCCCACTGACCTTGGGCTTAATCGTGACTTGCTTCAGCCATGTGAGTGGGTCTGACTGTAGCAGAGGCTTTAAATAATGTGCACGGTATGACTTCTCTGGGCTCCTATAACCATTACGAGGAGAGCACACCTCGCGTAGCCAGCCCCTGCTCTCTGGGCCCCAGACTTAGTCTCATGGATCAGACCCAAACCCAACCTGAATCAGAGTTGCCCTAGCCACACTGCAGACCTGTTTTTGTAAGTCACACATTCTTACTTGGCAGCAGTAGCTGACTGCTACAGGTGGTGTTTCTGAGTGTGGTCCAACGGGTTTAGATGGTGTGGACGATGCGTAGGACCAGCTGGAGAGCATGTACGTCCCATCCGGCAGCCCTTGGAACAGCGAGTGCTGAGTATGGCTCAGAGAGGGGATGACCTGGAGCTGTTTGGGTTCTGTGAGAACTTTCTATCAACTCTTCTCTGACCCAGTTTCTTAGAACAGCCCAAACTGTAAGAAATTTCTATAAACTATTCTCTGACCCATTTTCACCAAAATACGCTTCATAGCCAAGAAATTACTACGCAATGTCTTTCATCATCCATGCTCAGACGTGGTAGGATGTAGAGGAAAGGGTGCTTGCTGGCCATGGTGTGTTTTTGTACCACAGTTCAGCCCAGGTCTGCGACTTTGGGTAAGTCATTTAATCTATCTGAACCTCACTCTCTTCACCTGCAATTGGGAGATAAGGATAAAATGATGGTGTACAGATATGGCTTTCAAAGTGTACTGTTAGTAGAGTGAGATATGCAGGAGAAGGCAGTCAATGGTAGGTTTTCAGGCAAGTTGCCACAATGGGCTTGATCCTGCTGGGGACATTGGAAACAACATAGGGTGCGACCCTTGGCCTGTTCCCACCCGCGTGGCTAGGGAGCTGGGTAATGTATTTATATCGAATTTGGTCAGTCATCGGTTGAAGGCGGTGGGGGTGGCGGTGGTGGTATTCATTGCTTGACGAATACTGGCAGCCAGAGAAAGCATAAGGCAAAGGGATGCAGATGCCAGTCATGGAAAGCCAGGTCTGTGTGCCCTGCAATGGTGCCACCCACGAGAATGTGGGCAGGGCACCAACAGCATCCATGACAGGGAGGGAGGAGGGAGGAGCTAGCTTGAGAATGCAGTGACTGAGGTTAGGGAAGGCAAGAATGGCAGGACAAATCAAAGGGCATGCAGTTGTCCTCAGGCACAGTTTTTAGCGCTAGTCCTATGCTAAGGGGAAGGCTGCTTGGCATCGCTGTTTTTAGTGGAAAGGTATGGTAAGAAAAGAAACACATACTACTTCTTTTACTTTTTATATATTTTTATTGATTTCAGAGAGGAAGGGAGAGGGGGAGAGAGAGAGAAACATCAATGATGAGAGAGAATCATTGATCAGCTGCCTCCTGTACGCCCCCCCACTGGGGATCGAGCTGGCAACCCGGGCATGTGCTCTTGACCGGAATCGAACCTGGGACAGGCCTGCCCTTCAGTCCGCAGGACAGCTTTCTATCCACTGAGCCAAACCGACTAGGGCCACATACTACTTCTTGATGACAAATCAAACACCGACGTGACATTTTCACAACCACAGGGCTGCGTCTCTGGCTTGGATGGGGGCGGGCTGGGGGCACTGATGTGCTAGTGGAGACGACTGTTGCTTGGCCCTCAAAGGCCCCTCTGGAGTTGGCAGGCTTGGCTGGCTTAAATTGTATGTTATCTTAACAAGCCCCTGACATTAGGTTTTAAAATGTTCTATGTATAGATGACCTCGCTCAAGGCGTCACTTTTTCCTGGGCTGAGGAGCAATGGGAACTTTGGGGCAAGGCGAACATGGCGCACTCTCCTGGCGCAGCAAGATCCGGGCAGTGGGCTCCTGTTGAGTAGGCTTTGCTTCTCGGCTCTGGTGGACACAGTGGTGGGCAGTGTGGGAATGTGGGGGTGCCCAGCATCTCCCTCCTAACCAGCTGAGATCTAGACACAAGGGGTGAAAGTATCAACTTATGAATAGAGAAAAGGTTGAAGACCATCTGAATGTTTATTAACAGGAGGAAGTTAAGTAAACGTAGTCCGTCCACGAAATGGAATACTGTGTAGCTATAAAAAAGAATAAAGATGCTATCTCCGGGTATTCTCATGGGAAGAGCTCCAAGAAAGTGGGCAGGAGTGAAGGGGGTGATATACTAGTAAGTGTGTAGTGTCTAACGTGTACACGAAGAGAGTTTGGAAGGAAGCACAAGAAAACAGTACTAGGTAGTGCTTGGGGCTGCGAACAGGGTGGGCAGGAGACTTTGCCCTGAATGCCTTTTGTGAAAAACGTGTACGTCTATTGCCTGTATAGATGGAGAGATCTAGAGGGTGTCTCAGAGAGGGAAAGGCATCGAGGTGATGGATCAAAATGGTTGCTTTGCCGCTCACTGTCGGTCACCTGGCTGGCTGTTACCGTGGCTTTAGGCAAAGGAGAAGGAAAAGGGCAGGTGGGAGAACGCAGGAGGGTGCGAGTGAAGGCTGGAGGGTGGGGGCGTGCTCTGCCTGCAGGTGGAGAGCCATCTCCCTGTGCTGAGGATGCCATTGCTGTGCTCTCCAGGCCTCAGTTCACTGGGCGTCCTGAGCAGGTGCGTGGAAATCCGGCTGCTAAGGTCTGAGGCAGCCCGTGTGCTGTGTAACCCACGGCACCGCTGTTGATCGCCACCCACCTGGGAGCCAGGATAGGGTAACGGTTAAAGGCATGGAATCCGGCGTCAGAATAAACCTACATTCAAGTCCTGGCTCCACCGTGGGCTTGAGTATCTAGTTCGTCCCCTCCGCGCTTGAGTTGACTTATAAAACAGGAGTGATACCAGCACCCACCTCACTGTTATAAAGCGTCATATGCGGGCCTGTTAGAGACGCTCAGTAGCCTTTGCTGTTGATTTGTATGAGGTGAGCCACTGATTTGTGTGGCCAGGAGCATAGACCTTGACTCTTCGTACTTGAGATAGAGCAGAACACGGTTACCGTTTCTCGCCGGGGCAAGGCAGCCTGCACCCCCT
The DNA here is from genome assembly GCF_963455305.1 of Plecotus auritus. NCBI lineage: Eukaryota > Metazoa > Chordata > Mammalia > Chiroptera > Vespertilionidae > Plecotus > Plecotus auritus. The sequence goes on along the minus strand of NC_137783.1, from coordinate 145,157,729 downwards.
GACCTGTTCATTCGCTGCGAAGCCTGGCGGGAGGCTCTCCGGAGGAGCGGGCTGCCGCCAGATGTCTCCTCTAGGATGCCACAGGTCGTGCCAGATGTTGGCGTGCAGCTGTGCTCACAGAACACCCATCACCGCTTATTCCCCACGTAATGGCAAAGTAAGCGGCTCAGTGTCATTGTGAAAACGACTCTGAAAGTTAATGGTTCCCCGAATAGGAGGAGCCTCCTCCCACACCGGATTGCTAATTCTCTGTCTTCCTGTGTCTCATGGAAGCAGTTCCTTTTGTGATGAGCTCACCGCGCTTGGGACGAGAGGTAAAGCAGCCGTTAGCCGTGTTATTGGGGATCCCCAAGTCTTAATATTATTTTGTTTTCACTCCCCTGTCAAAGACATTTGAAGCCACTGGACCAATGTCCAAGGCTCAAAGAGTTAAGTGCATTTCAAGTTTTGAAAGCGTCTAATACATCGAAGCTGGTTCTGTCCTGGTCCCCATGTCTGGTCAGAGACGGGCTTTGGTTTGCTGTGCTGCCAAACGCTGTCTCTTTCTGAAGCAGCAGGTGAGCCAAGGACGGACAGGCCTGCCCTTCAGGTGTAATCAGATCACAGAGGCTGTGCTCAGAGCAGGGAGGGGCCCGGGCACCAGCCGGCTCGAGCCCCATGCGTTCCCCAGTGTCTTTTCCTGTGTGAAAAGCCTAACGCCTCAAAATCCATCGCCCTTGCCTGCATTGCCGGTGACCTCAACCTTGAAGAAGACTGCGAGGTAGAGTGTGGGCTGAGGTTAGAGGGCCCCGCGATGACTGCCATCACCACATCTCTCGGTGCCCTGTCCTGCAGGCGACCTGTGCACCCGGGACACTGCAGGCTCCATCCAGACACCGCAACAAACTGAGCCATCTTCTTGCTGGTGGAGGGCCTTGCTTTCAGTTTGTAAAAAAAATAAAATAAAAATGTAACATTTGTGGCCTTAGCCAGGTTGGCTCAGTGGATAGAGCATCGGCCCGCAGACTGAAGGGTCCCGGGTTCGATTCTGGTCAAGAGCATGTAACCTCAGTTGCAGGCTTGATCCCAGGCAGGGTACACGCGGGAGGCAACCAATCGATGTATCGCTCTCACATCGATGTTTTTCTCTCTCTGTCTCTCCCCCTCCCTTCCACTCTCTAAAAATCAATGGGAAAATATCCTCGGATGAGGATTAATAACAACAACGAAATAAAAAAGTAACATCTGTGAAGCGCAATAAAGCAGAGCGCAATAAAGCGAGGGGCCTGTTGTGGTTCGGATCGATCTAGCCTCTGAAACCAGCCGGCCTGCGGTGAAGTCCCAGCTGTGTTCGTCACTGGCAACTGGGGGGTTTCCATCAGGCCGCTGAACTTCTCTGTGCCTCAGTTTCCCTTCCGTAAAATGATCATAACAGCACCTACTTCACAGGGTTGTGTGAGGGGTAGAGGGGTTGATATGGGCAAAGGGCCTGTTTCTAGTGAGTGAGAGGGAAGTTGAGTCTCAATCACCTTGTCGTGAGTCTTCTTTTTTCTGGTTGGTACCTGGGGCTACAGAATCCCCGATTCCGTTGAATCGTGTGGTTGGCCAGAAGGAACTGGAATAAGCTCCCTGTGGATGACGTATGGGGCGTGGGTGGCTGTCAGCGGGCCCCTGGGGCTGGGGCTCTTGTGTCCACACAGATAGTCTCTATTGTGGCCTTGAAACAATCCAGATCTTGGTGCCTCGTTGAGTTACCCTAAGACTGTGGTCGGCAAACTGCGGCTCTTTGGCCCCTTGAGTATGGCTCTTCCACAAAATACCACGGCCTAGGCGAGTCTATTTTGAAGAAGTGGCGTTAGAAGAAGTTTAAGTTTAAAAAATTTGGCTCTCAAAAGAAATTTCAATCGTTGTACTGTTGATATTTGGCTCTGTTGACTAATGAGTTTGCCGACCACTGCCCTCTAAGAGAATCTCCTTGCACGTCAGTGAGCATGGTGGACTCTCCTAACCATCTCCTGGCAAGCCCCGAGGAAGAGATGCGGGGTGCCTATTGCAGTGTGTACACACACACACACACACACACACACACACACACATACACATACATACACGTGTGTGCACACTACCGCAGACTTCAACCTCTCTCTGGGGGTTTCTTGCTTCCAAAGTCCCTGCGTGGCTGTGCTGTGAGGGTTTCCTTCGGTGCCCTTTTCCCCACACCAGCTTCCCATGTTGCTCTCTTCTCACTGCCCCTTGGGAACTTTACATTTCTTACTCCTTTTGCTAAGCACAGCCCGGCCCCAGCTCCAGCGCACAGACTTACCCAATCAAATGCGTCATCGCTCCGCGTCTCCAACTTGAGACATTGGATGTCTCAAGACTGTGCTCTCCTGAGGGGCATCCAAGCACTTTGGAGTTGCCCATTCCGTCTATTGGGTCCGAACGGCTCTGTCAGGCACTCGCTCTGTGACAGTGACCATGTTACTCAGCCTCTCTGAGCCCCATCTGAAAAATGGAGAGCATGACAGAACTGGCAGGGCCGTGCCGATGACCAAGTGAGCTCATGCCTGCAGAACCCAGAACAGTGCCTGCTGTTCAGTAGGAATGCAATCCGTGCTTTTTGAATAAATAACAGCCGAATCTCTCACGAATCATAAATGGGATGTCTCCCAGTCGATGACTTCTTATGAGATGTGTATGTGGCACTGCGGGGCAAAAGGGAGTATACACTTAGGTCTGTCCAGATGGCGATGGGAACTTTTGCAAGCTAATTCATCATTCTTCCCCTTAGTTTCCTCCATGGGGATAATAATAGTACCTATTTATATGGATGTTGAGAAGATTAAATGAAATCATGTATATAAAAACAGAGCCTCATCCAATTTAAAAGTTTAGAAAACTGTAGCTATTATTTTTTAAAATATATTTTTATTGATTTCAGAGAGGAAGGGAATGGGAGAGAGAGATAGAAACATCAATGATGACAGAGAATCATTGATTGGCTGCCTCTTGCATGCCCCACACTGGGGATCAAGCCTGCAACCCGGGCATTTGCCCTGAGCAGGATTTGAACCCTGACCTCCTGGTCATAGGTTCACACTCAACCACTGAGCCACCCCAGCCGGTCCATAGCTGTTATTTTTCAAAGTTATGCCTTGAATTGAACTATTAGGGTAGGAAAGTGTCCTAGCCTCCTTTCCTGGTATAAAATTCAAATTTGCAAAGTTCAGATGTACTTGGGAAACCTCAATGCTGTTTTACTGAAGGCTTTAGTCAAGACAGAAATTGTTTAATTTAAGCAGATAGCCTTGGTTTTAGAAATTTTAAATCACTACACAGTTCCTAAACTTACTAATGATTCTCTTGATACTCAGTTTAGGGAATCTTAACTTGTCTGGGGGCTGCTAGCTTTGTAGTCGTTTCCTTTCATCAGCTACATTAGGAATTAATTTGGGGTATGAGCTAATAGCCCCGCACTCCTGACCGGTGTTCCCTTTGATTTTATGCAAATTGTGAGCAACTGACCATATTCCACGAACAACTAGTTATGAAGATGGAATATGCATGAACGGAGTTTAGTGCTGGGATCAAATAAGGCTTGTAACAAATTTGATGTGGTGTTGTGAAGGATATGCAAAATACTGTGCTGCGGGGTGACTCCACTGCAGTGCAATTCTCAGATGACTGTGGTCAACTTGCCCCAGGCAAGTCCACCCAGGGTTAGCTACCAGAGGAGGGGGAGCAGTTAGAACAGAAAGCATCCAGATGTCTGTCTTTGGGGATGGAGCCCGAGTGACCAGGAGACTTGTTTGGGGCCAGGACATGATGAAATCCATGTTCTCCTGGTCCCTATAGGGGTCTGACTACAGGACGTTTATTAATCTAGGCCAAGGGTTGACAATCCTTTTCTATAAAGAGCCAAATAGTAAATAGATTAGGAACTGCGGGCCATGTGGTTTGTGTTACAGCTGCTCAACTCTGCCCTTGTAGGGCAAATGCGACTACAGACTGTACATAGACTAATGGATCTGGCTATGTTCCAATAAAACTTTATTTTAGAAGCAGGTGATGGGCTGGATTTGGCCCACGGGCTGTGATTTACAGACTCCGAGTCTAGGCTGACGCTCTGAATGGGAAACTGGAAAGGAGGAGAACCCAACGCAACATCTTCTTGAGGCAGGCCAGCGTCTGGGTTGATGGGTGATATAGGGGCGAGGGAAGTTGGGGCACAGGGCAGCGTCAAATGCCCTCTTCTCTTCCTTCCTTTACAGGGTTTGCCTATCCTCGTGAAGGCAACCAGCTAGAAAGGTAGGACAAAATGGGTAAGAGTGTTTGGACTGACTGGGATCAAATTTAAATCCTAGCACTTTCTGATTTAGCCGTGTGACCCTGAGCACCTTTTTCTACCCCTCTGAGCCCATCTGTAACCTTGGGTTGATGGAACCTGTCTCATAGAGTCGTGAGGATTAAATGAACTTTGTTATATAATCTGCTTAGCACACATTCAGTGGTGGATTCCGTGTGTTATGGACAATTTAAGGAAAGTTCAAGAGTAATTTTGCTTTCGGGGGATTTTTTTTTTTTTTTTACTTCTCCCCCAGACTTTAGCATGCACCTCCCCATAAACTGAGTCTGTGTTATTTGACTAGATCCATGATGTTCCCAGGAGTGGAATGGCTAAATCATAGGTTTTCCATGTTCAGCTTTAGTAGATACTAAGCTGGTTGGTAGATAGTAACTGGGTTTCCAAAATGGTTATACCTGCCTGGCTGGTGTGGCTCTAATGCTCATTAAGTTAGCCGAACACTCCCAGTCTCAGATTCCTTATCTGTTCAGGGTGAAAATGATTCCAGGCCTCTTGTTATTGAGGAGTAAATGAGAGAATATTTTCAGAAAGGCTTTGGACGATATATAAAAAAAAAAGTGACATAAATGCATGGCGTTTTTACTGCTAAAGAACATAGCAGGAATAAACAAATCCCAAATGCAGCATTTCCATTTAAAGTTTGACTTCTGAAGCTCATATTCCTGCAAAGTAAAATTTTGGTTGGGCCATCAGTAATACTGATCAGGATCATAATATGGAGTGTGACAAAAACAAGAACCACTAACATCTATCAAGGGCTTCTTACATGCCAGGCACTGTTCTAAGCATCCTTTCATATAGAATTTCATTTAATCTTCAAACAACTTTATGAGCTAAGCACCATAATTGTCCCAGTTTTATAGATGAGGAAACAAAGCCACAGAGAGGTTAAGCCACTTGCCCAGCATCCCCTAGGTAGCAATGGCAGAGCTGAGGTTCAAGTCCAGGCAGCCTGTCTCCAGAACCCAAAATCCATCGCTCAGAGTGTTGAAATCTACCACTTTGCAAGTCAAATCATGGAGCCAAATTTACCTTCACCATTTTGTGGACTTCTATATCAATTAATGCAAAAGTACATGAATGGACTCATTAGCCTGTGGAAATAAATACCTCAATAAAAACATTTATTATGTTGGGTTTTGTTTTTTCTTGTGGAGACTTGGTTCTTTAGCTTTGATCTGTGGGTGTGTGGACACATCCCAAGGCAAAAGCATATTTGTGGGATTACCGTTCGTGGAATAAAAATAGTTTGGAATCAAAGGATGAGAATTACGGGCACAGCCCGATGACCAGCTATAACCATTTCACATTTCTGTTTTCTAATTTGTAACTTAGAGATGCTGCTACTCCCGAGTGAGTGCGGGGCCCAGATCAGATGGTACGTGGGACTGTGCTTGGAGAGCCGCCAAGCACTATATACCTCTAAGACGCTTATTAATTTTCTTATTAATAATGCTCCCCAAGACCACGTGTGCTATCACTGAATCCTGTCCCATAGGAACTGCTTTTAACCCTGTCTGTATTTCCATGGGATTGTGCTTTTAAATTCCCTTGGAGTCTGGCCCTCCTAAGTGGCCTGATTTCCGTCTATGGGGATGTCTGGTCCAGGTGTCCGTATGAGGCAATGGGTTACCTTCCCGGTTTGGGGGTCCACCTGAAGTCAGCATAAAGCGACGCTTTAGGAGGCCCTTGGGGGATAACGGCAGCCTAGGTGAGCACACAGATCTCTGGGCATATAGAGGAAGGGGTTGTTTCTCTAGAGAAAATTAGGGGGCCATTATCAGAAGAACTGGCCCTGGGATCTGAATCTGCTCCATTAAGACAGGGAAGAGTTCCCAAATCAAGCATGTTCAGCAGGCACCCCACACCCGAAGCTCATCAGAGGCAGTTCTGTGTTAGGTAAAAGCTCTCTCTTGACAAAAGACCTGCATCCTAGATGTGTCCCTGCCACTAACAAGCTGTGTTGCCCTGGGTAGGACAGGAAATGTCTCTGGGTCTTAGTTCTTCCAGTACAAAAAGAAGGGGATGAATTAGGACTCTTGAAGGCCCTGGTGAGGGCCAGGTTTTGAAGGTTCTTTCCACATCTCAATGATCGTGCCTGTTAGTCTTTAAGATGAAATACTCTGGGCCCTGTGTGTGGCTCATCCTTTTGCATAATCGCCAGCGGTGGGAGGTCCCTGCTGTTACTTCATTTCTGTGAGTATGAATTGCCACATCTGCTATTGGCCCTGCCCTGGAGAGTGGTGTGAGGATTAGATTATGTACACTATGTGCCTAGGAAGGCAGCTGTGCCCTGGATCTGAGTAGGCGTTTGGGAGTTAGATTAATAGGACTCGATCCTTGTTTGGCCTTTCCCTTACTGTACCATTGAGCAGATGGTTTAAACTCTTGGAGTCCTTGTTTCCTCATCTGTAAAATGGATATTTATAGAACCCTGTTCATGGGATCGTGGTGGAGGTTAAATGAGACACTGCATATCACAGGCTTAGTACAGGGCTTGGCACACGGTAGATAATCTGTAAAGGATAATTGTTTATTATAACAGCTTGTAATTATTTTACTTGGCCCACTGCACACCCATTAGAATACCTGCCATTTTAACAGTTTTTTGTTTGTTTGTTTGTTGTTTTTTACTGTTTTTATTGTGGAATTTTCCCAAAGAAATCCTTTGGGTTTTAATGCTTTTGGTTGCTTCTAGTTATTTCTCTAAAATTGTAAAGTAATACATACCTATTTTAAAAGTGTTTGATTTTCTAACCATTTTAGTAGGATGCTATATCAGAAAGTAGTAGGATATACTTACCTCAGAAAGAGCATGTATTGGTCCGCGTAATTGCAAAGTCATCTAAAATTCAATACAGCATTCTAAAGTGTCACCAAAGACTGTTTCTTCCTCTGTCTACATTCTGTCTTCTGTGGGGACCATTTCATGACAAAACGACCTCAAGTCACGGCCATAGATGGTTGACAGCAGGGTCAGGCGCTCACTGGTTCCTCTCTTACCAGTACATTCCATGGCAAAAGGAAAGGTCCTTCCCAGTGGCTCTCTCGGAAAAGCAAGAACGTTTCTTTCCCATCGGCCTCTAACGAATGTCTATTCAAGACGAATGTGCCCAGGTTAGGTCATGAACTCCTTCCTGAAAGAAGCTGTGCCCTTACAGGTTGGGCATCACCAACGTGCTGAGTGGCCCAGGCTGTCTCAGAGGCCCTTGGGAAGGACCCTGGCAGGCGCTCTGGTGACATCGCCTGAATGACTTTGAGGCCATCCACGGGACTGAGGAAGGGTTTTCAGAGCCACTGGAGACGCTGACAGAGTTGCCACTGACGCTGAGCTATTGCCAATTCTCTTTGAGGTGACTTGGACACCTACAGGGCAAAGAGAACCGTGGTGAGGAATAGCCTCTGGCATTAAATGAGCCTGGGTCTGAGACCCAGCCCCTCTGCTATGTAACCCGAGAGATTTTCTTCCCCCTCCTACTTAACTCATTACTGGCTCTAACCCATTGCCTCCTAAATATCTTGCTAATCCATCCCTCTCTCTCCATTTCCCCAGCCCTCCCTTACTCCAATCCTCCACTATCTCTTATCTAAACGACAGGAGTTTTCTAATTGGCCTTCTTCCTTCCATTCTTGCTTCCTGTATTCAACAGGATTAGCTTTGGCTGAGAGTTAACAGAAATTCCAAAAGAGCACGGCCTAAACACAATTAAAAGGTAATTTTTTTGTTCTCACACAAAAATCCAGGTAGCCTACTGCACACCCATTTAGAATGTCTAAGATTGAAAGTACTGGCAAGGAGGTGGAGCAACTGACACTCTCATTCACTGCTCGTGGGAGTATAAAAATGACACTGACTTTGAAAAATGGGCTGTTTCTCATATTGTTAAACAAACACCTACCATATGACCCAGCCATTCCATTCTTAGGTATTTACCCAGAGAAAGGAATCCTATGTCTACACAAAGGTTTGTACATAAATGTCCATGGCATCTTTGTTTACAATAGCCCCAAACAGTGAACCCAGATATCCATCAACTGGTGCATGGATTAAACAAATTGTGGTATATCCAGACAATAGAATACTAATTAGCAATGAAAAGGAAAGAACTACTGATACAGCAACATGGGCGAATCTCTAAATAATTATGCCCAATGAAAGAAGCTGGAAAAGACAGTACAACCTGTATGATTTCATTTATATAAAGTTCTGAAAAATTAAAACCATAAGGACAGAAAACAGGTCCGTAGTTATCTCATGCTGGGAGTACGGGGAGGGGTGAATTGCAAAGAGACAGGGAAATCATTTGGGGAGGATAGAAATGTTCTGAGTCTGCGGTATGTTGATAGTCACATGGATGTAGGCAACTGCCAGAACACGCCAAGTGGTGTACTTGAAATGAATGCAGGTGGGTTTGGCATATAAAAACTGTACACACATTGTATTTCAATTAGTTAAAAAGTTAAAGGAGCAGTCCAGGGCTGGAGCCTTTTTTCTCATTACTCCATCACACATGGCTTCTTGCTCCTGTCAAAGATAGCAGCACTCGGTTCCCAGGCTGCGGGATGGAGGAGGGGACAAAGAACAGGGCAAAGAATGCAAGCAGTTTGCCTCCTAAAAGAGGGCCTTAGGAGCCTGGTAATTCTGCTTGTATGCCATTGGCCATCCCATGGACAGACTAGGTCCGTAGACCAAGGGGAAAATAGATATGGAGGGACAATTAGCTGACTTAAAGCTCTTCAATGGCTTTTCAGGGCTCTGATAATAAAGTCCAAACTAACTCCTTGCCATGGCTTCCAAAATCCTGCCCGGTCGGCCTCAGCTTATTTTTATTTATGCCTCCCTCTCTTCTGTTTCAGAACTGCAGCCTCTAGCCTCTCTAGTCCTCAGCAGGAGTTTACTCATTGTTTCCCTCGGCTTAGAACACCTTTCCTTCCCTCTCCGCCTGGCTAACCACTCTTTCTCCTTCAGCTCTGCATCCATCCTGACTCCTCAGCGTAGGGTCAGATCCGTCCGCATGCGACACTTCCCATAGTTTGGAATTTTGTATTCGTGTGACATTTTGATCACACCCTTTCTCACACGCTGGAGTGCGAGCTCCTTTTGTTCGCCTTTGTATTCCAGCGTCTGACTCTAATCCGTTACCTGACAAGCGGAAGGAGCTACACACACGTTTCCCGGGTGAGTGCGTGAATGAATGCACGTGCTTTATCTAGTACTATTGGTGGAAGGGAGGTTGCTAAGGAGCAGATTTGTAGTTCCACTGAGCCCTGGTTGCAAAACAGCTCACTCACGGATTACCTTAGCGAGGTGTCAGAATTGAAAGACTCAATAGCATTTCATTTGATCGTTTGCTCTGGACCGTCACCTAAATTTTTATTAGAGTTACCCCTTTGAGACCTTTCTATGAATATTGTCTGCTTGGATGGCAGGGCATGGGGTTGCGAGGGGGAGGGGGGAAGGAGATGATGTAAAAGGAGTAAGTTTGTGGCAATAAAAGTTCCTGTGCAGTTCAGAGCTCCTGTCTCCCAGTGTGGGGAGCTTTGAGTTATGTAGGTCAGGAACAGGAGTGGTATGCAGAAGGCAGCAGCGGGCCGTGATGTGTTGTTTATGCTGTGCGTTTCACTTGCAGGTGAGGCTCTGTTGATCTACTGGAGGGACAAACCATTCTCAAGTTCACGGTATTGATTAGATGCAGGTACAGTATGGGCTGCTGAAGTGGGCGCGTTGGCAGGATAATGACAGGATACTAATAGATTCAGAAAAACGGGTTCTCCATCGTGCAGCTTGTGGTCAGCTAACTACATAATAAGCAAGAATGAAAACCACTTTCCTTATAAATATTTTCTCAATCAGCGTTTCCTTGATTTGCACAGCTTTGCCCAGTTAATCCAATTAGTGGGTTTCCTTATAATTCAGAGTGCAAATACTCTGATTTTATCTTAGGTACGTCTCAAAACATAGTCAAAGAAATAAACAGAAAACATGAGATATAAACAGAGGAAGAGAGGGGTTTGGGGTGGGGATGCAGCGGAGGGTTTCTCGGTCAGAGCGCCCTTCTGGACACACCTTCCCGCGGCTCTACTAGTAAATGGCCTGCCTCTGGCCCAGGGCATCCCAGATGCAGCTCATTTTGTACCCCCTTTACCGTTTTGGCCATATCGGGTATTGTTTTACTTAATAAGATGGATTCTATTTTTCAAACTTCAATTTTTTTAGAAAGGCCAACTAAATTAATTGCAAAAGAAAATGAATAATGCCAGCTCCAGTGGGTCTGGGATTTTTCTGTTCTGCTCTCTGTTGGATTCCCTCAGTGCCTAATCCAGGGCCTCACGGAGACTCAAAGACGGTTTGTTAAATGAATAAATGTCATTGTCATCATAGAGAAGCAAGTATTTCTCTAAGACACGTTGTCAACATATAGCTAATGAGAACATTTTAAAGTGATCATCTGCTTCCCGTGTAAAGTCCTTTTGCGTGCTACCCACCAGGCCCCACACTTTTCTAGGCCACAGAGCAATGGCCACTGACCTCACCTCATCATTTACTTAGGGTCTTTCTCAGCCCCTAGATAGGCAACTCCATTCTTAATGGTTTTGTCCACCCCTATATCCCCAATACCTAGCCCAGTATTTATTAAAATATATAGTGGAACATACATATACCATTATTATTCCCTTGACTATAGGAATACATATATGCAAATACACACATGCACACACACACACATTATATATACCCTAGAGGCCCGGTGCATGAAATTCGTGCAGGGGGCAGGGGGGTCCCCTCAGCCCAGCCTGGACCCTCTCCAATCCGGGACATCCCTCTCACAATCGGGGAGTTCTGGCTCCTGACTGCTCACCTGCCTGCCTGCCTGGTCACCCCCAACTGCCTCCCTCACTGCTGGCCTGGTCGCCGCCCCCGCCCCCCCGCCAGCCTGGTCACCCCTCACTGCCCCCCTCTGCTGGCCTGGTCACCCCTCACTGCCCCCCTCTGCTGACCTGGTTGCCCCTCTCTGCCCCCCCCAGCCAGCCTGGTCACCCCTCACTGCCCCCCTCTGCTGGCCTGGTCACCCCTCACTGCCCCCCTCTGCTGACCTGGTTGCCCCTCACTGCCCCCCCCCCCAGCCAGCCTGGTCACCCCACGCAGCCTGCTGGTCAGTCATTTGGTCATCCCTCACTGCCCCCCTGCCGGCCTTATTGCTCCATGCAGCCTGCTGTTTGGTGTTACTGTGAGGGCGTCGTGACCAATTTGCATATTACCCTTTTATTATTATAGATGCATGTAATCTTGAGTTTGCACATAGGGTTTTTCCTTACGTTTCACTGGTTTACCTAAAGCAGAACTTAGTTACTTGGTTGCACCCAGCTACCAGTGAGCCTGAGAAGCATAGTCCATTCTGGGGAAATAAATTAGATGTTTTGTTTAAAAGGAAGAGGGGGAGCCCTGGCTGGTTTTGCTCAGTGGATAGAGCATCAGCCTGCGAACTGAAGGGTCCTGGGTTTGATTCCTGGTCAGGGCACATGCCCGGGTTGTGGGCTCAATCCCCAATAGGGGGCATGCAGGAGGCATCTGATCCGTTTCTCTCTCATCATTGATGCTTCTATCCCTCTCTCCCTCTCCCTTCCTCTCTGAAATCAATAAAAATATATTTAAAAATAATAAATAAATAAATAAATGGAAGAGGGGGAGACATCTAGCAGTCTCTACCCTAGCCTGGCATCGAAGGCCTTTTAAAGTCAAGAACCAACCCAGCATTCCAGATTTTCGTCACCTCCCAGCGGTTTTAACACTCTGTCCCCACTGAGAGCCTGTGCTGGCTGCCCTGAACACTCAGCACTTTGTCCCCCTCTCTCTGCTTACTCAGCCCTCCTGGAATGCCTTGGTGCTTCATGTCCAAGCCACACCTTTGTTTCCATGAGACGTTCCCCTGACCACTCGACTCTGAGATGGTTTGTCCTGAACCCGAACTCGTCCAGCCATGAGCCTGTGTGTGATTCGCTCGCGTAGCCACGCTCTTCTGCCTCCGCCGGCTCTTCTTTCGATGACTTGAACAGCGTTCAGGCTTTCATTGTTAACTTTTTACACATTTAGGTCTCATCCCCCACACGCACCCCTCATTCTAGATTCCCTGAGGACAGGACCCCCTTACTCAGGGAACATTCCTTGTTCTCCTACCTCTCATGTGGCCCTGTGCACCATGCCGGGGACTTAGTAGTGAGTAAGACATGGGGTCTCACCTCACAGTTGTAACATTTCCCATGGCGCCTGTTTTTAAAACTTGCACACGTGTAGGTGCTTTATCAATTTCTGATGCTTTGTTGAGCAAATGAGCTGACATTTGTTTAAATGATTATTACTTACTAGAGGTCCGTTGCAGGAAGATTCCTGCAAGAATAGGGCTTCCTGTGGTCTGAGCGAAGCAGAGAAGGGAGCGAAGCCCTCCAAGGCAGGCTTCCCTCCCGCAACCGCCCTGCGCTTTCCCTCCCACTGCCGCCACCGCCGTCGCCCCACTTTCCGCTTTCCCTCACTCTTCCTTGTACACTGTCTTCAGTCTTCACTCCGCCTGCGTATGCAAATTAACCACTATCTTTGTTGGGTTAATTTGCATACTCTGATTGGTTGGTGGGCGTAGCGTCTTCAGTCTTCACTCCACCTGTGTATGCAAATTAACCACTATCTTTGTTGGGTTAATTTGCATACTCACTCTGATTGGCTGGTGGGCGTAGCAGAGTGATGGTTAATTTGCATGTTTCTCTTTCATTAGTGTGGATATTCATAACATTTATTGAGTAGTTACTATGTGCTAGGCACAGTGCTAGCCCTTCACATGCATCACTTCCCTTCTTTCTTATGACAGCTCTGAGGCAGGCACTATTAACTTTGACAGGGAAAGGAGGAGGCACGGAGAGGTTAAGTTACTTGTTCAAAGTCACTCAGCTGGGAAGGGGTGGAGCCAGGATTTAATCCATGCAGCTCAATTCCTGAGCTTCTAGTTACTGTGCTATGTTAAGGTGACTGGAAAGTAAGGGCGATCTCATGAGGCGAAGCCTCAGCGGCATCGTTTACCACAGCCACCGCACTCCGGGCAGCGCCTGCACCCTGTTCCAGCAGGAGGCTTTCCTGGGCTAGGATGCCCTTTTCCTGAGGAGCGCCCCCCGCTGGGCACTGCCAACCTGCCGCTCCCCACCTGCGCCTCAGCTGCCCATCCTGCATCTCCTCTGCGCCCCTACTCCGCATACCATAGCAACAGCTCACCCACCCCTCTGTTCCCTGGCGGCTGCCTGGCTCTGCTCTCATCCGCTCTGCAGGGCAGGAGGGAGCGACCGAGCAGGCGGTGCGGTCCGGAGGCTCCCGCTGGATCAAGACCACCGACGTGTTTTGTCTTGCCCAGGGCTCAATAACGGTTTTTAAAAATTTGTTGTCAGCTTTTACCGATTAGAAGATGCCATGCAAAATCCGGCTTCCGGCTTCTTGGGAAGAACTGGAAGATTTGGGAAACATCAAGTCAGGCTGCCAAGTTCAGATGGAGCGTGTCTGTCTGAATTGACACGGTGCCCTCCTGCCTATTACCCGGACGCCCACAGCCGCAGTCATTCCTCCTACCAGCCTGCAGCATGCAAGAAGAACACAGACACCATCCTAAGCGCTTTCGTTGCCTCTCATTGCCTCAGGCCCCTTTGGAAGAGGTGCTGTTACGACCCCACTTTGCAGATGAGAAATGAAGGCCCGCGCTAGTAATAGTGCACACACTGCGCTCAGACCCACGTGCTGGGCTCCGCGCTCTTTGCTTCTCAGTGCTTTCCTGCTTCCTCTCCGCGCACCCTTGGCCTTGGCCCTGGCCCTGGTGCTGCCTGAGGTGGACTCACCGAGAACCCACAGAGCCGATTCCCTGTACAACTGGCAGGCAGCAGGGCAAGGCCGCCTTTCCCTGCGGCTCTGAACAAAGCTGAGCCTGCAGAGGACATGGGGACAATGAAAGGACCCGGGGCACACCTGCCAGTCACTTGGGGCCATCTCAGAGCCAGCTGCGGGGGAGCGTTCCCCCTTCTCTCTCTCCCCTCTTGGAACAGAGGGAATTCATTCTACTGAGTCTCCATCCAACTCTCGCTTGAAACATTAGCCCAGAAACAAGTGTAATCCATCTTAATCCCGATTCTCTCCCCGAGGTGGGCAGGGGTGAAGCGCAATGCCAGGCTGAGCAACATCTCAGCCTTCAGCTGGGGTCCGAGGTGGCCGCCCAGCCTGCCTGAGCCCCTCCCGGGCTGCATGGTGAGTCTGCAGGGAGATCCGTGGAGCCTGCAGCTCAGAGAGAGATGCATTTGGTCAGGCTAGCTGCCTGCACCTCCGGAAGCAGCCCCCTTCACAGGCTCCCAGGAAGAGGCAGGGGGGTGTAGCCACGCCAGGTGGGGGATGCCTGTCCCAAGACCCACTGGGGAGAAGTGTCTCGGAAGCTACTCACCGAGCACTTCAGTGCGCCCGGTGCTGTGGCTGCAGAGATGAGCAAGCCTAGGACATAGGGTGATCATAGGATTCCAGTTAGCGTCGGGAGGAGAAAGAGGAGAAATGAAGAGACAGCCGAGGAGGAAAGAGGTGTGGGGGTGGTGATGGAAGGAGACAGCTAATGGAAAACTTAGAAGTTACCGCTGTGCATACACTGTGACTCAAGTCTACGTGCCCATCTCTGCATGAGGCCTTCAGGGGAAGACCCGCTGCTCACGAAGGCCTTCTCGATGTCGTGGAAGATGCAACAGACTCAGGGTGGGTGGGTGGTGAGAGCTGAGCCCCCGCTGGGGAAGGATCACGCCACGTGCAATTCCTGAATGCCAAGTGCTCGCCCTCCTGCTGGTCCACAGGGAAGGCTCCCTAAACGTCAGCTCCTGCTCTTACATGGCAACTGTTCTTATGACCAGGTTCCCTCTCTCACACCAACCTGCACACGCGAAGCTGAAAACCAGTGGGGCAGACAGCACGGAACATGCCCCGTGAGGACCAGGGGAGTGTTAGTCCGGCGCCAATCCTAGGGAAGCCTGGCATTGGGCAGGACGGGGCGCAGGCCGGACCTCAGGCAATCCCAGGCCAGCCGTGGGCAGCTCCGGGACTGGCCAGGCCCACCTCCAGCACCCCTCCCAGCTGGATTGTTTGCAGAACGAGAGGAATGTTAATTAATCCTGTTATCTGAGCTGAATGCTTTCTGGTTTAATTTCTCTGATAAAACCTCCCTGAACGGAGAGCTCTCAGAACACCAAAGGAGGCCTTTCTTTGGGATTCCTGAGGTGCAGTGAGACCTGGCGAGGGTGGGGGTGGGGAGGGTAGCCTTTCTGGCCCCAGGAACCCTGAATTCAACAGACTCTTCTCAGTATTCTGACTGCAGACCCTTTACCAATAGTCTTCTTGCCCCAGTAAATGTGGCTACACTTCAGAAAGGAAGGGGCAAATATAAGTTCATTGAAAGAAGGAAAGAAAGGAAGGAAGAAACCATAGTCTAAAAATCTGTAAGGGGGTACATGTAGGAAATTCAAAATTCAGAACATGGGGTTACCTAGAATTTTTGCACCAGATTTAATAATCATGTAATAGTTGTGTGCTTACATGTGCCAGGAGCTGTCTTTATTGTTTATAGGTACTATGGTTGTAATCCACTCTGAAACACTTCAGTTTTAGACTGTGACATGTAGCTACATTATTTGAAGTGACAGCACGGGACAGCCAATGAGGCATCTGTTCTTGAGGGGAGGTCAGCTAGAATTATATCAGAAAAGTCTCACTCCAGAAAAGGCCATTTTAAGTGTTTTGGCTTTCTTTTTTGTTTTTTAATACGTTTTAATTTTTTTCAGAGAGAGGAAGGGAGCGATAGAAACATCAATGATGAGAGAGAATCATTGATTGGCTGCCTCCTGCTTACCCCCTACTGGGGATCGAACCTGAAACCTGGGCATATGTCCTGACCTCCTAGTTCATGGGTCAATGCTCAACCACCGAGCCACACTGGCTGGGCAAGTGTTTTGGCTTCCTTGACTTTGAGAAAGACCAAATGTTTAGCCAGTTAGCAAGCTGTCAGAAACGGGCTTTCCTTGATGACATTAGTGGCATGTTGATAGGTTTAGTGGATATTAGAAAGGGGCTCTCAATTACCATTGGTGAGTGGTATTCAAGAGCGTATAAGAGTTCAAGTCTTGATTGGACGTGACTCTTTAACTGTCTGGTGGTATGAGGCTGACTATAAAGGTTTGTTCAGTCCCATCTCTGTACAAACCTCTGAACTATTGGGGACCCTCTCACGTGTTATAAAACAAGACAACACACCCAAAATGGAGTTGTGTATGTTATACCCCATGTAACCAAACCGAAACTTAATTCCAGTTTCAGTCTCCCAGAAATGGAATCTTGAGTCTATCAGGAATCGCTTGATCGGAACTAGATAGGTAATGTGCCTGATAGACCCCTGCCACCCGCCAAGAAAAGTGACCTTGAAGTAACCAATTGGCTTCTTTGTCTGGTATAACTTTCTTATTCCTGCACCCATCCTTCTGCCTGCAAAAGTTTTTCTATTTGTACAACTCCTCACAACTCCTTCCCGTCTGCTAGATCCGATTCTGCAGAACTAGAGGGTATTTTTGCTTAAATAAACTCTTAAGATTTATAATATGCCTCAGTTTATCTTTTAACAAGAAAGGCAGCAGTTGGTCTGAACATCTAAAAAAGACAATGAGGAGGGGCTTCAAATGAGCATAGAGTACAGGTTGCAGAAGTTATATTATTTCTGTTCACTCATAAGAGTTTAGCAAATGTTGGCAGGGTAGGGGAGGAAAAAAAAACTTTATTCCATTGGTCAGCAAACTCATTAGTCAACAGAGCCAAATATCAACGTACAACAATTGAAATTTCTTTGGAGAGCCAAATTTTTTAAACTTAAACTTCTTCTAATGCCACTTCTTCAAAATAGACTCACCCAGGCCGTGGTATTTTGTGGAAGAGCCACACTCAAGGGGCCAAAGAGCCGCATGTGGCTCACGAGCCGCAGTTTGCCGACCACTGCATTCGATTAGGTTCAGAATTTGGGGTATGTGAATTAAACTGACCAAAGATAGATCAACAAGAAAAAAGGTTTATTTTGTATGTACATAGGGGGTTTCACACACACACACACACACAAACTCCCCCAAAGTGGTTGGGCCTGAGAGCTTACATACCATTTTAACAATGAGTGATAAATTGTGGCAAGGTGACAAGACAAGGGACACTGGGTTTGGGCTTCTAGGGGTGGTAAATTGTGAAAAGGTAAATATATGGGGGAACTGATGGGAGAGAAGGGTTGTTATGCAAGTCGTACTACAATTCTGTGATGCAGGCTTTATTATTACCTCCACTTGCTGCTGAGGAAACCGGTCCGGAGAGATTGAGACACTCATCCAAGGTTACCGAGTCAGAATATAAATCTAGGTCATTTGATTTTAAAACCTGTGCCTTTTCCACCATGCGGAAATAAGTTTTACTATTTTATTCTTGATTTTACAAATATCACACGATCACAGGAAAACTGGAAAACATTAATATATAAAACTAGAGGCCCGGTGCATGAATTTGTGCACAGGTGGGGTCCAGCTGGGCCAGCTGGGGGGATGGGCCTCGGGTGGTTGGCTGGCCAGTCTCACCCCCTGGTCAAACTCTGGTCAAACTCTCAGTTGAGGGGACAATTTGCATATTACCCTTTTATTATATAGGATAGCCTAATTCTACTACTCAGAGAAAACCACATTAACCTTTGGTGTATTACTTCCAGGCATTTGTATACATATTTAGTTGAGATTGTACAATGCTTATGGTTTTTTCTTGCTTATTTAATGTTATAAATGTTTCCTTATATCCTTAACAATTCTTCATTAACATTGTTTTAATGTGAACATTTCCTCGTATAGTTGTGTCATACCACTTGTTGTCAGACATCTAACTTTGTTCTGATTTTTCACTACCACAATAACAACATGGCCATCTCTGAGGGAAACCTCTTGTTTAGATTTCTTACTGTTTCTTCAGGGAAGATTCCTGGAAAGGAAATTTATGGGTCAACAGGCAAGAATGTTTAATGGACATTATGAAGCATTAAACTAGACCACAGTGTGCTCTGCCTCTGTGAACAACGAAGGCCAACATTACTTTCTAAGACAGACCTAAAATCAAGATAAATTCCTACTAAAACTGAGCATTTTGACTAAGAATGGACAGACCAGCAGTTTACCTAGTGGTGCTACTTTTCTAACCAGTAGGGGGCAGCACAAACAAATACCATCAGAGGTCCTCCTTGGCCATTGAACTTGACATTTTTGTAGCGTGTGTGTGTGTGTGTGTGTGTGTGTGTGTGTGTGTGTGCGCGCCAAACTTCCTTTGTTAAAATTTAGTAACAACAAAGTCATCAAATTTACAGGGAAGGGCCAGAGAGGAAAATCTATTTGACTCGAAAGATTTACAATTTGTAGGAATGTTCTGGAAAACTGACCCAGATGGCAAAGGGCTAAAGAGGAAAAGGGTCTTTCCAATGTGGGCTTGCTCCAGAGGCTAGGGAAGCAGGTCAGGGTGAGAGCAGCAGCAGAAAAAACGGTGTTGGTGCGTGGGATTGATGGTGGTGTTCTGTGCCCTGCAAGAGTGAAGGCTGGGAAGTGACTTTATCGTCCCAAACAGGATAGCCAGAGGAAGGAGTCACATGCTAGCCAGCCCGAGGAAGACCTTTGGAATGGCAGGCACAAGGTCAGTGATGCAAGGAAGGGAGGTGTTAATGAATCACAGAGAAATATGCTGCGTCTAGGAATGCCAAGGGGCGGGTGAGCCTCAGGAAGGAACATAATGGCAATGTACCTGGAGCTGGGGTTGCTGACCCGAGAACTGTGGGCCGTGGAGAGCATCCTCAGGAAATCCGTGCATATCCCGAATGTATGCAGGGCTCATACTGAAAAATAAGCACGGTTTTCGGGGGGGGGGGGGGGGCTGGGGGAAGCTACAGCTTTCAGGAGTCTATGACCCCAAACGATTAGGGACAAGTGATCTGTGTATATTCCTCCATCTCCAGGACCAAGAGCGCTCTCTCCCCAGAGCCGAACCCCTTCCGCCCTGTCCCAAAGACACGTCTTTCCCTACAAATGGCAGGAAAGCCTGCCAGATGGAGTGGTGGGTGCACCAGCCTCTCGCCTGGGTCATGGAGGGCTTAGCATGAGGTGTGGGTGGGTCAGATGATACACGAAAGACCCAGGCTGTGCAGTGGGAGAGCTCAGTGCAGGGCACAAATGGGAGGTGACATGAGTCACAAGCCTGGAGCTGCCCACCTCACCCTTCTTTGTACGCAAGTCCTGCTCTTCCTTCAACCTACTCAAGTCCTGCCCCTTCTGACCACTCAGATATCTGCCTCTCGGAACTTTCTGTCATTGTCCACTTGGTAAGGCTGTATTCTATGCTGTATTGCCGCGCATCATAAATGAGTCACTTCACACGTATGTGTCGCAGCCACCACCGAAAGTGAGATCCCAGAGAACTGGGACTTTGTCTCCTGCATTTCCAAGTGAATAATTATTAATGAGAAGTTAATTGAAAACTAGTCATAGGTGTTAAATTCAAAGAGATTGCTGTGTTAGACGCCTTCACATAGAATTAACATTTAATAATATCCCAACATCCCTATAAAGTAGGAGTTAATGTTTCCAGTTGACTGGTGAAAAACGGGGTTTGGGAAAGTAATTAAGTAGCTCTAGTGATTAATGCAGTACCCCGCAAATATAGGAAGGGGCTGGTTCTTTTTAAGTCTCTCACTGCCAAGCACACAGTCAGTTCAGAGTAAAAATGAAGTAAAATGCCTTTAGCATCCCTCTCTGATGAATTTGAGATTTTAAAAATTGTTATATCTAAAAGCAACTAAGTTAGCCCTAGCCAGTTTGGCTCAGTGGATAGAGCGTGAGCCTGTGGACTGAAGGATCCTGGGTTCAATTCCGGTCAAGGGCACATGCCCAGGTTGCAGGCGCAATCCCCAGTGGGGGGCGTGCAGGAGGCAGCCAATCAATGATTCTCATCATTGATGTTTCTATCTCTCTCTCCCTCTCCCTTCCTCTCTGAAATTAATAAAAAAATATTAAAAAATAAATAAAAGCAACTAACTTAAAGTTAAAAAATAAGCAAAATCCAACAAACCATCTGAGCTTGCACTCAGCCCTTTCTGACCTCTGTTTACCGAACAGGCAGAAGACTCACCTGGAACTGAACCAGGGCCAGCGAAGGAGGGGAAGCAGGAGGCCCTAGTGGCTAGGGTTTCCTGCGGGAAAACCCAGGGGCTGAGTGTCCCGCTTCCTTCTGGTCGATTGTTCATAGGAAGGAAGGAAAGGGGCCCCTGTTCTTTCTCCAGAATCCCGTGATGCCCACTGTTGAGCAAGTAAGAATATTGATTCCCTACCCCCACTAAGAAGCTCTCCACATCTCCCCCTCCCTGGGGCTGGTGAAGGGGAGTGTGGGGGTCCTGGTGGGGCGCAGCTTCCTTTATTTCCTCCCTGATGGCAGATGCATGCAGGTTTAACTTATCACCCTTTTCTGAACTCATCATTTTTGAACTCGACTCTGCATGAGGCATCTTGGGGTAGTCCAGAGGTAACTGGGCTCATTTTTTCCTTTGATAACCAGAAAAAAATACGACGAGACCCGCCCATCGCCACAGAGGGTTCAGCAAAGGAGAGAGACCAAAGCCATCTCTGGCTCTGAGCTCCTGCCTCCTGCCACCTGCTTTCTCTCATCGCCACAAGCCCCATCCTCATTGGTGCTGGGGGCTCCTTCCAGCTCTCTGCACCATTTAGCCCCCAGGATAATGAGGTTCTATGTAATACTCTCTCAATGTTATTTCCTATATTTTGGGGGGCTAACAGAATTAGGTACATCGCCAGAGCAAGCACACTCACCTGCAATATAGTAAAATGGTTAAAAGTACCAATTTCCAAGTCAGACTGCCCAGGTTCAAATCCCAGGTGTGCCTCCTGCCAGCTGTGTGGTGTCAAGTAAGTCCCTTAACTTCTCTGTGCCTCAGTGTCCTCATCTGTAAAATGGGCATAATTAATAACACCAGTGGGTTTGCTGTGTGTGTGTGTCACGGGGAGGTCATTTGTGTAAGGTACTTAGAACCCTGCCTGGCAGTTAGTAAGCACTAGAGAATCAGTTATTCAATAATTCCCATAACTTCCAGGACATCTCTGCCTGTGGCCTGGTCAGTTTCTATGTTGCTGGAGCCTGTGCTCCGGCCTTTCCTTGAAGGACACCTGCTTGCATTTTCTTCCCTTGTATGATCCTGGGCCTCTCCACGAGGCATGTGGCTCAGGCTGCAAAGGGAAATGGAGAAATCTTGTTACTTTATTATGGAAGACAGTTTTAGCTTCCTTTATTTCTACTCCCTCATTCCAGTGTGAGGCAGACAACATTTCCTACCTAAAGGCTTCTCACCATGCCTTTCCGAAGAGAAGATCAGTCCCCTCCTCCCCACTCCCCACCCCTGGAACAATGGACAATGCCCCTAACTGTGTTCATGATGCAGAAAGAGCTTGGTCAGTAGGGTTTTAATAATAGCCTTTGTAGGGGAGGAAAAACTATTTATTTCTCTACCCTTGTAGGTTCTGAGCCTCAGGATTGTAAATGACAGAATAACAGGGGAAAAGCATTCATATTTTACTGAATATTAATATTTTTACATGGCAGAGGGCTTCATAGAAAAGAAGTGTTCATCTCAAAGAAACAGACTCGGGGGCTAACATACCATTTTAACAAAGGCGAGAAATTGTGGAAAAGAGATTAGACAAAGGAAAGGGGTGTAGGCTCCTCAGGACGGTAAACTGTGGGAAAGTGACTAGGAAATATATGGGGGAAACTAATGGAAGATAAGGGTTGTTTTATCAAGGCTTATATGTGCAGGCTCATCTCATTGTCAACTCCCTGTCTTGGGTAATAAGAATGTTTATCTCTTCATGGTACCATGGAAATGAATGCCCTGCTTTTAGGCAGAAAGGGGTAGTAGAGTGTGGGCAAAGAAGAGGCAAGTCTGCTGACTTCGGGGTGACCACCATGAAGGATTCCGAAGCATCAGTGGCTCTCAGGGGAAGGTGGAGAGAGCTTAAAGGGGAGGGAAAACGTGCCTCAGGTCACATACTAGGGGCTGCTGGTAACCCGGGCCAAGCTCCTGCATCTCGCACAGATTTAGCCCTGGAGAAAAGGAGGTGGATTAGAAGTTTTAACCTATAATTCAGGTGGTGATAAGGAGGGCCGGGGGCGGGAGTGGGGCCGGGGGGGGGGGGGGGGGGGGAGGAGAAAGTCTGTGTGTGAGTGTGTGTGTGTGTGTGTGTGTGTGTGTGTGTGTGTGTGTGTAAGAAGAGATTGCCGAAGAGTGAAAAGAGGCAATTGCAAGAGATTCTTACAAGTAAACATAAAGCTTTACTTACAGAAGGATACGAAAGGAAGGGAGAAAGGGAGAGAGAGAAAGTTCAACTTTCAGAATTTGTTAAAACTAGAGAATTTTAGCCAAACCGGTTTGGCTCAGTGGATAGAGCGTCGGCCTGCGGACTGAAAGGTCCCGGGTTCGATTCCGGTCAAGGGCACGTACCTTGGTTGCGGGCACATCCCCAGTGGGAGGTGTGCAGGAGGCAGCTGATGGATGTTTCTCTCTCATCGATGTTTCTAGCTCTCTATCCCTCTCCCTTCCTCTCTGTGAAATATCAATAAAATATATTTAAAAAAAAAAGAGCACATCTTAAAGAAAAAAAAAAAAGAGAGAGAATTTTAGAGCTATGAGGGCTCCCCCTGAGCCTTGCCCAAACGCACCCCTTTTTCAGATGAAAAGTTGAGCCCAACCGCTTGCAGGAAATCATGTTAGTTCCAGGTTTCAGGGTCAGGAGTTGGATCCGTGGACCCCCAAGCTGCATCCCCAATTTTCCCTGTTCCTTTCATTAACATAGCAGGGCAGTGCTAACAGAGGAGCGTATTGACCCTGGTCCATTTCAGCCACTAAGGCACGTGTTTTAGGAAGAACAAACGCTTATATCAGGATTCTCAACCTCAGCACTATCGACATTTTGGGCCAGGTAGTTCCTTGTTGTGGGTGACTGTCCTGTGTGTTGGAGGACGTCCTTGCTACCAGATGTAAAGTGCCATTGGCATTTGCCCCTGCCCCCAGTTGTAAGAACTAAAAATGTTTCTAGACATTGCTAAATGTCCCCAGTCGGGTGGAGGTGGGGGTACCAAATCACCCCTGGTTGAGAACCAGTGCCTTGTATCAATGTGCTTACAATGAGTTCCAGCATCTCATGGACTAAAAACCCATAAAATCTTAAAGGTTGAGGGCCTTGGGTCATTCATCAAGAATTAATATGTACTACTATTTATAATACCTTAAACAATAAAATTAAATTTAAAAAAAGAATTAAATGATTAATATGTTCCAAATGATCTTTTTAAAAATGTATTTCTATTGATTTCAGAGAGGGAGGGAGAGGGAGAGGGAGACAGAAACATCAATGATGAGAGGGAATCACTGATAGGCTGCCTGCACACCCCACTGGTAATCAAGCCCGCAACCAAGGCATGTGCCCTGACCGGAATCAAACCATGATGTCCTGCTTCATAGGTCAACACTCAACCACTGAGCCATGCCAGCTGATCTCCAGATAATCTTTAGAAAGGTGATTTGTTTATTCATTCATTCAACAAACATGTATTGTTTAAGGACTGTGTACCAGGGGCTGTGGGAGACTTTAGAGAGACAGCGGTGAATGAGATGGCTTTCAAGGGTTTAAAGCAAGATCAGTGGTGTGACAATGAATGGTCATCCTTTGGATTTAAAGGGTTCCACAAAAAATGGGAGAAGGGAAAGAAGCCAGAGAGGAACTCAACAGTTAGAGGATGTGGACAGAAGTCAATCTAGGATTGGACTGCTGAGAGCATGGACTTCAAAGTCAGATGCACCTGGGTCTGAATCTCGGCTTGCTATGACTTGGGCAAATGCTTTTCTTAACCTCAGTTTCCTTATCTGTAGAATGGAAATAATAACAATACTCAGCTCATGACTGTTTTTGAAGATTCATTAAGATAATGCATGTAAAGTGCTTTGCACAGAGCCTGGGACCTGGTAAACACTCAGTAATTCTGCAGACGCTTCTCCATGAATCTTTCAGCTCCTACTAGTGTACAGTCTGGAACACAGTCGTGCTCTAGGCAAAAGCACACCCACTACTACCAAAGAAAGGAGTAAGTCCTTGGGCAGTTATTTTGGTTTCAGCCACCGGGTTGTCCCTTATTTATGGCTTGTTGGTTGTGTGTGTGCTTGGTTTAGAGGTGTCTTATGAATATTACAAAATCCAAAGCAATGAGAATGTTGAATGTGCTACTTTACAGGAGATGTTTGCTCATAATGGAAATGCAAGTAGAGATCATTTTTTTTAAATTGAAAGTCAGATCATGGAGAATTTGCATGTGCATTTGAGGCAAAGCACTGGACAGTGGGGACAATGATACATATAAAGTGCTTAGTAACAAGCTTGGTACACAGTAGGCACTCAAGAAATATCTTCCATCATCATCATCATGCAGAAAAGAGGGAATCCTAGAGTAAGTAAAAATTATGGAGATTATGAACTCTTCAGTTACCAGCCAGAGACAAGGAAAAGTGACAAGCAAGTTGGAAAAAATCTCAACTATGTGGCTAGGGTTGAGCATCAACCTCAGAAGCCTCATGCAAATTTAGGAGCCAACTGGGGATTAGAGACACAAGGGCTTAACCCAAAGAAAGTGGAAATTGCCGCTTGGAGATGTTTGTTGCAAGCCATGGATGTTCCATGAATTGAAGGTTCCTTTGAATCTGTTCCTCATTAAAGTGAATCTTGGGTGATTGGGGTATGGATCTCATAGATCTCTGAGCCCTTTATGGAAACCATCTGGGAAGGGAGTGTCATTTGCCTCAACAGGCTCCCAGATTGATGTATTTGAAGGAAATATGCCCAAGAGAAGGCTGTATGACTGCAGCTGGTAGAAACAGTAACTTCAGAGCATAAGCGAACACCTTCTCTTCCATGGATATGCAAACTTAAACTCTGCTTGGTCACCTTAGATCTACAATAACTCATTTTTATTGACTATGTAATACGTGCCAGACAGTGTTCTAAGCATATTTCATGGCCTTTCACCAAAACTCGATGAGCTGGACACTGTGATGTTCTCATTTTATACATCTGGAAGCTGAGACGCAACTTGCTTCAGGGATCCATGTAGTCAATTGTGCAAGCAAGAGGTGAGCCAAGCAGTCTGGCTCCAAAGCCCCAGGCCATTAACAACTGGCCCTTTAACACCTGACCTATTTTTATGTATAAAAGCTTCTGTAATATCATCATATCGCTATCAGGGAAACACGGTCATTGAATTGACGTCAAGGAGAATTATGACCAAGACAAAGCCATTTGACCCTTCAGTGGGTGAATTCTGTGAAGCTTATGGAAGTCAAGGGAGGTGAGAAAAGGGAGCCCTGGGTATATATGTCACTTCCAGGAGATTGGCAGAAACAGGTGAAAAGAAATAGAATTATAACTACAAGGAGCAGCCAGCCATGCAAAGGCTTGTTTCTCCTTCTCCCCAAGGTGAGGAATGCACATTGGAAGGAAGGAAAGGAGGCTAGTAGAGGGGACGAGGATGAAAGGGAGGAAAGATGCTTCATGGGAACACGTGGGAAGGGATGGTGCTCAGGACAGTAGGGGGAGGTTTGTCGTCCAGTTAGATTTGGAGAGGATTTGGGCTTAACTTGTTCACGATCCCCAGATGAATCAGTGGTTAAATTTTTAGTAATCTGGACCCATGTCAGATTGAAAGCCCACATCCTCCTGGTGTGGATGGTTCATTTTCTAATTATTAGAGGAAGTGGGTGTACTTCTCAGAGCTGCTACTAAATAGCTCTGTGATCTTGGACCAATAAGTCACTTCTTGTCTCTGAGCCTTAATTTCCCCATCTGTAAAATGGCAGATTTAAACGAGAGATCCTGTGTCTTTTGCAAAGTAGTGACTTCTAATAGGAATAGAAGAATGTCCTGCCCCTTTATGAAGGATTAATTCCCTTATGGTGTGATTCTTACCTTAGAGTGGGAGAGAGGCCACAGTCACTTCCCTCCATGCTGAAGAGAGAGGTGCTTTGACCAAAACTGTAAACAAATCTGTATTATATTCATAAATGCGTATAATGTTCATTGAAATTGTCTAATTTGTTACCAGGATTCTAGGGGCCTCGTTCTAAATACTATGAAAACTCATGACCTTATGAGCCGTATACATATCTAAGCCTCACGAACATCATGGATATGGCTGGCTTGTTGCTGGAGAATGACATTATTGTCATCTGAACGTCTGTGTCCACCTGTTAGTAGAGAGATTACTGAGCTCCCTACGAGCCTAGTTCTCAGGAAGGAGAACCAAATGGTGTATCTGTGTTGCCAACCATCAGCCATTAGCAGCATCTAATAAGCAGAAGTTCCCCTCGCCATCAGAGCTATACGATTCAGCTCAGCTAATGCACAGCTCAGCTAATGGTGTCCTACTACGTGTCAGATACCAAACAGGAAAATGGGGACCACAGAGACCAGTTTTGCTGATCGAAGCCTATAACCACAATACAAAACAAAACAGGAAACCCTGACAAGTATCTGACTATCTGGCATGCGACCATTAGGAATACAAGGGGTGCAACCCATCAGCTAGAGGGGGGTGTGTGTGTGCATGTATCTGTGGTGTGTGGTCAGTGCGGACGAATAGGCTGAATAAGGTAGGAGGTTTTGTGGTAGGCCCCCACAGAGAACACCTGCACAAGTCATGTTTGTATTTCGTTATGAATCTGCTATTGCTCAAGACCATGTATACCTGGTGTTCCAGCAGCTCCACACACACACACACACACACACACACACACACACACACACACACACACACTCACACAATCCTGCCTCTAGAGTGCCTTGCTGTACACCAATGGCCCTAAACCAGCCATCTGATTCAAGATGCAGGCGATATATTATAGTATTACAGTAGCAGTTCTCCAAGTGTGGGCCAGGGGCCTTGAAGTTGCCCCTGGGACCTGTGCAGGCACACGCAGGGCCCTAGGCTCAGTTTAATGCTCTGCTGCAGCTGCCTGGAAATTCTTAATCTTTTTTATTTTGTTTTTAAATCTTCACCTGAGGATATTTTCCCATGGATTTTAGAAAGAGTGGAAGAGAGAGGGAAAGACAGAAATATCGATGTGAGAGAAACACATTAATTGGTTGCCTCCTGCACGACTTTGACAAGGGCCTGGGCCGGGGAGGAGCCTGCAACAGAGGTACGTGCCCTTGACTGGAATTGAACCCGGGACTCTTAGGTCTGCAGGCCGATGCTCTGTCCATTGAGCCAAACTGGCTAGGGCCTTAATAACCTTTGAGCAAGGCACCCCGCATTTTCTTAAAACTGTGTAGCTGCTCTTTGTTTCTTAAAACTGTGTTCTTAAAACTGTGTAGCTGCTCTTTGTTGATACTCCTTTGTGGGGCCTGTGAGCTTAAAACAATTTTAATAGTAACAATAATACACAATTTGCCTTTCCCACTCTCCTCTCACTCAAGTCCACAGTGGCATTTCCTGAGGCTACCTGACATAGGTATTGCTACAGAGTGAATGCAGAAGCGGATACGAGAATCCAGCTGTTTTGTCTGCAGGCAGGCACTGGAGAAACTTCCAGAAGTAAAACCGATGCCACTCTTCTCACTGCATGCATGCTGCTTTTGGAAAATATAGTCAGTTTTCATAAAAATATGTTACTTGTGTTCTTAAAATTGTTATTAAAGGAATTAAATAATTTTAATTTTTTCCTCAGATTTAGTTTTTAATATATTAAAAAATGAATAAATACAATTCACAAAAAAACGAATGTTTTTTTGGTCACCAATAAATTTTAAGAGTATACAGAGGTACACAATGTAATATACAGATCATGTATCCTAGAAATGTGCCCTTGAAAACTATAGGATCTTATTAACCAATGTCACTCCAGTAAGTTTAATTAAAAAAATAAAGGGGTATTGAGTTAAAAAAAGTTTGAGAGCCATGGTTCCATAGATAACTACGATTTCTACTAGAAGAAAAGAACCATGAAGGAATGCGATAAAAAAGATACAGTGGGTTTGTTGGCTTATACTTGCTGTATTAGTCAGGGTTCCACAGAGAAACAGAACCTTTGGGAAATGAATATAAGTGGAGACTTAGAATAGGGATCAGCTAACGTGACTATGGAGGCCAAGAAGTCCCATGACCTGCCCTCTGCCAGCTGGGGACCTGGGAGAGCCAGTGGTGTCGTCAGTTTGAGTCTCAGGGCCTGAGAACCTGGGGCCCCTATGTCCAAGGGAGAGAAGACGGCTGTCCCACTCAAGCAGAGGGAAATCCCCCCTTCCTCTGCTTTGCTTTGTTTTTGTCCTATTTATACTCTCAATGCACTGGACGATGCCCATCCACATTGGGGAAGGCCATCTTCTTCACTTAGTCTACCAATTCACAGGCTAATCTCTTCCAGAAACATCCTCACCGACACACCTAGCAGTAATGTTTCATAGCTCTCTTGGCATCCTTTAGCCCAGGCAAGTTGACACATAAAACTAACCATCATACTTGTGTATGTAGCTAAAGATATGTCTATCCAAAGATGAGGCACAGAGATAATCTTTTCCTTACCCTTGAACTTCTGTACAATTTCCCCAACTGTCGTCTAACACAATGCCCTTGTTTTTACTTGTTTTTCTCCTTCGTAGAGGTTCCAGAGGTGCAGCTTTGGGGTTCTATCTAGCCATTGGAGCTTTCCAGATGGAGTGGCTGCTTAGAGAGGCAGAGAACACCCCTCCCCTCAGAGGGTTCCAGCAGAAGCTAGCTGCCCACTTCTGGGGGGTGCTGCCCACTTCTGGGGGTGCTCACTTCTGGAGGATGCTACCCACTTTTGAGGGGTATTGCCTACTTCTGAGGGGGTGTTGCCCACTTCTGAGGGGTGCTGCTCACTTCTGAGGGGTGCTGCCCACTCCTGGGAGGTGTTGCCCACTTGTGGAGGGGGTGCTGGAGAGGAGTTGAGCATGAGGCAGAGAATTGGACAAAATGATGCGAGAGGTCTTTGGCACGTCTGGAATGTTAGTATATGAGAGTGTTTTTCCTGACCACATCCAAGCTCATAGGGCTGAAGTAGGAATGAATGGGTACATCACTTAAAAGGGAGAGAGAGAGAGAGAGAGAGAGAGAGAGAGAGAGAGAGAGAGAGAGAGAGAGAGAGAGAGAGAGGCTATTCTGCCGGCCCCAAAGCAGTGGGTAGACACCAGAGGTCCTGGTCTCGCACAGAACGGGCACCAGCTGGGAGGAGAACTTTCTCCGAGTGACGCATCCGTGAGGGACAATGGGGTGGGCAGGGCAGGGCGCAGTGGGAATGAAGTGGCACGTTCTCATTCTCATGACTCTGACTCACTGAGATTGACATTTTTTAAAGCCACGATCTCTCCCTTCCCTTTTAGGGGCCCTTTTCCTCTACTTTTAGCGCCAACGTGTTGACGTGCTTTCTCCCCACTTGCCCTTTGAAAATCCATCTTCCACGGGAATGCTAAGGTGTTTGCTGTTGATAGTTCAGCACATCACCCCTGGGAAAGAAACAAGGAGATCCTGGAGACCCTGTCTTTACTGCAAGGAACAGATCTCCCACGGAGGAAATCTGAGACAGTGGGTAAGCGAATAAGGCGTTTGGGTGGGTGGATAGGAGCTTTCTAGAATTTTGCCAACCGTGCCTAATGTTCTAAAGGGGTCATTGATTACATCTGACCTCTCTTCTCTGCATCTATCTTTCCCTCTCCTTCCCCTTTCTTCCTCTTTTCTCCCATAAAATCTCTTACAGAGCCTCTTGTTATATCCCAGGCATTGCCTACGTCCCGTACTGGGGATTCTGAGATCCATAACACTATGTTATTCATTTTGTAATTTGTGAGCGGAAACACAGGTGAGCTGATCACTGTGACAGATGGAGGCAAACGCTATAGGGGAAGGAGAACCAAATGCTAGGGCTCCCCGCCTGGGATGGGGGGAAGCACACTCCTGGCCTCGCTCCTGGAGGGGAAGGGGGTGTTTCGGGGGTGTTTCGATGAGGAACGAGAGCACCAGGCGCTCCAGGCCTCGAGAGGGGCGGTCATGTGCCCAAGTCAGCACTGGTTCCACAGCCTGGACCCTGGACCTAAACATAAGCAGCTCACCTGGCACAGGGTGAGGAGGAAGAAAGGGAAGAGTGAACAAGAATGAGGCAAACTTCACACAGCAGCAGCCCTTCGGTCACTCAGGTGAGCAGGCAGGGGGCAGACATGCAGGGACCAGAGGCCAGCAAAGCGGCTTCTTTGAGGTGCTGGTGGCTTATAATCACATCACAAGCTGTCTGACATCCATCCATTGGGCGCCTGCCCTGTGCCAGGACAGACATCACTCCCTCCCCTTCCGGAGCTCTTCTCTTTCCCGAGTAGCACGGGGCAGACCCCGTGCTAAGCAGGACTCACTGTTCATGGCTCAACGTCATTTCTGTAGATGCTGTGGTTGCCACTTCTCGCAGCTTCCTCAGAAGACCTCCTGCCCCTCCTCCTAACAAAAACCCCCGACTCACGCCTTTTCGCCTTTTCTCTCTCCTTTCCTTCCTCCTGCGCCCCCCCCCCCCCCCCCCCCCCCGCCGTCAAAGGTGCGGAAGAGTTGTGAGCTGACCCAGGGCAGGTTTCCTGCTAAGAGGGGAGGCAGGGGCCCTGCGGAATCAGCAAGAATTGACCGATGCCCGCCAGCTCGCTTGACAAAGGCAGTTGGTCCCCTTTACCTGCCTGACGCCAGGGCTGAGAGCTTACTCTCCCAGAACCAGCCGGCCCAGGGAGAATGGCCCACCCCTCCCACAAGAATGCAAACAAACAATTGGCTATTAATTTCAAGTAGGAAGGACAGGAACCCATCCAGCCAGGAAATCTAAATTGAAGAGTGATTAAGTCATTCAAGCTCCCTGGCTGGGTTTAACTTCCAGGGCCGCAGATGGCTCTGCATTCCTCTCAGAGACTGTTTTTTGTTGTTGTTTGTTTGCTTGGTGTGGTGTTTTTTGTTTTTTTTTTGCCACAGGTCTTGGGAGAGGACTTCACCTTTCAATGAGGGGCCTCCTTGTTCTTATCTGGCAGCTCTCTGGGTGGGTAAGCCTGAGGATGAGGGAGCCAGACTGCTTGGGCGTGAATCCTGCTCTGCCACGGGCTGTGGGTCTCTGGGCAGATTAGTTAACGCGCTGTGCCTCGGTTTCCTCATCTGTGAAATGGAAATAATAATAGGGCCAGCCTCATACGGCTGTTTTGTGGTATGATGAGAATGACATTAGTTGATAGTTGTGATGTGCTTCGAACTATGTAAACGCTTTTAAGAGTTAAACTAACAAAATAAATACATCATGCAGCTGCGGGTGGGACTTGCTTCTCTCTTGCCCTTCTCTCAGGATGTCAGTGACTGGACAGAAGGAGTGGGTTTAGCAAAGAGGCTTGAGGGCCAGGAACTTTGGGGTCAAACTGCCTCAGTTTAAATCCTGACTCCACCACTTAGAAGTTGTCAGAGGATCTCTCCGTTTCCTTGTCTATAAAATGGGGTTATGACTGTACCTGTTTCTTAGGATGGTCCTGGGGAATGAGCTGTGTCAAGTTCTCAGTATAGTGCCTGGAAATAGGACGTAGGCACTAAATGTTAGTTCTTATTTTCAAGCATTCTGAAAAACAAACAGCAACAACAGTGCTGTATAAACACAGCAATTTTAACGGCACACGTTACACTAAGGCCAAAGCTAACATACTGAGCAAATGTGGCCGGAGCCCCAGCCAGCTCCTAGAAGCTGGCCGTGTGCTAGTTAACAAACAACTTGGCAGCGTGGCGAGGTGTGGACCAGCTCAGCTGTCCTGCCTCTGACTCCCGGCTCTCCGGCTTGCTGGAGGCGCGATGTTGGGCAAGTTAACATCTCCAAACCTCAATCTGCTTCCTTCCTCCCACCCTTCCTTCCTTTAATAAAGATTTATTGAGTGTCGACTCAGTGGAGGCACAGTGCCAGGCTCTGGGTCTTCCCCTACGGGGCAGGTCAGGGATGCATCCCAGACAGCTGTAAGGATGAGAGGAGGCACTGTCTGCTGGGGCCCAGCCTGGGGCCTGGGGCCCAGTGAGCCCTCTCATGCTAAGCTACTCTCAGATGTCCTCAGTTCACATCTGTACGCGGTTCCATCACCCCTTCTCGTGGCTGGTTCTCCAGCCCCGATGAGGGGCTTGGACAGGTCAGGGGAAATCATTGTTTGAGGTTACTCGTTTTGTTTCTGTAGTGGCAAGTGAGTGGGGGTACTTTTTCCCAGCAAATTTAGGGTATTATTGGTAGATTAGTCATCTAAGAAATTGAAAAAGCAGAAAAGCACAGTCTACCGAGTAGACTCAATTAAGATATCCCCTTGATTTTATTTAGTCCTGGGCTCTTTTCAAAGCAAACTTGACCAACATACAATTCTTCTGTCTAGGACAGCATTTCCCCAATTATACGGTGGAACACTAGATCCTCAACTGTTAATAGTATTCCATGGAAAGAAATGAAATTATTGAACGTTTCTCTCCTGCAGACTACCACCAAGTTCTTTTTTTAAAGAAAATATTTTTATTTTTATTGATTTCAGAGAGGAGAGAGAGATAGAAACATCAATGATGGGAGAGAATCATTGATCGGCTGCCTCTGGCACACCCCACACTGGGGATTGAGCCCGAAACCTGGGCATGTGCCCTTGACTGGAATTGAATCTGAGACCCTTCAGTCCGCAGGCTGACACTCGATCCACAGAGCCAAACCAGCGAGGGCCAAGTTCTTAATTTACTCATGCATATTATGCCATTGTGTGCAGTATTTCCAAACATTATTTGACGAAGGGATCTTTCTCCAGCAGCACTGGCCACATCCTGTGGTATTACCCTTCCTTAGAGACCAATTTAAGAAACGTCCATCTGGGAGACCTAAGATAGACTTCATTGACGGAAGCCAGGCCAAAACACCCAAACTCTGGTAACGTGAGTATCCTATTTATAAGGAGAAGTGAGACAGGTGTTGAGTGAGGGGCTGGTCTGTGTTCTTGTCAGACCAGAACTGCCCCAGTTAATGTTGGAGAACGAACAGAGAGCCTTTGTGAAGGGTGGCCGTCTACACGCTGGCTTGGCTTACCTTGAGTGGGGTGGACACCAGGCCCTGCCAGGGACAGTTGTTCTAGTGGATGGGGCATCTTGGCTCTACCCACTTTCCACCACTGCGGGGTTCTCCTCGTTTCCCACATCCAGCAGGGAGCCTCCTGACAGTTGGTGGTTTGGATGAGAGAATATTTATCTTCCCCAAACAGCTCGGCCACTTCCTCTTCCTAAATTGGGAGGTCAAGGTGACTGAAAGTCGGGAAGAACTTACAATGGGAAAGAAAACCGTGTACTTTGTGGTTATTTCTACCTCTGAAGAGCCGTGTGACCTTGGGAAAGGACTAAACCACTTATTTTAGTGTCAATTTTTTCATCTGTAAAATGGGGATAATAATAGCATGCATGTCATAGTGTTGTCTGAAGAGTGAGAGTTGTAATGGTTACTACACGGTGTGTGTGTGTGTGTGTGTGTGTGTGTGTGTGTGAGAGAGAGAGAGAGAGAGAGAGAGATTGTGTCTTTTCTCCTTTTAAAGGGGCCACTAATTCCATCATGAGGGCCCCATCTTCATGACCTCATCTAGCCCTCATTACGATGGAGAAACATCCATGTGAGGAAGACACACTGATTGGTTGCCTCCCACACGTGCCCTGACTTGGGCTGGGGGGGTCAAACCTACAACCCAGGTACGTGCCCTTGATTGGGATCGAACCCATGACCCTTTGGTGCAAGGGCTGATGTTCTAACCACTGAGCATGCAGGCCAGGGCACAGGGGGCAAGGAAAACAACTACTCTTTCTCTCCGTCCAGTGATACAGAGTGTTGGAGAAGAACCACCATGAGAGAGGATTTCGAGGGGAAGAGGGTCCTCTGGGGGAAAGCCAGGGTTCAGTTAGAACAGTGATTCTCAAAGCGTGGTTTGGGAACCCAGGGAGACTGTGAAAACTGTCAGAGGCTCACAAATCCAAAGCTGTGTTCATGATAATCCTAAGATATCTTTCAGCCGTTCATTCTCGCTCTCTCAAAAATGTACAGTGGAATTTTCCAGAGGCCAAATGATGTGTGATAACACCACAGATTGAATGCAGAAGTGGTTGAGAACCCAGCTGTCTTCTATTATACCAGAACTTAAGAGATTAGCAGAAATGTAAATCAATGCCCTTCTTCCCCTGACTTAGAAAAATACATAGTGATTTTTCATAAACTATGTGATAGTTTTATTATAGTTATTTTATAATAAATTAATTTTAATGTTTCATTTCAAATCCAGGAAGTATTGATAGATATAACCCCCACACACAAAAGCTCTTTGGGGTCCCCAATAATTTTTAAGAGTACCCTGAGACCAAAGTGCGTGAGAACCACTGAGGGAGGACACAAAGGCTAACAAAATGTTCAGAAAAAAAGGTGAAGATATAGGAGATTTTGCTGATGATGGACTATGAGTTGCAGAACAATAATTAATTCCAGTGGGTTAAATCTGAAAAGAAAAGAAAAAACAAAACAAAACTGGATACACACTGTTAAATGTGTATAAGTTTTTTTGGGGGACACCCTGTACAATCAGATGGAATTAAATACCAGCCCTTTCTTTAGAATGGATGACAGATATTTCCGAAGACAAAGAAGAGAGTAAAAAAAACCAACATACCGGAAATACCCAATTGCTCCCAAGAAAAGGGTGTGAAAACTGTTTTATTTGTATCATCCAAACTTCTTCCAAAAAACAAACTTCAAGGCTCTCCATTTCCTTCTGGAAGTTAAAGAGAGCAGAAGGAAGGAAAGCTATTTTTCATTTGTGCATTAAGCTTTGCTGCTGGACCAAAGGTCACCGATTTTACACCCTGGTGTTAGATCAGATGCTGAGCTTATTCTCCAATGGTCCCGTTGTTATGGATGGTGCAATACTGCTGATGTATAGTGAGGGCTTATGCAAGTTCTATATCTAGATGAGTATTTCTCATGAGTAACTACATTAACTTATTTTATGACTGGAGCCCTGAGGGCCTGAAAAACTGTATGTTTTAACACTGCCCAGGCCTGGGGGACCTACCTATACTCCTCACAACCTCTGTACCAGGCATCAGCAAGGGATCTTTCCAGGGCCTCTGTGTGTTCCATCTACATAAAGGAGCTAAGTTATGGAAAGGTATGAGGCTTTCCTTCACTGGCATAAAGTTTTTGACATAGTATGAGACGCTGAAGTATTATGGAAGGAAGTCCAACCTGGAGATCAGACCTTGAACACCTTAATTCAGTTTATTTCCTACCTATTATAGATCAGATCCCAAGGCATTAAATGCCATGATTCTGTAAAACGGAAGTGGGTTTCCCTAATATTCTGAGATGGACGCAATCAGGCCTAGAAGGAGTACAGAGTTGCTCAAGAGCACTGAATTGGCATCAGGGATCCCTGTCCTGTCCGTTCTTGTCTGTGTATAACTTTGGACGAACACCTAACCCCAAACTCAGTCTGGTAAGTCTTTGGGGATGGACGTGCGTCATGGGGATGGCGTGGGCAGGCACTGTTAGGGGAACAAAGGAAAAGTAGCAGAACAGGCCTCTGGATGCACAGGAAGTGGATGGTACTTTTGATCCCAAGGCCCTGGGGGGGCCTCTGCTTCTTTGCCCTGTCTTGAGACGTGCCAGCATCCCTTCTCTAACTGTATCGCTGGCAGGGGAATGGGTGAGTAGGTTGGGAACAAGAGAAGCAGGGGGTAGGGAGTGCCCGGGCTTGTGGCAAACTGGAAGCTGCGTGCCCTGTCCAAGGGGAGCGGGGTGCCCCAGCTCTAGCTGACTGTGGCTGTGCGGGCCCGCAGCGTGATCAACGCCAGGCCTTCCAGGGTGTTCAAGGCAAGCCGAAAACCATTTTTTTTGCATGAAGTTTTCTGATGGTTACATGTGAGCAATTAAAATGTTGACACACTGGGGATCAAAAGATAAAGACGGAATGTACCTTTACCTGGTCCACGGGCAGCCCATCTGCAGCTGCTAGAGTCTGGAGTTCAGATGGTCATGACGTCTTAGCATTTGTTCTGGATTCCGGCTACAGTATGTGTGCGGGCCACGCGCAAGTCCGCACGCAGGTTCACATTCCTGAAAAGGAATCTGATGGCTCAGGGCACCTTGTGCATGCAAGCCTTTGTCACAAAGTTTGGCTGCATTTGGGCCAAGTGCTTGCAAGGGGCTGCCAGAGGCCTGCCTTGTCAGCAGGGACCTGGATTGGGCCAACTTCCATTTCAGAGGTTGATGTGCCTAATAAAGGCCTAGAATTTCCTCTTCCATAAATGAGTGTTTAAATAGAGTGATCTGTATTGGTTTGTCCTAAAAAAAAATAAAATCTATTTCTTAATAAGAAAAGGCAATGTTCCAGTGACCTTTAGTTCGAATTTTGGTAAAAATTTAGGTGATGACAAGTACAATATATTAATCATCCTTAGGGCAAAGTTCTGATTTACACCAAAACGCCAGCTACTTCTTATTTTAAGAAAATTCCGTTTACAGCCCGGCCGGTGTGGCTCCTTGGTTGAGTGTCAACCCATGAACCAGGAGGTCTCCGGGTTCCGTATGGCAGGGCACATGCCTGGCTGCAGGCTCGATCCCCAGTAGTGGGTGTGCAGGAGGTGGCCGTTCTCATCCATGATTCTATCTCTCTCTCCCTCTCCCTTCCTCGCTCTCTAAGAACCAATAAGAACATATTTAAAAAAAATTAGCAACGTCTAGGGTTAGAAGAGACTTTAACCTCTATAAACTTCCGTTCCAGTCTCTGAATACTCTTTTATGGCATCTCCACGGAGCGGGCATTGCCTACATTGTGAGGGAGTGTACTTCTCCCACAGGGAGCTTCTTTTATCCTTGGATAGGCCTGGTGAGTATGTTTTAGCTTTTTTTTTTTTTTTTTTTAATTGCACAGTGCCCAACCGGCCATAAGCACTCAGTATAGAACAAATTTGCTAAATGAATCCACTTATCCCTTATCATCATGTTCTGGTTGCACGGGATGTGCCAGGCACTGTTCCAGAATTTGGGGCAATATCCGTGAACAGAACAAATCCATGATCTTGTAGAGTTGAGTGTGCCTGGGAAGTAAGAGGTGGTGCAAGCCATTTTTTAAAAAGAAGTGAATTATATGATATGTTACAAGTCACAGATGCAGTGGGAAAAGAAAAAGTAGAGTTGAATGAAGGTGGGGGAGGGAGGGAGCTGCCATTTTAAACAGACCCAGTAGGATGGACCTCATTGAACTTGAAGGAGACGAGGGAGTTGGCAACATTTAATGAATGTTCCCAAGTCAGTTTTCCTGTGGCCTTGTAGAAATAGTTTCCTTTTCACCTCCGGGACCTGCGGGATAATGATAGGAATAATAGCTTAATATCTGTTGAACCTCAGCAGAAACTCTAAGCGCTTTCTCTGTATGAATTCATTGAATCCTCATAACAACCCTAAGCGATAGCTGCTATGTTATACCCATTTTCCTGGTTGCAAACTGACACACAGCACAATCAAGTAACCCGGCTCTTCCCCTGCAGCTCAGAGAAAGATGTGGTACGCAAGCCTTCACCTTCTGGCTTCTGGCTTTGACGCCTAACCCCCTGGACCAGCTGCCTGGAAGACATAGCTCACATTCCCTCCAGACCGCACTGCCCCCT
Source organism: Plecotus auritus (assembly GCF_963455305.1). NCBI lineage: Eukaryota > Metazoa > Chordata > Mammalia > Chiroptera > Vespertilionidae > Plecotus > Plecotus auritus. The sequence goes on along the minus strand of NC_137783.1, from coordinate 145,119,507 downwards.
TTCTTTCTCTCTCAGGCACGTGCCTGGGGCCGCGTTCCTTTCGCCGTATGTGATTCTTGGGATAAGATTTAAAGTGTCTCCATCATGCTGGGGTTTGTACTGAGAATACTTCAGTTTTCACTGATGTCACTGGACAAGTGGGGCACCCAGAGCTTCATCAGCTCCGCTCCCCGTTGGGCACACCCTGACCGGCCCCTTCCTAGGTATTGTAAGACCACAGTGATAAAAATAAACACGATTCTCTCCCCTCCTCCCCCCAGTGCTCATTTAAAAAGACGTATCTTTTCTTCAGCAAATGTCACTGTGGTTTCAAAGCCGAAGTGCGATGTGTAAGTGGGCAGCATTTTTAAAGTATTTCCTGCTCAACCATAGGGTGAAATTAAGCAAGCCAGTGAGTCCTGAAAAACAGCTGCATCTAATTCTTAACACCTGCAAAAAAAAAAAAAAAAAGTTTTGAAAATAATTTTACGTTGTTTTTAATTTTGGGATTGGTTGGTTTTCTGTTGTTTCAAAACTCCGACGGACCTTCCAATGCATGAAACCCTCAGCTGGAAAGAGAATTTGGGAGCTTTCAAAGCGTTTTGCAGATCTAAGGGACAGACCTCCCTTAAGTGATGCTTTCACAAATGCACTTAGAACAACTTCTGGAATGGGCCATGGGGCTGCTGCTCAGAACAGACGCTCCGATTCTCTAGGGAGCCTTAGAATCACCCTTGGCTTCTCGGTAGTGTTTCTAGTCCGGGGTGAGGGGTGGGGAGGGATGATCCCGTTGTTGAGGGGGAAGGGGAGGGAGAGGGGGCGTGTGGTCTTGTGTGGGGGAAGCGCAGCAATGGGCTCCCAGACCTGTTGCATCCTCCCAGGCTTTTCAAGTTCAAGAGTTGGATTTCCTGAAATTGTTGTAAGTGCAGGCGCCCCCTTCCCCCTCCTGCCCCCCCCCTCCCTGGCAGCGCGAGAGTGGCTGCTGGGGAGGAGTGGGATGGAGGGAGGTGAGGACCCTCGGAGAAAAACTGAAGCGATGAACACTGAACAGGAAAAGTGGGAGGAGGAGGGGGGTGGAGAAGAGGAGGAGGAGGAGGAGGAGGAGTGGGAGGAGGAGGAGGAGGAGGCTGTAAGATGAGAGAGGAGGGAAACGTGTCACCAGCTCCGCAGCCGCCTGGTTTGTTGACTCGCGCTGGAGAGTACTCAAGGCTGGACGGGACCCCGCGAGGCCAGAGCTGGGAGGGGACAGAGGAAGGAGAGCTGGGCAAATTGCGGCGGGGAGAACCCCCCAAATCCGTCATTTCTCTCGGGTGAGAAAACTTTCTCGCGAAGACCGGAAACTTTTTCCTAGGCGCGGCACGCGGAGTCTGGGGAGGCGGCGAGCTGCGGGTGTGCACGACTCCAAGTGACTCACTCCGGGCACCCCAAGAGGGTGCGTGGGGAAGTCTCGGGAGGGGCCGGAGTCCTCGGCTCGGCAGTGGCACAGGATTGAGAACAGAATTTCCCGGCACAATCCGGTGGGGCACAGGGAAAGGGGACTTGGGGAAAGCGTCACATTTGGGGTCAACCAGCTGGGGATCCTCCAATCAGACGCTGCCGGCGGGCGTAGAGAATCGTGGGGCTGGGAGAAGGCGCGCCCCGCGTCCGCGATTGGGCTGGGCGAGGCACCCATGCGGGCTTGGGGTGGGGGATGCCGCCGATCGTGGGACCCAGGCTGAGCCCAGAGATCGAAAAAGAAAGTTTGCTTGTCTCTCTCCTCCTCCATAGGCCGGTGGGGCAGATCGCTGCCGTACTCAGGCGCGGGCGACTCTGCGCCCCAACAGCCCATCTTTTCCTGCCGCCCCCTTTTTCCGGAGGGAGGGATGTGAGGAGAGGGCAGCGAGCGCTGCCGCTTTGTCCCGCGCGCAGCTGGACCTGCGCCGACTGGGGGCCGGGGCGCAGCCCGCGGGACGCCCGGCTGGGGCTGGCGGTTCCCGGCGCTGGCGGTTCCCGGCGCTGGCGGTTCCCGGCGCTGGCGGTTCCCGGCGCTGGCGGTTCCCGGCGCCGGCGGGCGTCCCCTTTCGCTTCATCTTTCCCGCCCGCCCTGCATTCGGCTAGGCTTTCCCCTGCGCGCCTACTGTGCGTGCGCCGTGTGCTCACTGCGCGCAGGGGGCGCTCTGGAGCCCGCGCCCAAGCGCTCGGACCCTCCCTTCCCAGTCCTCTTCCTAGCCGCTGCCGCCCCGGGTCGGATCGGGTTGTGTACTTGAAGTCTGTGCTTCAGGAATCCGCTCTGGGGTGCCTCCCTGGTCGGCAGTAGGGTTTTCCCCTCTTCTACCCGGCCCCTGCCCTCGGTCACACGCCGCCACCTCTTCCCCCGCGGTGGCGGGAACCCGCGCTCTGTGCGTCAGCAGAAAAGCGGTATTTATAGATGCCACTGCAGCCCCGCGGTGCGCAAGGTTTCAATTACTGTGATGCGCTCCGCTAGACCGACGGCTCGGCTCCCGCTCCGCGGCTCCGCAGCACGTCGCTTCGCAGACCCGCACGGACAAAGCTCTAGGCGGGAGTCTCCAGGCGTCCTTGCCGGGGCGTAGTTCTGGACCAGAGGAGACGTGCGCATTCCAATGACCCATGCAAAGGACCAAAGCAGTCAAGGACGCTATAGGTCCAGATGACCTCCATCCTCTGCCCTCCACTCCCACCAAAGGGTGCTCACTGGTCAAGCTTTGGAGACCGCCCCTTTTGACCTCCCTTGGGTGACTCCGACCACCCTGCTTTGCAGACTTGACATTTCGTTGGCCTACATTGCAGCAAAATGTCACAGTGCTGCCCTCTGGTACACTGTTCTGGGCTAGAAAGCTCTATTATTGACAACAGCCAGCGGCAAGTGAGTCAGAAGGGGAAATGGAGCTTGCAGAAACGGATTTAGCCACATTTTAAATTTAGCTCGCGGGTGAGGTTCCTAGTGCGACCCAGGATGGTGCAGCCAGCCTGGCTGGCCTGCCTTCGCTGCTTGCAGGATTGAGCCCCAGAATCTGACCTAGGGTGCTGTGCAGAGCCTAGAAGGAGACGATGTTTGGTCCATTCACAAAGTTGTCTTCGGTTTTCCAACCCCAACCACTGCCCTCTCAGTATTGGAGTGATGCTTCTAACAGCCAGAAGCATTCATGGTGTAAAAAAGAAAGGCATTCGAGATAAGTTTGTCCAGTTGGCTTATTTCTCAAGGCCTCAGTTTAGACGAGCTTGTTTCTGAATGAGACCTCATTTCTTTCAGATCCAGAGGGTTATGGATGTATATTTCAATGGGTAAGCGTTTGATAACAGTCTGTATTTAAACATTACAAAAATGTTCCCTATTTTAAAATGGTTCAAAGTCACACACACGAGATGGAGTTGAGAATGGATTCCAGATTGGCTACGCCAGGCTTACAGTGCCAGCCTGTACCGGAGCTGTCTCTCCCTTCAGCTCCTCAGCTGCTGATTGGATGTATAGTTTGATTAACCCCTTAGCTCCCTCCCTCCCCCTCCCTCCCTCCCTCCATCTCTCCCTTCCTTCCTTTTTTTCTTTCCTTCCTTCCGTCTCATAATACACAGAATGGCTCAATTATTGAAAGAAAAAAAATACGCCATGCCCTGAAAGGTTGCTGGTTCGATTTCTGGTCAGGGCACATGCCTGGGGTTCAGGGCTGGAGCCCTGGTGGGGGTTGTGCAGGAGGCAGCTGGATGTTTCTCTCTCACATTGATCTCTCTCTCTCTCCCCCTCTCCCTTCCTCTCTCTAAACTCAATAAAAACATATTTAAAAAGAAAAAAGATCCTAATATTGTCTTTAGAACGCTGTTACACGGCTATGTGAAAACCTGATGCTGGCAATCGAGACCTATATGTCATAATCTTTTTTGTTCATTGATGATATATATATGCAATATTTAAACGATTTTTCCATAGAAAATTGAATCTAGTAAGGACTTAGTGGCTTTCTTAATTATTTCTCTATCCTAAGGGTTTGTATGCATGTGTATACATTTCCCTGTGTACTGTCCTTTGCAAGGTAAAATGTCCCAAAATCTTTCTTGAGTTGCAGCCTTTTTTCTTTAATCTTTTTGCAGAGCTAGATCAATACAAAATTGATTGGAGAAATAGAGTTTGAGTCCCTCTGAAAGTTCCCTACTGTGTTTAACATCCGTCATTAAAAGGTTGTTCCCTGGAGTTGCCTCTACATGCAGAACGCAAATGCTTGTTAAGAGCAAAGCTTATAGAAACAACCAGCGTGAATTATTATCTCAGTTGCTGAAATTTGGGGAGCATACATTTTGTGGGGTTTTATGGGGGATAGGGGTAGGAATTTGGCAACAGAGAGAATGGTGACCGGTTAAGCTGAAGGCACGGCTTTACAAGGGAAGATTCCACTTTGGTGCCTATAAGGAAGATCGGAGCGTGGATGGTGCAAGGTGATGATTGGGGCATTAGAAGTGAACTTGAGTCAATTTACTTGTTTGTTAAGGGCTGGGGATCTAAGCTTTGCTTTGAAGCTTGTCCAGTTAAACGAGCTAACTGATGTATTGGGCAAATACTGTGAGCCAGGTACAGCCACAGTTGTTATTTGAGCCACCCAACAACCTGAGCAGATAGATATTCTATTCTCTGCGTTAAGATGTGAAAACGGAGGTGTAAAGAGGTTTGTAACTTAAGTTAATGTCACACAGCCATTAACCTAAGCTCCTTGTCCTTCCCAGGACATTTTGACATCTAACCTTGAAGGCCTTCCCTGAAGGACCTAGGGTCCCAGGTACTCAGGAAGGGCCTCCAGGGGTCCTCAAACTTTTTAAACAGGGGGCCAGTTCACTGTCCCTCAGACCGTTGGAGGGCCAGACTATAGTTTTTAAAAAAACTATGAACAAATTCCTATGCGCACTGCGGGCCCGGGACGCGTCGGCTGCTAAGCAGGACAGGCAGTGGCACCCGGCGGGCCGGATAAATGTCGTCAGCGGGCCGCATGTGGCCCGCGGGCCGTAGTTTGAGGACCCCTGCGTGGTTCACGTGGAAGTTTCTGGATCAGAAGTCAGGACCAGAGCAGCGCAGGAGCTCTGAGATGAGGGGACAGGAGGTGGGTGGACAGTGGGGGAACTGAGGGACCGTCAGGATAATCCTCAGTAGTTATTCCTCGGAAGAAGGAGAGAGGCCCCGTAGGAAGTGTGAATATGGAGTTACTAGCACTGATCTGGCAGGGGATGGCTGTCACGTTGCAGAGCAGGAGTGCCAGATGAGGTGCCCAGAGGGAAGATGGGGTGGCGGGGGAAGGAAGTCCCCTTGACCTCCTTTGGCATATAAATTAGGGAGCCCCGTGAGACCTGCTTTAATTTTCATTGGACTTGCCCTTTAACATTTGCCCAATCACTCTCTTTAAATATTCTTTTCTTATGCTTTGCCAGTTTGTGGGCTTTGTAGGTCAATGCTTGCATTTTATTTAGAGGAGAAGGGAGGGAGGGAGAGAAAAAAAAAAAGCAAAGATTACTGATTACCAAAATTGGATTAAGTTCTGTCTGGCAGGGTTTAAAGAAATAGTGTTTACTCTCTAATTACCATCAACTAGGAATTTAAACAGTCTATTAAATTTGACTTCTTTTTTTTTTTTAAACCCTCGATTGTTCCAGCTCTAACATGTTCTGGGATTTGGGAGGCTTTTGCGATTCTTCAAATGTATAGAGAAAATTCTCTGCCTCCCCCACCCCGCTTTTTAAGCATATTACATTCATGTAGCAGGATAGTAAATATTATATATACTGGCTTCATTAAAAAGCAGAAGCTTGTCCGGCCAGCATGGCTCAGTGGTGGAGCATTGACCTATGAACCAGGAGGTCCCAGTTCGATCCCCGGTCAGGGCACACGCCCGGGTTGTGGCTTGATTCCCAGTGTGGGGTGTGCAGGAGGCAGCCCATCGATGATTCTCTCTCATCACTGATGTTTCTCTCTCTCTCTTTCTCCCTTCCTCTCTGAAATCAATACAAATATATATATTTTTAAAAAGCAGAAGCTCACAGCCAGGTGCAGCCGGCTCTGCCAGCCTCTAGAAAGCAAGCCGTTCACCAAGTTCTTGGTCAGAAATTTAAGGACGCCTGATTGATGCTTTTGGATGGAGTGTGGCTTGTTCATCCCCCCCTCCCCGCCCCCGTAGCAAAAGGATAGGCCTAGAATGAAAATCAACCACCTTTACTGTGTGTTTGAGCTTTGGAAGAAAGGTATGAGTATTCCTTATCAAAGTGGGTGGTGTGTGGGCATGGGACTCGGCCGAGGCGAGTTGAGGCATCCAGGGTGTAAACCTTAAGGGTATGACCTTGAGGGAATGCCTCGCTGGCCTGACCCTGTTCTCCAGGGCCCTCGTGTGCTCATGGGTCAACTGTGCCTTGAAGGGTTTGGGGAGCTCTGAAACTCACCGAAAGATCGCTCTCCCTCTTTTTAAAAATAGGTTTTTATTAACTTTCAGAGAGAGAGGAAGGGAGAGATGGAGAGAGAGAAACATAGATGAGAGAGAAACATCTATTGGCTGCCTCCTGTGCGCTCCCTACTGGGGGTTGAGCCCGAAACTGGGGCATGTGCCCTGACCTGTAATTGGCAACCCCTTGGTGCACGGGATGATACTCAACCAAGTGAGCCACACCGGCCAAGACTCTCTCTCCCTTTCTTAAAAAAATGTATTTATTGTTTTCCTTATTTATGCGCTCACTGGTTGATACTTGTGTGTGCCCTGACCGGGGAACAAACCCACAACCTTTGTATCTGGACAACCATCTAACAAACTGAGCTCCCAGGACAGTACTCTCCCTGGAACGTGGCCTGTGGGAAGACCTGGTCAGCATCTACCCGTTCCTGCCCAAACTTACCTAGCGTAATTATGGACACAGTTTATTTTGCGTATAATCATAGGTTACATAAAAGCACGTGTTTACCTCTACAGGCTTCATCTCTTTCCCTCTCCTCAATTCTGAGGTGTAGATTTCTGTCATGCACCCTTCGGTGTTCTGTTTCACGTCAGGGCCTTGCCAAACACCAGCAATACCTCCAGTTTCTTTTCTTTTTACTTTTTAAAATATTTTTTTATTGATTTCAGAGAGGAAGGGAGAGGGAGAGAGAGAGAGAAACATCAATGATGAGAGAGAACCACTGATCAGCTGCCTCCTGCACAAGCCACACTGGGGATGGAGCCCACAGCCCGGTCATGTGCCCTTGACCCGAATCGAACCCGGGACCCTTCAGTTCGCAGGCTGACGCTCTATCCACTGAGCCAACACTGGGCAACACCTCCAGTTTCTTGCTTCTTTCCTCACTGGTTCCAGAACTTTCTCCAGTTTGTTGGTTCTTTTCGACACCGGTCAGGTTCTGTTTTTCTTTTTTTTAATAGTTTATTGATTTTTAGAGAGAGAGGAAGGGAAGAGGGAGAGAAAGAGAGAGAGAAACATCGATGTAAGAGCCTAGTAACATCCATCAGCTGCCTCATGCATGCCCCCTACCAGGGATCGAGACTGCAACCTGGGCATGTGCCCTGACTTGGAATCAATCCCGCAACCTTTTAGTGCGTGGGACTACGCCCAGCTGATGAGGTACACCGGCCAAGTCCAGATTCCGAGTTTTGTTGAAGGCATTTGTGTCAGCAGTTAGATTTCAAGCAAATACTAGGGTTAAGGGACCACTTGGGCTCCCTCAGCCATCCGGGAACTAGTCTAGGTGTCAGCTTAAGCCGAGCCTGGGACAATACCCGCGCGAATTTGTTTTTTGTCGTTTTTCCCAAGGACTGGGGCAGAAATCCAGCAAGGGCTGGGATGTGTGTCTGCATTATTCTGCACTGAGCTGCCGGACACCCTGCCACGACCTGCTCGTGACCTCAGCGGCGTAAATCCTCTGTGGAAAGCCTTTTACACTTGCTGGTTCGTTCTAACCAGGGCTTTGGAACTGGTTTGGGACCGCTCCCCAGTTGTCTCTGGGGGAGGCCACGTCAGCTGCTGCCGTCATTTTGGAGAACTCTGCTGCGGCTTGCTGGCTGCTGGCTGCTGGGCCCACCGCCGTGGGAGCTGCGTGGCCACTTACATTGTAAACGTCTGGAGTCAGAATTAGTGGGCAAACGTGGTAATCCTTTGTGGTGTTCTGAGATAATTAAAAATATTGTATGCCCTAGCCGGTTTGGCTCAGTGGATAGAGGCGTTGGCCTGGGGACTGAAGAGTCCCGGGTTCGATTCTGGTCAAGGGCATGTACCTTGGTTGCGGGCACATCCCCAGTAGGGAGTGTGCAGGAGGCAGCTGATCGATGCTTCTCTCTCATCGATGTCTCTAACTCTCTATCCCTCTCCCTTCCTCTCTGTAAAAAATCAATAAAATATATTTAAAAAAAATATTGTTGACCGACAGGACAATCAGTTCCTTCTAGGCTTCCCCAAAGCTCTCAAACCACCCAACTGTCCTTTCCAGGCCCCACGGCCGCACTCCCCGCAGAACAGGCCAAGGCAGTGGGGACCTCACCCTTCTCGGCTGACCTTCCCTTAGTGTTGCCTTGTAACTCGAGAAGGGGATTTCACCTTTCTGCCTCCGTCTTGTTTCAACTGTCTTCAGTTACGGTCCGTGGTGGCCAGCTGCATGTATAACGTGGCTTTGGAGTATTTCCTGCGAGCCCCTGGGGCACGGGACCCACACTCCCTTCTCCTTTGCCCCAAACGGCTTCCTCTCCTCAGACCCTGGCACCCAGTGGGCCTTCTGCCGTCTGGTAGTTGAATGCACCCGAGTTGAACTCGTGACCTCGGGGAGACGATGGCTCTGAGAGCCCCTTCGGCTTTTTGACCCCCTGATGTTCAAGGCTCTCAGGCCTGACTGCATGACCCGGGAGAAGGTTCCTTTCCCTTCATCTCCTTGTCTTCTGAAAAGGCGTTTCATCTGCCCGTGCAGCTGAGAGCGCAGCTATGTCTTAATAAGTAGCACATGTCCGTCTAGAGCACATTTCCCCGTCGTTAAAACTCCCGTGGCTGCCAGACAGTAGCGTTGGACGGCTCTGTCCCCCACCGAGGTCTTAAGTATGTTACGTGTCAGAAGTGTAATTGCTCCCATAATGGCCAGTTCAGCTCCCGCTGGCTGATGTCTAGACTTTTGGTTTATCATCTGCGACAGGCCCTGCAGAATCTCCCTGGATGGCGAGCACGGGCCACACCCAAACGATTTGCACTCTGAGAAACTCGGTACTTACACGTGAGGCTTAGAGATGAGTAAGTAAGACGTGTGGTTCTTCCCCACAGTTTTGCTTGACTGGTACCAAAGCGGGGGAGTTTTCTGGTGATTACACAGCAGTTTGCAGGCCAGTGGGGTGGTGATGGGGTGATGCAATGATCCTTGCTAGACGACGGGTCTAAGCTGTCAGTGCCCGGAGTCCTGTGGACGTTTAGCGGACGCTGTTAAGCGGAGACAGACACTCGAGCCTGCATCCTGTGTGCGCAGTGTTGACTACCTCACCATTCTGACTTCCAGGCTCTTCTGTCTGCACTCGGTTTCCAGTGAAGTGCTGAGAAAGTGGTCTCATTCTTCCTGGGGAGCCTTTTCCGTAGTCCAAACGTGACCTTAACCTTTTCTCCTTTGTAGAAGTGAGTGTCTGTCCCTCAGCCGGCCTTTGTCTCCTAAGAGTTGGGAAGTCTGTCCTCGATCAAAACAAACAGGCTGCGCTGTGCAGAGGGCGTGTCTCCTCTGCCAAGTTTGTAGGCTCCACTAGCCAGCAAACAGACCCAGGGTCCACGGTCCATAATGCTTAGGTGGCCGGCGTGGCTCAGCGGTTGAGCGTCGACCTAGGAACCAGGAGGTCACGGTTCGATTTCCAGCCAGGGCACATGCCCGGGTTGTGGGTTCGATCCCCAGTGCGGGGCGTGCAGGAGGCAGCCGATCGATGATTCTCTCTCATCATTGATGTTTGTCTCTCTCTCTCCCTCTCCCTTCCTCTTTGAAATCAATAAAATTATTTTAAAATAATAACGCTTAGGTGGACCTGAGTGCAGTCCGCTGTGAAGGGAATGTTTCTGGTCCCTTGGAAATGGGAAGACCGTTCTCCCTGGTGGCTTGAAAGTCCACGTTTCATTCTGTCACTCAAGACTACTTCCTGGGCACCTTCCCTGTGGCCAGGATGCTGCAGTGACCGAGACGGGCAAGGTCTGTGACTTTGAGGAACTTGCTCTCAGGGCTGGTCAGACCGTGAACAAGTAAACAAACACGGTGACTTCAGCTTGCTTCCTAAGTGCTGTGAAGAAACACAGCCTCCTTCCTGTAAGGCGCAGAGAGCGCCTGCTGCCTGGACAAGGTAAGAAGCTGTCGGTGACCTTCAAGAGGGGAAGCCGCGGGTGGCGTTGAGCTCTCGTCTCTGCACCGGCAGACAGTGTTGCTTAACGGAGGGGTTAGGAGCTCAGGGCCTGGAGTCAGATAGCATTTGACTCCGGGTCCCTCTTACCAGTCTTCTGACCTTAGGCAACTTCATTCCCGTGCTTCAGTTTCTTCATCTGCAAACTGGGAATAATGAAACCTACCTCACGGGTGTAGGGTGGAAATGAACGGAGATGGCAGATGCCAAGAGTCTTGGCGCCCTCCGACCATCATGACCGACCTGTGACGATGGATACTATATTCTTATCAGCAGTAAATGTAATCAAACAGTCGATGATTGGCAGTTGATGTGCAAAACGGTCTCACTGGTCTTGAAAACCTGCTTCTGATTTGGTGTCCATCCAGTGGGCGGGGCATGGTGTGGAGTTCAGACCCAGTTTCTCAGGTTGGCTCGGTGGGTTCTGTTCGCTGTGGGTTTCTTTCAGCCACAGCCCGGGCGCGGCTGGCGTGCCCTGTTGGAACTGTGGATCTGTGGGTTCAACACAAAGGGGAATTGAGGACTCGGTGGTGGGGTCAGAGTGAGATGAGACCGAGAGCTGGTCGGTTAAGAGGCTGGCCAACTAGATGATGTGGCAGGTGGGAGTGGAGGCCTGGGCTGAAGGTTCTGGGTTTGCGCTGTGGCATTTGCTCTCTCAGAGGTGCCCAGGCTCTCAGGTAGGGGCTGAATGTATACCTGGTGATGCTGAGAGATCATTGTGGCCATAGATTAGGCTGAACTCTTAATTGATAAGTCAGAAGCCCCAGGGAAGGGAAAGGACTGGCCCAAGGCCACAGTGGCAGCATAGGCCTTGGGTAAAAGGTGTGAGAAGGCTGGTGGCCGTAGCTGGGATGGGATCAAATAAAGGTCATGCACCTATAGGTCAGGCTCCTAAAGTGCTCGTCAGCTTGGCGAATTCACCGCCAACACTTACACAAAAATCGGGTGATTTTGCGTTTCTGAAAATCTGGATTTCTGGCTTTTCTTGAAAAATTCAGATCTGGTAAAAATTGGGCTTCTAGCCTGAGATGGTAAAGACCAGATTGGACCGAGTCGTGGCTGCCTCCTGTAAGTGGGTGGCATTGGAGGAAACGAAGGCAGGCCAGGGAGCTGGCAGCCATCGAGGGAGGGGAGGGCGTCGAGTGGACGGACTGTAATGGATAGAGTGCTGAGCTTGGGATCGGATCAGAAGCCAAGTTGGAAGCCTGGCTCCCTCCCTCCGTGAGCTGAGCGGCTTTGAACAAATCCTGTAAGCTGTCTTTCTGACTTTCCTTTTTAGGGGGCAGGCCAGGGGGCTCACGGTTGTCCTCACTTACGTATTTGGGTAAGTCACACATTTTCATGTTTCAAGATCCAAAGGGACAGGAAGGTTTATAGAGACAAATCTTCCCCACGGTGTTCCTGCCACCCAGCTCCCTCCCCCGCGGGAAACCAGTGTTAGTAGTTTCCGGTTGGTCCTTTCAAAGACATCTTACTCACGTTTAATGAACTATGTCAACGCTCTTCTCACCTTCCTTTTACGTCGATGGTAGGGTGATGTGTACACCCACGATTCTGCGTTTAGCTTTTTAGCACCCTTGCATTTAGTGTGTCCCCTGGAGAGCACCCCAACAATGCCTAGTTTTTACCCTTCTTAGAGCTGCATGGGGTTCCAGCATATGGGACACGCTAGGTCCCACAGCCAGTCCTCGGATGCCCAGCATTTAGGTTCTCTTCCACCCGTCGCCGTCATAAAGGCGGCTGCAGTAAAATCCCCATTACATAGGTCACTTGACACGCCTGGAGTAAAATTCCTGGAGGTAGAATTGCTGGGTCAGAGGTGGTAACTTTTGTCATTTTGGTGGGTCTTGTCAAATTTCCCTCCCTAGCAGCTGCCCCACACTGCTGTCCTAGCAGTGCGTGAGAGGGCCTGTTGCCCCATACCCTGGCCCTGTGTCACCTTTTGGAGTCTATGAGGGTTTAGGGAAGAATACAGTGTTTTATAAAAATGTTAATGCTAGCTGCAGTTTTTTTGGGGGACCCTACCAGGGGCCAGGCTATGATCTAAGCCATCTTATTTAATCTTCACAACATTGAGAGCAGTATCACACTTATTTGACACATGAGGAAATAGATTCAGAGAGTTTGAGTCATTTACCCAGGTCACGCAGCTCAGACATTGTAGAGGCTGGATTTAAACGTGGAATGATCTAATTTCAAAACCAGAATATTTGCGTCGGTAAAGCCCTAGTTTTAGGTGTTGGTGTTCTCAGGTGACACTTGCTTACAGTTCCTGTGCCCCTCCCAGCCATAGCTCGTCTCACATGGCTGGTTCCTTTGCTCATTCATCAAATATCTGTGAATCTCAGCACTGCAGGAAGCCCTGGGGATGCATCTGAGAACAAGATAGACATAGTCCCTGCCCTTATGGACTGAACAAAAGCAATAAGAAGTAGATCCATAGTCATTTATTGTGGTAGACTGTGACGGGGCAATAAAGGAGGCGAGGAGGGTGGTCTATGGGCTGATGTGATCTAATCAGGGGTAGAGGTGAAGGAGGGCCTCTGAACAGGTGATAAAATGTGTGCGGGTATGAACCTGGAGAAGAGGGGGGAAAGTATTTCACACAGAGGGCACAGTATGTGCAAAGGACCTGGGGCAGGGAAGAGCAGGTGGTGTTGGAGGAAATGAAGGAAGGCCAAAGAGCTGGCATGCAGTGGTGGGAGGTTACGGTGTGAGGATGGGGCTTGGGGATTTACTAGTGTACTGAGAGCTCTATGGAACCTTTGAAGGCATTGAAGCTACAGGGTGATGTGAGTGTAGTGGGCTCTGGACTGTTGGGTTCTTGCCCCAGCACCTCCTGTCACAAGCCGTATGACCTTAGGCAAGTTCATCACGTGGCACTTCCATTTCCTTCTCTGTAACATGGGGATGGTCATCGCATCCTGGAGGTTGTGCAGATCAGACACGGGGGCTCTCTCACATTTTGACTGCTACATACAGTATGAAGCATGTGATACATTTCCTGTGGGTTCACATGAGTACCCATGTAAGCTATATGTCTCCCCCACATGCGATCGATGCGCGCTGATGTTTTCTATTCTAACCTATTTCATTAAAGATGGTTGGTCGCGACCCTCTACGTTCACTTTAAAAACGCTGAAACGATGCATGCCGAGTGCCTGTTCCACAGTTGGCCTCATTAAAGGGTCCTGTTGCTCTCATCCTCGTTGTCATTATAAAGGTAATTCTGGCTGCAGTTAGAGTGGATGGGTCGAGGTCAATGACAGTATCTGAGCCCCAGTGCCGCTGAAGGACGCTCATCTCCCTGCCCCTGTCCCCGGACGACGGGAAGAGCCCCACGCTGGGCCTCCTGACTGCGGGAGCTCCCGAGGGGCGCCTGTGAACTGGGCTGGCTGAGTGGTTTCCCTGGGAACTGCCTTTCCCTCCTTTTCAGGCAGCCACACCAGACTGTGCTGTTGTCTTTGACTTCTTTGTTACTTACGCGCAGAGTGGCTTTTTCCTGGAAGCCTCAGTCATTACAAGCCTCCCACTTCTTTATTTTAAGTTGTGCCATGATTCGACTTCCCTTTTCAGAGTCCAGGGTCGGTGCCTTAGTGGAATTCATTTGCATTTTCCACGAAGAGTACCACCTTCTTCTGCCTGCTGGCCCCGCCTGCTGGCTGTGCCCGCTCCCTGTGCCCTGGCCTGGGCAGCTGGGATGAGAAAGCAAGACCCCACCTTCTTTTTCTCCAGGAAACACATCCTGGATCCTGAGCATGGAGGTTCTCAAGAAAACCCCTGCGTGGTGAGCCTGGAGAGCGAGGGCAGCCATCAGGCCCCATCACCCTGTGACCGCCACAGCGCGTCAGGAGCCCAGGACCCCAGCTTCCCAGGTAATGGAAGCGAACCCTTTAAGCACCCAAAACTTAACCTTCAAATCATTTTAGAAGCACATTTTCCTAAAAGTTAACCGCCTTGGTCCTTCAAAAGAGAACACCTACCAAAAGACCGTGGTTTTTTTATTTTTAATTTTCTCCAATATATTTTATTGATTTCAGAGAGGAAGGGAGAGGGAAAGAGAGAGAGAAACATCAATGATGAGAAAGAACCATTGATCGGCTGCCTCCTGCATGCCCCCTATTGGGGGTCGAGCCCACAACCCGGGCATATGCCCTTGACCGGAATCGAACCTGGGACCTTTCAGTCCACAGGCCGATGCTCTATCTACTGAGCCAAACCTGCTAGGACAGTGGTTGGCAAACTGCGGCTCGCGAGCCACATGCGGCTCTTTGGCCCCTTGAGTGTGGCTCTTCCACAAAATACCACGGCCTGGGCGAGTCTATTTTGAAGAAGTAGCGTTAGAAGAAGTTTAAGTTTAAAAAATTTGTCTCTCAAAAAAAATTTCAATCGTTGTACTGTTGATATTTGGCTTTGTTGACTAATGAGTTGCTGACCACTGTGCTAGGGCAACACTGTGGTTTCTTTGACTCAGAGACATTAGATGAAGAACTTTTTGTGATGATGATGATGATGATGATGATGATGGTGGTGGTAGTTGTGGTGGAATTGTGTCCTCCTAAAATTCATATGTTGAAGAGCTAGCCTCCAGCACCTTAGAATGCGACTGTATTTGGAGACAGGTCCTCAAAGGGGAGGGCAAGTTAAAATGAGGTCGTGGGAGTGGGCCCTCATCCAGTCTCTCTGGTGTCCTCGTAAGAAGAGATTTGGACCCACAGAGGGACACCAGGGATGCTCGCACACAGAGGAAAGGCCACGTGAGGACACAGTGAGATGGTGACCCTTTGCGAGCCAAGGCGAGAGGCCTCAGAAGACACCAAGCCGGTTGCCACTTTCATCTTGAGCTTCTAGCCTCCAGAACTGTGAGAAAATTAACGTCTGCCGTTTAAGTCTCCGTCTGTGGTACTTGGTTTTGGTAGCCCTAGATGGTGGTAACGAAAATAAATAACAGGTAATATTTATAAAGCACTTACGCATGCCAGGACTATTTTAAACCTTAGTTAAATCATCTCATCCAGCCCCTTAGCAATCCTAGGTCCCATGCCCGGGTCACACGGTAAGCTTGGCGCTAGCACCTTCGCTTGACCCTCCACTGCCCCTGTATCTTGCACCTGCATAGTTCCGGGAATCATGACAGGCACTTCGTAGGCAATCTTTCTCATCGCCATAACAACTCGCCGGGGTGGCTTCCTACTCCCACTTTTCAAATGTAGACACTGCAGTTCAGAGTGGTCCCACAGTGAGTGTTTTCATTTCTTGTGGCTGCATTAACAACTGTGGCTGTTTTAAACAATAGAAATTTATTCTCTCACGGTTCTGGAGGTCGAGAGTCCAGAATCAAGGTGTCACAGGGCCATATTCCCTCAAGAGGCTCTAGGGGACAACCCCCTCCACCCCCCACACACCCCTTTCCTCTCCCAGCTTACTGGTTTCTAGCTGACATTGGGAAATAGGTTTCTTTTCTCTTCCAGCTTCTGTGGTGGCTGCCGGCATTCCTTGGCTTGGGGCTGCATCCCTCCAGTCTCTGCCTCCATCTTCATATCACCTTCTCTCTGTAGCTCTGTGTTTTTTGTTTTCCTTCTCCTGTTTCCGGTCTCCTTCTGCATCCCTCTTACCAGGAGACAGGTGATTATACTTATAGGCCCCCGTGGATAATCACATCTTTTGCCATCGAAGGTAATATTCAGAGGTTCCGGGGACTAAGAAGTGACTATATCTTTAGGGCGCCAGCTTTTGGCCCACCACAGTCAGTGAGTGGCAGAGTAAGCATTGATGCCAGGGGTGGTCTGATTCCCAAACCTCTAGTGCAGGGGTGGGCAAACTTTTTGACTCGAGGGCCACAATGGGTTCTTAAACTGGACCAGAGGGCCGGAACAAAAGCATGGATGGAGTGTTTGTGTGAACTAATATAAATTCAAAGTAAAGGAGCGGAGGGGAGAGCAAGAGAACCCTCCGCTCTTTCTGCTCCGTGGGCCAGATAGAACAGCCGAACAGGCCGGATCCGGCCCGCGGGCCGTAGTTTGCCCACGGCTGCTCTAGTGGCTGCTCATGCTTTGGAGCTACAGGCCTGGGGCCTCTCGGCTCCTTTCTGCAGGGGGTGGGTGTCGCTAGCTAAGAATTCTCGGGCGCTTTGACCCTGCAGTTCCACTTCTGGAATGCATCCACACAAAGGGTCATGTGGTTGCTAAGACTGGCAAAAATGCTCATTCTTTGTGGTAACAAAAACGGGAAACTACTGAAAATCCACCTGTAGGGGACTGGTTAAGTGACGTTATGGTATCCCTTAAATGAAATAGTTAAGAAACCATCCTATATAATAAAAGGCTAATATGCAAATCAACCGAACGGCGGAGCAACCGGTCACTATGATGCGCACCGACCACCAGGGGGCAGATGTTCAATGCAGGAGCTGCCCCCTGGTGGTCAGTGCGCCCCCACAGGGGGAGCGCTGCTCAGCCAGAAGCCGGGCTCACGGCTGGCAAGTGCAGCGGTGGTGGCGGGAGCCTCTCCCGCTCTACAGCAATGCTAAGGATGTCCATCAGTCGGACATCCCCGAGGGCTCCCGGACTGCGAGAGGGCACAGGCTGGGCTGAGGGACCCCCCCCCCCCGAGTGCATGCATTTTGTGCACCGGGTCTCTAGTTAAAAATAATGAAGTAGGTAAATGAATAGCAAGTGATATGGGAAGACGTCCATGATGTATTATTAAAAGGAAAGAACAAATTACCCATTTTTATTAAAATATTATGTGTGCACTTGAGTATGGCTATTAAAAAGTAAATTAAAATTCAGTCCCTCAACCATGAAACCATATTTCAAGGGCTCAGTAGCCACATATGGCTCATGGCTATTGGATTAGACACACGGACGGAGAATGTCTCTCTCGTCTCAGGAAGTTCTGGCCAGAGCTTCCTAGGTGATGACATGGCCAGAGGGAGGCCTTTCATTCTCTATGTGGTAGCCTTCTGTGACTGTTTACATTTTTTATAACAAATCAGCAGGTTTGCCGTTATCAGAAAAGCACATTCTATTTCTAAGAAAACATTCTATTTCTTAAGTTGGCGGTAGTTTATTATCATTACTAGAGGCCCAGTGCACGAAATTCGTGCACGGGTAGGGTCCCTAGCAACTGCCAGCTGGGGCCTTCCTTCATTCTGTGCCACCCCCTGGTGGTCAGCGCATGTCATAGGGAGCGATAGAACTCCTGGTAGGTCGAACTCCTGAGGGGACACTTTGCATATTAGGCTTTTATATATAGAGATTTGAGGTGTATGTGTTTGTGAGTGTATAACCTCCTTTTAAAGTATGTCTCATCATGAAAATATTTAAAAATACACAGGGGGAAAGGAGACCTGACTGGCGGGGCACACATGGAAGGCCAGGCCTGAGGCTGGAGGACTCGCAGCCGAGTCTGGTTCCTGGACCCAGCGCTTCCCAGCTTGGCCACGTCCCTCAGCCAGTTTGACCCTCACTTTCCTAATTTGACAGAATTCTGCTTTCCTGCTTTATAGAGTCAGAGTAAACTTTAGAAGTGTGATGATGTGTGGAAAAACTCCAAAACTGCCTGGCCTGTGTGGCTCAGTGGTTGAGCATCTACCTATGAACCAGGAGGTCATGGTTTGATTCCCGGTCAGGGCACGTGCCCGGGTTGCAGGTTTGCAGGTTGATCCATAGTAGGAGGCATGAGGGAGGCAGCCAATCAGTGATTCTCATCTTTGATGTTTCTATTTCTTTCTCTCCCTCTCCCTTCCTCTCTGAAATCAATAAAAATATATTAATAAAAAAAAAAACCCACGAAAAGAAAAACTCTGAAACTGAGGAACATGCCAGAGAGACTTGAGGAAGGGTCAGTCAATAACACGTGAGTTACCAAAGGCCTGAGGAGGTGAGGTCCCGATACAGCACTGTGACCCCCCTGGGACCAGCGACCTTGCCTGCTCCTGAATGTTTTCTAGGTCTTGCTGAGGTCGCCATGAGCAGGAGGAAGTGTTGCCAGAGTCCCACTAATGACCTTGCTTGGAGATTTAGAAACAACCGTTTATTTTATTTATTGAACAAGCAGTGATGTGGCGTTTGCTGTTTGTCACAGTTCTAGGTGCTTTACAAATACGTACTCATTTTATCCGAATACAACCCTGAGGTAGCCGCTGTGAGCATGCTCATTTCATGCAGGAGGAAACAGAGGCTCAGAGAGGTCAAGTAACTTGCCCCAGGCCACACAGCTAGTGAGGAGTGGGTGTCAAACTTAGGCCGTCCTGCTTTCTCCTTTCATCCTGTTCCTCTTGCCCCCATCAAATGTGGTCAGAGAGTCCCTTAGGCCAGTTTCTCTATCTCAGGGGCACGAGGTTCCCATTTTGATATGAAATCTCGTGACCGAGTGTTCCTGACTAACTTGGTAGGCACGATGCATGCCTGGCTGAGCTTGGTAGCATGACTAGGTGGGAGTAGGCTGTAGCATTAGGCCAGTCTGGGCACCGGTCTGTGATCTGCCACTCATGAGCTGTGTGACTTCTGGCAGCTTGCTTCACGTCTCTGATCTTCCAGTGGGGTTTTGTGAAGGTGAAGTTTACCTGCTGTGGTAGTGCTCCTCGTCCTGTTGGGCAGGCGGCCGAGGCCCCCGATCGCTCTCCTTTCCTTCCTCCTTGCCTTAAGCAGCAGTGTGCTTCAGAGACGAAGTCCCCATGCCTGCCTTCAAGGAGTTTACAGAATGGCCTGGGTGGGGCTGGGGAACCTTCGAGATCAGGAGTCAGGGAGCTTGCGTTGGTGGCGTTGATAGGTTTCTCTGATTACCTGTCAGTGGGGGCCTGGGTGGGCAGCACTCCGAGGCCCCATCTATCTTGCTGCTTTCTGATCTGTCACATTTAGGCCAGGACAAGCCTGTGCCGGCGGGGCCAGCGCCGCGATGGGTGGGTATGGGGTGCGTCAGCTCTTCTCTTTGGGCCATCTTGTCACTGCTGCCGCAGCTTCCTCTCCACGGCGCTCTGCAGAGCCTGCTGGCTCTGTCCGGAGTCCGAGTGGCGAGAACAAAGACAGCTTTGGGCCCTCCGCCTGCCAGGACCTGGGGGCGGCAGGTTCTGCAGGTGCAGCATGAGTCAGACGCAGCTTCTCGTGTGTTCCTCTGTGGGGGCGGGGGGGGGGGGGGAGTGTGGAGGCTGTGGGAGCCTCAGGCATCGTCCCTTTTGGCTGAAAATTATGAAAAAGGGTCATCTGTGTGGATGGGGCTGCCCATGGGTCTTGCTGGATATGCATGTGGCTTGGCGTGGGAGGCCTGGGGGACACCAGCTGAGAA
Source organism: Plecotus auritus (assembly GCF_963455305.1). Classification (NCBI taxonomy): domain Eukaryota; kingdom Metazoa; phylum Chordata; class Mammalia; order Chiroptera; family Vespertilionidae; genus Plecotus; species Plecotus auritus. The sequence continues at coordinate 145,099,888 of NC_137783.1, read as the reverse complement.
GTGGGGGGGGGGGGACAGGAGCCAGCCCCGTGACCCCTGGTATCACACAGCCTCCTGGAGAAGTGGCCATCTTGGCAGGCAGCCGGAAGGTGAACAGGTGGAGGAATCCAGCCAACTTACCTTTCTACTTCCCCGTACAGCTGCCACCGAGGGGGAGGTGGTTCCATCCCCCCAAGTTTAAGATTCTCGTAAAGGGAGTTAATATCCTGTAATGACACAGAGGAATCGCACTTAGCAGGCCCGTTTAAAGAAGGGCCGGGAAATAAACCTCTTTTAATAGTGTGGCCTTTACTGAGCAAGTTAACTCCCAAAGCCAGCCAGTGTCCGGATCTGAAGGGGTATCTGTGGTTTTAGGGCTTCTTTGCCTCATTCATTGATTTGTATAGATCTTTCCAAATTCTGGTGGCACTTGTGGGGTTACAGAGAGCAGGCGTATATGATGACTCCCCCAGCATTCATTGATACATTTTCGTCACTATTGACTCATTCCGAGAATGGGGTGGAGGGGCAGGAGACTGGAAAAGAAAATGGGGCATGACTCTGCTTTCCTCTGAATTTCACAGGTGGAGGACAAGCCCTTCCCTCCTTAGCTCTTGGTCTCACAAGTTCATTGTCACCGGGCCCATTGCCTATGGACAGCGGCAGGCCCCTCCCACACTCTCTGGATGGCTGGCCTCGGTGCCTGTCTCACAGCCTCGTTCCTCTTCCGACCAGAGCAGCACTGAATTGGGAGGTGACACCTCCGTGTCTCCTTCTTCAAATGCAAAACCCTCTCCCCCTGTCAACCTGAGGGTGGACATTTATGGCCAGAATATCTCCTTTCCTTTCAGTGTTGGATTTTGGGTCATAGCAGAGTCAGCCAGTGAGAGAGGTGGCCATGGGAATATTTCTGGGCTAACCTGTAAACCCGGGAGAAAAGAAGTGACCGTAACCTCGGTGGTGTTTCCTTTTGTTCTTCACTCTGATGGGCTCCAAAACTCACTCTAAGCCACCAACTGGGACTTGAGGTTCACTAAAGAGTAAGAGACTGACAGGACAGGTCTAGAGGTGCCGAGAAAGAATGCGATTGGTCTGACAGATTGGTAGTTACAAAGTAGTCACGGGATGTAAAGTACAGCATAGGGAATATAGTCAATAACATCGTAATAACTATGGAAGTGCCAGTGAGTACTGGAAATATCAAGGGGAACAGTAGATAGGGTATATGATTGTCTAACCACTAAGCTGTACACCTGAAACCCATATATATATATATATATATATATCTCCTATATAATAAAAAGCTAATAAAATGGTCATCACACCCTCACACCGTCATGCCCTAATGGCTCAGACACTCAACACTGGGGAGAGGAATGGGGACCAGCCAGGCAGAAATGAGCTCGCAAGAGAGGAATGGGGAGCAGCCAGACTGCAGCCTTGGAGAGGGACAAGCCGCCCGCCCCGCAGTCCCGAGCGCCAGCGCCTGTGGCTGGCCAGAGGAGAGAATCCTGGGTCCCGGGTGCAGGGCGAGGCAGAGGCAGTTAGGGGCGATCAGGCCAGCAGGGGAGCAGTTAGGGGCAATCAGGCAGGCAGGCAGGTGAGCGGTTAGGAGCCAGCGGTCCTGGATTGCAGAAGCAGTCAGACATCCCCAAGGGGTCCTGGATTGGAGAGGGTGCAGGCTGGGCTGAGGGACACCCCCTCCATGCACAAATTTTGTGCACCGGGCCTCTAGTATATATATAAAAGCCTAAGCGACCATCCAACCATTTGACCATTGGACTGGTAGCTATGACGTGCAATGACCACCAGGGGGCAGACACTCAACACAGGAACTGCCAAGCTGCGGTGACTTGGCAGGTGTGGTTCTCGGGTGACGCACCCAGAACCAGAGAGGAGGGAGCCTGATTCCAGGGTGCATCACCTGAGAAGTGCCCTCTCGCAATCCAGGACCCCTTGGCGGATGTCCGAGAGCCGTTTTTGGCCCGATCCCCACAGGCCAGGCCAGGGACCCCACAAGTGCACTAATCCATGCACCGGGCCTCTAGTACCAAATAAAATTGAAAGGTAAAAAAGAAAGGAAAGCTATCGGTCTGAATGGACATAGACAACTCCTGTGGGTCTTGGGTCTGACATCTGCTGGGTATGTCACACGACCTCATTTCACATCTCATCAGACCTATGACATTGGCGGCTGACAGCTGAGGACTCTTAGACTCCATGTGCCCAAAGTCTCACCACTTGGGAGTGGCCTCATTAAGACTTGAGCCAAGGTTCACTCCAAAGCCATTGCTATTAACCAGGAAGGCATAAAGTCTCCCAGGAACTGCTCAGGGGACAGTCTCCATGAACTCAGCCTGCAGAGTGAATTAGATTTAGATACGCAGAGAGGAAAAGGAAGAGAGTTCTGGGCAAGAGGAGCAGTCGATACAATCAGAAAGCCCGAGAAAGGGAATAAGAATGAGGACATGGAACAGTGCCTGCTGGTTGTAAGCTCCAGAGGGCAGAGGTCGTGTTCTCCAGGGCCACCATGGTATCCCCAATGCGTGAGTGAGGGCGTGAGTGAGGGCCTGGTGCTCAACAAATATTTATTGCATGAATGAATACACTGACAGTTATCTTCTCCCCAGACTAGGTGCCTCTTGAGGGCAGGGACCAGGCCTTAGAAATCTTTGGATGCCCCACAGCTCCTGATGGTCGTAAACACGTAAAAAATCTGTTCTGATGGGATGAATGAATGAATGGCAGGCCAGGGATGGTGGGAGATGTGCCCGAGTGAAGAGACACTGACACTTCAGGAAATACTGAGCAATGCACATGGGCTGGCATGGTGAGGGCATCCCTGGAAGGCTTTCAAGTGCCAGGACAAGGAGCTCTTGTGTTTTCCTTGAGGCATTTTTTTAAAGCTATCTTTTAATGCACCACACTGGGGGTCTGCAGAAACCCAGCCCGTGCCTAAACTTTGATGGCATTGAAAAGGAACTACAGTCAAGCACAGCTTAGAAATCACTTTTCTTTTTTTGCTTCCTTTTTTAAATATATTTTTACTAGTGACCTGATGCATGGATTGAAAGTAAATTAATTAGAATTCCTGGGGCGGTGCCACAGCTCCAAGGGCCTGTGCGGAGTGAGGAGGGACAGGGAGGGGTGGGGAAAAGAAAGAAAACTCACGCTCTGGTCGTCCCGCTGGCAGCACTGGCACCGATGCAGGGACTAATGCAGGCGGTCCCGGGTGGTGCCCGGCAGGGCAGGACTGGGTGAGACGACCGGACATGCCCTCGAGCCAACTTACTGTGGTCCCTCCCCGGCCAGCCGCACCTGGGGTGGCGCCACGGCTCAAAGGGCGTCTGTGGAGTGAGTGGGGTCCCTCTGGCAGGTGGGGTCCCTTGGCCTGGCCTGTGGGGATCGGGCCTTGGCCATCGCCTGAGGGGTCCCAGAGTGCAAGAGGGCACTCTGCAAAGTTGCTGTTGTACAGGGTGTGGAGCACAAACGCAAGTGTGTAGTAAACCAGATTTGGGGCTGACAGTGGCCCAGCAACAACATAACCCATGGCTGAAGGTGGAATTGCGCGGCCCCGTGAGAAATCGAGCTCCCTCCTCTCTGGTTCCAGGGTGCATCACCTGAGAACCGCCTCTGCCAAGTCACTGCAGCTCAGCAGCTCCTGCATTGAGCATTTGCCCCCTGGTGGTCAGTGCATGTGCTAGGTACCCGACGGTCAGAGGGGCGGACGGTCACTTAGCCTTTTATATATATAGCTTGATTTCAGACAGAGAAAGGGAGAGGGAGAGAGAGATAGACACATTGAAGATGAGAGAGAATCATTGATTGGCTGCCTCCTGCACGTAACCCACTGGGGATTGAGCCTGCAACCCCGGCATGTGCCCTGACCAAGAATCGAACTGTGACCGCCTGGTTCATAGGTCGATACTCAACCACTGAATTAGAAATCACTTTCCTGTCAGGCTGGTCTCAAACTGGCCCCCTTGGCACTGCCTTCCTACTGTGGGGTGACCAACACTGTTTAAACCAAAACAGACCTGTTAACACTTTCGGATGGGACCCCACAGGGTAAAGATGTTATGGGGCGGCGGGGGGTGGGGGTGGGGGTGGTCCTGGAGTTGTTTTTAGGATCATTTGGTTCGCAAGTCCCAGCTGACTTTCTCCAAAATGTGGCCCAGGAGTTTTCAATAAACGCTGCCCTCTCTTTTCAGGTGTTGGCTCCATTTGTGGTTTTAAGAAAACCCGAGAGCCTGAAGGCAGCCACCCTGGGAGAAGCCCTTTCCGTGGGCAGTCGGAACCTTCTGGTCCAGAGGAGAAGCCGTCCCCTCACCTGGACTTATGACCCGCAGCTTCACGCCTAGCCTGCCCGCCGAGGTCCACAAGATGGGCTCCTTTCGCAGGCCCAGACCGCGCTTCATGAGCTCCCCGGTGCTCAGCGACCTTCCCCGATTCCAAGCCACTCGCCAGGCCCTGCAGCTGAGCTCCAACTCGGCCTGGAACAGGTAGAGCAGGCGGCCGGGGGGGGGGGGGGGGTGGGGGGGGTGGGGCCGCCAGGGCCAGAGCAGGGCCGGGGCCAGGCTTAGCTTCTGCTGCTCCCGAGATCTCTGCGTCAGAAGGTCATAGTTTCAGGGACAGTTGATGAAGAGAGGATGCCTTCCTCCAGGGACTGTATCGGAGCTGTCCTTGTTTTAGCAGAGGCAGAGTGGACCCCTGGGGGCCTCCAGGCCAGCAGAGCCAGTTACCTAGCCCTGGACAGTGGGGTGGGAACTGACAGTGACTTGTTGATGCTCACTTGTCACATTCCCACTCAGAGGACCCCTGGGTGGGACCATATACATAACCTCAAGTCACCTTCTGCCTATTTGGGAAGGTCAGATGTGTATCTGAAAAGCTAAGAGACCATCACATGACGAGTGAGCCGCAGGTGGCTGGGAGAGGAGACTCCGGGCTTTTTTGTTTTGTTTGTTTATTACTATGTCTACTCCTCTATCTAGAGCAGAAAGTCTAAACTCTAGAAAGAGCAAGTCCTTTGGGCTATTAACATTTCCAAATAGGGTGATAAATAATTGCTACCCATTTGCTGAGGTTCGAGACACCAGCCTTCTCTTGCACAAGCAGAGTAGAGCATCAATAACCTGCTTTGCGCTCCTGTGGCCACTGTTTTTCAAATCTCTGCACTTACTCTCCGGATAAATGAAAGGCAGCATTCTCCGGAAGCCTCACTGACTGCTTTGGGGTCAGAAGTTTGGGTGGTTATGGATTTTCTCAGTGAATGCAGCTCTAATGATGGGGAGGGAGAGGGGCCTCTGAAATGTTTTGAGGTTAACTGGGTCCTTGTTCTTTAAAAAAGGCCCGAGACCCTTGGAATCAGCTCCTTGCGGAAATAATTGGGGTCTCAGAGAAGGTGGAGTGGAGACTTGACTGTGGCCCTTTAAGGGATTAACTAGGGTGGGAGCAGAGGGGGCAGTGAGGCTGGCGCCAGTGAGATTCTTCCAAGGAAAGTACTGTTAGAAAAAATAAGACAAGGAATTGTCATTTCCCACGAGCCCCAGGCTGCCCTCTGTAGACAGGGCCTCCTGGGAGAAGGGGTGCCAGGTTAGGTCCCTGTTGTTTGCAGAAAGCGTCATCAGGTTCCTTCAGACTCAGCGGGGAAGGCCGCCCCCTGCCCTTTATTAGCAGGGCTGCCAGTGAGGGAGGAGGAAGGCTGCCGGCCAGGAGCAAGTGGGGGGAGAGGGCTACCTGGGGGTCCTCTTGACTTCAGTCTTCCTTCCTCTCCAAGAACCCTGGAAGGAAAAGGATGGGCTCTGGGGATGAAAATGTGGCCGTGTTTATGCTGCATTTTTTTGTTTGTTTGTGTGTTGTTTTTTTTGCCCTTCCAGCCCCCTTCAGCCCTGAGCTGTTTGCTGACGTGGCTGTGGGGAGGCAGATCCTCTAACCAGGACTTGCTTCTACTTATTTCCTTGCAGCGTGCAGACTGCCGTGATCAACGTCTTCAAAGGCGGAGGCTTGCAGAGCAACGAGCTCTATGCACTGAATGAAAACATCAGGTATGCGCAGGCCAGGCCAGAGGGCAGTGGGCGCTACCCCACCGGGGGCTTTACCTTAAGTTTTGTTTTCTGCTTGATTCTTATTGACCCTTATTGGTCTAGAGACTTCTGTTCCAGAGGGGGTCCATCCATTTGTTCATGGATGTAGTGTGTGTGTGTGTGTGTGTGTGTGTGTGTGTGTGTGTGTGTGGCAGTGGGTAGAGGGCTCATGGATGGTAGCTGTCTTCTATTCTGTAAACACTGACTGTCCCTGCTTAACCTTTCGGCACCACGTTAGGCAAGATGACAAGCAGCTGTAACCACAATGCTGGGGGTTTTATTGCGGTTCTTTTTACCAAGTGACTGACCGACTTTTTTGTGCCTCAGTTTCCTCTTATGTGAAACATGGATAGAAAATGTGTCTACTTCCATAGGATTCTTGTGTGGATTCGAGTGAGTTGTTACACAAATAATCCATTAGAACAGGGTTGGGACACACACACTAAGTACTTGGTCCTTGTGGCTCTTTTTTGCTGTTGTTGTTGACAGGCGACATTTATTCTTTATTGTTCTCCCCATGTGTGAACTCACTTCATAATTGTTACTATGAGGTGGCATATCAGAATACACACTGCTGTAAGGAACAAAAATCTGACAAACTGGCCGTCCATCAGTGAGGGGTTTAATTGTCTCACTGTCTAGGGAGGCCAGTCCGGGCAGCTACACTTGTCCTTCAGCTCTGCCCTCGGAATCTTGGGGCCTTTGTGCCTAGGGCACCTGTAGGCATCGCTTCTTCATTCAAAAAGAAATTAAAGGCCAAAGTGCCATACAAGTCCAGTCTTCCCAGAAGCCCTTCAGGCAGGACTGGGTCCCTTAATTGCAAGGGAGTCCTTTTTACTGGGCACATTACCCTCAACCAAAGGAGCCAGCATGAACACCCGTCACCACCCAAGTCTGGGGTGTGTGAGTCCCTCTAGTTCTTAGCATCGTTATCAGTTACTGTCATTCCTGGTAGGTTTTGGGGATACAAACCTCAATAAGACATGGTCCTTGAGGAGTTTATTGTCTTCCAGAATCTTCCCAGTGGAGTAGTGTCAGCTTTCATTCATTCATTCATTCATTCATTCATTCATCTACCCATTCATACATTCATCACATACTTGAGTCCCAATAGAGTAGTGTCAGCTTTCTTTCATTCATTCATTCATTCATTCATTCATCTACCCATTCATACATTCATCACATACTTGAGTCCCAATAGAGTAGTGTCAGCTTTCATTCATTCATTCATTCATTCATTCATCTACCCATTCATACATTCATCAAATACTTGAGTCCCAATAGAGTAGTGTCAGCTTTCTTTCTTTCACTCATTCATTCATTCATTCATTCATTCATCTACCCATTCATACATTCATCATATACTTGAGTCCCAATAGAGTAGTGTCAGCTTTCATTCATTCATTCATTCATCTATCCATTCATACATTCCTCAAATACTTGAGTGCCTCCCTACTGGCCAGGGACTAGAGAGACAACAATGAGCCAAGACAGACATGGACCTTGCCCTCCTGGAATTTATATTCAGTCAGGGAGATAATCATTAGTGAGCCAGTCATGCTTGTAAAATGTACAAGTGCAGCTGTGACAGCTGGTACCACACAGCGGAGCGAGGAAAGCATATGTCCCCCTAACCCAATCCTGCCAAGGAGGCCAGGAATGGTGCTGGGATGCCTGTGCTGTGAGCTGAGGCATCAGTGGGAATTAACTAGGTGAAGAGGGCTCCAGGTGGTGGGAACTGCAGGTGCAAAGGTCCCGTGGTGGCAGTGAGCAAGGACCTGGGTGAAGACCCCTGTGCATGGAGTACCAGAGGTCGGGTGGTGGTGGGAGGTGAGGGCAGTAAGGTGGGCAGGGCCCTGAGCACCATGGTCTCCTGGAGACAGGAGGTTAAATATCAGATCTTTTCATGCCCTGGTGTTCATTCCTCTCTGCTGTGTTAAATACAACATATCAAGGCAGAAGATCCTACCCTGGAGTGGGCAGAACAATAAACAAGGCCATTATTCAGATCCTGTTGACATTTGGTCAAGATCTGTGTTAAGGGTCAATGAGGTGTTTTAAGAGCCCTGCTTTCATGAAAACCTTTCCAGCTCAGAAGTAAACAGGGTTGTGTTACATTTCTACCCAGGCGCTTGAATTTCACATAATAATTACACAAATATGGAAAGAGTCCATAGATAGCATCTAGCCCAAGGACTCCTCCCACAGAGGAGGAAATCCAGGCCCCAAGACAGAGGCAAAGCTGGGTCAGCCAAGCCCAAGGTATGGGAGCTCAGTGTTACCCTCAGAACTCAGGCCCTGGCCTCTCCTGGGGGTTCTTCAGCTCACAATCGAAGAGTAAATAAAAACGGTGACTCAGGAATGAGCTGATTGTTCCTCACCTCGGGAGACCGATCCTGAAATTGTATCTAAAACCTTTGTTTGTGGGCAGCCAGGAAAAGTAGAGGCCTGGCCAGATTTCACCAGCTCAGGGCTGCTAACTCAGAAGCCTCCGGGTGCCAAGCCGGTCTTCGACATGGGCGAGCTCACCCCCTGCGAAGCGGATTACCCCGGCAGAGCACAGGTCCAGTGACTTATCATCTTATTTCTCAAGAACAGGAAATTGGGATTTTTATGTGAAATTTCCTGGCTTTTAAATGTTGATAAAGAATCCACATTTCCTCAAACATTGGTGCAGGCCAAACAAAACACATCTGTGGGCTGAATTTGACCCACGGGCTACCTGTTTATAAGGTCAGCTGTGGCCTGCATGGGACAGTCATCACTGACAGGGTGTGTCGCATCCCAGAGTCTGGTCCCAAGGCCACTCGAGGGGGAAGAAGGGAGCCTGGAAAAGCCAGGCATCTTTTACATCCATCAACACATTTACCCTCCTCACTGCCCTGTGAGGCAACCACTGTCATCAGTAGTTTATCCACAGAATTGTGGGTAAGTAAAACCAAATACCTTGTCTAAGTTCATGCAGCCATAAGGGTAGAATCAGGATTCAAATTCCTGTCTGACTTAGATGCCTGTATTAGTTTGCTCAGGCTGCTATAACAAATGCCATGGATTGGGTGGCTTAAACAATAGACATTTCTCACTGTTTTGGAAGTGGGAAGTGTGAGATCAAGATGCTGGCAGATTTGGTTCCCGGTGAGAGCACTCTTTCTGGCCAACATCAGATGCTTTCTTATGGGTCCACATGGCTGCTTTCTTATGTACACCAGTGGGGAGAGCACGCTCTCTAGCGTCCCTTTTTAGAAGGGCACGAATCCCACCATGGGGCCCCACCCTCATGGCCTCATCTAACTCCAATTACCTCCCAAAGGCCCCATCTCCAAATACCATCATGTGGGCGGGGATGGGTGGAGAGCTTTGATATATGAATTTTCCGGGGGGACACAATCCAGTTCATAGCAACACCTGTGCTCCTTGCACTCTACTGTAGTGTCAGAGAGAGGGTTTTAGGTTGGAAGAAGGGTTAAGGCGATGGTCTTGAACTTCCTGCCATCATCCCTTTCATGAGCCTGTGAGCCCATCCCTCATCATGTGCTGTGATTCCTAACACCCTCTGAGGAGCATGAGACCCCCCCCTACCCCCTCGCTGATGGGTTTTGGGGGCTGCTGGATGTTCCCCTCTCTGTTTTGAGCAGTTTTCAGGCTGATGGGAAATACATATGGCTGGGGTTTGCTCATATGTGAATTGAACCTATAGTCAAAGCTGTTAAAAACTGGAGCCCATGTTACCCATGTTACCCATGTTCTGTACTGTCCATCTCCTGGCCCTTTCCTGGGAGGGTGGTTAGACTGGAGCTTTCACATGACAGGAACAACTCAGAGTATAACCGAGAACGTGAAACACGTCCCAGGCCCCTATGTGACCTGGTCCTCTAAGTTGAATGAAGTGGGCTGACCTGCACATGTGCCCACATCTGAAAGTGCCTACACAGAAGCAAAATAATGCCCTCATTTCAGCAGTTAAGATGCCCAAAGAGACATGCTGTTCTCTACTTAATGTTCATGTCGGCAGTTGGGTTTTGCTTTCCCTTTTCTCTCCTTTTTCCTTTGGGGACACCTCTTGGCAGACCACATCCAGAAACTCCACATGGTTGAAGCATGACCAGTGGTGGGGCGCGTGCATGGGGGGTGAGGGGGCACAGGACGGTAGGAACACAGGGAAGAGATGTGGAAGGAGAGAATGTAAGTTATTCTCAAGCCCACTTTTCAACCCGTCGTGACAGTTCTCTGTGCAAGAAGATCTGTCCCAGGTTCGGTAGAATATTGTTAACTTGTTAAAGGAGTAGCTTTTGGATTCAAAGAGACTGGGGATCAAGATTAGACTGGCTGTGCCTTGGCCAGTGTGGCTCAGTTGGTTGGGCATCTTCCTGTGCACAGAAAGGTTGCCAGATTGATTGCCTGGGTTTTGGGCTTGATCCCCAGTGAGGGCCTGCAGGAGACAACAGATCGATGTTTCTCTTTCACATTGATCTTTCTCTCCCTCTCTCTCCTCTTCCTGTACCTCCCTTCCCCTTCTCTCTATCAATCAGTAAGAAATCTTAAAAAAAAGAAAAGAAAAAAAAAAAAAAGATCAGACTAGCTGTAGAACCTTGGGCCCAGCACTTCATTTTTCTACGATTCTTTTTTTCTTTTATATAATGGGGGCAATGAGGACATCGATCTCAGGGTGGTCGGGGAGTGAGATAATGCTCAACATGTCACGGGTACAGCGTCCAGCGCATAATAAGCCTTAGCCATTATTATCCTGTTACCATGAACATTTGGCCATACTAACGTGACAAATGATGGGAGTACCACGCATGGGAGCACGGGGCAAGGCGATGGATTTCTCTAGCAGTCTGGACGAGGTGAGCCACTTTGAACTAGAGGGATCCTGACCTAGGGGCTCCTCGAAGGACGTGCTGGATTTGACATTTGGGTGAGGCTCGGTTCCTGCAAGGAGAGCCAGCTGTGTCTCCTTTCTGCAGAGGAAATGACCCTCTCAGTTCTCTATTCTACTCGGGCCAACAGCAGTAAATCTTGTAGGATTGTACAAGCTCAGTGTCAAAGCCTCCATCCACCAGCTTCCCCGGGTGGCCCCAGCCGGCCCGACCCTCTTTCTAACTGTGGAGTTCGCATACTCCCTGGGAGTATAAATACAGGGTGGGGCAAAAGCAGGCTTTCAGTTGTTTGTATGGCAAATCATACAATCATTAATACATAATAAAACAGGAATAGACTCTGTTTTGCGTATTCACAACTGTACGAGGAAGCCTACTTTCGCCCCATCCTGTATTAGCCAATGTGAAGTTTTGTGTCATGGGGTCCTGAAGTGCAGTTGTTACAGAAAACTGGCCCTTTCTTTTAGGACATGTCATCAGAAATGAACTCCAGGATACATTTTAGCAGGTAGACTTTGGGCCAGCTATGAGGAAGAACTTGGGACCGAGGATGGTCAAATTCTACGTCTTGCTATTAGCTCAAGAGAAGGATGTGGAGACCCTGTAAGAACAAATTCATCGGGAACGGCCCCCCTCAATAAAGTGGCAGATTTCCCCCAGATGAAAGTCAGGGCACGTGCTCTGTCGGTAGGAACATTTTCTATGGAAACCGCCTTAGGAAGCAGGGTGCACTCATGTCATATCCCTCAAGGCAAGGAAAGAGTGACCTTTCAGAATAGATACAGTCGCCCTGGCTGGTTTGGCTCAGTGGATAGAGCGTTGGCCTGTGGACTGAGGGGTCCCGGGTTCGATTCTGGCACATGCCCGGGTTGTGGGCTCAATCCCTGGTAGGGGGGCGTGCAGGAGGCAGCCGATCAATGATTCTCTCTCATCATTGATGTTTCTCTCTCTCTCTCTGCCTCTCCCTTCCTCTCTGAAATAAATAAAAATATATTTAAAAGAAAGAGAATAGATACAGTCTAGTCATCACGACCTACCCTCTGCCCGCCCTGAATTTCCGTCTGCCCTGGCCTGGGCGGGCCCTGCGTATCTTCTTGGCCTAAGTTCTCTGTGGGACATGGTTGGGGTTTTTCATGGCCCTCTCCTGCCTCCGGCCTGCGGTGGCTGCATTTTGGCGGTGGGGGCGATCGGGGTTAGAGCTGTGGGTTTCACGAGCTCTTCCAGGAGGAAGCGTGGCCGAGCTCTGCGCTACCGGAGCACGCTCTCCCGAAACAGTCTTTTCAGCCAACTGTTCTACTGATTGTAGGTGACCACGCAGAACTGGAGACGTGTGAGCAAGCTGCAGGTTCTCTGTCTGGTTTCCTATAAGAACCTGTGCAAATAGGTTCTTCAAAGTGCTTTCCCTTTTGGACCGGCTGGAGGGGGTGTGTAGAGAGGGAGGGGTAATTGATTCTCTGATTCATGGCTTCAGTAGGTATCTGTGGAGCGTCTGCCAGGTATGTGGCCAGGTTCTGGGGTACCGTTGAGGTGTGCGGTTCTTGTCCTTGGGAGAGCCTACCGCAGAGTGAGAGAGGGGGACTGAGCAGGCTGTTATCATACGATGCTTTAAGTGGGGTGATGGCCGAATGCAGAAGGCCGGGGAAGTGTGGAGGACGGGCGCATAATTCGATGTAGGAGAAAGCGATGCCCCCGTTGAAATCGGAGGGATGAGCAGGTAGGAGTCCGGTGGAAACCGTCTTGCCACCCTTCTCTCCCTGCCCTCCCACCCCTTCCTTCTCTCTCGCGGGATATTGTTTCTTTGCAGAAATAAAAATGCTCGGAGATGAGGTTCCCGGAAACCAGAGATGAGTTATCTGCAGCTGGCCCGAGGCAGGAAACTCACATTTTCCTCCTCTCTCCAACCACCCTGCTTCTGTGTGTGCGGGGAGGGGGGTGTCAGGAAGGAAACCCAGAGATTTTCAAGGAAAGAGGAGGTTCCAAGAACTGTGCTCGATCGTTACCAGGTTGGAGTTGAAACGTCTCCTTCAGCTCAGTTGGCTGCTGAGCCCCCGAAGGGAAATCCACCTCCGATTTTTCCATCCCCCTGAGGGAGCCTCTGGGACCCACAGCCGGGGAAGGGCTGGGAGGCGATGAGTAGGCGGAGGGCCTGGGAGAGCCTGGTGTAGCGCCTGGCGGCGGAGTAGACAGCCGAGGCGATGTTCCGTGAGGGAATGATAATCGCAGACATTTGTGTAGCGTTTGGTAGGAGCCATGATCTAGATAAGGCCACTCTTTTAAAGCTCACCACATCCATATGGGACGGGTCCTATATCCTTTGTCTTCTAGATGGGGGAATCGAGGCGCAGAGAGGTGGATTGACTTGCCCAGAGTTGCATAGCTAGTTAGTAGCGGAGCTGGGATTTGAACCTGAGCCTCCTGCTTTCTTAAAAACACAGGAAGTAGGCTGCAAGAAGTACACAGAGTTGTGCCGAAACCGGTTTGCTCAGTGGATAGAGCGTCAGCCTGTGGACTGAAGGGTCCCAGGTTCGATTCTGGTCGGGGGCATGTACTTTGGTTGCGGGCACATCCCCATTGGGGGGTGTGCAGGAGGCGGCTGATCGATGTTTCTGGCTCTCTATCCCTCTCCCTTCCTCTCTGTAAAAAATCAATAAAATATATTTAAAAAAAAAAAAAAAAAGAAGTACACAGAGCTGGCATTGTCCATATTTAGGCCTGACGTGCTGGGACATAGATGCCTTCATCGAGCAGAGTTGGGGAGGTCACCAGCCTGGACCCTAGTTTGGGAGGGCGTAAGTAAGGCCTTCTCTTATTTTGGCCCAGGTGACTGGGTGTGTGTTGACACCTTTTGTCTGCTCTGGTTCAGAAACAGACTTGACTTTGGGGGCGGCATGAATAGTTAGAGGCAAATCTGAAACCTGGCTCTGGCTTGCATGGAGTGTGGCCTGCACAGTGTTTAGAAAAAGACATCTCCCCTAAAAATCCAGGCCTCTCTGGGACGCTCACATTGGGCAATGCTGGACCCACAGTCCGGCCTGGTACCTGTCAGCAGGAGCCAGAGCCTGGCTGCTGGCCATAGAGGAGTTGGCTGCAGCCCCACTGCTCGTGCCCGGGCGCCTGCCCCTGTGGGCACGGGAGGTGCCACTGGCTGACGTTCAGGCTGCCTCAGTTTGAGCTGGGATCCTCCAGTGTAGGCCCTGGACAGGGCTCTGAGCATCACTCCCCTCGCTTGCACAACGAGGATGCCTTCCTACCTGAGAGGCTGTGGGAGAACTCGGGATGCCGCGTGCCGGCAGCCTGGCATCTCCCGTGCACCACAACCAGGAGCTCGGGAAACGCTCTTTGTTGGTTTTTTCCATCTTTTCCACTGTCCCCACTGCCCCCCATTGGGGTGCAGACACAGGGGCGGGAGTACTAGCATTTCACCCACCTCCGATGGGCCCCACAGTGGACCGAGGAGGAAAGGGTTGTTTCCATGCGCTACGGCTTGAAACATTTCCTGCTGCAGAAGCGAGGTGGGTCGTTTTGGGGGGGTTAGCGACCAGGTTGGGTAGGTACTGACCTGCTACAGGCCAGGCCCAGGTTCCCGGGGCCCCTGCTGGTCCATGAGGAGGCCCGGCAGGATCCCGCCAAGGGGTCAGGGCGGAGGGTCTGGGTACTTGGGGGCGGCCCCTAATTGCCAAATGGCACGGAGATATTGAGCAACCGATAGGCTGTCCCGACTCATGCTGACTGACCTTGAGCCCCTGCCTCCAAGCTGCCTCGTCCTCCTTTGGGGTGTCGCTGCCTTGGGTCTTTCTGGGTGCACACGGGAGATGATGGCTTGGATCAAAGGGATTTCTCTACCTCATTTCTGCCGCTCCCCACTCTCCCGCCATCCTGCCACCCCTGTGCCTCTCACCCAGCCGGACCCCAGCTCCAGTCACGCCCCCCCTTGCCTTCAAGCCCCAGAAGTGGGAAGCGGAGTTGACAAAGGCGTGAGGGGCAAGACGGCGGGTCGTGTGACAACAGGAAACCCTGTCCTCTGGGGTGGCGTCTCACCCGGTCAGCCTGGGCGGGACCGGGGATGAGATAATACGACAGTGAGTGGTTCCCCATTTCTTGTTTGTTGGCTATGGCCCTGTTGGCTTCTGCCCGGACTTCATGCCCCGCTTCCCTTTGGGGCTGGGTCCCACAGAAGCGTTCCCTTCCCACTGCCTCTGGTCCCCACTTCCTTCTCCTTCTAGCTGGCGGGTGGCAGCAGGACTCTTGTTTTCGAATGAAGTCCAAGGTGGGAAAGGGATGAATGGGAGCCGCGTATGCTGGGATGTTGCTTCCACCACAGGCTTCCCCCGAGCTCTGCCCCGATCGTCTTAATCCCCCCTTTTATCGGGGTGGTGTGGCCCTACGCTGTGGCCCCCTTCGTGAGCTTCGCCTGGGTCCTTAGCACCAGGTTCATCGCTAGTCTGACAATGCTCTCAAGAAGATGCCGACAGGCAGGAGAACGGAGCTGTTAGAGGAGTCAGGGCTCGGGGGTCAGACGACCTGGGTGGAACCCTCCCAGCTAACACTCACTGCTGTGTGCTAGGAACTCCCGGTCTAGGGTGAATTCCTTTAGCCCCTGCAGCAATCCTGCGGAGTCCCCAAGGGAACAGCCACAAGGGACTCCCCTGGGATGGGCACCTGCACAGGTTACCTATCGCTCAGGCTACCAGGCACCGCCTCTAGGCCCTGGCCGCCAGCGAGGATCCTCTGGGGGGGGGGCGGGGCTTGCTGCACACGCTCCCCAGTCACCTCCGAGGGCCCCTTTCCATGGGTATGGAAAGTGGAGATGTTACTGCTACCATAGAGTTTAAGGAAACACATGGACCTTGTTGACAACGGCGCCTGCTACTTAGTAAGTGCTCAGTAAACTTGAACTGGGGGTGGGGGGAAAGCCAGGCCTCATCCGAGCAGCAATTTGGTTTGTATTCCTTATTCATTGATCTGCCTGTCCGTCTGTCTGTCTGTCTGTCATCTATTTTTGCTCCAAGAAGTCATTCCTTTCCTGTTTCCCGGGAAACGGTGGGAAGGGTGGAAGGAGGCTGAGGGCACATCCTAGTGTGGGGGTTTCCGGCTCTTTTCATCTAGGCACCCACAACCCACAGGCTCCTTCATTGTGTTGTTTTCTCCTGCCTCTCTTCTTCCCTGTGCCCTCCAAGCTGAACTGGCTCACGTTGTGGGGCAGCAGGGGGCGGGGCGAGCTGTCCCTCTGCGATTTTAGGTCTGGGACCCCCAATTTTTGGAGCAGGAGGTGCTCCTGAGAGAGCGGCCCCCGTGGGAAGAAATCGTGTCCGAGCTCCGGGTGGCCCTCTCGTTCTGGTCTAATACAGCGCAGGTTTTCTGTAAAGGCTAGGAATTCCCAGGGTCCCTATTCTCCATCAGTCGCTCTTTCCTCGGTTGGGGGAAGCCCCTGCCCCGTTCCCCCTGGAGGCGGTGCTTCGAGGCAGAGGGGTGGAAAATCCCTCTTTCTCTAGAGTTTTCCGAAGCACCCTTTCCTTGTAAACCAAGTGCTGGCAGAATAAACACAGAGCATAGAAATAGAAGGTGGATTTTGCATATGACTCAGCTCTGGTCTGTTCCCTGGCGGCTTGGCCAGCTCTGCCCTCTCCTTACCCCTCCCTCTCTTTCTGGGTTAAGGGAGCGGGTTACCAGCCCGAGGGGCTGGGGCTGGCAGGTTCTCGGCTGTGGGATTCTCTGAGGGCCCTGGGACAGCCTGCTTCCTGCTACTGTGCCCTTGATGGGAACTCCCTGCCACCACTTCTTCTGGGCTTCAGGCCATCCAGGTCACCTTCGTGGCGGTGATTGTTAAGAAAAAGATGTGTTTTTTTTTTTAAAAAATACTTATATATTTTTATTGATTTCAGAGAGGAAGGGAGAGGGAGAGAGAGAGAGAGAGTGATTAGAATCATTGATCGTCTGCCTCCTGCACGCCCCACACTGGGGATCAAGCCCACAACCTAGGCATGTGCCCTGACGGGGAATCGAACCGCAACCTCTTGGTTCATAGGTCGCTGCTCAACCAGCTGGGCAAAGCCCAGTGCATTCATACATAATTTTTAAGATGTATGTGTGTTGTGCGTGTTTAAAAACCAGGGTGCTAATTTCAGCACCGAGGGCCTCCTAGGAAGCAACTCATATAGCCATTCCAGGGTAAACAAGTGGGAGCAGTTTTGACAGATGAATTGGTTGACATTGTGTAAATAAAAATGTGTATTTTCCCCTTTTTCACAAGGGAGTGTGTTACCCACACGGTTCTGCAATCTTGTGTTTTTCTCTTTCCTTCATGCGACTTAGAGCTCTTCGTAGCATTGCTCCGAGCACTTCTGCATTCCCTCGTGCTTTCTCACAGGTGCATGGAATCCCGTTGTCTGAATGAAGCACACTTTTTCTGGGAGCACCTTCGTGGGGCCCACGGCTAGACAGGAAAAGACGGGGTTGTGTGTGTTTTAAAATATATTTTATTGATTTTTTACAGAGAGGAAGGGAGAGGGATAGAGAGTTAGAAACAAGGATGGGAGAGAAACATCGATCAGCTGCCTCCTGCACATCTCCTCCTGGGAATGTGCCCGCAACCAAAGTACATGCCCTTGACCGGAATGGAACCTGGGACCTTTCAGTCCGCAGGCCGAAACTCTATCCACTGAGCCAAACCGGTTAGGACAAGACGGGGTTTTGTGAGGGACAGAGAAGCTTACTGACTTGCCCACCCAGGACAAGAGAGGGAGGAATTGAATGATCAGAGAGGGCCGGTGCTGTTCGGATAATTCTGTGACGATACCTAGTGGGGAAGATCTTGAACTCAGGAAGCCTGTACTCCCAGGAACCCCCCGGACCTGGGAGCCAGTGAGTCTTGGTTTCAGCTCCCTCACCTGGTTTGGGTCCAGTTAAGGAAAGAGCGGTAGGGGGAGGCCCGTGATGTGTCACAAGGAGAAGGGGAGCTGCTGGTGCCCACAGCCCTATTTTTATTTTTTTTCTGAGCACTTGGACTCCTGGAACTTATCCTGTGAGGGTGTTGATTGACAAGCTATCTGTCCACACTGCCCACCCATCCCCCCCCCCGCCCCGGAATAGAAGCTGCATGAGAGCCAGGCCGCCCCTGTCCCGTTCACTCCCGTGCGCCAGGGGCTGGAACAATCTCTGGCACATCACAGGCAGTAGCTGTTCGCTGCCTGGATACATAAGTTCTGTCCTCCCCACCGTGGTCCCCTCCCCACTGCCACAGTCCCTCGGGGATGGGGGTGGGTAGGACCACCCAAACCGTGGCACCAAGTTGCATGTCTCCCATGGATTTGGAGGAGAGGCGGGGTGGGGTTATGGGAAGAGATGTTGAGTTTGCAGAAGGTCTGGGTTTGAATCGTAACTCAGCCACTGACTTATGTAGGGGACTTCTCTGCACCTCAATTTCTTTATCTGTGTAGGAGGGGTAATCATTGCCCCTCTTTCTAACCAGACTTTATCATCTTTGGTTGAAGAATGCATGGAAAAAATGCATTTAGGCTGTAAAGTCTGCAAATGTGGAGGCTTGCAAAATTGTGGTCTTTCTCTTCCTTGGTGTTTTGTTTGTTTGTTCGTTTCACATGAAGCCAGGCGCCCTGCCTGCCTCCACCAGCTCCGTTTCTGGGACCTGTGGTGACTGCCTTCCTGAGAAGGCTGTGTTTGTGAGCTAAGGAGCGGACCCCCTGTAGGATGTTCATCGCCCCAGTTCCCTGGGGACATTGGCGGAGCGGTCTCAGCAGGGCCGAGGGAAGTCCACCCTCCAAGGCCTGGCCTGGGCCCCTGTCATTGCCCAGCACCCAAACCATGGCACCGAGTTCATGTCTCCCATGGATTTGGAGGAGAGACGGGGCGGGGTTATGGGAAGAGATGTTGAGTTTGCAGAAGGTCTGGGTTTGAATCTTAACTCGGCCAAGATAAGTTCCAAGAGTTCAAGTGCTTGGTGTTGTGTCCATGACCCGGACAGCGGGAGCTGTACCAGCGAGGGCTGCTTGACGGTGTTTCTCTCTCCCCAGGCGGCTGCTGAAGAGCGAACTCGGAGCGTTCATTACAGACTATTTCCAGGTAAGAGTGTGGGTCTGAGCCTCTTTCATTATTGTGCCTGTGGGGACGTGTACCTAAAGGGATGGGCCCTACTGTGCACCGGGGCCTTCGTTCAGTATCCCGAGTTCCTGCAGGGTACGGGGCATGGAGCACGAGTGGTCTCGCTCTTACGGAGGTCACCATCTCAGGCTGTGGTTCCTGGGCTCTTCGGTCTCAAGATCCCTTTATGCGCTTACAATTTTATCTTACTTGGATTATCTCTACCTTCATTCGCCATAGAAATTAAACCCAAGAAATGTTACGATATGCCGTAATTCACTTCATCAAAAACCTGATACATGTTGGCATAAACAGCACTTTTATGAAAAATAACTTTCAGCGTAACAAGTGGAAGAGTGGCATTGTTTGGTATGTTTGCAAATCTCCGCCCCATCTGGCTTCCTAGAGGGGCGCTGGATCCTCAAATCTTCCCGCTCAGTCTATAGCGATGTGTAGGGGGTGTCTCTGGAGAACCCCACAGGACACTCACGGAGGACGCGAGGTAGATAGCAGCCCGGTGTTACGAAGGAAATAGTTTGGACCATGTGGAGAGGGTCTGACAGGTCCCCCGGGGAGCTCCAAACCACACTTTGAAAACTGCTTCTCCAGTGACTTTCCCTCCCCCGCCCCCACCCCCATGTGGCAATCTAATTGGGTTAATTATATGACCCGTTCGCCAAGTTATTTCTTGTGGGGAAGCCTCTTGGTCTGCTCTGTTAAAGATAGAGTGGTATCAGATGATGTCATGTTTCTCCTGCCTAAACACGATTGTTATGGGGCAAAGGAGTTCCAGGATCCATTAGAGCAGTGGTCGGCAAACTCATTAGTCAACAGAGCCAAGTATCAACAGTACAACAATCGAAATTTCTTTTGAGAGCCACATTTTTTAAACTTAAACTTCTTTTAACGCCACTTCTTCAAAATAGACTCGCCCAGGCCGTGGTATTTTGTGGAAGAGCCACACTCAAAGGGCCAAAGAGCCACATGTGGCTCGAGAGCCGCAGTTTGCCGACCACGGCATTAGAGGATGGTTCCTTCCTTCCTTCCTTCCTTCCTTCCTTCCTTCCTTTCTTTCTTTCTTTCTTTCTTTCTTTCTTTCTTTCTTTCTTCTTTAACATACTTTTATTGATTTCAGAGAGAAAGGGAGAGGGAGAGAGAGAGAGAAGCAACAACAATGAGAGAGAATCATTGGTCAGCTGCCTCCTGCACACCCTCCACTGGGTATCTGAGCCTGCAACCCGAGCATGTGCCCTGATTGGGAATCGAACCGTGACCTTCTGGTTCATGGGTTGACACTCAACCACTGAGCCACAGCTGCTGGGCAGAGAATGGTTTCTAATACACAGCTGCCTTCCTGACTCTACCCAAAGGGACAAGAGGAAAGGCTATGGGGAGGTGTCCTGTGACACCTGAATGGAGTCAGAGTGCCCACCAATTGGCTGAGGGGTCTTGGGAAAGCTGCTTTGCCTTTGTATTGCCTCTGTTTCTTCATCTGTAAAAGGGGAATAAAAGTATGAGCTACCTTATAAGTCACTGTATGATTTATATGAAATAACTCATGGGAAGCACTCAGCACTTAGTGTATCGGGGGCAACAGAGGGGGGTGGTCAAGAGCATGGCCCTCCGAGTCAGGCTTCCTGGGTTCAACACCCACCGTAGCCATTTACTAGCTGTGTGACCTTGAGTAAGTTGCTTTACCTCTCTGTGTTTAGTTTCCTGTTCTGTAAAAATAGGGGTCATAGTGGGAAGATTTGAGGATCCAGTGCCCCTCTAACCTTATGAGTTGTTGTGAGGATTAAATACATTATTATTTGTAAAGTGCTTAGAACAGGACTAGCATAGAGTAAGAAGTACTACATATTCATTACATTTTTATATATTCACCCTGGATGGCATGGTTCAGTGGTTGAGCGTTGACCTATGAACAAGGAGGTCACGGTTTGATTCCTGGTCAGGGCACATGTCCACGTGTGGGTTCAATCCCCAGTGGGGGGGCATGCAGGAGGCAGCCGATCAATGGTTCTCTCTCATCATTGATGTTTCTATCTCTCTCTCTCCCTTCCTCTCTGAAATCAATAAAAAATATATATATATTTAAGAAAATTTATATATATCCATATTTGTTATTCTAAAGTGTAATCCACCTCTTTTAATGGGAAAGTGACAGAAAACTAGATAACATCTTGGTTTCAGGTTGGTGGTATTCTGTATCTGAGGCAGTATTCTGTATACTTCTAAGGCAGTTCAAAGAGTTTTTAGGTTTTAAAGACAACACAGACATCCTTTTGTTTATTTTTTCTAATGGTTCGGGAAGCATAAACTTTTATGTGTACTTTAAAAGAACGACAAATGTCAGGCGTTTCACACACACACAGTGGAAAACGGCCACTCTAAATGTGGACCAAGCAAGACCTTACAGAAGCCTGCGATTCCACTGGGTCAGATGTCTCACTGCTGGAAAGAAAGCTCCTACCGAGAGAGAGAGGAGAGACGGATGTAAAGATTAGGAAAGAGATAATTAGTCACAAATGTGCGTCCTTTCAGGCGCCCTTGACGTGAAGGTCAGTGCTGTCCTCACTCCCTCCTCTTGCTGCCTCTAATGATTGATTTTTTAAATCCCACTGCAGGGAAGTGGGTTTTCAGTCGGTCTTGGAGAAGCCTGCCAGCCCAGCTGCCTTCCCCGTTGACATTTAAAATAGACAGGGTTTGGTGTGGTTTCAACCAAGTTTTAAATGTCAGTCGCCTTTTGGCACGGGGGGGGGGGGGGGCCACCCTCAGGACAGGTGGGGCAGGACATTTGGGTGGGGACTTGTTTATCTGAGGAGGCCCTGAGGTTTGCGGGGTGGTTAAGGCTGCTTGCGAAGCATGCCAAACACTTCACAGCTAATAACCGCATGCCATTTTCTATTGAGAGCTTCATGAGGAACTGCTGGGTGGATGTGGAGTCTCTGGGGGTGTGGGGTGGGACCAGGTTTTCACAGTTTCGAATCTGGGGTTTTCCTGAGCTTCAGGTGTTAGACTGGAGAGAAGGCTATCCTAGACACTTTATTTCAATGTAGGTTTTGCGTCTCATGTGGGTGCAGAGCCATTTTGTTTTGAATCTTTTTTTAAAGAATATTTTTATTGATTTCAGAGAGGAAGGGAAAGGGAAATAGAAACATCAATGATGAGAGAGAATCATGGATTGGCTGCCTCCTGCACACCCCCTACTGGGGATCGAGCCCACAACCCAGGCATGTGCCCTTGACTGGAACTGAACCCGGGACCCTCCATGGCTCGGCTTTGGGAGGTGAACACGTTGAAGTTGCAGCTTTAAAGAAAGAACCTCAGAAAGAAAATCTTCAGTGGGGAATAATGAAAATGCCCCGAGGGGCGGGCAGGAGGAGTGCGCGTGGAAATGGTGCTTATCTCCCGACTGCACACAGAGAAGACGCCGTTTGATGATCCGCAGAAGCACAGAGATTCCGTGAGACGCTGGTCGGCAGAACCCCTGGCATTTCCAGTGTTGAGTTTCCTTTTCCCCCTGTCTGTTTGAAATTACACCTGGAAGGGAAACTGGGGTTTCTAAGAGGAACTCTATATCCCAGCGACAGCTCCGAGAGATAGTTAGTTCCTTATAACTCGGGAAACTGATGCTATGAAATGCTCTGCATTTTTCTGCCTGCCTAATTAGGTACCTGTGGTTCAGGCCTCGGGACGGGAGGTTTGCACTTGCTGTGTGTCTGCATCTGCCGGCTGCATTGAGTTTGTTAAGTAAGAGCTTTTCCCACAGCCCAGGAAGTTCAGCTCCTGGTGGTTGGAGCTAGTTTTGCTTGATACAGAAACTCAGTCTCTTGTCAATGACTCTGCACAAGGCAGCACTTAGGAGAAGGAAACATTCGTCACCACAATTGCCAATAGGTCACAGGCCTTATCGCGTTGGATACAAATATTTCCATTTGCGACTCATATCTGAGAAAACGAGCTTCCCCTTAGCTCATTATGACCAGAGAAGATTCATGGTGCTTATGGCACCTGCTGGAATGCCAGAGGAGGAGACCCCACGTCCTGGTTCCCATTGAGTTTGAAACTGAAGATGGGGCAGCGATAGGGCTGCCTCCCCACGGGTAACACACAGCGTTGTGTTAACTGAGCACCCGAGTGGGTGGGGAAGGCCTAGAAGCAGGCCCAGAATGAATATATTCTTCAGGGACAAAGATGGGACTTGGGGAGGGTTCCACAGGAAGTTGGGGAGAGAGATGATAAAGAGTGGGGGGACATATTTTTCGATGCTCAACCACTGAGCCACGCCGGCCGGGCCAGCTCTTCTTTAATCAATCTGGGGAGGTTTCCAAATTGAGTGGAATTCCCAAAATGGGAGAAGAGCTAGCGAGGTGGATAGAGGGTAGTAAGGGACAGCTCACCTGTACTCTGCGTTGAAGGCAAAGTCGGGGTCAGTGTACAGAAGGGCTCTGAACAGGAGCTGGGCTTCAGTGAGGAGACAAGAAAGGGAGAGGAGGGTGGCTTTAGGTGCGAAGGTCATTAGAGGTCGCATTTTGGATTTGGCCCGTACCTGGAGGAAAGACATTGTGG
Source organism: Plecotus auritus (assembly GCF_963455305.1). Taxonomy (NCBI): domain Eukaryota; kingdom Metazoa; phylum Chordata; class Mammalia; order Chiroptera; family Vespertilionidae; genus Plecotus; species Plecotus auritus. The sequence goes on along the minus strand of NC_137783.1, from coordinate 145,076,277 downwards.
AGCTTGTAAACATTGGGATGGCCACTGTGAGGGGAGAAGATGGGGTGGCTCCCCCAGAGGGCTACGAAGAGGACCCCCGGATGTCTCAGGCCACTGTCCGGGGGGCTGCCCGCCAGCCAGCGGTTACCTTTCAGCAGCTGTATTCTACACACTCTCCCTGGCCGTTACAATGATCCGAATATTTTTATTATACTCTTCTCAAATTTTATGAAGATAAATGGAAAAATGAATCTTGAAATTGATAACCACAGGGCTCGATCTAATTGAGATAAAGGTGAAAATCAATCGACATGCTGAAATGGCAAATCTTTAGCCTCATTGGACTTAGGTTATTGCCCATTCGATTGTGAAAGAAAGAACACGTGGGCGCAAAATGCGGAGAATACATCACCCGCAGATGAGCTGCGAATGCAAGGTTAATTAGGGATTTTATAGTCCTTTTCAGCTTTATGGGCACAGAACGCCTCCTTCTATCCGGTAAGTGGCTCGTTCCACATGAGCACTTGTTTTCAGGAAGCCATTATGTATGAGATTGGGTGACTTCCTACAGACTAGGCAAGGAATCCAGGAGCCAGCTTTAGGGCATGCGGAGGTGGGGGTAGGGGTGGGGTGGGAGGCAGGGATAGACACTGGCAATGGGGTGCTCAAATAAGAGGGGACGTTGAGCACCTCAGTGGCTGTGAGAAGTAAAGACTGAGCTAGAAGGGCTGAGAAATACTGGTTAGACAGGACAGCTTTCGCTGAGGCGAAGAGCTCCAAAGTGGTCAAAAGTAATGATAATCACAAGGGCTCACACTTTTAAGACTCCTGTGCTGAGCATTGTTCTCAGCCGGCGGTTCTCAAAGCGTGGTCCCCGGACCAGCATCTTCGGCCTCACCTGGGAACCTGTTGGAGACGCAGATTCCCAGGCCCCGTTCCGACGGATCAGAAACGGTCATGACTGCGATGCGCACTCCAGTCGGAGCACTTCTCCAGCCGCTTGCCCATGCTGCATCGTTCACGCCTCCTGACAGCCCGCGGGGGAGATTGTGACCGTACCCGTTTGCAGATACTACACCCGCAGCTCCGAGAAGGGAGGTTATCCAAGACCGTACAACTAGTAAAAGATCCAACTAGAGCAGAGATCCAACCCAGCCACCTGGCCACAGATGAAAAGAATTTGGATTATGCTTTCAATGTTAAAATGCCCTTAAGACATCCCCTGAAAACTCCAGAGAAGAGAAATTTCAGGGTTGTTTTTTTTTGGGGGGGGGAGCGGGACGGGGGGGGGAGGGAGAAGAGTGTTCAGCAAAACAGACATGGACTGTTTTCCTGCTTCTTTGTAAGATGTCTTTTTCAAAAAAATCCCCACTCACCTTTTAATAACCACTGACAGGGCGCCGAATGAAGAACTAGCGTTTGTATCAGGTTTTTAATCTTCTGCATTCTCCACCGGGGCGTTTCTCTCTGGTCTCATCACACTCACCCCCCCCACCCCCAGAACTGATTTATTAGGGACTCTCTGAGGCCCGGCGGGGTGAGCTGTGTTTGTAAGACTTTTCATGGCTTATCTTGGAAGGATCAGAGTTCACAGGAAATGCAGACATCCTCGGAGGTGCTGGCTGCACTTTCAAAGTCACGGAGGGAAGAAGCGGAGGCGGCCACGATTTCCATCACTGGCTGGGTGCCAACCGCAGGAACTTTCGTAGACACAGATGTCCCTGCAAACAAAAGCCTGGGGTGGAATCGCTGGTTCCTGCAACGTCTCGGGAGGCAGAGCGACACGCTGCTCGGCCCTCTGGGGTCGGAAAGAATGCCTTCTTCGGGAATAGACTCCGCCTAGGAGCCAAGTCGTCACCGTGTTAGACATCAGCTGTGGATGGTGGAGACCAAGGGCCCGCAAAAGACTTCGGCGAGGTGTAAGTTGGGAAGCTGGTAGCAGCAGGAATGACCCGGCTGGATGGAAGCTTTGGGCAGGGGGAAACTCAGTGGCTGGAGATTGCCCAGCCAACTGCCCCCAGCATCTGGGAACCTGAAATGGGTCTCTTCTACTTCCCCCTGTGGGCAAGCACCTAAGAAACGCCTCCATTTGACAGGGCAGGAGGGGGTGATGCTAAAAGCGCCAGCCCTTTTGCCAGGTAGGTCTGGATTCCAGTCCTTGCTAGAGCACTTATTGGCTGTGTGACTGCAGGCAAGTTACCGAACCTCTCTGGGCCTCAGTTTTCTTAGAAGTAATCTAGGTGTGAACATGGTACTTACTTCAAAGGGTTGACGAGGCTAGTAGGTGAGATGCCGTAGGCCAGTGGTCGGCAAACTCATTAGTCAACAGAGCCAAATATCAACAGTACAACGATTGAAATTTCTTTGGAGAACCACATTTTTAAACTTAAACTTCTTCTAACGCCACTTCTTCAAAATAGACTCGCCCAGGCCGTGGTATTTTGTGGAAGAGCCACACTCAAGGGGTCAAAGAGCCGCATGTGGCTCGCAAACCGCAGTTTGCAGACCACGGCCATAGACAAAGTGCTTGGTGCATAGAGAACAGTCAACAGAGGATGGCTCTTTGTACCTTAGTGTTTTTTATTATCCTTGCTAAAGTATAAACCAGAGGAATATATTGGGGGGAAAACATGGGCATTGGATTCAGACCAACCAGGGTGCAGATTCTAGTCTCACGTGTGCTAGTTGCTTCCCTGAGCCTCAGTTTCTTCATCTGCAAAAAAGGGAATAGGACTGTGGCAAAGGTAAGTGAGACATGCATGAATAGGGTCTGCTACCGGGGCTGACAAAGAGTAAAAACCAGCACACAGCTCTGTCATTCTCCCTATTATCATTGCCGTCACCACCGCGAAAGCATTAGACGCGAGGGAGGGCTGGCAACCCTTGCATTTACAGAACTCCTCCTGTGTGGAAAGGCCTTTCTTCCAGAAAGATACAGGCAGTCGCATCACTCTCCCTGCCCCCTGGCCTTGTTGGTTCCCCGGTGTCCTGAGTCCCTGTGGCCGGTTTACGAGGTGCCTGCTTGACCAACCCCACGCTAGGGCCACCCACCCTCCCACCCTCCCCTCTCTGCTGCCCTCCCTCTGTGATTTCCCAGAAGGAGCTGGGTCTTCCCAAGCCCCTGGTGATCGGATGGTTTGGGGTGCCTTTCCCCAGACATCTTTGTTGTTTGCCTTCTTCCTAGCTGAACCTCATTTTTTTTTTTGGTGAGGAGCCCATTTTTTGATGCCTTAGAAAATGTATGTCAGCTGTTTTTCATTTCCGGGCTTGTCTGCCACTTCATTAAAGTGCTGTGTATTCCATGTCTAAGTTCAAGTACAACGGCCCAGTTCCAAGTCCCCAGTCATTTCTTAGGGGGCTGCTACTTAATGCAACTGCTTCTTGGCTTGAAGCCTGGGGGCTGGAGAAGGGGCGGAGCTGGTGCCTCAGGGCAGGGAATGGACAGAGAAAAGCGGGTTCTTCTGCAGCCCCCTTGCCATCCAGCCCCAGCCCCGCTGCCCGCAGCAAACATCGCCCAGCCCTCCAGAGTCCGGCATTTGTCAGGGGCTGGGAGTACTGGGAGGTGAGGCCTGGGGAGCACAGATGCTTAAAGAGATAAACAGTGCAGGTCACTGCCCGAGTCAAGGCCGGTTTTCTTCTATCTTCCTGTCTTCAGGTCTCGCAGCCTTAAGCCCCCCAGACGTCCAGTTGGCGTGTCCTTAGGCTTCGTCATTTGCAGGGCCCAGTGCAAAATGAAAATGTGGCCGCTTCCCATGGGCCCTGGATGGGTGACCCCCAAGAGATTGTCACCTCTGCACTCTGGGTACATAGATTAGGGGGGTCAAGAGGCCCCTGTGGAGTCACCAGCACATGCATCAGGGCATTGCCCACCCAGGTCGGGGAGGGCTACACCAACCGGAACCTCCCTGCCCCTCTCGGCTCCAGTGCCTGAGCTCCCCCGCCCTGACCCCCCCAAAAAAAAACGCTGTCACCATTTGGGGGCTAGGATGACAGTAATGGGGCAAGGTGATGGTGACCCCCCTGGGCCAGGCTCCAGGAGGTGGGGAGCAGGTGCCTAAAAACCTTTCCAGGGAGGTGGTAGGAGGCAGGTCCATGAGTCAGCTGAGGCCCCAAACCCCCATGCCTGCTCCATTGCCCCATCAGACTTCACTTACACAGCACAACGTCAAAGGTAAAAATATTAAGAAGTGTAGGTGGCGCCGAAACCGGTTTGGCTCAGTGGATGGAGCGTCGGCCTGCGGACTGAAAGGTCCCAGGTTCGATTCCGGTCAAGGGCATGTACCTTGGTTGCGGGCACATCCCCAGTGGGAGGTGTGCAGGAGGCAGCTGATCGATGTTTCTCTCTCATCGATGTTTCTAACTCTCCCTCTCCCTTCCTCTCTGTAAAAAAGCAATGAAATATATTTAAAAAGACGTGTAGGTGGCAACGGCAGAACATTGAACCCCAAGCGCGTGCCCTTAGGCCTGCAGGGCCCACTGGGGTCAGGTGAGTGCAGATTCCCAGGAGAGAAGATGATTGGCTCAGTGTGAGAGCAGGTCGGGTAGGGGACAGGAACCAGGCCAGTCCACCAGAGGGAAGATGGGGGTGCAGTCGAGGCGGTGAGCATGCACGATGGGGCAGGCGCCACTGCATGGACGGCGGGGCTGTGCGAGGCTGGCCCGAAAGAGCCTTCTCTAGTGGCCTGTGCTCCATCGTAGGAGCGGGAGACCCTACACGTAGCCTCAGCTTATTCAACTGAAAAATAACAGCATCTACCAACTCCCAGGAGTCTGAGCGTTTTCAAATGCGTCTGGAAGGTGCCTGAGCTCCCTGGAAAGCGGGTCCACCCAACCGCATGTGACCATTGGATTTGACCACAGGACTGGGGAGGGGGAGCGGGGAGAAAGACTAGATGGACTTTGAGGCTCCTTTTAACCCCAGTCCCAGAATTGCCATGCTGTGTATTATGAGGATTTTAAAAAGAATGTTTTCCATCTCTCTACAAGACACAAGTATCTTCTTTAAAAAAAAAGCCCCCCCCCCCCAATGTCTTTTTGAAGGGGGAAGAACTGGTGGAAAGAAAGGAAGGAGAACCCAGGCCGTTTTTTAAAGTTTATTCCTTAGGATACAACGTGATTTTTGTATCACATGGAGGAAATGTCAGCAGACTCAAGGACGGTTTTGCTGTCTGAGTCTGGTGCTCAGGGGTTTCTTGCTCTCTGACCCGGAAGCTGCTGGCATGCCTTTGCTTGGCAAGAAGGTGGAGAACACGGTTAGGGTTTTACCTGTCCATCCCATCATGTTCCGTGAAGGAATTCTTTATAAATCACTTGGATTCTAGGGTTTCATCTGCCACCTGGAAACTAGTGACCAGTTTTCAAAATGAGGCCGTATCTTGTGAATTTTACGAGAACCTATGAAATGTGGTTTATGTTATATTAGTCACAAATGTGACAGTACCTCTGAGAAAACATTGCAATGTTTTGGATGTAGGACTCTTGATTACAGACTCCCACTCCTTGTGTGAAGATAGCTGGGCTAAGAGAGCAATTATTGTCATCACTACCCACCACTGATTGCTAAGGACGTAAAATACCGTGAGTGTGTGTGTAGCAATTACTATTATTTTTTAATATTTTTATTGATTTCAGAGAGGGAGAGATAGAAACATCAATGATGAGAGTGAATCATTGATTGGCTGCCTCTTGCACGCCCCACACCGGGGATCAAGCCTGCAACCCAGGCATGTGCCCTTGACTGGAATCGAATCCGGGACCCTTCACTCCACAGGCTGACGCTCTGTCCACTGAGCCAAACCGGCTAGGGCCTGGTTATTCTTATGAGAACTTTATGAGATTGCTCGTATGATGCCATTTTACAGATGAGGAACTGAAGACTCAGGGAAGTTAAGTCCAAGATCCCAGAGCTGGAATGTGGCCGAGCTGGGACTTGAACCCTTTGTCTGAGTCACAGTTCTTTCCTCTCTGCCATTCATGCCCTCATCATCTCTCTAACAGGGCTCGTTATAAAGGAGGGTACTAAGAAATGCGTGATGTTTTGTTACAGGATCAGGTCATCTTGGGCCCCCACCGCATAACGTAGGCCTTACATAACCTGGTAACGAGGCGAGTGGAGAGGCAGCAGCTCACTCTTGCTCTCTGAGCTGCTGGGACGTGCCAAGAGGCTGCTCCATGGCTTAGGGGACCAGCCGTTGCTTTCTGAGGGAGGGAAGGGGTCCGGGCGGGAGGCCTTGCTGGAAGGCAGCAAAGCAGAGTGGAGAGAACACAGCTCCTGGCACCAGGCGGACCAGCACCACCTCCTGTGGGCAAGCCTCACTGTGCGCGCCAGTGAAGTAAGGGGAATGGCACCGACCGACAGGATGATCCAGAGGTTGGAATGCAGTGAGCTGAGGGGCCTGAGCCCTCTAACCCAGTGGTCGGCAAACTCATTAGTCACCAGAGCCAAATATCAACAGCACAACGATTGAAATTTCTTTGGAGAGCCACATTTTTTAAACTTAAACTTCTTCTAACTCCACTTCTTCCAAACAGACTTGCCCAGGCCATGGTATTTTGTGGAAGAGCCACACTCAAGGGGCCAAAGAGCCGCATGTGGCTCGCGAGCCGCAGTTGGCCGACCACGGCTCTAACAGACACAGAACGTTTAACTGTGGTTAGTTGCAGTTCCAAAGGGACTAAATCTTCCTCTTCCCACAACCTTCCATGCACACACTTGACGGACACATCCTTCTGCTTAACGATTTTGCGTGCAGTCTCCTTCATGCCGGCGTGAGAAACCTAAATTTATCTTTTTAAAAACCTATTCTCTCTGCCTGCTTTCCCATTGCCGCCTCCCGGTCCTCTTTTCTGAGTTTAGATGAAAAGTCTGGAAGGACACTGGGTCTCAGTGTCCGTCCATACGCAGGCGTCCTCAAACTATGGCCCGCGGGCCACATGCGGCCCGCTGAGGACATTTATCCGGCCCGCCGGGTGCCGCTGCCTGTCCTGCTTAGCAGCCGACTCGTCCCGGGCCCGCAGTGCACATAGGAATTTGTTCATAGTTTTTTTTTTAACTATAGTCCGGCCCTCCAACGGTCTGAGGGACAGTGAACTGGCCCCCGGTTTAAAAAGTTTGAGGACCCCTGGTCCATAGAATCCAGCCAGGCTCGCGGCACGCTGCTTCCGTGGCTGGAGGGATGGCAGTGGAGGTTGGGTTTGGCGCTTGTCTCCCTCTTTGGCGATGGGCTGTCTTCTCCCGGAGCCTCCGGCCTCCCATGAGGACAAAAGGCTTCTTACACGTGGAGGCACGGCGAGCTCCCAGCACCCAGGACGCTGGAAGTGGCAGAGTGCTGCCACCTGCAAAGGAGCTCAGCTCTCGTGTTCTTTGCTCTCTTGGCAGAACCAGCTTCTTGCGAAAGGACTGCTGTTTGTGGAGGAGAAGATTAAGCTGTGCGAAGGCAAGTATGAGGCTGCCCTCGGGGAGCGGGGTTCCCCGGACTCAGCCTTTGATGGAGGGACAGCGAAGTGCTTCTGTCCAAATGTGGCCGGCCCCACGTGAGGGATTCACCCGGCCCTGCCTCTCGGCGAGGCGGCAGCATTTCGCTCTGAGTCAGCCTCTCGTGCCAAGGCAAGCTGCAACTGTGCTTCACGAAACAGGAAGTGGAACCGGGAGGTCGCTTTGCAGACCTCATGTAAGGGGGGTTTTCGAGGGTGTGGCCGGTGGTCTGCTGTGATGGGATGAGTTACAGGAGGGTCCGGTTATGCTGTTCTCGCTTGTCTGATCCAGGCTATTTCCTAGTGGCCTCTGTCCTCTGTCTTGTCATAAGTGACCGGGGACCTATCTACTACGGAAACATCAGGCTAAGCTGACAGCCACTTCAGGGGGTCTCGTGTGATAGGCAAAGGAACGTTTTCCGGCTGTAAAAGATGCTTAGAGTCCATCTGACAAGACAGAATGGGACTGGAAGGTGGGTCCAAAGGCAAGAATCGTCAACCCCACAGCTCCACCTGGGACTCCGTCAGCTCCCACCGGTGTGGGTCCTGATCTCGGCTACCCCTTCGTTCTTGGGTGATGCTTGGCAAGTTTCTAGTTTCTCTGAGCCTTGGCTTTTAGTGTCTTTAACATGATAAAATGGGGGTCGGGATGGCAGGGAGGATCAAGTGCATCACTGGCGCAGCACCATACCCAGCACATAGTAGGTACACAAACTGGTTCCTCCTTCTTTTGTTTGTTCTGCTCTAGCCTGAGACCTCTGGCTGTAGGACAAACTTCCTTCCAGACCCAGACTTTGCAGGCATTAGGTCACCCCTTTTTCTTCCCATTCTCTGGGAAAGAGCCTGGTGTCCAGGGAAGTAGCTCCTGGACAGGCAAGGCAGGAAGAGAAATGCAGAGCCGGCAGGGCAGAGGGCGCTGTCTGGCACACAGTGAGTGCTCACCAGCCTGTGAAGATCAGAGGTTAGACACTCGCCTCTCTCTGTCTGAGAGCTGCCTGAACCTGTGGCCTTGTTTCCCTTGCATCCATCTATGCTGAGACTCCTCACGCTTACAAATACCCACCAACCCAAGGCCTTGCTTCCAGCGACTGGCTCTGATGAGCACTTAGTAGGCCTTTTGCGTTTTGGTGGCAGGCTAGGAAAGAGGAAAAAGAAGCATGGTCTCTGGGCACATTATTTGCCTGCAAGTCATTTGGGGAATTATTACATGCTCTTGCAAATATGGACAAATACCAGCTTTATGAAAAGGATGCTGAGCAAAACCAGAGATCTGAGTGCCCTTAAAAAGGAAAGGGGGCCCTGGCCGGTTTGGCCCAATGGATGGAGCAGCGGCCTGCGGACTGAAAGGTCCCGGGTTCGATTCTGGTCACTAGGGTTGCAGGCTCGATCCCTAGTGAGGGGCGTGCAGGAGGCAGCCGATCAATGCTTCTCTCTCATCATTGAAGTTTCTATCTCCCTCTCCCTTCCTCTCTGAAATAAATAAAAATATTTTTTTTAAAAGAGGAAAGGGAAGAAAGGAAAAATAAAAAAAAATAAAAGAGGAAAGGGGAATGTCTTTTGCCCCAAGTGACACTCAACAGACACTCAGAGGGAAGCCTCAGAATGGAGCTAGGTGGGCAGGCAGGTCCTCCAGGGTTCTGGGCTGCGGCCCCAAAGTGGGCTGGCAAGTTTCAGGCCCGGGGGGTCTCTCTGTGGCCCCTGGTCCCGGGGTCTGAGTGCCAGGGTTCTCTCTGCACAGCCAAGGGGCCTGAGGGGAACCTTCCAGGGTTTCATACCTTCAGCCAGAACGTCTCTGCTCTAGTTTATGTATTAGACTCCAAGAAAGATTTCGTTTGGGGGAGAGGATTCTCTTGCTATGAAACAGGGGTCCTCAAACTTTTTAAACAGGGGGCCAGTTCACTGTCCCTCAGACCGTTGGAGGGCCGGATTATAGTTTAAAAAAAAAAACTATGAACAAATTCCTATGCGCACTGCGGGCCCAGGACGAGTCGGCTGCTAAGCAGGACAGGCAGTGGCACCCGGCGGGCCGGATAAATGTCCTTGGCGGGCCACATGTGGCCCACGGGGCCGTAGTTTGAGGACGCCTGCTGAAATATAGTTTGGAAAGGACTGAGAGGACCCTTCCTTTCGCTGAACAGACTGCACTTTATTGACCTTTTTGCTAATTACATCCACGCCGCCTCGTGGCCGCAGAAAGGGCAGAGGCAGCTCCTATCCGTGGGGCGTTCTGTCGAGGATGTGCCACATGACTCGCAGCCGTCCCTTCTGAGCTTTAGTGACCTTGACGTGAGGGACGTTTCCCGTTCCTATTCTCTGTATCTCTGGTGATCTAAACTCTCATGGTGCATTAGAGGGGAGTTTTCTAAGAGAGTCCCTTCCATCCAGGGAGGGCTTTGCAGGGAGCTGAGTCCTTGACTTGGGGGCTGTTTCTGGAGGTGATGTCATCTCCTTCCTTGAACTCTTGATTCCCCGGGGCTACCCTGTGTCTGTCTGAGGTTCTTTTCTGAACACGTTCCAAGCCTCCATTACTCTCTGGTGTCTGCAGCCAGCAATTCGGTCCAGGCTCCCGGGACAGGCGCCTTCCGGCTGCGGGGCTGAGGGATGGCCTCACGTGCCCACGAGCTTTCCCTCTGGGTGGGGAAGGGGAGCAGACAGGCGCCGGCAGGCCCGGCATCAATCTTCAGGATTCACCTCCCTTCCTTCAGGGCAGGGGGGCCTCTGCTTGTCTGTGTACCGGAAGGCTTAGCATAAGGGCTGTCAGTGAGGAGCTGGAACAGCCTCTTCTCCTTTGAGACACATTAATCTGGGTATTGGGGTTCACCTTGGGTTTTTGGTACTGGGCTGACGCGTTCCTGCAGAGAACTAGCATAGCCTTCATCTGAAAAGAGGATGCTGATGGATTGAGCCAAACATTTATTGATTATCTTCTATATACCAGGTTCTTTCCTAGGTGAACAAAACCATACTAGGATTACATCCTAGCTCCCTTGTGGAGCTCACAGCCTGGTAGGAAGACAGATGTTAATCAAATAATCACCAAATATAAAACTGCAGCTAGACTAAGTACTAAGAATATCACGCCACCCATAGTAGGATGCCTGGGTTGCGGGCTCGATCCCTAGTGAGGGGCATGCAGGAGGCAGCCTGTTAATGCTTCTCTCTCATCACTGATGTTTCTATCTCCCTCTCCCTTCCTCTCTGAAATCAATAAAAATATATGTTGGAGCTGAAACTGCAGAGATAAACAGGTGTAGGTTAGGCAGAGAGAGGAGGGAAAGAACAGTGTGGGCAAAGGGCCTGGCACATGCAAAGGCCCTGAGCACTAAGGGACCTTCCTGGTGAGTGGAAGGGGCTGAAATAAAACCCACAGAGTGAGGGCTGGAGGCTGAGGGGGATATAGAAGACGGTGAAGACACAGAGGGAAACAGACTCCCCTGGCCAAGGAGCCCACATTATGGAGGGTTTTTTTTTTTTTTCAAACAAAGGGGAGTGTTGGAGCTAATCATGAAGTCCTGTTCTGTCTTGTCCCGTATCCGGGTTAAATGGTTACCTCCCTCCACTCCCCAGGCCTAGTGTTTGCAAAAAACAAACAAACCCACAACAACAACAACAAAACAAACACACAACCGCCTGGCTGGCGTGGCTCGTGGTTGAACACAAACCTATGAACGAGGAGGTCATCGTTCAATTCCCGGTCAGGGCATCTGTCCAGGTTGCAGGCTTGATCCCCAGTAGGGGTGCATGCAGGAGGCAGCCAATCGATGATATTTCTATCTCTCCATCCCTCTCCCTTCCTCTCTCTCTAAAAATCAATAAAAGCAAATAAAAAAAAAACAACAACAAAAACAACCCCAGAACCCTGTACACTTAACACTTGCCATTCATTCATTCATTCATTCATAGATGTCTAGAAATTGATTTATCATGCTAAGCACTAGAAATATAATGGTGAGTAGGACAGAAAGAGCCCAGGCACTCACTCCCGTCCTGGTGGAGTCAGAGAAGTAAAATAAGCATAAGTGATCCCAACAGAGTGTCATTAGCGCTGTGTGAGGGAAAGGGGAGGGCGCGAGGGGTTTGCATCCCCCCCGCCTGCCCCTGCGTACATCTCATGCTGACCTTCCCAGATCTGCGTGTCTTTGGCCCTGCTAGCTGCCAGTCCTGCCCTTGCTCTGGTCTCTCTCCCAGCCACTGCTTTTATTGTCCATTAAATTAATAGATGGAACGTACTAAATGGAGCTCTGTACCAGTTCAGTGCAACTGGCGGTGTTGGGCCAAACGCCGCTCTTGGTGTCTAATCTTGGTTGACCCAGTTTCTCTGCCTCAGATGAGCAAAGACAGTGCCCAATCAGCTTTGTTATCTGGGTCATTAAACAGCAGCCACTGTGCAGGCCCCTCTCAGCCCACGCTGCCCGCCTTTCCTGTAGGGGCAAAGTTCCTCACTCAGCCTTCCGGTGGCACTGGGTGACCTGTGGACATCTAGCCTGGGGGTGGTGCTTGACCACGGCTCAGGCTCCCTGATCCCAGGGGTGAGTAGTAGGCACTGCCTTGGGATACAGGTCCTGTGTCCCACAAGAGACCGAAATGCTGCATGCAAAGCAGTGGGTGGAGGTGACAGTTTCTAGGCCCTCTTTCCACCTCCCTCAACTGACAGCTCAAATCCTATCTAATAAAAGAGTAATATGCAAATTGACCAGCACTCCAACACACAAGATGGCTGCCCCCATGTGGACGCAAGATGGCCACCACAATATGGCCGGCACGGGAGGGCAGTTGGGAGGGACCACGCCTGCAGGGGAGGGCAGTTAGGGGCAACTGGGCCGGCAGAGGAGGGCAGTTGGGGGCGACAAGGCCTGCAGGGGAGGGCAGTTGGGGGGAACCAGGCCTGCAGGGGAGGGCAGTTAGGGGTGACCAGGCCTGCAGGGGAGGGCAGTTGGGGGCGGACCAGGCCTGCAGGGGAGGGCAGTTGGGGGGAACCAGGCCTGCAGGGGAGGGCAGTTAGGGGTGACCAGGCCTGCAGGGGAGGGCAGTTGGGGCCAACCAGGCCGGCAGGGGAGGGCAGTTAGGTGTGACCAGGCTGGCAAGCGAGGGCAGTTAGGGGTGACCGGGCCAGCAGGGGAGGGCAGTTGGGGGTGACCAGGCCTGAAGGGGAGGTCAGTTAGGAGTGACCAGGCTGGCAGGGGAGGTCAGTTAGCGGTGACCAGGCTGGCAGGGGAGCAGTTAGGCATTGATCAGGCTGGCAGGGGACTGGTTAGGGGGTGATCAGGCTGGCAGACAGAAATGGTTAGGGGCAATCAGGCAGGCAGACAGGCAAGCGGTTGGGAGCCAGCAGTCCTGGATTGGAGAGGGTGCAGGCTGGGCTAAGGGACACCCCCCCGCCGCCGTGCACGAATTTTGTGCACCGGGCCTCTAGTCCAGAATAAAAAGCCATTGTCTTAGTGACTGAAAAGCAACAACAAAGCAATATATAAGTGAGGACAGGGTTTGCCCAGTTTATGTTGGTCAAGAGCACGGTTCTGGAATCCCGACTCTGCCTTTTTGCTGTGTGACTTTGAGCCAGGTACTTGACCTCTCTGAGCCTGTATAATAGGGTAATAGAGCCTACTTATGAGATGTCTCATGGATGAGTACTTTAGCACAGGGACTGATAATGTTGTAACGATTCTCGTGATAATAACAATTATTATACGATTTTCAAAATTCAGCTCTCTTTTCTGGGTTGGGGCCAGAAGGCATATTTGTATATTTCCAGTTGAGTCTTTCCATCCAACCCCGTGGTTACTGTAGTAACACCTTACAGATCAAATGTAGGTGATGGGCCTTCGTCCCCTGCGTCCCCTCACCCATGCTCCAATGGATGGAGCTGTCTTCTGGCCTCTTCTGCAAGTAATGACGAGTTCTTTTCTTTCTCCCCTCCCATCTTCTCGCCCCCGTCTAGGTGAAAATCGCATTGAGGTTCTGGCTGAAGTCTGGGATCATTTCTTCACTGAGACCCTCCCCACCCTGCAGGCCATATTTTACCCAGTTCAGGTCAGTCTCGCCGGAACAGCCTCGGCTCGGCCTTTGCCACTTGCAGCCTCCTGGTGACGGGGAGGACAGGAGGCCGGGCGCCTGGGTTGGCTAAGGACTCGGAGGTCTCTGCAGGGCGCTGGGTTCCATCCTTAGCATCTAACCTCGAGCGAAGAGGAGGCCCCGCAGAGGTAGCGATTCGTAGGCCCTCGTTGCCCTCTTGGGTTGGAGAACATCCGTATCTTCTTGGAGTGGCCTGCTTCTTACTCTTCCTTTTCTTTCCCTTTCTCCTCCCTTTCTCCGAAGCCCAATTTTTAAGCAGCTTCCCTGTTGCTCCCAGATTGGGGGAAAGGAGTGGAGTTCCTTGCCCTCCACAAAGGGTTCCTGAAGACGACATGGCAGAAAGAACCCCGACTCGGGATCTCGTGTGGTTTGGGCAAACCCATCTCACTTCTCAGAACGTAGCTCCATTTCGTCTCCTGCGAAGGGAGGAATTTAGGCAGAAAGAGGAGAGGTGCCCCCTGTGACCTCAGCTCATTCTCCCACTTATTTCCTTCCAGCCTCCCGCAGGGCTGGTCAGTGCCAGGTCAGAATGGACACCCCCAGGGCAGGTGGACCCAGGTGTCACAGCCCTGCGCTGCCATGCGCACTGCCCCACTCCTGCCCCCCTGGTTCAGGGTCCTGTCTCCTGGGACTTTGGTGAAGTGCGGGCCTGGGCGCAGCCACAACCCATCTGCTAGCAATGGTGGGCACTGCCTTGCGCCAGAGGTAATGTCCCACGTGCTTTATTTGCTCTGAGTGCTGTTTTAAAGGAACCTGGAATTCTTTGAACTGTTTGTCAAATGTTTAAAAACTGGGAGATTATGCCTGTGGAGTCCATCCCCCATTCTGGGCCCACCCCTGAAAATTGTGGTGGAAACCCCCAGCCTGCAGCCCACAGCTCTCCTCCCCCCATCCCCAGCTCATCCTGCTCCCCTCAGAGACAACTGAGAGCAGTTCAGACCCCACCCCCACCCAAACACCGTGCCCACAAGCATCTCCCTTCCCTGCAGTGGTCACTCCGTGGCCAGCAGTGGGTCTTAAGAAGGCAGGCAGTCCTGGGAGGTAGGGTGGGCAGATCTAGCCAATGAAAAAAATACAGGATGCTGAGTTAAATCTGGATTTCAGATCAACATAAATAATGCAAAGTCTGAGACACAGACTAGAGAATAATTCACATATCACTGGACACTTGGTGTTTTACTTGGCCACCCCTCTGAAGGGGGTTTGCCATCCTGGGTCTCTCTTAGGGCCATATGGGCATGAAAATCCCAGGGAAGGGTACCCAGATGGGTTTAGGATGGGGCGTGTGGGGTCTGGGGTGGGCGTTGTCACGAGACGGTTGCCGGAGGGCCTAGAGGAGCCCAGCTGTGCAGGTCTGAGGCTGGTACCACTAGGCTTCTCTTGGAAGATTATAAGACCTGGCAACAATTGGTTTTACTCCTGTCCACTTCCCCCTAATTTCCCAAGTGCTGCTGCTGCTGCTGGTCCAGACACCCCACTTTGAGAACCCCTGACTTAGGGATGCTCATTATTGGTAGTAACACCCTCTGAGATGTCTGTGAGTCCAGTCGGATCTTTCTCACAACTCCCTGTGGGTTGCGGTGTCTGCAAGACCTATTCCTCATTGGACAGTTGTGTTTCTGAGCACCTGCTGTGCTCAAGGGGGTGGAACTTTGCTTTTGTTTTTCCCTCTTGTAAACTGAAAGGGCTCTAGGAGGTGAAGTGAGGGCACAGATACCTACCAGATAAGTGGTCAGTGCCAAGTGCTGGGGCATGATGCAGAAAATAGAAACTGCAGGACCTTGGAAAAGATTGGGGAGGGGGTGGGCCACTGCCAGTGAGGTGGTCAGGGCAGGCAGTCCAGAGGGGTGGTGGAACTGGGCCTGGAAGGCGTGGGTGGCTGTTGTGTGTGTGTCTTGGGACTGGAGGGTAGAGGGATGAAGGGTTGGCCACACCACTCTTGCCCATGTTTCTGTAAAACCTTCCTAAGGAATTGTAAGAAATGCTAAACTTCCGCATGTCCTATTGGCAGGGTATACTCGAATGATACCTTTGTCTCTACTGAGAGCAATTGAGTTTTGGAGTGTTCTGTGTATATATGTGCAAAGGAGAGCCTGGGAAATGGGCCCTTCTTTCCCTTTCTGTTTTGCAAACTTCGGGAGCTCCCAAATCAAATAGTTTAGGTTTAGCCCGGCTGGCGTGGCTCAGAGCATCGACCTATGAGTCAGGAGGTCACGGTTTGATTCCCGTCAGGGCACATGCCCGGGTTGTGGGCTCCGTCCCCAGTGTGGGGTGGGCAGGAGGCAGCCAATCGATGATTCTCTCTCATCATTGATGTTTCTATTTCTCTCTCCCTCTCCCTTTCTCTCTGAAATCAAAAAAAATATATTTTTTAAAAAGTTCAGGTCTGTAATCCAGTTGTATGGCTTTAGGATTTTTCACCCTGAAGTGGGTTTTATAATAGTACCTCTCTCAAAGGGTGGTCACGGGCATTCATTTTACATCAAGAATATCTAATCAGGGGTCCTCAAACTTTTTAAACAGGGGGCCAGTTCACTGTCCCTCAGACCGTTGGAGGGCCGGACTATAGTTTATAAAAAAACTATGAACAAATTCCTATGCGCACTGCGGGCCCGGGACGAGTCGGCTGCTAAGCAGGACAGGCAGTGGCACCCAGCCCCTCGGCGGGCCGCATGTGGCCCGCGGGCCGTAGTTTGAGGACCCCTGAATTCTAAATCATGCCTAGCCATGGTCTGAGCTTCGTGTCAGTTCTTAGGACTACTAGCTATTATTTTCTTTCTCTGTCCCCACCCCACGTGGTTGAACAAGTCCCTTTTTTCTACTCCCCCAGTTCTTTTTCTTCCTGAGTTACTTGCATTTATATGAATCTAACAGGCCCCATGCTTTCCTCCTTCGCCGGGCATGCGACTGGTGCTCCAATAGTTACCGGATGAAGTTGAGGAAGCAGCCTTGAATGTGGGCAGGAGGAGGTGGTGATCTTTTCTTTTGTTTCACCCATCTTCCTCTCTCTTCCTTCTTTCTGACCCTCATGGGGCACTCGGGACAGCCTGGCCCCCAGGATATGCATCTCGTGTCACCTGTGGCTTATTTAGGCAGGTCCAATCTCACCTTACGTTAAGCAAAGCTTTCATTCTGAAGGATGGCGGCCAAGTCTTCGCCGCTTTGACAACCCCCAGGTGGCTGGTGGCAGGTCCAGGAAGCGCTCCCCTCTGACACTGCCTCTTCTCTCCTCCAGGGCCAGGAGCTGACCATCCGCCAGATCTCCCTGCTGGGCTTCCGTGACCTGGTCCTGCTGAAGGTGAAGCTGGGCGACCTGCTGCTGCTGGGCCCGTCCCAGCTGCCCCCGTCCATCGTCCAGATGCTGCTCATCCTGCAGGTGAGGCCCCGGTGGAGATGCGGCCCCAAGGCCGAGGGAAGAAAAGAAGGAAAGAGACTGCCGCTGTGGATAAGGGGGGAGGAACCGAACGACCAGAGCACCTTAGCTGAGTGTCGTGTCCTTTAGTCGTTCATGTCCCTTTGCTCATTTTCCGTTTGCTGGACAGCCCCTGAGCATCTCTGAGGTCCCTGGAGCCGAGCTCTGCGCTGGGGTCCCAGTGGGAGGGAGACGCAGTCCGGTCATTCAGGCAGGGAGCACCCATCCCTCCTCCCCTGTTCGGTCAGGGAGTCAGGAGTTATAAGTAACAGCAAGAACCCACCGCATCCTAGCTCGAGCCAGACCAGGGCTCTCTGGAAGGTTCCTGGGGCAGGTGGGCTTCCTAAAAAGACAGCAGCCAGAAGGAAGAGCGTGTCAGGCCACTGAGGGGCTTGGCTCTGCCCTTCAGGTCTAGGCTCAAGTCTCCCGGGCTAGGTTGGGCGCTTCGGGGCTACGGTCCCCCGTTAGGGGCTAGCTTTACCTCCTCAGGCCTCGACTCACCTCCTTGGGGCTATGCTAGGCCCCTGGGGGCTGGGCTCCGCCCTTCAGGACTTGGCTCAGCTCTTTGGGGTTAGCCCAAAAGACTGTTTT
Organism: Plecotus auritus; assembly: GCF_963455305.1. Classification (NCBI taxonomy): domain Eukaryota; kingdom Metazoa; phylum Chordata; class Mammalia; order Chiroptera; family Vespertilionidae; genus Plecotus; species Plecotus auritus. The sequence continues at coordinate 145,058,750 of NC_137783.1, read as the reverse complement.
GCTTGTTTTTTAAATATGTTTTTATGTATTTGAGAGAGGGAGAGAGAGAGAAACATCAATGAGACAGAAACATTGATTGGCTGCCTCCTGCACGCCCCCTACTGGTGATCAAGCTCACAACCAGGCACGTGCCCTGGCGGGGAACGAACCCAGAGACCTCCTGGTGCGTGGGAGGATGGATGCTCAGTCACGGAGCCACACATCTGGGCACCATCTTGAAACTCTTAATAATTTTTGAACAAGGGACCCAGCGTTTTCATTTTGCACTGGGCTTTGCGGGGTGGGAGGGTGACTTAAAATCCATTCCGCCTGGAGAATTTGACAGGACGGCCGTTGGGCTGAGCATGGCTCCAAGGGTCCTTGCCTCTCTGCTCCCCGGCAGCCCCTGGGCCCCAGCGCGTGGCTTGGAGTCCTTTCCAGCGATCAGCGGAGTCCCCCATGGGTCTGCTGGTTTTCTGGAAAACCTTGGTCACTTCTGGCTCCTTTCCGGATCTGGCTGCTGTGGTCACTGTTTCTTTAGCTGGTGTTTGCTCCAGCCTGGGCTCTGAGGACTCCAGTCATGCTGGGCTTTTTGACCGGCCTCTTCATCTTGGGGCTCAACACACATCTCGCTCCACTGTGACTCCCTTTCTTCTGCTGCTCTGGACTTTTTCGTATTCGGTCCCCCTTTCTTTTCTAGCCTCTTTACAAGTGGCAGGAAGATGTGCTCGGAGCCAGACAGCCTGGGTTCCATTCCTGTATTTTCTGTTTTTGTTTTATGGATTTCAGAGAGGGCGGGAGAGGGAGAGAGAGATAGAAACATCAGTGATGAGAGAGAATCATTGATTACTGCCTCCTCCACGGGATCGAGCCTGCCACCCAGGCCTGTGCCCTTGACAGGAATCGAACCTGGGACCCTTGAGTCCGCAGGCCGATACTCTATCCACTGAGCCAAACCGGTAGGACCCATTCTTGGGTGTTTGCCACAGACCGGCTGTGTTCTCCTGGGCAACTTGCTTAAGCTCCCTGGGCCTTCTTTCCTCATCTGTAGAGGGAGATAAGGAGACTGTTACCTTCCTCGGGTTGGTGGGAGGCCTCTTTGCTTTGAGAGTGTCATGTGCTTCTAGAAAGTGCCTGCATGTCGAGTGTGACAGTGGGAGTGGGATTCCTTTGGTTGGGGCCAATCCTCAACCTTGGAGCTGGGGTGGGGACAGTCCACACAAGCTGCATTGGTGGGACCCGTGGGAGAGGCGCCATGGCAACGATGATGGCGGGTGATTACAGGGACCCATGATGCAGGCCTCGGTTCCCTGCGTTCCAGCCACAAGAGCTTGCCTGCTGGTGTCACTGCCTTGGACATGGCTGGAGGGCCCGCTGGCCTTGACAGCGCTGACTGACCTTTGCCCCTCTTGGATGTTTGTTTCCAGAGTGTTCATGAGCCCACAGGCCCTACTGAGGGGTGTTTGCAGCTGGAGGAGCTGGTGAAGCAAGTGGTTTCTCCTTTCCTGGGCGTCAGCGAGGACCGCGGCGTCTCGGGCCCCACACACACGCTGGGTAAGGGCCACAGCTCCCGCTGGGTAAGGGCCACAGCTCCTGCTGGGTAAGGGCCACAGCTCCCGAACTGGCCCGAGCCTTGATGATAATGCTATCAGCCACAAAGATGTGCCAAGATTCTTGCTTCGGATGCAGGCCTGTGCAAATGTGTGCACGTTTACCCCTCGCTTTTCCCCGCTGGCCTGTGTCTTGGTAACCTTCTCCCCACCCTGGGACTCCCCCCCGGGGGCCCCTACTGTGCCTCCCGGGAGGGCGGGGGCGCGGTGCTTGTCTGGCCTGCATCTTTGACCCGTGGTTTTTTGATCTTCCCCTGGTGCCTGCCACGTTAATTTCTCCTGGGTCTGATACCAGAAACTGCCTTATTGCACCCGCCGCCACTGAGTGGGAAACCGCCCGTGGTGGATTTCCCTTTTGAAATCACCTGGAAATGGGAGGCCAGCTCTTCTGCACGTGTGGTCAGATGAGGTGGCGCTGCTGCTCCCGCTCCGTGTCTGTAGGTACCGCCAGGGCCTGCGCACCTAGGAAAGGGGCTCCTGGATTTGGGGACCAACCCTTTTGGGGCCGTTTTTTGGTGTCTGGGAAGTTAGCATTAGTGAGCGTCAGGCTCGGCAATAGGCCCCCTGGAGAAGCTAGAGTCGAGGCTAGTAGAGTGCGACCTCCGTCTAGATAGGGAAGTAGCTCTATAATAAGGCATTTTTATCGCAAAAGACGTTTCAGTTGCCGTCTGAAACAAAAGTTCCCTAAATGTAGGAACTTCTTGTTGGTTGTTCTGTCTCCAGTAACTGGAATAGTGCCTGGTATACAGTAGGCACTCAAACATGTAAGTTAGATGGATGGCATCTGTACCCCGAGGCCAGGACGACCAGCACCCACAGAGGGGTGCAGGGCCGGGGAAGGATTCCCTGGATTTAGAACCTTTTGCCCCTCTCCTTGCTTGACTGGAGTTGGAGCTGTGCTCAGAGCACAGAGCGGAGGGGCAGCTTCCAGCAAGGTTCTGCCCCTTCCCGAGCCTCTCCTGCAGAGAGAGGGGGGGGGGAGGTTCTGCCCCTTCCCGAGCCTCTCCTGCAGAGAAGGGGGGGGGGAGGTTCTGCCCCTTCCCGAGCCTCTCCTGCAGAGAGAGAGAGAGAGAGAGAGAGAGAGAGAGAGGTTCTGTCCCTTCCCGGGCCTCTTCTGCAGAGAGAGGCAGGGCTGCTGCGGTCTTCACCGCCCCTTCGTGTTTCTCTGGAGACATCGGCTTAACCACAGCCACCGCAGACGGGGTGCTGCCCCAGCCTGCTGCCTGCCAGGTCCCCCCATCCCTGGCTCGCTCATCACTTACTCATTCCACCCAGGAGCTGGAAGGAGGCGGAGTGGAAATGACAGCTGAAGGAACCCTGCTCTCCCAGATGGGCCTGGGCACCTGTGGCCGCACCCTTCCTGGAGCCCAGCTTCCTGCTCGGGTGGCCACGGGCTCACCTCCCCGGGCGGGGTGGGGATCCAGATGTCAGATGCCCCCAGGTTGGGCCGTGGCAGGGCTCCACCCGTTATCGCTGGGCCTAGAGCCGGGGGCAAGGGTAGCCCCAGAAGTTTGTTCAGTGAGGGCTTACTCTAAGAGGCTTAGCTTCAGTTTTCCAGCTAAAATAATACAATACATGCTTTTGTCACATTACAAAGCAAAGGCGGGAGGATTCCTTCTTGGACTAAGGACCATCCTTGTCGCCCAGGGTGTTGTCTCAGTAGGAGCCGAGAGGGGAGGAAATGACCCTTTTTGGATTACTTCTGTGTTGTCATTCCAACAAGGGCGCACTAAGACCCTGTCCAGGCACCTTTTGAGGTGCTGCCGGTCTATCCCGGAACAAGGCTGACCCACCCCTGCCCTCTGGCGAGCACGGTCAGGTGAGGAAGGCACAAACAATAGACGAGGACTCATCCATGTACAAGTGCTCTGAGTGGGGAAGTACAAGGGCTGTGGCTCCCCACCACGGGGGACTTTACCTGGACGGGGAAATCAGGGAAGGCTCCCTGGGGGAAGTGAGATCTGCTGAGGACCTCTAGGATGAATATGAGTTAGCTGAGTAAACAGGAAAGGCAGCCTGTCCCCAAAGCAAAGGGAAGGATCTTCAGGAGGGTTTTGGGGTGGGGGGTGGAGAGCAGGAGGGTGCAGCATTTGAGGAACTGAAATTGCTTCAGAGTTGCAAAGAGGCTGGTGGCAAGGGCAGTCTGGGTGGCTGGACCCTGGGCCACAGTGGAGGCACTGTCGTTCCCGTTTCACAGGTGAGGGAAACGAGGACTGAGGGCACTTGGCGAATGGAGCCAGGCTTCCAAGTCCCCACGCTGGTGCACTGCCCAGCTTTCCCACACGCTCCACCTCCCCTCGCACCCCCTCACCCCTGGCCACTCCTAGGAGATGGCTGTGATTTCACTGGGGGCGGGGGGCATCTGAGGAGTGGTCCTTCCCTCTCCTCCTCCCTTAGTCCAAGACGCAGCTGAGACCAGACATTTCCCCTCCAACCTCGGCTGCTATCAATCTAAACTGGCCACAGCGGTGCCCTTCCTTATTGGGGACACTCCTTCCCAGACTCGAGGACTCCCGGCCTCAGTCTTCCCCTCCATACAATGGAGATGATGGCATTTATCCTGCCCCTGGGAGAGGAGTGTAGTAAGGACCCAGGAGAGGCGTTGGGCGTGAGAAAGCCTGTCCCCACAGGAGGGCTTTGCCATGGTCCTGGGGCCTGGCTAGGGGTGGGAGCGGTCAAGGGCAGCGGGATAATCATCTGAAAAGCCACCACTTACCAAATGCCTGTCACATTCCAGGTGCTGGGCATGTATTCATTTCATCCTGGCACAACCCGCTGCGGGTGGGGACTGTGGTGTCTGGGTCTCAGAGTCATTAAGAAGCTTCACACAAGAGGGGAGGTGACCAGAGCTGGGGAGGTGGTTTTTTTTTACATGTTTGATCTGGGATTCTTGGGGTCCCCCCTCCCCCCCTCTCTCTCTCTGCCAGCCAGGCCCATGGACTTGAGGAATAAGCCTCATTCCCTGGATATACAAGGCTCACTTCAGAGAAAAGATGAGTCGGAGGCCGTGATGCGGGGGGGGGGGGGGGGGTGTCTCCCCTCCAAAGCCGTCGTTTTACTGGGACAATGAAATCTTCAATAGGCCGATTCGTCAGGACCCAGGCCCTCACCCTACCTTTCTGTAGCATTCCCAAAGTTTCCAAGCCACTGCCGGCTGCTTCCAGGGCCCTGTGAGCAAACACAAAAGCCCTGGCCTTCCCCACCCCTCCACCAACTGTGTCTCCAGCAAGGGGGGCGGGGGGAGCCTTTGCCTCCAGATACCATAGTTCTCTTCCTGACAAGTAGGCATTCAGGGCTTCAGGTGCTGGGGCCTGGCGGGGACACCCACAGTGGCCTGGTGTGCAGGGTCACAATGCCCGCATTATGGCCGCCCCTCCGGTGGGGCCCAGCCGGTGAGCCCTGCACATCAAAGGCTGGGAACCGAGTCCCCAACAAAGGGCCAGGGAGCGCCTCACCCGCTTTCTCTCTGGGGTGTGAAAGGAGCTGCCATCGCCGGCTCCGTGCAGAGGGGATGGATGCCAGAGCTGGGGGTCGGCGGGGGCGGGGGGGGGGGGGGGAGCCTGGTGCGGGAGGAAGGAAAAGAGGCCTTCCCTCCCCCACCCTGTGTGACAGGCAGGAGGTGGCCTGGAGGTAGGTGCCAGCAGAGGGGGCAGGGGGCGGGCCCCAGCCCCTCACCCTGCTCACAGGGCCCCAGGGGGCACTGACAGCTTCATCAGTCCCTACTTGGGAGGTTTTCTCCTCTGAGTGGCAGGGCCCAGCCTTCCCTGGAGTGAAGAAGACAAGCAGGAGAAAGCAAACAGCGACAGTGGGGGGAGCAGTGGGGGGAGCGTCTGTCAGCTCCAGGCCTCCATCAGTTTTAAGGCCTCCCAAGCGGGGGGAGGGGTCTGGGGGCTGACCCCACTGGGGAGGCAGCTGACACTTGTCTTGGGGGTGGCCTCTGGAGTCTGGTGGGAGTTGAGCGAGCAAACACTGTCTTCCCAGGGGACTTGACACAGCCCAGCAGCCCCTGTGGTCTGGGCTCTGCCCACACTCAGTTTGGGGAACCAAAACATTCTGCCCAGAAAGCAGAAGGAAGAGCGGTAGGCCTCTTGGGTGAGTCATGGCACGGAAGGCAGAGAGCAGCAGTGAGGGGAGGTGGGGCCCGCGAGGAAGGAGGAGGGCCTTGGCAACCTCAGGGCTGGGCTTCAGCTGGGTGGCCTGGAGTCAGTTAATCAACCTCTCTGAGCTGAGCACCGCGGAGAAAGAAGCTGCCCTGCCTTAGGGCAGGACCCAGGCAGAGCTGCCACCTGCGGGGATTACGAGCCCAGCTAGAGGTGGCCTGGCCCCAGGGACCATTCCCGATGAGGCACGCATGTGCCTCCGCCTCCCTCTCCGGGACCCCAGGCCACACGCTGAGCCCTCTGCAGGACATCTCTGAGTCCCCGGAGTGCCGTGTTGACCTGTGTTAATAGTATTTGAGTCAGGGCCTCCCAGTGGTCACAACGCGGGGGGGCGGGGGCGCTCTGCTGGTGGCCTGGGCCTGAATATAGATCTCGACCTCAAGTTCCTTTTTTACAAAATGGGCTCTATCATGTCGGTGAAGCACGCCCTAGGGCAGTGGTCGGCAAACCGCGGCTCGAGAGCCACATGCAGCTCTTTGGCCCCTTGAGTGTGGCTCTTCCACAAAATACCATGGCCTGGGCGAGTCAATTTTGAAGAAGTGGCGTTAGAAGAAGTTGAAGTTTAAAAAATTTGGCTCTCAAAAGAAATTTCAATCATTGTGCTGTTGATATTTGGCTCTGTTGACGAATGAGTTTGCCGACCACTGCCCTAGGGGACAGAACCTAGCACATAATAGGTGCTCAGTTAATGATTGCCCCTGGGACAGCTGCCCACCACACACACACACACTGGGCTCAAGCCCCAGTGGCAGGCCCCACATCACATGTATGCTTCTCTTTCTCCTGCTGTGAGCCCAGCACTTCACATGTTATGAAGTGTCTGTTGCAGCAGTCATGGGGACCCCCTCCTCCAGGCTGCCCACCTCACTCTGGCTCCAGCTCTCAGCAGCCCGGCAGGCCTCTCCTGTCAGTTTGCTGTCCGTTAACCTTCCCTGGGTTTTGGGCTGCGGGACTAACAGTGTCAGAGAGCTGGGCGACTTCCAGGCACCCAACCAAGACACCTTTCCTGGCTCATTCTCCCAGGTTGGGGCCCCTGTATATCATCCAATGAATTCCCATTTCTTCCAGAGATACTGCCTGGGTCCGCCCGGCACATCTGCCCCCTGTACCCCCAAATCACCTGTGTCCTGGGCCCAGCTTCTGTTCCAGCTCTTTCCTCTTCCTGGACCTGCATGTAGGGAATGCTCAGCAAACAGCCCAGCCCCACCTCCTGCCTGGCTGGTTGTAGAGTTGGGGCCACAATACGGGGGTTTTCAATTGCCAACCTCGGGTGCTTGCTTTTGGCAGCAGTGGGAGAGAAATGAATTGTGTTCAAGGGCGTTTTAAAGGCTGGTTCTTGAACGGGGTTGCTGCTTCTTTGAACTCTCCTGCTGCTTCTGTTTTATAGGTATCGACTTTTGTGATCATAAAAGTAATACATGGCGATTGTAAAACATGTGGGAACGTTACAGGAACGGGTGCCTCCAGCCTTCAGAGAGCACCTCTGCTACAGGCTGGCATAGATCCTCCTGTCTTGGTGGCCCCTTGGCATGTTGCCCCCTAGTCATTCTTCCCCATCGATTAGGAGTTTTTGACACCCCCTCAGGCCCCCCCACGCTATTTCCTCCTCCATGACAGCCTCTGTTGCTTTCTCTCTTGCAGCCAGGCGCCACTCCCGGGTCCGGCCCAAGGTCACGGTCCTGAACTATGCCTCCCCGATGGCCACCGGCGGCCGGCCCCTGAATGAGATGGCCCTGACCCCTCTGACAGAGCAAGAGGGGGAGGCCTACCTGGAGAAGTGTGGCAGCGTCCGGCGGCACACGGTGGCCAACGCCCACTCGGACATCCAGCTGCTGGCCATGGCCACCATGATGCACTCAGGCCTAGGCGAGGAGCCCGGGGCCGAGGACCAGTGCCTGCTCCTGCCGCCCCGCTTCTCGCCGCCCCACCGCCAGTGCTCCAGCGAGCCCAACATCACCGACGGCCCCGAGGAGCTGGAGGAGGTGGCCGGGGGCTGCCCGGAGGACTCGGAGCCCAGCTGTGCCTCCCTCAGCTGACTGCCACCTGGGGACCTCCCGGCTCTGCCCAGCAGCCAGCATGAGGACAGCCCCATCCTGTGGCTCACCAGCGGGCCCTTCCTTGGGGCAAGGCTGCCTTGTGTGTTCTTGGGGACAGGCCTAGTCTGAGTGCCCGGGGGGAATCCCTGTTGTCAACCTCTCTGTTTTCCTGCCTGTGACCACCTCTTTGCAGCCACACAGACCCAGCTGCCTGATGTCCACTTTCTGATTTCCAGCCTGGCCTGCCTGGCCCGGATTTCATGTCTGGGCTTCCCCGCTCAGATCCTGGACTGCCCAATGCCCCCAAGGACACAGCCCAGTGTCCTTGGCATGGCTGTGGCAGGAGGCTGACTGGGCCATACCTAGAGCCCAAAAGGATGTGCTGGAGTTCCGCTCTGGGTCTGGTGATGCAGAGGTGTGTGGGTGAAAAGGTACCTCTCCTTCCCTGTTTGTGGGGAGTGAACGCAGACGCAGCCCCTACCAGGCAGGGCCCTGGGAAAGCGCCTTCCTCATTTTAGTTTCAGGATTACAGGGCAAGAGATGCCCCCCTGGTGCTGAGGGTCCCCTACATCACATCCGGGAGGCCTCCAGGCTGGATGAAGCCTCTGCATTTCCCCCCAGGCTTCCTCCCAAGCTCACAGAACCAGCCTCCCTGGGGGCATTGCTGGTGCTTTCATCCCTCTTGACGTCAGAAACTGACCGTTTTCCTGTTGTGGGTGAAGGGCCGAAGGGCCGGCTGATACCAACCAATTAGTCTTGTTCCTGGATTTGACTTGAATTTTTAAAATGTGCATCGTTTCAAAACAAATTGTTTGCGAATATTTGCACGGAGGGTCTTGCACACGGCTCCTTCCCAATGGGGTGTGTCTTCAACACCCTCCGGGAAAGGGGACGAAGCGTTTGGGGGTGAAAGGGACCCATGGTGGGCAGGGCTCACGGGCTGCAGAACTCTGGAAGCAGCTGGGCTCGGATCCAGAATGGCCTGTGTTTGTGAGTGTCATGGCTCGTAGGAGGAGCCGCAGCGAGGTAGGGAGGCGGCTGCATGAGCAGAGGGCTGTAGCAATGGAATGTCTCAGTGCTTTACTGTGGGCGGGGGTGGGGGGGTGGGGGGAAGAGTAAGGCGGGCATATATAGGACCTTTTGGAGAGATGTTCATTCCCTGTGAATAAAGGGAATTCAAATGCCTGGAATTTCTAACCCGTGAGGCCTCCAAATGCCTCTGCTAGTGTGCTGTCTCTTTGCCGGCTTTCTGTCCACGTCGAACCTCTCTTCTCTTTGTCTTTGCCTGTTGGCCCCACTCGGAACAGCTGCAGAAGGAAAGAGAAGGCTCCCTGGGACCCTTCTGGCACCTTCTCGGTATCCTGTTAGGCTTGGAAAGTTTGTTAATAAAATCTCAGAGGCGAGAGGAGGCTGAGGGAGGATGAGGGCAGGTTCGCCGCCAGCAGGGGAAGGGCCTTCTAAGCGCCTCTGAGACTTGACAGCATTTCCCTCCCGGGCGGAGATCCGAACCATGACCAGAGCTGTGCTTTGGGTGGCTGCTAATCTGGAAGTTGTGTTTTAACAAGTTGTTTCATGTTCATCCTTCCACGAGCGTGCTGGAAGACAAGTGTCCAGCGGAGGTCTGAGAACGTCAAACAAACACAACCAGGATCTTGGAGAGTGTGTGGGGTAAGATCCACAAGTTGGCGGATGTGCGTTAGCGGATGGAACGTCAGTCGGTCACAGCACGGTGCTGTACTTAATGGATGGCTTCGGTCCTTTAGCACACGGAGCACTTGGGACTTGGCTGTATTGATCCAGGCAAAGTAATGAATCATGCTGGGGTTTGTGGGCTTTTGGGTTGTTTTTTTTTCTTCTTCGTTTACAATGCTAGCACTACATACGTGTTCCAGTGCCTTTTCCATATAGTAAGTGGCCCCGATGCGGACAGCGGTCATCAATGAGCGAGCTCCCAGGTGGAGAAGGGGAGTGTCAGTCCAGACCCAGGGAACCTGACTTTGCTGAGGGCTGTTAGCCAGTTTCACCTCTGATGTACACACCGGCTGTTTGCACAGTGAACACTTCAGACTGTACCTATACACACGTTATTGATGTTCATGGGCATTCCAGCCATCAGCGTGTTCTAACACTTTCTCCCCTTCATGGCATGAATATCCCTTTTCATCACTGAGTGAGGATCTTCCTGTGGCTGAGGTTCAAGGACAGGAAGCGATCACTCTAAACCCCCAGTGAGCTCACAAACCCAAAAACCTCTCATGCTGTCTGTTTCCGAAATGGATCCGATAAACATCGATTTGTCCACGCCACCTTCCCTGCTCCCTGGGGCGGCGCCTGGACTGAATCTGCCAGCGCAGCAGGCCATTGGGCGTCCTGTCCTCACACTCTGTCCCCGCTTTTCCTGCCTCCATGTCCCTTCTCCTGTTGCCGCCCCTCGGGGCTTGGCAGCAGCCTTCCCAGCTGGCCTCCCTGGGTTTTGTTTGCCGTCCTTGTCTGGGTTGGCAAGTCATTTCCTGGAGCAACGGCCTGTCTGTGGAGCCTGGAAGACGCCACACTGAGTCTGAGACGGCAGGACCTCTGCCAAAGGGGCTTGGTCTCTTCCCGGGGTGTGTGGGTTCGGGGGATGCTCACCCTATTTACTCGTGGGTGTCCCATGCATTCCCCTCTAGTTCGCTTTGGCAGAAAGAATTTATAATGTTTTATACTCTTGGCCTACGTTTTCCTAGGAGGGCGAGAGCAGCAGCAGCCCGAGACCTCTGAAGGCTTAGGAAGTGCATTTACAGAGGCGTGACCTGAACTGAGAGACGGTCCTGGAGGATGGAGAGCGAGGAGTGTGTACACTTTTGTTGAGTCTTCCAAGGCTGTTGCTATGGAAACAGCGGCCAAGCACTCACCCTCGGCAGGTTTCATGTCCTCGGTGCACCGCTGCATCCACTCACCCATCCACTCGTCCACCCATTACATGTATGGAGCTGCTGCTGTGCGTGGTGCTGGGGATACAGTGAGGGATGTCGCCAGGGTGCCTGTGTTTTTGGAGCTTACAATCTTATTAGGCCAACAGGAATTTCAAATAAAGAAACACAGCTGATGGCAAAAGGCAGTTGAGTAGAGGGTTACCTGAGGTAAGGTGGCTAGAGGAGGTCTCTCTCTCTTTTTTAAAAAAATATTTGTATTGATTTCAAAGAGGAAGGGAGAGTGAGATAAAAATATCAATGATGAGAGAGAATCATTGATTGGCTGCCCTCTGCACACTCCCTACTGGGGATTGAGCCAGCCCCCTACTGGGGATTGAGCTGGCACCCTGTGCATGTGCCCTGACCGGGAATCGAACCGTGACCTCCTGGTTCATAGGTTGACGCTCAGCCAGTGAGCCACGCCAGCCAGGTGAGAATGTCTCTCTTAACATTGACTTGAACTGAGACCTGAGTGATAAGGAGCCAGCCTCACAACGTGCTTTCATTTTCTATGGCTGGCGCACCAGATCTACCACCGATGTGTAGCTTTACACACACACATTTATTGTCTCTCGGGGCTGCTGGCTGGGAGTCTGACGTGGGTCTCCCTGGGCTGGGATCACGGTGTTGGCAGGGCTGTGTTCCTCTCTGGAGGCTCTAAGGAGACTCCACTCCCTTACTTGGGAGCCTCCAGAGGCTGCCCTCTTCCCTGGCTCCTGGCCCTCTTCCTCTACCTTCAGAGCCAGCGATGGTGGGTGGACTCCCTCTCGCCAGCCCGCATTCTGCCTCCCTCTTCCACTTTGAAGGACCCTTGTGGGTCCATCGGGCCCATCCCGGTAATTCAGTATAATCTTCATGTCAAGGTTTCTGTGGGCACTGCCTCTGCTGCTCTCTCAATAGAAAACAGGCCAGCCACATGGGAGCCTTGGAGAATGAAACTGCATCTGGCGGGTGGGTGGGTCTCAGTGGCCAGGGCACACTGGCTGGCCTGGCCCACAGGCCTCGGAGCCCGGCCTCCACCCGTCAATGCCTGGCCTCCCCCAATGACCATGATTCTGGAATCCCTTGCTCAAATCTGTTACTTCTCAGCTCATATGCCTATCAGGCCCTCATCACCCCTGTCTGGACCTCTATGACTTGGTACCAATTTGTCTGCAGATTTCATCTCTCCTGTGGACATCCCCAACTGAATTTTCTAAAATTCAATTCTTAGTAAAACTTCTCCTTGCCTTCCAATAAAAGCCACACACCTGAACTTGTCTTACACAGTTGCCTAGTTCTTCACTCGACCTTCAGAAGTATGCTTTCTCTCCAAGTCACTCATTCAATTGGTTCTTAATTTCTTTGGCCTTTTGGCCTACGTTTGAGGACCTTTGAGAAGAATCCTAAGCAATGTGAATGTCTTGAATCTTAATAGTCTCCTGAATTCTTTCATATTCTTAGGACGACATAACTTTTAAGAAATACCTATACTTCTGTCTTATATCAGTTAAATATCTCATAGTTTTGTCTGGGGTCCAACTTATGAGGTCATTCCATTCTCTGGAGACTGATCTAGGATCAAGTCAATTGCCTGTCAACAAATACGTTGGCTGCCCATGCTAAGGTAGTTTGGAGACGCACTCAGTAAGTGGAAACAGCATAAGACTTCTGGTTCTGGCTATAGGGGAATGGCTTGTCTCAGATTAATCTTCCTGCCAAAATAATTATAAAAGTTGGACGAAATATAGAAAGCATCTGTTTGAAGGAATTGGAGAACACCCAGTCCAGACGGGATCTGAGAGGCTATGACCTCTAAGAGAAGGGAAATGTATTGGGCAATCTTCACATTCACCCTGGTTTTTCCTGAGGGCATTTTGCCAAATCACTGGTGCGGCTGGATGGAGGGGAAGAATGGTGATAGCAGAAGCAGCAGTCTTACGGGGCTGAGACCAGAATTTAAGGCTGCCAGAGTAGCTGGGACTTGAAGGGAGAATGATGGAGAGGACTTAATGAGACAGCTGCTCTTCAAGCTGCTGGCTGACTCCTCAGCTGAGCAGACAGCGAGAACTCCAGGAAACCCAGCAGAAAACAGCAGCTGGGAAGCCAAAGAGCTGAACAGATTTGAGTTGTTGCACAATGGTGAGGAGACAGAGGTTCATGTCCTACTGAGGTAGAGGGGCTTTGAGAAACATCCTGGCCTTTTGGTTAAGGCCCCAGAAGGGCCACACTCTAGGAGTAAAAGTCATGCTCAGTAGGAAGATGGTAGACTAAAACACAACTATATCAGTAATTACATTAAACGTAAATAGACTAAACATTCCAATGAAAAGACAAAGATAATCAAACCAGATTAAAAAAATAACAATATGCTGTTAGTAAGAGACACTTTAAATGCTGAGACACAGAAAGATTGAAAATAAAAAGATGGAAAAAGATATATATATACCATGTAAACACTAGCAAAAGAAATTTGGTGTTGCTAATTTAGTTATGCAAATTTCATAATGATCAAGATTCATTCAAAAGAAAGAGCCTATATAATAAAAGGGTATTATGAAAATTGGCCCTAAGGGCAGAACGACCAGAACGACTGTAGGATCAGTCACTATGAGGCACACTGACCACCTCTTGGTCCTTTTCCCCGGCTGTCAGGCACCGATCACCCAATGGCAAATGAGGAACCAGTGGCGGTGGGGGGCAGGGCCAGGTGCAGGCAGCTGGGGAAGATGGCCCTGATCGCAGGCCAGGCCTAGGGACCATACCTGCACACGAATTTCGTGCGCTGGGCCTCTAGTATACATTATAATACATTAATTATCATTTATTGGTCATCAATTATATGCTAAACATCACCCGAAGTATTTCACATTCATTGTTTTGTGTAATCCCTGAGCACTTTTATGAAGTAAATGTTATCATCTCCACTAGATGAGGAAATTGAAGCTCTGAGAGACTGAGCAATTCACCTCAGGTCACACAGCTGGAACATAACAGAGACAAGATTCAAACCTAGTTCTTTCTGACCTCTTGCCAAAGAGCTTTTAACTGTCGCTCTGCTTTATAATCACCGTACTGCCATTTGGAGAGGACCTCTGAGGGCACAGGAGAGGACATTCGGTGGGATTCCTGGTCTCTGCCCTGGAAACCCTTTAAGAACTAAGATTATCCCTGACCAGTTTGGCTCAGCGGATGGAGCGTCGGCCTGGGGACTGAAGGGTCCCGGGTTCGATTCCGGTCAAGAGCATGTGCCTTGGTTGCGGGCACATCCCCAGTGGGGAATGTGCAGGAGGCAGCTGATCGGTGTTTCTCTCTCATCCATGTTCCTGACTCTCTGTCCCTCTCCCTTCCTCTCTGTAAAAAATCAATAAAAAATCAAGAAAAAGAAAAAGAACTAAGATTATCTAGCTGACTCTTGCACATGCGTGCACATCACACACACGTGTAAATGCTCTGCTCTTCCATATACATGATCTCCCAAAGGTACAGAGACCTTCAAGTTGATGGACTACAGACCTCTTTGATTTCTTAATTCAAGTTCTCAAGAACCAGGTCTGGTTAAAGAATCATGTATTTGTCCCTGATTCAGTCCATGGTCGAATACACAGAGAAACCAGGGGACACTGTTTATAATTTAATCTTTCTCCTCAGTCACTTTGCTGCCACTGTGGTCAGTCAGACCCTTTTCCATGTCCAGGGACTGGGTGACCTTTGAAAAGTTACTTAACCTCTCTTTTCTTCTTCTGCAAAATGCAGTTAATTTTGCAGAGGAAAACACACACACACACACACACACACACACACACACACACACACCCCGGAAACAACTTAAACATCCATCGATGGACGAATGGGCAGACAAAACGAGGTATGTTCATACAGTGAAGTTCTATTTGGCAATAAAAAAGGAGGAGCCTACGTATGACATGCTACGTCATGGACAGACTTCAAAGACGTTATGCTGAGGGAAAGGAACCAGACACAGGAGACCACATGGTGTATAATTCCATTCATGTGAAATGCCCGGCAAAGGAGACTTATTGACACGAAAGATAGCGTACTGCTTGTCTGGGGTGTGGGAATGGGGATTAACTGTACATGGGCCTCAGGGTTCTTATTGCGGGGATGGAAATGTTTATTCTAAAATTGATTTATGACTTAGTAACTTATAAAGTTACTAAAAGTCTTTGAACTGTATACCTAAAATTGCATTTCTTTTTTTTACCTGTGGTAAGAAATACATGACAAAATGTGCCATTTTAATCATGGTTAGGCGTGTGGTTCTGCAGCATCAAGCACCTTCACATTGAACCCTCATTGCTACCCACCTTTAGAACGTTCTCATTTTCCCCAATGAAAGCTCTGTCCCATTAAACAACTCCCGACAATACCTCCCCACCACCCAACCCCATTCTACATTCTCTTCTATGGTTTGCCTGTTCTAAGTACCTCATGTAAGTGGAATCATACAATATTTGTCCTTTTGTGACTAGCTTATTTTGCTTAGAATAGTGTCTTCAAGATTCATCTGTATTGTAGCATGTGTCAAAATTTTCTTTTTTTTTTTAAGGCGGAGTAATATTCCACTGTAGGTATATACCACTCTTGGTTCATCCATTGATGAACATTTGTGTTGTTTCCACTTTTTTTACTATCATGAATAAGACTGCTATGAATATGGGTGTATAAGTATCTTCAAGTTGGTGGATTTTATAATATGTAAAATATATCACAATAAGGTTATTTTAAAATAAAAAACAAAATATTTTCCTCAAAATCCAAAGAGCTAATAAATGGTAGATGCTGTTATCAATAACTTAAAAATTGGTAAATTTGACCAACAGAGTTTTTAAAAATTAAGTTTATTTAATAAAAAAGATATGTTCAGCCGAAACCGGTTTGGCTCAGTGGATAGAGCGTCAGCCTGTGGACTGAGGGGTCCCAGGTTCGATTCCGGTCAAGGGCATGTACCTTGGTTGCGGGCACATCCCCAGTGGAGGCAGCTGATCGATGTTTCTCTCTCATCGATGTTTCTAACTCTCTATCCCTCTCTCCATTCCTCTCTGTAAAAAATCAATTTTATATATATATATATATATATATATATAAAGGTATGTTCAAGATTAAGAAAAAGGAAAAATACAGAAACGTATAAAAAAGAAGTATCTGTAATCTCACTTAGAGATAAATAAACACTGAAAGGTTACTACACAAAAGCTACTAAATTTTAATTTTACTTTAAATGAGTAGAAGAAACTGAACTGAAATGAGGAAGTTGCTGAGCTCAGGTTCTCCATTTACAACAGAGCTATTCATTCCTGAACTACCTCTCCAGAGGCAACATAAGTTATAAAAAATATTGAGGCTGTTTTTCTATATAAATACATGTTTCTTGAGGGTCAGAGTTTAATTCCCCCACATGGACAATTTTTTTCATAAAAATCAGAGGACCTTTCTGATGTTTAAACAAAGTTGCCTGAGTTTTTAGATGAAAAACAAAAGAACAAAGTTGAAAATCTTAGCAAGCTTTTAGATAAACTTCAAAGAGAAATTACTGGGGAATGACTAGTGTGCAAGCCAAATAACGACAAAAATGACAGATCACTGACTTAAAAAGCAGGAAGAGCCCTGGCGAGTTTGGCTCAGTGGATAGAGCGTTGGCCTGAAGATTGAAGGGTCCCGGGTTCGATTCCGGTCAGAGGCACATTGCCTGGGTTACAGGCTCGGTCCCCAGTAGGGGGCATGCAGGAGGTAGCCAATCAGTGATTCTCTCTCATCATTGATGTTTCTAGCTCTCCCTCTCCCTTCCTATCTGAAATCAATAAAAATATGTATTTTTTTTTTTTAAAAAATCAGGAAGGAACCCTAGATGGTTTGGCTCAGTGGATAGAGTGTCAGCCTGTGGACGGAAAGGTCCCGGGTTCGATTCTGGTCAAGGGCACATGCCTAGGTTGTCGGCTTGATCCCCAGTAGAGGACATGCAGGAGGCAGCCAATCAATGATTCTCTCTCATCATTGATGTTTCTATCTCTCTTTCCCTCTCCCTTCCTCTCTGAAATCAATGGGGATATACAAAATAAAATACAATAAAATAAAATAAAATAAGAAGCAGGAAGGAGTGATTGTAGCTGGTGTCTAAAATAAATCCCAGGAGGCTATACATGAATTCTGAACGTCAGTCTGTTTTCTCCTCCCTCTGATTTGATTGGTTCTTGGTTTTGAATGTGTCTGCTCCAGCCTGAATGTTCTCACTCAGAGGTGGTGAGTAGACACATTCCAGGTTCAGTTCTCACTCACTGCAGAAAAGGATTACTTAAAACTTGGAAATAAGGCAAAAAGTTAGGCTGCATGTCCTTTCAAAGTCATAGTGAAGGCTTACCTCATTTTCGAGGAGAATGTATCCGTGTTTTATATTGCTATTTATCTATAATAATAAAAGGGTAATATGCTAATTAGACCGAACGTCTTCCGGACATCATTCCGGACACGCTTCCTGACAAAGCTGGGGCTGGAAGGAAGCGGCCTGGGTCCCGGGTGCCTGCCAGCAGCTGGAGGAGGGAAGCCCGGGTCCTGGGTGCTGGAGGGAAGCCAGTGCCGGCAACTGGGGGAAGGAAGGCCTACTCTTGCATGAATTTTCGTGCATCAGGCCTCTAGTTATTTCATGATAGCCCAGATACTGTGAAGTTACATGTTAATCTGTATTTTTCCTATCTGGTAGGAAGGGAAACTCCAAAGGTTATAATTTTAGTAGCCTGAGGGACATGAACAGTTTCTTCTGTAACCAACCAATCTTATTCTAACACTAGAGGCCCGGTGCAAAAAATTCGTGCAAGGGGGGGTGGCCTGACCTGCACCCTCTCACAATCCGGGACCTTTTAGGGGATGTCAACTGCCGGTTTAGGCCCAATCCCGCAGACATCCCTCTCACAATCTGGGACTGCTGGCTCCTAACTGTTCACCTGCCTTCCTGATTGCCCCTAACTGCTCTGCCTGCCTGCCTGATCACCCCTAACCACTCGCCTGCCTGCCTGATTTTGCCCCTAAAACTCAAGCTTCTGCTTTTTTTTATTTTTAATATTTATATTTCTTCTTTACCAGGTGTACCCATTAATAATGTGGATTTTTTTTCAATAGATGGAGTTACACATATGTTGATATATATGCAATTTGATATGTATGCTATTTTGTTGTATTGACAGTAAGCTTCAAAACTTCATATGTCAAATTTGCTGAGGTGTTGACATCATAGATATTTTTACACTTAAAAATGTTGAATTTCATGCCAAAAAAGAGCATTTTTGGGAAGTTTTAATTCATTATTTTGAAGAAAAAATTATCATATACTTCAGGAAGCTTATGATGAACATGCTCCATCTCAAGATACTTGTGAACGCTGGTTTAAACGCTTTAAAAGTGATGATTTTGATGTGAAAGACAAAGAACGTCCAGGTCAACTGAAAAAGTTTGAAGACCAACAATTATAAGCATTATTAGATGAAGATGTGTGTCATACTCAAAAACAACTTGCAGAAAGATTAAACGTTGCTCAGCAAACAATTTCCGATCGTTTACAAGCAATGGGAAAGATTTTAAAGGAAGGAAAATGGGTGTGACATCAACTGAATGAAAGACAAATGGGAAACTGAAAAGTCATCAGTAAAATGTTGCTTCAATGGCATGAAAGACTTTTTTGCACCAAATTGTGACTGGCAATGGAAAGTGGATTTATTTTGAGAATCCTAAACACACAAAATCATGGGTTGATCCACAACATTGACTGCAAGGCCAAATCGCTTCAGAAAGAAGACAATGCTCTGCATTTGGTGGGATCAGGAATGTGTGGTGTATTATGCGCTTCTAAAACCAGGTGAAATCGTTAATACTGATCGCTACCAACAACAAATAGTCAATTGGAACCACACTTTGATCGTGAAACAATCAGAAGGGGCCAGAAGACACAGCAAAGTAATTTTGTTTCATGATAACGCACCATCACACACTTCAAAACCAGTTAAAGACACGTTAAAAGATCTTGCCTGGAAAGTATTAACCCACCCGCCATATTCACCAGACCATGCTCCTTCAGATTACCACTTGTTCCAATCGATGGCACATGCACTTTCTAAGCAGCACTTCAAAACGTACAAAGATGTGGAAAATTAGGTCTCTGAATGGTTTGCCTCAAAACAAGAAAAGTTCTGTTGGGACGGTATCCACAAATTACCTGAAAGATGGGGTAAATATGTAGCTAGCGATGGGCATTACTTTGAATAAAGCACTTTTGATGTTTCTCTTGAAGTTATCGTGTTTTCTTTGATTATAAAATCCGCATTATTAACTGGTACACCTAGTAATTTTTATTTTAAAATTCAAGCTTCTTGAGAACATGAGGCATTTAACATTATTCCATATACCTTACAGAGACCTAAGCATGGTAAACACAGCAAATACCTAATACTTATGGGCTTCTATACAAACACTTTCCAACCAGGAATGTGTAATAGGCTGTCTCCAAAAACTTGAACTGGAAAACCTAAGAGTAGAGTGCTCAGATTTCAGGCATCAGGTGCTATCAGCAGGATTTCTATCCCAGTTAAACTCTAATTCTGAGCTCTCAACAGTCTGGACAAACGGCCCTTCACTATCCCCAAAGTTTCTTATTCGTCACTACCCCATTTTCCTCCGCTTCAAACCAAGGTAACAAATGAAATCTTTAATTCTGATCTTCCTCGCCACAAGGGAACAGCAAACCTCAATCGAAATAATTTCCCACCAGAAGTCACACTGCGAGACTGAGGACTAAAGGGCTGACTGTGCACATGCGCAGTAACAGGCTCACATTCTAGCGGTAGGTGCCCAGGCGTCCTCCACAATCCCACAATCCCCTGGTCGCATACTTCCGGTTTTCCAAGCTCTTCCTTAAGTGGTGTTTCCTTCAGTCACGTGGCAAGCCCAGGGCCTCTAGTTGGACAGGGTTTTTCTGTTTTGGCGTTGATAGCTGTTTACTATTTGGAATCAGTGACGTTTGGGGAGTACTGCTGCTGCCATGAACATGTCCGTCCCAAGCGCACTCATGAAACAACCGCCCATTCAGTCCATGGCTGGCGCCGTCCCGTTCGCAATGAGAAAGGTACTGTGCTGAGCCGTTTTCCAATGGGATCTTTCTCTTCCTTCCCCAGCACGCTCCAAACCTACCCCGGGCGACAACCCCAACCCCACAGACCCTTAAGGCCTTCCCCCCTATTTCTTTGACTTTCCCCCATCAAACTCGCACCTTGCGTTGCCTAAGGGCGCCCCCTAACCACACCCTGGGGGGCGAGGCCAGCCTGGGCCACGGGCTGTGGTGTTCTGGTCTCTGGTATTCTGGGTGTGATGCTGTTATGGTCGCTGGCTTTTTATATATATATAGAAGATTCTTTTTTGTTTTGAAAATGCTTTTCCTGGTGGATCACATGCACTCTTTTTCCTTGAATGCTCTTGGAATCAGCTTGGCCATCGAATGGTTCCATCATAAGTGAATGAGCTGAACAAAACCTGTGACACGTGTCTGTTCTCCATTGAATGAGAGCCATGATTTTACTGTTTTAACAAATATACTGAACGTAGTGGACAGATCTCGGATGATACTTTCTCTTCCCATTTTCTGTGACTGTGTGTAGTATGGGCTGTTGGGTTGGCTCCGACTCTGGCAACTCTGAATGAGTGATGTCCACAATGTCCTGTCCTCAACACCCCTGCTCAGCTCCTGGAGACCATGCCTATGGCTTCTTTAATGGAGCCGGTCCATCTCATACGGGGTCTTCTTCTTTTCCTGCTGCCTTCTAGTTTCTGAACATTATTGTCTTTTCCGAAGAACCCAGCCTTCTCATGAGTGCCTGAAATAGGACACCTTCAGTCCTGTGATTACTTACTCTATTTTGCAGAAGACTCACCTGGATGCCAATTTAGTATGCAGATCCCCCAGTGTCCCTTGGGAAGTCTAACTCTGGGAGTTTGGCAGGATGTCTAATGACACACATTTCAATAGGCACCCCAGCAGACCCCAAGGCGTTGGTCCTCAGGCCAGACACCTTGAGCAAGCCCTGCAGTGAAGTGCCTGGTGGCCGTGGTCCTAACGCCGACTTGGCTCTCACTGTTCAGCGTGGCCAGAGACGAACAGGGTTAAACGCTGGTGCCTTGGGATGGACTAGAGTCCAACAGTCCATATTCCTAAACCGTAATTTGGTGATAGCAGTTCATCTCAGATGTTCATCTCCCATTGGCTGTATCAGAACAGGGGCAGGAGAGAGGGGGTGACCAGGAATATATATATATATGAATGCTATATATATATATGGCTGAAATTGCTGATGCTTGACTCTTTCTGACCTTGCAATAATGGTGGTTTTGTATGGGTGGACCTAATAATTCCTCAGGTGTTTCTAATTTGAAGCGAATTCGGCAACCAACTTGTGAATATGACAGTTGGGATATGGACTTTGCACTATCAGGGGAAAGTGTTTTGGAGCTTACATCAGGCTTAAAGCAAAAAAGAAAATAAACATAAAAACAAGGATGCTCTTCCCAGAAAAATGCACAAAGTACAACCTTCTCCATACAATCTCGGGGAGATTGATGGGCTCTAAAGGCCAAGGACCCCTTATTTGTTAACCTTGTTCCACAGATTTCTTTCGGAAGGCTGCCTCCTCTAGGGATGGAGCTTTGCTGCCCCCTACTGCCACCTGGGTCTCCAGCTGGGTTGGCTCTATTCAGGCCTGGGCTCCGGTTTGGAGTTTTGTAGGCACTAGAACCAGCTGTCATCTCACACCAGCTGATTGACAGTGGTCCCATTCTGGGCAGGCGTGGGCATCACAGACGCACTGTTTTATAATTCACACATTACACTGAACAGCACCGTGGGTACAGGGCGTGGGGAAAGTTTGTGCCTTGACGGAACACCCATGCATCCCTTCAGGGTCATCAGATGCTGATTCTAGGGGAGCTATTTTGCAGCTCTGTGCTGTACATAATGGAGAGCGAGGCAAAGCCACTCTTGTTTCTAGACCTCTTGACTTCTCTCCCCTATCGAGAACAAAGCCAAGTCTTGCCTCCTTGTGCACATTCGTTTAGATATTCCCAGTCGGTGTGTCTGTTCTTCGGATTCTCCTTTGACTGGGTTATAACATCTGCCTGGTTCCTTCAGTAAATTAATAAAGTCTTTAACACGTGCTCATTTGATATCTGTAAAAGAGCCATTATTGGGCTCTGTTCTGGAAAATGATTCTTTAACAAAGGCCGGGATCCTATTAGAGATCTCTGGTTGCCATCTGAGATATGGAAGAGCCCGCCCCTTCCTTGAAAGTCTAATTAAGGAGACGCTCAATGTTGCCAGCATTGCACTCTTTGAGATTTAAAGAAACCCCTCTCCTCTCCCCACCCCACTGTCCTTATTCAAACAGGTAGCCCACCACTGCATCATTGCCTCAGGAGAGGGGCGCTGGCAAAAGCAGAACAAAGGAGTCTGTAAGTATTTCTAGATGTTTCCCTAAAGCTAGGAGAACTTAGAGGAGTGGTGGAGCTGGAGCAGACCCACGTGGAGAGAGAGAAGAGATGGGCCTTTCCTTTCAATAAAGCACTGAGGCCATACTTCCTGCCGAGGGAAGGAGACAGAGGCAGGAGCATCAGGACCAGAAAATACCAGGGTGCATCAGATGTAGTAAAAGCAAGTGTCTCATAAACTTTTCATTCCTGTTGAGATCAGTGTACATATTATTTCTGTCTATCCATCCACCCATGTATGTAATTTACTGTAGACAAAAAAAAAAAAAAAATTGCAAACATTGACCCTAAAGACATTAAAAAAAAAAAAAAAAGCCAAATTCGGCTCTATTAGCCTAGTTGTATTCAGAAAACCTGAGCTTTCTTTCCTTTTCTTCTTTAACAATGGCTCCTAAGGACTATCAGATTAGGTTTGAGAAACATTTTACTTTCAGGCTCCTAACTGTTCTAAAGGGAGGGCAGCTACCTTCTTTAAGGACCTTTGGTGGGGCTTTGTCTACTGCATCAAGTTCAGTGACCCGCTGCGGGGAAGGCACCTGGGATGGAGACAAATTAAGACAGAGGCCAGAGCTCCTCAGACAGGGTCTCTCTCTTTCCCTTTCTCTTTCCCTTTCTCTTTCCTTTTCCCTTTCCCTTTTTCTCCTTTCCCTCTCCTCCTTCCTCCCTCCCTCCCTCCCCCGCTCCCTCTCCCCATGCCAGTCGGGATAGAGCAGAATGGGAAGCTAATTTTTCAGGATTTTGGGATCTACTTTTCAGTGTGGTTTTATTGTTAAGTTTTCAGGAGCATAAATTCTGTGAAGATCAGACTCGCTGACTCACATGTATGTTACAATGTACAAATCCCTACCCACCAAGCCAAAAATGGGTGCTTATGCATCATCCCCCAACAAGGCTGCAATGATTACTTTACCAAGTAACCCTGTCCCTGTTGGTTCCCATACAAAAGCTAATTGAAAAAATGTGGCAAAATAAAAAGTGACAACAGTTTAACAGACATTCACAAGAATGAATCAGAAGTGTGAAGAAGTTACCCCAAAATAGAGGTGGAATGTGTTTTTTAAAAAAAGAAGTATGGTTTACTTGGAGATTAATACTAAGTATTTCAATTTATGGAACTTAAAGATTACTGTGGAGTTTTGTAAAGCATTGACGCGTCTCGCCAGCTTTTATACCCGACGTGGGGAAACTGAGTCTATTTTAGAAGAGATAGGGGTGGACCCATAGAAAGCTTACTAGAGATGACTTTAATTGCCCCACAATAGGGGCAGCCTCACTGACACTCACGCAGGGAGCTGGCTAGGGAGAGGAAGCCAGCAGCAGGAGGAATGTGAATTGGAACCCGGAGGACTGCGGCTTTCGTCCATTAGTTGGAAAGAAGTTTGTGCTGTTATCTGTCCGGTTTCACACTTTCTGTATACCTGTTTAGCATTCTCTCTCCTAGGGCCTGATTTTGTTTCCCCCACACTGGGGATCAAGCCCTTAATTTCTTTAACCCCCTCCCCATTCCATACAACCCAGGCATGTGCCCTGACCGGGAATTGAACCAAGACCTTCTGGTTCATGGGCCGACGCTCAACCATCGAGCCACACCGGCTGGGCTCACTGTATTTTAATAGATACAGATTTCATTTTGATTCAGAGAGTACTTTCTGGGTAAAGATATGAATGCAATATACAGGCTGATAAGAGAATAGCAACAACTAACAGGAGGAATTAATCCTGTCAATCGAGCGTTTGTTTTCTTTTACCTAATCTATAATAATAAAAGCATAACATGCTAATTAGACCAGACGTCCTTCCGGATGTTCTTCCTTCCAGACAAAGCCACAGTGGGCGGGGGGGAGGGGGGGCGTGGCAGAGGTGGCAGTGGCGGGTGGGGGCTGGGGCCAACCCCGTGCATGAATTTCGTGCATCGGGCCTCTCATATTCAATAAGGGGCCATTCAAGAAACACTGTTTTGGTCATATCCTTGCAACCTCGACGAAGATGTCATCTAGTAAACAATCCTTTGTGCCTTTGGGAGATGACTGTGATTCTACATTCGCAATCCGGGCTTAGAAAGGACAGGTCACGCATCTACTCAGTGGAGTACACCGGCCCTGTTACCCCCCGGGCAGCCCTGCGGCTCATTGGTCGGGCCTGAGGGAGACGCTCTGAGGCGAAGCCGCAGGCAGGCAGGCCAGGGCTCGTTTTTCGTGTTGTGTGTGGTGATGGAGGGGGACGCCTAGGGGAGGATGTGTTGCAGTAAATCTGGGTAATTTCTTTAAGCCCCTCCCCGTTCCATACAACCTGCTCTTCAACCGAACCCTGATTTTCAGTCTTTCTGTGATGAGTGTCCCTTTTCTCCCAAATTGGCATTCACTCCCTCTCACAAAACACATTCATGGCAGAGTCCAGATGGGTTAGGAAAACTCACTCACAAATTCTGCCATGATAGTTACTGGTAAGTTCCAAGCAACAGCTGTTTTTGCGTGTTTTTTTTTTTATAATATGTTTTCATTGATTTCAGAGAGAGGCAGGGAGAGAGAGATGGAAACATCAGTGAGAATCATTGATTGGCTGCCTCCTACACGCCCCCTACTGGGGATCGAGCCTGCAACCTGGGCATGTGCCCTGACTGGGAATCAAACCTGTGACCTCCTGGTGCATGGGACTGTGCTCAATCTCTGAGCCACACCAGCTGGGCAACAGCAGGTTTTTTGATAGAACTCTTTCACCGTGTGCTTCGACTTTTCAAGTCAGATTTCATCTCATGGCTTGTCATACAGCTATACAATTAGTAAGAGGCTCCCTGGATTCATCGGGTGTCTTTCTTAATAGATCCACATATTAAGTGTTAGCCATTACTTAACAATATCTAAATTCCAAATTCTGGTCCCCACTTCACAGGTATTTTATAATAATTCGAATTTTCAGGGGGGAGAAAGCTTTAAAACATTAAAGGCTTAGGTGTCATTTAGCAAAAACAACCAGGCATCGTCCGCCAACAGGGAAGGCTGTGATTCAAGGTTACAGTCTGCAGGCCCGTCTCGCTGGATTTCACCAGATCATCTTTCTGGATCCTGGGAATCTGGAGGTGCCAACTCTACTCTACAGATGCAACAGCAGCAGCTGTGAAACTAACTACAAGTCATCATGCGAACCTGGGAATTGAAAAGAAATGTGTTTCCAAAGAAAAATACAAATGACTCTTTTCTTTCCCCTTTTCATTTCCCTGAAGGCACTGTGCTGCTTAGGAACTAGGCATCCCCAAAACACCCAATGGTATTTTCTAGAAAACGACGAGTAGAATTTGAGGCAAGCCAAGAGAAGGGCAGCAGTAACCGAATGAAGGAAAAGTACTTCAAAGTCTCAAGTTAGAGAAACCTCTCAAATCATGAAAAACATCTGGTCATCAGAGACTGGCGAGTCTCTGGATAGAGGAATGACAAGCCAGGGATGAAATGCGTCCTAATTGCATGCACAGGTCACAAATGTTCTCTTAGTTTATCTAAGACTTCCTGGCGTGAGCAGTGATGCAGGACCATTTGATAATCTAAAACCTGCCCCCCAACTAACCACCCAACATCTCTTCACCTTTCATGCTATTTCACTTTTTTCTCTTCTATTTTTGTTCCTCAAAATAGAAGTTGAACCATAGCCACAATTCTCAACCTGCGTCATCTCCTGGCGCACATAAGCGAATGACGAAAATTCTGCAGCATACCAGAAAAGGTACTTTTTGCCGATCTGACCAAAAAATAGGTGTGTTTTTTTTATTATTTTTTAATATATTTTATTGATTTTTTACAGAGAGGAAGGGAGAGGGATAGAAACATTGATGAGAGAGAAACATCGATCAGCTGCCTCCTGCACACCCCCCACTGGGGATGTGCCCGCAACCAAGGCACATGCCCTTGACCGGAATCGAACCTGGGACCCTTTAGTCCACAGGTCGACGCTCTATCCACTGAGCCAAACCGGTCAGGGCAGGTGTGATTTTTTTTTATTCATTCACACCGGTGGCTATTGTTGTGTTGGCCGTTGTCATTTTTGTTTTTTTAATTTGACAATCTAAGGGAGAAGAGGTCAGTGCCCCGACTAAATAGTCAGGGATTGCATGTTTTAAAAATTCTTGCGGCACACGGTTGAACATGGTTGTATCATGATATAGCCAGAAACTATCTTTGCTGCAACAGCCAAAGGGTAGTAAGAAATTACCCAACTATAAATCAATATCCCAACTTGTTTTTCAAGAGCAAAATGTATGTCTTGAGGCAAGTGTCTTCCAACAGTGGGTCAGATATGTCTGGGAAACGAGGAACCGATTTATTTTCAATTTAGCAATGTCCAAGAATAATGTCAAGTGATAAATACGCTAAAAGGTTGATAAAATATGAACACATGGCCCAAACACTTGTAGGCCAGCTGAGTGACACCAGCATGTTTCGGAGAGAGGGGCAGGAATTGGAAAAACACACCTGCTTTCCAGGAAAGACTTGATTAGGAGTTGAAATCTTAACAGACATTTCTATTTGGAACGTCAGTTTGATCATTATTTTTAGTCTATATTCACAATGAATGACTAGTCTAAAATAAGGGCTGGTTTATTACAAAATGCCAAATGTTGGGGATTAAAAACATTGCTCATTAAAATTACAGTGAGACCCAGCTGACAGACCCAGTTGAAGTAAAGTATTCTGTCAGCAAAAAATAAGCTAAGACAATTTTCTACTGGCAAAACCCTTTCATAAGTGTTGTTGATATGCTGCTAGTTAGAACGTAATGTCTTAAAGCAGAATTTTATGGCTGGAGTGGACCTTAGAAACATCTAATCCAACTCCTCATTTTACAAATAGGAAACCTGGAGCTAGAAATTGAAGTTAGATTAAAAACACCCGTTACTATTTGGATTAAGATTCCTGAGTAGAGGGAAAAAAAAGAAGAAAAACACACACACACACACAAAAAAAAACAAAGCAGGAAATGACTCCTCAGCACCTAATGCACAGCCACGCTTTTAATAGATATTTGACCAGACCAGGAAGCTTTTAAATATCATTTCCTTTTTTGGTGAGGTTGAATGTTTTGTGGCAACATTTAATTTTTTCTGGTAAAAGTACATGTTTATTATAGAAAATGTAAAACATACAAGGAAGCACAAAGAAAATAAGCCATCAAAAATAGTTTCGTATATTTCCTTCAGACTTTTTGGTAGGCAACAAAAATAACCAGCATTTACTTTGTAAATGGAACGCGATGATTACTTCTTCTTTGACACACAATCACAGGGACAGCAGGGGTTCCGGGGGTCCCTGCTGAGAGAGAGAGAGAGAGAGAGAGAGAGAGAGAGAGAGAGAGAGAGAGAGAGAGAGAGGTGCTGCAATGAGCCTCAGAAGCCAGTTGGAAAGCGGGGTAGCTAGGGACACACACTGCCACCTAGTCGATGATCAGGGGGTACTGACAATGGCACTGGGGAACAGGATCTCTGCATGACCTTGATTTTCATTTATTATTTTTTGTTAATCCTCACCTGAGGATATTTTTCCATTGATTTTTAGAGATTGGAAGGGATGGGTGGAGAGACACAGAGACACATCCATGTGAGAGAGACACATTGATTAGTTGCCTCTCGCATGGGCCCTAGGGCCGGGATGGAGCCTGCAACTGAGGTACGTGCCCTTGACCAGAATCAAACCACCCTTCAGTCTGTGGGCTGATGCTTTATCCACTTGAGCCAAACCGGCTAGGGCTTGATTTTCATTTTAAAACATAACGCACCAGGGCAGGAACCTAAATGTGGGTGGGGAGGGAAGGTAGAGAGATAAGGGAAGGTAAAGGTCCAAGTGACTTTCCAGTCTGGCTCTGCCTGGAACCGAAACCTTTCTTCTCCACAAAGTCTCTTTGCTTCCTCTTGAAATTGTAGCTGATCTTTTTTTTAAAAAAATTATTAAGTTTACTGGGGTGACATTTGTTAATAAGATTATATAGGTTTCAAGTGTAGATTTCTATGATACATGATCTGCATTGTGTGCCCATCACCCAAAGTGTCAAGTCATCTCTCATCACCCTACCTTTGGCCCCCTTTACCCTTTGCTGCTTCCCCACCCCTTTCCTTCTGGAAACCACCACACTGCTGTCTGTGTCTATGCGTTTCAGTTTTATAGCCCGCACAGAAGTGAAATCATATGGTTCTTAGCTTTTTCTGAGGCTGATCTGAAACAATGGTCAGGGGTCTCTGATATGGCTTCTCAGGAGAGACAGAACGATCTCTCATGGCCACACAACTTTAAACAACCTTGTGCAAACTGTAATAGTGTATGGGTCCTCTTAGATTCCTTTCTTAAAAAAATTTTATTATGCACCACATAATACACTGCATACTACGTAATGCACTGCAGAACCTTCCAGCAGGGGTAGGTCAGCATAGCTGAGTTATTTTTCATCAGTCGGGAAAATGTTTCCTTAATCAGTGTTCTCTAAACTCTTGGACACACAGTGACAATTAACTTCAGAGACACAGCCCTCTCTTTCCCACAGAGTCCACTGATAGGAGTAATAGCAACCCCTTTCCCCTTGCCCCCGTTAGTGAGGCTGTGGGTGGGCACAGTGGCAGCTCTGGGAGTGGGTAAGCATGCACCCCTGGTGGCGATCCCGGGGAGCATCTCGAACTGCATCGGGGCAAGGTACTAAGGCCCTTAGATTCCTGAGAAGAGCCCGTACTAGTTGGAGGACACCCTGGGAACGAGATGTCACCATGATACTAACACATAGAGGCCTTTAACAAGTATGTAATGGCACAGACGTCATCTCTCCCTATGAGGAGCACTTGGCCACTTTAATAAATTCTCCATGATCCTCCTCAGGTATGAACTGTTGGACTAAGGCGACTGCTCAAGCTAAGTCCTGATGTGACACTGTAACTTCCAACCTTAGTTTGGTGACTGCTCAGCTGGCACCAATGATCTCCCAAGTATTAAGACATTTTGCTCTTTGCCAATCAATTTGGTCCCACTTAACTAAACCAGAGGGTGTTGAGAAAAGCTGAAAACGTCTGCTTCAAACAGCTTTTGTCACCACCACTGAGAAGCCATATTAGCTGACTAGCTGAGCCATTTTAAATTGTTATGTTGGTAATTACGTGTGCCTCTCCTTGTCCTACAAGCATTAAGCGTCAGAGAACAGCTGCAGGGCTGTGGAACTCGCTCTGCATTGAGTAGACATCAAGGGATTTACAGCACAACACTGAGCCGAGGCATTCTAAACTCTGAAAATGCTACTTTGTAGCCTCGAAGAAGTAAGCAAGCAAGGAAGAATGAAAGGCTTTAACAAGATTTCTTCAACAGACATGCTGACACTAAAAAAGTAAGGTTAATATTCAGGGTTTAAACTGGTTCCTGAATAGCCTTAGTAACACCCCAGAGGGAAAGGGGGTGAATGAGAACTTAAGTTTTCCAAGGATTCACTAACGTTCAAATTCTCTGAAAGCTACCGGTGGTCAAATAAAATGAGAACTCAACTTTATAGTAGCAACTTCCCACTGGCACCAGCACAAGGCGGTAGTGATTCTCAAGTTTAATATATTACATACAATACTAGAAAAATAAGCTAAACTTTTAAGGCACGGCCATTACTATTAAAAGAGTTGAGCTTTGCTACTCCAACCCTGGGCTTTTGACAGAATTTTTCTGGAAAAAGGCCCATGAAAGCACAACAAAGAGGTATACTAATGACAAGTAGCTGCTACCATGTGCCACAGGTACTTCAGTAGTAACAAACCTGAAAAAGCATGGAACCCGTAGATCCCGGGGAAAAACTGCTTTAGGTATTTGTAACAGAAACAAGTACAGGTGACAAGAGCGACCTCCCTCACCACATTCACTGGTGGGTGTTCCATTTTCCCCGCTGCTTTTGCTGTTTACATGCTATCATTGTGAACAGGGCAAGAAAAGGCCGTTTTCTCCAGGAGGCTTTTAGGAAACAAACAGACGAGGGATGCTATACCCCTGCATCCGTGCTCCGTGGCTGGAAACCCTCCCTCCGAAGACTGCCCATGTCAAAGCGAGTAGAAACCTCACAGCGTACTACCAAAGTGTCATCCTTAATGAAGGTTCTTTGTCTTAGGGCTTCCAGATGCATGAAAGTCACATAGCCAAACCCTTTTGGGTTCCGTGGGATTGTGGGTCTCTGGAAGGCAAGCAGCTCTGGTTTGGCATCCATTATCTCCTCGTGGTTTTGCCTGATAGGTGCTTCGGACTGATCGAGAATTGTGAGGCGTATTGTACCCTGGAAGGGCCAAGGGAGGTGGCTGTCATACTCTCCTTGCATTGTGTGGACAAAGAGGGATATGTAGTTTGCACAGCGCTGAGCGGTTGGCAACTGGAGGTGCAGGCGCATGCAGAGTTTGTATCCGGGTTTGCCTGTGTAGAACCCAGGGCTGTGGATGACAACAGGTTTCTCCTCTTCTTGAGATTTCAAGTGCATCCCGAAGTTACCAATCTTCCAGATGTAAATCCCGTTGCACTGCTGTGCTTCTATTTCAGCAACCTTGTCCTCAAGGGTTCGAATAGTGCGTTTGAGCTCACTGACATACATGCTCTGAGTTTCCATTTTCGCAGTCAGCTCCCGGATTTGATGGTCTTGTCTTACAAGGCGACCCTCTAGCTGTTGAATGATTTCTTGAAAATTGTAGGCCTCTGGGTTACACCCAGAGGAGACCCGAGGCAGAGACGCAGACTCATATCGCTGAGGCACGGGAGCCACCGCCAGGTTTAAGCTCTGAACAGCCTGGGCCAACATTCTCATGTGTGACTGGGTGTTCTCTTGTAGGTGGCGCGCCAAGTGAATCCTCTGCATCTAAAAATCAAGCACAAGCCTTAGGCTGGCAACAGATACTGGGGACTGGGAAAGGGACCTAGCCGCGCCAAATAAAAGGTTTTAAGTAACGTCACCACTTCACTCAATCCCCTACAACCTTCTTTGTCTCCATATTCTCGATCCTATTGTTACTGGACAGGGTCTGAGCCCAGGATGGGTCTGACTGTAGTGTGTGGGCTCCTGACTTTGTGTAGGGAAAGATTTCACAACAGGAGTCCGGGTGGCTTTGGAGAGGATGTTGATTCAAGCTGGGGCCCGTAAGGCAGGAGAAGCAATAGGAGAGAGAAAGCCAGAGAAAAGGGGGTCTTGGGAGACCGGTGCAGGAGGGCAGCCTGGGCAGAGCTGCCACTGCCCACCGTTCCCCTGGTTGCAAGTCTCATGGGGTCCCTTAGAGTTTAGGAGAAAAACAGCAAAGATACAAGGCGCGGGAAGCAACATGAGAGAGCCCCGGTGGGGCTGCTTTGGCTCTCTGAGAAATTAAAGTCACAGTGACAGAGTGAGCTCACTGGGCAGTCAGAGAAAATGGGGGCCCTGATGACAGGTCCAAGGGGTAAGCCTGGGACGAGCTGCCACTGCCCACCGCTCGCCTGGTGCAAGTCTTGTGGGAGTCCCTTGAGGTTTAGGAGATGCACGCCTGTGGAAGAAGTTGGGGACGGGAAAGGTGTGGGCGTGCTCCTGGGAGGGAAAGCATGCCATATCCTTTGTCTTGAGGTTTTTATTTAATCTCTCTTTGGCTGATGGAATCCTAGGGGAGGTCTTTGGGAAGGACCAAACAGAATATTCATTAGCTCTTCAGATGTGTCCCTCAGTATGTTGATTCACCAAAATGTGTGTGTAAAGGGGCTAGGGTTATTTTCTGGTTATTTAGTTTTATGAGTGTATTGAAGAGGGACTGGGACCGAGGCCAGTCTAGAATGTGTAAACATTTGCTCCTAAGTGTCCTTGGTTAAGGAAGATAAAACCTTGTCAGGTACCTCCATTCCCACTAATATTCTCCACTGCACTATGTAACTGAATTTTCTTGATCTATATTCAAGAGTCAAAAGAAAAAAAAGAAACACCTTACCTTTTCATGGCAACCAAAAGAACTGAAAGTGCATGGAATTGGGGCTGTAGGACAGTCTAGGTCAAAATGATTAGGCATCTGAAAACCAAAGCAGAAGTTGAAAAATGTTTTTCCCTGCATATCATGTTCTAGTTTGATGAAACCACACTTGAAATAAAGGTTTACATTTCACATGAACAAAATCATGTATTATCTATGGCTGCCTCTGCATCACAATGGCTGAGTTGAATAGCTGCAACAGAAACTAGGTAGCCCACGAAGATTAAAATAGTATTTACTTCCAAAAGTCACAGAGAAAAGGAAATACCAACATTACATACCACCCCCCAAATCACTCAAAATGCAATTCAAGAAAATGAATTTGTTCCTGTTGCTGGGAACTGGAACGCTATAGTGGCATTTTAAAGAAAAATCACCTTCTGATGTCAGCCTCAACTGCAAACTTCACCAGGACTCTCACTGTGGCCCAGGCCATTTAATGGGGACCACCCAACTGTGCACATTAAAGCCACGGACTGTACCCGGTACTTCCCTCATGACCCCCTTTCACAAATCTTACCTTTTGTTAACCTGGGCATGTTTTGGCTACAATGGGAGACTCAGATGTTAGGAAGTATTTCATAAGCACATTAATAAAAGTTCCAAAGAATGTGTCAGCTTTTGGGGATTCTAAAAACACTTTTTAAGGTAAGATCCATTATGGAGAATCATATTTGAAACTGGTTACCAAATTCCCTTTAGAAATTTAGGTTCGCTATAGTCATAGATATTTCAAGCGGAAATTGTATTAGAGACGTTTTAACTCAATCTTTCAATTTTGCATCATCCAGAACAGCGGATAGCAAAATTTCTTATGAAGGGTCAGATAGTAAATATTTTCAGCTTTGTAGGCCCTATGGTCTCTGTCCCAAGTACTCATCTCTGTCACTGTGGGAGAACACCAGTCATAGATGACATGCAGACACATGGCATGGGTATGTGCCAATACAACTTATTTATAAAAGCAGGCAGTGGGCCAGATTGGGCTGGCAGGCTGCTTTGCTGATCCCTTATCTAGAATTTCAACTTTCTTGCCAGAGATCAGCGGCAAGTCAGTGGCACAACCAGGGTCAAAACCTAGGTTTTCTGTTAACCAAGGATTTTTTTTCCTACATTAAGTTTTATTTTTGCCAGGTTTCAGATGTGCTGCATGGTTTCCTTTAAATATTACAGCAGAGCAAAAAGAAAACCCAGGGAGGTGAGATTTCATAAGCAAAACAAAGTTTAACACCTTCACATGAAGACTATTGGAAAAAAACCATAGGACTCTGTTTAGACAAATGGAAAAGTTTAGTGGAGTGACAGGTTTTGCTTGCTTCTAGTTAGTAAGGTAATCAATGGGTTTGCAGATTTCATGGGTGTATAAATAGTGACTAATATTCAAATTGTGTGGGTAAATTCCCCAAATGTCAGAAGCTAGCAATCAGATGGAATTTTCCTATCTCTATTAATAATGTAAATGCAGTTTTCTACTGTAACTGCTACTGCCGCCGCAGCCCCATCAGTGGTCTGTAGGACAAATGAACAGAGGGGTACAGATCCTGGGAGTCTCAGAATCTCTCAATGTGTCGCAGGGGCCATGGGGACAAATAATGCTCTACCACTGGACAGACCTGCTCTCCTCTACCTCATTGTTCTTTTGGCTAGTCTCTGGATACCTATGACCCTTATTGTAGTGTGTAAATATATACACTGAGTGGCCAGATTATTATGATCTCTGAATGCATAATAATCTGGCCACTCAGTGTATATCCTATATAATAAAAGGCTAATATGCAAACTGTCCCCTCGACCAGGAGTTCGACCAGCAGGCAGGCTGGCCAACCGCCCATGTCCCCTCCCCCTGGCCAGGCTGGTAGGACCCTACCCATGCACGAATTCATGCACTGGGCCTCTAATATATATATATATATACACACACACACACATATATACATATATACATAATATATATATATGTATACACACACACACACACACACACACACACACATACACATATATACATATATATATGGAGTGGCCAGATTATTATGTGTTCAGAGATCATAATAATCTGGCCACTCAGTGTATTTAAGGTGTGTGTTTTTTCCTTTAAATGGGAATTTTGATTATTTGTATCTTAAAATTACCTGATTTTGTCTGGAACTTGTATAAATATACATAAACATGGAGATTATATTAATGACTTTAAGTACTTAGAGAGGGCTGAGTATTTGTTTTCTGAAATGTTCATATTTATTAATTTTATGAAAAATTTTCAGAGTTCTAACACTTCTTCAACCTGTATTCATTTTGCCGTATTGATTTAATTAAAAACCGAACTCACTCCTTTAATCTATTATGGAAATATTAATTCATGAAAAGAAATCATTATACCTGTTCTCTGATGAGCATGGTACTGCAGTATTCACAGATGACATTTGCCAAAGGACAGCTCTGGTCATGGATCTAAATTGTAATAGAAAAATATAAGAAAAACATGAGGAAAAAAAACCCTATTTTTATAAAAGTAATTTTTCACTATAAACAAATTAAGGACATCGATGTGTGTTAAATAAAAAAGTGAGAATAATATGTAAAGGTTGTTTTCTCTCTCTGCCAGTACATCTTGAGTTTCAGCTCTTTAAAAGGATACAGTACACAAAAGAGAATCTTTGAAATCACTTCTTTTAACCGGAGGCAGAGCATCTGTGACTAGTTTGGACATCACTGGCCAATACTATATCTAATTCTCTCTCTTAGGGCAGTGGTCAGCAAACTCATTAGTCAACAGAGCCAAATATCAACAGTACAACGATTGAAATTTCTTTTGAGAGCCACATTTTTTAAACTTAAACTTCTTCTAATGCCAATTCTTCAAAATAGACTCGCCCAGGCCGTGGTATTTTGTGGAAGAGCCACACTCAAGGGGCCAAAGAGCTGCATGTGGCTTGCGAGCCACTGTTTGCCAACCACGGTCTTAGGGGGTTAGAGAACAGAGCACTATTAGGGCAGGAGGCTCTGGTGCTCAGATTCTCACAGGCCCTGGAAGGGTGAACCTTGTTTTCTAAAGTACAATGAGTTCGTACTTTCAGGTTACATCCATTTAATTTACTGAAGTTTAGGAAAACATCAATTTGTTCTAGTTATGCATCAGCCTTCTCCCCATTTTTAGGAAGTCAGCTGACGTTTTTTGAATATCTCATCAACTTAATGAGTATAATATGCTTGATTGCATAAAAAAGTAGGAAAAATTACCAAGATAAACTTACAGTGGAACCTCGGTTCTCAAACTTAATTAGTTCCAGAAGGCTGTTCGAGAAGCAATTTGTTTGAAAACCAAATCACTTTTTCCCATTAGAAATAATGTAAATTGAATTAATCTTTTCCAGACCCCCAAATGATTCCATTTTAACCTTTCTTACATCCAATACATGTCTAATGTACTGTTTAATCTATAAATACACTGCTTTTCTTAAGTTTATTAAACGATCCCCTACTAGTCTTAAAGGAATCACTTTTAGCATTGGGTCCAGGATGTCTTTCAGGTCAGCATGCAGCATCGTTGCTGGTTCAGTTTTTCTTCCTCTTCAATTGACGGTGATTATTGCTTCTTTCACACTCTTAGCAACATTAGCACTCTTAATAAGGCCTCTTTATGTTTTAAAATTGTGCTAATTGTTGATTTCTGCCAGCCACAAAACATTCTCTCCTTTGTTGCCTGAAAGACACTTTTTGTCATGCTGAGGTATCAGCATGAAAGTGTCAGGTTGGAAACCCAAGTTTGGTTCCACAACCCAGACATTTTTTCTGTGAACAACTTGGTCAAGGACTAAACTGTTTGAGATGAGAGATGTTTGAAAAACACGACTTGACTGTATAATAAATAAAGTTTAAAGAAGTATGTTAATAGTTATATGAAAAAAACTGCTCTATCATCATGATGCTGTCAGGTGCCATGAAGTTTCTTTTTAATGATAACATTTTAATCGAAGTGTAACATATTCCCAGAAAAGTGAATTCATTATATGTGCATAGCTCAGTGATTTATCACCAAAAAACACACGTTGTGAGATTTAATTTAATTTATTCTCCATAAAAGTTTTAACATCCCATTAAGAGTAAGGCATAATTCTTATACAGGCATCATTCTACTTGTTTGTCTCTAATCCAAGACTGGTCATTAAAATATCACATAGGAAAGTAGATCAGCTCGTCTTTCCTGGAAGGTTTTGTTACTTGCAGATCTACTGTGGTGGTAAGTAGTACAAACAACGTTTTCTAAGAAAGATATACAGCCTGACCAGTGCGGCTCAGTGGTTGAGCACTGACCTGTGAACCAGGAGATCACGGTTCCATGCCCGGTCAGGGCACATGCCTGAATTGTGGGCTCATCCCCAGTGCGGGGCGTGCAGGAGGCAGCCGATCAATGATTCTCTCTCATCATGGATGTTTCTGTCTCTCTCCCTCTCACTTCCTCTCTAAAATTAATAAAAATGTATTTTTAAAAATGATTTAAAAAAAGATATACAAATATAAACCCTACACTTAGTCACTAAAATGGTTTACTAAACTTCCTTAAAAATCAGTCTTCCCACAACTGATAACATAGACTCAGGAATGGAATAACATCCTCATCTACTGTGAAGCCCTTAAATGTACATAAAAACAAATTGAGAAGGAGTGAAGAAATTAAGAAACCCAAGTAGTACATGCCTCTTTATCTTCAAATGCCATTGACATAGCACAGTTCTTACAAGAAACCTGTCTTCTTGGACACTCCTGGAGAATGTGAGTATTAAGTTGGCACTTTTGTAACGGACGGTTGCATTGAAGACAATTCGTAAGAGCAAACTCACAATGTGCTTGATGATCCTATAATAAGGAAAAAAGAATTGATTAGCATCTGCTAATCTTTAAGAGATTTCCTAAATATAATCTCTTCAGAGTATATACTGTTCTCTCTAAAAACAGCTACTCCTTCCCAAGGAGCTAAGTAAAAGGGGCAACTTGCAAATATGTTTTAAACACTTAATTTCGAATAGATCATAAACGATATTTAATTTCTCATAAAACCACCAAAATAAACATGACTTTATTTAATTTAAAAGCAAATTCTTTTACCTGATTCCTTCAGTTCATCTCAAGTTATAGAAAGACTCCATTTACTCAATAATAAAACGCACAATTTAGAAAAAAGTATGAGGGTACTAAGATGATGGCTATGAGACTTGTTGCTTATTTCAAAATGAGAAAAACAGCCCTGGCTGGGTGACTCAGTTGGTTGGAGCATCGTCCCATACACCAAAAGGTTGAGGGTTTGATTTCCTGGTCAGGGCACATACCTAGGTTGCGGGTTTGATCCCCTGTTGGAGCACATACAGGAGCCAACCAATAGATGTTTCTCTCTCACATTGAGGGTGTGTGTGTGTGTGTGTGTGTGTGTGTGTGCGTGCGCGTGTGTGTGTGTGTGTGTGTACAGGAGCCAACCAATAGATGTTTCTCTCTCACATTGGTGTGTGTGTGTGTCCTTCCTATCCTAGGGTGAGGATTGAAAACAAAAAGATAGAAATAAGTGAAGTTATGGGATTGAAATGTGACACTCGTATTTAAAATGCTCTTCATTATTATAGTTAATAATCTTCACCCCAAAACTTAAAGAATATTGATTTCTTTATTATCATTTGGCAAGTCCAGAGAAGACGGAGTAAGAAATTTCTGGTTTCTACTTATATCCAATTAGAGGCACAAAATTTGTGCACGGGGCTTGGCCCTCGCAGCTGTGGCGGCTTCCCTTGGCCTGTGCAGCCCCAGCTTAGTCCAGAAGGACATCTGGAAGGTCGTTCGGCTGTCCGGTCTAATTAGCAAATTATGCTTTTATTATTATAGATGATGAAAGGGTTGGTACCTCACTAAGCAATTATATGCTAGGCACCAACAATACGCTGATGGACACAGCGAAGTGTCTATTCTCTAGGAACTGCCTTGCCTAGATGCTAATAAGGCTAAGAAATAACTTTAATACCTCAAGATGCCGCAGTTCCATCTTGTGCATACAACCTTCATTTGGACACTTCACCATCAGAGAAAGAATCTCTCGTTTTGCAAAATTGTCAGGAAAGAGCTGAGTTTCTAGCAGTATTTCATTATCAATAGGACATTTGTGACCTGCATCCCTAAAAGAAACAAATAAGATACATACATTTAGTAGACTTAAGCAAATATTAACATTAAAAAATACAAACAACTTTTACAGGTTTAAAAGAGTTATATATGTGTATAGCTCACCACATACACATTCTCCATTTATTATTTCCTATGGAAAATAATTTAACACATTATATTTCATAATATTACCCTCCCCCCACCCAAATAAAAAGAACCAACACCTGTCCTTTTATGGACAGTTCATGAACTGTTCTTTTATGCAATGAATACAACTAGTACCACATTGGTGACCTATAAAAAACTATGGGATTTTATTTTTTAATTTATTTTTATTTTAAAAAATATTTTTATTGATTTCAGAGAGGAAGGGAGAGGGAAAGAGAGACAGAAATATCAATGATGAGAATCACTGATCGGCTGCCTCCTGCACTGGGGACTAATCCCTGCAACTCAAGCACGTGCCCTTGACCAGAACTGAACCTGAGACCCTTCAGTCCACAGGCCGACACTTTACCCACTAAGCCAAACCAGCTAGGGCCAAAAAAACTATGGGATTTTAGACTGTGGGATAGATTTCAACCAAAAAAATGAGAAAAATTAACTGAATAAAGTCCTACTTTGTCCTTAATTAAGTCAAGTTAAGGATGGGGATTTTGCAGTCTGGCAGGCCTCTGTTCTGTCAGCAGCTATACAACATGCTAGTGAGATAGACTAAATACGCTGCTCGTAATACCAATAACACTTCAATGGCTCATGGACAACCCAAGTTTTCCTTTGTTTTTATGTCTAGGGGACAATTTAGTGGGGAATTAAAGGACCTCTTTCCTCCTTCCCAGTGGTTTCCCAGTGGTTACTTCATCTTATGATGGGAAAAACCATCCCCAGGAAGTTTGGTTGTCTGCCCCTTCCCTTTAACTTTTTGGGATGTCTAATCTTCACTCACAAAATGTGGCAGGTCAGGTAGACTACTGAAGCATTAATCAATCACTCAGATCATTTGCTGAGCAACTCCTGTGTGTAAGCCAGAGCGGAAATTGCCATAGTGGATAAAAAATGGGTCTACTATCAAACGCCTTAGAACTAATAAAGGTGAGAGAGACAGCCAATCTTTTTTTTTTTTTTAATATTTTATTGATATTTCACAGAGAGGAAGGGAGAAGGATAGAGAGCTAGAAACATCGATGAGAGAGAAACATCGATCAGCTGCCTCCTGCACACCCCCCACTGGGGATGTGCCCGCAACCAAGGTACATGCCCTTGACCGGAATCGAACCCGGGACCCTTCAGTCCACAGGTCGACGCTCTATCCACTGAGCCAAACCGGTTTTGGCAAGACAGCCAATCTTTAATGAGGCTTCTGTCAGAATAATGTTCTTAGTACAGTCAGATCTTTTATGAGAAGCATAGGACACTATAAAGAAATTTATTGACATATATACCTAAGAGCTAAGGTATGGGTGTCAAAGAGAAAATAAAAAACAAACTTACAAAGTAAACTGAAAACCATTATCCACAGCAAATGGAACTGGATTAACATGTATTTTGATTTCCTGAATGATTATAATGGATGAGAAAGTTTGAAGCCCTTCATGTAAGAACATTAGACTCAAAGTAAGCGGTCATTTCTAGCTGAGAGGGAGATAGGAAAAGAAAGCCTCAGACTTCCTTTTGTGGGTTTTACTTCCTTTTAAGACCACTGTCCATTACTTTCATGAATATCTTGCTATTAAAAAACTGCTAAAGATGATCTTCTGGGGCATGTGACAATAAAATACATCTCTCTATCTACAAAAAGTCAGTGATCCATAATATGGTACATACGACCTATGAAAACTGAATCATGAAGAAACAGAAAATCTGAGATTACTAGTACACAGAGTAAATCAGTAATCACCTCCCAAAAAACCCACACTCCTCCCAACCTCCCAACCAACAAAAGTCCAGGAGCAGATGGCTTCACTGGTGAATTCTACCAAACATTTGAAGAAAAAATAATACCTATTGTTCCTAAACTCTTCCAAAAAATGGAAGAGGAAAGAACACTTCAAAACTCATTTTATTACCCTGATACCAAACCCAGACAAGGACACCATGAGAAAAGAAAAAAGTCTATTTAAAAGTTGAAAGAAAAATCTGCAAGCTAGTAAATAACCAGTTTTACCTACTTACAAATCATTTCACCGATATAACTAGATGCTTATTTATTGAGAACATAAAATACTCCCACTACTTCCTTAGTCACCTAAAATATTCCCATCTACTTTTGAATTAAGTAAAACGTATTTACTTCTTGGGAGATGAACTTGAATCATTCGTGGAACTCCCACATACCTTCATTCAGTTAAAGCAACCATGGTGCTGAGCACACTGCTGGGTGTCAGGCACTACTTCCGGCACAGAGGAAATATCCAGAAATAAAACAGCTCTCAACCCCTGCTCTCAAGGAGCTTATTTCTAACTGGGTAAGAGAGGTTGGGAGTGTGGGGGGTGACAGAGGGGAGGCATGCTGTGGTGTAAACAGGACAGCCAGGGCACCTATGAGAGGTGAGATCTGAGCCACACTGGAGGGAGTGAAAGATGTTAGCTAGACAGTTAACTGAAGAAAGAATGTTCCACAGAGAGAACAGCAAAAGCCAATTCCCAAGGCAGGAGCATGCTTGGCATGTTGAAGGAACAGCAAAGAGTGACGTGGTGGAAGGAGAGAATAGTGGACAGGAGGTCAGAAAATGGATTATGGGCCTAAGAACAGGGCCTAACACGCAGATGACTTGCTGCAATGTTCTGAGCAGAGATGACCAGGTTCCCTCTGGCTGCTACCCTGAGAACAGTCTGGAAGGCAAGGGTTCCGAGAAGCAGGCCTGCGACTGAGCTGATGGGGATTCAGAACAGGGTGGCAGCAGTGGAGGCAGTGAGAAGGGATTGAATTTTGGATATATTGTAAAGGTAGAGGCATCGACTAGTGCTTTCTTTAAAAATACTAGTTATTTTACTTTTGTCCATAGATATCAGATAACAGACTGAATTTAATGTGGCTAAAACCATCACTGATTGATTATAGAGTCAGCATTCTTTGTATGGTTGAGCTGATCATACTCTACTATCATTTAAGGTGTACTTATTTTATATTCTTTCCTTTTTTTAATATTTTTATTGATTTCAGAGAGGAAGGGAGAGGGAGAGATAGAAACATCAATGATGAGAGAGAATCACTGATTGGCTGCCTCCTGCACACCCCTCACCGGGGATCAAGCCCATAACCTGGGCATGTGCCCTTGACCGGAATCGAACCTGGGACCCTTCAGTCCGCAGGCTGATCCTCTGTCCACTGACTCAAACCGGCCAGGGCTTATGTTATTTTCTTAAAGCATAGAGAACTTATTTATGTGGGGATCAGAGGAGGGTAGAAGACAGACATTACCTTTCATACCACAGTAGGAACTAGGGTAAGAATGCAGATGTCTCAAGTTTCTGTCCAGTGATCTTTCTCCTTGAGTAGGTTTACATATAAGACTACTCTGGGGATGCCCCGTGTCCTGTGGAATATCGTTCTCCGTATTTGGTTCTGTTAGAGGACACAGTTCTTTCTTATGCTCACGTACCTTATTGACTTGGTGATGCAGGCTTTGCAGAACCTATGGCCGCAGGGTGTTTGCACTGCTTCCCGTAACGCCATCAAGCAGATGGGGCATTCATACTTGCTTTCCAGGGGGGGGTCAAACTCCACGTCGTAGCCCTGGATCTCTTCCATGAAGGAGCTGGAGAGATTCCCTGTGCTGGCGGGGGCGCCCACGCTGTCCTCTTTTGCGGCAGCACTGTAGGAGCTGGCCATGGCCGTGCAGCAGTCGCTCTCAGACTGGCTGGATGCACAGCTGCTTTCACAGTTTAGCAGACTCATAGTAACGAGCTTATCAATTACTCTGTAAAAATCGCAAGAAAAAAATGCCTTAACGTGCATACACATACATCGTAGTTTATCGAGGCAGGTCACCTCTTCGTTGATATAGAAAAGCTGCATTAATCTTATTTATGGAAAACTTTACAAGTTTTTTGAGCTTTACTTCATGACTAGCATCTATAATAAGGAGTTCAAGATCTAGTAGGTAGATAGAATGTAAAGTTAAAAGAAGAAATGACCTCCGTTGCAGTACTTAGCTATCTCACAATTATGTTTAAATTCTGTTTCCTGTGACTGAAGTCAAGAATTTACTCTTCATATCCTTAGTACTCAGCACACGATCTTTCACGTAATAGGTGTTCATTAAGCATCTGCTGAAGAACTTAATTATGCTGCTGAAGTCCCCTCAAGTATCCTGAGCTGAAGGAACAGTAGGACCAGCAGGCAGCGCACGGAGGAG
This sequence comes from Plecotus auritus, assembly GCF_963455305.1. Taxonomy (NCBI): domain Eukaryota; kingdom Metazoa; phylum Chordata; class Mammalia; order Chiroptera; family Vespertilionidae; genus Plecotus; species Plecotus auritus. The sequence continues at coordinate 145,016,031 of NC_137783.1, read as the reverse complement.
CAATGAATGTTCCAGGGATTAGACCAGGGGTGGGGAATAGCTGGCCCGTGGGCTGTTTAAGGCCCTCAGGATCATTTGGTCCAGCCCTGCCAAGGCAACTGCAGGTGGGACTCGAAATGCAATAAATCTAGGAGCTTCTTTCATAGCAACATAAAGTTATATTAAGTGAATTATATTAAGCGAATGATATTATAAATATCCAGATGGCCCTCAGCAGAAAAAAAGGTTCCCCATCCCTGGGTTAGATGATCATGTGCAAGTATTACGTGTGTGATTTGGTGCAATTTAACCATTTGGATCTCGGTTTCTTCTAGATCTAAATTCCATGAGTACTTCCAAATGTTCAGTGTGGAGATTTCTATTGTGTAGAAAGAACAGAATTGAAAAAGTATATTTGTATGTCCTTTTGCCTTCAGTCATGTTAAGTGACTATGTTTCATCATCTGACAGGAAAAACAAGTGAGGTTTCCTTTGTCTATGGAAAACTACTGGTTTTGTGGGACGCCTTCAAACTCTAAATCATATGATATTATTGAGTGAGAAACTAATGTCCAAAGGCAATTCATGGCCTATTGACCAGGTCTCTGCAGTAGACTGTGGAAAACTCCCAATAGGTGCCAGTTACAGTTCTAGAAACAGAACGCAAGCTCTGGTTCAATATGAACTATCATCCCCCTGGTGGGTTACGAAAGCAATCCTCTATCTTTGTTTTGGCCACCACAGGTATCTTTTTCTTCTGCTCAGAAAGATTTTGCGTACAGTCTGATGAGCTGAGGCCCTGTTCTGGCTTGGAGGGGCAGGACAGCCAAGTGGTGAATGACTGAGAGGAACCAACGTGCCGGTATGTGAAAGCACTTAGAACTGTGCCTGGAAGTAAGAACGAGTCACTGTTATGTGCAGCTCTCCCGAGTAATTTTATGCAGTAATTTCACTGCCCCCTCCCCTTTAGCAAAGTGGAAACCCCGGAGCTCAAAAAGGTGAAGTAACTGGTCGAGGACTATTCAACTAATCAATAACAGAGCTGGAATGAAAATCCAGGTCTACCTGACCCCAGAGCCTGTGCACTTTGTACTATACCCATGTTTGCCTCTTCGAGTTGCGACAAATATGTCTATAAAGCTGCACTTAAAATTTCTTTCCCTTTGTTTTTATTACATTAGACCAGTTGGTCGGCAAACTCATTAGTCAACAGAGCCAGATATCAACAGTACAACGATTGAAATTTCTTTTGAGAGCCGAAAACCGACTTCTGCGCATGGGCCTCGAAGTTTCAATCGCACTGTACGTGCGCGCCCACACGTGGTATTTTGTGGAAGAGCCACACTCAAGGGGCCAAAGAGCCGCATGTGGCTCGCGAGCCGCAGTTTGCCGACCCCTGCCCTTGACAATTCTAGGTATTTTTATCTTTTGGATCTTTAACCACTTATTTTTTTAAAAAGTAAAATCACTTTGAGAAATTAGTATTTGTTGCTTAGTTGTACAGAATATATCAAAGTGCTAGTCAGAAGAAAAAAGCAACTTACTGAGTGAGCTAAGTCTGCTTTTTCTGCCCAACTGTTGAGTTACAATTCAGTTTACTGGGCCGTCTATATCCTGCCCTCTTGCAGTCCAGTTCGAAAGAGTTGAAGGTATTTTGATTTAAAGAGACCTTTTATAGCAAATGTGTTATTAAGAAAACCTGTCAATCAGTCACAATTCCTTAAAACGAATTCCACTGTAGGAATGCAGTGTTGACATGAAAGTGAGCACTCTAAAAATCTAGATGTATTTGACTTTCGCATTATTTTTCATGCTTTAAGAAGTAACACAGAAGCTCTATATCCTCCAAATAATTTTTTTTCAGATAGTCATGCTCTGTGCCTGCAGTATATAGACAGACCCACGTAATTGTACTGCGAAGAAAAAGTTAAGCTAAAACAGTATTTTGAGTGCCATTCAGTATGTATGCTTACCCTTTCTTTCTGGCAAGTTAAAACATTTCCTCCCTTTCTTTTAGAGACTGGGATGGCATAATGACTTAAGTGAAAGTCACTTTCCTAACTACAATCACTATTTTATTTTATTTTTATTTTTATTTTTTTAAATATATTTTATTGATATTTTACAGAGAGGAAGGGAGAGGGATAGAGAGCTAGAAACATCTATGAGAGAGAAACATCGATCAGCTGCCTCCTGCACACCCCCCACTGGGGATGTGCCCGCAACCAAGGTACATGCCCTTGACCGGAATCGAACCCGGGACCCTTCAGTCCGCAGGCCGACGCTCTATCCACTGAGCCAAACCGGTTTCGGCACTACAATCACTATTTTAATTAGCACCGAAGGAAGAATAGAAAGTGCTTTGAGTCCACTATAGACGTGAGAAGAACATGATCCAACATCCATGCAGAAAACATGCTCTTTTAGGAGTCTTTTTACTTTATATGGTGCCATGGATATCCATCTCATGAGCTGCTCCCAAAGCAGGCTTTGGCTTTGCATAAGCTCTGAAAGATGACAGGGGTGGGGCCGTATTATAACGGAGCCAGAGCAATCATTTCAGGGGAACTGTCCTGCGTGTCTTCTGTTTCTTTACCTTCCAAACTTCATATTCCACCTATCTGTATCTGGGAATATATTACATAATAGTGGCCCGTTGCACAAAATTCATGCACATTAAAAGGGAATTAATTAGAGGAAATATTTTAATATTGCTATTTGCCCTTTCTCTATAATAGAAGTGTCAGAGATGAAAGAAAATTAGTAAAATGTATATGAAAATCTCCCTCCTGTCAGAGTCTGGGGTGCGCTGCAGGACGCAGAGTAAAGTCCCTGCCCACGCACGTGTGCCTCAATATTGCGTGAGACCCAGACCCGGCCGGCCCCATCATGGTCAAGCCCCAGGTCCCCAGTCAAACCCCCCGGGGCGGAGAGCACAGCCTCACGTCCAGTCCCCCATTGAGCCCTGCCGGGCAGGGGGCGCAGCTTCAGGTCCCCCCACCCAGCGCTGGGGCGGGTGGGGGGGGAGGGTGCAGCCTCAGGTCCCCCAGCCCCAGCGTGAGGGCAGGAGGGTGCTAATGAGAGAAATGTCTAAGCTAAAGAAATCAATTGACAGGACTGCTCCAGCCATGAAGACAGAAGAGAAACAGTCCAAAGATGGAAGATGCTGACAACACCTCGCCATACTAGCAGTCAGCAGCTGTGCGTCGCAGCAGGTTGCCCAGGACCAAACCAGAGAGGGTCGGATCTGCATGACCACCATTTGTCCACCATCCAGAACTGAAATATCATCGCTGACATGTACACATAAGGAACTGTTTGACATTGAAATTGGGACTCAGAAAGAAACTCACTACAGACTTATTCATTTGCCTCCCAGCATAACCATTATTGCTTGTCTCATTTTCGGTTCTTATAAGTGTATTTCTAGTATCACATGATCTCACTCATCTAGGGGAAATAACAATATAAACTGATGAACAAAAACAGACCTGGAGACAGGGAAGCATCAATCAGACTGTCAAACCTCAGAGGGAAGGTAGGGGAGGGTGGGGGTAAGGGAGAGAGATCAACCAAAGGACTTGTATGCATGCATATAAGCCTAACCCAGTGGTCACGGACAACAGGGGGGTGGGGGCATGCGTGGGGAGGGGTTTGGGATGGGAATGGGGGGATGAGGACAAATATGTGATACCTTAATCAGTAAAGAAATTAATAAAAAAAAGAAAAAAAGAAATCAACAGGTCATATTGTGAATTGGTCAATTTTAAGTCAGCAGAAATTCATTCATAGCTAAACATATGACTCATAAAGTAAAACCATGTAAAACAAACGGATCATGTATTGTAGAGATGTACACTTGAAACCTACATAATCTTACCAACCAGTGTCATCCCAATACATTTCATTTAAAATATTTTTTAAAAGAAAAAGAAATGCCTTTAATTTGCTGTTAGCTTTAGGAACACTAGGTAGGAACTGTTTTACTCCTTAAAATCTATTCTTAAAATGCAAAGACCTGCAGATGCAAATGCTGCCAAACAGTCAACTGTCTTGATTTTGAATACAGATTCAAGGGGCAGGCACTATTTGTTCACACAATTTCTTTCAAAATCCCAGGGGCCAAAAATTGATCGGCATCTTTATCAAACAAAAGACCCTCAAGTGGCAATCCTGAAATACCGCGAAGTATACAGCGTGTGCAGGCTGAAACTCGGATCAACGTGCGCAACAAGGGCCTGAAATGCATTTCTCCCTGGAGTGCCGGAGTCCTCACCCCGCCCCCAACGCCAAGGTCAGAAAAGCCCCTCCGCCTTCCCCAGTAATCGCAGGGGAATGGACCCAACGCCAAGGGGCCAGGTGCACGGGGCCCACACGTCGCCTTTCTGAACGAGTTTCTCTGGTTTCTCTGGCTGTGGAGCGAGACGTTCAGTAATGTGCAGTTCCCGAGAAACAAAAGAAACACGCGGACACTGTACATTCAAGCTGCCAGCGCTTTAGGTGCTTTCTGTTCGCACTCACGCCGGTCCCACCTCTCGGACCGAGTTCCGCTAAAGCCGAGTACCGGGAAGGGCTCCGCGCCCGCGGCTGGAACAGTGCGGCGCGGGGCGGGGAGGAAGACTTGTGTCATCCTAACCTTTTTTTTTTTTTTTTTTTTTTTAAACTTGCTGCCTGGGACCTCAAACGAGTTCACCGGAGAACCCAAAAATAGCTTTCCCATGACAGTGACGGAGGGACTGGCTGGAAACGTAAAGGGATTTTTTTTTTTTAAGCTTGTATCGGCTCGGAGGGACGGGAAAATCCAGGGGGCAATTGCCTTTGCCGGGAAGGGGAATGTGCGGGCTGACCTGGTGGGAGCGGGGTTCCCGCCCGGGAGTGGGGTGAGCTGGGAAGGAGGTCCCCGCGGGCCTGGGGAGCTGAGGGGAGGGTCCCCAACTTGTGGGAGCGAAGGGACAGGGGGAGGCGTCCCAACCTCGGGGGAGCGAAGGGACGGGACGTGTCCCCAACTTCGGGGGAGCGAAGGGACAGGGGGGAGGCGTCCCAACCTCGGGGGAGCGAAGGGACGGGACGTGTCCCCAACTTCGGGGGAGCGAAGGGACAGGGGAGGCGTCCCCAACCCTTGGGAAGCAAGAGGAGAGGAGAGGAGAGGGGAGGGGGCGGCGTCCGCCACCAGCGGGAAGCGAGAGGAGAGGGGAGGGGGCGGCGTCCGCCACTAGCGGGAAGCGAGAGGAGAGGGGAGGCCGCGGCTGCCGGGGGGCCGTCGGAAGGAGACTCACCGCTTTCGTCCTTTGGCCGCCGCCTCCTCCGCCCGCACGATTCCGCTCAGCCAAGGCAGCAGGAAAGAACGGGCACTGCGCTCCGAGCCGAGGCGGCCCGGACGCCTCTCTCTCGGCCCGCAGGCCGTCGCTCCCGCGTCTCCGGACCGCCGGGAGCCCAAACCCCAGCCGCGGATGCCCCTACTTCCGCCTTCTCTGCCCGCCCGGGAGCTGGGGCGGGGAGGGGGCGGGGAGGAGCGGCCGGGCCGGGGCGTCCCCTGGCGGCGGTCCTCCATCTCTGCGCGCTGCGGCGCATGCGCGGGCTGGTCCAGCTGTCAACCTGGAGCTGGGGCTGGCCCAGCTGTCAACACCGGCTGGGGCTGGGCTTCTCTCCCAAAACTACGGCGATGAGATCTGCCCCAGTAACGGTGAGCGATCTGGTGAGCAGCTGCCACAACAGTAGCAATCAAAACGATTTTTATAGCTTTCCTTATCCAATCAGGAGAAACCCCTAACTGGGTTAGATCACTTGACCATCGAGAATTCTTAAATCCCTCCTAGACTCCACCTCCCTTGCCAAGAAAGTTTTCATGATTGGCAGAATCCTCTCTTATCACCTGGTCCTTCCCCTTCAACCAGTCCAAGCAAGCAAGCTCATATATTAAACATTTCCCCCCTCCCCTGAAACTGCTGCCAGCTATACCGCCCCTTTTCCTGTCAATGTCACCAGAAAGCTATCTTGAATTCCCTGTTTACTGGATGCAAATCTTTAAGGAATGTAACAGGCACTTTGCAGGGGAGGCACACAAAATTTCCACCCACCTCTGCAAATTTGGCTCTTGAAGGAGGTATTACATGGTGGTGGCTTTTACGTACACATATTCTAAAACCAGAGTGCTTCATTTAAATCTAGCTTTCCCCCCTTTATAAATTATAATCTACGTAATATGACTTCCATTTTTTTCATTTCATATGAAAATGAGGATGTAATAGTACCTACCTCACATGTTTGTTGGAAAGATGAGGTTAGCTAGCTAGTAATGTAAGTACACTATTTATAACTATCTAGGTCAGCAATTTTCAACCAGTGTGCTGCAAGAATTTTTAAAACATGCAATACCTGACTATTTAGCCTGGGGCACTGACCTCTTTCCCCTTAGATCGTCACATAAAAAAATGACAACAGCCAACACGACATAGACATCCAGTGTGAATGAATCAAAATGACACCTATTTTTTGTCAGATCGGCAAAAAATGTAATCTATTTTTTCGTGTGGCGTAGAATATTAGTAATTAGTTTATGTGTGCTGTGAAGTGAAAAGGTTGAAAATCGCTGGTCTATGATATAATACGTGATAACAATACTGTATTTCCTGCTTTTTAGTTGCCAATGTTCATAGCAAATGCTTATGTTATTAAGATAAGAACCTGTCACTGGTTCCCAGACTCCATCTGCCCTCCCCCTCTTTCTTAAAAACATATTTTGAAATATTTAAGACATAAAAAGAAGTATGTATACACACACACACACACACACACACACATCTGTGTGCTTGCCACCCAGCTCAAGAAATAAAACATTGTCAGTAGAATTGCCAGCCCCTAAGGATCCCCCACCCACTGCTTTATAAAACTAAATCACTTATGGGATGACAAAGAGAACATTCTATGAAATTGAGAGGTGGAGAAAAGGAAGAGCAAGGGAGTTAGACTCCCCTCCTCTGGTTAGTATGAACTCTGGAGCAAGTTATTTAACCCTCAGGGCTTCCGCTTCCTAAACCAGAAATGCAGGGATAATATTGACCTTCCAGGCTGTTGTCAGAATCAACTCATAAAAATGTATGGGAGGCACTTGTTGCGCGGCCACAGACATGCCTCGCAAAATTGAGGAGATCAAGGACTTCCCGCGCACAGCCAGGCGAAAGGACGCCAAGTCTGTCAAGACCAAGAAAAATAAGGATAATGTGAAGTTCAAAGTCCGATGCAGCTGATACCCTTATACCTTGGTCATCTCAGACAAAGAAGCTGAAGCAGTCCCTGCCCCCGGTTTGGCGGTGAAGGAGCTGAAATGAGCCTGACATGCTGATCTGTATTGAAATGTTAAAAATAAAAAATAAAAAGTATGGGATCACTAAAGTCAACCCACCTGCACTGGACTTACATGAGCGGAAACAAATGTCTGTTGTTTTAAGCCACTGAGATGTTGGGGTTGTCTTTTTTGCAGTATAACCCACCCTATCCTATGCACAGGACCTCCTGGAAGTCCTTTCTAATAGTTCAAACCCCTATTGGATCAGAAATCAGAAAACCAAAGAGTTATGCCTGGCTCTGCCTCGTACCTAAACTGGGACCTGGTCAGGGAATCTTCATCTGTAAAGGTGGAATAGAATCTACCCTGTCTTCTTTTCAGAGCTGTGATATGTTCAAATGAGATCGTACATGTGAAAATGCTTTTCACACTAGGGCGTGCTCTCCAGATGGAGGGAACTCAATGTTCTGATTAGTGGCGTTACTGGATATGTACAGCAGCCACAATGCCCAGGTTTTCTGAAATGCTGCTAATTTAAAATATTTTGCTTGGCTGTCCTTCTATAAGTACCTCAAAGTGTACAAAAGCATCACCACATTCCAGGATTGCTGGTTGTTTTTTTTTTTTACATTTTATTTGAGAAATGAAATAAGATACACCCTGCAGACTATTGCAGGTGAGGGTGGGCAGGTGACAAATTCTTGCCCCAAACATTTGGCAATAAGGCAGATGTTTAATTATAAATAAGAGTTAAATTATAAAATGAAAACACAACTCATTCGTTCTGAACACTTACTGAACAACCATGATGTGAGTGTGGCAGACAGCCCCGAAGATGTATTTATGCCCCGTGTGATCCCCTTCTACAGTGAAGAGGGTGAAAATGACAGAGTGTGACTTCCTAGGCCAGGCTGACCCCAGGGTTCCAAAGGAACCTCATCAGGAATTCTCAGCTGCTAAGGGAGGATTTCTTGGACAGCAAGGAGAGATTCAGGAAGAAATATTCTAAGTGACTGCATCTTAATTTTATTCAGAAAACAAACTGAAGACAAAACAGTTTTCTTTTCTTAAAAAAATATTTGTATTGATTTCAGAGAAGAAGGGAGAAGGCGAGAGCGATAGAAACATCAATGCCTCCTGCACACCACCTCTGGAGGACCCAGCCCGCAGCCCTCAACCAGCCCACAGCCCACAGCCCGCAACCGACCCTCAACCAGCCCGCAACCCGGGCATGTGACCTTGATCAGAATCAAACCTGGGACCCTTCAGTCTGCAGGCCGACACTCTCTTCACTGAGCTAAACTGGGTAGGGCAAGACAAACCAGTTTTCTATCTTTCCTTCCATCAGACTAACACACACTCTCTTTCTTTCTCTCTGTCTCTCTCATTCTTTCTTTCATCTGAACATCCATCCATTTGTTTATCCACTCATCTATAATATTATGTTTATTTCAGAGTTAAAATTCACAAATAAGATGATTTTCTTGATGCATGCTATTAGATTTTTGACTGAAGACTGATGGAAAGTGAATCTGATTGGTTGAATTGGTTTGTCAATGAGGACTGGCTTGGTTAATTAGATTATATAGTAGATTTCCCTCCATAAATTGAATGAGAATTGAACGATCTATCTGTGCAGCTCCACACTTCTGTCAAAAATATGTAAAGCATGTGTAAAATATACACCATGGTAGAGTTACATTCTTCGCAATTATTTGAACTTATAAACTATTTTTAGATGCCAACCTAAAAGTATGCACTGGAATATATCATCTTACAAGAGCACCTTAAAGTCAGAATCTTTCTCACACCAGACACAGGAAGAGCAGGAAAGTGACTATAATAACCCTCTGATCAAGTTACAGACCAGGAAAGACGCAGTTTCATCAGAAGAGGCATTAGCGATGACGGAGCCTAGAAAAAGGTCAGAGCGATCCAGCGTGGCATTTCCCACGTGCATTCTACAAGGAGGAGGACATGCCCTGCCTTGAAATGTCCCGTTTGTTGTCCAGGAGTTTTGGAGATGGCCTGATGCCTTGAACCTTTGAGTTGCGAAAGCAGTTACCTATTGAAGGAACGCACACGCGTTAACAGTGGCCAAATGAAGCCGAAGGAGCACGTCAAGGGATGTTACCCAAGAGAGGATTTCGGCCTTGGGACAGGTTTCAAGTACAGTAAGTTTCAAGGTAGCCTCCGCCATTTCTCCCTCCCTCTTCCCACCCCACTCCACCAAAATAAGGGAAAGATCTCAGAGAGCAGAGGAGGGAGGAGGGATGACCAGTGAAGTGTGTGTGTGGAGGGGGGAGGGGGACAGGGGCAGCAAAGAGGGAAGGTGAGTGAGGTGTATAGTCATGTAGGTGTGTGAGGCAAGGCTCCTGGGAGATTGCAGACAGTAATAACAGGCTTGGATGGTGTGCCCTGGGTTCAGGCTGAGAGCTGACCTACTAGGAAGCAGAAGCTTCGTTTTGGAACCCGCCTTGGAATCTGTGGAAGTTCCCAGTGTTGTCCTTGGCAATTGGGAAAGCCTGTCTACTAGCAAGGAGTAAAAGCACTTGGCCTTTGCTCTTCACCTTCTTCCCAAATCCCAATCAAGAACCCAATCATTTTTTCCTGCTCTTGGAGAAAGGAGGGGATCTTCTCCTTCTCCTTCTCCTTCTCCTTCTCTTTCTCCTTCTCCTTCTCCTTCTCCTTCTCCTTCTCCTTCTCCTTCTCCTTCTCCTTCTCCTTCTCCTTCTCCTTCTCCTTCTTCTTCCTCCTCCTCCTCCTCCTCCCCCTTTCTCCACCTCTTCTTCTTCTTTCCTCCTCCTCCTCCTCCTCCTCCTCCTCCTCCTCCTCCTTCTTCTTCTTCTTCTTCTTCTTCATTTGGAAAAATGGGGAGAGCAAAAATTGTCCACTGTATTGGGACCAGTTTTTTCCTAGTTTCACCACTGCTCATCAAGCAATGTTGAGATGATAAGTTGATCCAATTTACTGCTTTCCTTGAGGGAAAGAATGTACCAGCCATAGGATGCAGGTATCTGATCTATTTGTAAGTTACGTTTTTGATATAAGTGAATTGCTTTTGTCTGGTTTGGTATACTTGCTTGCTGTCCATTTTCTAAGGCACACCTGGTGGATAAAATCAGTTGTTGGACTGGCAGAGCTAAGGGTCAGATTAATTCACCCAGGTATATAATCCCTTATGACTTCTCTTGGTACATTCTCTTCTGGATACCTTAAAAACAATTACTATTAAAAAAACTTGAAATACAGCTGGAAGAAGACTAGTGTCCTTTAGTGTCATTGTTGAATGTGTCCACCTAATAATTATTTATATATGACTGAGAATTCGCCCATGTTTGACTTTGCTGTTTACTATTCGATTAGAGATCAGACACTGAGGTTACACATTAACTTAGATATTTTTGTCCAGTAAAAAGCCAAACCCCAGAGGTTAATGCATTAGAAGATATTAACTGGTTTCATATCTATTAAGCAGGGAAACTAATTTCAGCATTCCTTTGACTGACTATATAAAATCTCTGTTTTTCCAAGTTTCCTTTGAACTAGCTTTATCCTCTTGCGGATTCATTAATTAATGGATGGAATAAAATCTTTGGCATGTTTTCATTCTATATGGTAATTCTATATTTGTTTAGAGGTTGTGTTTAATTTTTTGAAAATTATTTGCCATTACAACATTCCTGCTTGAGTCTGCTTCTTTACAATTTTTGCCTATTGAATACATTGCTCACTCAGATTTTCCCATGTTTGACCTCTTGAATGGGAAATGTTGAATCTTTCCGGACATTGGAATCCTTATTTAAAACACACACACACACACACACACACACACACACACACACACAAAACAAAACAAAATAAAAAAAAACTTTAGCCCAGCCGGAGTGGCTCAGTGGTTGAGCGTCTACCTATGAACCATGAGGTCATGGATGAGATCACAGTTCCATTCCACATCAGCCTGGGTTGTGGGCTTGATCCCCAGTAGGGGGAGAGCAGGAGGCAGCCAATCAATAATTCTCTCTTATCATTAATGTTTCTATCTCTCTCTCCCTCTTCCTTCCTCTCTGAAATCAATAAAAAAAACCCAAAAACTTTTATCATGACATTGTAGCACAAAATCAAAAATGTAGGTTTAAACTTCTGGCTTATGCATATTCTGGAACAACTAGAGGCTGACGTTCAGGAAGGTTCTGAGTTCAAAAGCCTCGTGTGTGTGTGTGTGTGTGTGTGTGTGTGTGTGTGTGTGTTCCTGCTGGTTGCCGGTGTGGAGACTGTCACAGCAGCAGCAGGAGAATCTGAGGCAGGACGAGAGGAAGTGTCCTGACTGTGGCTTGAGCTGCGTGGTGAGAAGAACAGGAGACAGATTTCCAGTGCTCCTGATTCGAATTTACAATGTAATTTCCCCAAAAGGCAATTAAATGAATAATATTAGTTTCCTTGAATTGCCCGAAATGTAGTTGAAAGAATGTCTCTGATGCAACAGTATTACTTTCAGTAATTGTGTCTTTTCATTGCAATATGAATCAAAGTCTTTTGCAGGGCAGACTTGGAAACTAGTCTCAATGTCTAACACTGGTTTTTATAGAAGATATGTATTTTGTTTGGAACAACTAAATAAAAATGCTTTAGGGAGAATATACAATTCTTTTATAGATTGGAAACAGCCAACGATGAGACAGTGCGGTTCATTACAATGACAAATTAAGTAAATTAAAATCTGCTTCACTATAAGAGGGAATGGAAAGGGTGTGTGTGTGTGTGTGTATGTGTTAATGCTATTACACCTTTTAGAGTTTGTTTTTTTTTAAATCACATAGAGTAGGTCACATTCCAAGTTCCTCTGAAGCCTTTGCCCGAATTTGCATTTTTCCTATGGTGTTAATACATTGTTATTGTTAAGAACAAATTAACTTTCAGTTTCAGTATTTCATCCACCCAAAATATCATACTTTCATCCCAATTTCTGCCAGAACGGAACATATTTCTTTCTAGATTTTCTAAGTAGAACATTGCTTGAATTAATAACATGAAACTGACCACTTTCCTATAACAAAGTAAATTTCTGTTCTGAATCATAGTTTGTATTAGACCACTTTCCTGAAGGAGATTCTCTGGGGATACAACATATAGTAATGTTAAGTTAATAATGATCTTTGAAGATTTGACGCATGCACATTGGAAGATTTGTAAAACGGTTTTCTGAGGGTGGTGGTGGGGGTGTCTTCTTCTTACAGAATCTATTAAAAGTCATTTGCAGTTTTTGTTTTCTGTACCAGTGAACTAGAGATACAAAGGGTCAATGCCAGAAATCTATGAGCAAGAGATCATTTTAGCCATGATCAGAGGGGCATGATTTCTGATAAGAAATCCCTTCAAACTAAATTGGAAAGAGCCAAACATCATATTCCGGAGAGGAAATAAAGTATTAGAAATTGGAACACAATTGGAAACTGGAATGATTCATCAACCTTAGTTCCGTTGCTCTTAAAATAGTTTGTATTTCATTTCTTATATCAAGTATTTCCTATGTAATTGAAATGCCTCCAAGTAATGTTAAAGAATGTACAGTTTCCTATTTATATGACTATGTCAATGGTAAATGAACTCTTCCTCTAAAGTTTACTATTTTTGCTTTTATAATGTGTCAATGAACTTTTGTGCATGAATTGTTTCCCTCCATTTTAAATTATTACTTGAAGATGAATTCCTTCAGTGGAAATTGGTAGGTCAAAGGCTGTAGATATTTATGACTTGTGTTCAAAGGACTTCCCAGAAAGACTGTCATTTTTGTTTTCCATCTGTTTCTCGGCGTGTATTTTACTCATTCTAGGATTGAGCGTTATTTTAAACAAATAAACACACACCAATAATTTAAAAAAGTAATGAAAATTCACACACCACATAAAATAGTCACGTACAGAAGGCCGAAAAATAAAAGGTAAAAGTGCTCCCCTTATATTTTTGAAACCCAGTGCTACTTTCCTGAAGCAACCACTGTGAAGGAAAAAAAATAATATGACCAACTTAACATGTAAAACGCAGGCCTTGCTATTTATATAACTACATCGAGAGTGAAGGATGTGCTTTCCTGCGAGGGCTTGGGGACCAATCCTCACAACCCAGGCATTCATCAAGGTCACAACACAACAGCAGGAGGACAATCGGAGCCACCTCCAGGAACTGCCTTGTCTTTGCTGACATTCCAGTGGGGAAGCTAGACCTCAGGATGTTCCGTCAGGAGGTGAAGGTGGACTTCGGAGCCATAGGCTGGCAAACTTGAAAAAGGCTGTTTAAAGGTACTGCTCAGATGCTTTTGAAAAAGGGTGACCTGACAGTATTTAGCCAGCAAAGCATTTAAGATTTCTAAGAAGCTGACAGCATTTACCTAAGAGAGTGGAAAAGGAGCCCTTGTGCTTGTCTAGGGAAGTAAAGACATTAACCATTCCGATTACAGGACAAAGTTCATAACTATTGATTATGGAGGCTGTTTGCCTCCCCACCACTCCCTGAGTATCTTGCCCATTTGTTTATCTTCCAGAAATATTCCATGTTCTCCCTCCCTGCCTCCTTTCTTCCCTCATTCCCTACCCCCTCTAAATTTTTTGAGAAGTTTTTATTTTTTTTTAATTTCTGAATTACTCGAGAGTTAGGTGCAGATGTTGTTATACGTTTTCCTTAAATTCAGTATACTAAGAATAAGCGCAGTTATATGGTCTCTGAAATAACTGCAACACCATTATCACACTCAGAAACTTAACTTATACTATAAATATTTTATTAAATTTACCAGGGTGACATTGGTTAATAAGAGTATATAAATTTCCAGTGTACAATCCTATCCTATATAAAAAAGGCTAATATGCAAATTGACCAAAGGGCAGAATGACTGGTCGCTATGATGTGCACTGACCACCAGGGGGCAGATGCTTAATGCAGGAACTGCCCCCTGGTGGTCAGTGCACTCCCACAGAGGGAGCGCTGCTCAGCCAGAAGCCGGGCTGACGGCTGGCGAGTGCAGTGGCGGTGGAGGGAGTCTTTCCTGCCTCCAGGGCATCACTAAGGATGTCCAACTGCTGGCTTAGGCCCGTTCCCCATGGGGAGCAGGCCTAAGCTGTGAGTCGGATATCCCCTGAGGGGGCTCCTGGACTGCGAAAGGGTGCAGGCCGGGCCGAGGAACCCCCCCACCTCCAGTGCATGACTGTCGTGCACTGGGCCTCTAGTATTATTATAATACATCATCTGTATATTGCATTGTGTGATCATCTCCCAAAGTTTAGTCTCCTGTCACCATTTATTTGATCTCCTTTACACTTTACACTTTACTAACCCACCCCCTTCTCTTCTCCTCTGGTATTCACCATACTATTGTCTGTGTCAATAATTTTTGTTTGTTTGTTTGTTTTGTTCATCCATTCATTGTTTTCTGTCTTATGTCCCACATGTAAGTGAAATCATATGGTTCTTGTCCTTTTCCACATGACTTATTTTGTTCAGCATGATACTCTCACGATCCATCCATGTTGTCACAACTAACAGTATTTCATCCTTTCTTATGGCTGAGTGGGATTCCATTGTGTATATGCGCCACATCTTCTTTACCTAATCATCCCTTGAAGGACACTTGGGTTGTTTCCATGTCTTGGTTACTGTGAATAATGCTGCAATGAACGTAGGGGTTATATAATAAATATTTTCTAATATATATCCAAATTAAAATTCCTCCAGTGGTACCCCAAATAATCCGTTAGAGCTGTTAATTTGGTTAGGTTTTCTATCCAGGATTCCATTCAAGTTTGCAATTGCTTGCAATTAATAAAAATTAAATTTTAATTTTGAGATAATTGCAGATTCACATACAATTATAAGAAGGGTGGTGGGTTTGATTCTGGTCAAGGGAATGTATCTGGGTTGCATGTTCAATCTCTGTCCCTGGTTGGGTGGCAACCAATCAACGTGTCTCTCTCACATCGATGTTTTTTTTTTTCTCTCTCTCTCCCCTCGCCCTCCCATGTAAGTTCTAGTTTTGAGGGAAAAATCAGGTTAGAGTAATAAGCTGGGTTTAACATATACTAAGATTAATATGGTTAGTTTTATGGAAGTATAGCATCTTCATTTTCCATTACACACTGGCCTTCCCTTAGTCTCCTCTGAAACTTTACATTCCTCCTGGGTTTTAGCATGTAATTTAGCAGTTATGTCCTATCTTCTTCCATTCATTAATAGCAACAGCTTTAATATCATCTGCCCCATTAACCTGAAGCTGGCAAGCAGCAGGTTAAATGAGGTGATCCCTGTCTAGCACAATACGCATGCTTAAAAATGCGGGCGTGTTGGTTGATTGATTTAAAACCTCAATTGGATCCAAGGCATAGGGGTCTTCTCCACCCCTTATGTTTCCTAGGTTTAGATGGTGAATTCAGAGTCCCGAGGAGTGAAGGCGGGGGGACTGGGCCATCTCCCACCAAACGGGAGTATTTTGGAGCCCCAGTCTGCTTTCCGCATGAAGTGGTATGCTGGCCTGTTGTTTTCCTCTGGGACCCAGAGAAAGATGTGGACAAACAGCAGGTGAGGCCGGAAGAGCTGTAAACAAAAGGAGCTATTTTAAGAAAGTGCATCTGCGGGCTTGGTCGTCTCAATCCCGCCACCCACTGGGCATGTTCCGGAATTGACTTTCTGCAGTCAGCCAATCAGCGACAGGTGTGGAGTGATTGGCAGTGCACACAAGTGGCAGCATTTTATTTATTTATTTATTTATTTATTTATTTATTTATTTATTTATATTTTATTGATTTTTCACAGAGAGGAAGGGAGAAGGACAGAGAGCCAGAAACATTGATGAGAGAGAAACATCGATCAGCTGCCTCCTGCACACCTCCCACTGGGGATGTGCCCGCAACCAAGGTACATGCCCTTGATCGGAATTGAACCTGGGACCCTTCAGTCCCCAGGCCAACGCTCTATCCACTGAGCCAAACTGGCGCGGGCTAGTGGCAGCATTTTAGAATTGGAGAGTTTCTTAGACATCACACGCTGACGTTTTACGAAGTCTCATTGTGGTACATGAGATATTTTTGTTAGCACACAAGAGGATTTTAGATGGGGACATATTAACATTGGGTGCACATTAACACTGAGTGGCTTTTCCAAATCTTATCAATCCTTTTGATTCAGGGAAAGGGAGAGTATCTGTTTGGGGCTGGTCGACTTTTATGCTCACTAACCTTCCTTCTTATTACAGAGCGTTTTCCCTTTTATCTTGTATCTTTGCCATTACCACAAGATAATAAAAAATCCCTTTTTTAAGCAAATAAACTTAAGTAAGCAAGGCGACTTCCTTTAAAGACAAATATTAAACAAGTAATAACACAGGTGATATTTGAATAAAACACAAATAATGCAGACGATACAGAGTGAAATGATGGAGATACTGGCATCTTATCCCCTCCCCCTTTTGCTTCTACAAATAAAGAAACTGACCCCCCTTTGTAATGTTTCACTGAGAGGCTGACTTGGAGTAGTCGGGCCAATTGACTAGTGGCCTCTGTTATGGCCAATAGATGTTCAAGAAGGAGAGGCTGCCCCAGAAGTGGTCAGAGTTTGGCATCTGCGTGGACCTTTCCCATGGCAAGGCCTGATACACACACAGGTCTCTGACCAGCCACCCTCCCACTGGTCACCAGAAGGCAAAGAGGAGGACAGTGCACAGAGAAAGAACATGACATCCATGGAAGTGTGGTCTCTGAGGCATTAAGAGGCTTGGGAAACAATGAGACAGTAGTGCAGACAATCCTCATCTAGCTCTCGCCTAGTTTCCTTTATGACATTGATATGACTCATTTGCCACAATCAGTGAACCGGTAGGCCTCCTGTGGCAATTTTTTAAAGGTAGATACAATAGGCTAAATAAATAATGGCCCTCAGAGATACCAGGTTTTAATCCCTGCAAGCTCTAAATGCTATCTTCCTCACAAAGATTTTGCACATGCGATTACAGTAAGGCTTTTGAGATGGGCTGATTATCCAAATGGGTCCTAAATGGGACCACCAGTGTCGGTATAGGGGGGAAGCAGAGGCATGTTTGACACAGTGAGCAGAGAAGGCAGTGTGACCACTGAGGCGGAGGTGGGAGTAAAGCAGCCACTCCAACAGAAGGCAGGGATGCAGCTCGGGGGCAGGAAGCAGAAGGAGCTAATTCTGCCACAGACCCTTCCAATTCCAAAGGTACTAGAGGCAGCTGGGCGTTTCTCTCCAGGAGTTCCCCTTCCTGAAGGCAGCCGGTGTACCTAGATTCTTGTGTGTCTTTCCAGAAACAATAGATGCATATATAAGCTAAACAGGTATTTACATAGATATTTTCCTCACCTTTTACCTATGTGTTAGCCTGAACATTGTTCTGTACCTCACTTTCCTCCTGCTTTTTTTTTTTTTTTTTTTTTTTTTACTAAAAGTAACACTTGAAGATTATTCCATGTAAATGCGTAGTATCCTTGTTACAGCCCTTGTAAGAAGAGAGAGACCCTAGAAGGTCACATACATAAAAAACAAAATAAATGGATGAACAAAACAGATCCGCAGACATAGAACCATGACCAGGCTGATGAATTACAGAGGGAAGGTGGGGGTGGGTGTGTGGGGGGCGGGGGGAGGGGAGAAATTAACCAGAGGAACTTATATGCATATATGCTCAGCCCATGGACACAGAAAATAGTGTGGCAAAGGCTTGGGAGGGGCGGGTGCAGGGAGGAGGGGGTCAAGGGGAAAAACAACAACAAGAAAACCAAGTGGACATCTGTAACACTCTGAACAATAAAAATAATTTTTTTTTTTTTAAAAGGCCAAGTGAGGATGCAGTGAGAAGGCAGCATCTGCCAAGCCAAGGAAAAGGACTCATTGGAGACCGGCCCTGGAGCTTGAACGGCAGGAAAATAGATTTCCATTGTTTCTGAGGTTAGTTAGCTGTGGGGCCTGTGACCGCCTAAGCTTTGGGGGCTGTTTCTTAGTCACTAGGGATTATGGGGGATTCCTAAGAGGTAGGAAATAGTGGAGGGGTAAGGAGGGAATATAGAAGTTGGGATAAGGGGAGGAGAGAGAAAACCAAACTTATGATTCCTTCCAAACCACAGATTCAGTTAATTTTGGAGACCTTTTCCGATAGCTCCGTGATATAGACCTTTTTGCCCACATGATGGCACTAGGTGTTTAGAAAACAGCCTCACTAACCTCAGAAAGTCTGCTGCGGCACTCCTGAACTTGTGGGGAATGAGCTGCAGCTGACGTCTAGGGTAATTAATAATGCATTAGGAAATTTACTAACAGGGATAATCAACGTGGAGTTAATTAGAAAGCAATTGCAAGACTGGGGAAGCGAGGGAGAAATGAGCGTGTGGGGACGCTGGCTCTCACGATCAGGACCGTGGCAAGCTTGGGGATCACCGAAGGCACTAATCTAGCAATGACCTGTTCAGATCCTGCTGCATTGCCAACTCCAGTTCCTTCCCTGGCTGAACAAACAAACAACGTGGCATGGAGAGAGGGATGGTCCTGGGACCCAGAAGGCGGGGTTTGTAATGCTGTTTCTGCAACTAACTCCCTCCCGTGACATTAAACAGGGCACTTTGTCCTCTAGGGAGACTTTCTCACCTATAAAATGCTTCCATTGGGTCAGAGAACCTCTAAGATCCCTTCCAGCTCTAGCCTTCAATTGGATGTTAGAAGACAAGAGTTTTGCTAGCTGGACATATATAAATACATGCTTATATTTGTAATCATAATGTCAGTAAACAGCATCTGCTGGATTATGATAAGAGCACAAAATGCAGTGTGATCTTCCTGATCCCTGGAAGCTGGAGCCTGCTACTTCCCCCCCTGCACCCCCCCCCCCCCCCCCCCCCACACACACACACTCAGACCACAGCTGTGGGAGTAGATCTTGACTGATATCAGCAACCAGAGCTGGCTGTCTGGGAAGAAATTGAATTTGAAAAGGTCTCTTAAAAGGGCCTGCAGGGAGCCAAGGGGAGTATGTGTGGCAACTTGCTAAGGAGGGATTGGGGCTTGGATGGAGAGGTGGGTGCCGGGGGAGGGGGGGGGGGAACAGTGGGGTGTAGGTGCCCAGTGGGAGCCTGGTCTGTGTAGGGCCTGCTGGCACTTCTATGATTAACCACAGCTAATCACTCAAGGGAGGGCCGCATTGGAGGCTGGAACCTGGCATTGAGTCCTTCAAACTCTGGTTTGCCCCTTTCCACTTGCTAAATTGGCTGAGATCTGTCAACAGTGTTTTTATTTTTAATTTGCTTGGAACGACGTAGAATCTCGGGTAGCTCTGACTTTGCTGTTTCATGATGGAAGTCAAAGTTTGCTTCAGGTGGAATTTGTTGTGTGGAAAAGATTCGAAACAAGAACAGGTGGGTGGCATTTTAGTGGCCAGGCAAAGGGAGAAGGGTCCCTCACTCGAGTTGTTTTTCTTAGTGATCCTGTGGAGGACCCATCTCACAGCAGAGGATAGGTGATAACAACAGGGTTTCAACATGAATTGGAGAAAGAGCCCCCAGGTGTAATGGGGAAGAACAAGAAAATATTGGAAATCCTGCCTTTGAAGAATCTGACATATACAAATCCAGACTTTTATGAAACAAAACAATTGGAAGAATTTATCTTCATATGCACTCAACATTTTTGTCTTCTTTTAAATTCATTATCAACACTTGTGTTTATTTGTAAATCTTGTGTTTTTTCTATTTATAAAAGCAATACATGACTGATAAACATGAAACAATACAAAAATCAATGGTAAATATGATAAAAAAAAAGAGAAAGATCTCCCATTATCTGGTCTGACCCTCATGCCCTATCCCCCATGGACTGAATAATGTTCTTTGATGGGTCTCTTTGAACACTGATTTCTCCAAGAAAAGTTGAAAATGATTCCCTTTATGAATTTTTGAGCTCAGAACATTTTTTAGTTCTGGTTTGGAACTAAATGGTGACCAGCTGAACCAATTTGCCTTGAACTTTCAGGGCTAAATCCAGGAAGGCCCTGGGTACATTGGGTCGGTTGGTCACCCTGGTGTCACTAAACTTTAAGTCAGTCTATGGATTAAGCCTGATCCTTGGAAGCTGGAACCTGCTACTTTCCCCCAATTATTTCAGATTTTATTTTCCCTGTTTCCTTTTTAAGTAAAGCAAGAACATTTGGCCCTTTCCTTCTCTTTCTGTGAGTTCAGTGGAGATGGAGGGTTTTGGAGCATGGAGGAGGGACAGAAAGGGCAGCTTCTGTCATGTCAGCCACCTGTGACTCCTTTGTACTTGACCCCATTGTTTAAAGAGGACATCAAGGCACATCCTGGAGGCCCTGCTTCCTGCTGACTGGAGCATGTGCACTGTCGTCAGGAAATGGTCTGTTCCCACCTGCCCAGCCTCACAATGTCACGCGAACCTCAGGTGAAGGTTTCATCCCCTGAGACATACAAACACCAAAGCTCCTAGAGGTCACAGGCCAGTTCCCCTCCCTCTCAATGTTATTGCAATGGCTTCTGCCCTGGTTTGAGTTTACTTACTGAGCAGAAACTGTATCCCCAGGACTGTTGTGTGGTGGGATAGGCCCAAGTGCAAACTAGTGGGGATATAAGAGGAGTGTCTAGCAAGGGCAGCAGAGCATGGAGAGATCCTTGCACCTGCCTCTTTGACAGTTCGTGCTGAGGACCCAGTGAGAGCAAGGCCATCCCTCACATCTTAGCTGAACACAGTGGTACTAAAGCTGGTCTGAGAATTATAAAGGGGATTTGAAATACAGATTGGGCTAGGTATACTGATGTTCATTTTACAGCCATTCTCACACTATTGCTGCAAGTGACCTTCAATATTCTCCATCTACAACAGAGGGGAGTGCTGAAGAACACAGGCTTTTTGCCCAGCTGGTGTTGCTCAGTGGTTGAGCTTTGACCCATGCTCCAAGAGACCGTAGGTTCAATTCTCCATCAAGGCACATGCCCAGGTTGCAGGCTCAATCCCCAGTCGGGGGCGGGGGGTGTGCAGGAGGCAGCTGATAGATGGTTCTCACTCATCATTGATGTTTCTTTCTCTCTCTCCCCCCCTCTCTCTTCCCCTCTCTCTAAAATCAATAAAAACATATTAAAAAGAAAAAGAAGCCCACCCCCCCTTCACTATGTAGTGGCTATGTGACCACCAGCATGTTGCTCATTGCTCTAAACTTCTGTTGCTTCTCTTTAGAGATAAGAACATCAAATGTATAGGATTGTTGTGACAAATGATATTAAAGCACTTAGAAGCAATAAGCACTCACTTATTGCTCTCAATAATTAGGAGCTAATGTTAACAATCTTGGGTTAGATGAGGAAATTGAGACATCAAAGTCTGTTGACTTCAAAACTCTAATAGTGTTTATAGTTAGTGTTATCAAGGAGCCCAACATCCCTGAACTGAGAATTGACCAGGTAGGAGCATTCTGTGGTGGTTTGGATACCATTTCAAAATCATAATAAAAATTATTATATAGTTAGTATTTGATGGCTATCTACCAAGGGCAGACCCTGTTCTAAGCACTTCCCTATTAACTCTCCCTATATAACCTCATTGACTCTTTGAAGTATATACTCTTAGTCTTTCCATTTTGCAGATGTGGAAACTGAGGCACAGAGCTATAGAATCTTGGCAGAAGCAAGAGCTTATATTGACAAAATCATCTCCAGCCAAACAGGGGAGTGAACTGGCAGCTTTGGCAATGCTCCAACCCCGCCTCCTCCCCCCCACCCAATGCAGGGTTCTACACTCAGGTCCCCCAACAAAGCTTCCTGAAGAGCCAGGTGCCAGCTGGAGCTGGGGGCTCCTGGGCTGTGATTGGCTGCCATTATCTGTGGTTAGCCCCCCGTGGTGGGGGAGGCTGGGAAGGGCAGTGGAAGCTGATAAATAATGCAGCAGTCTGTTCTGAGGGACAAGAGAGCCAGGAGGGAGAGGAGAACACACTTGGCTTTCTTGTTGGTATCCAATATATCAACCGCATTACAGACATCCCAACACTTTGCCCAGGCAGCCTGCTGA
Source organism: Plecotus auritus (assembly GCF_963455305.1). Lineage (NCBI taxonomy): Eukaryota > Metazoa > Chordata > Mammalia > Chiroptera > Vespertilionidae > Plecotus > Plecotus auritus. The sequence continues at coordinate 144,993,707 of NC_137783.1, read as the reverse complement.
GCAAGGTAAAACGGGCTTTTCCTGCCTTGAGTTACATATTTATTTACATTTTATGTTTCTAATCAGAACTACTTGGGCTTTTTTTTCCCTTGCAGGGGATGAAGGGAGGGAGAGAGGGATGCTGACATCAATTTGGTTTTGCTCTCTAGTGTATGAAAATAGAAAGGAACAAGATACCAAATTTAGGAAGACACAGTAGATTCATAGAGAAGATGCAGACTATCTGAGGGACTGTAAATGAATGTTGCAGGCAGAGGAAGGTTTAAGGTGTGCTTCTTGAATGGTTGAGTCAACAAAGCAGCAGAAGGAAAGGTGTGAGTCTCTGGGGGAAAAATACTGTGCTAGTCCAGGCAAGAAAAATGATCAGGAGCAAACTGCAGGGTCGGAGGAAATGTGTACTTTCCCAGCTATTGCCACGTATTGCCGGGATTTGTCTGAATCAGATTGGACTAAAGAGGAGACCAGTATTTCTCAAAGGGTGACCTGTGGGCCACTCACAGCAGGATCACTGGAATGTGTGTTAAACAATACAATTTCTGGACTCCATCCCTTGTCAATGGAATCAGACTCCCTGGGAGCTGATGATCTGCATTAGTGTGTGTGTGTGTGTGTGTGTGTGTGTGTGTGTGTGTGTGTGTGTCTTTTTAAACACAAGCTCCCTAAGGATTGTGATACCTAATAATTTTGAGACCACTGTAGAAACCCTGCTTTGACATTATGGCCTTGAGCCAGGATTCCTGGCCAGGGCTTGTGACAATACACTTCTCTTTCTGAAGTGGTTCAAGCATTGCGTTGCCTAGAGGAAAGACAAGAAACTTGGGGTTAATTTGTTGCTGCCTGAGACTTACAAAAGGCTTTTGATCCTGCCAGCTTTTGGATGATGGTGCCGGGCAAGTTGTAGACAATAGTATGTGTGGAGTGAACGCATGGATGAGTGGAACAGATGCCGCAATGAGGGGTCATACATTAGTCACTTAGAAATTGTGTGTAGACCAAATTGAATAGGTTAAGAGGGGAAACAGGGCCAAGTACTAGGCTGTCCATGTGTGTAGGGTGGAAAGCTGGGCTAGGGTGGGGCTGCTGCTGCTGCTGTGGTGGCCCAACCCCTTGAAGGAAGTAATGATAGTGGTCACCACCAATGACAGCTCTGCCCCGTCCAAGCCACACCAGACTGGTGTGTATAGATGACTCTGTGCCTTTTTAGAATCTGAGGCTGGACTACTGCAGAGACCTTTTGTTAGAATCGAGGAGATCAAGCATTTGCAAGATTCCTGGTTATGAAAAAAATATGACTACAAGAGAACTCTTTTCTAACTTCATGCTGTTTACAGGTTTACATTTCAGTCTCCTCTCTACACGCTTCCCAGGAAAGAAAGATAAACTCAGGATGGTGGTCATATTTGAGATTTAGCCAGGTCTGAAACTTCCCTGGGGGCAAATTTAGAAAGAAATCTGAAAAAGTGACTATGGATATACATGTAAATCTAGTCTTGAAAACATTTTCCCCTAAATTGAATTGATGACAAACATTTTAAAAATAATGTTTGTTGTGAAAAATTCAAATGATATAAGAATGAATAAAATAGAAAATGAAGAGATCTTCTTATCAGTGCCAACTCTATTTTCTAAGCAGTGGGCAAGGTTAAGACTTTCGTGCATATCCTTCAGAATCTCTGTCCTCTCAGGTACACTCAGACATGAACAAATTTGCATAAAGGAGCCCCACTATATGCTATTGTTGCTCTGTCCTCTGTGTTGTCATGTGGGCATCTTGCTGTAAAGTTGATGCATTTCGAAATTGAACGTATACATCAATACACATAGAAATGTTAAATTTCTGTATTGTTTCCATTCTATACTGCACCGTAGTTTAATAATGACCTATTGGTGATTATTAGTACTGTTTCCTATTTTTAAAGTAACAATTTTAAAAAACAAATCTTTCTTTCTATCTTCACATATGTGGGAATAACCTGTGGAATGTTTATTTCCACAAGAATAACATGTAGGAATGGTTCTATAGAATAACTTTCTAAAAGCAGATATATTGCACCAAAGACAATACGTATTTAAGCTTTTTAGAGGCATTGCTAAAATTTCCGCTGGAGATACTGCACCAATGTACGTGCCTCCCCAAAATGTATGAAGGTGTTTCGATTTCCCCATGCCTTAATTAAAGCCGAGTAATGTCAATATTTTTAATCTTTGCTAATTAGATAGATAAAAATACCTCATTAGCTCTTAAAAGTTCTATCTTCTTCTAAAAGTAATACATGGTACTTTTAGGAAAAGTAAAAAAATCATAGGTGAGGATAAAAAACAAAATATCTATAGCTTCCACAGATCACTACTATTAGCATTTTGGTGAATATTCCCCTAAAAACAAGAATAACAGCTCCCTCCCTCCCCCACCACCTTCTTGCTTCTAGTTTGAATAAACTTTTAGCAGTTGAGTTGGAAAACAATCTAATAAATACATTTGCTTTGGATGTCAAGCACTCTTTACATGCGGGTATTTAGATAAATGTATTTTGGTAGAGTCTGGTATATCATTACAGGCCAGTGGGAGTCAGCAGAGGAGCAGGGAGGGAGGGAAGATAGTTCCAGAGACCCTTCCAACATGCCTGGGGCTTGACTAACTCAACTGTGATTAGCTCCAGAGAGGGTCATTATTACCTTGGAATTCCAGACAACGAGTGCATTCAACAAAGACTGGGAAAGGAAAGGCTAAAGGAATGAAAAGACACGTGGGAATGAGGTCAAGAAAACAGGACAGGGTGACCTCACTCAGGACAGAATTTAGGGACATCAATGAAGCATAAACAACTTTGAGGTATTTGTTGGGTTGCTGCTGAAATACTTTTGAGGTTAATGAGACCTTGGAAATAGTTTGGAATTTGTTTAGTTCTCACACAATTCTGCATATGGAACAATTTAACAGGATTTTCCCTTTAACCAAGTCTTGGAAATTGGCTTTTAGCTTTTATGAAAAAATCAATCTCTGATGCATAATGCATGCAAGATGGGATGAACTTCGGTAGTTTAAAGGATGACCTAAAAAGAAACTTTGTTGGCTGCAGTCAGGATTAACCCTTGCGCTCCCCTTCCCCATGCCACCCGTGGCCTAAGTGTGTTCACCTGAGGAGTAGCTTCCATGACCACATCACGTTGGTTAGTTCATTAATTGAGTGGGAGAAGTGTTGCCTGATATAATTGATGGGTCAAGAGCAGGCGTCCTCAAACTACGGCCCGCGGGCCACATGCGGCCCACCGAGGACATTTATCCGGCCTGCCGGGTGCCGCTGCCTGTCCTGCTTAGCAGCCGACTCGTCCCGGGCCCGCAGTACACATAGGAATTTATTCATAGTTTTTTTTTAAACTATAGTCCGGCCCTCCAACGGTCTGAGGGACAGTGAACTGGCCCCCTGTTTAAAAAGTTTGAGGACCCCTGGTCAAGAGTGTTCACCCAGGCGAATCTGGGAGAGAAGGATGGTAGTTTGGAAATACAATTGCTGTTTTTCCAATTATCGGTACTAAAGAATTTTGAGAATATTGGGCTGATTGGGTCTAGAAAGGACCCGAATGGCATTTTCAGACTTTTTTTCTACAGCACTATTGATATCTGTATCACAACCCAGATTGTAGGCTTTCCTGGCATATGAAAGGGCCAATGTTTTTGCTTTTGTTATTACCAGCAGATAAATATTCCTACCTCTTGCTACAAGCTATAGAGCTAATGACCATTGCCTGCAACGTCTTTCAGGATGGCAGCCCAGTAAACACCTCCAAGTTGCTTATGGTTACATCTGGAACGACTTGAATTTTTCATCTTAAAAGTCCTTTGGAATCTTTGTATGCGCCCACTGTGGTTTATTGCAGGTTTAGAGCATAATGTAGTTTTTGGTTCGAATATAGACACAGCCTGATAATTTGCAGCAGTGTTCGCTAATTAAAACTGTAAGCAAAATTACTATCCATGATTTTTATTATTAGTTTGCATTCATAAACCTCAAGATTCACTTCATCCTTCAAGGAGTGAGTAATTACTTTCTTTGGGTTAGTAGCTTTATCATCCCTTTATGACCCATTTGGAAGAAATAAACAACCAACCTCTCGGGAGTCTGCTTTTAAAAAGCTGGAAATATATTGTCCAGCGAGTGCAGTGAGGCTAATGCAATGTGAAAAATATGACTTTTCTCTGGTTTTAGTAGCCAGTTTTTCCTTGCATGTACTCAGCAAATAACTATTGAGCACCTAAGGTGTACTAGGAAACTTGGGGAGACAGAGATGAATCACTCAAAGATTCTGTCCTCAAAGAACCTAAGATTTGGGTGGGAAGCAAATAAGATGGTGCACGAACCATGGGTGGTGCGTGCACTTTGGTACACGGTACAGAGAACAGAAGCAGTGTCAGAACGGGGAGGACTCTGTGCTCTGCTGTATGATCAGCATCTAACGTAGGATATTAAAATAGGAGGCTTAATAAGTAACTTTTTGGATGAATTAATGAATGAATATTTGAATATTAATTTGTATTCCTTCTGAGATACATGCATGGGATATTGACATTTTTTTTCCCTAATCTGACTTGTTTTCATTGTTCCCAGGCACCTCAGCCAGCATGGCTGTCTCTTTGCCACCCACTCTGGGACTCAGTTCGGCCCCAGATGAAATCCAGCACCCACATATTAAATTTTCAGAATGGAAATTTAAGCTGTTCAGGGTGAGATCCTTAGAAAAGGCACCCGAAGAAGCTCACACGGAAAAGGAAGATTCCTCTGAGGGGAAACTCCCTCTAGAGCAGTCTCCTGCAGTCCTGGACAAGGCTGGTGATGAGAAGCCGGCCTTGACGCAACCAGCATTAAAGCCTCACCCTAAGTTTCTGAGGAAATCCCATGACGATGGGAAGGCAAGAGACAGCGCCATCCACCAAGCCAACCTTCGGCATCTCTGCCGCATCTGTGGGAATTCTTTTAAAAGTGGTGAACACAGCAGGAGATATCCAGTCCACGGGCCCGTGGATGGTAAAACTCAAGTCCTTCTACGAAAGAAGGAAAAGAGAGCCACTTCCTGGCCAGACCTCATTGCCAAGGTTTTCCGGATCGATGTGAAGGCAGATGTTGACTCCATCCACCCCACTGAGTTCTGCCATAACTGCTGGAGCATCATGCACAGGAAGTTCAGCGGCGCCCCATGCGAGGTCTACTTCCCGAGGAATGCAACCATGGAGTGGCACCCCCACACACCGTCCTGTGACATCTGCCACACCGCCCATCGGGGGCTCAAGAGGAAGGGTCGTGAGCCAAATGTGCAGCTCAGCAAAAAACTCAAAACGGCGCTTGACCGAGCAAGACAAGCACGTCAGCGCAAGAAGAGAGGCCAGGCAAGGACCAGTAGCAAGGAAGTGATGAAGCAGATCGCCAACTGCGGTAAGATCCACCTTAGTACCAAGCTCCTTGCTGTGGACTTCCCGGCCCACTTTGTGAAATCTGTCTCCTGCCAGATTTGTGAACACATTCTGGCCGACCCCGTGGAGACCAACTGTAAGCACGTATTTTGCAGGATCTGCATTCTCAGATGCCTCAAAGTCATGGGCAGCTATTGTCCCTCTTGCAGATATCCCTGCTTCCCTACTGACCTGGAGAGTCCAGTGAAGTCCTTTCTGAGCATCTTGAATTCCCTGGTGGTGAAATGTCCAGCACCAGAGTGCAATGAGGAGGTCAGCTTGGAAAAATATAATCACCACGTAGCAAGCCACAAGGACTCCAAAGAGACTTTTGTGCATATTAATAAAGGAGGCCGGCCCCGCCAGCATCTCCTGTCCCTGACCCGGAGGGCTCAGAAGCACCGTCTGAGGGAGCTCAAACTACAAGTCAAGGCCTTTGCTGACAAAGAAGAAGGCGGAGATGTCAAGTCCGTGTGCCTGACCTTGTTCCTGCTGGCACTGAGGGCGAGAAACGAGCACAGACAGGCCGATGAGCTGGAGGCCATCATGCAGGGACGTGGCTCTGGCCTGCAGCCAGCTGTGTGCTTGGCCATCCGCATCAACACCTTCCTCAGCTGTAGTCAGTACCACAAGATGTACAGAACAGTAAAAGCCATCACAGGGAGGCAGATTTTTCAGCCTTTGCACGCCCTTCGGAATGCTGAGAAGGTCCTTCTGCCGGGCTACCACCCCTTCGAGTGGCAGCCACCTCTGAAGAACGTGTCTTCCAGCACCGACGTGGGCATTATTGATGGGCTGTCTGGACTGTCCTCCTCTGTGGATGACTACCCCGTGGACACCATTGCAAAGCGGTTTCGCTATGATTCAGCGTTGGTGTCTGCTCTGATGGACATGGAAGAAGACATCTTGGAAGGCATGAAAGCCCAAGACCTCGATGATTACCTGAATGGCCCCTTCACCGTAGTGGTGAAGGAGTCTTGTGACGGAATGGGAGATGTGAGTGAGAAGCATGGGAGTGGGCCAGCGGTCCCTGAAAAGGCGGTCCGGTTCTCATTCACAGTCATGAGGATTACCATAGCCCATGGCTCACAGGATGTGAAGGTGTTTGAGGAAGCCAAGCCTAACTCTGAACTGTGTTGCAAGCCCTTGTGCCTTATGCTGGCAGATGAGTCCGACCACGAGACCCTGACGGCCATCCTGAGCCCTCTCATTGCCGAGAGGGAGGCCATGAAGAGCAGCGAATTAATGCTGGAGATGGGAGGCATCCTCCGGACTTTCAAGTTCATCTTCAGGGGCACCGGATATGATGAGAAACTTGTCCGTGAAGTGGAAGGCCTGGAGGCGTCTGGTTCCGTCTACATCTGCACCCTTTGTGATGCCACCCGCCTGGAGGCTTCTCAAAACCTTGTCTTCCACTCCATAACCAGAAGCCATGCCGAAAACCTGGAGCGCTATGAGGTCTGGCGATCCAACCCCTACCACGAGTCTGTGGAAGAACTCCGGGATCGGGTGAAAGGGGTCTCGGCCAAGCCCTTCATCGAGACAGTCCCTTCCATAGATGCACTCCACTGTGACATTGGCAATGCGGCCGAGTTCTACAAGATCTTCCAGCTAGAGATAGGGGAGGTGTATAGGAATCCCAACGCCTCGAAGGAGGAGAGGAAAAGGTGGCAGGCCACGCTGGACAAGCATCTCCGGAAGAAGATGAACCTCAAACCCATCATGAGGATGAATGGCAACTTTGCCAGGAAGCTCATGACCAAAGAGACTGTTGAGGCCGTTTGTGAGTTAATTCCCTCTGAGGAGAGGCATGATGCTCTGAGGGAGCTGATGGACCTTTACCTGAAGATGAAACCCGTGTGGCGATCGTCATGCCCGGCTAAAGAGTGCCCAGAATCCCTCTGCCAGTATAGTTTCAATTCCCAGCGTTTTGCTGAGCTCCTCTCCACCAAGTTCAAGTATAGATACGAGGGCAAGATCACCAATTATTTTCACAAAACCCTGGCACACGTCCCTGAAATTATTGAGAGGGATGGCTCCATCGGGGCCTGGGCAAGTGAGGGCAATGAGTCTGGCAACAAACTGTTCAGGCGCTTCCGGAAAATGAATGCCAGGCAGTCAAAGTGCTACGAGATGGAAGATGTCTTGAAACATCACTGGCTGTATACCTCCAAATACCTCCAGAAGTTTATGAATGCTCACAATGCATTAAAAAACTCTGGGTTTACCATAAACTCGCAGGCAAGTTTAGAGGACCCATTAGGCCTAGAGGACTCTCTGGAAACTCAAGATTCAATGGAATTTTAAGCAGGGCAGCCGCGTATGAGTTGGTTTTGCAAATGAGTTTTCCTTTGGGTTGCACTGAGGTCTTCTCTTAGCACCCTTCGGTCTTGTGTGCGGGGCTTCACCACCCAAGAGGGGGTAGGTTGGAGAGGCCACCGGGGCTGAAACCATGTCAGGAATGGGTAACTGATGAGCCGATTGCTTGTGCTGTTTAGGGAGTTCAGAGAAGCAATAGGAGAAATCAGTTATTTGAACAGTAACTCAGATCAGAAGTATCTGCAGGGGACCAGAGATTAACAAAGATATGTGTGTGTGCATGAGTGACGTGAAAATCAAAGCCAAGGTTGTCAAAGAAGAATGGCCAGAGCAGCCAGGGAAGGAATTTGTCTTGTGGTTTCCATTTCACCCCCATTTATTATAATTTGTATGGAGATACAAGTGTTTTCTATATCAATTTTGTAGAATTCTTTATTTTATAATGTTCACATATCTTGGCTTATTTTACAGGATATGAAAGAGCTTTTCAGATTTCTCTAATAATAATAATATCTTACATTTGAATGGGACAATGACACTTACAAAGTGTAGTCAATGTGTTTTCTCATTTGGTACATACATAAATACCCTATAGCCAGAAAAATGTTTGGAAAATTAAACTTTTTCTAGGTTTAAATGATGTCTCTATTGGAACCTTGAAAGGTTCGGAGGTCATCTACTGTCATGGATTTTTAAATAATGAAGTTTGAAGAATACAACTGTTCGCTACAGTTAGTTATTGAATCTTTTGGTAATACATGCCTACTTAGCTATCAGGAACCAGGTGTGATTTTTATTTTTACTTTTTAATTTTGATTAATTTAGTCTTCAAATGTTTTGCTCTACAATCTCAGAGCCACAGAGGCTTCTAAAACCTGGGTTTGCTCACTGTGTAAACACAGATTTAATAACTTGTTGAACATATCCGCCATATTTTCTCCATATGAAACCTGGATCAATTTTACAAAATCCAGGTTTCCTGGTGTCTTTCCTTCTGCAATGTGTTACTCTCTCTTTTTTTAAAAAAATTAATTTTAGTGAACTTCTGTATGTTTTAAAAAATATATTTTTATTGATTTCAGAGAGGAAGGCAGAGGGAGAGAGCGATAGAAACATCAATAATGAGAGAGAATCTTTGATTGGCTGCCTCCTGCATGCTCCCTTACTGGGATCGAACCTGCAACTTGGACATGTGTCTCCAGGGTGACGCTCTAGCCACTGAGCCAAACCAGCTAGGGCATGTGTTACTCCTTCTATCATGATAAGCATATTGAGATTTTTGTAGCTGGATACCTTTGGACTTCTCCCACTTGCTAAGTTTAGGTACAGCCTGCTCACAGTACAGTGGAAGAGTTAACATTTGTGGAGTGTTTTTATTTTATGGCACTTTTAGAACATTTTTACATTTATTTTGCCTGATTTTTGTGTGGGGTAGACATAGACATTGCTATTTCCCTATTTGATGGAGGGTTAAATGATTTGCCCAAAGTCATAAGGATAATAGATACCTGATCTGGAATTTGAACTCAGGCCTTTTGTCTCCAAATGTCATGTTCTTTCTACCACAACAATTCACTATTTTTTATAAGGCAGGATCGTACTTGTTTAGGACCCACAGTCCCTACAGTTCATAATTCTGGGATTATGTTTCTTGGCGGCAGGGATGGGTGGGTTTTAAGCTATTGGTGTGCTTTAGGATTTTTGCTAGAAAGTAATGCTAAAGCTCCCAAGAGCCCCCAGACCTCTGGTGGCTTTAGTTATTTGGAAACTATTGTCTGCATCCTTAGGAATTTGGGAATTGCCAATTGCTGGCAATTTAGAGCAGGCATGGGATTTTATATGTAGTGAGTCAAAACGCTATGTTAGTGTTGATTAGCTTTTCCTTCTTTTGATTTTATTGGCCATAAGTGTCACGCTTCATACACAGTATATCAAGGAGCTTTGTAATTTAGTTGTCAAACGTGCATCAGTGACATTTTCCTAAATGATATGCGTTTGGTGTTTTTAATGGGGATTGAACCCAGTATTTTTTCATTTAATAAATACAGCAGTTTTTCTTGCTTTTTATATATAGAATATATGTAAGTCACAATGACATTTGTAATTTAGTCATCAAAACCATATACATATTTCAGTTTTCTTTTTTTTCTTGAAAAAGGAAAGTTTTGCATTTTATAAATGAATGGACTTCTAAGCCACCCATTTTCTTCATCCTGTTGAATGCTTACAGCATGTCTCTGCACTAATAAACAGCGGAATTCATGCCATCAGCCTACTCCCCAAAGCATGCTGGCACTGGTTTGTGGATTCCCCCCCCCCCCATTTCCACTCTGTTACTCAATGGGTGGCACTATAAATACTTTCCAGTATTAAATTCCCCTTTTCTAGCCTTGTAGGAACAATTTTGAATGCATGTGACTAACAGCATGATTTCCAGCACAACCATCCCTATGGTCCCTTAATCAGATCACATTTCGATAAACCCCAGGAACATCTGGCCACAGGCATTTCAATATGCAGAAATGCTGCCTCTGGTTGTTTTTGCCCCCGTTGTTGAGACCGCAGTATCGCAGACCCTGGTTTTATGCTCCACTTTGACTTTTGACAATGCGCGTTGGAAATGCAATCACATACCCCAGGGAAACGCAGCCCAGTGAGCGGAGCATTTCTTTGAAGTATGGGTGGGAGCTTCGCAAGTGCAATGCCTTTTCCTCCTGCGGAACGGATTCTACCAGTTTTCCTTCCAGCCCACCGAGGGGCACTGCAGGGACCAGCGATAATGGCTGATGAAAATTGATGAACGGTCCGTGTGAAGGCAAAAAGCACTTTGGGATTCATAAACATGCTCCGAGAAGCAAGAGCAGGAGGAATAGATGTCTTTTCCTTCCATGTGAGCTGGAATTTAGTTTTGCCTCAATTTGTTTTCACAAAATATAGATGAAGATAAAGATTTTCTTTTCTTTTCTTTTCTTTTTTTTTTGGCTGAGCGCGTGAGTCTTGCATTACATCAAACAGAATTCAAATTCCACACAGCTGGGAGCTAGGATCTGTAAGCACCAGTGGTGGTTTGGAGGAACAAATCACCACTCGGATGCAAGTGGTTTTTGATTGCAGATTTGCACGTATCTTCAGTTATTGTGTGAGACAGGGTCTATCCTTTCAATGCTGAGAGATTTTAAATGAGTGGATATTTTGTCCCTATTTTTTTTTCTTTAACTACAGTAATTTACCTCAGATCATTTTTGGTGAGATTTTTTTTTTCTTTTTGTGGCATTGTAGTTCACTTTATTTTCTTACAAATAATCACAGTTTGTTCCATGAACTTTGTTTTAGGGACAGTTCAGGTACCAGGATGAAATGGATTTATTTGATGTGGGGGGACCTATATTTCCAGGTCAAATGTTTTCAAATTCAAGGAAGCATGTGTTTCAATACTTATTTTTATATTTTAATATTTCTACTCCTCATTAATATTATGGTTACTATTAACAACTTTATGTTTACGTATTTGAAATAAAAGTTTAAAATTTGGAAATAACGGGTATTGTGATTTATTTTCAAATAATAATTTGAGTCCAACATTTGAAGAATGAAGTAACACCTTTTTTCTTGAGGGAAACACAAAATAAATTTGTTGATCTTTAGAATAAAGGGCAACAGAATTGTGATAATGAGTATCATTTATCCTAATGCAGAATGAGACAATTTGGTCCTGGATACTCGAGGTAAACAGTAAGCCTTTGAAAGTGTAGGATTTGCAAATCAGAGGGTTTTAACTCCTTTCGAAATCAGATAAAAATAAGGATCTATTCCCCAGAAAATTCACATTTTCATAAACTCATTTTGGTCAGAGAGGATGACTTGGCCGGGGCTATGCAGATATTGGCAGATCAGAGCTGCAACCCAGGTTCTTTGGTCCAGTGCTTTTCCTCGGGATAATAATAATAATAACAACAACAATGGCTACCACTTAGCAAACAGTGTGGCAAGCACTCTGCACATGGAGTTCTCACTGGATCCTTTTGGAGTTGGTACTACTCTTCTCTCCATGTTACACACAAGGTGATGGAAGCTGATTTCAGCCAGAAAGTGGACAAGTCACCTCTACACAATTTCCCCTCTGCTTCTGTCTGCCTCCCCTTAGCACTGCTCAGCCATCTCTCGGTCATCTACAGGAGACATCCCAGTTCCCTTCTACTCAGAACTGAGAGTCAGCCGGGCTGCCTCTGTAACCATACAGCTTTAAAACACGGAAGTATGCTTGTATCTGTAGGTAAATAGCATGTGCTCCAAGGCCCCCAGTACCCTTCCCTATTCCAGCAGCTGTACCCCATCCTCCAGAAACCCACAATTCAGCAAGTGACAGATTAACTCCCAGCACAGCAGGAGCCTTAGGGATCCAGCACCAGGCTAGCATCTTCTTCGATTTGCTTTTTTTTTTTTAGTAGTATTATCCTTGCTTTGTTTCACTTTCCCCAACTTTTTCTGTGGTATAATGGGCAAACAAAATTATATACATATTTAAAGGTGCAACATGATGATTTGATATACACTTGCATTATAAAATATTTACTACAATCAAGTTAATCAATGCATCCATCACCTCACATACCTATTGTGTGTGTGTGTGTGTGTGTGTGTGTGTGTGTGTGTGTGTATGGTGAGAACACTTAAGATCTACTCTCTTAACAAATTTCAAGTGTATAATTTAATATCAGTAACTATAGTCACCACCTTGTACACTAGTTCCTCAGAACTAAAACTCATAGCTGAAAACTGGTACTCTTTGGCCAATTATTTGAATACAGAGGCCCGATGCACGAAGATTCATGCAAGAATGGGCCTTCCTTCCCCTAGCTGCCAGCACCGCCTTCGCTCTGGCCGGAGCTGCCTTTCTGCCTTTCTACTCTACCCAGAAGCCTGGAACGGCTGGGGTGGTGCAGAACGCCTGCATCATCACCATGGCGACGATGCAAGTGTCCTGCCCTGCCCCTGGTCGCTAGGCGCCTGTGTATGCAAATTAACCTTCCATCTTTGTTGGGTTAATTTGCATACTCCTGATTGGCTGGTGGGTGTCTCAAAGGTACAGTCAATTAGCATGTTACTCTTTTATTAGTGTAGACTACCTTTGAATTTAAGAATGAAGTATCTTACCTGGTCAGTGTGGTTCAGTGATTGAATGTTGACCCATGAACCAGGAGGTCACGGTTCAATTCCTGGTTTGGGCACATGCCTGGGGTTGCAGGCTCAAACCCAGTAGGCAGCATGCGGGAGGCAGCTGATCGATGATTCTCTGTCATCATTGATGTTTCTATCTCTCCCTCCCTTCCTCTTTGAAATAAAAATAATGAAGTATCTCCTTACCCTTGAGGACTCAGCTAAGTTCTATATTGTTCCTGGTACTTTTTTGAACTACTTCAGCCTGTATTTTGAACAAATATTTATAGAATGCCTTCTATGAGCAGGCAATGGGTGCTTGGCACCGGAGCTACAGTAACACAGATGGTTACTGCTCACAAAGACTTTGGGGGAGGTGACATCAACCAGCAATAAACCTAATAAATGCATGACTACACACTCTAGCTGGCTTCATGAAGGAAAAGTGCCAGGTGCAATACAAATACAATATAGCACAATGGGATTTAAACTGGGGAATCAAATAAATCGCCTAGGAAGGAGGAACCTTAGGAGGAGACTGGTAGAATGAGTGGATGGAGCAGGTGAGAGGTGATGGACTGGAGAAGACTTAGACTGTGAGCAGATGCTGAGGCAGGGTGTTTAGGAACAAAAGGAAGGGCCCTCCTGTAGGAGCTGACCGAGCGAAGGTGAGGGAGAATCAGGCAGAGGCCTCATTGCACAGGAACAGGTTGATTGGGTCATGACTTTATTTTATTTTTGTTTTAAAGAAACAACAGTTTTTTTTAATGTTTAATAAAATTGATTTTTAGAGAGCAAGGGAGAGGAATAGAGAAAGAAACACCGATCGGCTGCCTCCTGCATGCCTCCCCACTGGGGATCAGGCCTGCCTGGGAATTGAACCAGGGACCCCTTGGTTCATGGGTCCATGCTCAACCACTGAGCAACACTGGCCGGGCTAGGTCAAGACTTTCAATCCTATCCCAAATGCAAATGGAAACCATTGAAGAGTTTGAGGCAGACAACTGATACAGTCCACGGCCAGAGAGGAGTGGGATATGAGTGGAATGCGTTGGGAAGGTATGAAGTGCGAGGGGATTTGTCCAAGAGTGAGAAAGGTTATGCCTACACATTTACATGATGGAGTAGCAATTTCAAACATCTTGACATGTTCTACATGTCCTCCTGCACATATCTCACGCCCTCCGACGACTGTGCCCCACCGGGAGGAGGTGAAGGGAGGGCCTGCGGGCACCTCACTCGCAGACTCATTCTCTCATGAAGTTAGCATTCCTTCCCCTGACTTGTTTCCTTCTTTCTCATGGAAACTTCCTTTTCCCTCTGGCTTTTCCTAATCATTTTTTCCCCCTGCTGATGCTGACAATGCCGTCTTAAAATACATACCAACTTACTGTTACTAAAAAAGTAAAGTGTTCCTGCATGGATACCTGATTTTAAATTTGTCACCAGTTGCTTGAAGTGTATTACTTTATTTTCTATCACTTTCCTGCCTTGCCCCCTTGCCTCATTCTACAGTGAGACTGTAAGTTCCCCAAAGATGGGGCTCCACTTATACGTTTCTTTTGCAGGTCCCATCATATTTTGTGTAGACCTTGGATTGTCTATAAATGCTTACTGGTGGACACCCCAAAGAGGCTACTCAAAAGCTCTTTATCCTTAAGCTATACATGCTAATCAGCTTTTAAAAAGGAATGTTATTGATAAGTTTTCCTATCTAGTCTCACAAAATTATGACTTAAATAAATACACATCTACTAGATTGATATCTGTAGACAGAATGAGGTAGTAGTTCTTTTAGAAATAAGATCCCTATGTTAGGTGTTGCCTGACAGAAGTAGGTTTGGCAAAAGCTGGCATTATCTATGCTAAATTCCCAGTCAAAAAGCAATATTTTATGCTATGGTGGAATTTGGTAGCATATAAATTATTTGGAATTATTGTCACTGGGGATTAGAATGGCTGCCTTTTCTAGCTAAATTTACTATGAAATCCATTCTAAACCTGTGTGACCTCTTTTCACTACAAAAGAGAATAAATTTAATCAAGACCTCACCTCATCTTCTGTGCAGTACACTGTTTTTGTGTTGTGTTTTTTTTTGTTTGTTTCCAAGCTCTGTGGGATGAGATATTTTGATTGTTAAAGATATTTGGAGCACAAGGGATGCATTTCCATATCTCATCCTTCACTTATTAAGGAATCAGAAGGACAGTGAGACAGCAACTACAGAAGTGAGTACATTTCAGTCGATATACAGTGAACTTAATTCAATAAACATTTATTGAGCATTAACTAATGTACCAGAAACAGGGCTTGGTATTAAGAATACACACACACACACACACATATATATATATACATCTATATAGGTTGTCTCACGTGTGTGTGTGTGTGTGTGTGTGTGTGTATCTCAGTGTTATATTAGACAAAGAATAGATTCTCCTTACTGGAATATAGATGGAATTCACCAACCAATTTAATTCAATTCAGTTCAACTGCACTTTAGAAGCCTACAATAGGCCAGGCATAATGCTAAGTACTGGTAATACCAAAATTATAAAGTCACCATTTGAGTCCTCATGAAACTCATAGTTGGCTAAAGTCAGACACTTAGTATGCTTAGTAAATAGTAGTTTACTGGTTTAGGTGTAAGAGTAGAAATCTTTAGATGATGCTGAAACAGTATTGAGGAGAGATGATAAAGTCTGTATAGTGTGACAATAGTTTGAGGTACTATTTAATTTAATTAAAATGTTATTCTGTAATTCTGTTACAAAATGAGTTTAAATTTCAGAACATGTCTGAAAATGACATTGCCCTTTTAAATAATATTCTCTAAAGATAATATTTTAAAAGATTTCACTAATTTGGATAGATAAAATTTTCTTATATTTGAAGAATGGATATTAATAAAAATGACCCTAGTATGTGGCTCTTTTGCTATGTTTATTAACACTATATCTTTGTACATGTATTTTACATTTTGACTCTTCCACAAAGAACTAATGAATTAATGACAATTCTGCTTTTTTAAATCTGTAGACAAATCAAGATAAGAGTTTGTATCTGCCTCTAGAAGGAATAACTCTTTTGAACTCTCTGAAGGATATTTCAGCTTTACTAGTAACTTATGCTAGTTTCTACTAACAGATAGAAAAGAAATTACTGGGATCCTGAGACTATTAAATAGTATAATTTTGCCCTTCATTGGGTAACTATAAATGTTAATAATTGTAGTGAGTCAATATTAAACAGAAGGCATTTTAATATTTTATTAGTTTCATGTAGATGATAGAAATAACAAAAAATGAAAACAATAGCACAGCAAATTGTTCAATAGGAATATTCATCAAACAACATTACTGAAACAAAGTTAACATGATTTAATTTATTCAAGTTAATTTTAGCATCTAAGACATGGAACTGTTAGGAAAAAAAAGAACTTGGGTCCCAAGGTTTTATCTTTTGTATGGTTCATATTTTTCTAAAAATTTCAGTAGAAATTTACATCGTGGACTCTCCATGAAGACCGATGACAAGAGTCTATCTTAGGCTCGTAGGTTAAGGTAAAATTCCTTTCCAGAAAAATACTTCAGGGAGGAAGATATTTGTTTCAAAGGTCATCTAATTATTGATTGATGTCTCTAAGCCTCAAAATTAACAGTCCTTTTAACTTTCATTCTATAAAGTATTTTGTTGGACCTTAACAAGCTCACTGATTTTACAATTTTCACTGGCAGCAAACTCCTCATATTAACTAGACATATACACAAATTATTTTCCCTCATTTGAAGTCTTCTACCTGTTAACTATAGGAAATCCTTTAAACTTCTGTTATTTGGGAAAATAAACAACACTATCCTTCTCTGTGAGAGTTATCCCCCCAATCTTTTCAGTGTACTAGCACTCATCTTCCTTTTTTTTCAGAGTGCTAAGCATCAGTGGACTTCTGTTCTCACTCTCTTCAAGAATCAGTTCAAGTGGCTGGCTTTGGTTTATCATTTGTACACCATATGATGAGGGATCCTTCAGAGAAAGTTCATGCAGATACTTGATAAACATTTAACAAACTTGATGATGATTCATTTTCTATTTATTCATGCCAATGGAGTCAATCTATTTATTATCTATCTATCTATCTATCTATCTATCTATCTTATTATTACTACTTCTGTATTTAAGATTCTTTGAATGAAACTATTCAGATCAGAAATTTTCATTTAAGATATCTTTGAGTAAAATATTTTCAAGTACTTAGTACTGTATTATAAGTACTTTTTACTGGTACTGAATTTCATCTAACTAAAAGAAAATACAGAAATTTTCAATAAATGAAAAGATGAATATAATTTTATCATTGCTATGATTCTTTATAATTGGTTTAAAAACTTGATGCACTTGAATCTGGAAGGTTTTTGTGAAACTAATCAAACAACCTTCTAAGAAATGACTTCTTGGCAGGAGTAAGAATTTTCCCAGAACCCTTTTTGTGGAGGGATTTCAGTGGAGGCTTTTTTAAGGGTGGAACTTGTTTTGGGGTTTGCAATGCTCTTGCTATCTTCACATGCTCATTGCAGTAATACTTGTTGCTTCCTTCTGACAGCTGGATGAGTGTGCGTTCTGCCAGATCCATGCACTGGGCATGGACCCAGTGCCCATCTCCATGAGAGCAATAGATCATGGCAGGCTTATTTAGCTCAGTTGAATAAAATGGTACCCAAGTGTTGATATCCACATCGCAAGTAGAGCAGCATGTAATCCAGTAGCCAGTTACAGACTCATCTTCCTCATCATCTTCATTATAGGTGTCAAATTCATCATCACCATTGAAACTATTTGCTTCTGCACTGAAACAAAATTCTTCTGAGTCTTCAAAGGGCGTGGAGTCCCCTGGGTCTTCTGTTGATGTCTGACTATTGGTGAATGTTTTCTGATCTTCGTTCACATCGTCTTCAGCACATTTCAACATGTAGAAATAGTATGTTTCTGAAACAGCTTGTTTATTGTCTCCTGGTATGCCAAGGAAAATAGTTCCATTACCCATGTTGCTTCCAAACCATATCTTGCTGTGCTTAATATCTGGGGTCCAATCTGGGGTTTCCATCTCACGAATCTCTATCTTCTTGTCCTCAAAAGAGATTATGTTGCAGACCATTCTTTTTTGATTTTCAAGCTGATAGCCACCCACAATGACAAATTCATCATTGTTTGTTTGAGTCAAGATTGCACTAGAGACAGAGATTCCTCCTGGCAAAACTGTGCAATTCACAGCTGGGCTACCCAGGGGGAGATCAACCCTTATTCTGTATAGGTTGGCAGGGCGGATGTTATTGGCAAGTGAATGTCCTCCTAAAATATAAATGGTATCATTTCTGGCAATGGAGACATGAAAAGAGAGCCCATCCTGAAGTTCTGGAAGAATGTATGCTGTAGAGCACCCAAATTCAAAATCCACCAAGAAAACATGGGGCAGGCAGTCTGCTACAGTGTTCCATTTTTCTGTGGTTCTCTGGGCAGAAGGTATGTACGACCGCCCTCCAAAGACAACACCCATGCTCTTCCCTCGACTATATACCACATCAATGGAATGACCATATCTGGCTTCAGGAACATCTCCTACCAAGTCTTTCTCAGTGCAGCGAAAAGTAACTTTTTTGTTGTTCTTGCACACAACAGACATAACATACATCTTATCTGAAAGCTCATTGTTTGGTGTTTTCCCTCCGTGGATAATGTATTGTTGCCTTTCAGACTCTAAGCCCCCTTTGAATGTGCAGATGGCTGGGTAGCGAAGAGGAGGAAGGTAGCAGGAATCCTTAGAGAAAACTGCAGGCTTCAGTTTGAGATGGTTATGTTTTACATCAAAATGGAAAACTCCAGTGGGGCAGGACCTCTTGGGCCAGCCTTTTTGGCCAAAGAAGAAAACTTGTCCATCAAAATTCATTAGTGAGAAGCCCGGTTGAATTAAGGCTATGTTATTACTGACTGTAACCATCTGTAGTGACATATTTTCTGATTGTGGATAGTTCTTCTATCTGAAAGAATTACAAAAAAAAAAAAACTTACTACAACTCTTTATATAAATAACAGTGTTTCGATCCCCTCACACGAAGAAAGCAAGTTTTAAACAAAAGTTCTTCCACAAGCTTGTAGTGGGACTGAATTAGCAAAATCCAGGCAGTTAGGTAAGCAAAGAGCCACAGAACCTTCCTGTCTAATACAAAGCAAGCAGCTGGGACACGTTTTAGACATGGACAATCCTCCCTTAGATTCTTGGGAATTGTAGTCCTTTTTCCTTAAAACTCACCACTTGACGTCAGAAAGAACTACATTTCCCAGGAATCAGTTCTCTATGGGTTGCATGGCTAAAACAGTTTCCATTGCTCCGGGAGGGGAGACTCCTACGACGTTTTTCTGAAAGAGGACGTCAAAGGTGCGGAAGTGACTACATTTGGAGCCAGAGCGGAAATCTAGAGATTGGGAGGTGAGAGTGGCTAACGCAGCGCCAACATCCGGGTTAGGGAAGTCTGCAGCACCAGGAGGGGCTGAAGCCAGCCCTCTGCCCAGGGTCTGGAGACCTAGGAGAAAGAACAGTTGCTCTGGCCTGAGTGGGGTTGCCTGGAAACCGGAGCCTGCAGGACGCCAGGCCGAGGTGTCCTTGCAGAGACCTGGATGCGGTGGCGCTCCGCAGAGAATCGCACCCCTGAGCATCCTCAGGTTGCAGAGTATCGCACCCCTGAGCATCCTCAGGTTGCCGGGCCTGGGAGTTCAGTTCAGGGGGGCACCGAGGTTAGAAAAGCCGTGACTGTTTGCAGAACCGAAAGGCGAGTCTCAGAATACCTGGAGTGCAGGGTAGAAACGGCCTGATAACGGTTTTACCATCCCTACACTTAGTCATGAAAATATACAGTAATTAGACTTTAAGTGAGTGCCACGTCAAAGGCCCGTTGTTTTCTCAACTGCCCTTGCTCTGGGTTTTAGGGTTCTTTTAGCGAAGCAGAGAAGATCCCTAAACCACTCTCTCTTTCTCCCCCTCCCTCCCACTTCCTCCCACTCCCTCTCCCTTCCCGAAAATAGTTTAGTGGCTGTTAATTCAGACCTCTCCTCTAGCCCATAACATTTGAAGTAATTCTTTAGTAACCCTTAAGCAGGCATTAAGCCAAGAGGTGCCACAATTATTCAGGATTTAATATTTGCATTACAACATTTTTTCCAAGGTATTTACTACATGAAGTAAGCTTGACGAATTTTTATTTTTATTTTTTTTATTATCACCTACCTTAGAGAGCTGTCACGAGCCTTAATGAGAAGCACCTTCCCTGTTTGCAGAGTGAAGTCCTAGGCACGACAGGAGAAAGGAAACAAAATAGCACAGATTCCTTGACTTTTAAGAGTAAATTGTTAATATGCTTCATAAAACAGTGGCTAAGAGTCTGGACTCTGAAGGCTGACTGGCTGCATTCAAATCTTGGCTCTGTCACTTACTAAGTACGTGATCGTGGGCAAACAATGTGATGTCTCTCTGCTTCAGTTTCCTCATCTGTAAAATGGGATCATTACTTTACCTACTTCATAGGTTGGTAAGTCTCGATTAATAAATTAATGCATACATATAAAGGACTCAGAACAGGACTTTGCACATGGTAAATGATAGTTGCTATGATTATACTTGAACTTATCAAAAGTAAGGTTGTTAGTACACAATTACCTGCTGCTCATGGCCGATTATATTTGTAATACTGGAGGTGATTTAAAAGGGCTTTAGGATTCGGGAATCTGGTCGGTAGGTATAGACTGGTAATTATTTTTAGATTAATGAGAATTGGATAAGCATATGCAATGGAGATGCTGATGATGAGTTCAAATTAGATAAAAGGAAATATTTTATCCTTCTTGTTACCCTTTCTGTAACCCCTCATTAAATATGCAAGCTTATATTGGATTGTCTGAGTCCAAGTCTGGGCTCTAAAACTAGTTGCTCTAGAACCATCTTGGACAAGTTATTTTCCCTCTGTCTTTTCATATTTGTAAAATGAGGATAATATTAGTATCTATATATTGGTTTTTAAAAAATATATTTTTATTGATTTCAGAGAGGAAGGGAGAGGGAGAGAGAGACAGAAACATCAATGATGAGAGAGAATCATTGATCGGCTGCCTCCTGCACACCCCTTGCTGGGGATTGAGCCCAAAACCTGGGCATGTGCCCTTGACTGGAA
The DNA here is from genome assembly GCF_963455305.1 of Plecotus auritus. Classification (NCBI taxonomy): domain Eukaryota; kingdom Metazoa; phylum Chordata; class Mammalia; order Chiroptera; family Vespertilionidae; genus Plecotus; species Plecotus auritus. Next base: position 144,972,568 of record NC_137783.1, on the reverse strand, counting down.
TTGAACCCAGGACCCTTCAGTCCAAAGGCCAATGCTCTATCCAAGAGCAAAACTAGCTAGGGCTACATTGGGTTGCTTTGAAGATTAAATGGGGTAATGTAAATCCCTGTGTATGTAAATCTCATAGCACAGTGCCTGGAAAATATTCAGTAAATGTTAATACTATAATTTATTTTTATCCCCCCTCCAAAGGTTCCGGGGACCATTTAGGATCTATGGTCAGTCTGAGATATTGGTGGGGCTTTCTGCCTTTAAGCCCTTCTGTAGGCAGATGTAATTAATTGCTAAATATTCTTTCTACCCATTAGTTTTAGTTGGGAGGGTCCTCAAGGTGAGATCTTTTAATCACCATCCTGTGCGTTATTAAACCAAGTGAGAAATGCATGGTGAGTGAGACGGACTGTTGCTAAAGTGATGAAAGCAAGCCTCTCTCTTCCTCAGACCACAGTGGTCTGTAGGTTCAGCGGCTTGCCCTGCTTTTGAAATAATGCGGGCAAGCGTTTTCTTTCTTTGTGGCCTACCCAAGTTTACATAAGAGAAGGCACCTGTGCCACTAAGAAAATGGAAAAGGAACTAAAAGGAAAAACTGTGGACCCCCAATTCCGTAAAGGCAAACCCTAAGTGATGATGGTCACAGAGTTGCCCACTTTTGGGTGGAGGGAGTGCTGAAGCCAAAGCCCGTTTGTTTGAAACATGGATGAAGGCTGTTATGAGCATATAAAGCAACCCATCCAGGGTGAACTTACTTGGTTTTAAGCAGCAAGCTTTAAAAAACCTGTTTTCATTGTAGCCTGTTGGCTTCATGTTAAGGTTGGTCATAGGGATCTTGGCTTCTCATAAGTGAAAACATGATTAACGTAGATTAAACAGAAACATTTTCTTGGGCAAGGCATAAGGAATACTACCCATTTTTTGTAGCTTAGTTCAAATTCCTAAAGGTTTTTGACCTGTTCTCTCTCTGATGCCCTGCCATTGGCACACCTCATTATTTCAGGGACCTACTAGTGAAAACAACGCTCCAGTTTACTACTGTTAAGATGAATTAACGCCTCTTGTAACACAGTTCAACTATTGGTGTAGTTAATGTTAGATTACCCATAATTAAACCATGATCAGATGACTTAGGTATGTAAAGAATAAACAGGAACATTAGAAGGTGTTTTCACAATATTTTGCAATATTTATTTAGTTTTTGAAATTTTGCTTTATTCACGTAAATGTTTTTACTAGAATAGATTATTGTATATTTTCCATGGTTTTAATATGACTATATTAGTGACATCTTTTCTTGTAAGAGTTTTTAAAAGTTATACTAGAATTAAAATAACGAACTTGCATTAAATAGGCTAGATAAAACAGGCAGATTTTGAAAAAGAAGACACTGTTCTTCAACCGAAGGAAATTTCAAAGTCAGCACATTCAAGATTCTTTTTAAAAGACAGAACTATAGGCTCAATAGACTTACACACTTTTCCCAACCCCATGCTAATGTTTCTCAGCAGGGAGAGGTTCGCTTATGCACCGTGCAGCCAGGGCATAGTTGAGAATCAAAAGAGGACTGAGGGTGTGAGGTCCGGGTTTGTAGTTTCTTGTGCCTGAATGGACTCTTTTTTCCTCTCAGAGAAAACCACTGTACTCCGAAGCATGAAAACTTACTCATCAGTGTTGCCAATGTTTTCCTGATTGCTCCAAAATTGCAGGTGACCTCATGCTTGAATTAACCATACCTGGCGCGGTTAATCAGGTTTGAGACATACATGATCTGATTTGTTTGTTTGTTCGTTTTGTTTTGTTTTCCTGGCAGTCAAACCAGAATCAGGTCTTCCTTGTGACATTTAGGCCAGAGAAGCATTTCTGCCCTAAGATGAATACCTGGGCTCTGATGCCACAGGAATTAAATCCTTGCAGCAGCTTGAGACCAGAAGGCCCCAGAGTTTCCAAATTCGACATCATCCCTTCCCCATCTGGACATCCAGTCCACCTGCTAACTCACACGCTGCGGAAGGGGTCTTTCCCTTACGGTTGACAAACATAGGAGCTCATCTTTTAGCTTTGGTAGAAATGAAGGTATTGGACCTACCTGAATGCCAGAGGGGCTGCTTCACCCCTCTCTGAGCCTTTGCCGCTAAACCAGGTATTAAATGTCAGCGGGACTTGGGGAAGATTCACTGACTGCCCACTCTGACCGTGGCAGGCAGAAGGCGACGGTAAAGAGAGTGTGTGTGTGCGCCTGCAGATGTTCAGGCGAACACTGCTCTAACGGGAGTAACTGACTGTGACCTTTTTTTTCTTTAGATGGTTGAGGGAGATATCCACCAGGGTGCACCCTCAAGATTTAACTATTTCCTTACTGGCAAACAATGGACACACAGCCCACTGTTCATCTGTAAAGACAAAGGAAAAATCTGGTTGAAACCTTATTTATATTTTTATTGAAAAAATTTTAGAAAAACACAGAAGAAAATGAATATCATTGCTGTGATTTAAATAAATACTATTATGACTCAAATGGGAAATTATTTTTTCTAAAGCAGTGACTATAACTAACATCCTATCTAATAAAGAGGGAACATGCTAATTGACCATCACTCCATCACAAAGATGGCTGCACCCACAGCTGAGGCCAAGTTCCCATAAGGAGCCTTAACGAGCAATCAGCAGGGACCTGAGGCTACGCCCTCCCCCGCCCCTGTGGGGCTTGACAGGGGACCTCAGGCTGTGTCCCCGACCCGGCAGGGCTAGACAGGGGATCTCAGGCCGTGCCCCCCACCTGGCAGGGCTTTACAGGGGACCTCAAGGTGCGCTTCCTGTCCTTGTGCTGGGCTAGGGGACCTCAGGCTGCTCCCCCCACCCCAGCGCCAGGCTGGGGGACCTCAGGCCGCGCCCCCCACCAGGTGGGGCTTGACAGGGGACCTCAAGGTGCACCCCCAGTGCTGGGTCAGGGGAACTCAGGCTGCGCCTCCCGCCCAGCAGGGCTTGACAGGGGACCTGAGGCTGCACCCCACTGCCTGGCTGGGCTTGATGGGGGACCTCAGGCCATGCCCCCCACCCTGTGAGGCTTGACAGGGGATCTCAGGCCGTGTCCCCCACCTGGCGGGGCTTGATGGGGGACCTCAAGGCATGCCCCCTGCCCCAGTCTGGGCTGGGGAACCTCAGGCCACGCCTCCTGTCCTGGCACCGGGCCAGGGGACCTGAGGCTACATCCCCTGCCTGGCGGGGCTTGACAAGGGTGGGACTGGCCGGGTCTGGATCTTGCCCAATGGGGGTGGGGTGGGGTGGCCGGTTCTGGGTCTCATGCAATTTTGCGGCACATGTTGGTGGGCAGGGACTTGACTCTGGGCCCTGTGGTGCGCCCCAGACTCTGACAGGAGGAAGGTTTTCATATACATTTTACTAATTTTCTTTCATCTCTGACACTTCTATTATAGAGAAAGGGCAAATAGCAATATTAAATTATTTCCTCTAATTAATCCCCTTTTAATTTCATGCACTGGGCCACTAGTTGTTAATAATTAAAAAATATATATTTATTGATTTCAGAGAGGAAGGGAGAGAGAGAGAGAGAGAGATAGAAACATCAATGATGAGGGCGAATCATTGATGGGCTGCCTCCTGCATGCCCCACACTGGGGATCAAGCCTGCAACCTGGGCATGTGCCCTGACTGGGAAATGAACCATGACCTCCTGGTTTTTAGGTCGATGCTAACCACTGAGCCATGCCAGCTGGGCCCATTGTCAGTCACTTTGACTTGGAATTGTTCTTTGACGGTTTCATTTTCTCTAATGTAAGCCTCAGAAAGGAGTTCCAGTTATTGGAGACCTATTACTAGCTTATATCAGGGAGCTGCTGTGTAATGTTGTACAAGGGAATGATCGAGACAGTGGGCTTTGGAGTCAAGCTGACCTGATCTTCTCTGCTCGCTCTGCCATTTCCAGGTGGAGTCTCCTTAATCTCTAAGCTTCTTTCCTCATCTCTAAAATGGGGATAATAGAAATATTTACATTAAACGGTTGTTGCAAATGATTAAATGAGATATTGTATTTAGAGTGCCCATCCAACTATGTTGGTAGCCTCTCCCACTCCCACCCCAAAATTTCACAAAGGAAGAATAAATGACAGGTGGCAAAAGTTGACTTAATTTTTGAATAGACTTTATTTTTTAGAGGAGTTTTAGGTTCACAGCAAATGGAGTGGACGTTACAGAGATTCCCATATACCTCCTGTGTCACTCATGCATAGCCTTCCTCATTATCAACACCCCCACCAGAGGTACATTTGTTACAATCGATGGACCTTCAGTGACACATCATTATCACCCAGAGTCCGTACTTTGCATCAGGTGTGGTGTAGTCTGTGGGTTTGGACAAATGTAAGATGACCTGCATCTTCAGTTATGGTATCATATAGGATAGGTTCACTACCCTAAAATATCCTGTGCTCTGTGTCTTATACCTCCCTCCCTCCTCTCTTTACTGTTCCCGTAGTTTTTCCTTTTCCCAAATGTTATATGCAGGCATACCTAGGAGATATTGTGGTTCCAGACTACTGTAATAAAGTGAGTATCGCAATAAAGCGAGTTATGATCATTTTGCTGGTGGAGGGTCTTGCCTTCAATTTGCAAAAAAAAAAAAAAAAAAAAAAAAAAAGAAACATTTGTGACGCACAATAAAGTAAAGCACCGTAAAATGAGGTGTGCCTGTAGTTGGAATCACACAGTATGTAACCTTAAAGGTTACTCTATGTCTTTTCCTGGCTTGATAGCTCGTGTGTGTGTGCGCGCGCGCGCACGCGCTAAATAATATTTCATTGTCTGTATGGACCACTGTTTATTTATCCACTTTCCTACTGAAGGGCATCATAGTTGTTTCCAGGTTTGGGCATTTATGAATAAAGCTGCTATAAACATCCATGTGCCCGTTTTTGTGTGGGCATAAGTTTTGGCTCCTTTGGGTAAATACCAAGGAGTGGGATTGATGGATCATATGGTGAGTGTATATTTTGTTTTGTAAGAAAATGCCAAACTGTCTCCCAAAGTGGCCGTGTGATTTTGCATTCCCACCAGCCATGCACAGGAGTGCCTGTGGCTGCACATCCGGTGTTGTCAGTGTTCTGGATTTTGGCCATTCGGAGGGCTGTATAGTGAGTGGTATCTCATTGTTTTAATTTGCATTTCCCTGATGACATGTTATGTGGAGCATCTTTTCCTGTGCTTATTTGTCATCTGTATAGCCTCTTCGTTGAGGTGTCTGTGAAGGGCTTTAGCCTAGTCTTTAAATTGCATTGTTTTATTGTTGAATTTTAGGAGTTCTTTTTGTATTTGGGATAACATTTTATCAGATATGTCTCTTGCAAATATTTTCTCTCAGTCTGTGGCTTGTGTTCTCATTCTCTTCACAGTGTCTCTCAGAGCGCAGAAGTTTTTAATTTTAATGAAGTCTCTCTTATCAATGATTCCTTTCATAGATGATGCCTTTAGGGTTGTATCTAAAAAGTTGTCGAGATACCCAAGGTCATCTAGGCTTTCTTCCACGTTTTCTCCGAGGAACTTTATGGTTTGTGTTTTACATTTAGGTCCACGGTCCATTTTAAGTTAATTCTTGTGAAGGGTGTACTGTCCGTGGTTAGATTAATTTTTTTTTTGCATGTGGATGTCCAGTTGTTCAAGAATCATTTGTAGAAAATACTGTCCATGTTACATTGTAGTATCGCCTTCGCTCCTTTGTCAGAGGTCAGTTAACTGTATTTGTGTGGGTCTATTTCTGGGCTGTCTGTTCTGTTCCATTGACCCATTTGCCTTTTCTTTCACCAATGCCATAGTCTTAATTATTGTAGCTGACATAATTGTAAAACAATTAATTAAAAACGGTTGCATCAAGAAAAATATATACCACCTAGTAAGCCTATCACATAACCATAAAAATTTTCATTTCTTTGTGCTCTATTCTAATGTTTATCCAAGGCCCCAGTCTACCAAAGGGCTCAGCATAGAAACTAAATGTGAAATAGTAAACAATTTATTGTATGTCCACTATGTACAGTCATGGGGAGAAATGGAGAAAAATCACAGACATAGATCTTGCCCTTAAGGAACATGCATAATAGTAGGATGAAGCAACTTTTGATTGTGGATAAAGATGCCCCACATTCTTCCCATGCTTACCCTTAAAAGTTCACCAATAAATCTCAATTATAGGTTGCTCAGCCCATTCTTAAACCTTGAGGCAGAATCACATTCTAACTCCTCCTGAAATATATAGATTTCTCCTACCTTAAATCCAAGAAACAGTGGACAATGAAAGAATACAAATCAGTGTAATTACAGAATAAAGTAATTTGTATTCCACAGGGAACATAAAAGTAATGAGATATACTGACAAAGTAGTTGAACAAAAAGCAAGTATAATTGGAGAAAAATAGGACGTCAAAAATGGAAGACCAGTCCCTTCAAGTCCAGTCCCTTTATTTTTACATTCAAACAACTTACGGCCAGAGAAGTTAAGTAACTTGACCAGGGTGACAGAGCTGCAGGTGTGTGTACCTGGTGGGTTGAGGGGAGGTAGGGGAGAAATGCTGTTCCATGAACTCATGACAGTGTTAACCAAGAAGCCCAGGGCACCCCTCCAGCATCTCCATCCCCATTTTATAAATGCAGAAACAACTTAAATTACATCGTTGCTCAATGAGTCAGTGTTTGAAGTAAGGCTGGTGGCAACTTTTCATAGCATTTGGATAGGCATAGACAATTTAAGAAATTTTAATAGGTGGTTGATTTTTAAAAAAATATATTTTTATTGATTTCAGAGAGGAAGGGAGCAGGAGAGAGAGAGAAACAACAACGATGAGAGAGAATCATTGATTGGCTGCTTCCTGCACACCCCACACTGGAGATTGAGCCCGCAAACCAGGCGTGTGCCCTGACCGAATCGAACCATGACCTCCTGGTTCATAGGTCGACACTCAACCACTGAACCACATTGGCCGGGCTAGGTGGTTGACTTTTAAGAAAATAATATGAATAGTAAAGGAAAGGGAGAAGTTTGGCTTGTTGAGTGAATCCCACAATATAGGAGCCACAACCGAAACTGACAAAGAAGAGAAAAGAGGAAGGAAAAGCAAATATATGGACAGAAGCAATCTACAGTTAGTATGATGGATTGTCAAGAGAAGAACATGACAAGTGACTTGTCATTTTTTTGTTTAAAGCAATTAATTAAATATGACCACCTGAATCACTGGTATTTTTCTATGTTCCCTGTTTTCTGATTTAAGGTGCACTCTTTGCTATCAAGTTAAATGGGGGAAATTTCATAGGTGTTCTACAGTGTTGTACTAATAAAAATTTCACTTTTAGATGAGGGAGTTTGTGTTCTTAATTTCTACCTTGAGTATAGAAACCATGTTGGAAAAAAGAAATTTTGTCTGTGTGTCTGTGTGTTTGTTTTGTGTACATTGAGGCAAAATTGCAAATAAAAATGCTGAGAGTAATTGGAAGCTGGGGAATCACTGTATTATCTTTAAAGCTCATTTAAAATTTCACATTCTTAGGAATTTAGAATTAAAAATAGTTGGGAAATACATCTTTAAAATATCATTTCTTTTAAGAGAATGTCAAATGAAAAGGTCAGTTTTATTTGCAAGGTCTGGCATTTTGAAATACTTAGAAATGAACTCCTGCAAGCGGAGTTGATTTAGTTCTGTTGGTCTACACCTGCTCCTAACCAACTGTGCACGTTTTGCTTTAAAATAGGCTTTCTGGTGTAAAGTGCTGTGCACCGCACTGGGCGCAGGTGGCCAACAGGCGCAGGAAGCTGGAGAGAGGGGAATACCTTTAATCAGGAGTGCATGCCTTCCAGTTACAGTTGTGCAATACAGATCAAATAAGCATTAATGGGACATTGCATTCCATGTGAAGGTGGGATTATAATGAGCTAATAAATCTTTTATGATTTAAATATTATTGCATGATTATAGAGCTGTAAGTTGACTCTGGAACTACTTCCTTATGGATTCCCAGCTTTGAAAGGGGCCTTTCAAGAAATGTTCACTTGAAACACTGTTATTGTCCATAACTCATTGATTGGTTGATCACAGTTCTGAAGGTAGGAGATCAATTTTGAATATGGTTGATAAATGTGTATTGTACATTTTTCTTAATAAATGTGCTAGCCTAGAGGTCGAATGATGTGGGAGTTTTGTTAGGGGATGAAGATAGGGTATTTACTTGTGATTATCCACAACTCTAAAGTTTTAAAAAAGGCAACTAAAAGAAACAAAAAAGGTGGTGAAAAGGTATTCTTCCAGATTTCAGAAACAACGGATTTTCTAAAATTTGTCTTATGGTTGTATCCTTTAGATTCCACATCCACAGGTGATCCGTTTTTTAAAAAAATGACAGGCAGTGAGCAGAGAGAGGAAGTTTGAATGCTTAAATGTTTGCATTTTTCTTTGTTTAATGGAATGCAGAACTGTGTAATTGAAAACAGTCTAATACTCGGTTGACCTGCCTCAGTGAGCCAATGCAGATATGTCTTGATTGACTTAAACAGCTTGGAGGAAGAGTATATTTTGGGGAAATAAAATTGATTTTATACAATCTGCTGATGAACAGCGAGGCTTAATGAATGATAGCCTCAAGAAACCTCATTACAGTAGCTTGGATGAATAAGCAGGATAGGGAAGCAAATTTTTCAAGAGGAAAGCTTCTGCTTAAACATGGCATTTTATAGATTAGCATTATTCCCATCCCCCCAGAACTTTCTGCAGGGGGGAGGCAATCAACACGCTGAGTGCCAGCATTCCTGGTAAAACTTTTAGTGATAATTTTTTCTTTTCCTAAATCTCTTTTGCCTTAAAGTGGCTCAACCTTCTTCTTCTACACTTCTCTCCCCCTTTTTTAAACTGTTATAGATTCACAGGATAGATTCACATGATGTTGTAAAGAAATACCCAGGGAGGTTCCATGATCCAGCCTTTTGCAATGTTCACACCTTGTAAAAATGTAGTAGTAAATGTGGGAAATGGATATTGGTAGAATCCACAGGGTATATTCCGATTTCACTAGCTATATATACACTCATTTGTATGTGTGAGTAGTTCAGCTATCGCACACGTGTCGCCTTGCATAACCACTACCACAATCAAGATACTCAGCTGTAACACCACTATAGGAATCCACTACGTTACCCCGTTGATATTCACATCCATCTCCTCCCCTCATTTATAACCCCAGCAACCACTAACTGTTCCCCATCTATCTTGATCATTGTCATTTCATGAATGTTATATAAATGGAATCATGCAGTCTGTATATAGCCCTTTGAGATTGGCTTTTTCTCACTCCACATAATTTTTTTGAGGTTCATCCATGTTATTGAATGAATCCGTAGTTTGTTCCTTTTTATTGCTGAGTAATACTCCATGGTAGGGACGTAGCACAGTTTAACTATTCACCAACTAAAGGACATTTAGATAGTTTCCTGTTTTTTACTATTGTGAATATAGCTGCTGTGGCCATTCATATACAACTTTTTGCATGGGGATAAGTCTTTATTTCTCTGGGATAAATGTAAAGAGTGCAATTGTTCGTTTGTATGCTGAGTCCATTTTTAGTTTTGTCAGGAACTGCCAAACTCTTTTTCAGAATGGCTGAACCATTTTGCACTGCCACCAGCAACATACAAGTTATTCAGTTTTTCTGCATCCTGCCAGCATTTGGTGTTATCACAATTTTTTATTTTAGTCATTTCTAATAAGTATCTCATTGTGTTTTTAATTGGCATCTCTCTAGCGGCTAATGATATTGAATACCTTTTCATGGATTATTTTCCACTTATATATCCTCTTTGCTGAAATATCTATGTGTGTCTTTTGTCCTTTTTAAATTGGATTTTTTCTTTAGTGAGTGTTGAGAGTTCTTTCTATATCCTATATGCTGGTCCTTTATTGGATATGTGACTTATAAATATTTTCTCCTAGTCTGTAATTTTTCTTTTCATCTTAACAGGATCTTTCACAGAGCAAAGTTTTTAAGTTTTCTAAAGCTTAATTGATCAATTTTTATGGATCATACTTTTGCCTAGTCCCATATCCTACAGATTGTCTATATATATTCCCTGCTTCCTTTATAAAACTCACTATTTTGCCTTGATATGTTCTATTGTTCTTATTCCTATTACATACTTCATTTTAAAATGTTTTCACTCCATTCCATATTGCTAATCATGAAACAGGTCATCATAGTCATTCCTGTTACAAAAATGGAATCCTGTATTGAACGTGTAGATTACAATCTTCATTAGGAGAGGAACTGGAACCTGTTCTGCTAAGGAAAACTTTGTGGTATCTATGTTCATGGTAAGCATGTAGTAAGCCCGCATTTTTTATTACATGCAATTCTTCTTCACTTTTCCTTAAGATGAGATTTGGTCAAGGAAAAAAGTATAGCTAAGACATGCCTCCTACAGACCTCTGCATGGATGACAACACAACTTCTCTTTTCTAAAGACCCCTCTCTCAGTGCTTCCTTTGATATTCACTGCAGTGTACCTGGGAGAATTTATGTAAAATATAGATGCTTATGCCATCAACATTTTTGGTGATAATGAAAAATTCCATGCCTTTTAAGTGTTAGAATAGATTTGTTGGCAGAAGCTTATAACTTGAAGTGCAGTGTATTCTTTGATGTTAGAATTGTATGTTTTTATCTCATCCTTAGGGGAAAAAAAAAACAGCAAAGGAGTTGAGATTCTTTTCTATTTTGTAAGATTTGTATTTATGCCTTCTTCTTTATGCCTTTTATATTTTCCTTTGTTTCCTTGTTTGTATTGGTAAGTATTTGAAACAACAGTATTACTGGGTACAGAATATAGTCGGAGGCATAGTTATATCCATCCAGGGGGAGATTGTTGCTTTTTGCCTAATTTCCTGCTGACTTCCTATATACCTTGAGATTCATAATCATGAACATGTCATTGTTATTTATGACATGAGAGCCACACAACACTCCTCATCAATAGAGTCATTAGATGACAAAAACCCCACCTAAAGTTTTCCAGATTCATTTATTCATTCACTGTGGTTGGACTAGATGACCTTCCTGTTTCTCTCAACTCTAAGAATCTGTGGCAACTTCTGTCACTGGACTTCTTTCTCTTAATATGAACTGAAAGACCTAAAAAAATTAGAGGGTTCAAAATAGGTGTAGTTAAGTCAAGGGAGAAGCAATCAGTTCATACTGGGTCTCTTCTATCATAAATAAATCAGTACCCTTACAATGCAACTTGGTTTTTTTGAGATTTGTCCATTTTCCAAACTACAGAGGGAGACCCATCCTGTGAAATATCAGGGTTGATGGTTTTGTTTCCTTATGTAGGGCGACTTACTTTGATAATATCCCATCTTGCCTTTTAGCACAGTGGGAGATTTTTGTTGAACAGAACTATGAGAATTTGAGAAAGTGGGTTTTTATAGCTCCTGGACAAATCTTTAAAAACGTGTTATTTATTATTTTTAAGTATCAGTGGTAAGCCTCCCAGGTTTTTTTTTAAACCTGTTTGTGGACATACAGCTCTCTCTGTGCTGTTAAAAAGCAGGTTATGGCCCTGGCCAGGTCACTCAGTTGGTCAGAGCATTGACCCAGTATGCCATGATTGTGGGTTCAATCCCCAGTCAGGGCACATACAAGAAATAACCAATGAATGCATAAATAAGCAGAACAACAAAACAATGTCTCTCTCGCTCTCTCTTCCTCTCTCTCTCTCTCTGCAATAAAATAATAATTTTAAAAAGCAGGCTATGGCCCTAACCGGCTCAGTGGATAGAGCGTCGGCCTGCGGACTCAAGGGTCCCGGGTTCGATTCTGGTCAAGGGCATGTGCCTTGGTTGCGGGCACATACCCAGTGGGGAGTGTGCAGGAGGCAGTTGATCGATGTTTCTCTCTCATCGATGTTTCTAGCTCTCTATCCCTCTCCCTTCCTCTCTGTAAAATATCAATAAAATAAAAAAAATTTTTAAAAAAAGCAGGCTATGCACACTGAGAGGAGACTATCAGCCGTGGGCAAACTACGGCCCGTGGGCCGGATCCGGCTGTTCTATCCGGTTCTCTTGCTCTCCCCTCCGCTCCTTTACTTTGAATTTATATTAGTTCACACAAACACTCCATCCATGCTTTTGTTCTGGCCCTCCGGTCCAGTTTAAGAACCCATTGTGGCCCTCGAGTCAAAAAGTTTGCCCACCCCTGGTAGCTCATGGCATCTTGTTTCTTAAGGCTTACCACTCTTGTCTTTGAAAGGTGTGTTTTGTATAGGTAAGCTGCATGGAGCAGGGATCTGAAGGTAAACATCAATGATGTGCTAAGTCAGTGGTGGTAACCCCACATACCATATTTCATAATAACCTCCTTTCAGAGAGCACACAACACTGGCCGGCTTGGGTGGTGGTAGACAACAGGACTCCAGGGAGGGCTCCCTTGCTATAGCTCAGCGGCTCGATAAGAGAACCCTGTTCCTCACCAAGCCTGTGGTTTCCCTGTGATGTTTAGTAGTCCGAGCAGAGCAATGCTTCCTCCCAGTGTTTCCTACTGGAGGCTGTGATTGTGACGGTGATACTTATGATTTACCAGTAGATATTTCTACACATTGACTTATCATCATATGTTCTGGGTCTTTCATGTGGAGCTTCTAAGCCTAAAAACATGCAAACCAAAGCAAACAAAGAATCTTGTTATCCAGGCAAGTCTCTCTCGCCCTCTCTCTCCCTTTCTTTTAGAAAAATACTTTATGATAAAAACACAAACACAATATGAATAGTAACTGAAAAAGCATTGCTTCCTTTTAGAAAACCGCTAGGATTTGCATAAACCACTCGACTGTCTGGCGAGCGCTGAGCTGCTCTGTCAGTCCCAGGGGACTTTTCACATTAGGTTCTTTGTATTTTTTTTACAAACGGGGAAAGTTCTACATTTGAAGGTGGGTATTTGTTAAATGCTTCCAATAGTAACATTTTGTGACACTGGATTTTCCAGAAGTCTTCAAAAAGTCAATGAAAGCATAACCTCTTCTTTACTGGGATAATCATGTGAAGGAAATTAAAGGTCTTGAAGGATTTTGAATTTGTGCTGGGCACAGTCCGTTAATTACTTGCCTTTAGTAAAGCTGACATGTGTTAAGGCTGACTACTCAAACTATTCCAGTTTGAGAATTGGGAAGTTTAAAGGACTTTCTGTCATCACTCTTAAAGGAGACAGCTGCAGCAATCTCCAATACTGGTGACTGTTGCTGTGTGTTGTTTAGTTTGCTGAATTAGTTACCTGAGATGGATCGAGCACATTGATATAATACAGTGTTAGAGTTTTGTTGGGGTTCAATTCTGAAAAATTAGATTGACATTGACATTCTTGGAATTAAGTACATGTCCTGCTGGTAGTGGCATAATAGCTACCTGGGAATTTCTTTATCATTATTTTTTATCTAGCAACTCCAAACATAATTGATTAAACTTTGGATTGCTGAAGGTTGGCAGTGTTACAAGTAAATTTTCATAAACCGTAGTTGATGCTTTTTCCTATATCTAATTCATACAATAGTTTGAGCCCTAGCCAGTTTGGCTCAGTGGATAGAGCATTGGCCTGCGGACTGAAGGGTCCCAGGTTCGATTCCAGTCAAAGGGCACGTACGTTGGTTGCAGGTTCAATCCCCAGCCTGGTCCTCTGGCCCAGGTCAGGGCTCCTGTGGGAGGCAACCAATCAATGTGTCTATCTCACATCAATATTTCTCTCTCTCTGTCTCTCCACGCCCCTCCATTCTCTCTAAAAATCAATGGAAAAATATCCTTGGGTGAGCATTAACAACAACAACAAAAATAGTTTAAAACAGTTTCTTTCATTTTGAGTTGGTACAGAACTCCGCGTTTTATTTTCACACCGCCTTTTACAGCGCCATGTTTTATCTGGGGTTGTAGTGAGTGAGGACTTACCGTGATTTATCTGAAGGTAATAGCAGTGCCTTCAAAGTCAGAGGAGTGACAGTCAAAAGAGGTCTTTGTGTAGGCAGAGGACAGAGTGCTATGACCGATCCATTGTCATCACGGTGATCATCAGGCTAACACTTCTTGAGCTGCTGTGTCTATTCATTTAATCCTCATTCCCGTCCTGGGAGGTACATGTAGCTTCATAATTTCTTATTTAAAACCTTGGGGTCAGGTGTATTTCAGAATTCAGAATAGTTTTGAGTTTAGAAAGGTAATCAGGGCAAATGCCACATATTACACAAAATCTCCAGTGGAGTCTGGAAAAACATCGCAAAAGCAAGCCAGATGGTATTTCTACAGGGAACTATATGAATAGTTACTCTGAGTGAAATAATAATAAAAGCTGTAAGTACTTTCATGTAAATTCAGAGCAGATCTTTCCATCAAATGAGGTTGGGCATCATTTTGGGAAAACATTTTTATTTTTTTCCTGAGCTAACCAAATATGATTAATAACAGATAACTGACTTTTATCCTTGTTTTAGAAAAATATAAGAATCTTGGTGCTTTCTCTGTTTGCTATACAGTATGGGAGAACCCCTCCTCTTTACTATCCACCCTGAATCACACCAGTTACTTAGGCAGTGATTGCTCCTGTGCTTTTTATAGATAGTCAATTTTCTCAAAGCTAGGTGAGACTAACATTCCATATAGAATGAATGGAACTTAACAAGGTGAAACATCATAAGGAAAGACAAAGTTCAAACTGTGTGTGGATTGAGGCATTCACTGTGTCTTAGCAACAGGCGTTTAGTTATGGTAAGTGAACTGACACTGTGGAGGGGCCGCCAGCAACGTGAACGTGGTCTTCAGCTATGTCGCAGGAATGCAATATTTAGAGTGTGGGAGTTAGTCCCATCTCAGTGTATCCAGACCATGTCCGGATTTCATTTCTGGATGGCCTGTTCTAAAGGAAAGGAGGCGGTGTGTAACCTTTTCCAGGTAGATTGATCAGGAGGATGAAAGGACTGGAAGCCATGTCAGGTAAGGCACAGGTGAAGTAATTGGGCAAGTTTACATGAGTGTTTTGCCAGTTTCTGGCCACATCAGACTAGAGTACCTGCTCAAATGAGAACAGATACTCCTTGACTCATGATGGGGTTACATCGAGATAAACCCAGCATAAGTTTTTGAAAATATTGTAAGTTGAAAATGCACTTAATACCACAGTAGACAGTATCAGTTGTTTATCCTCATGATCATGTGGCTGACTGGGAGGTGCGGCCTCTTGTCACTGCCTGGCATCAGGAGAGAGTATCGTACTGCATATCATAAGCCCAGGAAGAGACCAAAATTCAAATTTGAAGTATGGTGAGAGCATATTGCTTTCACACCATCGCTAAAATAAAATGAAAAAATCCTAAGTTGAACCATCTTCAGTCAGGGACTGTCTATAATCTTAGCCTCATATTGATTGACTGCCAGCTCTATGCCCTTTCCTGAGCTGTTAAACATTTGGGATACAAAGACAAAAAGACGTGAATTAAGGAGATGGAAGCGTGGAAACTGAAGCAAAAATAAAATTGTGATAGCACTTCAGAAGCCAGGATCTGAATGAACTCTGACCTCTTGAACTAGAGCGTATTACTGTAGCAGTAACTGTCCTGACCTGTCCTTTGGGCCTTGCCGTTCTTTCACCGGCCCGTTCCAGTATTTTCTGAGAGGCTGGTACTGCATGACTCTGTCCAGCTCACGCTTTTCTTTGTTTCACAGGTAAAGTGGCCCTGTGACTAGGAATGCCTGCCCAAATACCAGAACCGGAGACAATGGATGAAGATAAAATAATTAAAGAAGTCTTGGATAAGTTTGTTAATGGTCATGAGCAAACATATGAAGAATTTCTGAGCACCTTTACTCATCTTTCAAAAGGTAAAATGGAAAAGTAAACTTTCTGTAGTAGGAGAGATAAATATTTTAGTATACTTTTATGTTTTCGCTGCCTTTTCTGAAAGACTATTTGATGAGTATTCATTCATTCCATTCCTTTGATCGCACAATTCTTATTAGGGCATTCATGGCTGATTCATGTAAATACCAACAGTTTTAATGCAACCAGGGGTTGTATTATGGAGTCAGAACTATTGAATTTGAGAACTTAAAAAGGACCTGAGAAATCAATCAGTATAATCTCTTCATTTTATTTATGAAGAAACCCAAGTGCAAACAGTGGAGGGTTTTTAAAGCATGTTTAAAACTTTAAAGAAATATAGCACAGTATAGGCTGTGGAGTTATACTGCACACATTTGTATCCTGGCATCGCCACTTTCTGGCTGTGTGACCTTGGGGAAGGGGTTATCGAGGAAAAGGGGAATAATAACAGACCCCCAAAGGTTGGTGCAGGTGAATTGAGAGAATCTGTGTAAAACTCTTAGCGTATTGGCTAACATGTAAGTACTTAATGAAAGCTAGGTATTGTTATTGTTGTAATGATGATGATGCTATGATTTTTGTACAATGGAAACGAACTTTTAGACCAGAAGTGATTAACTGAAGCCGAAAGGCCAAACCTGTGTTGTGTGTGTCATCATGTGTTTTGTTTGCCACCTACAGTATTGTTTTTATGTTTTAAATTGAGCCAACATTTAAGAGTTGCGAAATCGTACATAAAAATCTTGATGTGTTTTTTTCTGATAAGTGAGAAGATCCTTTACCTGTTATTTCCCTGTCGGCAATATCAGCTGGAGCTGAGGAGCCCTTGCCCCGTGAGCTCCCTGGTTTGTAGTGCTCTCTGGCACTCATACAATCTAAAAATGTGTGTATACATCGCCTGCTTCATTCACTTAAGTGGCTCCTGTAGGCATTTGAGTTTGTAATTTATATTGTAAATTCTGCTTCAGATCCCCATTGGCCTTGGTCCTTTCTGGATCATTGATCTACACTTGTGAGACCATTGGTTCTCCACTTAGCCGCACCTTGGACTCACCGGAGGAACTTTTAGAGCATCTTGATACCAGGGCTCACTCTAAGTCTTAGCTGGGGTCTAGAAATCAGTAATTTGTAAAAGTTCCTCTGGTGATTCTAACACGTACCTGAGATTGAGAACAAGGAGTTTCATAATCTTAAAGATCATGACACTGAAAATACTTGTCATGCTTTTAAGTCATGATTCATGTGTCCTTGACAAATGTAAAAGTAGGGTCGTTATCAGGAAGCAAAGAAAAAATGATTCTAACTTGTTTCTTTCGTTGTGCAAAGTAGCTGGAATATCAATATCTGTTTTGTTTACCCTTAAAAGTTGTGGACTGTGGTTTTGTTTATACTTAAAGGAAATGGAGACTTTAGGAAATCTCTAGTTACCTTTAGGACTCTGAATGATCTATTTTGACATGATATGTTGATCAGATTAATCATGATAATGGCAGAATCACCTTAATCTATGAATTTGGGTTTAGGAAGATGCTTGCTTTCTTTGAGGCGAATGATTTAGTTCCATATTTACTGGACCCAAACATGCCGGTATGCAAAGTCTGGTGGGGGGTGTGTGTGTGGAAACAAGGGTAAAACCAGCCGAATTTATGCATTTTGGTATGCCAAAGGCATTTTGGTAATTAAAATTATTTTGGAAATTATTTGTAAAGCTGACTTTATTTTTGTACTATGGCAGAACAAGAGCTTGCAAGGACTTGGATGTTTTAAGGAGGTTATAATGTTTTTGTTTGGGGGTAAGGGGGACTGTTCTCTTTTCAGAGTTCTGTATGATCATTGTATGCTGAGACAGAAACTGTTGCATATATGGTCACTTCATTTTGAGTTCAGTTTGGGCCCCAAATTGAGCTGAAATAAGTGATGACACAAATCACATAAACTGCATCTCCAAGCACACTAGTTTTTGTGTTTTTTTTTCCTTTCATAATATCCCTAGGCACCATTCACATTATAAACTAATGACCTGAAAAAATTTCTCTTAAAGCACAAAGAGTTGTGAGTGCAGAAATGTGTCTTAAATCAGTAAGCATCCTTTTTCCTCCTGAAACATTTAAGTACCTTCTGAAGAACCAAACGGGACTTAGGGACAGGCCTAAGAGTTGAGTGATAGGAGAACTGATCAAAGTGAATATAGTTCATTTAGTTTTTTTTTTTTTTTTAAGTATGTTTTTATTGATTTCAGAGAGAGGAAAGGAGGGGGAGAGAGAGAGATAGAAACTTCAATGATGAGAGAAAATCAATTGGCTGCCTCTTGCACACCCCCCACTAGTGACTGAGCCTGCAACTTGGGCATGTGTTCTGATAGGGAATCAAACTTTGATCTCCTGGTTCATAGGTCGACGCTCAACTACTGAGCCATACTGGGCAGGCTGTCACTCAGTTTTAATGAAAACATGAAAGCTGTTTCTTCACAGTTTTCCCCTTCTTTACAGCCCTTTATTTCTCTTAGTCTGTCTGGTCATTTTGCTGCTATGTAGCGGAATCTTTTCTCTGTTAAAGAGTATGCGTGGTTAAAACCATGCATTCTTATGCACATTTCTTCAGTAAGTTTTGTTTCTCAGGTCTATTCTCATTTCCACTGATTGACTGTTCTATTTAATTTTATAATAGTTATATGCCAGAGTGCTGATGGGATTCATTTTCTTTCTAAGAGTGTTAAAAGGGTCAGTAATCCTATTAAAAATATTTCCCCGGAAAAAATTAAACTATAGCTTTATTGAAAGATATTCACATTACTGCTATAGTCCCTTGGAAAACAGTTGGAAACTGTTCATATTATAGCATAATTCTCCCTACAGTACATTTATGTCGATCATATTTTACAGGTTTTTTAGAACAGGTCTGGTGTTTAATTTTTTAAATTTTTATTTATTTACTTTTAAAAAATATTTTTATTGATTTCAGAGAGGAAGGGAGAGGGAGAGAGAGAGACAGAAAACATCAACGATGAGAGAGAATCATTGATTGGTTGCCTCCTGCACGCCCCGCGCTGGGGATCAAGCCTGAAACCCAGGCATGTGCCCTGACTGGGAATCGAACCCTGACCTCCTGCTTCATAGGCTGACATTCACCCACAGAGCCACGATGGCCCGGCTGCTCTGTTTTGTTAAACCGAGGTACATATTTGGTAATAAATATAATGTTCCATCAAAGTCTTTAGGGAGACATATTTTTTATTTTAAAGAGACAGTTATAATTGAATTCTCAATAATGTCTTCAGTTCAAGAGAGTAAGACGAAGTTTTAAGATTTACATGAGAAAATCAGAATGCAGATTTTTGGCTTTATTCATTATTGGTGAAGACATTATTATATTGTTGACATTATTGTGGCTAAAGATAAGATGCTAACTTGCAGTCTTAGGTGTCTCAGTTTCTTTGTGAATATGATTAATTTATAAGCCTTTCTAGAATATCCATCTAAAGGGAAAAATGCTCTTCTTCCTTGTCTGTCATATTGCTGTCATTTTTTTAGGTTATGAAAACTTATATTTGATTTTTTGTTAATGCATTCATTCATTCATTCATTCTTTGAGTCCTTATAGTCTAGGTATTATTTTAGATGCTGAGGATCAAAGAATAAATAAGTGTTCTCAAGCACTTAGATAGTTCAGTGTGAGAGAGAAATAAGCAAACAAGAAATTACACTAATGTATGAAAAGTACCATAATGGACAGAAGCAGAGTTCTGTGAAAGCTCATAGGAGGGACACACACACACACACACACACACACACACACACCCTATTATTGTTCTGATTTTGTGCTTCAGGCTAAATGATTAATTTCCATTAAACTTTTCCATTTTACCAGCTATTCATCTTAAAACAGTTTGGAAATTGCAATGAATCACTATGATTTTATCATTAACTTTTAAATAAATCTTTGTTTTTCATTATCCCATTTCATTCTTAAAATCCTTAGGATCCAGTTTCCCAAGTGATTCTACCAATTTCTATATTACCACTTACAACAGCTTTCTATTCACTGCTCTATTTATCCACTTTAACCTATTTTCTTATGTCTGGATCAAATATTTTGTTTCTGGTTTTAATGTTCGATTTTGCTTCCAGTTTTCTTTATGCTGTTCTCACTTCACTTGCAATACTTTGTCCTTTTAGCATTTTACTATTCTTTCCACATGTATTTGAATAAAATTCTTGTCAACTCACCCTCTCCACTTCCCTTTGTACTTGTTAATATTTGAACTAAATTTCCTTCCTGTAATTAGAGCATTGTATATCTGAATGTTCAGCACAAATGGCCTGGCCCATGGCCTTATTCACTGGTGGTGGTCAGACCTTTGATTGTTCGAATTAATATCTTTGAAACTTTTAGTTTCAAAGCCTCTAAATAGGCTTTCGTTTTTCTTAGATTTTACTAATCTTATGTAATCACAAGAGAGTTTAATCTATACTTTTTACTTTATTCACATTTAGTTCTTTAAGGAGCTATGCCAGTAGTCTACCCATTACGTATTTCAGGAATGTACACTTATCACATCAGGAGGCCTGCACTGCTCATCACAGGAGCCACTTGCCACAGGTGACAGCCGAGCATTTGGAATGTGGCAGGTGCTACCCAGGAACTGAGTTTTAATTTTTCTTAATTTTAATTAATTTAAATCTCCATCAAAACACTAATAATTTAGTTATTGGAAAACTTCTAAATGTGTTTGGGACAACTTATGAATCAATTTTTTAAAGTGTAAATTGTAGAAATATAAATACAGATCAAGTATTTCTGATGAAAATTTACATTTGAACTGAGATATGTGATGAGTACAAAATGAGCACAGGACTTTAAAAAGTTAAAATAAGATGTGAATATCTCAATATTTTTGGGCTACATTTGAAATGATAATATTTTAGAAAATTGGCTTAAATAAAATATATTATTAAAATTAACTTCACTTTTAAAAAACTTTTAAAAATAGGCTTGCTTGAAAATTTTAAACCACACATGTGGCTTACATTCTACTTCCCAGTGCTTCTACTGGGAAGTGCTGCTCTGGGCCAGTAGTTTCCAACGTGGCTGATAGTCAGAAAGACTTGTATAGTAGCGAACTTCTATAGAAATACAGATTTCCAGACACCATCTCAGGCTTATTAAGTGAGAACCCAATAGCTAGGGGTCTAGGGATTTTTATATTTGCAGGGCTTTCTAGGTAATTCTGATGCCTCACTGGTTTTGAGCACCACTGGTTTAGATCACAAATTCTGCTAATGCAGCCCCTTCAAAAGCAAGACTGCTGGTCCTCCTTTAAGACACCAGCTAATCGCTCCAGGTTCGTTTCTGTCTAAACTGTAGACTTGGAAGCAGTCCAGTGCTCCTTATTTTAGACTAGAGGCCCGGTGCATGAAATTCATGATGGGTGCAGTCCCTAGGCCTGGCTGGTGATCGGAGCATGAGCGTCTGGTGGAAGGGCAGGTCCCAGCTGATCTCTGGGCCCTGGGCAGCACCCGGCCCCGGGGCTCCACGCGGCCCCCTCTGCCTGAGTCATGGCGCCCAAGTCCTCACTCGGAGATGCGGTGTGCGTGGCGATCTGTGGGCCGGCGCACAGCGTGGGCCTCTGGGTCCCCATGCGGCACCACACGGAAGCCGGGCGGGCAGCACACTCTCCTGGCTGGCCTTGCAGACCAGCTCCTGCACGAACCCATGGGAGCCCCACTGGACCCTGTGGTCCTGGCAGCTGCGGCCCGGCTCACCCAGAAGAGGCCATGTGGGTGCGGGGTGGGCTCCTCACGGGCACCTGGCACCTGAGCGTGAGGGGCTTCCCCTGTGCACGAGCCCTGGCTTCCTGGAGGAGGGTAGCAGAGGGAGTGAGAGTGAGCTCAGCGAACACCCTCGTTCTCACCGCACCTCCATCCCATCACCCCCGCCCCCAGGTACCTGGCGAGAGGTTGCAGTGCATTGCCGATGCCCGCCATGTTCCGCGCCACCCCCCTGGTGGACAGCGCACATCATAGCAAGTGGTCGAAGGACCGCCCAAGGGGACAATTCGCATATTAGGCTTTTATTGTATAGGATTCCTTCACTGGTATATTCCCTAACATTTGTCTTGAGTAACTTATTTATCACAATGATGCAAACAAATAGCTATTACTACTCCTTTTTATAGCTCAGAGAAATGAAAGTCGTTGTAGATTAGCAATTTGCCTGAAATGCAGCCAAGCATTCAAACTTCAGACCTCTGGCCCTCCTCTGTACCTCTATCCCCTTTCCCCCAGAAACATCTGGGATTGTGAGATTGTAAGAAATCTAGTGTAATATTATTGACTAGAGGCCTGATGCATAAAATTCATACACTTGGGGGCAGGGAGGTCCCTCAGCCCGTCCTGCACCCTCTCTCAGTCCGGGAGCCCTCAGGGGATGTCTGACTGACAGCTTAGGGCCTAAGCTGGCAGTAGCTAAGGAGGTGGGAGAGGCTCCTGACACCACCACTGCACTCACCAGCCATGAACCTGGCTCAGGGCTTCTGGCTGAGCGGCGCTCCCCCTGTGGGAGCACACTGACCACCAGGGGGCAGCTCCTGCATTGAGCGTCTGCCCCCTGGTGGTCATTCATCATTTGGTTGATTTGCATATTAACCTTTTATTATATAGGACTAGAGGCCCGGTGCACAAAATTGGTGCACGGGGGTGGTGTGTCCCTCAGCCCAGCCTGCACCCTCTCCAGTCTGGGACCCCTTGAGGGATTGGGCCTAAATGGGTGGTCGGACAACCATCTCACAATCCAGGACTGCTGGCTCCCAGCTGCTCGCCTGCCTCTGCCTGATTGCCCCTAACCGCTTCTGCCTGCCAGCCTGATCACCCCCTAACCACTCCCATGCCAGCCTGATCAATGCCTAATTGCTCCCCAGCCAGCCTGATTGCCCCTAACTGCCCTCCCTTGCTGGCCTGGTCACCCCTAACTGCCCTCCCCTGCCAGTCTGGTGGCCCCTAACTGTCCTCTCCTGCTGGCCTGGTCGCCCCCAACTGCCCTCCCCTGCTGGCCCTGTCACCCCTAACTGCCCTCCCCTGTAGGCCTGGTCACCCCTAAATGCCCTCCCTTGCCAGTCTGGTCGCCCCCAACTACTCTGTCCTGCAGGCCTGCCCCCCCCAATTGCCCCTCCCTGCAGGCCTGGTCTCCCCTAACTGCCCACAGCTGCCTTCCCCTGCAGGCCATCTTGTGGCGGCCATCTTGTGGCGGCCATCTTGTGTCCACATGGGGCAGCCATCTTTGACCACATGGGGGTGGCCATCTTGTGTCTTGGAGTGATGGTCAATTTGCATATTACTCTTTTATTAGATAGGATAAGCAGCTAACAGTTACTAAGTACTCGTTATTATGCTTAGTACTTTACTTGGATCATCTTAATTAATCCTTAGAATAACCTAGTGAATATTTTTACATTTTAATTTTTATTATTTTTATTATTCCCAGTTTATAGATGAGGAAACCAAGGCTTAAGGTTAAGTAACTTACCAATAAGGACCGAATTTGTCCCCTCAAAATTTATTCATTGAAACCTTAACCTCCAGTGTGACTGTATTTGGATTTAGGGTCCGTAAAGAGGCAATGAAGATTAAATGAGGTCATAAGGGTGGGTCCTAATCCAATATGACTGGTGTTCTTGTAAGAAGAGAGAGCCTCACTAGGGAAGTACACACAGAGAAAAGGCTGTGAGGGGACACAGCAAGAGAGCAGTGAAAGAGAGGGCTGGGGTGGGGGCTCAGGAGAAACCAGACCTGCCAACACCTGGATCTCAGACTTTCAGCCTCCAGAACTGTTAGGAAGTACATTTCTGTGTTTAAGCCACCAGCCTGTGGTGTTTTGTGATGGCAGCCCTAACATACTTGGCCAAGGTTATGTGACTCGTTAGGGGTGCCCTTGGATTATGGCCCTGATCGGTGTGGCTGCAAAGCCCATGCTCTGACCCACTTCACTTTTCTGCCTTACCTTAAGCACTGGGCAGGTCTCAGGATCTGGGAGTCTCTGGCATGCAGGTGATTTGAGCCACAGGAATAGATGTGCTACCTCAAAACAGGATTCTTCTATCTTTTCCAGAATGTGGGCTTCATGAGACCTGGTTGCTGGTGGGATTTGTTCACCATTATTACTCCAGGTCCTGAACCAGTGCATGGTAGACTAAGGTAGATGCTTAATAAATATTGGTTGAATAAGTGAAAAGAAAATAGGAGAATTCAGAATAACGAAGAGACAGACTGAGACAGTCCTCAGACTGAGTCCTGAAGAACACTCACATTCAATGGCAGGCACAGGAAGAGGAGCCTGCGAAGTGCACTGTGTCACGATGCCCCCGTTGGGATGTGATGTATTAGCTCACTGGGAGCCATAGTAGAGTTTAAACACACGCACACACACACACACACACACACACACACACACACACACGGCTGGGAAAGGTAGAGGCAAGAAGGAAAGAGACAGCTGGAATCCGATGACAAGCTAGGAGGCTGAACAGAAATTTCTGTGTGGAGCTATGGGCTAGGGTAGTGGAGGAGGAAATGGGAAGCAGAAAGGGCCATTGAGATGCTGCACGTGGTAACAGGTGACTGACAGAGGATTAGGGAGAAGAAAGGTCCAAGGCCAGTCACCGGCATCTTGCCTGGGAGACATCGAGGCCCACGGGGGCCGCAGCGCTCATTACGGGAGTCCTTTATTTTTTCCTTATTGGGTACATGTTCTGTCCAGAGCTCAGCGTCTTGGGCTGGGATTTGGTTTACACTTCCCGACTGATACATTTAAGTTGTCAGTACAGCCAAAGGAACATCTCTGCTCACATTTAACAGCTTCTAAAAAATGTAATTAAAAATGAAACTGGTGACAGTGCAGGAAACAACCCATTTCCAAAGCTGACGTATCATTTTGGTCCCCAAAGCTGTTCTGAATGTTAGCATTAGAAATGCACCTTTAAGATTCCATAGGGGCACCAGGAGTCTTTTCCCACGCTGAAGAATGACCTCAAAATCTGTTGAGAAAAACACCGCTGAGGAAATGACAGAAAGCAGCTGGCCCTCTTAACCAATTTCAGAGCAGGGGAGGAATGTCAGCCGAGCATAAAAACGACTTTCTCTTACGAAAGACAACACAGCAGCAGAAAACACCTCTTGCTGGGTAGCCTTTTGCAGTTGTTTTCCGTAGAGCACTAGCTAGAGACCAGCGGGCTTAACATTGTTTTGATGCCCTTGCAACTGGCAGATTGTCTGCCACAGGAAGTTGGAAACGAACTGACCGGCTTTATCTTCCAGGTGGCGCTTCAGCCACATTTTCTGCGCTGTTGTTATCAGTCATTCAATTCCCTACTGAATATCGAGTGGTGTTTTTAGTTTACAGGCCATTTGCAATGTCTTTCTGTTTCCTTTTTTTTCCGTTAGCCACATAAAGAAAAAAAAAAAAAGGCAACTCTGGACACACTCCTGCAAATGTGAGTTGAACAGGAATGCGCACAATTGAAAATAGCACAGCAAATAGCAATAAACATATTTTAACTTAAGGCATTAGGCTATTGGGATGTTAACCTCAAGAGAAATTCATAGAAGGCATCACACAAGGACTTGCCAGTGAAAGCAATGAGGAAATTAGAAAACTCAATCTGGCATTCCAAGGGAGAGAATAAGGATGTGGTGTTATTTTAAAGCTTTTTATTGACGGTTTCTTTCTTTTTTTGGTATTGCTGCAAAGGATAAAAGGAAAAGAAAAAAAGCTTATGGTTTTCTACTGAGCATAAATTCAGTAGCTATCTGTATGTGACTCCTTTATCACAACATTGCATCAAACATCACATAGAACACTGAAGGAGGAAAACAGTATTGGATGAAGTAAGCTCATTGATAGCACAGTCCTATGGAAGGAACAGCCTCAGTCGCATTAACCTGTTCTTTCTCTTTGGGGGAACATCTGCAAACATCTGTAATTAAGCAATTTTCGTTTGTTTTCCCTATTTCTTTTGTCATCACTAAATCAGTACACTTAGGGAACAAACTGACAATTATGAAACACAGAAAATGCTGGTTCAGTTGCAGAAGGAAATGTCCTCTCTCCAATGCTGATGGATTTTGAGCGGATGGAACCATTTTGGTGTTAAATACTAGTATGTTAGCATAGATCTTCAGCTGCAGTTGTTGTAATTCATTTTTAGTCTACCCATGCATATTTGGTCCATAGATATTCATTTGTGTAGTTAGGTATAATTGGATAAGGACAGAAAATGTATTTGAGTATTCACAACATTTTGAATTACAATCATTAAATTGTACTTTGGGCAGTGTTTTTAGTGCCTAGTAGTTTGTTACAATGAATACTTTTTTCTAGTGGTGTTTTCTTTCAGCGAAGTAAGATATTGTGAGGAGTTTCTAAATTTGATTTATGCGCAAAGAAAGAAATCATTTTCTTTACTTCTCAATATCTTTTCAACACACACAGATATATTATACAGTATATTTTATACGTACATATAAATTAGAGAGGCGAACTTTCTGAGGCAAATGGAATTTTGAACTTTTACAAAACACAAGCAGAGAACTTTATAGTAACCAAATAAACTTTTAAGATAGTCACTATCAACCCTTAGTAGCCAGTTTAAACACTGGTAAGCACATGTCCATTTGTTTTGTGTGCATTTCTCTTTAACTTGAGATGTTATTTTGACTCATTGTTGTT